>NC_140503.1:166173783-167637533 GCF_964339955.1 Pipistrellus hanaki | reverse complement strand
ATTAAGGATAGGCTTCCATGGAATTATCACACATAAAAAACATAAAGCTCATAGGAAATATTCTCTTGAAATCATTTTCAACTTTACAACAAGAAAAAAAAATCTGACTCCACATCCTAATGATATGTATGTCTTTTCTTTACCAAACATTTAAATAGCTTTTAATGCCCTTACACTAGTATCAAGTGATAAGGATTTAAATATATTACACTTGTATACTTTAGGAACTAGCTATATCAATCATTTGCCTCTATAAGACAATAATGTAAATGGATGACTTAGAATATTTAACATAAAAATAGATTTTATGACTATCATAATTTCAATCATTTAAGTGAATTTTTTAAAAAAATATATTTTATTGATTTTCCACAGAGAGGAAGGGGGAGGGATAGAGAGCTAGAAATGTCGATGAGAGAGAAACATCTACCAGCTGCCTCCTGCACACCCCCTACCGGGGATGTGCCCACAACTAATTTACATGCCCTTGACCTGAATCGAACCTGGGACCTTTTAGTCCGCAGACTGACACTATATCCACTGAGCCAAACCGGTTTCGGCCATTTAAGTTAATTTTTAATATCTTTCTTTTTTTCACTTGGACCTTTTATTTAGTCAGAAGTCTACAAGGGTTCAGAAATGAATTAATTGTGAGAAGAAACATTTTTTTTTCAATATGACTAGACAAAAGAAATTTATTTATTTATTTATTTATTTATTTAAATTTCTTTATTGATTAAGGTATCACTTATTTGTCCTCAACCCCCCATTCCAGTTCCCCACCCCTCCCCACTCCGGCTCCCACCCCCCTATTGTTCTTGACCACTGGTTCAGCTCATATGTATACACAAAAGTCCTTTGGTTGATCTCTCCCTTTTATCCTATGGCTGAAACTGGTTTGACTCAGTGGATAGAGCATCGGCCTGCGGACTGAAAGGTCCCAGGTTCGATTCTGGTCAAGGGCATGTACCTTGGTTGCGGGCATATCCCCAGTAGGGGGTGTGCAAGAGGCAGCTGATGGATGATTCCCTCTCAGTGATGTTTCTAACTCTCTATCCCTCCCTCTTTCTTCCTCTCTGTAAAAAAATCAATAAAAATATACTAAAAAAAGAAAAGAAAAAAAAAAGTCTGGCTATGGAAAAATAAATCTAGCTTAATTAAATAGTGCTAAGCATTGTGGTTAATGATATAGTTGCTTTGCATTGAGGCACAATCTTTTCTATATTGTTGCAGATAAATAGTTGAGCTAACTCATTTGATAGCATTTGCTTCTTATAACATAAATTCTAGATCCTTCCTAATTCTTCTTCTCCAATTACAGCCAATTCTTCCAGAGAGAGTCTGCTAAAAATACAATGGAAAACATTACTTCCTTGTATCTGGACATTATTTGTCTTAGCATCATAGGCTGATAGTTTTTAATGAGCTTTAGTCAAGTACAGCACCTCAGAATTATATATTTATTTACTTTCAAATTCATGCTACTTATAGTTCATTATTTCAAAGTGGCTACCTATAAATTATTCTATCCAGTTTTGTATCATTTGTGAATGTAGGTTATGCAGTTACTGCTTTGTAAAACAAACAAATAAACAAATATACACACACCAAAAAAACACCAACTCAGTCACTATAAACAATAACATTTAAAAGAAAATTCTCATGAGTCTGGTTTAGTGGGCCAGTTATGGTGACTTTGGCTTGTTCCTCTGATCTTGACTGGGCACTCAAGCATTGGCTGGAGGCTGACTGGTCTAGGTTGGTCTCAGCTGAGACAACTCAGCTCTCCTCCACAGGATTTATATCTTCCAGCAGACCAGTTGGATTCTCTTCTCATGGCTGTGATAGGGTCCCAAGAGTGGTAGGAAGTGCACAAGACCTCTGTAAGGATCAGCCTCAGCTCTGCATAGAGTAGGTCAGAGAAGGGTAGAAAATGAACCTAAAGGTAGACAAGGGGAAAATAACTATCACCATGCCAATGTGTTCTTCAGAATTCTTTATAAACATTTTGAAAATGTCACTGACAAACACTTTTCATGGAATACCTCAATGGACCTTATAGATGCATTGATCAACAGTTTAGAATATCCTATCTAATCTTATCTAATAAAAGAGAAACATGCAAATTGACCATACCTCCACTACACCCACTAGCCAATTAGGAGCAAATATGCAAATTAACCCAACCAAGATGGAGGTGAATTTGCTTATCCAGGTGCAGAGTGAAGACTGAAGACAGCGTAGAAGGAAGCCAAGCACTGTAGAAGGGAACAAAGCGAGGCTATGGAGAAGGGAAGGAAGCAGGTGGGGCAGTGGAGACCGCCGCAGGAAGCCCTATTGCAGGAATCTTCCTGCAACAGGCCTCTAGTGTCATATAAACAGCTATGACTATACCAATAAGAGTTTTCATCCAATCTGCTGAAACCGGTTTGGCTCAATGGATAGAGCGTTGGCCTGCTGCCTGAAGGGTCCCAGGTTCTATTCTGGTCAAGGGCATGTACATTGGTTGCAGGCAGGGAGTGTGCAGGAGGCAGCTGGTGGATGATGTTTCTCTCTCATCACCGATGTTCCTAGCTCTCTATCCCTCTCCCTTTCTCTCTGTAAAAAATCAATAAAATATACATTAAAAAAAAAAAGTGTTTTCATCCAATCCATATTTTTCCATGCTGTTAATAAGGGTTCCAATTTGATGCTTCAATTAAGAAAGCATCTGTAGTTTCCTGAACATAAATGATTAATCACTGCATTATTTATAAAACAAAATATTGGAACAAATGCTGAATAATTTAACATGGTAATCCTCATTATAAGTTATTTCATGTGGTTTTTAAATTTTAAATGATGAAATGGGAAAATGCTCACAATTTAATTTTAATGAAAAAGTGTTAAGATATATAGTGAAACACAATATAAACAAAATTACAGACATCATATTTTGAAACTCAAGAAAGAAATGCAATAAAAATGTATTTATTATCTTTGCATGGCAAGATTATATGGATTTTTATTTTTATGCTAAAATTTTTAGATATTTTCCACAATAAATGTATATAACATTATATCAATAAAAAATAAACATACATTTAAGTTTTATTGTATTTTGTAACTTTCCTGGGAATTAAAATCAAGCTCAGATTTCCACTACTTTGAAATTGTGCATTTGTCCATCTCTAATCTGATATTTTCTGAAAAATTATTATGAACAGTTACAATTGGGAAGGTGAGTAGCTAGAATTTAATAAATATTTCAAAAGCATAGTAGCAGATTTTAATAAGTATTTCAAAAGCATAGTAGTTAGATTTTAATAAATATTTCATCAACATTTTCATCTTAAAAAATATTTCCTGTAGTCATATGAATGTATATTTTCTTTTTCTATTGAATGCCAAGAAGAAACAGGACTTTACTATTATCTTGGATTAATACTAAATTTCTATTTTAGAAAAAATAAAAAGGGAGAGGACTTTGGGACAGAATGGGAAAGCAGGAGAAAAATATCTCCATTGATGCTTCATTGGTTATATCATTATGTGACTGAGGGACCTATGAGATAACTATATCTATTTTGACATTATTTCTTTATAGCCTTTACATTCTTACTAATCCTGAAAATCATATGTCATGAGGTTACATTTAAACCATTTGGAATACTTAAATGAATACATTCAGATACTAATATAAAGCCTCTGAAAACACAACAGGTAGCTCTTTTCCTGCAAAAGATGTAGAATGCAAAGGTTAGTAAGTCACCTACCAGACACAATGCCCACCAGAGGCATTATGGTAAAGTTGGCCACAAATTCTCTGATTCTCCTCCCACTAAGAAGTGGAGTCTCTACCCCTCCTCTTAAATCTAACTGGATTCTATAGAGAAGAATATAGCAGAAGCGACACTGTGCCAGTTTCCAAATTTCAGCCTTAAGTGACTGGCAGCTTCTACTTCTACAATGATTCTTGGAAAACTCATTCCAGGAAACCGCCTGCCAGGCTGTGAGAAGCCTAAGCCACATGGAGTAGTCATACCTATGGCCCCAACTGACAGCTCCAGCTGAGCTCAGCCAACTGTGAGCATCAACTGCAGACATGTGAATGAGCCTCCTTGGAAATCGGCCAGTCACATCCTCAGGTGACTCCAGCCTCAGCCACGGTGACTCCAGTTATCTGAAAGACCCCCAGGAAGATCCATCCAGTTGAGCTCAGTCAGCCCCCAGAACCATGAAACATAATAAATTGCTGTTTTAAGACACTGAGTTTGGAAATGGTTTGTTGACTACTAATCAAAAAACAAACAAAAACAAAACTAGAACATTAGCCATTTGCTGATATTGTGCTTGAGATAAAATTGAAAATATAGAAAACAGATGGTGACATAAGATATCTATAAAACATTTCTTCTGCTTGGTCAGAAATGATCAAGATAGGAACAGTTTTTGTTGTTGTTTTAGGAAGAGTTTTTATTGTGTATTTTTTAAAAGCCATGGCAACATGTGTAAATGTTTTTTGTACTCATCACCAATTTTAAGTCTTTTCTAAAGTGTTTTACAACTCTGTTTTGCTTCTAGGTATTCCAAAGTTGATCACATCTGATATGATTAAAGAAGGTGCTGCTGTAATTGATGTGGGTATCAACTATGTCCACGACCCAGTAACAGAAAAGATAAAATTAGTTGGAGATGTGGACTTTGAAGGTAATAAATTATATCACTCTTGATAAGTAAAGATAAAGAAAGATTGTATTTTTTTTTTGTTTTGATAGTAGAAAGAAAAAGTTTCTATTTGAAGGTGGCAATATTATTATCAGTGTAACTCCTTCCTCTCTGAGGGCAGCAAGGTGAATAAGAGCAAAGTGTAGGTGGAGCTTATCAAACCGCACACTGCTGCCCTCCTAGGCTGTCACATGCTCCCTGCGTGGATGGAGCTCCCAGTCCAGCAAGCTGGCCCCAAATGAACATGTGTGTCTGTCTGTGTGTGTGTGTGTGTGTGTGTGTGTGTGTGTGTGTGAGAGAGAGAGATGTATACCTGCTGATCTCTTTAGGAAATGACCTCGTTTCTTTATTTCAATTTGCATGTTCAGTCACTAATGTCAGATAGCAATAATTTATTTGAATGTCTCAACTTTTAAGAATGAGAATATATTTCAAGTCTTGACCCTATTTTCTGTTTTTTTACACTGTCATTCTGCTTCTTGATAACATTACAGTTACCCTGTGTTTATTGTAAAAATTACCATACGCTTATGATGCATCCAGATGGCATAGACAGCACATATAACCAGCTTGAGGCAAGTAAAACTGGGATGTTTTCAGTTCATAAGCTCGACTGTGCTTGTGGGACAAACTTACCCAGCAGTTCACCACATCTTATAAGACCCTTCCCTTATATCAGGGGTCCTCAAACTTTTTAAAGTGGGGGCCAGATCACGGTCCCTCAGAGAGCTGGAGGGCCGGACTATATGAACTACTAATTCCTACTGTAACACCTCAGCTGCGCTCACTGCCCAAAAAACCTGGCGGGCCGGATCAGACTCCTCTGCGGGCCGCATGTGGCCCGCGGGCCATAGTTTGAAGACCCCTGCGCTTATATGATAGTTTGTTGGTGTCAGATCATTTCCATGCATTCTTATGTTTAGCTAAAAATATTCTTTTGCTCATGAGGATAGTCTGAAAATATTTTAAAATGAGCATTTGGGAATGAGTGCATACGCTTAGTGCACTTAAGGTGGCAGACTACTCCACTTGGTAGAATCTATTAAATTCAATAGATTGAATTTTGTTGTGTAACAAAGTATATCATGAAATAAAAAAGGGAAATGACAAAGAGAAACAAGCTATGAAATGAACAGGAAAGAGCATTTGTCTGGGACTCTGAAGAGGTGCTTTTAGACCCGGTATTCTAACCCACTAACTTTGCAACCTCTCTGGGCATCGGTGTTAGTATCAGTTAAATGACAGAATGGCTCCTAGCCCTACTGTATATATTGTGCATTCAACTGAGTGCTACCAAATGATTGTTTGTACGGTCAGATTTTTCCGATTCTATCATAAAATACCCCCATCTGATTGAAAAATCTCACTCTTGCTACATTGCTGGTTCATGGAGCTGGAGGCCTATGGAAGACCTGGACTCAGTAAAGAAGGCCTCGCCATGTAGGCCATGACTCAGCCACCCAGAGGAGCAGGCAAGTGGTAGGTTTCGACAATGTCGTTCTTCAGGTTGTTCTTTGGGACTTAACCCAAGGTGAGGGCTGATCCCTTGGCTAGGAAGGAGGAACTTTTAACTTGGGTTGTGACACAAAACTTATAAGGTAGTGTTTGGCTGCTAATTGCCACAGGGAAAGTGTGGCTGCCTTGTGAGTATTGGTGAAAGTTTCACTAGAACTATAGCCAAGATCAACAAAACGGATGTAGATTAAAATCAAGTGCTGAAGGAAATTGTCCTCCTGAAATCTTCGGCTTACTAATAAAGGGCACAGGAAACCAACGTCAAGTAGATTACTTTGATGGGAATACTTTTTTTTAAAGAATAATTTCATCAATGACCCTATTAGAGGAATATTAAAACTATGTAAATAATTGCAAATGTAATGATTTATAAAAATAGGAATCATTTTATCTATTTTATTTCTAAGAAAATCCAGATGCCTATTTGTAATCTTCATTATTAGATGTTTTGGCCTGTTTTGAATCACTCTCTCAAAAGAGTGATACTTTATAAGGATTGCACGGGGCCACCATCTTGTATTTGCTCTTCATTTAGTAATAATAGTAGCTAGTGTTTGAGATGATTTTGATGTGCTAAGTACTATTCTCATCCTCTTACATTAATTATTAATCTATTATGAACCAATATGGTAGGTATTGTCACTATCCCCATACAGACCCTGAGATGGCATAGTCATGTAGCACCATTTGTTCACAGCCAGACTCTTGCAATATCTACCCTTTATTGCAGGAGTGGGGAAAGTTTTTTCCTGCCAAGGGCCATTGGGATATTTATTAAGTCATTCGAGGGCCATACAAAATTATCAACTTAAAAATTAGCCTGCTATATTTGGTCAAACATTTAATTAACTCATCCCTAATGCTTTGTCAGGGCCAGGCCAAATAATTTTCACAGGCCTTATACGGCCCAGGGACCTTCCCCACCGCGGCCATGTCTCCACTGTTTTATACTTTACTTGGTTAATACATGAAGTCATTTTTTATTTCACCCCCAGGATATGTAAATATCAAGTTTCAAATGTGCCTGGACAATGCTTTGGTATATAGCAGTCCTCAGTTTGCTTGGTTCTGATGTGCAGATAATTCAGTTATCATAATTTAGCTACATAACACCAGTTCCCCAGCAAAGAGGTCTGAATTTTAGTGGTATGCTAACTCTAATTGCATGAAGTGCAAATTTCACTGCTAGGTCCTTAGTCCAGAAAGTATTATTATGTAAATATCAAATTGGGTTGTGACCAATCATGTCACAAGTTTCTAAGTCTGTTGGTGATTGGCTCTGGCACATTCAGTTCAGATAATCAAGTGCACAGTTCCGTTGACTCCTTATCCCCCAGTGATAGAGATCTCATGACATTTTACAAACACAGATCATGGAAAGAGGGAATTGCCAGGAAAAATGAACAGTGATGATACTGAAGGGGAAATTTGAAATAGCTGATCAGGAGATATTGACAATGTCTCCATTGGCCTTTTAAAAGACTCTAGATACACATCTCAGGGGTGAGGCTGAGATGCCAGACAGATGGGATAGAAACAGAAGGCAGGCCAACTGCAGCTAAATTGGACCATACTAGTTGATAGGTGGGCCACAGGATGGGAGTCAGCTTCGAACCCAGGGCCCCTGGCCTTGGGAGATTGGGCTATTGCCACTGCCATTGTCCACAAAGCCCCCAGTAGTTGGGGCAGTGGTACACCAAGGCAGCCCAAGGGAAGGAGGCCTGGCTCATATTTTAGGAACCAGGGACAAGTCTACAAAAAAGCCTTGGTTTCTATTCCAGGGCCCAGGGTTGCACAGGGCTCCCAAGACTTTGCATATCTCCTGGTTCAATACTAAAGTTCTTGTGCATATGCCTCCCTGGGTGGGGCAAGTTACCTGCTATAAGAATACAGCCCATGGATATACCCAGAGTGGCGATTGCTAGATTAAATGATAGTTGTATTCTTAATTTTTTGTGGGACCTCCATACTGTTTTTCATAGTGGCTATACCAATTTGTAATACCTCAGACAGTGCACAAAAGTTCCCTTTTATTTACATCCTGGCCAACATTTACCCCTTGTCTTTTTGATAATGAGCATTCTAACAGGTATGAGGTAATATCGCATTGTGGTTTAAATTGCATTTTCCTGATGATTGATTAGGTTGAGCATCTTTTTATGTTCCCATTGGCCATTTGGATGCCTTCTTTGGAAAAATATATTTGGCTTCTAGGCCCATTTTTTAATTGGATTGTTTGGTATTTCATTATTGACTTGTGTGAGATCTTTATTTATTTCAGATATTAACCCCTTATCCCATATGTTTTGCAAATATTTTCCCCTATTTTATCAGTTGCCTTTTAATTTTATTGTTTATTTTTGCTGTGTAGGCGCTGTTTAGTTTAATGTAATCCCACTTGTTGAGTTTTGTTTTTGTTACTTATACTTTTGGTGACATATTCAAGAAATCATTGCCAAGACCAATGTCAGTGAGCTTTTTTCCTATGTTTTCTTCTAGGAGTTTTATGGTATTTTATGTTTAAATCTTTAATCTATTTTGAGTTAGTTTTTGTGAGTGGTGTGAGATAGAGTCCAGTTTCATTTTTCTGCATGTGGTTATCCACTTTTCCCAGCACCATTTATTGAAGAGACTGTTCTTGCCTAAACCCGTTTGGCTCAGTGGATAGAGCGTCAGCCTGCGGACTGAAGGGTCCCGGGTTCCATTCTGGTCAAGGGCATGTACATTGGTTGTGGGCACATCCCCAGTAGGGGGTGTGCAAGATGCAGCTGGTTGATGTTTCTAGCTCTCTATCCTTCTCCCTTCCTCTCTGTAAAAAATCAATAAAATATATTTAAAATAATAATAATAATAAAATAAAATAAAAAGTATTTGAAGAGACTGTTCTTTTCTTATTGTGTATTCTAGACTCTCTTGTCAAATATTAATTGACCCTTTTTGTAGGGGTTTATTTCTGGCCTTTCTATTCTGCTCCATTGGCCCATGTGTCTTTTTATGCAGTACTATATTGTTTTAATTCCTGTAGCTTTGTAGTTTGAAATCAGGAAGTGTGATGTATCCAGCTTTGTTCCTTGTTTTCAGGATTGCTTTGGCTACTTTGGATCTTTTGTGGTTCCATTCAAACCTTAGGATTTTTTTTTTTAATTTCTGTGGAAAATGCCATTGGAATTTTTTAAAGAGATTGCATTAAATCTATAGATGGCTTTGGGCAGTATGGACACTTTAGCAATACTACTTCTACCAATCCATGAGCTATCTTTCCATTATTTGTGTCTTCTTCAATTTCTTTCATCAAAGTCATGTAGTTTTCATTGTGTAGATTTTTCATTTACTTGGTTAAATTTATTATTAAGTATTTTATTGTATTTGATACCATTGGTATAGTTTTCTTTATTTTATTTTCATATATTTCATTGTTATTGCACAGAAAAACAGCATATTTCTATATTTCAGTTTACGATCCAGCCTTCCTATTTCTTGATATATATCCAAAAGAAATGAAAATAGGATATAGAAAAAATATCTGCACTACCATGTTTATTGCAGCCTTGTTCACAGTAGCCAAGATATAGAAAAATTCAAAGTGTTCCTCAATGGTTGAATGAAATAAAGAAGATATGAGATAGATAGGGAGATAGAGATAGATAAAATGGAATATTATTCAGCCACGAGAAAGAAGGAAATCCTGCCATTTGTGACAACATGGATGGAACCTGAGGACATTATGCTTAATGAGAGAAGCCAGATAAAGATTAATATTGCATGATATCACTTATATGTATTGTAGAATCTTGAAGAGCTGAAATCATAGAAACAGAATAGAATGGTGGTTACTAAGGGCTGGAGGTAGGTGGATTTGGAAGATTTAAATGATGTGAACCTGCAACTAGAAGATAAGTTTTGGAGATATAATACACAACATAGTGATTGTAGTCAACAGTACTATATTATAAACTTCAAATTTGCTTAAAGACTCGATCTCAATTATTCTCATCACAAAAAATAAATAATAATTATGTGCCATCATATAATTGTGATATGTAAATGTATGAAATCAATGGGTTGTACACCTTAAACTTACACAATGTTCTGTCTTAATTAAAAAAAAAAAACCTCACTTCCCTAACCAGTTTAGCTCAGTGGATAGGCCTGCGGACTGAAGGGACCCAGGTTCGATTGAGGTCAAGGGCATGTACCTTGGTTGTGGGCACATCCCCAGTAGGGGGTGTGCATGAGGCAGCTGATTGATGTTTCTCTCTCATCAATGTTTCTAATTCTCTATCCCTCTGGCTTCCTCTGTGTAAAAAGTCAATAAAATATATTTTAAAAGTATAAAAATGAAAAATAAAAACCCCCCACACTGCACAGGACTTTAGCTTCATGCTGGGAAACAGTGGGGGCAGGGATAGGGGCAGAGTCTGTCTCTCCTGGTTCTCTGCTCCTCAATGCCCTAGGTACCCTTTGGGTCCTCCTGTGAGGTTCTGTGTGCCACTTCTGCAAGGCACCTTCTCATGGACAGTGCCCTCCTGGAGCTGGCTCACCTCACCCTTTAGGCCACAGGGGTAGAGGGATGCAGGAGCAGCACCAGCTCAACTGAACAACTGGGAAAATCAGTTTTCATGATGGGAGTCTGTGCTTGCACTTGGGGAGGGATGTGTAGATGAAAATAGGTGGTCCTAGAGAGGGAGGGAAAGAGGGACCTCAGCCCAGCTTTCCTGGAAAATGAGGGGGAAAGAGAAGGCCCAGACCCTGAGCTAGTCTGTGTATTCTGTGTCCTACAACTTGCTATTTCTGAAACTGTACCAGAAATGAGACACCCCAAGCCTTGGAGGGGACACATAGCTGAGCCCACTCCTATTATCAATTTCTTCCTGAACCATAGTTCCCAACCCTGTGGAGGCCCAGGGGCTTCTCTGTCCTCTCACAACACCCCTTTGCATATAGAGTTGAAAACGACAGTGGGAAGAGGAGGGGTTGCCCATGGCCCTTCCAGGAATCCCTGGAGGCCAGAGCAGGGCTAGGGACTGGGATACTGGAAGGGGTGGAAAGATGCTATGTGTCAGACATTGTTATTGGCACTTGGAATACAATAGTGAACTAAATAGGCAAGCCCTTACCCAGAGGTAGCTTACCTTCTAATTGGAGGAGAAAAATAATAAATATATACATATTAATATAATACCTTACTTAGGCAGTGTTTAATGTTACAAAAATTGAACAAAATAAGGGGGTTAGAACATTGTGGAGTGAAGTTGTTTAGAAAGGGTAGTCAGGGAAGGCTCCCTGCTGATCTGAACAAAGTGAGGGAGAGTGAGGTGTGGATATGTGGGAGAGGAACATGCCAGGCATCTGGAGCAGCAAGTGTGAAGACCTCGAGGAGCAGCATGCCTGATGGAGCTCAAGAGGTAGCAGCAGGGGTGCCATATCAAGTGGGGCCTATGGACCATGGAATGGAATTTGGATTTTCTAAGTGTGATGGAAAGCCGTTGGAGAATTTTTTGGGGAAAAAATAACAGTGGACTTGTGTTTTAGCAGGTCACCCTGGCTACTGAATAGCAAATAGATGTTAGAGAAGTAAGGGTATAGATAGGGTACTTATTAGGAGGCTATTGTAATTATACATGTAAGAAATTATCCAAGGTGAGTTTGGTAATGGATGAAGATGTTAAGACATGGTTAGATGGTATTATAATTTAAAAGAAGAGTTAGAATGATTGGGTAAATGATTAGGTATACAAGAAAAAGAAGAATCAATTATGACTCTAAGAATTTTCAAATACACAAGAGGGAAAGTGGCAATTCTAGAATTTTTTTTGAGATGAGTCTCAAAGGATCAATGAATTTCACCTAAGTTTGTGTAATTACATAAACAGTTGGCAGAGGGAAAAGGGACTCTTTTCAGGTAGAGGGAGCATTAGATCAAAGACAAGGAAGAAAAAGTTACAAAAGTCTTTCATATTCAATAGTAGGCCCAGCATTTCATGTTAAATGAGTAAGGTTTGATATTGTAACACTTGTGGTCAGAATATCTGGAGCCTTACCTTCTAAAGGATCTCCACTAGACAGGCAACCTCTCCTATAGCAAAAGGGACCCTACAATTTGGGACTCCATTTGGTCAGAATTATTCCTCAAATTTGAAACCCAATAGTAGAAACATGAAGACAGAAGAAGATCTAATATTATGTAGAAGCCTAGTACTATTTTTTTCTGGGAAAGTACTAGAGATAGAACTAAAACACCTGGAGTTCTCTGAAAGCAGTTTCCATCTATATTTTCTCTTACAGTTGCTTCTAGATGTCTTGTATATGCATAGTGCTCCACATTTGAAGCCTAAGAGTTACCTTTCACTCCATGCTTTTTTATTACGAACAACCTTTCATAAAAGATTATGGAGTCAGGCTGACTGAGGTTTGAATCTTAGCTCTGTTGCTTAAAACAATTAGGCAAATCACTTCACCTCTCTGGAGATTTGATTTTATCATCTGAAAACTGAGGCAATAATACCTATCTTAAAAAGTTGTTTTGAAGATTAAATGAAATAATCACTTCACATGAGCTGATGTATGCAACTTGCTGAGCATATGGCTGGCAGAAAATTGTGTGTATTTGTACACACTACTCACCTTTTCTCTCCATTCCCACTATAGTACTAATCTAGAAATATATAACTTTACATTTCAGTTACCACCCTGCTCTCCTTTACTTTTCTGGCCTCAGCTCTCTTCTGTGTAATTACATCAAGTCTGTTCTTTATCCAAAGGTCACATGAATGAACTGTAAAGGACTCTTACTTATCCCCATCTTCTCCCAACCCCTAAGAAGATCTCATCGAACTTACTCATTTTGCTCTTAATCCTTTACTACCTTGAACTTTTACTTAGTTTTTCCCAAACTTCTTGCCCTGCATTTCTTTTGTATCTCCACCCCACATCAGGTCCCAGTCATCTTAGGTCATTGGTCATTTGTATGACCATCCTCTGCACTTATAAATGTCAAGTATTACTCTTACAGAGATAATTCTTTAAAGTCGCCTTAATAGCAACAAAACTCCTACTCAAGGTAACATCAAACAAAGTATTAATCTATAGCAACCCAGATCTAATAATGATACATACATTGAGTCATTTGTTGATTTACTCAACACATATTTCTCACCTAACACACCTTCAAGTTACCAGGCATAGCCCTTGCCTCTCAGAACTTATATTCTCCAGATTACATGTTAAAACACAGCTCATTTTGGAGTCGTTTCAGTACTATTTACTCCCAAGTGTGTGTTGTACAAGGTGGAAAACTAAGAGCCTATTACCAAAATCTAAGGACATAGACTGTTTTTTAACTATATCACTTTTACAGAACTGTCAATCTGTGATATTGTAAAAAAACAAAAACAAAAAAACAAATTAAAATTACTCCCTACCAACTTAGTTTTCAGTGTTAATCATTTTATTTGATGACTAGAGGCCTGGTGCATGGATTCATGCACCAGTAGGGTCCCTTGGCCTGGCCGGCACCCTCTTGTAATCTGAGACCCCCTCAGAGGATGCCAGAGAGACGGTTTCAACCCAATCCCCTCAGGTCAGTGCATAAATCCATGCACTGGGCCTCATCTCATCCTTCTCCCTTACCCTTCCCTCTGAGATTCATCAGTTCCATGTTTTCATGCCGATACGTTGAGCATCTGCTCCCTGGTGGTCATTGCACATCATAAATACTGGCTGGTCGGCCAGTCAGCTGGTCACTTAGGCTTTTATATATATATAGATATAGATAGATATGTGTCCTAGTAGCTTGGACCGATATAGTAAACTACCATAGACTAAGCAGCATAAACAACAAATTTTTATTTCTTATAGGTGGTGATGTTGGCTACCATAATTGGTGGTTAGGACCGACATCTGGGTTATGAAAGCTAATTTCTCATTCTATCCTCACATGGCACAAAGTGTGAGAGAGCTCTCTAGGGTCTTAAAAAAAAACAAAAAAGAATTAATCCCTTTCATGAGGGCTCCACCCTTATGGCCTAATCACCACCCAAGGCCTCACCTCCTAATACCATCATATTAGAGATTAGGATTGCAACATATGAATTTTGGAGGGACATAAAAATTCAGTCCATAATAATATAGTTGATCAGTTCAATTCAAAATATCAACTATTTATGGTAGATGATTACAGTGTAGCCCAAAAGTCCAGCTTTGGTATAAGAGACCTAACACTTTAACCCAGAAGTGATCTTGTCCAATCATTTTGTTGATGAAAATTTGCAAATGCCTCTGTTAGAGACACTGTTACTAACACTGTGGTCACAGTACCCATATAGGTCATTTCACGAAACAGGTAGAGCCACTGATAGTCACTACGAGATCCCTGTCATCAGTGAGCAAACCATCTCCATTGTTGCTCATTAAGGAAAAAATGCTCATTATGAAGTTTAGGTTTTTTTTTTTTTTTTTAAAGAATAGTTTATTGATTTTTAGAAAGAGAGGGAGAGGAAGAGAGAGAAACATCAATGTGAGAGAGTGACATCATCCGGCTGCCTCTTGCATGCCCCATACTGGAGATTGAGCCTGCAACCTGGGTATGTACCTTGAGCTGGAATCAAACCAGCAATCTTTTGGTGCATGGGACAACACCCAAGCAGCTGACACCCTTGCCAGCACAGTATATTGTGTTTAACATCTATTGATATACTCTTACAGTGAAGAGTTAAAATTGAAGCACAAAAAACAGCATCCACAAGAACAAGAGAAGTGCCTGATGTCCCTGCAGGTCCTTTTATTCTTTCACTTAATGATGAGATTTTTTGAAATTTCTCATGGCCTCATATTAAAATACAAAGATCAATGAAAGTGAAATTTCATGTTGAAGTATCTTGGGTTATGATAACTATTGAGATCAAGGCTGTGTCAGGGGATTTTGAGGATATCTAAACAGACTATGTAACTTACAGATTTTCTACTTAGAGTAGAAATATTCATTGGCTTGAAGGGAAGGGATTGAAGAGAATGATAGGGGTAAATAACGATTTTGTTTTTTTAAAGAAAATAATTAAAGGAATATATTTTTAGTCATTTTGATAGGATACTAGAAATATCATAGCAGTGATCACTACTCCTGATTTCCAAAATAGAAACTGGCGATGATAGCTGACAGCATCCATCGTCAGAGAGGAAGTTCCACTAGTGGATCATGAAAAGAAATATTGAACTTCCATGGCATTACTGATTTGTTATTTGGCTCCACTGAGTGCTTCTGTGTGGTATGAGCAGTATTTGTATGTATTCACATCTATAAAGCAGGTAACCAGATTGATTTGATTTGATTTAATATAAAGAGAAAAGTAACTAATGCAAGAAAAAAATGGCTTAGCCACCCTACACATACAGATAGCATGGGAACTAGGGGAAAGAAGTATTTATAAATACAGATCACCACTTAATGAGGCCAATACAATCTACAATATATATATAAAAGCTAAAGCAACCATTCAACCATTCGACTGGTAGCTATGACACACACTGTCCTTCAGGGGGTAGATGCTAAACACACAGGCATGGAAACATGTAACAGACTGATGAATCTCAGAGGGAAGGGGAAAGGGAGAGGGTGGGAAGAGATTAACCAAAGATCTTATATGCATACCTCTGGGCCCAGTGCACGAATTTGTGCACTAGTGGGATCTCTCAGCCTGGCCTCTGGGGATCAGGCCAAAACTGGCTCTCCAACATCCCCTGAAGGGTCCCAGATTGTGAGAGGGTGCAGGCCAGGACAAGGGACCCCACTGGTGCATGGATCCGTGCATTGGGCCTCTAGTTGGTATATAAGTGTGGATTAGAGTGTCATACATTTGTACCCCATTAGGACATTAATCCTGCCAGTCCCATTACTGCACCACAGGGGCCGTGATAATGAATGTCTTAATATATGTG
This sequence comes from Pipistrellus hanaki, assembly GCF_964339955.1. Lineage (NCBI taxonomy): Eukaryota > Metazoa > Chordata > Mammalia > Chiroptera > Vespertilionidae > Pipistrellus > Pipistrellus hanaki. Next base: position 167,621,378 of record NC_140503.1, on the reverse strand, counting down.
GAAATCTTACAGAAACCCCAGGAATCAGGCGATCAGATAAATGCAAGAGAAAGCATAGTAAATTGCCTCTAGGGCATCTGATTTTTGTTGCCTTGCAAGAGTTCAGTGGTGATCCATTCACTTGTCCAGGAGCTCTTTACTCCCTCTGGCTTATCATGCTCTTAAGTGTCATTTTTATATCAACCACATGAGAAAGTGGAGTGGTTTCCATATTACCTCCTGAGTCATACTATTTCTCTAGACCTATGCCAGACAGGTTTTTCTGGTTGTTATTCATGCACTTCATTCTCCTGAAGCTTGTCTCCCCTTCTCTATACTAGATATGTTTAAGAAGTCAAGCCTTAAATGGCCTGCATTTAGAAGCATGGGAAAATTCTCAAAGCATTTAATTTAGACAATTACACATGTATACTAGGAGGCGGAAATTTACATGAGAGGAACAATAAATTTTTCTCCTATTGCCTTGCCACAGGTAAGGAATCATCCCTTTTCCTTTTGGGGAAGGGAGTTGGTTTTCAAAGTGAGTTGCAGCATTGCTGGAAATCTGACATGGGCCGCAGAGTACTTCCTTCAAAGGGTCAGAGAGCTGGGCAAAATACAAAGGGAAATGAAATGTTCCTATAGAAACTTGAGACATCAGTTCCTTTTCCTGCACCCAGAAATAGATGTGTGAAGCACAAATATATTCCTTGACTTTGCCAGAATATACAAGTTGCAAATTATATTAGCAAAATTAATTCTGTTTAGATACACCTGGAAATTTCATTATTTTGGGTACATAATGTGCGGATGCAGAAATGCACTATCTGCCTGAGAATCAGTGAGTTTTCTTAACAAAGCACTTGGGTGAGAGTTTGGATTATTAAGCCCAGGCCCTGGGAACTTGGGAACATAAAGTTTCCAGAGAAAATAATGACATGGAACACACAAGCCAGACACCTGTCATGAAGCATGGGCTGTCAGTGCCAAAGGTTCCTGATCACATACTTCTTTCTTTTTCTTATCAAAACTGTGAAAGGGCATTTTAATGTCCCTTATGTTTCTGTTAGTGTTCTTTATGAGTAATATTTCTAAACCTGGTAACTATGCGTCACCCTGGATTTTGGAGGCACACATGTACACTGAACACCTAGTTTCTTCCACCATCCCTGCCATCACCTGAAATGAATAACTTCTGCTCCTAAGCTATTTTTCTTGTCCTGACATTGAAAAGTGCTTGTCATCAAGTAAGAATAATAAAATGATGTCAAGCTAGTTTTTTCTTTATTTTTCCCTTTAGAAATCTGAAGTCAATAACATGAAAAAGAATAGCTGTCCACATTGTGGATAAAAGGGAACACAAAGATTAGATATATATTCCATGCTGAAAAATGATTTCTTGAATAAAAATTTAATAACATACAAGAACCTGAAACTTTACAAAAATGCAGCATGAATTTCTCCTTTATTTTAATTATCTTCTGAAAATTATTTAGTATTCATTTTTGTATTCAATTTCTCATATTGCAAAACTTGCTATTATTAAATACTAGAGGCCCGGTGCACGAAATTCATGCACAGAGGTGGGGGGGGGGGGGTGTCCCTCAGCCCAGCCTGCACTCTCTCCAATCTGGGACCCTTCTAGGGATGTCTGACTGCCTATTTAGGCCTGATCCAGATGGGGCCTAAATGGGCAGTCGGACATCCCTCTCGCAATCCAGGACTGCTGGCTCCCAACTGCTCACCTGCCTGCCTTCCTGATTGCTCCTAACTGCTTCTGCCTGCCAGCCTGATCACCCCCTAACCCCTCCTCTGCCAGCCTGATTGATGCCTAACTGCTCCCCTGCCAGCCTGGTCACCCCTAACTGCCCTCCCCTGCAGGCTTGATTGCCCCCAACTGCCCTCCCTTGCAGGCCTGGTCCCTCCCAACTGCCCTTCCCTGATGGCTATCTTGTGGTGGCCATCTTGTGTCCACATGGGGGCAGGATCTTTGACCACATGAGGTCAAACATCTTGTGTGTTGGAGTGATGGTCAATCTGCATATTACTCTTTTATTAGATAGGATAGAGGCCTAGTGCATGGGTGTGGGCTGGCTGGTTTGCCCTGCAGGGTGTCCCAGATCAGGGTGGGGGTTCCCTTGGGGTGTGGGGTGGCCTGGGCAAGGGGCCTGTGGTGGTTTTCAGGCTGGCCATGCCCCCTGGTAACCCAAGCGGAGGCCCTGGTATCTGGGATTTATGTATCTTCTACAAATGAAACTTTGTAGCCTGGAGTGGAGCTAAGCCTCCTGCTTGCTCTGTGGCTGCAGCCATTTCTGTTGGAATTTGTTTACCTTCTATAATTGAAACTTTGTAGCCTTTAGTGGAAGCTTAGGTCAGCAAGGGCAGGCGGAAAGCTTGGCTTCCTCTGTTGCCAGGGAAACCCAAGCCTCCCTCCTGCTCTCTGTGGCTGTAGCCATCTTGTTTGGGTTTATTTGCATACTCGCTCTAATTGGCTGGTGGGCGTGGCTGGTGGGCATGGCTGGTGGACATAGCAGAGGTATGGTCAATTTGCATATTACTCTTTTATTAGATAAGACTAGAGGCCTGGTGCACAGGTTCATGCACCAATGGGGTCCCTCAGCCAGGCTTGAAACCAGCTCTCCGACATCCCCTGAGGGGACTCAGATTGCAAGAGGGGGCACAGGCCAGGGACCCTACTGGTGCATGATCATGGTGGGAAGGGACCACAGGGTCGTGTCTGGCCCATCTTGCCCAGTTCTGATTCTGCTGGACCCCAGTAGCAAGCTAACCTATGGGTCAGAGCATCTGCCTCCTGACGGTTAGTGCACATCATAGTGACTGATCGAATCTTCGAACAAATGGTTGAACGAATGGTCAGACACTTAGCATATTAGGCTTTTATTATATAGGATATAAATGACCAAATTCATTCACAAAAGGCTTTCTTAAAAATGTATTTACCTTGAACACAGTAATACCGCTATTGTAACTCTACAGCCCTCACCTCGGGGTCATGGCAGCCATTACCTCCTCTCAGCTCTATCTCTTTCTACTCTCTTTTCACCATATTCTTTGGTCATAATGAACTTCTTTCAGCTCTTCTATTGCATAAGATTCATTATGTCCAAACCTCCTTCACTTTTACTATTTGCTGTGTCTGCATTGCATTCACTCCTTTCTTACTCCCTCAGGCATCCACGAGATCTTGAAACTTTCCTGTCACATTACAACTATTTCTCTGACCCCCATATCTGATTTTTGTTCCTCATTAAAGTGTTCATACAAGTGCTAGAACTTGTTTCAATCTTAGCACTTCATGTTGTTTTCCTTGTTCCCTGTACCCCAGATGATAATCTAACTTCATTAGAGAAAGGTGCAAACACAGAACAGGAGTTTAGTTTCCCATTTGATCTTATCCTGCCTCATAATATTTATAAATATGTAGCTACTTTACCCATTGCTCTTAATATCCAAAAATGTTCAACATTATCTGCTAGGCTCTGCTTGAAATGGTCCTTTCTTGTCGTCTCTTGCAACTCTGCCCCTTCGCTCCTGTGTGTCAATCACACTGGCCTTCTTGTGGTGTTTCCAAGAGTTCATGTTACCTTCCACATGCAAGAAGCCTCTTTTTACTTTCAGTGCTAACATTGTTCCCTGACCAGGAGCACGGTCTACTCCTCATCTCTCCATTTCACTGGGAAAAGTTGGATTCATCAGATTTCTGAATCTGACATAGGTAATCATGTGTATACAAAGCTCAGGCTCAGTTAAGTCTTCCTAACATTTACAATGCACTGGACATTTTGTTTGTAGCACATTTCATAGCCTAGATCAACTATTATTTAATTCATTGTATTTGTAATACGCATCTCCCAACTAGACTATAAGTTCTAAGGGACAGTGACTATGGCTGTTCTCAAGGAAGCTTTGCTATGAATCTATCTGGGCTGGTTTGTAGCATGTGTGGGAACAGAGAGTAATTGAGTTAGGAAAATATGCAAGGGTTAGGAAATAATGCAAAACAGGATTCAGGGCCAGGCTATTAAGGATTTTAATTATCATGGGGAAAAAATTTATATTTTATTCTAAGAGACAGTGAAGATTCATCCAACGTATATACACTGAAATGATCTAATCTGTGTTTTAAAGACTAAATCTGGCTGCAGGTTATGTGGTAGAGATTGGAAACCAAGAGACTATTATAATAGACAATAAAAAATGACTACATGTATCTCCAGTCTCCATATGAACATCCCATTGGCATTGTGATTTTACTATTCTTCCTATTCCAAGCCTTCAAAATTGAGTTTGATCATGTGAGATCTATAGAACTTACTCTGCAGGTTCTAAAGTTCACAGAGAGGTCATTCAAATTGTCAGGATAATTTTTGCCTTTCCTCAAAATAACTTTTTTCAGGAACCTGCTTTAATCATGGCCACGTCATTTCCATCTAAATCTCATTCCTTCGAGCAAGTTCCATGCAGATAATAGGATTTGCTGATTGTTCTATTTGCCTAAGAGTTTCACCAACTTTAAAATTATGTTGACTTTATGAAATTGAACTTAACCCTGGTTTTTATAATACCTGTTCATGAGTCTCTTATAAAAGTGCTGATAGCAATCAAGGTCTAACACCCGATTCTCATATAAACAGAACTTTGGGCATTTTCCTTAAAATACACATATACTCCCTCACACCTAGACACACACAAACAGGAAGTTTCTGAAGGAAATTACTACCTTAAAATGCTTCTGTATTTCTTTTCAATGGAGCATATAGAACACTTTTGCCCACACATTATAGGATTAATCTTTAAAAGCATCAACTTCTATAATCAGGTATAAACCCTTGTCTGCCCTCAGGGAAAGACCGGCAAATAAAAGGTTATTCTGGAGAAGTAATGCTTGTTAACTTACTCTCTTGCACACATAATTGGGGAAGATGCTTTTCAGAGTATCAAATATGTATTGAACTTAACTCTTTCTCACATGACTAATTTTAGTCATAAACCACCTCTGATACTTTATTAACTCACCAATTAAGACAACTCTTGAAATAGTTATGCAAAATCATTAGACTAGAGAAATTTTTTAAGCATTGGCATCTGTACCCACTGGCATTTGCCCATGATAATCCCTTACCTTTCCTGAGAAATCACTTACTTCCATATCCTAGTACTTATGTAAATAGACAAAGAATGCAGTAAGACTAGCCAGCAGCACGTCAATTTATGCAGAAGTGGGCAAAACTAAGTTTACAGCTGTGAGCATGCAAAAGACTGAGTTTATTCTTGCATTAATATTTATTAATTATTGTATTATGTTCCATATGAACAACTGTAAACCTCCTTTGCCCATCTCTGTATTTCCTTCTCAGACATAGATTCCCATGAAAATCAAATCCAAAGGAATAAAGACCTTGTATATATTATACTAGAGGTGTAGTGCACAAATTCATACATGGGTGGGGTCTGTCCGCCCAGGTCTGGCCGATTGGGCCAGTCAGGGGGAGGGGCCATGGGCTGGGCAGTTGGCTGGCCAGCCCCACCCCCTGGTCAAACTTCACTTGAACTCCCAGTTGAAATCCTGGTCAAGGGGATAATTTGCATATTAGCCTTTTATTATATAGGATATGTATTTAACAAATTATTACTATCTGCCTTTTAGGACTATGTACAAACTTCATTTTCATATCCACTTTATTTTAAAGATAAAATATATCTGAAACAAGTATTTGAATAACCAGGGGGTAGTCACAGTGATATCATAAACTTCTGCCTAGTTAATAATCTACAGGGCTCTGTTGTTGATAAATACTTATGGATGTCCAGGGTAGCCCTACTCTGGTTTAGGTGAAAACTCATTACCCATCACATAGTCTAATTCTGTGAGGTGATAGGTAGGACAGGATAATTGTGTGGTAGTTTCTACCAGTAAATTGTGGGAATTTGCAAAAACCAAGCTACACATTTTGGGCAGGTATTATTTCAAGAAACAGCCCATTTCCATTCCCTCTTTATTCCCCACAAAGATCACTTTTTGATCACAAGAATGCCATAATAACCATGTTGTGGAAAATGTAATTTGGTAAAGAAGGGTCATGACACCTAAGCAAACAAGTGGTTTATCTGACCTGACATCCAGGAAGAAAGCGACGTAGACCACTAAGCTAGACCTGTAACTTGAAGAGTTAGATATAAGCCAAAGATGATAAACTATGAGCACCTATAGTAAAATGTAGGAAAATTACTAGATTAGAACTTTTCCCTCTTGGTTTCTATTTTCAGAATGTCCTCCTAACCCTTTGAGAAAGCAGTTTATTTTTGGCACATGCGTCTTTCTTGGGACTTTTCTATTTGTTCAGGTCATGGTAATATAGTTATACTGGGAAGGGGTGGAATTATGCAATCATAGAATTTTTCAAACCTGGCTTTGAACAATGTCTCTACAGGAGAGTGGTAAGCCAGTGACTTCAGTGAACCACATTTTCCTCATCTATTAAAATCAAATAATAATTAAATATTATTAAAATAATATATAGGAAGTTATTGGCAAGTGGGTGCTCAATTGATAGTAGCTATGGTTATTTATTTTTTCTAATATTTTTATAATTTCAAACCACTTTACTTTTCAAAGTTGAAAATTGAATTATGTAAAATGACATACCCACAATAGATTCCCTTAGATAATCAATTGTATCTATCTTTTCTTATTATTGATTTCAGAGAGGAAGGGAGAAGGGAGAGAGATAGAAACATCGAGAATGAGAGAGAATCATTGATCAGCTGCCTCCTGCAAGTCCCATACTGGGGATTGAGTCCACAACTCGGGCAAATGCCCTGACTAGAAATCAAACTGTGACCTCTAAGTTCATAGATTGATGCTCAACCATGCCAACCTGGCTTTTATCCATCTTTTGATTGTGAAACAAATCATTTTGTTTTCTATTGATTTGATTTGTATTTGATTATTAATTTATCATATTATTCAGTATTTTATTTTCATCTATTAATATTTCAAAGTTAGTATTTTACAAATCAATTATTTTATACACTTTCAGTGTAAATAGTAGTAGTAATCTATATAGTACATTTCTGCTAAAGAACTGCTAAAATATTTGAAAGCATTGCTTCTTCAATCATATAGAAAGGGTCTAGGGTAGGATTACTCATGTCATCAAGTCAGTTTATTAGAAAATGAAAAACACAGTTTGTCAGCCTCAGGAAAAATAAGTAGTTTGAGTTTTCCAGGAAATTAGCTTGAACTAAATTGTTCTGATATTGCTTGATTCCAACCAACAGCATTGACATATTCCTGCAAATTGATTTTAGATTTTAAATTTCAAGGGCTATTTAGTTCACTTTATCAAAATGTAATGAATACCTAACATGTGCATGAAATTCAAAGATTGAAAATGACAACCTTCACCACCACAAAGACTTGATTCTGCCTTCTAAGTGCTGGTGTCTAGTGAAGAGAATGACAGCACAATGTAAATTCCACGATGGGGGTAGCTATAAAGTTCCTGGAAACATAGAGAGTGGAGGTCCATGTTGCAGGGGTGAGTTTTTGAGAAAAATTATAGCCAGGTGACATTTTATTGGCTTTTAAAGACTAATAAAGAGTTTCTTAGTTGGATATGGTAGAAGACTACTCCACATAGAAGGAATAGTGAGGTTATTTACAGAATGGCTCTGGACCTAGTCTAGGGCTTTTACAGCATATGGTTGGATGGAAGAATGGCAAGGGAAAGCTTCAGGAAGAGAGTTGTTTAGAAAAATTAAAATATTATCTTCTAAATCACAATATTCTTATCTTTACTTCATTACATATCGTAAGATTTATAATACACGCTAGTTGGATTTTTTTTTTGTGTGTGTGATGTCTTTAAACTTATTTGGACTTTTCTTCAAGTAATATTATTCCTTTGCTTTTCATATGATTTTAAAGAATTATTGCCATCTGATACTATACTTCAAAAAAGGTAAATATAAATTTTATAAGCCATATTTCCAGAATGCAATATAAATTTTACAAAAATAATACTTAATAGATCTAGAAAATATTGCTGACTTTAATTCATGTAGAAGCATATATGAGCCAACTTGTAAAAGGCTATCCATCTAAATAGCATGTGTTCAATAATATCAGGTTATGCATTAAAGAAGTATTTGTTCCACACTTGATATCATACACAGGAATGTTTGTCCAAGTGTTGTGTGTGTGTGTGTGTGTGTGTGTGTGTGTGTGTTATAGCCTACTTTATTATAAAGATAATTTGAAGTTGTTTTGTTTTAGTTACATGTGTAAAGCAGAAAAATCTACTGTATTCTGTTAAGTTAATTAAATAAGGAGGCCAGTAGACTGAGGTAGCTCTAATGCCATGGCAGCCTGTGGAAGCAAACACAAATCTAAGCCTTTCAAAAGCTAATGTTATGAAGTACAACCTAAAGACCGCTAGTCACAAACATCCAGCTGGACTCAAAGCTCTGTCCTTCAATAACCTGCTGACTTTGCTTCCCTTTTTCTCTATAAAGGTCTCTGCCAGATCACTTCATAAGTTATATGAATGTCTAATTACTGTTTTGTCTACCTGAAACTAATATAATATTGCATGTCTACTGTAATTGAAAAATTAAACACAATTTTTTAGACAAAATGCCTCTCCTGAGTTCTTTCAGCGGAGCTCTCCTAACCACTTCCGGTTTGGCGCTGCCCAATTACAATTGATAAATGCTCAAATAAACTTAAACTTTTTTTCGTGCCTCGGTTTATCTTTTAACAGATCAGTATGTTTAAAAACATAAACTCCCCAGGGAAATGTAAAAGTAAAGAGTACTTTCTGTTTCCTCCACCAGCTGTAAAGAAGAAGGCTGGCTTCATCACTCCAGTTCCAGGAGGCGTGGGACCCATGACGGTGGCCATGCTTCTGAAGAACACACTCCTGGCAGCTAAAAAAGCCATTTACTAGGTCGCATGAAAGAACAAAGCAAGCTGAAATCATGCTATTTATTTACTTGACGGGGAAAATCCTTTATATTTTACTACAAAGCTATTTATTTCTACATTATATTTATTTTTTCATGGATGGAATCATTGTGGATCAGAAGATTCACACAACTTTATGCATTTTCTGCTAACAGGTTTTGAGTTTTAGGGGGAAAAACAAACAAAACAATTTCAGTGGAAACATTGGTAACATTTATTTTATGAATAGCATTTGTTCATAATATTAAAACAATAAAGGGCTCATAATAAATAATATATTTTGACACAATTAAATATCACATGCCATATGTTTTCAACAAATGTTTTGTCAGCCAAATGGACACCCATGTAAAATGTAAGTCAGGTTTTGCCATAAGCATGGTTAATTTTTAAATATTTTAGTCTTGTATCATATGCTAGAAAAGAACTAACTTGCTAAAAGAAAGATAAACATAAAAAATAAAATATTGATCTTATATATCTCCTAAATGCATCCTATGAGGCATCCTAATAATAAATAATGTTCAATCAAGGAAAGAGAAATATACAAGGAAAACAAAAAATTCAGTGCTGCTTGGGAAGGTATTGATTATATTAAATTATAAATGACTACTTGTTATAGTAAAAATGTAATAACAAGTACTAGGTTTAATGTAACTTCTTCATTGTTCTAGAAAAATATGTAGACAGTGCCTTCTTTGAGGAACAATAGAAAATCCAAAAAGCAAACAAATGCACAAAACAAAACTAATGTGGTCTTTTCCCACAAAGATCAAGAAAAAATGACATATTATGAGTGAGGCCTTCATTAAAGAACAAATTATGATTTTTCACAAATGCAGAAATCAATTGGGAAAACACACAATGTGCCAAAGTTAAACATTAGAATATGACTAAAAATCCGTTTTCTTTCCCTCTTCTCTTACAGCATTTGGTTCTCAAAGTAGACGCTGTGCTTCTAACACAATTTAAATTAGGAAATACATGTGACTCTCAGTTGAAGGTATCTTGAGACAGCTCTAGCAACATAATTGTATTGTTTTCATACTCAAATCCCGGTATATTTATGTACCAATAATGATTCTTACCCAATGCATGTTTTTAATGATGTGTATTCTTATTATTTATGTGAGAATAAACTAGATGATTAATGGTATTTTAACTGTATAATAAAAGCAATTTGAATAAGAATACCTGTTTTTTTTTCCTTACGATATCTGTAAGTTTCTTTGTTCATATATTTGTTATCTATGTCTTTGCAGCATGCTGAGAAATGTACAAGTTTTTCAAGCAGGAAAGTAAAGGTTCTATGGCTCATTCTACAATCAGCCTAGATCATCTTTGTCTGATAACCCTGACAGAAGTTTAAATCTAAAGCTCTCACACAAACATTTCAGAAATGGACCTTTTTTAATTTTTAAGGGCTGCAAATTCTCCAAACAAACAAAATGACCAAAAATACATGTGCACTGAAAAGGTGAAATCTGTCATTTTGAGCCCCAAATGCAGGAGGGGTTATTTTTTTTTTTTAAAGGGTTTTGCACCTATGGCTAGGCTAAAATTCAAGAGTGAGCCTTTCCAGAAACTAATTAAAATATTGTAAAAGAAAAATGAGTCTGATCTTTGTTAAAAGTGGTAAGAAATATTTAAGACTGTAGTAATAGGATCAAGACTATAGCAATAGAGATTGAACTCAACTCGCAATACAGCAAAGACAGCTAGGGATTTATAGCTAATGAGCAGAATGAGTGGATCAGTGGATGGAAAATTATTAAGAGGAACTTGATTAGTGCCAAGGGTTGGGGGACTCTTGCTAAACTAGCTTACCACCATTCTTGCTAAAAGACAGGCCAATGACTTATTAAGAATTGGGAGATGAGAAACTTGGTTCATATACTGACTTAGCAAGATTCTTTTTGAAAACTGGGCCAAGCATGCCAAGTCAAGACCTAGTCAAGAAGAGGACCCACAGGAGCCTGATTAAAATGTGGCTAAGGAGGCAGCCTTTCTCAACACATAAAAGGGATAAAGTTGGTTTATTGATATCATGACTTTACTTTTAAATATTTGGAGTCCATAACAGACATATGATGACTTTGTACAGAAGCTTTGGAAAAGTAAATTGCCTTCTCCTAAACATATCTGTAAAAATGACCCCACAGAATTAATTTGGATTGAACAACAATACAAAAATATGGAGGCAAGAATCGACCACTATGCACACCCTGTCTTTCTGTATTTGTTCAGTAGTAACAGTTATCCTTAATAGAGAACCTATCATAGGCTAAATGCTTTATTTTCTTTTTGTTACTGACAGTCACCATTTGGTAGATGAGAAAATTTATTTTTTGGGTTATTAAAGTCTCAGCCAAAGCCAAGAGGATGATGAAGGCAGCATTAGAATCTGAAACAAGTCTGTTGGGATAATATGATCCGGAACCCACTCTCTTTTCTCTACACCATTCTGCCTGCTTCTCCCCACACCAAGAATCCTTTCTTGTATCAGTATATGTCCAAATCCTACTTATTACGCTTTACTTTAATTGAAACTTATCCATGGAAACTCCTGGGGGAGTTTAAGTCCCACCTCTGAGCTCTTAAAGTTTATGTAGACATTCATGGCAGTTATCAGTTCCTACCCTTATGACACCCATGTGCATATTTTCCTTGTCTCCCTGTAGTTCCTTGAGGTCAGAATCCACACAGAATTTGTCTATTTGTCCTATATCCATCATAACACCCAGCCCAGTGCCATGAATGTGGCAAGCATTCGATTTTTTTTATGAATGAATAAATGAGTGAATGACAATTGAATCCATAAGAATACCATTTCCTGCCAATATTTAGCATCAAATTTTGGTTGAGTTAGTAAAGGAGCAAGAAAAAAAAGGAAAGGAAATAAGAAAAGAAAAGGAAGAGGAAAGGAAGGAGAATGGAAAGGAAGGGAATGGAATTAAAAGAAAGGGAAGGAAAGGGGAGGGAAGGGGAGTGAAGACGCTTGCAGAGATGCTTATGACTAGAGGAGAAAGATGAATAAATTAAAAAAGGCAAAAAGTGGTAGGTAGGAGGGGGAAATGATAGTGGAGTGTTGCAGCTCTCAGCCTTCTCCTTCTCCCTCCAACCTGCTTTAATGTATATCAGTAATGAACAGATAACAATGAAGCCACCTTACCACACCTGTCTCACCCACTTTTCAGGATTGGAGAAAGGACTTTCTGAAGAGAGGATTGAAGAAGTGAAGATTGGAGTCTCTCCTCCAGAGAATGTAAGTGGGATCAATCAGGATCCAGAGGAAAAGAAGCATGTGGGATGGCTCAGAGCTATTTTCTGATATAAACCTTAAGCTGAAGTGGCAGATGAGATGGAAGCATCTGGAGAGACACTGATTCATTTCCCTAAGCCCAAATATGTGTGAAAACCACAGTTAATATTTATTCTTCAAAGATAAAGGTAGTTTGTTTGAAGCTTGATTTTAGAAGATAATTAAGAGAATTCCTCTGAGAGCAGTATACCCATTCCTACCAGAGGGCACAGCTGGAAAAATGGAAAGTGCCTATGTCTGGAATCAGAGCACAGATCCAAGTCTTAACTCGGGGGCATGGCCTTTGACAAGTCCCTTAATTCTTTTGAGCCTTCATTTCTTATTGTAATATGAGAGTAAAAACAAGACCTGTTGTTAATTTCTTTATTCACTTAAGACAGAGTGTTATATGATGGATGCTGGAATTGTTAGGGCCAGGGTTACTGAACAAAGAATTGAAATGTGCGTAAAAAGCTTTTGTAAAATGCAAAGCACCTTGGAAGAACCAGTTAATAGTTACTACAAAGATGGTTGGTTGTACTTCTATGCCCCAGTCTTCAAAATAAAGGTATCTGACATTCGTCTCAGCTTCTTCCTCTAAAAACTGCAGTGGGTCGTGACAGTTTACTGAAACTTTTGTAAACGATTCCTTCTTAAATTCTCACCAGTGGTTCACAAGATGATTGTTTGACTTATAATTCAAATAATATTGGCCTAGGAGAAATATTATCCAGAAATTATCTTAATAAATAGTTTAACAAAACCCCACAGAACTAGGAAACAAAATGTAGGCACATTTAAAGTGAGCCAAGGACTATATATTCTTTTAACTTTAAATGATGACACCTGTGGTAAGTGATTGCCCAAGTTATAATGAGTTCAACAAGCTCATTCTTGTGTGCTTTTTAAAGCCAAATTCACATTTGAATTGTAATAGGGATCCTTTCTGGTAAAATGAATGTGCTGGGTGGACATGATACAAATGATAACCTATCTTGACTTAAACAGCTTTTTAAGGTATAAAAAATATGAGCAACTGAAATTCCTGAGAGAAAGTCACAACAGCTCTGCAGAACCTATTTATAAATTATTCACAAAAATTCGGGGCAAGTAAAAATGTATGAGAAATTCTTTGTAGTCACAATATGTATTAATATTAATTACATGTTTTGGCCTTTTAAATGGCACTGGATTATCGGTGAGAAAATTTTGAATGTTGTGTTAAGTTTTAAAATTTCTATTCATTAGATGTACCAACCTAAATATTTTAATTTTATTTAAATGGAAAATGTATTATGTTATTATTATTATTATTGTGTTTTCCTGGTTCTCTCTCTAGTCTACTCATTTGGGGCACAAATTTAAGCAATGTAGTTCCCAGAACTTAGTAGCCCATTTCATTTATCCAGAAAAATATTAAATGGCAGAAGGACATAATGGTAAATGTTATACAATTAAATGTAATCATTTGTGCAGAACTTATAAAAATAAAATATCAAAAATTAAAATGGAATATGAAACCTCTGATTTTACACAAATGAAATTGTTCTCCCCTGCCACTAAGTGACAAAATTTCCTGCAATGAAACCCAGTCTGTACTGAAAGGTAGAGCAATTGGCAGGAATATTTCTTTTATTAATAGGTTATGCTGTTTCCTAGTTTGCAAATATCAAAACTCCCTTTACTGGAATCTGGTAGAGGTTGCTAGCAGCGTTGGAGCAGGTACAATCCTCTTTACACCACTGGGGCCTTCCCTGACGTCAGATTCTTTTTTTTAAATTGTTTTAAGCACTTTTACTTTCCTGATTATGCCCACAGGTAACAGGAAATAAGTGTTTCAAAGGAAAACTCGATCATGTTGGGAGATAACACAGATATCCTCACCCAGTGTGTGAGTGCCTGGAGGCTTGAAGTCGCTGCCAGAAGTACATATTTTTTTGATTGGTAACTGCCAGATGACGCTCCATCAAATATAAAGGCAAGAAAGACTCAGAGTGCTCCATAAAAGCCTTCCACCAGTCAGGCGGAGAAGAGCAGATACTGTCAGCGAGGACAGGAGATGGCTTTCAGGGTTTCAGTGTCAGTCTATCTCTTATTCAATGGTAGGTGATTTCTTCTTCTTTTGTTAACTTTGTGTCAGTGTAAAATGTGAAATGGATTTGCTTGCTCTGAATTAGTGAGAAGTTGGCTTTTCATAGTTGTTCTTATGACAAAGATTAGAGCAAGGAATCTGAATTAATTTAATTTCTTATGTATTTTATGTTCCTCTCCTAATACATATTTGCTTTATAAAACTGAAAGGAGGTTAATACATTTTAACTACTATATGACAGCATCCTCGTGATTAAATCAGTATATAAATATATTCACTTTCTCTTAAATATTAATGTGTCCCTATTTCATATAATTATAATATAGTCAATGGATGGAATATGGATGAGAAACTGTCAAGAAGTTGCCCTACTTAGGTTATGGATCTCAAATGTAAATGGATTCAAAAGAAAACAAAAGGAAATAAATAGAATAACTTTCAGTCTCTTGCTTACATACAGAAGGGGGCTCACCTCCTAAAGATACCTTTTCCCCCTTCATACAGCAATGGCAGCATTAAGTGAAGAGGTGGCCTTGAACTTGACACTCGCAATCGAAACCCAGCCAAGTAATTGGACAGTTAACAAAACAAAAGGTATTTTCTTTGCATTTTTGTATTTCAAGGGACTTCTTAATTTTTGAGAGAATTTGGATTGTAATACGAGCAACATTAGAAAATGTTTAATATATGTATATTATGATGAGGTAATCAACTCAGCATGATGATGTTAAATCGAAGTGACAGGTAAATGGGTCTGCAAAGAATTAGTTTTTTAAAAGGAGGAAGTGAGGAAATTAAAGAAATGTCTCCAGTTACTTTTTCTGAAGGCTAATTTAAACATGCCACATTTTCTGCTTGATTCATGCTTGGTTCCCTGTAACTCACATTTGTCCAGGGGCAATTTGTCACCATTTTGGCATTATATTTTAATCTGTGACTATGAACTTTGCAGCCAAGGAAATTATGGCTACAAAATGAAATCTTAATTCATGTCCCCTCATCTTTGGAAATATTTTTCCCTTGTTTCTTTTGCGAGGCTTTTGTTGTTGTTTTAACATAGGCCATATTTTCTAACTCCTCTTCCTACTTTTTATTTCCTATTTTATTATTATTATTATTATTATTATTATTATTATTTGAATAGCTTTCCACTGCTGTTGAACATCAGTGCATTTTCAAACCTGTTTGAACTCTTAGACGTGAACTTGGAAAGCTTGTAACCTGCTGAGACCTGTGTACTGCATGGTTATGATTTTCACACAAATCACATACTGCCCGCTGACGTTGGGATCAGTGATGTGACATAGGACAGAGGAAATGCTATATCATGCTTTCAGAGCCAGGCAAATAAAAAAGATTAAGCCAAATATTTTGTTTCTGAATATGAGGTAGTAATAATTAAGAATTCATTTCACTGCTCTAACTGGTTTGGCTAAGTGGATAGAGCATCAGCCTTCAGACTCAAGAGTCCCAGGTTTGATTCTGGTCAAAGGCATGTACCTTGGTCGTGGGCACCTCCCCAGTGGGGGAGGGGGTGCAGAAGGCAGCTGATCAATGTTTCTCTATCATTGATGTTTCTAATTCTCCCTCTCCCTTCCTCTCAATAAAAAAAAATCAATAAAATATATTTTAAAAAATCATTTCACCAATAATTTTAAATTTAAAAATGTATTTGAAATATTTTTGCCCATTTGAGTTTTTAAAAGTTTATCTTTATTGTTGAAAGCATTACAAATGATTCCCTTTCCCCTCCCCACCACCCCCATTACCAGTAACTCTCTCCACCCAGCTCTCATCAATTTGAACTTTAAAAAAATATATATTTTATTGATTTTTTACAGAGAGGAAGGAGAGGGATAGAGAGTTAGAAACATTGATAAGAGAGAAATATTGATCAGCTGCCTCCTGCACCTCCCTCCCCCACTGTGGATGTGTTCTCAACCAAGGTACATGCCCTTGACTGGAATCGAACCTGGGACCCTTCAGTCTGCAGGCCAAGGATCCATCCACTGAGCCAATTTGATCCAGGCCTATTTGAACTTTTAAATATATATTAATCTGAAAACCAAAATAAGTATAGGGTTTAGAATGACTTTTATGTCTTCCTATCTTCTGAGCTTTTGAACAAAAAGGGAAAGAAATCTGTTTAGTAGAAAATAATACTGCAGAAAATTAAAATATGGCTTCTCTCTATGACTGAGTTCATAACTTTATGCCCAGATCACTTTTTTCTTTCTTAATAGGGCAGTGCAAGTAAAATTCTCCAAGTTACAGGTAATAACAATGAAAAACATAGTGATTGAATATATCTCTATCATTTTCCCTTGCCTTCTTGATGGAGAACTTTAGTTTTTCCTTGCTTTTTATTTATCCTGAATCCAGATATTTATAGGAAAGGAGAATCTCTATAGTATTCCCTTTCTTTGGAAATGTCTTCTTTCAGATCTCATATTTTCTAGGAAATCTTGATTCAGGCTCTAGTCTTGAAGTAGGAAGAACCTAGCTCAGTTTATAATGCAAAATTCTCACTGCTTCAGAATTATTAAAATGAGAAAATAGATTAATGACTTCACATGAATGTGCATTATAAGATAATATTATGTGTTCTCAACCAAAAGGAAGTTCTACAACATGGGATCTTATTGGTGTCTCAGTACTTAAAAATTTAGTATTTTCATTATATAAAAAAAAGTCTGTCTTTTTAGATCTGAACAAATAAATAGGAGTGTCTTAATCTGCTTACAAAACAAGACAAATACTGTGCAACATAACTAAGGATGAGGAGATATTCATGACATATTTATTCATAACAATGACAAAATAAAAAAATCACTAAATCTACTTGAGAAAAATCTAAGAATCAGCAATGAAAGTATAGCAAAAAGGACTCAGTTATACAGTTTTATCATTGTGCTTGCCACTTCAGAAACCCCAGGGATTATATAGGCGTATGTCCTGAGTACATCAGGGAATGAAGAGTAAGCATCCTGAAGGAAATACATTTTGCCACATCGCAGCTTCCCCCAGGGGGCTTCCCATAAAGAAGATTCTGGACACTTGGCCACAAAAGTTCTATCAAGCATGGTCACTTGCACAGTATAAGCATTTGAAATCAAAACCCAGGTTTTTAAGTTCCAACTCCAAGGCTTTTCCCACTATTTTGTAATGTCTCTTAAGTGAATAAAATTTCTAAATGATATTTGAAAGTATTGTCTTAACTATGTTAAGCCCAGGCCATAACTTGTTTCTGGCTTCTTGTATAGGTCATAACCATCCCTCTTCTGAAATCAGTTGGAGAAAATATTCTCTTTTCAATTAGCCACACATGGCAATCCAAATAAGAGGGAGTTCTCATCTCATGCTTCTCTGGGAAAAGAGAAATCAAGTTCATTGTCTCACAATTATAAACCCAAATCTTTCTAAGCGCTGCCTTCTTAGGTTTAAAGGAGAGAGTAAAAAAATTGTGTGAGATCTTTTATACCTATTAGCATTCAGGCATACATTTCGGAAGCCTTGCTCTAGAAAGTCTCTAAAACTAGAGTTGATGCTGCCACCTTTTGGCAAACTTGTATCTATCCTGTACTATGTTGCTTCTAAAGAATGAAATTTACCTCCATCCCCTGATTAATTCATTGTATGCCTAAGTGATATTAACTAAGCTTTGTTAACCTGCCAAGGGAACCAATCAATAGTTCAGTGGACAGAGCACCCATAGAATATCAAAATTAAAGGTCTCTTTAACATGTTATAAAACTACTATAAAAATGTGACCTACTTCATCTGTTAATATTATTTCTCCTTTTTCCTATATGATGGCACAGAAGGACTCATAGTCTTGAAGTTCTCACATCCTTGCCTGGAATACCACGATAGTTACTGCATCAATGGTGTGTGTGCCTTCCACCGTGAGTTGAAGAAAGCCATCTGCAGGTAATTTGCAAAGAACTGCCCAAGTCCTAGAGGCAGGAGAAAGGGAATTTATGTCTCTGGTATTTCACACAGTACATTTCCACACACCTCTATTTTATGGAGCTAAAAGGGTACATGATCTGATCGTGACTCACCAATCCTCTTTGTAGTTGAATATCTAAGGAGTCTTTCTCTAAACTACCTAATCCTCATTTCTCAAAAATATGGTTCCCAGATTAGCAGCATCTGTGAACCTGGGAGCTTATTAAGAATGATGAAACCTATGCTCCACCTCAAAACTACCGAATCCATATCAGCATTTTAACATCATGCAAATGTGATTAGGATGAAATGAAATAGGATATGGTAAAAACACTTGGAAAATAGAGAGTTCTAGAGCAACTAAAATACTATTTTGATGATCATTGATTTGCTCAGCATCTTCCTATAGAAGAGTAAATTTTCTAGATCAAGGCATAAAGCACACGAACTATCTTCACTTCACCAATGAGGAAAGGTACATTGATATGAGGTCTTAATGAAATGATTATTGTAAAATACGTAGCTTTTTCAATACCTGTAATAGATTGGCTTTCATTTGGTATTGCATCTTCATTCTTTGAAACTGATCTTTTCTTTGTATTTCTGTCATTGTGAATCTTAAAATTATTCATTCTTTTCTTTTTGTAAAGGTGTTTTACTGGTTATACTGGAGAAAGGTGTGAGCATTTGACCTTAACTTCATATGCTGTAAATTCTTATGAAAAATACATTGCAATTTGGATTGGCGTCGGAGTATTATTAAGTGGCTTTCTTGCTATTTTTTACTGCTACATAAAAAAGAGGTATGGAAAACAAACAAACAAAATATGAAGTCACTGGGTACTCGTTCATTTGAACAATATTTATTGAGCCCCTACAATGTATCAGGTTAAGTTTTTTAGTGAAAATATGGCTGCAAATCTGGCAAGTTCCTACATATTCGTTTTGATATGTTTTCTCATAAACTCAGATTAGCAGTAAAAATTTACCTGCAGTTGCAATAGGATAGCTTTAATTTCCCTCCGTCCTCTGTCTGCCTACATCAAAGTTACAAATGAAGAGGCCAGTAAGCTCCACAAGGGTAGTGAAAAGTGTGATTTGTTCAAAATTATATATTCAGTGCCAAATACTGTGCCTGGTACAATAGACACTCTGTATATATTTATTGAATGAAGAAATCAAGAAATGAATATTAAATAAATAAAAAGTGTGGCAAACATGGGCCATTTACTTCCAAACAATCAATTGAAGGTATATTCAGAAGATATTATCTACTGCTAGAAGTTTAAGAAGATAAGCTAGATCCACTAAATATAAGTTACTTGTATATTAATTCTTATTTCAAGTGTATCCACACTAGTAATTTTTCCCCCTTAAATCCATGTAGCTAGGGAAACTCAAGAAAGGATGTGAGCTAAATTAAAGAAAAAAGTATAAATACATTTCCCTGGCATACTCTATTAACTAAGTTTTCATTTTAAAAGTGATCAAGACTGACTATCAAAATAAGAAAAAATTTTGGTTGCTCAACAATTGCATCTTAGAGAGAATATAATGTTATATCAATTATAGAACAATTCATATAAAATATGTTGTATCAATTGATATTATATTTCAATTGCCTAAGGAACCAAAAAGTGGGGGAAAAGGAACTAGATATTTTAATGTTAATAGGACTGTTGTCTGAGGTCAAGTTCCCTGGAAGCAGAACACAAAATGGGGATTCCTGTGCAAGTGATTAGTCAAGGGATGCCCTAAAGTAGGACCTATGAGGAAGTAAGGAAAGCTAGAGCAGAGGAGGAAGGTAAACAAAGATGTGTTATTAGCTAAAGTTGAGTCTCAGCCTGACTCCCCAGGGTGATCTCAAACGTGAATGGCATGATAGACCTATCCCAAGAAGGTGAGGGATCTTGGTTTTAGTACTGTGTCCTCAGCAAGGGTGTCAGGATGCTCCTGGCATTGTAGTGGGCACGGACCAGGAGTCTCCCAGGAATTCAGGCAAAGTTCTCCATGGGCCCAGGGGATCCTCTAGAGAAGGATACTGTTCTGGGTCTGTTAACATCCATAGCAGCTGGGCATGGATCTCCCAATGGGTAAAAGGGACTAGCAACAACTGCTACCCCAGCACATTTATATAATCTACAATAAGGTATACAAACAGCATTTAAATTCTTATGGAAATCAATACTCTGTTTTAGGTGTCTAAAATTGAAATCACCTTATAAGGTCTGTTCCAGAGGAAGACCACTGTGAGTCCTTTGTAAGAAAATCTCATGAGGCATTTTTAAAAATCAGTGGATCCCAAATTGACATCTTCAAATAAAACAACAAAACTTCCCCGTTGACTAGACTTGAACGTGATGGAAGTTGGGATCATGATGAAATGAGGGAATACATTTCAACAGAAATCACTGGACTTTGTCATTGTTAGGATACCAAGAGAGCCAATGGAAAAAGCTTACAGTGACAGAAGTCAAGTTCATAGTACTACTCTGGGTCTGTTGCTGTTGTTCTGTGGTTATTCTTCTTACTGCAGAGAGACTGAGTGCCATGCTTCTGACTGGGTCAGATGTGAGTTTTCATGGGAAGAATTATCAACTTTGCAACAAGTCAAAGCAATGCCAAGCTTGGGCTCTTCGTGTACTAGCTACCAGTATTTTGGACCACTGCTCCATGGACCTAATCCCGAACATGCTACTTTCATAGTGTCTAAAAGAATGTGATGTCAGCTATTAGGATAAGATCAGTGCTGTGGCACCATCAGTGAACCAAACAAGTGCCAGGAGGCCAAGCCAGAGACAAGAAAAATGGAAGGTCCAAGGCAAAATACATTATCCCTAGCTTGTGACAACATTGTGGAGCCTTTATCTGTGAAATATGGAATAAGCTAAAGAGTTTCTGATGACTGGAAGCTACTGGATATCAAGCCCTGAGTAGGCAAAACATTTCTTTTTCTGCATGGATTATAAAATGTTGTGTTGGATTCACTGGTATCCTAATGCTTATGTGTAGCACTTCCTCCTGTTGTTAGTGGAATTCCCTGGTGACTATTCATTTGGACTGAAATTCTAGAATTCTACTAATACATGAAATTCTACAACTGATCCTGAAAGAAAAACTAAAGAATTGGACACAGGAATTTTTTCATCAGCCAAAAGCACATGGGAAATTTATTAACCACTTCTAAGTACTTGATAGCAGATTTGCACATAGAGTGAGGAAATGCAATAGTTATTCTAGAAATAACTATTTGGGAATTAGGGTCCTTTATCTTTAAGCATATTTTTTTTTATGTAATTAGAATAATCTTGGGCAGGACCACTGATATCCTTGGGCTTTAATTTCATTTTTTTCGGGGCCCTTCAAGCTCTAAAATTTGACCAGGGAAGAAAAAGCAATTTTTTTTCCATAACTGAAAAATTGGGATATTCTCGACTGTACCTCAAATCCAAAACACACTGCTGTCTATCATCTGAGATGTATATTTTAGTGTTTGTTTTGTATAATAGTATTTTAAAAATTTGTTTTTAAATGAAGCAAAACATATAATTTAAAAATAATGTCTATAACTTTTCTTTTAGATTCAATCTATAACTCTTGGCTTTTTCCCATTGTAATTTTGATTAGTAAAACCATTTTGATCTTGAGCTCGGCTAAAAGAGGATCAATCATGCATATTCTTACCATGATTGACTAGTAACAAGCCTTTCTCTTATATTATTATGCCTTTCCATTCACTATTAAAACTTTACATTCTGCTTTCCTTTGAGTAGAAGGTATTTCACTTGCTTTGTTTTGCCTTCATAAGGAATTTAAGGCAGATGAGTTGCTTGTCAGCACTTTCTGATTGTCCTCACAAAGTATGCAAAGATTACCTCATACCAAGAAGTGGGGAGGTGAAGGTTCCTCCCAGTGACTCCAGGGACCACACCTAGAAAGCAATGCTCTCCTTGAGCATTTCAAAAAGGTGTTAAAAAGCTGGGAGAGTCCAGGAAGAAACAATAAAGCTTAATTAAGGACTGCCTCCTGATGAGAGAGGAATTAATGCTGGAGTCTGGAGAAGTTATAACCTAAAAAGTTATACATATTTGCTGTCTATAAATATTTCTAAATTACAAACACAATATAATTAAAATTACACATCAGACAAAATTAAAATGTTCAGCTTGCCAAACTGAAAAATACATCAAAACAAAAAAACAACAACAATAGGATTCCAATTTTTTCACCTGTGGAACAGTATGCTTATCAGTATAAAATCCACCTGGTGAGACCATAGAAAGTTAGAAAATGGCGCTTAAGAAGCCACATGTTTATGGTCTGTCCTACACATGATCTTATGATCCCATAACCCTAAGAGTTAAATTTGCAGGGAGGAACCTCTTTCATTCCTATGGAACCAATATTTATGTGTGTAAACAGGACTTAAATGAAAAAAAAAAAAATAAGGGAAGAAATATAAGATGTTCTGCAAATATTTTACTCTCCCCTCCCCCCCCCCAATGTGCAATGAGGCCCTGAAAGAAGTCTGCTAGTGAATCCCTTGCAGAACTAGCAATCTATGGATCATTAGGTGGGTGGCTCATTTAGGAAAGAAATGGGAATATGTTCTGGAATTTTTTTACTAAATGAAACTTGCCAAGGGGTTCATCAATGTCTTTCATTCCCATTTTGTCTTCTTCCTGTGTCCGTCCTTCAATTCTTTGAGAACACATGCTAGGACTTCAATAGTCATGATTTAGCATTTTGAAGCATGATGGGGTTATCGGTAGAAGTGGAGTTCTTGGGTGCCATGAGGAAAACAATTTCCTGAGGCCCCCATGAGAGGATGGGGCTTTGTGGAAAGCTTTATTGATGATGTAAAATTAAGGGGGTTTTCTCCAAGTTTTCATCTCTGTCTCACCATGAAGAAGCCCAATCTTGTTTTCAGGAGGGCCAGAATTAAGGCCACTGCCCAGAATTTCTGTTCCATCTTAAAGCCCAGTCCAGTCCAGCATCTGTGTAGTTTAACTTGTGTTCTCAGCTACGATCCATCGGCTGGTCCCATGGCCATGGGCCAGGTGGCGGCTTAAGGCCAACTGGCTATGGAGAGAGAACAGGCGAGTGTGGGTCATGGAGCCAGGGAACAAGTGAGAATAAGCGCTAACAAGGGCACAAGAGAGAAAGGCCTCTTTGGGTATTTTAAGCAGGAGCTTAGATTTCGTGCACTTCTGATAGGGTTCATCCCCTACCTAATTTATTGTTCCCCAGGCCAGACTGACAGACAAGCACCTTCCCTGCATCACCCCAATTTCACTGCACATGCGCCCCTCTTTCCCTTTGTTAGACCCCTTCCCCTAGTGATCTGCAGGAAATGGACCATGGGTTCCCTGGGGAATGGGAACCTGTAGCTTCCTGGTGAAGTTTCCCAAATGACCATGCTTATAGTGTCTGGCCTTCCCTTTGCCTCTTCCTGTTATTAATATTAACTAGTTAATTAGGATGATAACAATGGGAGTGGGAGCAAACACCATAATTTCACTCATACTTGAGCCAGAAATTTATAAAAAGGAAATTAAAGTTACTTATTATTGTTGTCTTCTTTCCCCAAATTAGTTTTTTTAATAATTAAGTTTTTATAATGTTTGAAGTGAATAAAATTATAACATAGTTTATCTTTTAGTGTTTCCTGGAACAATGCAAATTGAATCCTTTCATTTTGAAATGTCCTTTATGGAAGATTGTTATTCACTGTACGTCATTGGGGAAAAAAAAAAAGTCTTAAGAAAATCACAAGGCAAACACCAGCAATTTAAGGTTTTGGTGCTGAACATAAAAACAATCCCTCTCTGCAGGAGATCATGAATAAGCTCTCTAACTTCTGTGAATTACAAAAATGTAGCACACTCTCTGTGGTGTAGTGTAAATATTGATATCCTGCAGCTCACATTCATGGGGAGGGTTCCCAGAATCTCTCTATTGCAAAACGCCACTCTTTGTGCCTTACATCATGGCTGCATGACATCAGGACACTTGCATCTGCCAAGATGAACTGCAAGTGTTGAAATTTAATGTGTCAGAGTCTGGCACTGCTAATCTGGGTGAGTCCACATTTCTGTTCCAACCTTTGTCACAGCCCTATTCAGTAGCACATGCAGAAGCATATTTTCCAAATTTAGCTCTAAATGTCTGTTAATTATCCAATCAATGAATGTACTGCTCAGAGAAAAGGGCCCAAGCAACTAATTGCCTAAGAATTCAAAGACTAGACCCCTTAAGAATAGCCACCTGAATAAATGCATTCCGTCATCATATTTCACTCCTCTGCCCAAAATCAACATGAAGGATGTTCAGGATTGTGGGCAACACCCACAGCTTCCAAAGATACGTCTCATAAAGATTAGCAATGTTATTATTATACAGTAACAAGGAGGACTGAATCGCTTAGTCAGGGCTTATCTACACATTTTATGTCCTTCCTTAGTAGTTTTTATGTCTACAGTATTACTGGAGCTTAAATCATTTTGATTGAAATTTAGGTGAGGATCACAATCAAGCAAGTATCCAACTCGCCATGCTTTTGATCTTTAAGAGGATGTTAATTAGGCCTCCCAACTTTCTGGAAAGAATGGTATCTGTAGATCTTTACAGCCTCACAAAAATACTGACTTAATATAAAGTCCCTTCACAGATGAAGATGAAGCGATTCTGTAATAGAGCTACCTTTTCTGAGCGCTCACGATGTTTGAAAAGCATTATTAGCATTATTTTAACAAATCTCACACCCGGGTATATTTGAGGTGTAGAGAAGGACCTGAACATGTAGATCTGATGCCAAAGTCTCTCATCTAAACTCTATCTGATAACATTTTGCAATATTCTTTGGGAAATATTAGTATTGGGAGTTAATTGCTTAATAAGCTTAGAAATATACCCAAGTGATTTATTTGCAAATGAAAAAGTTTTTCTTTTTCTTTAAAGCGTATACAGTAATAACTTTTGTCATGGATCAACCACAAAAACTCCCTGCTGTCAGCTGCAGATTATGAAGCTATGCATAGCAGCCTAAGGTGTGGCCAGAATAGGCTTGGAGTGCCTGCTGACAGTTGAGTCTACAGACTGGGGAGCCACTGTAGACTGTAGTCCCAAGTTAGCCTCAGCGCTCAGGGTACAATAAGGTCACTTGGGAATACTTGACCCCAGCCTGAGAGCAGGAGTTCTCTGGCACTGATGCTATAGTAACCGGGACATACCTGGCTCAGTTTGATGGTGGGGTGAGGAGTGCGTGGATTTCACATCTACAGTAAAATCTTATCAACTGCCTTTTCACTATATCACCCTCAGTCTTACCCCTGGCTTCACAAACACCTTAAAGCAAAACAGCCACCCTCAGTCTTACCCCTAGACCCTTTGGACATGATATTTCGATCTGGTAAGTGGAGAAGTTCGACCCTAAAGATGAGCTCCACATTCCCTTCCTGGTTGGAAGCTATGTGTTCAAAATGTGCAGCCCAGAAGGCAGAGCCAGCCCACAGACTTGTATTTTTGTGACGGTGCTGTTATTTTTTAAAATCAAGACCACTTCTAGAAATCAGGTGTTTCTCTATGAAAATCTAGGTTCTCTACCTTCTTTTGAAAACTAGAAGCACAGAACACTTGCCCTATATTCTTACACGGTTTTGGCTAGAAGGAGTGTGCCTGGGACACCCACCTGTTTCTGTCACCATGTGAACTGGTCAGGATTCCTAGGGGCCTTGAAGTCTGCCACCTCGGTGCTTTGACTGGCTTTTACTCTTAAGATCCTGCCTCATCTAAATTCCCGAGCCTACTCATCACGATGCCTGCAGAGGGCCTCCTTTGACTACAAACTGCAAGAGCCCTGAGGAAAGCTCAGGAATGTGCTCTTCAGGAGAACCCACATTCACCTGGAGGCTGGCAGGGCGGCCTGGGTGACTCAGGCACAGCCCTGCCCACGCCCTCGGTCACTCTCTGCTACAATCTCTGGCAGATCTGTTTGCTCAGTGTTCATCCCCTACTCGTGTTACCTCCTTCCCAAAAGCTGGTGCTAGCTCCCATTGTATGCCATGTGTAGGGCAGGTTCCTCTCCAGCTGGCTGGCTCTCCCCCAGAAGGCTCAGTGGGTCTACCCTGTCAGGGTTCTCTATGCAGAACCCACAATTTCTATCTGTGTTTGGGTCTCTGCTATTTACTCCAGACATATTACCTTCAGCTCTGTGGGCCAAGATCCTACACATTTTTTTTTCTGATGCCTTTTCCTTGAAGAATCATGTTATTTACAAATGTCATCTTTCTCTCCCTTAAACTCCCTAGTAGAAATCCCTTTTTAAAAAACAAGCAAACAGAACTCCATGGTGCTTACATTGTTTTGTATTATAATGATTTATGTTCTTGGCTGAGTTCCAGAGGTAATAATATTCACAATGGACTTCATTCATCACGTTTATACTATAGACTAGGCACAGTGCTAAGTAATTTCTATACAGCATCTCTTTCAAACAGAGACAGCCATGAGAAAGTTACATTAGGGGCTGCGGTAGATAGTGGTTAAGGAGACAATGCTTTGGAATTTAACAGACTAAGACTTAAATCCCACCTCTGCCCTTACTGGTCTGCTACCTTGATCAAGTTTTTAAGCGTGAAAGTTGTCACTTGTAGAAAGGGAATATTTCTCTCCAATAGTGTTTTGAGGGTAATAGTAAGTGGTTGATGAATACTATCCTATATAATAAAACCCTGCTGAAACCAGTTTGGCTCAGTGGATAGAGTGTCAGCCTGCGGACTAAAAGGTCCCAGGTTCAATTCTGTTCACGGCATCAGGCACATCCCCAGTAGGAGGTGTGCAGGAGGCAGCTGGTCAATGTTTCTCTCTCATTAATGTTTCTAACTCTCTATCCCTTTCCCTTCCTCTCTGTAAAAAATCAATAAAATATATTTTTAAAAAATAAATAAAATAAAACCCTAATATGCAAATTGACTGAACAAAGGCATGACCAGCACAATGACCTGTCACTATGACGCACACTGATCACCAGGGGCCAGACACTCAATGCAGAAGCTGCCCCCTGGTGGTCAGTGAGCTCCCACAGGGGGAGTGCCACTCAGCCAGAAGTTGGGCTCAAGGCTGGCAAGCCCATTAGGGGTGACAGGAACCTCTCCCACCTTCCCTGCTGGCAGGAGGTGAGAAATAAGGGGTTGGGCCTAAGCCAGAAGGCAGACATCCCCCAAGGTAGTCCCAGACTGTGAGAGGGCAGAGGCCGGGCTGAGGGACACTCCCTCCCTCCCTTAGTGCATGAATTTAATGCACTGGGCCTCTAGATTTATTATAATGGCCTTCCATTTTACAGATTAGGAAACTAAATTTATAAAGGCACTTGTTCAATTATAAGCAGCTGGTAAGTGGTGGGACCTGGATTTGACCCCGAGGCTGCCCACTTCCAAGGCAGGCTTTGCTCAGCACTGCTCTTTGACTATGGCTGTTACTTGGCCAATGTTGTTTGAAGCAAGAGCTGCAATCTCTGAGAGCTGGGTTTTTGAATCCCAATTGTTTCTTATTTCTGTGATAGAGAATAAATTATTTAACTCATCTAAATCTCAGTGCCCTCTGTTAAAAAATGGAGCTAATAATTACACTTAACCCATAGGGCAATTTAGGATTAAGCTAAATTACAATAGATAGCTAATGTATGTAAAATACCTAGTGTACATTCAAAAAACAGTACTTATAACTAGTAAATATTTCAAAGTGTGTTGAAGCTCTTATTGGTACTAAATGCAGTCAGTTGTATCATAACATGACACATGTGTTCCTAAAAATCATCACTTTGCAAAACTAAGCAATAAAAACCACAGTGCTTATAATAAGAAAAGCCAGGGTTAAGGGGTAGAATGCTCAAAAATTTTGTCAAGGACACATGAAAAAAATTTTAAGTAGCACAGTCTTACACATTTTAAATGGTTCATAAATAAGTAAATATGTTTTTATAAGTCAATGCAGCACTTTATTTTGAAAAACACCTGAAGTTTGCTGATGAAAGTTGGTGTCCGAGGGTTGTAGCTTGTAAGTTGTTGTCAAGTGGTGAAGGGTTATAGAAAATGTACAGAAAGTTAAATCAACAAATGTGAGTGTAACCCATAGCATAAATGTGAGCCAAGGTATCTGGTGTATGTTTGAGATGTGTGCAGGTGTGTGCGTTTGGTACAGTTTCTGCTGCTTATTTCAACAGCATTATGCATTCATCTAGCCGATCAGATGAAATCATGCAGAAGCAAACACAAAATGCTCAAGTTGTTCCTTTATGTTGGAATAAATTCATGTTTTCAAAACAAGCCTTAAGTCAGAACTGACTGTACCTTGAAATTATCACAACCTTTGTCTCTGGACCTAAACCTCAAGTATACTTATTAAACACTTGAAATATTCTGATTATATTAGGCACCCAAGACCTTGGAGGCCAGGATTATGATGACGCATTTCTCCACCTAAGTTTTAACAGAGTATCAAGAACTTAACTCCAAAGCCCCATGTTACTATGGATTCATATTCTCTAAGACAAACTTACCATAGTGTGTTTGTTCTTTTCTATCGTCAAGCTACAAATAGTTAGAAAACTTCATGACTATATTTTTCTAAGTCCTTAATTAATATCACTCTATGAAGAATCCCAATTCTTCTTCCTTTCATGACTTATTCCCTTTCTCTTTTTTTTATTTTTTTCTAAGCAAAATATTACTTTTATATAAAATGGTTTAAATGATGCAGAAGTAAAAAAAAAAAATGTCTTCCTCCATAGTTTAATATTAGGCAATAAATTTTGTCAAATGGCAGACCTTCCAGAAGCAAGAACTTAAGCATTAAATAAACAAACAAAAACAAAAACATGTAATAGCTGGAACAGGTTTGGCTCAGTGGATAGAGTATCGGCCTGTGGACTGAAAGGTCCCAGGTTCGATTTTACTCAAGGGCATATACCTTGGTTGCTGGCACATCCCCAGTAGGGGGTGTGCAGGAGGCAGCTAGTTGATGTTTCTATCTCTCTATCCCTCTCTCTTCGTCTCTGTAAAAAATCAATAAAAATATTTTTAAAAATTTTAATAAAGGGAAGTCTGTAAGAAAGAAGAGAGTCAAAGTTGGTATCTCTAAGGGTCTCCTGCTTGAGCCTAACAAACATTACTCTCTGGGTTCAGTATGATCTAGGTAGGCTGGGCAAACAGGTATGTTTGCAAACTGGTGCTTTGGTTCATTCCATTAACGTGAAAGACTGGAGAGCCTCTTGTGAGTGACCACACCTTCTGATATTTCTCAAACTTGATCCAAATTGGATTGTCCCCCAATGGTTTGTGGTTGCATAGTTAGGATAATATATATAATATAATATAATATAATATAATATAATATAATATAATATAATATAATGTAGTAAACATTAATTTATTTCTTTGTCCTTTCAGCATCTAATCCCCTTCTAAAAACAGCACCCAGTTTTGCTCTGGAGTACTCTTTTCCTTCACCTTTATTGCACCTGATATAGGTGTGATTCCCTCAGGTCTAATCTCAGGGTCAAGCAGAACTTTCTCTCATGCCACATTCTAAGATTACCTGAGAGGCAGGCATGCAACTTAATCCAGATCAATGAAAATTAGTCCTGGAATTTTTATTGGAAGTCTTTTTGGAGAAATGCTGTTCATTTCAGATAGCATTGCTAAGGTGATGAGATGACATGTTAGATTTTTTTAAAGGCCATTAGAGGGAATCAAAGTTTTTCTACCGTGAAAATGCTCTTTTTGGATATTTATTTTAAGTTGTTTATTAAGCAGCTAGAGGTCCCTCAGCCCAGCCTGCTTCCTCTCGCAGACCTGGAGCCTTCAGGGGATGTCCGACTGACAGCTTTGGCCCATTTCCACCATCGCTGCTGCGCTTGCCAGTTGTGAACCCGGCTTCTGGCTGAGTGGTGCTCCCCCTGTGGGAGTGCACTGACCACCAGGGGGAAGCCCCTGCATTGAACATCTGCCCACTGATGGTGACCAGTCATTCCACTGTTCAGTCAATTTGCATATTAGCCCTTTATTATATAGGGGAGTTCCCTTTTTATAATATCCTGCTATAATATCCTTTAACCTGTTAATCGGGGAGTTCCCTTTTTAATTACGCAACGTACAAGGGGTGCGTACTCTTTCACTAGGATGTGTCAGTATGTCACACCCAGTGGACATAATTTTATATTATTATTATTTTTATTTATACTTAATTAAAATAAATGAAATAAAATAAATGAAATATATATATTTTTTCATTTATTTATATATAAAGCACAAAGGAAAATAAAAAGTTACAAACAAATAGAAAAGAATACCAACAAAAAAATGGAAACATCGAATTAAAAAATTATAAATTTTACAAACAATTATAAAGATTACAAAAAATATATACCGTCCCTCTCAGGGCACAACATATCTTTCAAGGATGTATTCATATGTCCTACCCGTTCCCGATATTGTTTACATTTGACATATTTATAGGTCCCTCTCGGTTAACAGGTTAATAATAATATCCTTTAATTATAAGCCAGTAACCTAGTAAGTAAAATGTTTCTCTGTGTTCTGACTTTTAGGAAATTAATCAAACTCAAGGAGGGGACCTCGGAACCTCTGATTTATAGTCAGTTGGTTAGAAGCACAGATTAACAACCTTGACTTACAAACTGGGCTCACGGCTGGCAAGGGCAGCAGTTGGTGGCGGGAGCTTCTCTTGCATCCGTGGTACTAAGGATGTTCGACTGATGGCTTAGGCCCGCTCCCTGTGGACTGTTGTCAGTCAGATATCCCCTGAGGGCTCTAGGACTGCAAATGGGTGCAGGCCAGGCTGAGGGCCCTGGGCCTCTAGTATATACTATATATGCTCTAGGAACAGCCAGATGGAAGATCTGAATGACGAATATATTTATTTATAAATCACAATATCTCAGTCTCCATTGGAAGTCTGTCAGTAGTTCTGCTGAGCTTCTCATTCCTCATCTACTCCTGTCTCCCCTGGGAATTCCCCAAAGGGAAAAGCAGCCTAACAGCTGGCCTCACACTCTCCCTGCCAGATGAAGAAACCTGATTGCTAACTGCTTTGCTGGCTGTCTGATGCCTTGGATTAGTGCTTTCTTTTGTTTTATTTTGCTCTAGTTTTTCTAAGTTTTCTCAGTAGAAAGGTTAATCCCAAATACCAGTCTCCTCACTTTTCATCATTAATGTAATATTTAAATAAAGACTTTCTACTATAGTAGTTATTTTAATTTTGTTTATATCTATTTCTTTCTTTTTCTCCATTCTATCCTCAATGTTTCCCCTATGTTTTAAGCAGTATTTATTGAAATTTTTTGCTATTTAAAAGGTGTTCATTTATATAAAAATAGAGGCCTGGTGCATGAAATTCATGCACAGTGGGAGGGTGTCCCTCAGCCCAGCCTGCACCCTCTCCAATCTGGGATCCCTCAAGAGATGTCCAACTGCTGGCTTCTAACCTCTCACCTGCCTGCCAGCCTGATCACCCTCTAACCACTCCCCTGCCAGCCTGATCAACACCTAATTGCTCCCCTGCCAGCCTGGTCACCCCAAACTGCCCTCCCCTGCAGACCCGATCACCCCTAACTATCCTCCCTGCTAGCCTGATCACCCACAACTGCCCTCCCCTGCAGGCCTGGTGCCCCCCAAGTGTCCTCTCCTGAAGGCCTGTCCCCACCCCCCAACTCCCACCCCTGCAGTTCTGGTCCCCCTAAACTGTTCTCCCTGCTGACCTGGTCTCCCCCAACTGCCCTCCTCTGCTGACCTGGTCACCCCTAACTGCCTCCCTGCTTGCCTGATTGCCCATAACTGCCCTCCCCTGCAGGCCTGGTCCCCCCAATTGCCCTCCCTTGCTGGCCTGGTCTACCCCACTGCCCTCCTCTGTCAGCCGGTCACCCTCAACTGCCCTCCTCTGCTGGCCTGATCACCCTTAACTTCCCACAATTGCTCTCCCCTGCAGGCCATCTTGTTGCGGCCATCTTGTGTTCACATGGGGGTGGCCATATTATGTCTTGGTGTGATGGTCAATTTGCATATTACTCTTTCATTAGGTAGGATTTTACCTTTCTTCTATATTTTTCTGAACTTTTGTGTGCCTCTGATCATTCTGTTGCCTCATCACAGAACCCTGAGATCTTCTAGGTTATCTAAGAGAACTTAAGTTTTTATTCTAAGCAGTGCAAGTCTGTGTCAATGTGCTGTCATGGTTTTTATCTGCTCAGTCAAATATAGTAGGTCCTTAGATAGGACAGTTGCAGAGGGTCACCAGAGCAGAGACCTCAGGTGGCTAGCAATGGGCAAACTGTAAGTCCATGCATGATTGCTCCCTTAAGCATTAACCCCTAGATGATGACATTTAAGCTTCTTCTCTGTGTTAGCTCCAGGCCCAGAGAAGCAGCAAAATCAGACAAAGTGATGCCATGGCCAGCTGGACCAGCTGCATTGACTAATAACCCCTGGTGCTGACCGGACACTGGAGACCACAAGGGGGCACATCTGGGAAGCTGATGAATGTTCCATTGGGATTCATCCCTAGGGTCTCCAGATAAAAGTCTTTAACCCTTGGACCTCTCTCTGTGGAACCTTTTCCCACCCCCTCCCCCAGGCAGGTTTTCCTTGCCTCTCTCTTTCACCTAAGCTCCAAGGGCCCTTCCTTGGCCTTTGTAACTTGTTTCCTGTGCCCATTTCTTCTAGGCTCACTTCTTCTACCTCTGTGACTTTCTAGATAAACTTTCTCTTATAGTTTGAGTCTTCGCTCTGAATTCCTTGTTAGTCTGAACTCAAGCACAGAGGTTGCTGAACCAAGTTCTGGCCTAACCTGTCACTTTTTTTTTCTTTTGTCCTTCTCTCCAGTCATAACTTTTAAGATTGTTTTCACGGCTACCTTCCTGCCATTTATTCATGTGTTCTTGGCTTATATACATGCAATACCTGACATCTATTCCTGTTAGATTAAATTAACCCTAATAGTCTATTTTAATTTAAACACATGTTTAAAGATGCTGTCTCTTAATTCAATCACATTCTGAGGTACTAGGGTTAGGATTTCAACATAGGAATTCTGGAGGGACAAAATTAAGCTCATAAGAGAAATCATTATCCATCCTGTTTTAAATGATATTGTTTTTATCTTGATAGTGCAAGATTATTCTCACTCAAACTAGTCAAATTGACACAGTTTAACCAGGTGAACAGATGGTAAAAGGTAGTTTAAAAGGTGAAAAAAAGTAGTTCTGTAAATATAAATAATTGTTTCTAACTAGAGGCCCAATGCATTCAAGATTCATGCAAGAATAGGCCTTCCTTCCCCTGGCTGTCGGCACCACCTTCACACTGGCCTGAGCCACCTTTTCACCTTCCCATGCTGCCCAGAGGTTCTGAGTGGCTGGGGTGGTGCAGAACATCTGTATTGTCGCCATCTTTGTTGGGTTAATTTGCATATCCATTCCTGATTGGATGATGGGTGTGGCAAAGGTATGGTCAATTAGCATGTTTCTCTTTTATTAGTGTAGATACCAATAATAAAGTCATATTGTCTATGACTAATATTTAAACTAATAAATAATGTTAGGAGTATTAGCAGTAAATATTAATTGAACTACAGTTTTATAGATAACTACAGAATTATAGATTACTAAATCTTTCAGGTTGCCTACAATGTTATTATTGTTTATGGTGATCATCATAACTTTAAATCAATCAAATGTGTGCTTTCAAGAGCCCTCTATTCTAAATTGTGTTTAATCATATTTAATAACTTAGTTGTATCCTTATGTTGGCTTCAAATGGTTGTTGTATTGAATGAGATACACTGTCCTGGTCCTTATAGTGCTTATTATAAAAATAAATAATTAACATGTAATTTCAAAAAGTGTCAGGTGCTGAGGACAATATTTTGAGGCACAGTCTCAAGAGAAAAGATTTGTCTTGCAAACAAGTCTAACATTATTGGTAATTTAAATTGATACATAAATGAAATTACAAATTACTCTAAGTTACAACCTTTAGGACTAATGATAAATAGTCAAACTTAAAATATTAGACACTTGAATGCCATGGGTTTATTGTGTTGCATTTGCCTTTTATCTGATCTTGGTCATTTTAAAAACAATAAAAACCTTGTATGGTTGATAGTTTCCAAGTTACTAAATTTCATTTGGCTAAAGTTTACTGAACTCTTACCATGAGCCAGACATAGTTCTAAATACTCCCTGCTTATCTAACCCACAACATTCTTAAGAGATAGCAGTACTTTTATTTTCATTTTATAAGTGTGGGGGGGAGGTGGGGAACAGAACACAGAAACTTTAACTAACCTGCTCAAAGTCACACAGTCAGTAGATGGGATAGTCAGAACTTGAAACCAGGCAATCTGGCTCCAAGCCCATACTTTTAACCCTGCACCTTGTTCAACACTTTCACACATCATCCCATTTAATGCCCAACCTATCCATTCACCTAAGGAACACTAATAAAGCACTGATTATGTTCCAGGTATTGAGCCAGGTGGTGGATGATAAGGAAAAAAAAAAAAAAAAAAAAGTGAAAGACATGGGACTTGGTTCACCATCCAGAAAAGAACAGAAACTTAGAAATTTTCCCCAGGGCACACTGGAAAGGCCAGTGGAAATTTCCTCAGTGTGCCCAGTGGAGATGCGGTCCTCCCCATGTCTTTCCCTGAGCTACAAGAAGAGGATCTTTGGGAAAATTCTATACACCAGAACCAGAATTCTCTAGATTGTTCCGTAGGATCTCAGGGGCAGCAAACCTTCCTTTCAGAGGATCTGTACTTCACTTGAAAAATTTCTTAATGGTTTTATTTTTCTCAGGCTTAAAACCAAGGAGAAATCCTCTCCGGACCCCTCTACCCTCCCACCCCCCGCCCTGACAGAGATGTATAAGAAATAGGAAGAAGGGGAGGCAGGGAGGAAAATTTTCCCTTCCCCACACCCTCCAGTCCAGGACCTAAACGTTTTCTCACCAAAGCCAGAATTACTGTCAAGCGAAGTCTCTGCATATGTATTAATTTAACTTGAAGTCCAGCCTAAACCAAGGGGATGTGACTTTCTTGCAAGAGACATCCTCAAACTGGGGCTCTGAT
This sequence comes from Pipistrellus hanaki, assembly GCF_964339955.1. Classification (NCBI taxonomy): domain Eukaryota; kingdom Metazoa; phylum Chordata; class Mammalia; order Chiroptera; family Vespertilionidae; genus Pipistrellus; species Pipistrellus hanaki. The sequence goes on along the minus strand of NC_140503.1, from coordinate 167,585,921 downwards.
ACCACTTTAAACACAGAGGCTTAGTCTAAGGTATCCTGAGGCTGTGTAGTCAAAAGTGTAAGTCAAACTGGGGTCAAGTGGAGGTAAGAAACAATGAGGGCAGAGTGCTGTGCCCTAAGGGTGAGATGGGCCCCCAAATGGAAGGAGTAATCGCAAAGAGAATGATTGGCCACAAGAGGATTGAAGAGAGGAGAGCAGGAGGAATGTGGCCCTGGTCCCTGTGCTTGGGCGGCAATGAGGAGCGTAATCACAGGGACCATGCAGAAACAGGATGGTCTTTAGGAAGCAAAAGGGACATCAGGAAAGACTAGGGGTTTGAATCGAAACAAACCCAATTTCAAATTCCAGTTCAATCACTGCTTGAACTTGGATGTGTTATTTAACACTCAAGTCCTCATCAGTTAATAGGTGATGTTTACATCAATTCAGTGGATTGTTGTGAGGATTAAAAGAAGGAAGATGTGTAATGCACTTAGCTTAATGTTTCACACATAGTGAATATTCAATAAATACAAGTTGTCGTGTTCTGCTTTTACTTATCTTCCCCTCACCCATCTCCATTCCAATCTCGATTCTTTTTTTATTCTTTTTTTTTTGTATTTTTATTGATTTTTAGAGAGAGAGGAAGGGAGAGATAGATATATCAATGGGAGAGAAATATTGATCGGCTGCCTCCTGCATGCTCTGTGCTGGGGATCCAGGACTGACCCAGAATCAAACCATGACCTCCTGGTTCTTGGGTCGATGCTCAATGGCTGAGCCACATCTGCCCGGCCCAATCTTGATTTTTCTTTATCAATTGGCTTTATTGTTCCTGTCCCAAACAGATGTGATTTTCAGAAATTCTAATAATAATTTTAAATTCTTTCTAATTAGCTTAAAGCTGTGAATTATCATCTTTGTGCTTGAAATATTACATATTTCTCTTGGAAAAAATGTGTTGCCATCCCTGACATATAGATAAAGTCTAAAAAATATTTGAATTTTCCCTGTCACTGAAATGAAATGTTTATCTGAAAGATCATAAAGAGTAAAGCAATAAATAAAACTATTTAAAGAAAAAAATAGATCCACTTATCAGAAACAAAAACAGTAACCACTCAAAATTAAGCATAGAATTCTAAGCAGAGGGTTAAATTTCATGCAAATTATATTTAAAAAATTAACACAATCTTATGATATAAATTTGAAAATGCTAATGCCAGATTTAAAGGATGTAAGGAAAAATGCATTAGAAGAAAATCCTAAGGACCTAGATAAACACTTTAGAGTTGTTTTGCAACTTTGTTCCTGGAGTATCGCTTGATATAAACAGCACATCAAATAATAATATTATTTTATTTTCAGTGATTTTAGAAAGAATGATTTTGTCATAATAAGATTTGACCTATAAGATAAGGAAATTACCATGTGCAGAAGTAATTGCCAAAGTTTGAAAAACCAATAGTAGGTTTCTTTAAATGAAATTTTATACGGGAGACTTGTACACACAACACAAAACAGCAAAATTGGGAGTGAGAACCTAGAATCCATCTGCTCCAGGAACACACATCATCTCTCCCCTCCAACCTTACAGACACTCTGGGTCCCCCACACCTCTGAGCTCCTCATGTTACCACTGCTCTGAAGCATCATTGATCTGTTTGGTTTTTGTTGCTTCTGTAACTGTTGTTGTTTTCTAAATTGCATGTTGTGTCTGAAGGGGTTAAAAAATATAACAATACTTTTTTCTCCTATCTTCTAAATTCTTCTAGGCAGGGCTAATAATCAAATTGACAGAGATAGATTAACAGGAGAAAAAAAAATCAAACTTTCAATAAATGCACATTCACATAAGCATGAAAATTCCAAAGACAATGAGACAACATTGCATATATAAGACATTTTTAAACAAAGGTGAAGGGTGAGAGGACTGAGATATTAGATTTCAGAAGTGAGAATGAGAGATGCTGGAGGCAAATTCCAGTAGGCCATAATTATGCAAGAAGTTCATCAGAAGGCTGATGGAGCTTGGGGCTTCAGCAGGGCTGATGTTCTATATATTATTACCTGCTGCTGAACAGCTGTAGGCATTTCCCCTAACCTGATAATCTTTTCCTGTTTACCAAACCTTACCTTTGATGTATATATCTGCTTTGCTAAAGGGAAAAATGTGTTAATAAAAAGCCTCTGGGGAACTTAGTCACTAGAGCTAAGTTTCCTCCTGGTTCCCCCAAAATGTCTCCCAAATTTATAATTCTTATCTAGTCTCTCTCCATTTATGCACAGCCCTTCTCCAGATTCTGAACCCTTACTGCTTTGAGAAGACTCAGCAGAGAGATTTACAAGAAGTTGAGGAAGAGCAGAACATACAAGGCAGGAAAATCCTTGCCAAGCAACTCAGACACCATGAGACACAGTGGGTGTCTAGCTAACAAACACCTTCCTGAGGCACTCTTGTCTTCCACACTTAATTCAAGTTAGGCCAAGGCGAACATCCTAAGATTCTCTTCCTGAATCTCTTGGGCAGAAAAGTGGGGGAGGGTCACCCATCCCTCATGGCTCAATGGTTGAGCATCGACCTACGAACCCGGAGGTCATGGTTTGATTCCCAGTCAGGGCACATTCCTACAGGGTCATGGGCTTGATTTCCAGTGTGGAGCATGCAGGAGGCAGCCTATCAATGATTCTCTTTCATCATTTATATTTTTCTCTTTTCCTTTCTGAAATCAGTAAAAATATACTTTAAAAAGAAGGAGGTGGGGGGGCCCGAGACCGGTTTGGCTCAGTGGATAGAGCGTCGGCCTTCAGACTGAAAGGTCCCAGGTTCGATTCCCGTCAGGGGCATGTACCTTGGTTGCAGGCACATCCCCAGTAGGGGGTGTGCAAGAGGCAGCTGATTGATGATTCTCTCTCATTGATGTTTCTAACTCTCTATCCCTCTCTTTTTTTCTTAATATTTGTTTATTAATAAAGAGCTTAAATTGATATTCCAAAAGACAACCTCAGGGTGGCAAAATTTTGATTTCCTTCATAATTAATTAGTGTGTCATTCAGTAAATTTTAATCAATCTGTTATTATTTTATCTTTCATATGAAATAAAGTACATCACAGTACCTTTCAGCAAGACAAAGTATTGCTTTTGAAATATTTATTAGGTGTATATGAGTATATATTCCTGTGTCATTACATAAAGTGATTTTAAGCTCTAGTCAAGAAAAATCTGAATGTGCCCCACTTCAATCTCCACCTCTACGCACACAACTTCATGAGGTTGAGAAAACCTCATGAAAATAACATTTTGGTAAAATAATTTGAAATTACAAACTTCCAATTCTAATAAGATGGAATTCTACTCAGAATAAAAAGAAGATGAAAGGAAGAATTTTTTGCTAGCAATAAAGAAAGTAGCTGGATCTTTAAAATTTTTTATTTTAGAATCTATTAGTTATGATTGCCATGTTATTTTTTTTCTATCAAAAAAGTGGATTATTTTTAAGCCTAATATTGTTGAATAATGTTTGCTACCTTATTCTCTCTATCATAGTCACTAAGTCTTTCATAAATCAGGGATGCATATATAAAAGTATTAACAAACACTTCAAATGTACAAGGTGGTAATAGCAATAACTAGATCAATACATTACATTGGATGATGTTGTTTCTCTGAATACATTATAGATATGTTTATCTTTTAAGACTCAGTATCATTTTTGTGTCAATTTTCATGTTAATGATCATCCAAATGTGATCAGCTCTTTTTCATGTGGTGCATAAGAGTCTTCTGTTGGTTGAGCTCCTAATTACTAGGTTCCCAATAGAATAAGTCCCTTGGCCTTAAGCTGCAGGGTGTTTTTTCAGAATGATTCATCTCAGCTCTGACCAGTTCTCAGGATGATTCAAGGTATAATGGAGTCTTCAATAAGCAGCATATGATAAAGATTGCATAAAGAATTTCTTCTGTGCAACAGGCTTCTAAATTGTCCATACCAAACCCATCACATGACATAGTGACTTTTAAGTAGTATTGATCAATGCAGAGGATGGTTAAGTAGTCTGCTTAATGGGCAAGACTTCTTTGCCATTGGCTCTGAATTTGATCTGTAGGTGTCTCACAAAGCCGGTTCAGGAGCTAGCTGAAATAATATACATATCATTAATGTAATAGGAATTACAGTTGCAATAATTTTTAACATTTTAATGTCTGGTTACTACCATATATGGGACAACTTAGTCCCAATGCAACTTCCTTCTCTTCCTATAATTTATAATTTGAATTTACCCTTTGTAATCAATAAATTCATTCAACAATATATTTAGTGCCTACTGTATGTAAGACACTACACTAGAAAGAGCATGACATCAAAACACAAGGAAGGCATCACTTTGGTTTCAAGAATATTGGAATATGGTATTGAGATTATAATTTTTAAACTAACAATAACAATAGTCAATTTCTATTGTATAACTTATGTTCCAGGAAGTTTCTAAAAATTTTAACTTCATGTTTTAGAACTTTGCTTGGCACATAATTTACTCAATAAGTGTAGTTGTTGATCCTTCCTCCTAGAGCTTATCTTTCAGTGAGAAAAGCAAAGAAGCAAATGTATGAACAACTGATAAGTTTAATGATAGAGAGAGTTCAGGATGTTATGAACTCAGAAGAGTGAATAAAAGGATCTAGGAAAATTAGAAAAGGCGATCAGAGGAAGGAATATTAAAATTGAGACTCATTTGAGTGTTAGCCAGAACAAGAAATAAGCAAAACATATATAAATAGTGTCTGATGTGTATATATCACGGCCTTCCACCAATCCATAGACATATGCAAACAGTGAAATAGGGACAAGTAGGAAAGGAATAAAAGGAAAGACTAATACATTTAAATAAGGAGTGAGAGATGATAAGGATAAATTCTTAGTATCTCAGAAAATCACTTTGTCCCTAACCCCTCTATTATAATGTAAAAGGATACCTTCTTAGAGCTATGCAGTATTGAAGAAAACAAATTTTTTTTATATTTCCCTCCAAATTAAATAATAAAAAAGTAAGAAATACATGTCATAGTAAAACCAACCATAAGCAGCTTCTCTATCTCATTCATTTGAACATAGTACAGGTTAAACAAAGGCTTACATGGAAGAATGACTCATCTCTATTACGTGAGTTTTGCACTAGTCTTGACAATTTATGAGAAGCCTGTGCCTGTGCTATAAACATCCCCTTGCTGAGGACCACAGCTGATTCATCTTGTCTTATCATAATATTTGGTATTAGAAAAAATACAGACTATTAATATCTGCAATGTAACTTACATCTTCTCCATTCTACTGAACTTTCTCCTGGAAGGTTACCAGTGACCTCACTATTGCCAAATCTCTGCCATCATTCCTCTTGTCTTGACCTCATTGCTCCATCTGCTCTTGGTGATGGTGCCTCCTCTTTGGAACACCCACTTCCTTTGGCTTTGGAAATCTAACACTGTCATCATTGCCTTTTTAAGTTTTTTTTTTTTTAACTCTTTATATATATCCTGTCACTAAATAAATATCTGATATTCATTAATGTTAACACATATCTTATAGTTCTGTCTCATGGCCTTATCAAACATTAATTTGTGTTCCATAAAAATACTAAGAGGAAGGAGAGACAGGAGCAGTTATAGATGAGGTGATTAAAAATTTAAATAAGGTCATAAGGTCAAAAGAGTCAACAAATGATTGGAGCCAGGATTTCAACCTATAGCTTCTGACTACTCTTTTAATATCAGATTTTGTCAATTGATTGCTTTATTTTCTGATTTTTAGGACACTTAATACCTATAATTTTTTTCATCTGAAAGAGTGAAACTTTCCTTATAAATATGGTTTGGGTCATACAACAATGCAGTTTCCTTCATCGGTAACAGGATCTAGATTCCCTCGTTGCTATAGTCCCAGTTTTTATTTTTGGTAGAGTTCATGATTCATAACTTCTGAGCAAAGGAAAGAAAACTTTAAAAGGCTTAAGCAAAGATCTTAGGGGTGATGGAGGCAAGATTCTAGAACAAAGGGGAAGCCTGGATATAGGATAAACTACTTTTTCAAATCCCAAGGACATTATCTGTGCTGAACTCTAGCATATTTTAGCCAATACATTTGTATCCTTGTCTAAAATTGTTCAATCTTACAAGACACAGGATCAAGAGACAGTCAAGCTGTGGTTCCATATTAGTACCACATTTCAGACATCATAGAGATAATTTCCATTAAAGATTGTCTAGTTCAAACTTGCATTTTAAAGATGAGAAGAGTATGGTCCAGAGCAGTTAAATGACCTATATAAGATCACACAACAATTACAGTCAGGACCAGACTTTAGATCTAAAATGTGTGGTTTAATGTTCTCTCTGTCTTTCCATGTTTTAATTAAAACATCAAGCTGCCTGTTTGTAAAAATACATTCATTTGAGGCCCTTCCCAAGGCAATTGAATCAGAATCTTTTGGAAGGTAAGGGCCAGTTTCCCCCACTTAAGCTGACCAAGTGATTTTAAAGAACAGCCATAAATGAGAACCAGTGTCTAGTCAGCCAAATAACAAAATGTTAACAATATACATGAATAATTCCTTATAGAGTCAGATGCATTGCAAGACAGAATATTATCTTCTTTATGTGTAATTTCATTGAGGAATATTTTCCAAGTCAATTATTACTAGTACTATCCAATATAACAAAGACTTTAGTAACTTTTTGTTTTGTGGCCTTCACTAGCAAGTTTTTACTTGTCTGTTAGTGGTAGTGCTAAACAGAGGGGGGAAAATAGATCATAAAATATTCCTAGAATTTGGGGGCATCTCACTCTGTCTTGTAGATATTTTTTTACCTGCAGTGTCTCCAAAAATTAGACTATCCTAGGTAATGTTTATTACCATTTAGATTTAGAAAGTAATTCACAAGTACCTTTGAGGAGATGAAAAGATATGAAAGTTTCAAGCTTAAACATTTATTGCATATGCTTTGCCTTTTTATACACCTGAGAGGAACGTGAATATTAAATACTTGTAAAATTGCATAAATCCATATGTAATCATGCTACAATCACACAAGTGATTTAGCAATAAAATCAAAGTTTCTTAAAGGTTGATTGGTGATTGAATGAGACATAAAATGACTATTGAATGCCCAAGCATAAAATGATTGTTGAATCAATACTTTTAAGGAGGTTAACATTTTAACTGTAAAGTGTTACATAATGAGTAGCAGCCTGGATGGAGGTAATGTGCAATTACATGCAACTGGGCGTCAGTTAAACATGAAATAGTCCTGCTTTAAATAGGGATCTTAATCTGCCTGCATTCCTAATTCATCATCACTACGTGTGAAATTAATGGTCTGTGGCTATACATAGGTGACCCAGGAGGCACTTCTAGGGCACATCATGGCAAGTAGAAGCAGCAGCTTCAGAATGGCTCAGGTTCTTAAGAGTTACAAATTGTATCTGCTCTTTTGACAATCTGTGGCTACTGAATGATTTTTCAGAGGATTCTGCTGATGAAATTCACAAAAAGCATGTTTGATGTGACATTTTTAGAAGAAAAAAATTTTTTTTATAAACACAAGAAACAATAAAGAAAGACAGACAACTGCTCTGATAATGGGAGGTGGGAGACAGACACACATGATTTTCTCCTTCATAGGAAAATAATAACATAGACTGCTCTTCTTAAGGAAAGAGTGTAAAACTCTCTGCAAAGGGATGCAACTGCTTTTAGCAAATAATCTGAAACTGGAGAACCGGAAATGTGGATTTTAATGAGACTGAATGAGTGCACTGCACATATAACAACTTTCACTAAAGTGCACTAAATATTATAAGTAAAAACAATAATACAGTACAGTGTTGGGGTGAAGACTGTAGTGTTGGCTGGAGTCATGCTGCCTGGTTTGAATTCTGTCTCTGTAAAATGGAAATAAAACGGTACCTACCCCAAATAATAATTTTGAGGAACAAGTGAGCAAACATTTAAAACTGCCAGGTGAATTTAAAATACTAGATATAAATATTAGTTGCTATCATTATTGTTATTAAGCATTTCTCACTTAGATTTAAGAACAAATATCAAGTGCTTTCATGATCCTTACCACCTACAGTTTTGAATCTAAAAGAAACCACAAACAGCAGATATTGTTTTTTAAGGAGTCTCCTTATCCAGCCAGTTAATCACTCAGCAATCAAATAGTTTGTGAATTTTCAAATGTGTTGTCATTTTTAATTTAAGAAAAACCCTCAAATTATGAAGTCAACTAATGACAAAATATAATTTACTATTGGTAAACTTAAAAACATTATCAATTTTTATTTTCTTCTATATCTTTAATTATATGCTAAAAAAGAAGATGGTTTTGCCTTTTGAATTCTTTTTTAAAAATATATATATTTTATTGATTTTTTACAGAGAGGAAGGGAGAGAGATAGAGAGCTAAAAATGTTGATGAGAGAGAAACATCGACCAGCTGCCTCTTGCACACCCCCTACCAGGGATGTGCCCGCAACCAACCGGAATCAAACCTGGGACTTTTCAATCCGCAGACCGACGCTCTACCACTGAACCAAACCGGTTTCGGCTGCCTTTTGAATTCTTGAACCAATTCTCATTTAAGAATCGATTACTCCAGAGAGAAGGACTCTTTTTAAAAAGTCTATGATAGAGGTCATTTAAATAAAAGAGAGTACACTATATTCAGTGTATGTTCCTCCTCTCTATTTTGTTTCTTACTGGATTAAAAGTTCCTTGGCTTCAGGAATGCACCTGTCTTATCTGTATCCATATAACAATGTCATTACAAAGACATTGAATAAATATTTGATAGCATATAAACTAAAATAGAGATTTGTGTAAATAGCATTGTAGTCTGTTGATTTTGGTCAAAGTGAAAAGCAAAACAGCTATATCTACACTAATAAAAGAGAAACATGTTAATTGACCGTACCATTGCAATGCCCTCCAGCCAATTAGAGATAAGTATGCAAATTAACCCAACAAAGATGGCAGTTAATTTGCATGAGTGGCTAGGGACGGGGAGGGACACTTGTGTCATCACCATGGCAACAACATAGGCGTTTTGCACCACTCTAGCCGCTCGGGGCCTCTGGGCACTATGGACAGCCTGGAAAGGCGGAAAGGTGGCTCTGGCCAGAATGAAGGCAGTGTAGGCAGTCAGGGGAAGGAAGGCCCCTTCTTGCACGAATCTTCATGCATCGGGCCTCTAGCTATCTTATAAAGGTTATGGGTAAATATGAAGCCCAGAATTTTTCTTGGAATTGTGTGCTTTTTTTTTGTATTTCATAAGATTTTATTTAATTTAAACATATATTTAAAAAATTATCATGAAAGATATAAATTCTTCATTCAAATTGAACTTGTTCAAAAGGCCCCATGTAATTAATATCTAACTAAAGTTAGAATAAAACCATTTTCTCCCAAAATGATCTAATAGATCATTTAATAGAATAGAGTTATGTTTAAAGTCTTATATTTTAAATATGAAACTTAGCAGTCTTATCTTGGACACTTTCCTTATTTTTCAATGCCTTCATTGACAAAAAGGGATCTGATATCATTCCATCTAAGGATTAACTAAATGAAAGGCTTTATATGTTTGTGGTATAAAAAAGCTGATTCACCAGGTGTGCTCTGTTGTGAATTTTCAAAGCAGTGATTTTAAAATAAGCTAGTATCAGTTGCAGTCTCAAAGAGCCCCAAATTGGGGCCAGGCATGGGGAAAAATGGAAGAAGAATTGTGAGGTTTTATAAGTTCTTGTCTGTGGCTGGATGGTTGCTCTTTAGTGCTGGCCCAGCAATTGATCTAGCTGCAGTCTGTAGCGCTGTGCCTGTTTAGGGTCTGAATGTGGATGCTGGTGGTCCAGGATTCCCTCACTTCTCATAAGAGGACCCACTTTAATATAAAAATATTATTTTTGCAGCATTTACCTGCCTGGTAGTGGTTACATGTTTGTTGTGTATCAATTACAAACATAGACCATGAGCCACCTTGAGTTTAGATTCAATTTAAAATAAATACATTTTAATAACTATAATAGAGACTCAATGAATTTTAAGAATAGCATTATATATATTTACTAACCCCTTAAAAACAAAACAAAACAAAACAAAACAAAAAACCCGATACCTTTCAGACTTGGAATTACTCATCTAGCTAATGTATTAGTTTAACTCACTTCCTAATAGGAAAATTCCATATGACTTGATTATTTTCTTCCCAAGTTGTTCTATCTTCAAATATGTTTGTGTCTTTAAAAGGAATTATAATTGTAATTCATACTATGTGTATATATTTAAATGAACGATTAATGAAAATAGTCCGCAATTATTAAAAAAAAAAAAAAAAAAAAAAAAAAAAGACATGCGGAGGTTGTGGCCAATCTTCCCTGATGCGTCATGATGGAGTCATTCTCAAAAACTAATGGCTACAAAATTGAGTAAACACAGAACCAATAAAGAAAAGATTTCTTCACACCATGCGAAGAGTACATTGCTGTGGAAACTTTTGGGAGAAGCACAGCATTTTTCCCCCCACAGTGATGATATCTCACGCTTGCAAACATCAGCCACAAAGTAAAAAAATGCCTCCCCACATATCAATACCATAGAGCTGACTGTTGGGGAATGACCCCATTCGCCTCAGTGAGTTCCACCCCATCCTTCTTTTGAGCACAAAGCACAGCACAGTATTTGGTGAAACAAGCCATTAATTAGGACTAATACATTCTTGTCACTCCTTGCAAGTACCTCCTCGTCATCGCGCAGAATAAGGAAACACTCCCAGTTGACACCTCATTCTTTCAAATTCTGCCTTAATTTTTCAAACACTTGAGCTATTTATTTTCCAAGTCTACTTTGTAAAACAAAAGCTATTTCTAATTCATATTTACCAAACTGTGATCTCTATCAATGCTCAGTAAAACTTCAACCTAGTCCCAGGATCATATTTCTTTGTTTCATTTTTTTTTCTTTACAAAAGAGCAGTTAAGTGATAAGTTACTTTCTGTTTGATTTCTTGGTAGATTCCGAAGCTAGATTTCAGAGGCCATCATTCTACCTCTCTCCCAATATGCATTGATTCATGACTATTGAGCACCCGCCAAGTACCACCATCCTACCACGTGCTAACATCAATGTTTACATATAATAATAGGTATTTTTAGTGAGTGATAACTTTGTGCTAGGCATTATTTTGATTTTTATTATTATTATCTCTATTTTACATATGAGGAAACTGAGGTTAAATTACTTGTCTAAGGGTTCAACAGCCGACTTACTAAATCCATGATCTTAACCATGGAAGGATTAAGCATTTGTTTCCAACATGAAAGTTCTGCACACTAAAGGGCACCATTTGGGGTGAGGAATAAAAAAGGTGGGAGAAAAGAGGATAATCAGAAAACAATAAAAAGTAGGAAGGTAGGAGTTATTAACATCCATCAGATGTCATTTTCTATTCAACTATGTTTTCAGTAACGTTAAAATGACTCACTGTTCTTAGGCCCTACCGGGGAGAATAAAATAAAAAGTAAAATCATTTATGTATTCATGCAGATTTGAATATATGACTTACAACCAATAGCATTTAAATAATACCAATTAGTTTCAACAGGTGTGAAGTATCAAATCTAGAATTCTATGAGTTTAGGTGGAAGATAAAAAATAATGGCTGTAAGAAGTCAGAATGAAAAGAGATATCTGGAAGGTCAGGAAACCCAGGCCTTTGAGGAGAACTGAGAAAATGAGTAGGACTTGAGTAGCTCCAGTAAGAGTCAGCCATTCCCCTGAACTGTGACTCCATCAGCACAGGCAGGAAAGTGGGAATAGGTAAGGGTGTGGTGAGTTCCAGACAGGCTGGGCTGAGGCGATTTGTCGAACTAGTGGGAGCTGAGGTTGAAAAGACTGGGTGGCAGGCACTGAAAGATTTTGTATGAGAAAGTGTTGGGATTAAAAGAAAAAAAATTGGGGGAAGTTAAATCATAAGCAATAGTCTGATGGATAGCAAATAGGACGGAATGAAATCTGTAATTTAGGGCTTTCTTCTACTGACTAGCTCCACTGAAGCCATAAATGCATGTAATACCATGGAAACAGAGGCACCGAGAAGGAAGATGTGGATATGAAAGACACACACACACACACACACACACACACACACACACACATACACACAGAGTTTGGGCAGAAACCACACATCCTTTCCATCACTGGGAACACCAGCGCTGGTTTGGGTTCAAGTTATGCCTGTCACCCAGAGCAACCAAAGCCACCCACTCTTCAGACAAGTGACCCCACCACCGAGCAAACCGACCCATCTGGTCCACGCTCCCCACCTCCACCCTGAGGAGTCAGAGGGGAAGATGGAAAAGTTTGGGGAGTAGTCCCGGGCTAACACGAAGGGCATTTTTTTTCAGTCAGGTGTTCGGAGAGGGAGGAGGACATCCGGACGCGGCGCTGGCCACTCCTCCCTGCGGCCCATTGGGAAACTCCGGACACTTTGCACCTCGCCCGGCTAGGAGGTCCTCAGCCCCAGGCTCCGCCCCGAGCTCTTATAAAAGTCCAGTCGCGGGGCAAGTGAGCTCAACTGCAGGACAGACCAGTGTCAGGGGAACAGGACAGACTGGTGGCTCTCCCGTCTGTCTCTCCAACCGCGCTCAGGCCGCCGCCAGGACACCCGCGCTCCAGCCGGGCCGGTGAGCCCCCTCCCGCCGCCCGCTGCCCGCTGAGCCCGGGCGCCCGTCTCCGCCGCCCCGCCGGACCGGGATGGAGCCGCGCCTCGCCCCCCGCGGCCCCGCGCTGCTGCTCTGCCTGGGTAAGCCCGGCCGCCTGGTGCCCAGGGGGCACCTGTGCAGCCGCCTTCACTTGTCATGGACCTTCGGGGAGTTTCCCACCGGCCACGGTGCATGCACACTTGGAAATGATGTCCCTCGCGTGCGGGTCCGTCTGTCCCTCCAGAAGGGGCTGCAATGGGGTGGGGTCTGGGAGGAGGGGACTCGGTATTAAAAAAAAAAAAAACACAAAAAAACGCTTTTCATTGGTAATTATTGTATATATGGCATGCATGACTTTATACAGCTCCGTGTTAGGCAGCATAAAAGGTCGAAAAGCCTTTGGGTTTTAACTTGGCTGTTGTAGGAGCCCCAAGACCTGGACGCACTGCTGACACTTCCAGTGGCGCTCTTCCTTGCAGGGGCCAGGGGTGGGGAGGGGGCGGGAGGAGAGGAGACTGGGGCACAGAGGGCAGGGGGCGGGGGGGGGGGGGGCGCTTTGGAAAGGAGTGCTTTCCTGCCCTTTGGCCTTCTGTTTTCTAAGACAAGCCCGCTTGAGCTTTTTTCCGGGGCGCAGGGGGTTGGGGGGGTGGCTGGAGCCTCAGACCACGCAGAATGAAACCGCTGTTGTCACTTACCTGGAGCGGAGGGACGCGCTCAGGTCCTGGAGCTCCTGGCCGCCAATGCATCCTCTCACCTGCCATGTCGGGTTTGTCCCTGAAACCTCCTGGCTGGTCAGCGCTTTCCACTGGCAGGCATGGCACCCCACAGCCTGTAACCGCTGGGTGTGCTGTGTGCTTTGTTGCCTGTCATCGTCCTATTTGAAATGAGTTAATGGGGGGGGGGGGGGGGGGGGGGGAGGGAGGGTGTCGGATAGGGGAGATATCTAGTGTAAGCTTCCTAGTTTGAAAAGCATATAGATTGCTTCTCTCCTTCATTCCTTAAAGTTCAAGAGGAATTTGGAGCTGTATATGAAGATTTAAATAAGGAAATAAAACTTGCCAGTCCCGCATTCTTTCTGGGCTTGCAATGAGGTGAATTCCCCTACCTACCTACCTACCCACCTTCCTACCTACCTGTGCAGGATGTGACAGTTAAATTGTTATTTCGACACGCCTTATCTCAGGGGCTGAGACTTGATGAAATGCATACTCCGCATAGTGGAACTTGTCCAAGTTCAGGAATGTAAGTGGAAACTGGATGTCTGATTTCTGCCAAAACTGTGCTGAGGACTCGGTAGAAGGTTCTCTAGCGCATAAAGTGGCTCTGCCTGTCTTTGTTTTTAAATCTCTGCGAAAATAATAGAATTGGAGAGGTGACCGTCTTCCTAGAGTTAGAACGTAACCTAGAGGTCACAGTGGCTTAGCGCTCCCCCCCTCACAGGTGAGGTGGCCTCTGAACAATGCCCTGTGTCTGTTCTGGGATACTTATTAAATATTCTAATTTGAGACAGCAAGAGCCTATGAATAACCTGGTTACTACCCACCTATGTTGTGTGTGTTTTTGTTGTCATGAAAGTGCTTAACTCCTTTATTGCATTACTTAATTATAGTTCACTTATTTCATCAGCTGCCAAGCCCATTTCCAAATGAGCTGGGTCAGTTTCTGTTTTCCCAGTGCGTTCAGAGGTTTCTCTGCCACTAGGAAAGTTCCTGTTTGAAGTTCTATATCATTTCTCCACACTCTGTGCAGGTATGCAAGTCCAATAGTTTTATTCTAAAGCACCTGGGGGGAAAAGGTAAGGTCATCTGCTAACTCTGAAATTGCCCCTCTCCCCCACCAAACAAAATATAATCTAAAAATACTTTTCCCAAATGACTTTTTTCATTTATGCTAGATTCCAGCAAACTATTTTATTATTTCCATTTTGTGGAATTTATATGTCTTTTTGATACTTAGGGACTCTTGATCTATAAAATAAAACATTTTCATTGATACCCAAATGGACTTTTGAGCATATTCCTGAATGATATCTTCAAGACAATTTCTCCATACCTCATTGCACAATGACAGAGAATTGAGCAGAATAAACACTTATTTTCTTGAAAATATGGGAAGCATGGATCTCAGTGAGACATTGGCTCTCTCCTCAGATCTTTTCTGTTGACCTGAGAGTTCATGAGCTGCCTGAATGGTAGCACACCTGAGATGACACCTCTAGGCAGTAAACATGATGACAGGCCTCTCCTGTCTGAGTTTTGACCCCGGTACCCAGCTGCCTTCCACATCATCTGGCCATATGAACATTGGGGTGCCCCCATTGGGGGCCAAATTCAGGAATTTGGAAGGGAACTAACAGTTACTAAATGCCTACTGTGAGCCAATTATGTTGTGTGGTAGGTGCTTTACACATATCATCTCACTTCTTAAAATAACTGCATGAGGTTGGTATGTATAGCCCAGTTTGACAAATGAAGAAACTAAGGCTCAGTAAAGAAATTAGAGTAAATGGCAAAAGTAAATGTCTTCTGTCCATTTTTGCCCAAGAACCTCCCATTTCCTGGTTAATTGTCACACAAAAGATGCAAATGTCATGTAAGAAATCCTCTTCAAAGAGACTATAAGTTAAGGTGTGGTTTCCTCATCTGTAAGACTTCATCCTGAATATAGACTTATGTAAATTGTCTAATTAATATGGTTGTAATTTCTGCTGGGAACATTCCTTTGGAAGGAAGACAATGGTGAGACTCCCCAGAGCTGTGATATCCTTGGGGAGGAGCACCCTGACAGCCATCCCCTTGGTATGGCAATTCTGGAAGCTTTAACAAGTGAAGTAACATGGCAGACTCAGTGTCCTCTGGCAACGTGTTATGAAAGACTGGGTGTCTACTTACAGGGCAAATAAAAGTTCTGTGACATTCTAGGTTAAAGTAATGACTTTATTAACTAGGATACCATCTATAATACACATGATGATTTGATAATTATCCAGAAAAAATGTTAACCCTTATTTTTTTTAGGACAAAAATCCTGAATTTTAAATTTGAGGCATGAAAGTGAGTTAAATGCAAATTCTCCTGCAAATCCTCCAGATCAGGGAAAAAGTCTCACTCTCGTATATAAAAATATACACATTTATATATGTCAAACTTGATAGTTTTGAATCAAGAGACATAGATAGTACATAGAATGTGGGGTTCACACCCCAGTTTTTTTTTAATTTGTTACTTCCATAAAGATTTATTCCTTTGTGGACCTCAGTTTTCTCATCTGTAAAATGGAGATAATAATAACAATGTTATCAGGTTATTGTATATGGAATTAACAAATTGAATATTAGAAAATAATTTTTAAAAAACTTTTAAAATTAGGTCTATCATCATCATCATCATCATCATCATCATCAAGTGCATTCTTATAAAACACTTCATTTAAACTTTATAACTCCATTTTAACCAGGAAAGGTATTATTATTCACATTTAAAAATATATATATTTTGTTGATTTTTACAGAAAGGAAGGGAGTGGGATAGAGAGTTAGAAACATCGATGAGAGAGAAACATTGATTATCTGCCTTCTGCACACCCTCTACTGGGGATGTGCCCACAACCAAGGTACATGCCCTTGACCAGAATCGAACCTGGGACCTTTTAGTCCTCAGGCCGATGCTCTATCCACTGAGCCAAACCGGTTTCGGCTATTCACATTTTTTAAAACAAGAAAACAAATTTAAAAAGAAGTGCCATCCCTCACATTAGGCTTCATTTTTAATGTGCAGACCCGCTGCTGGGGATGACCCTAACTCACTCTTCACTTTTGGTTCTGCTCATTAAGTCTAGAGAAAAGTGTTAAGCTTTCTCTGATAACCCCTGTCAGGTAAATATACATATTAAGGGAATACTCCATGGTCACAAAGATGGTTTTCTCAGGACCAGGGGTATCTATTACACTCCAGATGTGCTGACCCCTGAGACTCCCCCAACTGGGGGAAACTCGGCTGCATAATTCGTGGAAATGGGGGACTGTGTTCGTTCACATTCTCCCCTGGCATAAATAAGTAATATGAGATAAAATAAAAATACATAAATAAATGTGCAGCCTGTCCCCCAGCCCCCTGACACCTCTCCCATTCCTGTGGTCCTGCCCTTTTCAAGTAATACTGTGCATCTAGCCCCGTTTCCCCTTACTGATGCTGCACTCATCTTTTTTCATTCACACTGTGACACACAAATATTAAACACTCAGTAAATGTTAGTTGG
This sequence comes from Pipistrellus hanaki, assembly GCF_964339955.1. Classification (NCBI taxonomy): domain Eukaryota; kingdom Metazoa; phylum Chordata; class Mammalia; order Chiroptera; family Vespertilionidae; genus Pipistrellus; species Pipistrellus hanaki. The sequence goes on along the minus strand of NC_140503.1, from coordinate 167,568,929 downwards.
ATGCATGATAAGCTTGATACTTATAGAATTCTCACCACTATGTTTTAACTCATCCAGCTGTTCTTTGGAAATGTACTTGAGAAGCTAAATATTTTTAGACTAATCAATAGTTCTTTAAAATTCAATTTTGTTGTTTATGATAAAACCTAGTAATTATTCTTCCCACGTTTCCCCATTTATGTCTGTACTCACTGATGATATGCCTAACAAAATTTAAACATATTTTAAATTACACACACTGTGTGTGTGTGTGTGTGTGTGTGTGTGTGTGTGTGAGAGAGAGAGAGAGAGAGAGAGAGAGAGAGAGAGAGAGAGAAAGAGAGAGAGAGAAATTGGGCAGTGATATGACTGAATGATGAATAGTCAGTAAAAGAAAGAAAAGTATTGTTTTAGAAATGAAAGGGACCTTAGAGTAATTTAATCTAAATTCCATCTCCCTCTCTAACCTACTCCATTCCTATGTCTCTATTTTCAGAGAAAAGAAATCTCAGCTGCAGGGAAATAAAATTAGTTTCTGAGCTAGAACTAGACTCCATTCCTCATGTGTCCAATGCAGAGTTTTGGGGCCTTGGCTGTATTTACATTGTAGACTGAATAATCCTTTTATGTGAGTCTTCCTATGATTTGCAGGGTGTTTAGCAGCAATCACTGGCTTCTACCCACTAGATGTCAGTAGCACACTCCCCCCTCCCCCAGTTGTGACACAGAAGAATGTCACCAGGCATTGCCAAATGTCCCTGGTTGACAAAATTACTCTGGATTGAGAATCACTAGCCTAATGGGTGGGTTTTCCATTGGCACTCATAATTCGAAGTTTGAATAATCAATGCTTTAGTTACCAAGACAAATAAACTTAATATTAATGGTAAGTTGGATGCAAACGTAAAACCAATTCAAGTGTTAAAAAAGTCAACTTAGCCATTTTTATTGCTGATTTAAGCACCATTTGTCTTGAATAATGATGAATAATCATATTTATGATGGCACCACTTATACTTTCTTCCTATATAATTGCTTTGCCGACTATCCCTGCCTCCTTTTATAATTCTACCTATTGGTTCATACAATAGGTAGAAGCCAGGAACTTGACATCATCTGTGAATTCTCTCCTTTCCTCTTCATCCCAGGTGTCTAGCCCATTAACTCTACTTAGGACAGGAGCTGTCTCTTTCCCACCAATTTTCCTTTCAGCATCTTGTTCAATACCATACAGTCAGAATACCCTCAATAGATATGTATTGAACAAATATAATTTGAGACATGTAGTTATTAAAAAAAAATACAGGCAAAACTGCTCTCCTTTTTTATTTATTGGGTGTAACTAAGTTCTTCCCATCCTAGCATTATACTACGGTTGCATATGTACTTCTTACTGAAGTTGAAGTCTCCAATTTAACGAAAATATATTTTTACGAAGTACAACTTTTTATCAGCTTCAAATGTGCTAGGTGCATTATGCAGTCTTATTGAATGAAAAGCAATTAGCTCTGAGACTTTAAAGTTAGTTTTATGTATTTATATTTTCCTCTCTTTTTTTAATGCTGATTAAAATTCAGTTCCTTTGGAAATTCATTTCTGGCATTAGGCCTTTAGAAAGAATGCATGTGATAACAGTCATTCTTTCTAAAGATGCCATTACATATTCAAAGGTTCAGGCCACATACAATATGACCACGATGAAAAGAAGGCAAATACTCATAATCCTAACTGTGGCCCCTTTAGGAGATGTTTCCCTTGAAACAATAATGTAGTAGTAATTTATATTTCTGAATTGGATCTATGGGGATAGGTGTGAGAAACAAGATGGAAGGGAGACAGGTTTAAAAAAAGTTATATAAAGATCCATATAACATTATCTGGGAAGGAAAAAAAATTATAATAAAATATTTGAAATAATATTCTAGAAATGTATCTGGCTTTTAGGGGATGCATGCCCCATATTAGGAGCTCTTAAGTCACAAAATTCCAGACACTGAGACTAATAATAACATTGTACCCTTTACACAAGTGGTGATATGCATCCTCCTGCATTCTGAGAAGATTTCTATCATGAACAAGATACATCTTTAAGTCTATTTTAGGGAGAAATAAACTAATCCCTTATATTTTGACACACTGACTCTTGATTTGAATAGCTTTAAGTGTAACATTGTGTAGCAATGAGAATTTTGAAGTATGATTTGGAAATCACTACCAAAATTGAAGGGTATTATGCCTATGAATTGAAAAAAAACGATGGCCTATGACAGTGATCAGCAAACTCATTAGTCAACAGAGCCAAATATCAATAGTACAATGATTGAAATTTATTTTGAGAGCCAAATTTTTTAAACTTAAACTTCTTCTAACGCCACTTATTCAAAATAGACTTGCCCAGGTTATGGTATTTTGTGGAAGAGCCACAATCAAGGGGCCAAAGAGCCGCATGTGGCTTGCGAGCCCCAGTTTGCTGGCCATGGGCCTATGAAGTTTTTCCCTTTCCCTTGACAAATAGGATCCTATGGCTAAATTAAAAGAAATACTTATTTGTTACCATTATCATGTCCACCTCTGGTTTCATTCTGTTTGGTCTCAAATAGTTTTAATTGGTCTTTACATTTAGTTTTTAATGAAGTTTAGTTAAAAAGTTAACATTGAAAAACTGTAAGAAGAGAGTGGTTGCTGAAAACAAAGATAAGGTTATTTATGAATATATGAAAAGTAGGATGTTACTAGAGAGTACTGACAGTAGTGTTTTACATTATGTAATGCATAATGTAAAGATTTTACAGTTATTTTAACCAAGGTGCAGCAAGACCTCATCTCATAGAGGAATGTAATTTAAAACAAAAGCATGTGGAAATGGTAAAGGCATATTCACTTTTCAAAGTGTACGAGGCATAACACGTATGCTCAAATTATAGACCATCATAGAAGAGGTGGAAATCTAGCAGTCCATAGCAAAAATGTGAATAAAACGGGTTTTACTACCTGTTTGGACTGGACAAATAATACAATTTATTATAAGTCTGGTATTTTGTTCTAAACATAAAAGGTAAAATTAGGGAGAAAAAAATTCATTCCTTTTATTCTGTAACCCATCTCATTTTATTTTGGGTTATTTGTATGTGCTTGATTATTTCTTCAGAGAAGCCTACTTATTCCCGGAACTGCCACTGATTTTGCTGACTTGACCTGGCAGGCTAGTCACGGAGTCCCTGCCTTCTTCTAGAGGAGCCCCTGGGTGAGGGCAAAAAAAGCAAGGCCAAAAGAAACCAGGTGTAATTAGACACGTTTGACATTTGGCCTCCCTCCTGCTATTGGGCAAGCACTTCTTAAGGCCCCAGGGCCCACAACGTTTAGTGCTACCCCCATTCAGGCAATGGTACTCAACCTCTCCCACGCGTGCCGTCCCCAATATTGTGTAAGGGTGTAGGCCCGGCCCTGACTCACAGGGTAGAGGTGGTTTGTATCCTGTGAGTCACCAGCACCACTTCCTGCTGGCGCAGTTGAGATTTCACTGAGACACAGTCTCTGAAAGGTGAAGGCAGAAGGATGAATAGGTGAGCTTCAGGATCCTAAAACCCATTTGGAAGTTTGACAGAAAAATTGGCCTCGAAAGGGATTTTGATTTTTATAGCAGTGATGAAACAGAAGTTTCACCTGCTAATTTTGACTTCACAAATCATTTACCCCGTTTCACCTTGTGCAGAATTGCTCATGTTTTAGTTGCCAATGTGAACTTGCCACTAGGCCTGTGTTCTGAGACAAGGACACTATCCAAAATCTTTAGTATCATAGTGAGTTATTTTCTTAGCAAGACTCCTGTTCAAGGATCCAGACCCAAGTAGTTGAATCTTAGAGAGATCATTATGTTCAAACTAGAGGACCAGTGCGCAAAAACTCCTGGTGGTGGTGGTGGTGGTGGTGGTGGCGGGGGGGCTGCCTTTTCTCACAGTCTGGGAGCCCTCAGAGGATGTCCTACCTGTGGGGAGAGGGCCTACACCGCAGTCTGGCATCCCTCTGTGAGAGGTGTCAGGGCCAATCGAGGGAAAGTGCTTCCCCTTAACCCCACCACTGCTGCTGTCTCTGGCCTCCCTTTGTGGAAGCGACTCCATCACCCTGCTGCTGCCGCCACTGCTGGCCATCATGGCTGCTGGCCCCGCCCTCCGCCCACTGATGGTGGGGGGCTATCTGGGGCCAAGCCGACTGGGGGAGGGGCTGGGGGAGGTTGAGGCACAGCAGGTCACACCCCATCCAGCCTCTGTGGAGGTGTGGTGCTGGGACTGGGCCCATTCTGCTGCCTCTGTGGCTGTCTCTGCTGAAGGGGCAGCCCTGGGACTGGGACAGGCAGCCCTCTCCCCCACTGCCTCTGCAGCAGAGGCTGATGCACTGGACTGGCCCATGCTGTGTCCTCTCCCACACCGTAGCCTCTCCAGGCCCCTGGCCCTCTGCCCTCAAGGTCCTACGGCTTTGTTCGGAAGGATATCCAGTAGGATGTCCGGTCTATCCGGTCTAATTAGCATATTACCTTTTTATTAGTATAACTAAAGTTATGGTGCTAAAGTCATGAAAAACTGTAAGATTAAAGAAATATATGGATATGACTTTAGCATCTATTCCTTTTTTGTATGGCTTTAAAATAATGTGTAGTAATTCTTAAGGGTACAGGATAGTAGATATCAGAATCTTTCATGGTGGAGTTTTTCAATTTTTTTTTTTTTAATCTTCTCCACTTACTCCTTTACCTTTACTCCAGTTTGCAAAGGTCTGGGGCAGAGGTGAGGTGGAAGGAAGCTTCAGAACCACTGTATAAAAGCCAAAGAGCTGTGCAGATGAACACATGATTTAGAACTAGTTTTGCTACCGTTTTGGTTACACACATTCACGATGGAACCAGAATCTACACACTTGTTTTTGAAAGTAGCATTTAAAATTATTTAGTTTCTTCTGTAAAACACCCGGATGTTGGATTAATGTCGTGAGTCTCACAGAAACCATCCTGAGCGATGGACTATGTCCAAGGGAGTGTCACAGGTTAGGAGAGCCCAGTTTTTGTGGAGGCACGCCCTGCACTGAACATTCTTTAATTCACAAAGACAAATATTTCACCTGTGGCCTGACCAAGTGGAACAAAGTGTCCAACAGTGGGAAAATGAACTACTAAAATCCTAAAAAGAAAAAAAAAAAGGAGAAGCAACACCCCCAAACAATTAGCTGGATTCTAATATTGTCGCAGGTTGCAGCTGGAAGCAACCCCAAAGAGGAGAGGCTAGTTTCTGATTCCTGCAGAGAATAAAGCAATGAGCTTCAGGGGTACATTTGCACAATGGACCTGGTTGGCCCTTTCCTGGTGGGAGACTTAGTAATGTTACCTCCAAGCACTCCTCAGTTGAAGAAACATGGAAGAATAGGAGGGTCAAGGATGTAAAAGCACTTATTTAGAACTTCAGTTTGTGTTGAGCAGACTGTATACATTAAATTCTTCAGTCATTAGAGTACCCGGCAAAATTATACTGAGATGTAGAACCAAATGGACTTGGATAAGATTCTAGCTCATTCTCCATGAGGACAAATTAATCTTTTTTCATTTCTGTTCAACTGACAATGAAATCCAAACTTTAGCATTTTTTTTTCTCACTAAAAAAAGATGTTTCCCCCCTCCCCTCTAATTGAAGCAGGATTTACATTGTTGTAGAAATGCAGAAGGAGGAGTTAGCTCTAAACTTCAAAAAGTATTTTCAGATCATTGAAAAATGATGAGGCCTGATGTCAGAAGGTGCATTTCTGATTCTTATCTTCTATGGTCACTGGATAATTGGTCTTGGATGAGACATTTAATTTAACTGCATTAAGGTTATTTGGGGCTAATAACTTTTTCACAGCTCTGTTAGAATGTCAAGTATGAAACATTAAATTACAAACTATGATGCTGATGCAAAAACAAACAAACAAAAACCAAAACCAAAAAACAAACAAACAAACAAACAAAACCCATGCAATTTGCTTAATAAATACATGACTCCTTTGAGAAAAAGAAAATATTCTTGGAACAGACCAGTAGAGGGCACTGCCTGTATATCCTGCTAACACTAGAGACTAGATGTTGACTTTGAAGGAACATTTATGGGGATCTCTGGTATGTTAGGTATTATTTCAGAAAAAAAAATACCATTTTATTTAATTACCTCAAAAACTAAGGGAGGGAACCACATTGCTAAGTTTTCTCCCAGGATTGCCTTTTGCTGCCCCCCTCTAGGATTAAATAATCTGCTTCAATTACATGTTCACTTGTTTGCTCCATGTGATGTCTATTATACTCTAGCATTGTTGTCTGTTTCCAAATTCTGCAAGTGCCCCATTCACAACAATACTATGTACCTTAGGAAAGTTGCTTAAACGCCTTATGTTTTAGTTTTCTCATACGTCTAATAGCAACAATAGTATCTTCCTCTGAGTGTCAATAAGGGGATTAAATGAGATAATAAAGACAAGGAGGATAGAACCATGCCTGCATATAGTATGTGTTCAAAAAATGTTAACTGCTGCCAATGTTACTACTAACACCACCATTTATATTTATATTAGAATTACTCATAAGCATGGAAAGGGTAGTTGAAGTAAGAATACCTGACTACTAAACAGATAAGACTAAACTCTCTTAAATAAATGCCCTATGCGATTAAAAGCATTCATCTTATGCTTTCTACATAATGAAGAAACTACTTGAGTTACTCTGGTGCCTGTTTTCCAATATTTACCTTTTCATTGGAGATACAAGATGAAACACTCTGTTCAAATGTTTCATGGGCTGACAGAAACTGTGTTCTATGGCTCAGTGTACGTGTGTACATTCCGAGTTAGATAAGATATATTCTGACTTTGCCTAGATTACATTTTACAATGCAAGAGTAATTTAGAATTTAGGCACTTAAGTCAACGAGGAATGTATCTTAGGTAGAGAGTCCTGCATAGTTGATAGCATAAGTAGAACCTGATTCTTATTTAAATCATTCTTTTGTGATAGGTTCTTTCTTGGAGCATTGCTTCAAACATAACATGGAATAAAACATTAGAAATCCTACAATTTTTGAATTTCTAAACTTCTTACGGTATCAAACTTCAAAATCAGGTCTTTGAAAAGGTTCCTGTGAAACATCTGAAGCACATTAAATCTGTAGCTAACTATGAATACAATGCCAAGGCTTTTACCCTTGGACCTAAGACCTGGGGGTTCATTTTCAATCATATGTCTGTTTCCAGGAATGATTTTTTTAATGGTTTTCATGGACCAAATTCCAAATGCTGCGTTGTTGTGGAAATCTGACCAAGCTTTTTATCCTTGAAGCATTAATTACATATTTGATTTTTTTTCTATAAACAGGTTTTTATCTTCTACATATAGTTCTCGGAACCACTGTGATTCCTTCGTGTATCCCAGGAGAATCTGAAGACAACTGCACAGCTCTAGGTAAGCCCAATTTTATCAACAGCGCTTCAGAGGATTACATATTGTTAACAGAAAATGCAAACTCAAAGACTATAAATACATATGAAAGTGGGGGAGGGGGGAGGAGAGAGAATAGCTACTGTGTTAACAAATTTCTTAACTCCCTTATAAACTAGCAACCTGGAAAACATACAAAACAAAAATTGGAGGAAGAGGGACTGTGCTTGTAGTTATATGGGGAAATTTGATCTTGAAGAGATAAGGAACAAGAAAATCAGATTCCCTATAGCCATTCCCCAGAGCTCTGCTGAGAAACCATTGTTACAGGCTGAGTCCCAGGCAAAATAGGAACATTGAAATTATACACAGTAGATCATCAGTGCCTTTTCATTTTATTTTTGTAAGAGGGACAAGTGATGTTCTGTCTTTGTCGTCACAGCACTCATTCAGAAACATTCCTGGATTACTTACTAAGTGACAAACACATTGCTTAGGCCTAGGGATGCACAGTCTTTCTCTCAAGGACTCCAGAGGTCTCTGATGTGTAGTCAAAGGTTGTTGAGTTATTGAGTCAAGGGTTATCCGGAGCTATTGAGCCCAATGTTATCTATGCTGAGGGACTTATCTTCCTTCAACATTGTGCGCTCTGGAGGTTTGGTCTGCCTTCTTCTCCCTTTTTTGATTATTTGAACAAGAGTATTGCGATCAAGATGTAACTTAAAAATAATTATGTCATGACCATTCTTCATGTTTTAGTAACTTAAAATATTCTGAAGTGAATATATAAGTTTCAACACTGTTTCTAACAAAGCTCCTATTTTTATGGCTGTAACTGAGGCATCTGTAACCCGGGGTTTATCCAGTTCATGCTCGGGACTCATTGTTAGATATATTGGGAGGCTTTGATTGGTTTCTTTGATGGTAACCTCAACAATTCTGAAATGCACAACCAGAGCAAGCCTTGCTAGCTTAAAAGTCATGGTATAATTAAACTATCTTAAATAAATTAATGTATTCAGCTTAAAATTGCTTTTGGAATAATGAATTTCAGAATTATTTTGAGATTTGAAAAAAATTAGACTAATTTTGGTTCAGTGAAAAATTATAGAAGGTAATAATGTGTGTGTGTGTGTGTGTGTGTGTCCCTCAACTTACCTTTTCTACCTTTACATGTTGTCATTTGATAATTAAATCCCCAGGTTTGTCTGGGTTAGTCTGCTGGCCACTTTCTTTTGGACAGGCGTGTTGTGTCTATTGATAAGGGAGTGTGACACTAGAGTGACTCCGTGCTCCTGAAAATTCTTCTCTGCTGATTGGTACCTGACTTGCTTCGTTACAGTAGATCAGTGGTTACTATTATTAATGGATGATTCACACTTCCAAGAAGGCAATAAAATATACTCAACTCTCCATTTCCTTCACAGTGAAGACAGAAAACAGTCCACGTGTGGCTCAAGTGTCAATAACAAAGTGCAGCTCTGACATGAATGGCTACTGTTTGCATGGACAATGCATATTCCTGGTGGACATGAGTGAAAAACACTGCAGGTAATATCCCTAAACAAACAACAGACTCTTTTTTTTTAACCTAGATTTCTCTATCTTTTATTTATTGAAGTTACTCTACTAGTAGATTTCCATGGGGAGCAGTTTATATGTACTACAAGCATACAGTTTATATGTCCTATTAAAAGTTCTATTACAATAAAATGTCAAAACCGGCTCAGTGGATAGAGTGTCAGCCTGTGGACTAAAAGGTCCCAGGTTCATTTCTGGTCAAGGGCATGTACCTTGGCTGAAAACAGTTTGGCTCAGTGGATAGAGCGTCTGCCTGCAGACTCAAAGGCCCCAGGTTTGATTCTAGTTAAGGGCATGTATCTTGTTTGGGGGCACATCCCCAGTGGGGGGGATGCAGGAGGCAGCTGGTCAATGTTCCTCTCTCATGGATGTTTCTAGCTCCCTATCCCTCTCCCTTCCTCTCTGTAAAAAATCAATTATATGTAAAAAATTTCATATATATATATATATATATATATATATATATATATATATATATGAAAAGCTCTATTAAGAAAGGTCTTTTTTTTTGAATATGGAGCAAAGAGTAGTGGTTTTCAAATTGTACAGATACTTCAGGGGTACAGACTGGAGAGGGCTTCAGCTGCCTTCCTCTCACATATGCCACAATAGCAGCTCAACTTCTAATCTTGCCACTGGACTTACATTTATCAACCTCTGTTTTGGGGATTGATTCCACTGATGTAGACAAAAAGCTCTTCAATCCTGAAAAACTTACAAAACCCTATTCCAGATGGACAGTCAGCGGGCCGCTGCACCGAACTGTCATTTCCATGCCACAGTTCAGCGTGAGAGCAATGTGGGGCTCTTTGTACCTTGTGGCCTGGTTCTAGGTCAGTCTTTGATGACCTACTTTTCATCTTTTGCCAAACCTTGTTGATTTCTTGCATCATAGTATGAGATTAGTGCTTACAAATCTAAGCCATAGCCATGATTTAAGAACATTTATTGATCCTTCTCTTGCATTTTTTTAGGTGTGAGGTGGGTTATGCTGGTTCCCGATGTGAACACTTCTTTTTAACGGTCCAACAACCCTTGAGCAAAGAATATGTGGCTCTGACCGTGATTCTTATTCTCTTCCTTCTTCTCTTAGTCGCCGGCTCCATATACTACTTCTGGAGATGGTAAGCCAGCGTGTTTACACTCTGTTTTTATCAGTCACTTTTATACACTATAGACTTTTAAACTGGGTAAAACTATGGACAAAGTATTCTTTCGAGGGAGAAGGTGGACTCTGCACTGATTTTATTTAGGAAGAAGTTGTAGTAGCAGAACATCTTGATTTGGTTCTGTGATTATTTCTGTTATTTATTACCTATGTGACCTTATGCGTAGGGAGTGTGATACTTGGGAGTATCAGTTCCTTATACAATACAGAGAGAATTCCTCATCCTACATTAATTACAGAACTCAGTATTGAATATGATAATAAATATGAAAGTAGGCCGTAAGCCATGATGCCAGTGTTATACTTAGTCACTTGTATTTAATTTATCAGGCTGAGTTTTGTATTTGATAAAATGCAGCCTTATAAATTAATAACCCCAGAAACTTAGGACCTTAAAATGTAAGGCAGGCTAATAGAAATATAGAGTCCATATACATGTTCCTTTTGTTAACATATTTTGTTCTCATTACTGTTAATTACAGTGCTAACAGTTTCATTCCTGAATATTCCAGGTACAGAAATCGAGAAATTAAAAAGTCAAGGAACGAGTATGAAAGGGTGACCTCAGGAGATCTGGTGTTGCCACAAGTCTGAGTGGTGCCACCAAGCTCATGGGCCGGGATGCACAGCAAGCTGTTGATGTTAATATTCCTATTTTATTAATAATATTTATGTTGGGTCATGTGTTAAATCAACAATGGTATATTTTTAATATATTTGAAAACTTTTTGTTTCTTTTTTTGTATAATGTATACAAACTAATATAGAAAGAAAATTGGTATTTTTTTTCCTTGGGCTAAGTGCTTTATTGAAAGCTTCAAAGCTTATTTGCTTGCTACAAATAAGTTGCTCAGGAAGTGTCAGCAAAGGACAGATTTCTCTAAGCCTAAATATATGGTCAAATCAATTTGATAAGTATATTTTTCTACTCCTCAAAACAATGATAATTGGTTTGTGTATACCATAGTTTGATGTATAAGTTGACTCCACTGTGTCATATATTGAACAATAATAAAATGGAATTGGGGAGAAGCAAATATAGACCATGTGCTAAACACCCCACATTTGAAACAAACTAAATGGGGAGAGCTCTGCTCTCTCCAGGCCCATCCTCAGTTCTAACTGTTTATCTGCTTGGAGGGGATGTGGTCAATTCCTTATTCCAACCCCAGCTCCTGTGGATACCAGTCACCTGTCTCAGATTGTCCTTAAGAAAAATGAACCAGCTTATACCATCTTCTATGCAAATAATAGATATTTTTATAGCTTCACAGAGTTCCTTTTTTTTTTTTTTTTTTTTTTTTTTTGTACAGCGTCTTGCTTCTGAGACAATTTTTAAAAAACCCACACTTAGAGCTTCTTTTTAAGAGTATTTATTTTTGTAAGGGCTTTGCTGAATTCTAAGGTTAATTTATAGTCCAAAATTTGATGGATTAATCATTATTTTAAAGTACAAGACAACAGTTATATATATATATTACCTAAAGACAGAAATAGTTGTTTTCCATCCAAGAAATTTTTAACTTAAGAAATGAAGTAAGTAGCTTCTTATAGAATTTGAAATTCTATATTTAAAATTATATCCTGATGCAGAACATGGGAAAACAAGAAAAAATAAGTCATAATGTGTTTTTCCAAATGAATGCATTTATTTGAAAGTTTTTAGAATTTAGACTTAACCATTCATTCCTTATGATGAAGACTGAGATGAAACCAGAGCCTTATATTCTGTCTTTTGTTTATTTTTGAGAGGAAACTATGGTTTCTCCTATACTCAGAGCCTATGGTCTCAGTGAATTAATAAGGATGCTTGGGACAACTGCACAAGGAGCCACAGCTGTTACTACCTGGGGACCACATGGGAGACTGTCTCACTGAATGCTAGACCTCAGGATCACACGCTTGATCAGAGATGGTCTATTCTTTTCAACTTTTTGTCTTGACATGTGCCAGGGCAACAAAGATAAAAGAAATGACGGCTAACCTTTGAAGTGCCAGGTGCTAGGACTTGACTCCATATATATCCCTGCATTACATAGCCTGGTGCATTCACATGATCCTTATCCAAAGTCCTAAAAGATAGAAAAAACAACCAATAATAACAACAACAAAAAACAAAGTCCTGAATCTGGTTCTTTACTGTTAGGGGAACAAACAAATTACATATGTATATATTTGTGTATGTGTGCATATTCACATATAAATACACATGTACATGTGAGCTCAATTAATCAAATTATAGTCATTTGTTACTTTATGAAAAACATGTAAAACTTAAAACACACTTTAAATCCTATACATACCTATTGACCCCTATAAACAAAGTCTGCCTATTTTAAGTGATCTGGATTGCTTCAGAGTATTTATTGACCAATCAAGAAATTAGCTTCAATTCATTAATTTTACATATTAGTTTATCTGAAGCATCTCAACTCATACTGCATCACTAATTGTAAGTAGTTAGGTGTGCTTTTAATCTTCTTTTAAGGATGCTAATAAAACTAACCCCTGCAAAAGTTAAGTCTTAGAAGTACACGTTAAATAATCAAAAGGCAGGACCCAGATTGCTTTTTGTGAATGAAAAATAAGTAAAAAGTAATTGCCTTAATGAGGATGCTAGGCAAACATAAAAGTAAAATTATTACTATCAGTTCATGTTTCCTATAAGCAGTGAAAATATTTTGGCTCACATTTAGTCTGTCTTCCTTATTTTACAGATTTCTCACTATATTTCTAGAAGGGGCTAGTCATAGCTAAAATACTGAGAACAAATGTAAATCCAATGTATATATGATAATTCATGGCTTCCTACCAAGGCCAAACAATAACTCGCTTAACATATTCTATAATCAAGAACATAAGTACTATGATTAGTACTAAGGGTTTTACCTCAAATTTGAGATATACTGTATATATAACATATTGAACATTAATAGTACAATAGAACACTACTATTCTAGACATTTTTCTTTTTGCTCTCATCTTTCTGCCAAATGTCAAAGCAATGGGAGAAATGGTGCACTAGCATGACTAGTCTAACTCAGATTTTTATTTTTATGTCCTTGGGAAGAAAGCTAAAATCAATTTCTGTTAGATAATATATCTTCATGCAACAAAATGCATAATACTATAGTTTCTAATTTCTATTGATTTCAATATTGCACTTTGTAAAAGCTAATGTCTGATCCACTTTGTCATTTTTGATGCAATATCCATTCCGTACACTTGGAAAAAAATGCATTTATTTTGTTTCCTAATATTTTCAGTTTTTTCTACTATTATTTATATGGGAGAAAGGGAGTAACAGCTTATATAAACAGTGTTCTGGAATATTTTAATTTGAGAAAAATGTTACCTAAAACATAGCTGTTATTCAAATTGGTATGATGTTAAAAGTATTTCTCTCTCTCTCTCTCTCTCTCTCTCTCTCTTTCTCTCTCTGTAATTGCACTTTTTAAGGTTACAGAGCCATTTTGGTATACAGTTTATATTAAAGATGCTATGGAACATTAAGTTGTATTGTCTGCGGATTAAAGTAACTTATTTGATAATGAATTTTATCAGAGTACTGAATTGTATCAATTTGTTTTTGTTCAATATCAACTTTGATAATTGTGTACCTTAAGATGTTGAAGGAGAATATAAATACTTTACAAAATATTGTTAATGTTTATTTATTTTTGTTGAGAAATGGAAAAATTTTGAAAAATAAAGCCATGCATAAAAGCTTTACAAATTAGTCTCTTTTTCTTTTTCCTTATAATCTAAGCAAGGAGTTAAAAACAGTTACTGAGCTACAATGTGGTTAGATATAAAGACATATGGGTCTTAGTTTGGGAAAGCAGTATATAACTTTATCACATTTTATTGCCCACCATAATAAAGAATTTCTTTGAAATATAAAAGTCACATTATTTATAAAATTCTAGTTGTTAATATTTTAAAAGAGTATTTATATATTTCAAACAAAATAGATTCTCTAACTTAATAAAAAAATAACTGATATTATTTTGAAGAACATTTTTTTATATTCGATATTATTTTGTACTAGAGGCCCACTGCATGAAAATCCATGCACTGGAGGCAGGGGGTGGGGAGTCCCTAACTTGGCCTGTCCCCTTTCACAGTCCAGGAGCCCTCAGGGGTGGGAGGCGATGCCACAATCAGGGGAAGGAGACACTCCATCACACCTCTGATGCTGCCACTGCTGGCAGCACAAGCCTTGGCCAATCCTGATTACCTGAGCCTTGGGTGGTGTTGGGCGGCTGGGCAGCTGCCATACAAGGCTTGCCTGTGCCTTGGGCCAGCTGTGGGTGGCTGGGAGGATGAGGGTGGGTCTGGCTGCACCACACACCTGCCACTCCTCACCCCCTCGCTGGTGGAGCTGAAAGGACTCTGGCGGGACTAAGGGGTCTGGGCGCTGCCATATTTGTGATGGAGTGATGGTCTATTTGCATATTCACTCTTTATTAGATAGGATTACTTTCAGGTGTACAGCATAGTGGTTAATCATATTCTTTACAAAGTATTTCCCTGATATTTCCACTACCCACCTGGCCCCATACATACTTATCACAATATTATTGACTACTGTATATTTTCCTATGCTGTACTTTACATCTCCATGACTGTTCTAGGACTACCAATCTGTACTTTTTGATCCCTTCATGTTTTGTACCCATCCCCTAAACCCCCTTCCCCTCTAGCAACCATCAGTCTGTCTGTATCTTTGAGTCGATTTGGTTTGCTCATTTATCTTGTTTTTTAGATTTCACATAAAAGTGAAATCACATGGTGTTTGTCTTTCTCTGACTGACTTATTTCACTTAGAGCAAAGTAGTGGCAATATGCTGAATTCTAACATAAATAACTTCATTGAACAACTTCCTATCTTAAAAGAGAATTTTTGTGATCACAGAACATTTAAGTAAAGACTTTTTTCCCTTTAAAAAACATGGGTGTGTGAATAACTATGTATAGTATCAGATGGGTACCAGACTTACTGGGGTGATCAGCTTGTAAGTTATAAAATGTCTAATCACTATGTTGTACACTAGAAACTATCATAATGTTGTATGTCAACTGTAATTAAATTTTTTTAAATAAATAAAGTGAAAAAAAAGAATAAACACCTTACTAAGGAGTTTATTCTTTTGAAAGAATACATCAGCCAGAACATGTATCATGATGCCCTCAGCTTCTACCAACTCAGAGGTTTGGCTTCCCCAGGCCTTTCGAGCAGAAGAAGCTGGTCCATCTGAACTCCATCGCAGTGATGGCTTTCTTTGTTCATGCCTCAGCAACCTACAGAGTGCTGTGCCAGTTATTAGCTCCTTGGACTAATGCCAGTCGGAAGATAGGGCAGGGAGGCATAGCTAAGACCATTTTACAGGGAGTAAATTATTTGTCTAGGATCACAGTGATAGTAAAAGGTGAAGCTGGTATGAGAAACAAGGTCTTCTGATCCCCAATTCCACTGTCATTCTGGCCCTTGTAAAAAACAGCATAACAATCACACGAAGCTCCTCAGAAATCTAGTTTAGAGCTTCCTTTGGGGAAGCAGAAATTTTGATAAAATAAAATTCTTGGGTTCTCACAGAACTATTAGATTGACTCTGTTCACAGTCTGAGAGGCCAGAGAGTAAGAAAAAGAACTCTTTTTGAGCCCTGACCGGTTTGGTTCAGGGGATAGAATGTTAGCTTGTGTACTGAAGGGTCCCAGGTTCAATTCTGATCAAGGGCATGTACTTGGTTGCGGACACATTCCCAATAGGGGGTGTGCAGGAGGCAGCTGATGGATGTTTCCCTCTCATCGATGTTTCTAACTCTCTATCCCTCTCTCTTCCTCTCCGTAAAAATCAATTATATATATATATATATATATATATATATATATATATATATATATATATATACACACACACACACACACACACACTCTTGAAACACTTTCCATTTGGCTTCCAGGATACCACATTCACCTGGTTTTCCACCTGCTTCTCAAGTCTCATGCTAGACATTCCTGCGTATCTCCCATCCCCCACCTCTGATTTATAAATGTTGGAGTGCCTCCACTTCTCCATCTTGAAACTTTTTTCTCTATATAGCCACTCCCTACTTTATTTCATAAGGTCTTATACCTTTATGCCATGTATATACTGGTTACTCCCAGCCTAGATATTTCTGCTGATTACCAGACTTCCCTGTCCAACTGCCTATGTAACATCACCTGGATACCTACTAGACATTCAAAGGTAACATGTCCAATCACTCACATCACCCTGAAAAGCTGTTCCTTCTACAATGTTCCCATCTCACTTAAACTCAACCTCATCCTTCTTATAACTCAGAGCAAAAATCTGATATCATCCTCTGGGAGCACTGAGGGCTCACTTTCAAGTGATTTGAGAAAGTATTACCCTAAACTTTTTACAATAATGGCAGAATCAGTCATTTTGAAGAGATTATGCAGAAGAAAGAAAACTTCAGGATACTAGAGTTAGATATAATATCACAATTTTCAAAAGGAAGATATTATAGGCACTGAATTTGACTTTGATCAATTCTCAAACATATTTTATCCCACATGGTTACAAAACATTATAAAACATAAATGATGCTCATTAGGTTTCAAGATGGGCTCATTAAGAAGGAGACATAAAACATGGGTATCTATTAAATATCCTGTTTGGTTATCAGCTAATGGTAACTACCCCTCATATAAAACCAAACACAGACACTCCATTCTGTTTATCTAAATATCTGAGAGATATTTGAGAAAAATCTTCCAAAAATTTCATATAAGCCCAGCCCAGGTTTATTTAATGAAGGCATTTTGAATGAATCCCTTGTGATAAGATGACAGACAATTCTAGATAAGCATTTTTATTATACTCATTGGGAATATGTGAAACATACATAAAAAGCACAATCAGTGGAATGGTGACTTTTCCATTCAATCTCTTCAAAGAGAGCAACGATTTCCATTATTCTGAGGATGGCAGAAATGATACCAAGGAAATATATGTCAGGTTCCTGGTCCTCAACTTGATATTAAGAGAAATTTAGATTCTTTAAAAAAGATGAAAATCAATACTTCACTAATTAGTCAACCATTAACTATTGAAAAGTATTTTTGTATCTAGTAATACATAAGGGGTTGTGGAATATTTAAAGAAAGGGTAAAATATATGGCCATTTTCAAGAAAATTAGAAGAGAAATTTGAAATCATGGAGACATTCAAAAAACAATCCAAAGCTTTAGTTAGGGTTCTTTGATTTTTATAGAACATAAAAGAATTCTGGCTTAAGAAATTTTTTTAGGAAGGATATAGGGCGTTAGATAGGATTAAAGTAAAAGCCAAAAAAACAGGGAAATCCTGGTGATTTAGTTAGCTATGTTCTGCTTTTAGAAGATGAAGTTTTAAAAATCATAGCATTATTATGTCTTGGGTGCCTGTGGCTGAGACAGCATCTCACTGCTTAGCTTGAATCATGGATTTACCACTTGGTCAGGAGGGCAGTGCATTTTGCTTGAGAAGCCACCAAATTTGTATCTACCAGGAGAAAATTTTCCCCTAAAGAAAAACCAGAATGTCACTACCAGAGGAAGAATAAATGAATCATGAACAGAGAAACAGAAGTCCCCCATATATACCAAATAGTACCATATCAAACAATTTAGAGAAAGATTTCCTTAATAGGGAAACTTTTATTGTGGAGATAGAACTTTAACTGGACCTTGGAAAATGAACAGGGTTTTGATATGCAAAGGGAAGTCTGTCAGACAGGGAAGAATAATCAGCAAAAACACCAGAAAAAACATAGTATGTTTAAGGTGTGCCAGGGAGATCATCTTGACAGTAGTATAGGATCTCTATTTGGAAATAGGTAAGTATTATGGGAGGGGAGTGGACTGACTGTTCTCGGGGAAAGGGAGGGAGGAAGAGACTGAACATAAACTGTGCACCTATGGATGAGGACAATGGGGGGTGGAGAGGGGGCGGAGGATGGGGTGGGAGCCTGGTGGAAGGGGGAAGAAATGAGGAACCTTTGTAATAATATGAACAATAAAGATTGATTAAAAAAAAAAAGAAAAAAGAAATAGGTAAGTATTTAGTTTGAAGGATATTCAAAACCATACTGAGAAGATAAACCTCACGTGAATGGGAAACAAATATCATTTATTGCTCCTGATCAGAGGAGCGATGGCATTAAATTGGTGTGGTCAGCAGAATAATGCCTCCTCACCCCTGCCATCCTCTAAGATGTCCATGTCCTATTCAGTGACTATGTCAACTTACATGGTAGAAGGGACAAGGCAGATGTGATTAAGGTTACATATCTTGAAGTCAGGAGGTCCTTACGACAACACTATGAGGTATATAACTACTTTTATGAGACTAATTTCTCAGGTGAGGAAATAGGTACACAGTAACTTGCACAAGACTGTATGGGTAGTGATAAAAATAAGATAGTTAACACATATATGCTTTAGCTTCAGGGCTGCTTTATCTGGGGTGGTCAGGAAGGCATGTCTGTGGAGGTAACAGATGAACAGGGACATATAATGGTAAAGTGAAAGCCGTACAAACATGTGGAACCAAAAATATTTTACCTAGAACAGCAAGTACAAAAATGCTAAAGTTTAAAGGGTAGTATGATCAGTGTGGCTAGAGCATGCTCAATGGTCAGTGGCAAGAGAAGTCAGAGAGAAACGCAAAGGTAGGCAATTTAGGAGGCATAGACTTTGGTAGTGTTTCTTTTATTAAAAATGCAATAAGCTATTAGATGATTGGGGATAGGGTGTTGGTATAATTTATATTTTGAAAAGGCCAGTTTATTTGCTCTGTGGAAAGTAGACTAAAGAGGGGCAAGACAAACCTGAGAGAAAAGATAGAGGGTTATTTTAAGCATCTGCTTAATAATATGGCTGGGGATACAGATGTATTGGTACAGGTGGTGAGAAGTGGTTGAACTTGGGCTACATTTAGAATACATTTCATATCACCAGGACTTACTGATGGTTATAACCAGGAAAGCAACTAAAGTAACCCAATGGCATAAAAACCAGGAGAAAAAAATAAAGCATGATTTACAATAGCAGTGAACACTGTCAAGTACAGAGAAATGCAGGGGGGAAAAAAACTGAGGTAGGGGAAAAAATGCCACTGATATTGACTTCTGAATGTCATGAAGGTTGAAAAAGTGTTTTATGGATGATGGGATGGAGAGTTAGATTGCACTAGATGGAAGTGACTGCTGATGAAAAATACTTATCCTGAATCTTGGCTGTGAAGAATAGAAATGAAAAGTTCTCAACTGTTCAATAATTACGTAGTTGTTCTCTTTGGGCTTTTCTGTTTGTTAAAATCAATAATAAAAGAAAGTTGACATGAGAGAGGAGATTAATATTATTTGTTAAAATAAAAGTGGGAATAACCAATGGATTTCAGCACTCATACCATAGATAACAGAGAGTTGGCTCTCACCCCAAGTTTCAGGAAAGCGACCAATCAATGCATGTGAGTCATGTACTTACATAAGATGAAGTCAAGATTACAAGAGGAGAATATTGCTGTGGGAATATAAATAAGCCGCTTATCACTGGGTAGGGCCTCTTTATAAAACATGGGTTGGGCTGTGGAACAGAAAGTTGAACTGAAGAACATGCTCAGGAACTATCTTGAGAATTTGTTCCCCTTCCAATGCACATGATGGCTCCTGATCTGCTGTTTAAGACATGTAATTTAGAAACCCTGAGTAGGAAGTTTCCGTTAATGGGTAGAAATCATGGTTGGCTTCTCAGAGATAACAATTTGCTCCCCATGTTATGCATACTAGGAACCCTAATGAAGGCTTGGAGTAGAAATAAATTGCCTCATTATCACATTGTTTCTGCCTTTTTAATTGGTGCTTCAGTCTCCAATAGTCCATAACCTCCATTGTACTATTCGGTAGGTTGGGACCCAAACTCTAGTAGTTTATATGATTAATATATATTTGTCTTCTGACCATTTGTCATTCCGTGGTACTTAGTAGAAGAGTTCAATATTAATATTAACTACTAACTTGATAATATAAGTAATAATTCCACGTTAGGACCAATCTAGATTGTAAAAATGCTCAAAACCAAGACTATAATAGACATAGTATTTGCTTTGTTAGCACACACATACATACACACAAGTACACATTATTTTTTATAGCAATACACAGATAAAACTACAATCAATTACATTTAGAGTTGCATGACAAAGAAAATAGCTTTTTAAAAAAAAAACAACAACAAAAAAAACAACCCAAAAACACAGAAATCATTTCTAAATCTAGGTCTATAGCAATGGTAAAGGATATCTTGCTAATGGTTTGCAAAATGACCCTGATAAATAGAGGGCAAGTAGAGACCTAAGAAAGATGCAGACCACTCCAGATTGTAGGTGACAATTTTAATAAGCAAAGGACTTCAATAGAAGGCTCGTCTTGGGAAGCCACAAGATGAAATCTTTGTACCCACCCACCAGAACTATAAAAGTTTGTATAGCTTGTATAGAGTGTACTGACCAGACAGTCTCAGCAATACCTTACTTACTCACAGCTACATCCTTGAAAATGGCTCCTACCATGGGAACAGCGGGCGGCAGAACTTCATCCCAAGGTCTGAGAGGAAGGATGTGAGGCTAGATTTGTCACTGGTAAGGAAGTAATAGATGTGCATCTTAGCCAGGGGAGGAGGGCACTTGGTATTTTTGTGATTGCAGCACACCCTGTCTCTGTGTTGACACATGATTGGAAAGTGATTTATTTTTGTCATGTTTCAGGGCCCTCTCTGACTCTTCTTGATTCTCTCGCGGCACAGCTTATATTTAGTCCTAGCTGTGCGTTGCCAGATATCAGGGCTTTTTTTATATTATTTTATTTCACTCTTGCTTTTTTAAAAAATATAACTTTACTGATTTTAAAGAGGAAGGGAGAGGAAGAGAGAGATAGAAACATCAATGACAAGAGAGAACCACTGATTGGCTGCCTCCTGCATGCTCCCCTAGTGGGGATGGATCCCACAAACTGGGTATGTGCCCTTGACCGAAATTGAACCCAGGATCCTTCAGTCCATATCCACTGAGCCAAACTGGCTAGGGCTTATTCTTACATTTTTTTTTTTACAACTAATTTATTCTTACATTGAACAAGTATGTGTGAGGTTCAAGATGCTTCTGGCACTGTGTGAATTTGCAAAGTATGGATTAGAAAAGAAGACATGCAGGTGAAGTTCAGGTAACAACAGTGATTAAGAGTATGGCTTTGTTGCAAGTAACACTCTGTGGCAGATGGTCAAAACTGACAAAATTTGAGCTTGCTATATAACAAAGTCTAACCTCTTCCATGCTCTCTCCTCTATGAGACAAGCCATTCTATAAACTTAGACAGTGTTTAAAAAAACAAAAAGAATATGGGTTTGGAGTCAAAGACCCAGGTTTAAATCCTGACTTATCTCCTTGGGTAAGTTATTTAAATCACTCTCAGTTGCCACATCTATAAACAGGAATAATAACTCCCTCAGAAAGTTGTTACTGATATTAAATGTGTTAGTTATTCCCTTAAACTAAAGAAGACAGATATTAAGTATGAAATCATGAAGCTGCTAAGTGCTACAGAAGAGGAACCAGATGTGCTATGGTGGTACGTTGCAGATCTACACAAATCTGAGGGAATCAGGAGAGTGTTCCACAGCAGCAAATGTTTAAACTGAGCCCTGAACACATTTGAGTTAAGTGGAAGGAGTGAGAAGAATGGTTTCCTGTCTACATAAAAGAATGAGAATGAAGTGAATCTGTCACATATGAAGCCTGGGGGAATGCCTGTGTGTCAGAGTCTAGACTGTGAGGAGGTGAGTTGGGGGAGATCAGGCTAGTAGGGGGCAGATTAGGTAGGGCCTATGGTCCTATTAAAGATTTTGGTCTGTCCTAAAAGTAACAACACACTGTCACCAATAATGTCCTCTCTCCCCAACACCTTTTACAGGTACCACTATTCAACAGTTACAATAAGGAACTTGAATTTTTATCTATTTACTAAAGGCCCAGTGCATGAAATATATGCACAGAGGGGAGGGGTCTCTCTCAGCCTGGCCTGCACCCTCTCCAATCTGGGACATCCCTCTCACAATCTAGGACTGCTGGCTCCTAACCACTTACCTGCCTGCCTGATTGCCCCTAACTGCTTCTGCCTGCCAGCCTGATTACCCCCTAACCACTCCCCTTCAGCCTGATTAATGCCTAACTGCTCCCCTGTTGGCCCAATTGCCCCTAACTGCCCTCCACTGCTGGTCCAATTTTCCCCAATTGCCCTCTCCTGTGACCTGATCTCCCACAACTGCCCTCCCCTACCACCATCCACTTCCTCCACATGAGACAGCGGAGATGCTGGGACTGGCCTCCTCCACTCTGCATGGAGCCATGGAATCCCCAGGCCTCACCACAGGGTGAGCAGCCATCAGGCCCTGCCTCCGCTGTGCATGCGGCCATCTTGTGATGGCCATCTTGTGACAACATCACAAAGGATCACCTAGAATTTTATTAGTATAGAGTCCCATCCCTGGCTCCCAGATAGGTTCTCACTGTGAGAGTTTGAGTTATCAGCTCAGACAACTAGCAAGGCCTTAATTTGTGCCCCTAGAAGTGTATTTAAAAAGAAGAGGAAAGATAGAAGGATATCAATGGGCAAGGTAGCTTTTCAAAGATACAGATAGTAGAATGCATGACACATACTTTTTAAAATCCCTTAATCCAAGTATAATTGACCTAACATTTTAGGTTTGTATTTGAAAGTCCAGTGTTTCACAGATTTTCTTTTTTCCCTATGCCTGTAATCCCCCCCCCCCCAATGCCTGCAATTCACTTAGCTGCCAACTAGCTTAAGTGGTATGGGATCAACTGAGTATAAGTGAATAGTCTAAAATATGAATGTAGATTTCTTTCAAATTATATATTTACATCTATAAAAAATGAACATGATATGGTATTTAAAAACAAATATTAGTTATTTCTAATAATTTTTGTTTTCTACTCTTTTAAAATTAGTGTAATTGTCTACCGTAACTTCTAGGATTGTGGTATAAATTACATGGAATAACATATCTAATGGATATTCAGTACATGCATGGTATCTTCTCTTCTATCTAAAGAATGGTTATTCTGAGGAGAAGCCAAGGCTAACCAGAAGGAGTGGACCCTTTAATGAAGTTGGTATTTGAGCCTATGATAGGTTAGACAATATGCTGGAAAATTGAACAGAAGCACATGAATGCTATCTTAGATTCCATTTCTCATCAAAATAGCTTTCCTCAAAGAAGAGTTTTGCAGCTGTGACTCCATAACTTATCAGACTTTGTTCACGTAAAGCTGAACAAAACAAACAAGCAAAAAAAACAACAACTTCTAACAAAATAAACTGCCCTAGATTACCATTCATGTGATTCATTTGAATGGTAATGTGAAGTTATTTGAAGGCATAAGGAAAATTTTATATTAAGTGATCTAAGTAAAATGAATTAAATGTCGAGATGAGTCAATTCTTTTCTTTGAAAGCACCTGAATTCCTGCTGACTTCACTTAGAATCATTAGTTTTCCTGTAACTACTTCACCTTTTCCTTCACCTTGTACTCACTTCTTTTTTGTACATTTAAATCACACAGACCATCTCAAGACTGTAAAACCAGCATTTAAATTTTGAAATTAAAGTTGGTAATTTTCCCTTTGATTGAAATCTAAGACTTTATCAGTAAACTTTCGATTTGCAATCCTTTCTTTTTATAAATAGTTGATACAATGCGTCAGAAGGATCCATTTATGTCAATAGTTCTGAGAAACTGATCATCCAAGAACTTTCCAAACTTTATCATGGATTACACAACAGAAGTATTTATAAACAAATCACAGTTGAAATAACACAATGTTTTGTTTTACCCATGTAAGATGCGCAAAGGATAAATAAGTTTCCTTCCCAGATGGTGGCTCCTATGGGTGGTGACATCTGTGTTGAAATGATCACACAGGCTTGCACGCTATTCATGCCCAGGCTTTTTCCATCAAAGAGAAATGACTAAGAGTGACCATACCAGGTCATGGGGCCAAGAATTTCAGGACAGTCTATGCTTGCCCAGGCCCAACCAGTCATAGATTTAGGGATAGAAACTCTTTGTGATCATTGTCATAATCACTTAAAACTAGGACAAATTAGTAGAGTAGTCTCTTAAATTTGCAACTACTTATTACAGATGACAAGTAACAATAGACAATAACAAAAATATATTTTCCCCACAATTAGGTATAATTTTTGTTATTCCCTAACTCTGTTCATATCAACCCTGATTTCATATTACTATAAAGTTTACTTTGTGTTACACTTGGTTTTTAGTAGCTCCTCATGATTCTTATGAGTAGACAGGATTAGGAACAATGGTCTTAACTAATGAGATCCCTTGGAGAGCTTTATCAAGTGGAGATGTGTGGGTCTATGCCATGAGATTCAGACTTTATCGGTCTGGGTGTGGCCTGAACATTGGGAATTTTGAGAACTCTGAAGGTGAT
Organism: Pipistrellus hanaki; assembly: GCF_964339955.1. Taxonomy (NCBI): domain Eukaryota; kingdom Metazoa; phylum Chordata; class Mammalia; order Chiroptera; family Vespertilionidae; genus Pipistrellus; species Pipistrellus hanaki. Next base: position 167,544,165 of record NC_140503.1, on the reverse strand, counting down.
TCTGATGTGCAGCCAGGCCAAGATAATGATCTTTTAATTGTCTGCATCTTTGGTTTAGACATCTGTAGAAAACTAGGAAGAGGAAGTCTTAAAGCTGTGGTTTTAACATTGGACTCTTCAGAGAAAACAGCCATTTAGAACTATAATAATCCTTCACATTTATTTGGCATGCAGCATTTTTCAGCGTGTTTTCCAAGGCATTAAGTTGGTATGGAGAAATGTATTTAAAATCATTTTAAAAATACAAAAGCAATACCTCTCTAATATTGCCTATCATTTTCTTCTTTGTATTATCATCCTTAACTCTTCTAATAAACAAAAAATCCCTTAAGGTTAACTTCTGTATTTTATTTACCTTTGTATTCCATATACGTATTTGACAAATGGTTTTACTTGGTAATTGTTCAATAAATTTCTCTTCAATAAATGATTAGCAAATTCCCTTTGTTTCAATTAATACTATCCAGAACATCCTCTGTCTAGGCCTCTGTCTGGCTGCCTCTGTCTAGGCCTTTGAGACACAGTGTAGCTTATGCTCACAGCCCCTGCTGTCATGAAGCTTACATTCCAGGGAATGAATGAAATGCTAAGATTTCAACTTCTGGGGTTGCTCCATATGCCTTACACAGCATTACTGAGGTGCCATAGCACAGCTGCAGACTGACACAGCCCAAAACACTCAAGAGACATGTGCCTTTTCCTTTGCCTACTGGCAGTCAAAAATCAGCTCATCACATTGCTGCAGTCCTACTATTTTAAATGAAAAACTACATATTAGTGCTTTATTCTCAAAAGAAATGTGGTTTCATCAGAGAGGCAGCTGGGGACTATAGCATGATCTCAAGAAATCAGACTCTCAGGCCTTTCTGATCAAAACTGCCATTGGGAATCTGGATGGCTTCACAGGGGAGTTTTACCAAAGAAGAACTAACACCAATCCTCCTCAGACTATTCTAAAAAATTCAAGAGGAAGGCACACTTCTAATGGCCCAGCATGGCCCTAATCCCCAAACCAGATGAAGACACCACAAAGAAAGAGAATTACAGGCCATTACCCCTGATGAGCATAGATACTGAAACCCTCAACAAAATTTTAGCAAATCACATCCAGTAATATATTAAAAAGATCATACACCATAGCCAAGTGGGATTTATTCCAGAGATGCAGACCTGGAACAATATATGCAAATCAATAAACATGACACATCACATAAACAAAATAAAAGACAAAAACCACATGATCATATCAATTGATGCAGAAAAAATATTTGACAAAATCAAACATCATTTTTTATATTTTAAAAAAAATTATTGACTTCAGAGAGGAAGAGAGAGGGAGAGACAGATAGAAACATAAATGATGAAAGAGAATCATTGATCAGCTGCCTTCTGCATGCCACCCACTGGGGATAGAGCCCACAACCTGGGCATGTGCCCTTGGTTGGAATCAAACCTGGGACACTTTAATCTGCAGGCCAAGACTCTATCCTTGAGCCATACCAGCTAGGGCCAACACTTTTTTTTTTTTTTTTTTTTTTTTTTTAATAAAAACTCTCAGCAAAGTGGAAATAAAGCCTTACACAGATCAACATAATAAAAGCCTTAAAAGACAAATCTACTGCCAACATTCTATTCAATGTGCAAATACTAAAACCATTTCCCCTAAGAACAGGAACAAGACAAAGATGCCCACGTTCACCACTCCTGTTCAGTATAGTACTGGAAGTGCTGGACATAGCAATCAGACAAGAAGAAGAAATAAAAGGTATCTAAACTGGAAAAAAAGTAAAACTCTCATTATTTGCAGATGACATGATATTATGTCTAGAAGACCTTGAAGACTCCATAAAAAAACTACTAGATTTAATAAATGAATTTGGCAATGTAGCAGGATACAAAATTAACACCCATAAATTTATCTTTTTTTATACATCAATAATGAACTCATAGAAAGAGAAACAAACAAATTTTAAAAATCCCATTTACCATTGCAACAAAAAAGTTAAGATACCTAGGAATAAACCTAACTAAGAAGGTAAAAGACCTATACTCAGAAAACTACAGAATGTTAAAAAAGACATAAAGGAAATCATAAGCAAATGGAGGAATATACCATCTTCATGGATTGGTAGAATCAGCATCATTAAAATCTCCATACTACTCAAAAGTGATCTACTATAGATTCAGTGCAATATTCATTAAAATACCAATGGCATATTTCACAGACCTAGAACAAACTCTCCAAAAATTTACATGGAGTGGAGAAACACCCCAAATAGCCACAGGAATCCTAAGAAAGAACAGAGTTGGAGGGATGACAACACCAGATTTCAAGCTATATTACAAAACTGCTGTTCTCAAAACTACCTGATACTGGCATAAGATCAGACATATAGACCACTGGAATAAAAAAGAAAACACAGAAATTGACCCAATCCATTATGTTCAATTAACATTTGACAAAGGAGGCAAAAGCATACAATGGAGTTAAGAGAGATTTTTCAACAAATGGTATTGGGAAAGACATAAAAGAAAAAAAAAGAAAAGAAAAGAAAAAAGAAAGTAGAGTATCAACTTACACCATACACAAAAATAAACTCAAAAATGGATAAAGAACATAAATATAAGATGGGAAACCATAAAAACTTTAGAAGAATACATAGGTGGCCATATATTTATTGATATATGTTTTAGGACAAGGGAAATTAAAGAGAAAATAAGCAAATGGAACTACATAAAAATAAAAACCTTCTGCACAGCAAAATAAATAATCAACAAAACAACATGAGCTCCCATTGCATGGGAGTACATATTTGCCAATGTTACATCCGGTAAGTGTTTAATCATCAACATTCATTGAGAGTTCATACAACTTAACAAAAAGAAGATGAACAATCCAATGAAAAATGAGCAAAGGACCTAAACAGACACTTTTCAAAAGTGGACATACAGAAGGCCAAGAGGCATATGAAAAAATGCTCAAAGTCACTAATTATCTGAGAGATCCAAATCAAAACAATGAGGTACCATCTCACACTTGTCAGAATGGCTAACATCAACAAAACAACAAATGACAAGTGCTGGTGAGGATGTGGAGAAAAAGGAACCCTTGTGCACTGTTGGTGGGAATGCAGACTGGTGCAGTCACTGTGGAGAACAGTATGAAGTTTCCTCAAAAAATTAAAAATGGAACTGCCATTTGACCCAGTAATCCCACTTCTAGGAATATACCCCAAGAAATCAGAAAGAATATATACATCCCTATGTTCATAGCAGCACAATTTACATTAGCTAAGATTTGGAAACAGCCTATCTGCCCATCTGCAGATGAATGCATTAATAGACTGTGGTACATCTACACAATGGAATACTATGCTGATCTCTTACCATTTGCAACAGCCTGGGTGGACTTGGAGAGCATATGCTAAGTGAAATAAGCCAGTTGGAGAAAGATAAATATCACATGATCTCACTCATTTGTGGAATATAATGAACAACAAAAACTGATGAACAAAAATAGATCCAGAGACATAGAAACATGGAATAGACCATCTAACCTATAAGGGAAGGTAGGGGAGGGAGTAAGAAATCAACCAAAGGACTTGTATGCATGCAGATAACCATAGCCAAGTGGACACAGACACTAGGGGGCTGAGGGCATGTGTTAGGGGGAAGAAACAGCCTGGAAGATGTCAATGGAGGAAAAAAGATTTATGAAATACTTTAAACAATAAATATGTAGGGAGGGGTTTGGGATGGGATTGGGGGGATGAGGACAATTATGTGATACCATAATCAACAACAACAACAAAAAATGGGGGGGGGGAAAGATCTGATAAACTAAAAATTAAAAAAAAATTAAAATAAAAATATTAAAAAAATAATAATAATTTAAATTAAAAAACAAACTGCCCTTGGGAAGGAGGAAGTGAAATGAAGAAAAACCATAAATGGTCCTACTTTATCCAGAGTAGCATGCTGGCTCACTGGCACACTGGCACCCGGACTGAAGGGTGGGTTGGGTTGATCTTTGGCCAAATATTTAACTGCTTCAAGTTATTAAAATTCTGCTGTGGATTTTAGAATCTTAGTTTATTGTATGTTGTGATCAAATGTCTTTTTAGGAATGCTGGCAAGACTAATGGACAAATAGCAGTGATTCTGTTCAAAAATCTCTTTGTGGTTAACTGGGAGCTGGATACTCTTCAATGCAGACAACTGAATAAAGAATTACCAGTACACTGAGACTTGAGGTGTGGAGGTGGGGGAGAGAAGAAGAGTTATTTTGAATTTTAAGTACAAATATGAGTGTGATGCACATGGGTGAAAAAAAAAGTCTACTTTCAAGTTCAACTTTCTACTAAAATTATAATCACAATAACCATTATTGTGTTAGAAAACACGTTGAAAATTATTTACAAAAGAAAAATAAATCATCTGAAGGTCAGAATTTCAGTGTCTGATCTAAAATTAGTATTTTCTGTATTAATACCCTCTATGTTTCTTTGGATGCTAATCTCAGGTTTTCAGGAACAGATGTCTCCCAGCCCCTAATTAACCTTTTGAGATGAGGTAATAAAAAGAACTAAGTAGTAGAGAAGAAAAAAAAAGCACACTACATACCCAAACAGCTGACCCATATTAGGTGTCACTTTCCTTTTCTAAGGCAAAACAGGATGATGCTCCAGTCACTACTTTTAAAGATTGGAAAATGAGATAATCATCTTGGCATGAAGGTTGTGTAGAGGACACTTTGGCTACTACCAAGTAATTAAGCAAGATGAAATTATCAACTGATGCGTGATATAAAGGCAAGAAATATTTTATTGGAAGCATAACATTTCTATGTTGCAAATATTGATATTTGAAGGAAGGAATATAGTTATATCAGTTTTCTATTATCCATAATAAAGTTCTCTATTAATTGGGACTCTTTAAAATTTTTAACACATTGATAGTTTTTATTCATTATTGTGATAATAAGAATGGGATATTGAAATATTATGAAGTATTATTAAAGGCCACAAATATTTATATACTCTACTACTTGAAAATAAATATTTATGTAAATCATCTTTGGCATACCTTAATTAACTATGAAATTACTCTCTAGAAATGCCAGGTGCCAGACCTTTTGTAAATAGCATCTATTTAAGAATTCCCCATAAGTTATTAGGAGAAAAAGATTTGTCATTGAGGCCAATTAGAAAAGTGAAAGTACATTACAGCAAAATTATAATTGTCATTAGTCTCATAATTCAAGTGACAATGAATTTTAACTCCTTGGTCTCACTTCTCCATCTGTCTTTAGATAGTAGATATTTTCTCATTAGGGTTGGTTTGTCTTGACTTGTCTCCCTTTTGTGATTTGGAAAACTGTTATTGAGTTCAAGCAATGATGAAAGTGATTTTAAACTGTAAAAGTTGTGAGATCTCAATACCCAAAAAGGCATTAAAATTGAAATTTTTAAAGCATAATCCTCGGACCACTTGCATCAAAAGCCAACTATATGTACATATGGATTCCTGGGGCTCACTCTAGATTTAATAAATCAAGATATTTATACAGGAATGGGCACTTTTAATAGATGGCTCAATTGATTCCTACTCATGCTGAAAACTGAAAATATCTGTCTAAAAATGATTTGTTTTCCTAACTTTTAAAATCCCAGTGTTATAAAACCTGGGCATCCTTAAAGATTTAGACTTTCGTTGAACTCTATGCTCTGCCTAATGTAAGACTATCTCTAATGGAGTCAAATCAAGAGCATGTCCCATGAAGTCTCTAGAAAAGTTACAGGATCATCGTGGTGGTGGTAGAGGTGGAGGAAGAGGAGGAGGAGGAGGAGGAGGAGGAGGAGGAGGAGGAGGAGGAGGAGGAAGAGGAGGAGGAGGAGGAGGAGGAGGAGGAGGAGGAGGAGGAGGAGGAGGAAGAGATGGTGATAATGCTGAGGGTAGTGGTAATGATAGTGATGGTGGTGATAAATATGAGAATGGTAGTGGTAGTAGTGGTGATGCAATCATATTCATTCTGTTTATTTTCTTTAAAATTTTTTGTCTTTTTATTTAATTTATTTGGGTGACATCGATTAACAAAATTATATGGATTTCAGCTGCACAATGAGTTATCATCTGTACACGTACTATACATTTACCACCCCAAGTCAAGTCTCCATCTATCACCATTTTGTCCTCCCTATCTCTCCTCCACCCCCCTTCACCCTTCCTCTCACCTTAAGCACAGCACTCATCTCAGAGCCTTTGCACTTACTTATGTTCCTCAAGCCTGAAATGATCTTGGTATAGATTTTACATTACCTTATCTTTATTTGTGCTCAAAAATCACCTTCTCTGAGAAATCCTTTCTGACCATTCTAAAATTCTACCACCCTCCTTTACTCTCTATCCTTTCACTGGGATTTATTTTTATTCATAGGTATTGTCATAGTATATATTATGTACTTATTTACTTGTTTAAGTTCTTCCCCCATTAGAATGTAATATTGATGAGAGCAATATTTTCATGTGTTTTGTCCTTAGTTCTATTCCCAGGGCCTAAGATGGTAAGTAGCATATGACAAACCTCAATAAATATTTGTTGCAAGTGGTACAAGCGCCAACATAGACAATTTTTAGTTAATCCCTCAGCAAAAACATGTTTTAAACTAGTCTAAAGGGGAACTGGAATGTGAGCTTGTAAAACCCTAACTTGCCCCATGCTTCTCATTCGACAGTAGAGTCACCTTACATAGAGAATGTGCAAAAGGTAACTTCAGTTTCCAGTGCTTTAAGACATTCCCTTAATAAACTAGTCTCCTGCCTTCCACTATGGTCACATTCTAATTCACCCACTATACTGAAACCAGTGTGATCAGACCACCTCTGCTTAAAGCCCTTCAATGGTAGCCCACGTGCTCAGGGTAAAAGATCCCCAAGGTTTGCACCATTTCCCACCACTCTTTGCCAGATTAGCTATTCCCATAGCGTGAACTCTGTCAGACTCAAAACTGTATCTTATGGGGATTGCTCCTATATCTTTTTGCCTTAGCAAGCTCCTCTTCATTCTTCACATCTCAAGTGAAATGTCACTTTTTCTCAGAAGCCTTTCCTGAACTTGCAATCTAAGTCCATTCTTCTTGATATATATTCTGATAGCATACTATGGTTTTCTTCCATATTTATCACAACTCATATAGTTTTGGGTGGTATAATAATTACTTTAAAAATCTTATCTCCACTAAACTCCAAGTTGTATTTTACAACCTTTGTGTGTCCTTTTTGGATCCCTAGTAATTGTCATAATGCAATATGGATTCTCAATCAATATATGCTGAATGAATGAATGATTTGGCCAAAGCTTGCCACTAGTAAGAATGGTGTTAAGATATAGCCATTTTACATCATGCTTTTGAAGTCCCCAGAAAGCTTGATGATTTTTAAAAATTTTGTTTGAATTTTATTATACTATTTTAATTGTTAATAGTAAATTCCAGGCATTGTCTGATTATTTGACTTAATCCTTGAAAACCTTTCAGAGATAACTATTATCATTGATCTATAAATGAGGCTTGCTGCAAATAATGGGCATCAGGGTTCTCATCTAGTCCTATGACTCCAAATCCTATGCCTTAGCCTCTACACTGTACTACCTCAGCAATATTGGGCAATGCCCTGAATTCACCTTCATCAGAACTTAGTTCTTTGTCTCTGTTCATTTGGGTAGTTACAGAATCTAATGGAAGTAAGCTAAAGCATCCTATTACACTAATAGACACTACAATAAAATATTCAATTTAGTAATCTATGAATGGTCTTATGATTTTAGGTTCAGGGTTTGGGATCTTATAAGACAAATTAGTACCTTACCTTATTTTTTTTTTCAGTACTATGAGTCAAAAAATCTTAATGAGTTCAATGATAATTATAAACTAAATTTAGATTAACATGCAAAATTTGTAGTTGGCAGCTCCCTCATATGCTAAATGCTAAGCTTAAACATGCCTTGGCATGCACAAATGCATTTTCTCTCTCTCTGCCCTTTGATAAAGAAGGCTCCTGACATTTTCAAATCTTGATTAACAGGAAATCAATTGACTCTGTTGAAGTAAGTAAAAGGCAAAAATTCTTTTTATGTGAAAGTCCACTGAGCCTTTGAAGACATGCATGAAAGATATGTGAGTCACCAATCTGAGTGAGTTTATTATGTATCACTATGATTTTACCTTTATTCACTAATCTTTTTTAAATGAGATAATTGTACTTATTTAAAAACCACAGTAGAATTTCAATACTCTGTATACCTTTATATTTTAGATTAGACCCCAAATCTGATTATATTTGCTTAGATTAAGACAATATACTAAAACAGAAAATCAGAAACTTTATAATAAAATTATTTATTTTATTATATGATTTATAAAAAATACAGGAGATAGTAAGTAGAGATTTTAGAACAATTGGCAAATTTTTTACCCATATTTAAAATAGGAATTGGCCCTTTTGGTAGGCCATGAAGGTTGCTTGAAAGTGAAGAATGTGAGTAATCAGCTTCTCATTGATCGGCTGCCTCCTGCACACCCCTACTGAAGATCTAGCTGTAACCTGGAATCAAATCACAAGCTCTTGGTTTATAGGTCAAAGCTCAACCACTGGCCATGCTTCTTATTTTTCCATGCTTAGTACATAGCTTTGAACTGTTTTTACTTTAATGAGCACTTGGAAGTACCTGAGTATCTTGTTAAATACCGTGTTTTCTCGAAAATAAGACATCCTCCGAAAATAAGACCTAGCGCATGAAAAGATAAGACATCCTCTGAAAATAAGACCTAGCGCAACTTTGGGAGAAAAAAATTAATGTAAGACACTGTCTTATTTTCGAAGAAACAGGGTAGCAGATTGTGACTCAGCAGGTTTGTACCTGAGATTCAGCCTTTTCATCAAGCCCCAGCTGATTCTGATGGTTCTTGAACTACTCTCTTCATGTCTGACAATGATAAGAGTTCAATAAAGATTGGATTAATTGAATTCAGAAAATTGATTTCATAAGGGCATGCTCTGGCCTTGTCAGTTTTTCATTTATTAAACAAATGTTGTGAGCGCCTACCTTGTTCTAGACTAGGGGTGTCGAACTCAATCAGAGAAGGGGCCAAAATCTAAAATCCAGCCTAAATCGCGGGCCGAATGGTTTACTGAACAGTCATAAACTGACAATGTCATAAACTGACAGCGGAGTGCAGTGATGACAGCGCGGTGCGGGCCACATTGCAAGGCCTGGCGGGCTGGATTTGGCCCGCGGGCCTTGTGTTTGACACATGTGTTCTAGACACTATGCCAAGCACTGGAAATCCATGATGGAAAAAGCAAACACACGCACCCTTGTCAGGCTACAGTGGAACCATCAGAATATCAGTCCTGCTCTTGTGTCAGAGTCCTGTGGAGAAGACAATATTAAAAATATAACCATATACTTAAATAAATTATCGCAAATATGAGATATGTAATCACTTCTACTGGGATACACAAAAGTGAGTTTCAGCAGACTCAAAGGCCTAAATGTTCATATGAAGAGAAGAAATGTGTCCCAGGCAGAAGGGAGGAACATCTTTGGCAGGGGCAAAAAAAATGAGGTTGGAATTGAGTGATTACCTAATTTATTAACAATATTTCTTTGAGAGTAACAGAGTGCATTCTTTATTACTTTAAGAATTAGATACAGAGTAAGGTGTATGGTGACCACTCATAGAAGCAGGCAGAGGCCAGATCACAAGGTGCTTTTGGGCATAATGAAATTATTAGATCTTTTTTTTTTTCCTCTTATGGGAGTTAATAGAAGTAACATAATAATCTTATTTAATAGTTTAAGAGATCACACTGGAAGCTGTAATCATGGTGAAATGGAAGGCATTCTATTTTATTTTCAAGCATATTTGGTTTTCATGAGAAAATGTTGAAAAGAACATTAATTTGAAAGACTAAGGCCATACTTTTATTTTGTTCATTTACTTGCTTCATGTGGGTAGCAAATTTTCTTAATGCCATATGATATAGTGGGGATGACAGCAGTGGTTCCATTTGTTTAATTCAAAGTGCATAGGTATTAAGTAAGAAATTCCTGTAAAAATTTTTAAGATCCTCAGAATATCAATTTTACAAAAATTCAAAGATTTTTTTAATGCTAGGAATGTAAATATGATGAGCAAGATATGATAAAATATTTGGTCAAATGTCAGGTCTATGTGCTAGAGGCCTGAGCTGCAGAACTATATAGATACTCACAGAAACAAGGGTCCTTCACCTATCCATGTCCACTGGGAAATGAAAATACCTCAGACAGATGGCAAACAGAGATCTCTGGAGTACCTTAAACACCCAATTTTGCCACAACTAAGTGCCACCAATTTTATTTGCATTGCTTCTCCTCAAGGAGTGACTTCTCACTTCCTTCCCAACCTTTCTAAACAGAAGACTGAAATGCTACAATTTACAATGCTCTTCCTTCTACTGTAGAGGTTCTTCTACTTTCATCACCTCCCTAACTTTGGTGTGTCAGATTCGCCCCCAGAGCCAAGCCGGTTTGTGGAGTGATTTGGTTGCTTGGGGTACACAGTCACTCTTTGAGAGGACTAAGGACTTATCATCGTATCCCCCAAGAGCCTGGTGTGTGTGCATGGGTGTAGGTGCGAGGGCACTCAAAGGCCCCACTGCTTCCGTTCTTCCCTCTTTCCAATCCCTCTCTACACACCCTCTGATGCCTGTTGACTCATTCATTCTCCATGACCCAACATCTCCTCTGGAACTAGTCCATGTTCTCCCGCCTTCCCATTTCCTCCGCCTGGAGCTTTAACTCTCAGACAGAGAAATGCTTTCCTAAAGAGATGAGTGATATCATATCCTTCTTCAAACTGTTTATCTTATCCAAAGCCATAATACACCCAGCAAGTTTAATTCCTTTTGTACTAGAGTTGTCCTTAGCATTCCTGGCTGAATCAAATTTATTTTAAATGCACTACATCTTTGCTACTGAAAATAGTTCTCTGAGGAATGCTTTAAATAAAGAAAATTAAATTAATATTTAAATCTACCCACCCATCATTTTCTTGTTCTATGAGATGACACATCTTTTAAAAATAAGAAAACTATAACTTTTTATATTTGCTGCAAAACAAAACAAAACAAAAATACCACAGTAGAATACAATGAAAAAAAATTCATCCTTAATATAATCACCCAAGAATAAGCAAGGTTAAGTTTGGAGACCAAGTAGATCACCTTTTCCAACATGAGTTTCCATGTTCTCATACTGGATAGACAGGGCTAAAGGTGGGGGTGGGGATAAGAGAAAAATAACCATAGCCAATGACACCAAAGTATTTCTAAGTGGGTGGCAGAAGATATACATCATTTCCTTATCCATGCAGGATGTCACAGCTGCCTCTGTAGAGAGTAAGAAAGCAAGTGGAGAGAATAAGAAAGCAAGTGGGGGTAAAAGCAGAGGAGGGTATCGGACAAAACTCTTTTATCTCTGCATTCCTCTGGACACTTCCTTGAATGGTAGAAAAGGTCAAAGAATAAAGTTTAATAGAACTCACTATATTAAGTGATTCAAGAAGTCTCTTATGGAGATATACAAGACTGGTTCTCCTGTAGATAAAAGGTGATCATAGATTATTGACTTAGATACTGAAAAATCTTGGTCCATTCTATTAATTTGCGAACAGGTGACTGGAAATGTTTGTAACTCTACCTTCTTACAGATCATAAAATTCCATATGATTACTAGTCCCACTATATGCTTATCCTTAAGGTTTCCCAGGGAAGTATATTATCCCTGAAAACAATTTCAGCCTCAGGGCTTTATGCTTTTTATTTCCTCCACCTAAATCTATGCATGGTCCAAGGTCAAATGCATAGTTGAAGAGAACCCCCAGACCTTTGCAACATGCAGTAGCCACAATCACCCCAGCCCTCTCTTACTCCTATTTTCTTCACAGTCTCATCTACATTTGAAATTGTCTTTATCTATCTACTTAATTATTTAGAGTCCCAAATTATAATGAGAGTAGAGATCTCCGATGTCTAGAAAAGCATTTGGTAGATGTTACTTGAAAATATATTTATATATTTATTTATATTAAGTAGATTTTTATTTAAAAATGAATGAATAAAACAAACAAGTGATGCAAACTATACTGATAAAACAATTTTATTGAAAGCAATAAAGAAAGCTTATTTGTTGCAATGAGCTAGTCAATTAAAAGCTGAAGCAAATAAAAGGAAAACATTCTGAGTATAATATGAGAATTGGTCCTTCCCTGAGCAAAAACTCAGAAGATGGATATAGGTCCTAGGAGTTCCCTTTTATCTGCTTACTCATTTCTTTTTCCCAGATGCTCTTAATTTATGTGTGGGAAAACCCTTTGTACACTGTGAAGTACTTTATAAACATAAAATATTTTAATTTGTATTGCCAAGAGTCATCTTACGTTCATCTACTTCCTTGTTAAAGATGAAGAAAATGACCTGTGTTACTTGGGGGAGAATGAAGACATTAATCGTGTGAAGTTGCAGCACAGGGAAGGGAGCCAACCATCACTGGGAGCCTATAAAACACCCTTGCAGTCCCCATTCATCAGAGGAGGAAACTGAGATTGAAAGAGCTTTTCATAGCCTGTTCAACATCACATAACTTATAAGTAAAGCTAGTTCTGCCTCCAAAGTTGATTCTTTCTGTGTACCATGCAGCTCCAGAAGGCCGAGGACATGTGAAGAAGAAAGCCAACTTTATTACCACTGTCTCCACGCTTTCTTCCCCACAACACATGGTATTTAAACATGACAGCTTGTGGCAATGGTAGAATTCCTTAAAATATGAAGGAAAAAAAAACATAGGTTATTCACTTCTGCCTCTTCGTGTACATCTTTCTCTCCCTGAGACATCATTTCTATTGTGGCCTTGACTCAATTTACCATCTAAGGAGAAGAAAAGGAAGGAAAGGGAGAAGGAGGAAAGGGAAGACAAAAGGGATGGAGGAAAGAAAGACAGCAGGAAGATAAATATAATAAGGCTCTGAGCAACACGATTCTGCATCATATCCAGCTATTAGGCACTTTAAATTTGCCTGCACTTTTGGCCAGTCATATATAGACATTTATATATACTATTGAAGAAAATGAGACTAAACAGAGAGCCACCTTGCCTGCATTTATGCCAAAATATCTGGCTCCGCGTCAATCTAGATTTTGTGTTTTCCTCTTTCCACAGGTATCACTCTCCTCTCACTCAATTTCTGGCCTCCAGTTTGGTTTTTATGGTCTCTGCTAAACAGCCTTTAACAGAGAGATTCTTTTTTAATTGCTATATCTGTAAGTTTTTTTTTTTTTAAGGGAATACTCATATTTTTAAGGTTGGGGAGAAGTTGGTATATATGAGGTGAAGAGGGTAAAATAGGAGGAAAATAGGTGTTGAAACTTAAGTTTTTCGTGAAAAACTTTGGGAAGGTGTACAGTAACCTTACTCAATGGAATTACTGGGTCATAAGTTAGATGTAAGTTTAGCCTTATGAAAGCCTGCAAAAAAATTCTCCAAAGTAGTTGCACCATTTTATATTCCCACCAGCAATGAAGGTGAGACTAGCTGTTCTGCATCATCACCAACATTTTGTGTTGTCAGTCTTCTTGATTTTAACCATTCTAATGGTTGTGAAATAGTATCTCATTGTGGTTTTAATTTTTATTTCCTTGATGACTAATGAAGGTGAGTAACTTTTCATTCATGTATTGCCCACTCATTTAATCTTTGGTACAATGCCTTTTCATGTCTTTGCCTGTTGTTTTATAGGATGGTTCATTTTAGTATTGTCAATTTGAATTTTTTGTATAATCTAGATGGAAACTCTTTGTCAGATATATGTGCTCTAAATATCTTTTTTTCTAGTCTGTGGCTTGTCTATTCACTTTCTTAATGGTGACTTTTGAGACTGGGAAATTTTGAAGAAATGCAAAAGACCATTTATTTTCCTTTTATAGTTTAGAGTTTTTCTATCCCTGTCCAGAAAATCTTTGCCCATGCCAAGGTCATAAAGGATTTCCACACTTTTATTTTTAGAAGAGTACAATCTAATAGAACTTTCTTGCCATGGCTGCGCTATTCAGAACAATAACCTGCAGGCATATCCAACTATTAAGCACTTTAAATGTGCCTCGTATGACTGAGAAACTGATTTTTAAATTTTATTTAGTTTAAGTAGACAATGTGGCTAGTGACTACTATATGTGACAGAATAATTTAAGAAGTTTTAAAGTTCTGGGATTTAGATTTAGGATGGATCTAGAATTAATCTTCATAAGTAGAGGGAGAAGGTATCATTGTTCATTTATTTCCATATGGAATCCAGTTGTGGCAGTAAGATTTGTTAAAAAGACTTAACTTCCCCCCTTGAATTGATTTGGCATCTTGGTAGAAAAATCAAGTAAATGTATAAGTGTGGATTAAAAAATATTTTTAATGAACTATATAAATATTAAATAATTATTCATTTAGCACTTTCATGTGTTAGGCAGTGTTCCATAACCTGGGTAAGTAAAGGATCCTCCACTGAAGATTCATTCAAGATACTATTGTCTCTGGTCTCATTAAGATCTCAATGCAATTTGGAACACAAGGCAGTCACAAGGGATTGCAGGATGCTGGGAAAAAATGCAGGGTGCTTTGGAACTGTGTAGGAAAGACATGCACTCTAAATTAGGGTGCAAAAAGTAATAGAAGGCTTCTGTAGAGAATTTAGTTTTTAATTGAAGGCTGAATAAATGGTGGTCAATGAATGAGAAAATATGTTTCAGGGAAAGAGAGAGTGTTAGAGAGGTAAAGAGGCAGAGAGAGAGAGAGGAAAGAAGTAGTCTTTGTGTGCTTCAATTAGCCAAAAACAGTGCTTTATGTGGGTTATTTTAGTTAACCTTCACAAAAGGCTATTGAGACACAATAACCCTACCATTTTGTAGACTAGTAAATTGAAGCAATAAAGATTAGTTAACTTTTCAAGTCCTATATGTAATAAGTAGAAATATCAAGATCTGAAAAAAGGATCCAAAAGCAAAACTTTCATCCACTACTCAATATGCTCATATTTTTTTTATATTTATTTTGTTATTCTGTATTATGGCATTTTGTTTTAATAGTCAACTGTCATAAGTCTCCAAAATGTACCCATCTTATAACTAAAAGTTTAAATGCTTTGACCAACATCCCATTGCCTCCACCCTCCCAACTCCTAGCGACTACCATTCTACTCCCTATTTCTGTGAGTTCAGCATTTTTGATTCCATACATATGTGAGATCAAATAGCACTTGTCTTTCTCTGACATATTTTATTTAGCAGGGTGCTTGGAGGAGAGGCACCTCAGCCCAGCCTGCACCCTTTAGCAAAATGGGAGCTCTGGGGGGGTGGGGGGGGGGTGGTGTCCAACTGATGGCTTAGGCCCACTGGGCCTAAGCTGCAGTCGGATATGCTTAGCGCTACGGCCCAGTGGGGAGAGGCTCCCACCACCAATGCTTTGCTCACCAGCTGTCAGCCTGGCTTGTGGCTGAGCTGTGCTCCTGCTGTGGGAGCACACTGACCACCAGGGGGCAGCTCCCTGGTAGTCAGTGTGCATCATAGCAACCAGCAGGTCCGTTGTTTGGTCCATTTACATATTACCCTTTTATTATATAGCACTAGAGGCCTGGTGCATGAAATTCATGCATGCTCAGCCTGGTATGCACCCTCTCACAATCTGGGACCCCACGGGGGATGGCTGGCTGCTGGTTTAGGCCTGATCCCACTGGTTCCTAACTGCTCACCTGCATGCCTGCCTGATCACCCCTAACCACTCTGCCTGCCTGCCTAATCGCCCCTAACTGCTCACCTGCCTGCATGATTGCTCCTAACTGTCTCTGCCTTGTCCCCCTCAGCCTGGCCTGTGCCCTCTTGCAATCCTGCGGGGATCTGGCCTAAACTGGCAGTTGGACATCTCCTGAAGAATGTAGCAATGTGCCAACTGGCAGGAGGAGCCCACGCTGGGGTTGGTCACTTCATCACTCGCACTCATCTTGGCCTGCTGTGCATGCTGCTGCCACCTGGTAGCATGCCACGGAGTCAGGAGAGGCTCCTGCCACCATAGCTGAGCTCAATAGCTGTGGGCTCAGCTTCTGGCTGAGAGGCACTCTCTCTTTGGGAGCACACTGACCACCGGGGGACAGCTCCTACATTGAGCGTCTTCCTTCTGGTGGTCAGTGCGTATCATAGCAACTGGTTGCCTGGTTGTTCTGGTCCTTCAGTCAGAATGGTTGCTTAGGCTTGTATATATACTAGTATAGATGGGTCCTTAGGCAGTTTTCCATTTCTTGGTTATTGTGAATAATGAGGCAGTGACCACTGGAGTGCAGATATCTCTGAGAAAGTGATTTGACATGCTTTGGATACATGTCTAGAAGAAGAATTGCTGGATGCTATGATAGCTTTAATTTATTGAGGAAACTTTTCACTTTAACCTATAATAAAAGCCTGATTTTAAAGGGTCTAATGCTCAGGGCAAGGCCATATCCCAGGTCACACTAAGAAATGAAACCAGTTCAGAGTACATGAGTCCCCGAGTTATCAAGACCTGATGGTAATAAACTAAGAATAGTGTGCAACTCACTTCTAAGTCGTTGGTGTCAGCTCTATAGTGCTGACAACAGGGAAAGTAAACAGTCAACAAAATGGTTATGACTCAGATAGTACACAGTATGTTTATAGAAAGTCATTTGCCTCTTTCTTTGCATCCCACATAGTTCCTCTTGAAGTCTATTAAAACTCTGGGATGGAAATGAGTTAGAACAAAACGATAAGTGGAAAAACCAGTGGTTTAAGTAATAATCATTTTGGGGGGAAAAATCATCACATCTGATTAAGGATCAATCTCAAATGATTTCTAACATCGCACAGGTGAAAGTCAATTATTCTGAACTTAGAGAATGAATAATACCCAATTGTTCTTTCTTTTTTAACACTTCATTTATAAAATCACATATACATTATAAATATATTTTAGTTTGTACAGAACATTTAATAATAAAAGTGGAAAAATGCATCATATTTCCCACTTAAAGATATATCAAGAATTTTTAATTCTCTTCTTTTGCATTTTATTGTCAGAATTATTAAGTTTTTTAATTTATTGAACTAAAATTTCACTTAAAAGTATTTATAGCTAAAAAAATTTAAATTTACTTACACTTGAAAGTTTTAACAGTGAACAAAAATGGAATGGTGATCTTGTTTAATTTTAAAATACCATCCAAAATTCATTACCATATGCCTTGAGAGAAAAATTCCTAAAAGCTTATAAATGATAAATGAAAGGTGTGATAGCCTGGAACTTCTCAGCAGCAATACTGAGCAGTGAAAGGCAGGAAGCAGTGACTATAATGTTCTAGCAGAATAATTTGAAATTAGAATGTGACAAACAGCCAATTGTCAATCTAATGTAAGAGGAAATACATTTCAAGATGAATAAGAACTTAACAACTCACACACCCAATGTCAAAAAATGTATCTGAGGAGAAATTCCAGGAGGAAAAATCAAACCTAAATGGAAGAACATGACAGGGAATGACATGTAGTTCAAGAAAGAGTAGCAGATCATATGACTCACAAGAAGTGGAGAAAACAAAATAGAAAGACACCTTGAAAAAGACTGATAGACTAGATTCTCTTTTGAGCAGCAGAATTTAAATGACATCTTTCTTCATAGATGCAATGTATTTCTTGTTTCTATAATGTTGTAAATGTTATTTATTGATTTTCAATTCAAAAATAATCTACATAAAAAAGCAAAATGACACTGATTACCTAGCCTATCTAATAAAAGAGTAAAATGCAAATTGACTGTCACACCAACACAGAACATGGCCACCCCCATGTAGTCAAAGATGGCTGCAGGGGAGAGCAGTTGTGGGCAATCCAGCCAGCAGGGGAGGGCAGTTGGGAGGAACCAGGCCTGCAAGAGAGGGCAGTTGGGAGCAATCAGGCCTGCTGGGGAGGGCAGTTAGGGGTGTCCAGGCTGGCAGAAGGCAGTTGGGGGCAACCAGGCCTGCAGGGGAGGGCAGTTAAGGAGACTGGGCCAGCAGGTGAGGGCAGTTTGGGGGACCAGCTTGCAGGGGAGGGCAGTTAGGGGTCACCAGGCCTGCAAGGGAGGACAGTTAGGGGCAACCAGGCTGGCAAGGGAAGGCAGTTAGGGATTACAGGGCCAGTAGGGGAGGGCAGTTGGGGGTGACCAGGCCTGCAGGAGAGGGCAGTTGGGAGCGATCAGGCCTGCTGGGGAGGGCAGTTAGGGGTGTCCAGGCTGGCAGAAGGCAGTTGGGGGCAACCAGGCCTGCAGGGGAGGGCAGTTAAGGAGACTGGGCCAGCAGGTGAGGGCAGTTGGGGGGACCAGCTTGCAGGGGAGGGCAGTTAGGGGTCACCAGGCCTGCAAGGGAGGACAGTTAGGGGCAACCAGGCTGGCAAGCGAAGGCAGTTAGGGATTACCGGGCCAGAAGGAGAGGGCAGTTGGGGGTGACCAGGCCTGCAGGAGAGGGCAGTTTAGAGCAGTAAGGCTGGCAGAAACCAGGTAGGCACCAATCAGGCTGACATGGGAGTGGTTAGGGAGTGATCAGGCTGGCAGGCAAAAACATTTAGGGTTAATCAGGAAAGCAGGCAGGCAAACAGTTGGGAGCCAGCAGTCCTGGATTGTGAGAGGGATGTCTAACTGCCTATTTAGGCCCAACAAGCAGTTGGACATCCCTTAAGGGGTAAGCCCAGCAACTGTTATGGCAAAACAACCTTTCACTATGATGTGCACTGACCACCAAGAGGCATATGCTCAACACAGGAGCTGGCCCCTGGTTGTCAGTGCACTCCACAGTGGGAGCACCACTCAGCTAGAAGCCAGGCTTATGGCTGGTGAGCACAGAGGCAGTGGCAGAAGCCTCTTCCACCTCCATGGCAGAGCTAAGGAGCAGTGAACCAAATGGTAAGGAGCAAGTAGGTGGGTAGTAAGGAGTGAACAGGTAGGCAGTAAGGTGCAAGGGGTCCTGGGTGCGAGAGGGCATAGGCCAGGCTGAGGGATCTCCCCGCCCCCCCATGCATGAATTTTGTGCATTAAGCCTCTAGTAATAATTGAATAGGATGTTGGAGTTACAAAATAGGGTAAAATTAATGTTATAAAGTAACCTGAAGAGATTAGGAAGTGACGAAGTAAAAAGTGAAAAAAGAAAAACAGTAGCATGAACTCATTTCTATTTTTTATTTAAAGAAAGTCAAAATGTTCTATGTACTAATAAACTCAGTAAATCCAAAACAGTGTTTTAAGTATGTTGTTTAAATAATTTTTATAAAGGTAACTGAATGAAAAAAATATAACTATGCTGTAACTTACAAAAATATGGGAAACAAATGGGATTGGGAACAACGTTAGGTATTATAGTTCTTTTCCTTCTTTGAATGAACTTAGTAATAATGCCGGAAACTGAAGTTAAGAATAGAGCTACCACTGTATTATGTATAGTTATAATAACTACCAGAAGAACCCATAACAAATGGATACCAGTGATTACATCTGAGAAATGGCAGTGGGGGAAGTGGTGGTGGAGACAGAGGCCTTTCTGAATTATTTTATGCACACTTTACTCTTGATATGATTTAATCATGTCCAATAATTATTTTTGAAATTTAACGATGAAATAAATAAAACTTGTTTTAAATTCTGTGATCTAGTCAGTTATTTTTATTCATTGACATACCAAAAATAATTTAAGAAGGCTCATGAGATTTTTATATTTATTAAAAGTTTGGTTTTTTTCTCATAAACAAAACAATTGAATTTTTTTCTCCAAGAAACATGTTTTGGACATCTTGAGTATATAAGAAGTTGAAGGGAAATGTCCTTAAAACAAATACATGGTTGCTACAAGGCAACATGTTAATGATTTAGGAGATGTTAGAGAAACACATCCTCATTCTCCTACTCCACCACTGTGCTTAAAATGCATATCCATATTAACTGACACACACCTAAGTTATGTCTATATTTCATATGTAGGATGTCTATATTCTCTATAATTCTACACTACTCCCAATATTATTCTACTAGAGGCCGGTGCATGAAATTCATGCATGGGAGGGGGGCGGGGGCTGTGGGATCAGGCCTAAATCAGACATCTATCTCACAATCTGGGACCACTGAGTGCTAACCACTCACCTGCCTGCCTGCCTGATCACCCCTAACCACTCTGCCTGCCTGGTCACTCCTAACTGACCTCTCCTGCTGGCCTGGTCACCCCTAACCACCTCTGCCTTGGCCCCTGCCACTGTGGCTTTGTCTGGAAGGATATCTGGAAGATGTCCAGTCTAATTAGCATATTAGCCTTTTATTAGTATACCGTGTTTCCCCGAAAATAAGACATGGAAAGATAAGACATCCCTTGAAAATAAGACCTAGTGCAATTTTGGGAGAAAATTTAATATAAGACACTGTCTTATTTTCAGGGAAACAGGGTAGATACTGAGCATATTACCCTTTTATTAGTATAGATACTGAATTTGCCTTTCTCATGTCGACACCCTTAAAAATGTTATCTTCAGCTTGTACTATGAAAGTTATCCTTTGATTCTTTCTACACAATTTTATAGAATGATATTAGAGGCTTTCAACTGTAGGCTCCACATCCCCGAACTATGTGTCATTTGCAAATAGTACACATATTGAGAACTCTTGAATGCATGAAGGGTGCTACATGAGCTAAGGTCTCCAGAATGACTAATGTCTAACAGACCTGCCACAGCAGCAGTTCTTGGTAGGTAAAAGTTTTCTCAAAATATTAGGAAACAAAGCAAGCTGATGTCATAGAGGATGAAGTCTAGAGGAGCACCACTCACTGCCTGGGCTTTGGTTTCCTGTCTATGTGGCTTATGACAAAAAGGTCAAAGAAGAGTATTTGTTGTTATAAGGATGAGACACCACATATGTCTCAAGAGTTAGATCTATTTTACCGTAACTTTGTAAGGCTGCTGACGGTGGCCCAGTTAACTAGTAGCCAGAGCTGTATCAGCAGATAGTCCCCAGCTTCTGATTAAATATAGGCCTTTACAAATATGGTTTCCTTTGTCTGAAACACTAGTGTTTTCATCTTCACTCCCACTCTCACAATAAACTTATATACTCTTCATCTAATTGTCCAACTCATCTTTCTCAGATGTCATTTCTTCCAGGAAGCCTTGCTGAACTCCTAAGTCCAGGCTACATTTCCACACTATGTAGATCCCAGGATATATCATTTATGTAGTATCAAGTGAAATCCATACATCATTTATAATTTATAGTGAGAATATGACTGTTGATGTACCTAGTTATAGGAATCCTTCTAGCCTGCACTGAAATTGAACAACTTAGAGAGAAAGACAAATTCTAATCAGAAAGTTGCAATGGCATTAGACTGAGTGAAATGGATATATCTACATTTCTTCAATAATGATTTGTCAGCTACCAAAATAAAAAAGATGGACTATTTAGGCCAAAGAAGATCCTTCCTGGAAATGTGTTTAGATGGGCAGAACGAGCTATAGCTTTCTTAAATCTCCCTTATAATTAGTATATTTCTCCTTCAGTTTTATTAAAACAGTAAATGTCTTGTAGGCCTACGAATATTTTGGATCTTTAAGAGTTATTTTATATGTCTTCTCTGCCCTATCAGTTATAAAGTCAGAGGTTGGTTTATTAATGGATTCTTTTACACTATGGAATAATTAGTATTTTGGTTTACCAAGAAATTTCCATTTAAAAGAAATTTTGAGCACCTACTATATACCTAGTGCTATGCTAGACATTATACGTAATAGTGACTAAATGCCTGGACTTGGGGTCAAAGAAACCTAGGTTTGGATCCACTTCTATAAAATAAATGTGTGACCTCTAGAAAGTGATTGCCTTATCTGTTACTTTGGGATGGTAGCAATTATTTTATACAGTTCTATGAAGATCAAATGAGGTAAGATCTATAAAGTATTTAGAACAAAAACACTCAAAAAATGTTATCTAAATTATATGATAATTTTTACAGCCTGAAGATACTCTTTCCAGTCTGAGGCTCCTCTTACTATAAAGAAATATAAACCCAAACTAGTAGTTTCAGTTAACAATAAATTATGAGTATTTTTTAAGTATAAAAAAACACCTAATGAATTTTTCAGGACCTCTATACAATGATAAATATTATTTTCTAAAATCATCCAATATATATAAAATTGTGATAGGAATTTAGGGTGATGAACAGATGAAGAGAATAAAATCATTGCCCCTATTCTTATAAATCATTCATTTTTTTAAATATATTTTATTGATTTTATACAGAGAGAAAGGGAGAGAGATAGAGAGTTAGAAACATTGATGAGAGGGAGTCATCGATCAGCTGCCTCTTGCACACCCCCTACTGGGGATATGCCCGCAACCAAGGTACATGCCCTTGACAGGAATTGAACCCGGGACCTTTCAGTCCCCAAGCCGACGCTCTATCCATTGAGCCAAACTGGTTTTGGCAAATTATTCATTTTTGATATAGTTAATTCTCATTCCCAGTACCTTTTAAATATCTCACTGAACTCTGAAAGTAATTTTAATCTTATCACCACAGTTTTCTTATTTGAAAGAAAATTATTTAAAAATGATATAGATTCATTCAAATGATATAAGGCTAGTTATATGAATATCATATCTATACTAATAAAAGCCTAGGAGGCCCTCACATGTGACATCATCACAAGATGGCAGCCACAAGATGGCCTTGTGCACAGCACAGGCAGGGCCTGGTGGCTACTCCATGTGGTAAGGCCTGGCGGGGGGGGGGGGGGGGGGGGTCCCATGGCTCTGTGCAAGAGGAGGCGGGTTCCATCAGTGAAGGGCAGTTGGAGCAATCAGGTCAGCAGGGGAGCAGTTAGGAGGCGATCCAGCTGGCAGGCAGAAGTGGTTAGGGGCAATCAGGCAGACAGGCAGGCAGGCTAGCAGTTAGGAGCCAGTGGTCCTGGATTGTGAGAGGGTACAGGCTGGTTTGAGGGGACCTCCCCCCCCAGGGCACAAATTTCTTGCACCAGGCCTCTAGTCTATATTTATAAAAGCCTAAGCAATCAAACTACCAAACGACCAAACAACTGGTCTACCAGTCACTATGACATGCATTGGCCACCATGGGACAAACATTCAATGCAGGAGCTGCTCTCTGGTGGTCAGTGCCATCCCATAGCCAACCACCCATGGCCAGTCAACCTCCTGTGGTTCCCTCCCCCCAGATGGTTGATCCCATTGACCCTGATCAGGACTGGGAGAGATGGCCCCTATCGGCCCTGGTTGCTGGTTGGGCCTAGGGAACACACCTGTGCACAAATTCATGCACTGGGCCTCTAGTATAACATATTAACATTGAATATGCAATATATATGTGTTTATTGTTCTTTAATATCTAAACACAAATAACTAAAATAATTTATGTGAAATAAGCATAGTTACTGTATGTTCTTGATAAACACTTGTTAATTTGTTCCATTCATTCAACCAACATTAAATGAACCTCTACCCTGTACCACGCATTGCTGTAGGTGAGAAAAAAATGGCAGCCCTGGCATCTGGGAGCTGGTCTAGTACCTTGGCCTTGATGTTCTCCTGTTGAACATAATTTTCCAAAACATCCACATCAAACAAGGCTACTGCATGGCTATGATGGATTATGGCAAAAATCCACTTTACAATCATGTCTGAACGCAGACAAAACATGAGCATTGTCCAAAGTACAACAGTGACTAAATACCCTCCTTTACCAACTAGTATGGGAGACTGCTAATTATTTAACCATTATGGCTTTAGCCTTTCTTCTTTTTTAGAAGATTTGTTAAGATACTCATAGAATTGTGCCCAATTCCTGATAGCATCCCATCCAAAATATTGTTCCTTCAATCCTCACCTAAGTCACTTACTTAACACAAGCCAAAAATCCCTTATGTCCTTTCTAACACTAAGTTGAGATATTTATAGTTCCCTATAGTGTGATTTTTCCCTCAATGCAAGTGTCCAGCTGTGTTCCTGGTGGTTTTTCGGCTGGAGAACATTGACATTGAAAGGAATAGTGTAATGAATACAACCTAGTGTCTGATTACCAAATCATTCAGTACTGGACTCAGCTAAATGATTTATATCACAAAACCTAAAACAACACTGACTTAAACAAGACAGAAGTTTTTCTGTCACATATAAAAGAAGTCTGAAGGTAAAGAGTACAGGGCTGGAGTACAGAGATTCAGGCTCTTCTTGTCTTTCTCTTCCACCATTCTAGCACAGGGTTAGGCCCAGTGTGATTTCTACAGATGCAGCCAAGGGTCCATATTTCAGGCACTGGGAAAGGAGTAAAAGGAGAAGCCCAGTAACAGTGTTGCTCCCACCTTCATCAGCTCCCTTCAGAAAGACACCCAGGAAATTCTACACATCACATCTGTTTAAATTCACTGGACCTCACTGGCAGAACTTAGTCACATGGTCATCAATATCTTTGAGGAACCCTGGGAATGCTATATTTTATTTGGGTATATTTCCAGTCTGAATAATACCAAAGTTCTGTTATTAAGGAAAGAGATACGACTGGATATTGAGTAGAATCTATGACAAAATTATTGATAGGGCAGATAGTGTTAAAAAAAAATAGCTCTCCCTTTTATTTTGTGTCAACTGGGTTAGTTTGTAGTAAAATGAAATTGAACTAACAAGCAATGTATTCACAGCAAAAATGGCCTGGTTCTATAGAAAATTTTAGTACAATTACATCACAAGATAAGAAAACATCACACAGCTAAAGTCTAGTGAGAAAAGGAAAATTTGTTAATGGTTTAGATGTTTAAGAACAAGCAATGCTCTGGAAATGTCTTATCTCTTGAATCAGCAGTACAAGCTATTTGTAACAAGACCTAGATAACAGGTCTCATTCTGTGGTTTTCATCATCTAAAAAGTTTTGAATTCTTACAGGCTATGTGTCATAGTAAACAGAAGTTCTCAAGTTAGGAAATCAGTTAAGATAATTTTACTCCTCCCTGGCCATAAATATTCATTGGGAAATTTTCTTTGGCATCCTTAGTACTCTCTTCATTGCTCTCAATATTAATAATAGAAATATCCTATATAATAAAAGCCTAATATGCTAAGTGTCCAGTCCTCCAGTCAACCAATAAAAGTGTTATGTGCTAATGATATGCTAAGGCTGCTCAACTGCTCACTATGACATGCACTGACCACCAGGGGACAGATGGTGGTAGGTTTGCTTGTTCTTGTTGCTGGGGTCTGGCTGACTGGGACTGAGAAAGATGGGCCAGACGTGCCCTGGAACTCTCTCCCGCAGTCCCTCCTTGGCTGGTCAACCTCCTGCGTCCCTCCCTGGTCCCAATCGTGCACCAGTAAGGTCCCTTGGCCTGGTCTGTACACTCTCACAATCCAGGACCCCTAGGGGGATGTCAGAGAGCTGGTTTCAGCCCAATCCTGCAGGCCAGGCTGAGGGACCCTGCTGGTGCACGAATTCATGTACAGGGCCTCTAGTTCTGAATAATTATGAAATCAAATATTGTACCAAGTGTTGTATGCATTATCACATTTACACCTCACAAGGACCCCTGACTTAGCTACTGTTAATATCATCATCTTCTTTTTCTAAAAGATGAGAAAACTAGAACCACAAAACATTTAATAATTTACTCTGGTTGGTAAGGGGAAGAGCTGTATGAAAATCCAGTAGTTTCAACCTCAGATGCTGTAGCCTTAATTACCTCGCTACACCACATGGCAAAGAAGAGCACAGATGTGAGGGAAATTTTACAAGGTTACAAAAGGTTCTGAAAAAGCAGACAACTTAAGTCATCATTTTCTTTTAAATTGACATCCTCATTGGAAAAACAGATGTACTTGATTATAAAAAGCATAAAAAAGAACCCTTGTGCACTGTTGGTGGGCTTTCAGATTGGTTTGGCTACTAAAGAGAAACAGAATGGAGGTTCCTATAAAAGTTAAAAAGAGCCCTAACTGGTTTGGCTCAGGAGATAAAGCATTGGCCTGTGGACTGAAATGTCTCAGGGTCAATTCTGGTCAAGGGCATGTACTTTGGTTGTGGGCACATCCCCAGTAGGATGTATTCAGGAGGCGGCTGATTGATGTTTCTCTCTCTTCAATGTTTTAACTCTCTATCCCTCTCTCTTCCTCTCTGTAAAAAATAAATAAAATATATTTTTTAAAAATTAAAAATAGGACTACCATATGCCATATGACCCATACATCTAGGTATATGAGAATCTATATACTAATTTGAAAACACAAATTTGACAATATATACACCCCTATTTTCATTGCAATGTTATTTTTAATAACCACAATCTTGAAGCAAGATGGATTTGAAATTTACTCAATAACATCATATCAACAGAATGGAATGTTACTCATTCATAAAAAAGAATGAAACCTTGTCATTAGCAACAACTAATGAATCTAGAGGGTTTTATGTTAAGTGAATAAGTCAGATAAAGACAAATACTGTATGATTTCATTTTATATGTGGATCTAAAAGCCAAAAGGTAAAAACAAAACAGAAATAGATTCATAGTCATAGAGAATAAATTGATGATTGCCAGAGGTGGAAAGGAGTAGAGTGAAGGGCAAAAAAGGTAAAAGGAAATAAAAGATACAAATTTCCAAATTTTCAGATACAAATCAGTAGGTCATGAAGATGTAATGTGTAACTTAGAGGAAATTTTAACCAATAACATCATAAATATGCTTGTGTAGTGTCAGAAGATGACTAGAACTAGACTTTATGGTGACCACTTTGTTAGGTATGTAAATGTTAACTATGTTGTACACCTAAAACTATTATAATACTGTATATTAACACTAATTTAATGAAAATTTTAAAAATTCAAACATTAAAAAATAATGTTATCAGTTTTCTTGGGAAATCATCTTTTTTCCTAGATTGGATTTTTAACTAAAAAAAAATAAATAAATGTAGCACATGATCTTTGTACAGAGATTTTCAACCAATGGTAAACATTATCAATATTTTAATATATGCTTTCAAAATGTTTCTGCACCTGTAAATATGTATATGCATATTTATATATGTAAATAAATATCTGCAAAGATATTATTAAAAGTTTCACACTATATGCAGTTTTTAAAAATTTTTACATAATAGGTATCACATATTTGTAAAATATTAATAAATGCACATCTATATACTTTTTCTCTTTTTTATTATTTTAATCTTAAAAATAATGGATTCTTTAAAAATGTAGTTTTGCTCTTATACTATTTTTTCTTCATGTGTTTGTGTGTGTGTGTGTGATACACCCAAATCTATGTGTAGAAATAGAGATACACTTTCAGTTTTTCCCAGGAAAATCCTATTGAAACTAGTCATTTTGTACAGATTGCAATATCACTGTAAGGAAAATAAAATTAAGCATATTTTATAAATTAGTATAAACACACATTCAATTCATTGAATTAGGCAGATTTAGAAACACAAAATTTAACACAGAATCTGTACAAGTTATTATAGTCTTATCTCTCTGCCAGTAAAAGACCTTGTAAAAATGCAAGGTGCTTAACTTTTTCCAAAGGTGTAACTTTACTTTTGGGGGTTATCACTTCATAAGGTATATAAATGTCTAATCTCTATGTTGCACACTGTATTGTAAGTCAACTATAATTGAAAAATATTTAAAAATATTTTTCTTAACAAGTGACAAAAATTAATGAGTTTTTGGATTCCAGTGGAAGGAAAATTATCTAAGAGTGAAAGTACATATTCTGCACATGGCAAATTCATTTGGGAGTAGATAAATCCAAGATTAAGACAAATCTATGCATTTTAGGAAGAATGCTAAGGGACATACAATGTTTATAAAATTTATATTTATATTTCCAATTCTCCATTCTATGAGTTCTACATGTATGTGTCTTTTTATTTTCCCCCATATTAACTAACAAATACTTTCTGGCCATGAAATTTCAGCTCATACATTCAGAAAGGTTTGGGAAGTATATGACATACAAAGACAATTTTCTGGAAGGTTAAAGTGGATAGTGTACATGGGTAGGCTAAATAGCCATCAAACAGTGGTTAAAGAAAAAAGTGGTTAGAGGCCCAGTGCACAAAATTTGTACACTGTGTGTGTGTGTGCGGGGGGGGGGGGTGTTGGGGGGGGTTTGTCCCTCAGCCCAGCCTGCACCCATTCCAATCTTGGACTCCTCAGGGATTGGGCCTAAACCAGCAGTCAGACATCCCTCTCACAATTCTGGACTGCTGGCTCCTAACCACTCACCTGCCTACCAGCCTGATGGCCTCCTAACAGCTCTCCTGCCAGCCTGATTGACACCTAACTGCTCCCCTGCTGGCCTGATCGCCCACAACTGTCCTCCGCTGCTGGCCCGATTGCCCACAACTGCCCTCCCCTCCCAGCCATCTTGTGACGATGTGGGGGTGGCCATCTTGTGGTGGTCATTTTGTGGCAACATGGGGGCAGCCATCTTGTGATGATGCGAGGGCGAGACACCACCTAGGCTTTTATTAGTGTAGATAGGGAAAGAGATGCCCAAAAGGAAGGGCTGCACAGCACCCAGCCAAGGGGATATTGATGGGTCCATGATGAAAGCACCCAGAAGCTGGAGTTTCATGCAGTCATTGGTGGGAAACTTATCATCAGTGGGTTTGTGATCTGAACTAACCGATAGATTTGGGATGGGGTTGAAATGCAGGTATTTGATTATTTAGGTGCCTTCAGCACAGTTTCCATTGGTCTGATTCCTGGTGTCCAGAGAGTTTTTCCTGATTTTTCAATGCAACAAATTGGTTCCTGAAGGACTTAGTAAAAAGTGACCCCCCCCCCCCCAGGCCAGACATCTTTTTAGTATACTAAAGTATTTCTCTATTTAAAGAAATAGCATTTGAGTCCATTTGTAACATGAGTTTCTTAGATGTAAAGTAAGTGTTTGCAACACACTAACTCACATGTTTTCTGCTGAAATTCATTTTTCCATCTCTCTCATTTCCAATAAAACTTCCATCTGTATGTCTGTATGAATGTACAGTCTCACCAGTTTATAATATCTCCGAACATACCTTGACTTTGCATCCCCTAGTGGAGAAAATTTTAATCAGAGGTACACATCAGAATTTTCTTGAAAGTTTTATACATATATATATATATATATATATATACACACACACACATATATACACACACACACACACACACACACACACACACACACACACATATATATATATATATATATATATATATATATATACACTCCACACCCAACCTACTGAATCAAATGAGGAGAATAGAGTGAACATTTTGAAAAGGTTCTCAGGTGATTCGATTACTTTGCCTTCCTTCAGTAAGCTAAAGAGAGCTCTTGTCTAGCTGTGCTAGCAAAGGTATTTGAGAAACAATTAGTGAAAGGAATTCTATAATCTTCTAAATTCTTCCACATGGTTGAAGCCCAATTCAAGGTTTCTATTTAGCATCCCCCATTCTTCTCTATCTCTACCCTCATTCCTGTCTATGTATATCTCTGCTTTTCCACACTGTCATTATTGTTCAATAGGGTAACCTCTGTTTTAGCCTGCCATCTGTTTATCATGGGAATTACTTAAGTGTAGAGACTATCTTGTATTTCTTTTTATTAACTTTCTCCACCATCCCAAGTCCTCTATATCTCATATTTTATTTCTTTTTTAAATATTTTTAAATTTATTTCAGAGAGGAAAGAAGAGGGAAAGAGAGATAGAAACATCAATGATGAGAGAGAATCATTGATTGGCTGCCTCCTGCATGGCCCTGACTGGGGATGGAGCCCAAAACCCAGGCATGTGTCCTGGGAATCAAACCCTGACCCTTCAGTCCACAGATTGATGCTCTGTTCACTGAGCCAAACCGGCTAGGGCTCATATTTTGTTTCTTTTCTAGCACTTCTTACTACTGAAAATTATTTTATGTGTTGAGCTTTGTTTATTATGTGTACCCCCTTCATAGAAGTCAAGGTCCTTAAAAACAAGGAGTATCTAGTTCTCCAAATATACTTGATGAGTAAATGAACTACCCAGATGATTCATTTTTGTGTGTTTCCAGCTATCATACCATCTACCCCCTTCAGCCCCATCTGTTTAGTTCTTGATCTGCAAAAGCCAAACATGTTAAGGCTATAAAGAGCAAATGATTTTACTAGTATGTCCAGGTACCAAACAATCAAGTTCATGTAAACCTCTTTATGAAGGAACTATAATCATATATTCTTTAGCATGGATAAATTCCAAGGTAAAAAAGTTAAAAATTATAGGCATCTAAACGGAACTAAAGCATTTGTTAATAATATAGGAAACATTACTTTTACATTAGAAAATTTCTTAATTTTTGTTTGGGAATTTATGTATTTACTTATAAAAAGGGCCATGATGTAAAAGGGCACTATTCATTAAAGCTTACGATCAATTATATGAACAAACACATCATTATACTTTGGTTATGTAGCACAGATTTTGGCATGGGCAAAGTGAGTTTGTTTCCACTATATGTATAAAATATTATCAGGATACAGACACTAGGCACCAAAATGAGTGGTTGGCTGGGAACATTTATTTTTAGGACTGCCCTTCACCTCATTCTAGGTGAGGGAACCATCAATTTATCAGGATAAAGAAGAATTGCTTTTCTACTTGAATTTATTGAAATTGTTCCTCTTTGTCTGAGCTTAATATGCAGAATGTAAAGAGTCCCACACTTACATGGGGTTGGTTTCCTTCTCATGCATATATTCCAGAATGCCCCAAGTCATCAACTGGTAATGCCATTGTGATTCGATTATGATGCTCTCAGTTACCCTGAGATGCACATAAAATGTTCAGAATGGTTAGTCTTAATATGAAGTAGGAACAGAGTGCATGGCTGGAAAATACTGAAGGAGATTAGTTCACTTGCTCTGTGAGTAGCTCCATTTATAAGAGTTTCTTAATTCTTTAATGGGATTAATATAATTATTATAATGTCATGGTTAGTAATAACAATTACCATTTCTTGAGTACTCACTAAGTGCTAGGATCTGTGCTACTTGTTTATGTATCTTATCTCATTTGACCTGCTTAGCAGCAGATAGATATCTTTTATTCCTATTTTCAGATGAAGAATCTGAGTCTTCTAAATATTAACTAATTCAGTATGTGGTAGAATTTGTATATGAAAATTGAAATGGATTGGATCTAAAGATCATACTAAGTACTAGCCATTGTGGTCCTATGATGCAATGTTATAGTCCACACAAATGTAAATTATCAGCCTCTAAATTTCCAGTTGCAATGTAAAGAGCCAACTTTCACTTCAAAGTAAAACATTTCTAATGACAAACATGCACAACTTGCTTTGACCTCCATAAGAAGAAAGCACAAGAAAGGGAAGGAGAACAGAATTAAAAAGAAAAGGAAATCTAGGAGAGCAGAAAGGTGCAAAAGTGTAGTCTGATGGCCTGAAGTCTAAACAAAATCTCCACCATCTTTTGAAATTTGTGGGCAGGCTCTGAATCTCATCTGCCAAAAAAGATGGCACTGCAGGCCCTTCTTTACCCTTGAATGGGTGGCTCCATCTTTCTAGTCTTATTTCCAATTCTCAGTCATAGCTGGTCACCAGGTATTCCTTCCATTTAAATTCTCTACTGGGAAAGCTATTGAGCATAGCTTTCTACAAAGCTTCCCATGATACACATGGGCAAAATGGAACTGCATCCTTGTTTTCCATTGCTTTCTGAATCCTTTATGCTCTCAATAAATGTTGAATATGAGCGAAGGCATGAGTCATGACAATATTCTGCTAAATGTATCATTTAGCCTACTCGGTATGATATGTCATTAAAAAGTAGCATTTTAAAAGTTTCTCAGAATTAGGACACGTGCTCTGTGACCACGTTGCTAGAAAGCCTGCTTTACTGGAACGGTTAGGGTAGAGATATGCATCTTCAGGACATGGAAACACTTAGAACAGTGCTCGTTTCTCTTAAGTCAAGAAAAAACCAGTTCCGAGTCTGTGTCTACATCACGGTTAGGCAAATTAAGCAGCTCTGGGTATAGTCTTGGTCACCACTCTTCATCCATATGCCAGTGTGCTACCAGTAGAGATTAGTCCTTTATGCTAAGTTTTGTTCTCTCCAGAAACTCTCTTTTTAAAGATCAGTTTAGTCTAAATTCCTTCATCAGAGTAGAAAGATTTCAGAGTCAGATGAATGTGGATTTAAATGTATCTGGCTTCTGCCATGACCAGCTGTGTCAAGTCCTCCTTGCTTTGAAAGGCATTTGTCCTCCTTGTAAAATAGGGAAATGATACTTAACCCAACAAGTTGTTGAGAGGGTTTAATATTTCAAGTGTATAGTTAGGCGGTGATAAATGGTTAATAAATATCAATTTTGATGAGCGCCCTGGGCCACCTAAAGATATGAGGAAGGGAGGTGGTTTGAAATTGTGGCCACTTCATAGTAGTGGGTGGGAAAGAGCCCTTGGATGAGATATAAGGAGGTGCGTTCTCTCTGGTCATCTATTGAATTCCATTTATCCTTGTTATAGACATTGGGCTACCTATCCCTAAGTTACTCCGTGTTAAAGGACTTTTACATCTTCTGTTCCAACGAATGCCTATCTGTTCAATATTCAAAACCAACCAAAGTACACACGGAGGAGGTTTTTCAGAGCGTTTGAAAGATTGGGACTTGGTCAGATACTGGGTCACAGGCTCCACTCCCGCCCTCCAGTGTGAATCTGCTGTTCTCTCTGCTTGCGGCTAGGGGTTTCCTTTCCATTTCCTCCCAGCGGCTTTCTGTGCTCAGGGTAGGCGGGGTGCCTCCATCCTGTGTGTGGTTTTGGGGTAGTAACCTCTGCTGGGGCGGCGGCCTCCACCCACGGCGGTGGCCTTGACGTCACGCCCAGGCGATGCCCAGTCCCGCCCGCCCTATAAAGCCCAGGTGAGCGCCGCGCCTCCGTGACTTCGCACACCTCGTGCCAGCACCGGAGTCGGATCCCAGAGAGCCCGAGGCCAGCTCCCCGCGCTGCTTGCGGCGCCCCGAGCCGAGCCGAGCCCGGCAGGACCAGCAGGCACCGCCGCTCACTCCCCTGGTCCCCCTGGTCTTCTTCCTCCTCCTCCTCCTCCTCCAGCCGCAGCTCCGCGCCGCCGCCCGCCGCCGAGGGACCAATGAGAGCCGCGCTGCCGACGCGGGCGCCCTTGGTGCTGTGGCTGCTGATCCTGGGCTCAGGTGAGCACATCCCGCTCCGGTCTGCCCACAGAGCGGTCGCCTCTTGAGTTTTTTCGGCAATAGTTCCTCTTAAAAACTGCCCTTTGGGTCCCCAACACTCCCGCCGGAGGTTCTCACAGTAGCTTACTCCCTAGGGTTACTCCCGGGGAGGAAGAGACGAGCAGGCAGGTGTCCCATCGTCCCAGGCCAGGAAGAGGGTAGGGAGCGTGAGAACCCCCTGTCCCTGAAGTTCAGCCGGAGGAGAGGAGACATTAGAGATCCTGTGATCCAGAGCCTCCGCTTCACAGATAGAGAGGAACCAAGCGATGCCCAGAGAGGGGATGTGACCTCCGCAGAAGGAATCAGAGTCCCTAAGCCCTGGACCAGGCATCTAGTCTAAATTCTGACTTGGTTTTTACTTTCTTAGAGGACCTCTGATGGTCCCAGGTTGAAGTTCAAAGCACCAGTGCTTTCTTGAGATCTAAAGGATAAAGTCGGGGCACCTTACCTTGTTCCCAGTTTTTTGTTTGTTTGTTTGTTTTTTTCAATGAAGAATAATAATAAAATTGACACTAAGAATCATTATTAACTACCATCTATATTACTTTTTACATGTTATGTACATTGGCTTTTGAAAAGGTGAGCACGTGTCAGGGAAATCTGATACTTGCCTCTAGAACCTGTCTAGGGTTCTAGGACTAATGGGGCAGGTGGCATTCTAGCAATCAATGCAGTTGGTATGCGAAGCGATGGGAAGATTTAGACAATACCTGTTAAGTAGTTATATATATTGGATTCCTTTGCCTGCTTGGCAGTATTTTTTTTTTTTTTTTTGATGTGGAAATTAATGTAGACTCTCTCTGGAAAAGAAAACCTTGATGAAAGCAGCTCTGTAATTGGAACAGCTGAGTTTGCTTGTTGGCAAAACGTGGAGTTGCTTTCATGAGTGACGCAACCACAATAGCACCTATGCAACAACTGCTTTGATATCAGAAGATAAACATTTCTCCCTGAAAGCAGCTGACTGGCAAGAAAGACACCCTGCTTTACTTTTTCTCCCCTGGTTCTTTCTCCCACAGCCCATTATGCCGCTGGAGCTGGATCGGCCAGCAATGACACCTACTCTGGAAAGGGGGAACCCTTTTCTGGGGACCACAGTGCAGATGGATTGGAGGTCACCTCGACAAGTGAGGTTTCCCTTGTGAGCGAGGTGCCTTCTGATAGCGAACTGTCCTCGGGGATCGACTATGACTATGCAGAAGAGTATGACACTGAGAGACACATATCTGGCTATCTCGTAGATGATTCAATCAGAGGTGAGTAGAGGCTAAGGCAAAAATGTATTCTACGCCGTGTGTGCGAGCAAAGCTAATTCCAAAGAAAAGCCACTCCCTGAATCTTCCGGTGGCTTTATGGTATGTATGGCTGTTGTATAGCCTGCTAGGTAAGCCACAAACGGAGATGGAAAGAGCTATATGAGGGCACATCCTATATGTCAAGATCGCTAATGTTTTATGTCTATTAAGACTAATCTCCACAACTACTCTATGAATAGGAGATATCATTTTACAGACATGATCACTGAAGCTTGAAAAGGTTCAGTGTTCTCCTTAAGGTCCCATTAGACAGCAAGCAGATGAGCCAGAGTGAGAACTCCAATCTGTCTGATTCCAGATCCTATGCTCTTTTCCTCACAAACTATTCTGAA
Source organism: Pipistrellus hanaki (assembly GCF_964339955.1). Classification (NCBI taxonomy): domain Eukaryota; kingdom Metazoa; phylum Chordata; class Mammalia; order Chiroptera; family Vespertilionidae; genus Pipistrellus; species Pipistrellus hanaki. The sequence continues at coordinate 167,509,109 of NC_140503.1, read as the reverse complement.
AGACAGACACTGACACCTGTTAGTTCGGTCTACTCTGCTTCTCAGCTTCTGTTTCCTCTCCCACCCTAAAGAAGTACACTCTTCCCTAAAGAAGTACATTCTAGCACAAGGGAACAGGAGAGGAAAAGGAAAGGAGCAATTGGACTTTAGACTTAAGCACTAGGTGTTGAATCAGTAATAACATGTAATTATAATAACATCTTCTGGAAATATTATGGAACAGATGTGCATGGATTTTATATCACTAAAGTCACAATTTAGCCCTAACTGATTTGGCTCAGTGGATAGAGTGTTGACTTGTGGACAAAAAGGTCCCATGTTCGATTCTGGTCAAGGGCATGTACCTTGGTTGCGGGCACATTCCCAGTAGGAGATATGCAAGAGGCAGCTGATAGATGTTTCTCTCTTGTTAATGATTCTAGCTCTCTATCCCTCTCCCTTCCTCTCTGTAAAAAAAAAAAAACACAATAAAATATATATTTTTAAAATCACAATTTAACTCCAAATCCCATTTGTCTGCTCAATAATAGTGAGTCATAGTTTTCTTCTCTTTGTCTGTTAGCTTTAAAGAACATTTACTTAAAATGAGAGTATCTAAGTAGGGAGTAAAGATTGTTCATTACCCTCATATTGCTTCAGAGTTTGAGGGCAGACAAGGTCATCAGTAAGTTAGATCTAAATATCCTAGTATCATCCACTGTGAAGGCAGGGCATGAGGCACTTTCTTTACTAACATTAGCTTCCTGGACTTCTCCCTCTCTGTCTGCTCCCAGAACTGGTGAGAGAGGACAGGTGATGCCATAGGGACAGTGACCCGCTTAAGTGACAGGTGGGAAGAGCTTTAGTGAACACTCCACTTTACTCCCTTGCTTAGGAACTTGTACTTTGATGTATGGTGGGAAGAGGTCCTTTTATAATTCTTATTTTTGGAGAAATTATATTAGAACATTAAGATTCTAGAAACTGTTCTCTTAAAGATGTTTCCAGATATTAACATTTCAAAAGGTCAAATAAAATTTTAGTGGTGAAAATGGCTAGTGGTTAAAATTGCAGTACATTGTGTGATAAGAGTGAACATGTTGGTTTAACTCCTTTTGAAAGGCTATTAAATCCAAGGGGTTATTCAGAATAGCGACTATTTGCATCTGTTTAAACTTTGTAATATGTCTGATAAAATGCAATAATAGCCATTTAAAATGTACCTATAAGAGGACTTATTATAACGTGTGGTATTTTTTTATTATCAGAGGAAAGTTTCAGTATAAAAATTGAATAACTACCTATTAAACATAGCTCCTAATTTGACTATTCTTAATGCTGTTGTGATAACCTGCTGAATATTTATAATATTTATTTGTTGTTTCTTTAATCACTAGGGTGTATCTTGATACCCTTACCCATGTTTCTAATATCTTTTACTTAGTGGATACTGTAGGCCCATTATGACTAATGAGATTATGACACTGACATTATGATAATTGACTCTTGTCATTGAGCTTAGCTCAGTACTTGCTCAGATATATCTATTCAGGGATTAGTATGACAAAATGCACAGCTCTAACATGAAAACTCCTCCTCTCTGTATTTAGCATGTAGGCAAACTATACCCTGCATAACTATGACAATGAAAAACATTCCTATAAATCTGGGAGTTAAGATGAGTCTCTGAAGCATCAAGAACAAATATATTTGGACTCTTTATTTTTTCAAATTGATTGACCACAGAAATGAACCCCCTGGAAGGTATCGATTAATTATAGTCCATTGTAATCTGGGGGTTGGAGAAAACTGATAATCTCTAATGTATAAATTTCTGGTTTTTCCACCCTCAGGCAATGCACTCTAATTTCCAATTATGATAGTGAGCACTAGACCCATATGAATAAATAAAAGCCACAAATATGCCCATGTCCCACTTTAATCGATGACATTGACCTTTTCCAAGAGAAAACATTATGGAGTGGGAAAATGACAGGCTTTAAAGTGCCAGCACCGCCATTTGCAAGCAGCATGTCCCAGGGCCATTTATCTTCACTCAACTTCAGTGTCCGCATCTATATCATCTGGGTAACAATACATTCTACTGTTATTTGAGTTTAATTTAATTAATGTCCAGTACCAAGAACTTGGTATTTACTAGAAATTTGAAAACTGTTCAAAACATTTTATGGGTTTTCTTGGACAGGTAACTCATATAATCAATAATGATAATTATGACACTAATAAATTCAAAATATGTTTCTAAGTGAATAAATAACAAAAGGGTTCAGATGTATAAGTGCCACACTATATGTATTTTCTTTACCCTATTATTGTGTATGAATTGTGTTTAATAAATGAGACAAATGTGGCCATTATTCACATGAGCTCCCACTATTAGGATTTCTTTCTATCATGTTTTCAAAATGATATTCAAAATGAAGAGAGACTCTTGTCAATAAATCTTTTATCTTTTTTTTTTTTTTTTAGTTGAACGGGTAGTTAAACCCAAGGAAAACAAAACAGAAAATGAAAATACTACAGATAAACCCAAAAGAAAGAAAAAAGGACAGAAAGGTAGAAGAAATCGAAAAAACAAAAAGAAAAATCCATGTAATACAAAATTTCAAAATTTCTGCATTCATGGAGAATGCAGTTATATCGAGAATCTGAAAAGAGTATCATGCAAGTAAGTTTTCCTAAATTATATAGAATTCTGTGTTTCTAACACCATTTCTGAAACTTCCAGCTGCTGAAAACCATTTTCATATTTCCAATGTATAAACCAGGAGTCTGCAAACCTTTTCTTAAAGAACCAGACAGTAAATATTTTAGACTTCTTGGGTCAAGATTATGTATATAACATTATACAACAAATTAAAAAGTAACTGTGCAATCCTGAGAGATGTTGGTCTGTTGGTTGGGCATCCTCCTGTGCACCAAAAGGTCGAGGGTTAGATTCTGAGTCAGAGCACGTGCCCTGGTTGCAGTCCAGATGCCTGGTAGGGGGCATGCAGGAGGTGGTTAATGAATGTTTCTCTTTCACATTGATGTTCCTCTCTCTGTATCTCTCACTGTCTCCTTCTCTCTCCCTTTCCCTTCCTCACTCTAAAAATCAATTAAAAATAATTAATTAAGATGTAAAAACTACCCAGCTGGCATGGCTCAGTGTTTGAGCATCTATCTATGAATCAGGAGATCATGGGTTTGATACCTGGTCAGGTCACATGCCCAGGTTGCAGGCTTGATCCCCAGTGGGGAGTGTGCAGGAGGCAGCCAATCAATGACTCTCTCATTATTGATGTTTCTATCACTCTTTCCCTCTCACTTCCTATCTAAAATCAATAAAAATATATTTAAAAAATAAAATGTAAAAAGCATTTTTTGGCTTGTACACTTTAAAAACTCTGACAAATGGCCAGATTTGACCCATGGGCTGTATGTAGTTGACTGACCCCTGGTACATCATTTTACAACACAGGATTTACAAAATCTCTTTGTAAAAAATGACCTAAAGATATTTTTCACATAATGTTGTTCTATCGTCCTTCCCCCCAAAAGCTGCTAGTACATGAAACGATAGTGGAATGTATTAGCTGCATAACAATCACTGAACTCATCAGCTGGTCATAAAAGGAGCACAAAGAATGAAAAGGTGTGTCTTCCCAGAATAACACCCAAACTTATCTCAACTTGTTCTTCTATAAATAGATCTTTGGCTCGAAAGCACTGTCTTATAATTTGAAGTACAAATATAAGGAGTGCCTTATTTTTTAAATATTAGAATTAAATGGCTATAATCTGGAAAGTAAGCCTAAAATATATAGAATGTTTTTAGAGATTATAATTTTGAAATGTGGGTTGTTTACAGATGTCATCAGGATTACTTTGGTGAACGGTGTGGGGGAAAGTCCATGAAGACTCACAGCATGGTTGATGGTGACTTATCAAAAATTACGTTAGCAGTCATAACTGCCTTTGTCTCAGTTGTGATCTTCACTGCTGTTGCTGCTGTTATTGTAGTCCAGTAAGTATGGCATAACTTAAAGATTTCTCATAAAATCATGCCAGGTTAATTTCAATATTTTTATTATAACATATTATGGTATTTTAAATAAATTATTCTATTGGTGGCACATGGTCTTTGGTCATATCTTTATACTCCATTGACAAAGATCACAGAATATGATAAATTTATGTTACTTTGACTACCATAGAAATTTAACATGTAAAGGCTTTTTCCATAAAATGTAGACATTTTTTGAATTTGAAAATTGATCATTTTGTTCCATGTCATATTTCTACTCATGACTGCTTTCAAATTTCAGAGTGTTGGTATCTACTATGAGTATCTTAATCTTAAGCAAGCCTCCCAGAATCTAAGGCCTGTTCAAAGTAGGATGTCAGAGATACTGCTTTGATATTAAAAAGATCTTCAAAACAGGAGCCCAGAAAAGATATGTCTTTGCTTTTATTAGAATGCAAAATTCCAAATTAGGAATTGTATAGCATGATCCTAATTTACTTAGAGTTTATGTCTATGTTGTTATGGTCAAATGCAATATGGGAACTCAATTATTAAAAACACACAACATTTCCTCCATATGGAATTATGGTATGGCGTAGGAAGCAGGGACAATTCTACTACTTGTTTCACTCCCGCAGTATCTTCTCTGTGCTCACAGTAACATAGCACATACTTCACTTCATGACCAATGAATGCTAGAACTAGACTGTTCCAGCTTGTAGACACTGGTGGGTATGTCAAAATGCCATTGTCTGTCAAACAGAAGTTAGTGAATTAAGGAAGCTGGGGGAGGGTGTGAATGGCTCTGTGATGACTCATGTGCTACTGGAGCTTGGGAAAAGCAATAGACTCATTATTCTAATTTTAGGTCTTGGTAAATTACTTTAACAACTGGATTGTGTACATGATCCACCACTCTTGCCATTCAGGAAACAAGGGGTTATCTCTGCCATTGTTTACTATTATTTTAAATGCGGATCAGATAATGATAAAATTGCACATTAAAAAAAAACAGTTTTATGGTGCATATAAAGTTTGATCTGTGGTTTAAATTTGTTTTGCACACCCTAGAGATGATTTTGATCTGTTAGTACCTCAAACTAGATATGCAGATGTGTTTAGGAAAGATACCCTCAGACAAACCATTATTATTTGACATAGATGGAGAGAAAGAAAAAAAAAGTTGCCAATTAAAGATGTTTCCAAGTAATTATTTAAGCCTGTAATTATTCAAGTAGAAATATTTAATAATCCTTTGGGAAAAAAAGAAAAAAACTTTATCATGTTGGTTTGGTTTGGTGTGGGGTATAATGTATAATGGTCTATAAAAGATACACAAAAAGGAATTCCCTGTACTCATGAAAACCCAAGTGAATATATGATAAATGAAACTTTGATGACAGTAGAATGTTTTGTTCTCTGAAGGCTTCGAAAGCGATACTTCAGGGAATATGAAGGAGAAGCTGAAGAACAAAAGAAACTTCAACAAGAAAATGGAAGTGCACACATGGTAGCATAAAAGAAGATAATATTACAGGTTTGTATTTTAAAAGATATCATTAGATCACATACTATTATTTTGGAAAAAAGTATAGCATCTGTTAAGAAAAATGAGGGAAATAAGTATTCTTAATTATGGATTCACTGTGAACACTGGCTACATTAAAGTGTTATTCTGTGAACATGAGGTGGAGTTCAATATTGAGAAAGGACTCTGTCCTTAGTATTATAAAGGATATAAACATGAGAGAAACATAGATGCTCTTATCAACAAACTTAGTGTTTAGTAGATAGAAAATTGGGTAAAGAACCAGACTACTAGGTGAAGTAAACTATGCCTCATGAGAAAGAAACCGATATTGTTGCAAAGGACCATCTTTCATCTTTTCTTCTGGCTGAGTAGTAGTTCATTGTATATATAGACCACATCTTTTTTGGATCCTGAAAATATCATACTAAGCTAGCTAAGTAAGACAGAAAAAGCCAAGAACCATATGATTTCACTCTTGTGGGATATAAAACTGAAAGCAGTAAATGAACAAATGAGAAAAATAAAAACTTATAGACGCACACAATGGCATGGTGGTTTCCAGTGGGAAGGAAGGTGGAGAGATAGTAAAAGGAAAAGGAGATCAATTACATGGTGACAGAAGACTTGATTAGTTTGAAATGATAGGTTGAGCGCTCATGATGGAGAGCCAAAGTCAGAGTGCTTGCATTACAAATGTGAGGTGGAGATAGCAGGTTGAATATCCTTTTAAAGAAATAGAGTAGGAAGGGTGAAGGGAGTGCAAATTTGAGAGAGTTTATTTAGAGTATATATTGCAGTTTTTATTTTTAAATTTTTTTTTTGTAAAGATGAGTTGAGCATGTTGGTAGGGAGAAGATAAGAAAGTATGGAGGGAATATTTGATAGATAACAAAGTGAACACTAATGAAGCAAACTTCTAGAGGAAGAGGGAGGCAAGGAGCTCAAAGACACACAATCAGTCAGAAGAAGGAGCTCTGTTTCCTCATTTAGGAAAGATGTCCCACACTTAAGTCATTTATTTTTTTTCCTTTGATGTGTTTAAAAATGACTTGAGATGCTTATTAAATATGCATATTCTTAAGCCAAATCCCAAATTAACTAAATCAGCATTTCCGTTTTAAATTAACACTCTAGATGCTTGCTTGGGAAAACACCACATTTAACATTGGTATATTGTAAGCCTATTACATAACTAACTCAGTAAACTCAGGAAATGGGTAGTTATTCATGCTAATGCTATATTCAGGTACTTATGCATGAAAGCACATTAATGTATGGACTTAATGTGCTGATGCTAAGACTACCAACATGAATGAAGGTGGATTTTTTTTTTTTTTAGTGCAACTAAGATTTCTTTTTCAATTTGCTATTTTTATTTTTTATTGAATTTATTAAGGGTGACATGGGTTAATAAAATTTATAGGTTTCAGTTGTGCAATTCTATAATACAGCATCTGTATATTATATTGCGTGCTTACCACCCCAAGACATGTCTCCTTCCATCACTATTTCTCCCCCTTTTGCCCTCTGCTTCTTCCCCCTAAGTAAGTCCCAGATGATTTTAGGTAAAGGAATATGCTGTGCTGGCACACGGTGGCTGCCTATTAACTGGTAGCTACTATTATTATGCTCCTCTACTAATTATCTTAAATTAACTGTATAACATAAATACACCGAGCCACTTAACCTTTGTTTTTAACTATGTCCCCTGCATAGATTTTGTTACTGTTGTTGCCTCTTATTAAGCAGAATTTGATGGAACAGGTTTAAGCATATGCAGCCTTCTACCTAAGTAGGCAGGTAACCAAAGGAGGTGTGAAGTCTGGCTCTTAAACGCTTGTAGCATTTTTCATAAGACATCCTAGAAATAAAAATTGACATATTCTTAAAGCCGTATTGGAACTGAGCTTCTTTCTTACAGTTTATTTTCTTTTTGAACAGGGATCAGAGTTACTGCGAAGTCACAACCAGGAGTGATGAGTTGGTTCCTCTTTTCAGTGGATCATAAGAAAACAGAACGTTCTTGTTCTAATGGTTTTAAACTTTCAATTGTCAATTTTTATGCTAAGTCTTATATCTGTATATAAAGATGCATGGAGAGAAAAAGTATTTTTTCAGGTTGTAAATAATTTATTTAATATTTAATGGAAATGTATTTATTTTACAGCTCAATAAACTTTTTTTAATCAAACAGATTTGAGAGTTTGAATATTGAAAGTTAGTTTTGAGATTGCAAGACTCAGGTATTTTCTCATAACACTAAGGGTGATTATTTTAAAAGGATTCCTTCCTTTTTCCATTTTTTTTTACTCGTTTATGTTCATATTCAAAATGTATTCTTTTTCTTAGAAAGCATTCATTATGGAAAAATTATAAACTGGAGTCACTTAGTTCTCCCACAAATACTAGTGTCTCAAACCAGCTTTCTTATTTCATGTAGAATTTATTCAAGTCCTGGTAATTATAAGAGCCTCTAAAATGAACATTAGACACTGAAATTGTAAAATAGAAAAATTCTGCTCATCATCATCATCACCATAAATAAGAAGGTGACATGAATAGGTTTGAATATTACAAATGTGGCATTTCAAGAGAACCAGAAAGTACTTAGATTTGAAACTCCCTAACATAATGGCATGAATGTATAAAGCATCTAAAATCCACACTTCCATTTCCTCCTCTTGCTACATCTTTTACATCTTTTAAAACAAACACATGTGTATTTGTGGTGGGTACTCTTTCAAGAACATTAATGTTTATGGAATGATTCACAGTCTAATTCCTGGCTGGTCAATTAACTTACCTGCATACAAAACAATTTTTAAAATATGTGGAGAGCATCTTGGGGAAATTAGCTAATAATAATCCTAGCAATCATCACACAGAATTTCATGAATGAAAGCTGCCTTACACATCAGTACTTCCATCTGTCTCTAGCCTCCAACTTATAAAATTCTACCCCGTTGATCATCTAACCCCCATGTGTCAAACACAAGGCCCGCGGGCCAAATCTAGCCCACCAGGCCTTGCAATGTGGCCCGCACCGCGCTGTCATCACTGCACTCCGCTGTCAGTTTATGACATTGTCAGTTTATGACTGTTCAGTAAACCATTCGGCCCGCGATTTAGGCTGGATTTTAGATTTTGGCCCCTTCTCTGATTGAGTTCGACACCCCTAAAATTGCTTCCCAGCATCATCTGCACATTGTCACTTGAGTTTTAAATGACTACATGCTGCCCAAATCTGTTTGGCTCATTAGAGCATCGGTCTGCAAACTGAAAGATCCCGGGTTCGATTCTAGCCAAGGACATGTACATTGGTTGTGGGCACATCCCCAGTAGGGGGTGTGCAGGAGGCAGCTGGTTGATGTTTATTTCTCATCTTTATCCCTCTCCCTTCCTCTCTGTAAAAAAATCAATAAAACATATATATTTTTAAAAATGACTACATGCTCAGGTTCCCCTTTCTGATTTTCTTTTTTAAATGAATGGGGGCTTAAGGTTTTGTCTTTTGTTTTTGCTTAATCCCTTTACCTTTTTCACCAAACCCCTCCCCTCTGACAGTATATCATTTGTTTTCTGTATCTTTAAGTCTATTTCCACTTTATGTGTTTGTTTTGTTCATCAGATTTCACATTTAAGGGAAATCAATGTTATTTGTCTTTCTTTTAGTAGCTTATTTCACTTATCATAATACTCTCCAGGTCCATTCATACTGTTGCAAAAAGTAAAATTTCCTCTTCTTAAAGGCTAAGTGTAAACGTACCACAGTTTTTTTATCCACTTATCTACTGATGGGCACATGGGCTGTTTCTAAATCTTGGCTATCCTATACAATAAAGAGGTAATATGCAAATTGACTGTCACACCCTCACACAAGATGGCTGCCCCATGTAGTCCACAAGATGGCCACCATAAGATGGCTGGCAGGGGAGGGCAATTGGGGGCAATCAGGCCTGCAGGGGATCAGTTAGGCATCGATCAGGCTGGCAGGGGAGTGGTGAAAGGGTGCTTAGGTTGGCAGGCAGAAGCAGTTATGGACAATCAGGCAGGGAGGCAGGCGAGTAGTTGGGAGCCAGCAGTCCCAGATTGTGAAATGAATGTCTGACTGCCAGCAGTTGGACATCCCCCGATGAGTCCCAGATTGGAGAGGGTGCAGGCTGGGCATGTTGTGCACTGGGCCTCTAGTTGTAAATAATGCTGCAATGAACATAGTGGTGCATATATTCTTTCAAATCAGTGTTTTGATTTTCTTTGGTTATATTCCCAGAAGTGAAGTTGCTGGGTCATAAGGCAGTTCCATTTTTAATTTTTAAAGGAAACTCCATACTGTTTTCCACAGTGCTGCACCAATCTGCATTTCTATCAACAGTGCACAAGTGTTCCTTTTTCTCCAGCACTTGATTGCTGATTTATTAATGATAGCCATCTGACAAGTGTCAGGTGATAACTCATTGTGGTTTTAGCATCTTTTCATATATCTATTGTCCATCTGTATATTCTCTTTGGAGAAAGATCTATTCGTTTTTTAATTGGATTATTTGGTTTTCCTTTGGTGTTGTATAAGTTCTTTATAAATTTTGGAGATTAACCCTTATATGTATCATTGGTGAATATGTTCTCTCATTCAGTGGGTTGTCTTTTCATTTTGTTGATGGTGATTTTGTTGATGTGCAAAAACTTTTTAATTGATGTAATCCTATTTGTTTATCTTTTCTTGCCTGAGGAGACATATCAGAAAAAAAATTACTACAAGTAATGTCTGAGATTTTACTACCAATGTTCTCTTCTAGAATTTTTATGATTTTGAATCTTAAATTTAAGTTTTTAATCCCTTTAAGTTTATTATTGTATATGGTGTGAGAAGGTGGTCTAATTTTATTTTTTGCACATATCTGTCTAATTTTCAACACCATTTATTGAATATACTATCTTTACCCCATTGTATGTTCTTCCTATTTCATTAAATATTAATTTACCATTGATCTGCATGTTTTTTATGCCAGTACCATGCTGTTTTGATTACTATGGCCTTGCGATATATAGTTCAATATCAAGTAGTGTGATTCCTCCAGCTTTGTTCTTTTTCAAGATTGCTGTGAATATGTGAGGTCTTTTGTGATTCCATATGAATTTTTTGAGTATTTGTTCTAGTTCTGTGAAATACATCATTGTTATCTTGACAGGAATTACTGAATCTATAGATTGCTTGGATAGTATGGACATTTTAATGATGTCCATTAACATGATATATGCTTCCTTTATTTAGATCTTCTTCAATTTCTTTCTTCAGTATCCTATAATTTTCCAAGTATAGGTCTTTTACATCCTAAATTTATCCCAAGTTATTTTTTTTCATGCAATTGTACATGGGATTGTTTTCTTAGTTTCCCTTTCTAATAGTGTATTTTTGCTGTATAAAAATGCAACCTATTTCTGGATATGTATTTTGTATCCTGCTACAGTACTGAATTTATCAGTTCTAGTAGTTTTGGGGGGAATCCTTAAGGCTCTCTATATATGGCATTGTGTCATCTGCAAATAATGACAGTTTTATTTCCAATTTGGTTGCCTTTTATTTCTTCTTCTTGTTTGATTGCTATGGCTAGGACTGCCAGTACTATGTTTAATAAGAGTGGTGAAAGTGGACATCCTAACTTGACTATGAAATACAGACAACAGTATGGTAATTACCAGGGGGAAGGGTCTGGGTGGGGGGAGGTAGTCAAAGGGACAGGGGACATCAATGGCAATGGAAGGAGACTTGACTTGGCATGGTGAACACACAATACCACATACAGTTGATCTGTTATAGAATTGTACAATAAAACCTATATAATTTTATTAACAAATATTACCCCAATAAATTCAATACAATTCAATAATAAATTTAAAAAATTAAAAGTAAAAAAGATGCTGTGAACTGGATTACAGGTCATTTATAGATAAGTCACCCAGGCAACTCAATGTTTTGGCCTGTTTAGTGTAAAACAGTTATACACCTGAAACTTGTATAATTTTGTTAACCGATGTCACCTGAATACAATAAAAATGAAGAAATGAAATCACTGAATTGCAAAATAATGAACAAAAAATAAAAAATAAAATATTTCTAGAAACAGAAAACAAACTAATGGTTGCCAGAGAGGATGGGTTTGGGGGAATCGGTGAAAAAGGTTGAAGGGAAACATAGCCAATAATATTGCAATAGCTTTGAATGGTGACAGATGATTACTAGATTTAGTGTGACAATCACATTGTAAGGTACATAAATGTCAAATCACAAATGTTGTACACCTGAAACATCTAATAGTGTAGGCAAACTATAATTTAATAAAAATTAAAATAACAATTAGGCTGGGGTGGGCCATTGATATCTGCATTTTTTAAAGATTCTTAGGTATTTCCTATATGCAATTTCTGCTGAGAATCTCTGATTCACCTCAACCTAAACATCTACATTTTACGTTTTCTTCAGCCTTACTCACTAGACATTTATTGTGGATGATTCAAGTATAGTGCTAGAATATGAGGCAAATCTTTGATATGTTTTCCTTCTTAGTTGATGTGAGAAAGTGCAGTAAATAACTGGATGAGGTGTGTACTAAGATCCTTGGGTATTCAGGGAGCTCTCACCTCACTCAGCCTGATAAGTTAGGGAGGGCTTCCTACAGAGATGCTACCCCAAGATTATCCTTGAAGAATGAGTAGGACTTACAGAGAGATCATTACAGGTACAAACAAAATTCTGAAGTCATTAAATAGCATGACCTGAAAGTGAAAATACATAAAATAGTTTAGTATTATTGAAACAGAAAGTGTGAAGTCAACAGGCTGCAAAGGCAGCTGGAGTGGTAAGGGCAGGGTCACATAGGGCCTTTGACTTACACTCTAGGCCACGAGGAACCATTTAAGCCAGTTGATCAGTACCATAAACTTGATCACATTTGCATTCCAAGTAGGTCACAGGCAACTGTGTGTGAAAAGGGACTTGAGCCAAAGCCAAAGGGTGGAAGGTTGTCTTGGGAGCAGTTGAAATATGCCAAGTGAGAAATGAACACCTGGTACATCAAAGCAGGGAAAGAGAAACTCAACCTGTATTTGAATATTTTTTCTAAAATTGTTAAAAGCACAAAAATAAAGTGATTTATTATAAAAGTAAGGCTGAGCATAATGAGGAAGGTGAGAGAAAAGAGAAAATCTAGATGACCCTCAGGTTCCTGGCTTTTGGTGGCTAGGCAGATGGTGACATAATTTAAAGTAGGGAGCTTTTTGAACTAGCTTAATGAATATTCTCAGTGGGAAGCGTGGCTTTTTAGTTGTCCTTGACTGGAGAATGGCTCTTCTCTATTTTGCAATCATCCTTACCAATCTGTAATGAACTTATGAGGCAATAAGTACCAACCAGCCCAGTCAATTGGTTCACTGAACCAACCCTGGCTCTTACCTTACATCTGAGATTGCACTTCTAAGAAGAAAAATCTAGTTCTAAAAGTGTGATAATGAGTTCAGCTTTGAATCTGATGAGTTTGGGATGTCAGGAGACACCTAGTAAGCTTTTAGATACAGTCAGAAGTTCAGGAAGGGCAAGAATTATATTTTAAGAGTTGCCAAAATATATATGGTAACTGCAACCACAAAAACAGCTTCAAGGTTACCTAAGGAGGCTATACACTAAGTGGCCAGATTATCATGACCGCCTGATGTTTGTAGGCAGATTAGCGGTACACTGCATCGTATGGGATATGGAAGCTGAAGGCCTGTTCGAACACCTTTGCTGTCTGCAGTTACCAAGATAAAATGTCTCCAATTCAAACAGGAACATAAGGATTGGACAGTCGAGCACTGGAAAATAGTCATGTGGTCCGATGAATCACATTTCAAGTTGCATCATGCAGATGGCAGAGTGAAAATTTTGCAGAAACAGCAGGAAAGCATGCACCCCAGATATTTGAATACAACCCTTCAAGCTGGTGGGAACTATGTTATGGTTTGGGGCACGTTTTCCTGGCATTATTTGGGCCCTTTAATTCATGTGGAACAATGTCTGAATAGCACAACATACCTAAGTATTGTTGCTGATCAAGTTCATCCTATCATATTGATGGTGTATTCCAATGGAGATGGCTTCTTCCAACAAGGCAATGCGCCATGCCACCATGCTCATATTGTGCAGGCGTGGTTTCAAGAACATGAGGGAGACTTTAGCTTGCTTAGGTGGCCCCCACAATCACTAAATCTCAATCCAATTGAGCATTTGTGGGACGACGTTAAAAGAGCCATCAGGCAGCTGGTTCCACAACCATCAAATCTCACAGAACTGGACAGTGCTATTCATCAGGCATGGTGTCAGATTCCTCACATCACCTTTCCACATCTCATTGAGTCAATGCCAAGAATCGCTGCAGTATTGAAGGCATAAGGTGGTCTAACAAAGTACAGATGGGGTGGTCACAATAATCTGGCCACTCAGTGTAATGAGTCTGAAGAAAATATATTTATACTAGAGGCTCGATGCATGACATTCATGCACTATGGGAGAGGGGGTCCCTCAGCCCGGCTTGCACCTTCTTGCAATCCTGGACCCCTCGGGGATGTCTGCCTGCTGGCTTAGGCCTGCTCCCAGCAGTCAGACATTCCCCCAGGGGTCCTTAGTGCTGCTGCAGAGGCAAGAGAGGCTCCCACCACTGCTGCTGCACTCGCCAGTCCTGAGTCCAGCTCCCCACAGTATGAGCACACTGACCACCAGGGTGCAGCTCCTAAATTGAGCGTCTGCCCCCTGGTGGTCAGTGCATGTCATAGTGACCCGTCATTCCACTATTTGGTCTATTTACATATTAGGGTTTTATTATATAAGATTGACAAAACTTCCCAGTTGTCACCAAACACTTGGGGGAAGGATACCAACTATTTATAGCCAAGTGAAGGTTTTAGACACTTACCTGCTATTCCATGTACTTTTCTATCCCTTAAAATAAAAGTTTAGCAAACCATTACAGTGGAGTAGAAGAAAAAAAACTACTACTTTCATAATAAAAATAATACTTTTAAGTTTATTAAGTACTCAGATATTCCCACAGATGGTTTGTTTTTCATATATTTTTAACTGATTTTTTTAGAGAGAGAGGAAGGGAGAGGGACAGAGAGAGCTAGAAACATTGATGAGAGAGAAACATCACCAATAGGTTGCCTCCTGCATGCCCCGACAGGGGATCAAGCCTGAAACCTGGGCATGTGCACTGACCTGATTGGAAATTGAACCAGTGGCCTCTTGGTTCCTGGGTCAATGCTCAACCACTGAACTACACCAGCTGAGCCCCCACAGACTGTGCTACATGCTTTACACATAGTAACCCATCTAATCTCCATAACTTTTTAAGAAAGTAAGAACATTTTATAGATAAATAAAGTAAGGCTCAGGAGATTAAGTAACTTATCCAGGGTCACACAGCTAGTACAGAACAGTCAGGTTTTCTGCCTCCAGAGCTGGGTTATTTAACCTCCTTCCTCTGCTGCCTCTCCTATTGTCAAGGTGCTTGTTTTGGGTAGGAAGGCTATCTCCATTCCAGCTTAGCATGGTTTAAAGCCTCTTAAAATAGCTGGTTTATTTCTCTAAGACTCGGAGAAGATGACACTTTTTATCTATCTCTGTTGCCTTCACAAAACTTCCCAATCTATACATCCTCACAGAACAGAACATACACCTTACAGTTAGCCTATCCAAGGGGTAAGGAAGTTAGAAGAATATTTGTATAAACATTAACCATAAATGTTCAAATAGTTGGTTAAGAGCTGTCTAGGATGAAGGAGATTAATTCCCTGAAACTTTTGGCCTGCATCATGTGTAGGCAAAGTGAATTGCAAGGGCCAGAGAAAATCCCAAAGCATGAGATACAGGTGGGCTATAGGTAGGGCCAATGTGCTTAGAAACAGAAACAACCTAAGATGCTCATCATGGGTGGGGCATGATGAGCATCTGCTAAAATGGCTGGCTTATTGCTGAACAATGTAACTCTAACTTCTAGGCTACTAGTTAAGTGAGAAATCTATTTGTAGTTTTAAATGATTTTAAAACTGAGAATAAAAATCTTCTTGAGCTTCATAAAAGTTATATACTGGAACTTACAGTGCAGTTTATTCTTATCTAGAGATGCTTTCTCTTTGTGATTAGGAATGAGGCAAACTGTTCATTAACATTTCTATTGTTGAACATAACAATGTTGATTAAAGTTGAAAAAAAATGCAGAGGATAAAACAATTTGTTGAAAATAAATAAAACCATCTTGTTTGCAGATATGATAAGCTACCAGAATAGCAAATCTTAGAATTTATAAGATAATTTCATGGGATTGCCAGATGTAATACAAAATTCCAAAATTAATAGTATTTTTTTTCACTGAAAAATTACATACATAAATATTAAAATAAAATATAAAATAGCATTCACAATTACTGGAAAACTATTAGATATATGTGTTTTAGCAATGAATATATGATTGCATTAAAAAAATTTAGATGATTATTAAGAGAAATAAAGAAACTTGTCATGAAGAAACATCCCCTTCTTTTAGACTTTAGGATATAAAGAGATTAATTAATTCTCTTCTCAAATCCTCAGATTCAACAAAATGCTAATCAAAATTCCAAATGTGTATTTTGAGAAACTTTATAAATCATATGCTAAAATTTGCATAGGACAATAATAGTCCATGAAAATCTGCCATTTTGAACAACAACAAAAAAGCACAAAAAGAGCCTTATATATACAGACATATACAAAGTAAATTAGTAAAACAGTGTAGTTCTAGCATAAGTATGGACAAATAGACCAATGGAATAATACAGAGAGCCCAGAGAGAATTTATTATAGGATAAAGATAGCACTATAAATTAATAGGGGGAACTACTGACTGCTCAGCAGATATAATGAGTATTAGAATGTGGAGAAAAATAAAATTAAATAACTACCTTACATCATAGTCAAATGTGGGTTCCACGAGTATTAAGTTTTAAAATGTGAAATGCAATACTACTGTGTTAATAAAAGTGCACCACTGGTGTTAGAGGTTAGAACACTGGCCTGTGCGCCAAAGGGTCACAGGTTGGATTCCAGTTAAGGACATGTACCTGGGTTGCAGGTTCAATCCCTGCCCCCACCCCCCATCCTCTTCCTCCCTCTCTCTCCTTCCCTTTCACTCTTTCTAAAAATCAAAAGAAAAATATCAGTAGGTGAGGGTAAAAAAACACACAAAAACCACGAAGCAAAATATTGACTATTTTTTGTTTTACTAAAAAAAGGTTATGGGTAAATTTGACACACATTTGAGAGAATTAGAGAAAAATGTGCAATTTATCAAACCCAAAAGGTGTTATGATATGCAAGGAATGACAAAATCAGCAAGACAGGACAGGACCTCAACTTAAATGGAGGGAAAGGATATGAGCAAGGAATTCCCAGAATTTGAAGCTTAAGTGACTAATCAGCATGCAATCTAGACTAGTGCTTGCCCAGTGAGAATTAGCAAATTCAGCTCTTCCTCTAGATAGCTGCAGTCACATGCCAGGACATGAAGAACAAGGGCTGGATCTCTCCTCCCACTCACATTCTTGGCTGGGCATTCTTTTGTGAGTACCTAGCAGACATCTATACATCATGCCCTACATATAACGAGATGCTCAAATGTATTAAAAATATGGGAAGACAAATCAAAACAATAATAGGCTATCTCTTTATGTCCATCAGATTTACAAAAATAGAAAGATGAATAATGCTGGCAGAAGTCTGTGTTCATAGGAACTCTTTTTTAAAAAAAAAAAATATATTTTATTGATTTCTTTACAAAGAGGAAGGGAGAGAGATAGAGAGCTAGAAACGTCGATGAGAGAGAAACATCGACCAGCTGCCTCTTGCACAACCCCTACTGGGGATGTGCCCACAACCAACGTACATGCCCCTGACTGGAATTGAACCTGGGCCCTTTCAGTCCGCAGACTGACGCTCTACCACTGAGCCAAACTGGTTTCGACCATAGGGATTCTTAAACATTACTGGTTGGAGGTTAGCCTAGAACTGTTATTATAGTATTTAATCAAATGACAAATAAACATGTCCTATTACCCAGAGTGAACATATCCTTGAGATACATAGGCCCACAAAGGGACTCACAATGAGGATGCTCATTGCACTGTTGTTTACTACAGTGCCAACCTAGATGTCTATTACTGGCTAATGTAGAAGTCAAATGTGGTGGGTCACACTGGGACACTGTGCAGCCATTAAAACAAAGATATTCTCATAGAAACATGGGTAGGATTTTTGAAATGTTAAAATGTTAAAGCGAGGACCAAATAAACCAGAACAATTAATATTTTCTTATGTTGATTACATACACATTTTATACAGGGCACACATTATTTATATTAAGTAAGACTTAAGTTAATAGAATATAAAAAGGTCACATAGAACATTACCTTCAGAATGGTTGCCTAACCATGAAGGAAGGGTGTGATAGGAGCAGGGAAGTGGCAGGGGAGGTATTGAGAAGGCAAAGAAGAGATCAATGTGAGAAGAGAAGTGTGGGGGCACATGTGAAGACAACATATCATGTTGTTATGTAGAGAATGAACTAGAGAAGGATGAGGAGGAAGCAGAGATCAATTGGTGAGGTGACACAACCCTTTCAATGGATCAGATGAGAGAGAAAGAGGTAGGTTGAACTGGCAGTGGAGTTGGTATTGGCAGTGGAGAGAAATAAGAAACTTGAAAGGACCTAGGAAGCATCACCTGGAGGACACAGAATTTGGGAGAAGTAAAAAGTCTAGACAAGTGTTTAAACTTTATTCTTTAAAAAATAAAGTTATTTTGTTACTCTACAGTAAATAACTAGTTTCTATTGTTCACATCTTTAAGAGTTGATTTTGTTTAATGCAAATAAGAAATACCTGGGAATTGTCTAACAAAAGATGTTACTGCCTCTGAATTTCTGGATTCTCAGTCAATGAAGTCATTGAAGCCAAGAATATGTCTGAATCTGTGGTGGGAGGGAATAGACAGTAATAGTAAAATCTGCATAGTATGAAAAGGCTGGACTAAGTGACTTTCATAATATCATTCGATGTTAAGTACATTCATTTGGTGAAAAGAGCAGAAAACTATGTAACTAAGTGGAAGATATTCACTCATAGTGTTGTTAGTCCTAGGATAGTGAAAGCATTGCCACCATGATATAATGTGCTTACATTGGAATGAATGGAATCAGGTCTCAAATACCTCCTTGAAGGAGCAGAGCTTGAGTCATTTTTCTTGATAATTTCAATTGTTTTTATAGACATTCATAATCATTGTTAAATTTTAAGAAGGAAGAAAATAAAAACCACCCCAAATTTCAACAGAAATAAGACTGTTAATATTCTAATATAAAATTCTTTCAGATACTTTACTAACAAATATATGTTATATAAAGAAATTTTTATCACACTTTTAATACTTCTTTAAAAATTCTGATATATTCAAAATAGTCTATCTAATAAAAGAGTGATATGCAAATTTACCACATATCCGCTACACCCACAAGCCACACCCACCAGCCAATCAGGAGTGAATATGCAAATTAACCCAACAAAGATGGCTGTGGCCACAGAGAGAGCAGGAGTCTTGGGTTTCCCAGCAATGGAGGAAGCCAAGCTTTCCACCTGCCCTGGTCTGTCTTGGCCTCTGCTTAAGCCTACAAAGTTTCAATTATAGAAGATAAATAAATCTCGGATATCAGGGCCTGCCTCCGCTTGGGCCGTCAGGGGTGTGGCCAGCTTGCAAATCACCACAGGCCCCTTGTCCAGGCTGCCCCATGCCCCAAGGGAAGCCCCACCCTGATCCGGGATACCCTTCAGGGAAAACCAGACAGCCCCCACCCATGAACCAGGCCTCTATCCCAGTGTTTTTCAACCTTTTTTGGGCAAAGGCACACTTGTTTCATGAAAAAAATCACGAGGCACACCACCATTAGAAAATATTAAAAAATTTAACTCTGTGCCTATATTGACTATATATAAAGTAATTCTCTTGAATAGAAATCAAATAAACACAAAGAAAGTATTTTATAATTACTTTATTATGAAATATTAAGTAAACAAAATAGTGAAAAATTATAAAATTCTTGTCTTGTCTGCACCTACGGCACACCAGGCAACATCTCACGGCACACTAGTGTGCCGCTGAACAGCTGTTGAAAAACGCTGCTCTATCCTATCTAATCCTATCTAATAAAAGAATAACATGAAAATTGACTGTCACTTTAACACACAAGATGGTTGCCCTCATGTGGTCAAAGATGACTGCCCCCATGTGGACACAAGATGGTCGCCACCAGGGTAGGGCAGTTGGGAGATACCAGGTCTACAGGGAGGGCAGTTGTGGGAGATCGGTCCATCAGGGGAGGGTAGTTGGGAGGGACTAGGCCTGCAAGGGAGGGCATTTAGAGGTGATCAAGCCTTCAGGAAAGGGAAGTTAGGGGTTACTAGGCTGGCAGAGGAGGGAAGTTGGGGGCAACAGGGCCTGCAGGGAAGGGCAGTTGGGGGTGAGCAGGCCTGGAGGGGAGGGCAGTTAGAAACAAACAGACTGGCAGGGGAGGGCAGTTAGGGGTGACCAGGCCAGCAGAGGAGGGAAGTTGGGGGCAAACAGGCTGGAAGGGGAGCAGTTAGGCATCAATCAGGCTGGCAGGGGAATGGTTAGGGTGTGATCAGGCTGGCAGGCAGAAGTGGTTAGGGCACTCAGGAAGGCAGACAGGCAAGCAGTTGGGAGCCAGCAGTCCTGGATTGTGAGAGGGATGTCTGACTGCCTGTTTAGGCTTGATCCTACTGGGATTGGGCTTAAACAGGCAGTCAGATATCCCTTGAGGGGTCCCAGATTGAAGAGGGTGTAGGCTGGGCTGAGAGACACCACCCCCCAAGCACAAATTTCATGCACTGTGCCTCTAGTATTATAAATATCTCTCCAATATCCTCCAATGTTATTGTATAACATAACCTTTAGTGCTTTATAGTGTCCCATCATTTAGTCAATCCTTGAATATTTTGTGGTTAATTTTGAATGTGGGATGATGGAACACAGTGTGGATAAGATTTCTAAATAAAATGTATGGCTTTGTCTATAAAATTGTATGGACTGAAAAACAATATTAGAAGGATTTTTCTCATGGGATAAACTCCAAATCCTTAGCAAGTAGCAACTTCAATTGAGTGCTAACCATGAGCAAAAATAAAATAAAATAAAAAAGTTACACTTCAGATGTATAACTTTATTTATTTCTTGTAACAGCCTTTTCATCTATTAACTGCCCATATCACAAATGAGGATACTAAGGCACAGAGTCTTAGCACATTGCTCAATTCAGTTGGTGCATATTTTTTTCCAGGTAAGGAGAATTCCTGAACTCTTGTTTTCTTGCAGAGATTTCATTTTGCAGTCTAAAGATTCGATGGAAATCATGTTTTACGACTAAGAAAATAAATGGATATATATATTTGTAGAGTTAACTAAAGAATAATTGTGTTGGCTTTGTAGACATGGTATTTCTGGAAAAGCAATTTATAGTATGAGTTTAGCATTCATATATGCAAATAACTATAACATGGACATTCATGCATATCCCAGTTAGTGATATATACTCACTTCATTTCAGAAACATTAACAGTTGCTCTAGTGAGACCAAGGCACTGTATACCTCTGTGACTCTTACTCATCATGAAGGAGAACACATCAGGAAGGGCCTTATTTTAAGACACTGGTTCCTATCATCCATGTAAACATATATCCCAGTTGTTTGTTTATTAAATGTTTATTTAATGAATTAGTTAATTAAGAATATTCTGGGACTCCAACTCTGGCCTAAAATCAGTGACCCATTAATTTTAAAATACTTTTCTTAGTCAAAGGTCACCTACAAGGGACATGGAAGGCTGCCAAGGCTGTTGGGTTTCTCCCAAGGATCATTTTCAAGCACATGACTTATTCTATAGAGGCCCTTTGATCCAATAACCAAAGTGCTAAAGATAAGGGCTAGAGATGTGGCTCACTGAGTAGCTTTCAATAAAAAGTGAGGAGGGAGAATCTTAGCTGGTCAAAATTTGATTAGAGACAAATCATGGACAAAGAAAACAAAATACTGAATTAAGTCCCAATCAGCACTCTGCTGCTCAAATCCAAGAGGCCTTCAGGGAGACCAAATAGCTGACTGTGCTGGACCACCACAGGCATAGTACTAAGATGCTGGATGGGTGACCTGTTTATCCTGTCATTTGTGCTCACCAAAAGGGCCAGTGTGATGAGAAGCAACTTTATGTCCATTCCTGATCAGCCAGGACTTGCTGTGTAATGTTTGCATTTCTCCTTTCTGTGTGCCATTTTCCTTCATTTATAAAGGTTCAGGTCTCTCCCCTGAGAGGAGATAAGGATATCTTTAAGATACTCTGAATTACAGAAAGGAATGCTGGAAAGGACAGGAAACCCTGAGTCAGGAGACTTGAGCCTAGCAAACAGACTCTTTGGCCTCCTATGAACTGAAAAGGGAATGAATGACTTTTGACATGTAAAATATGTTACAATAAAGTTTGTTGCACTTGGCTTGATAGTAAAATATAGTACTCAATTTGCCAGGTGTGAGGCCTAACTGGACTTTGACAAGGCAGGTGGCTTTTCTAAATCTCAATGTTCTCATTTGCAATGACAGCAATAATAATATCCATCCTATATGCCACATAAGATTCTAATAAAAATCAAATTAATATCTGTAATGCTTTGAAAACAATAGTATTATAAACGAATGAGATGTAACAACACCCTAATTATTAGTAGTAATGCATTACTTCCCCTTATGTTTTTAAATTCAATATTATTAATTTAACTAGATGTCTGCTACATGAACATTCATGCACTTTGGCGGGGGTTTCCTCAGCCAAGCCTTGCAGTCCATGAGCCCTCAGGGGATGTCCGACTAACAGCTTAGACCCTCTCGGCAGCCAGCCGATTTCTCATATTGCCCAATACCAACTGGAGATATAAAATATATTTCATAGATATTATATAATTTCTAAGATATTATCTTCCCAAAACCGGAAAAAAATATATTTTATAGTGAATTTGGTTTTAAAAGTTTCTGATGAGTTATTGTGGGCCTATACTATCATAAGTATGAAAGCATAACAATAACAGCTTAGGCACACTGCATACTAATTTTTTCCTTGGAAATGTATCAGAACTTAGCCAGTAAAGTCCATGTTGGCCTGCTGAAAAGCTCTATTCTTAGTCCATTGGTACTCAAACTTCCCACTGAAATTTTCATGATAGACTATATTGTATTCCTTTGAAAATCCTCAGTGATGACAAATCTTCATGCTTTTGTATGTATTTCATTCTTGGAATCAACCAAACCTTCAAAAAATTATCTATTGTGGAGAGACCTTATTGAGTACTTGAAACTTTCAATAGAGACTTCAGTAGAGTCATGTCTTATTACCAGACCAGAAACTACTCTAAACCAACCCAAATAAAGCTTAAGGACAAGTGATAAAAGCATCAAATTTATCTGAAGTAACATAGCTTCATACCAAAAAAGAAAAACTCTGAACAGGAAGACAACAAAATCTAGACACTCACCAACATAATACCAAAATGTCCAGCATCACATTAAAACTACATTATTTTACTCAAGTTCCAATGGAAATAAAAGAACACCTGTTATGTTTTCTCAATTTCTGTTTATTATTTTTATGTTGATTTTTTTTCTACTTAAAATTTCCTTCAGAATAACCTTAATTTTAAACTAAAGTTAACTCTTTAGCTGTTTTGTCATCATAACAGTGTATTTGAATGAATGACATCTTTGATAGATTTAGCATTTTTCTGGATTACCAGGTCCTTAAACAATAAGTTGCAACTAAGTACATATGGGCAGGCTTGTGTGGCCATGGATATCATCTTATTTTAATACTAGATGCCCAATGCATGAAGATTCATGCAAGAATGGACCTTCCTTCCTCTGGCTGCCAGCACCACCTTTGCTCGGGCCAGAGCTGCCTTTTCGCCTTCCCATGTGGCCCAGAGGCCTGGAGTGGTTGGGGCAGATTGGAATACTCTGCCCCTAGCTGCTCAGAGCCTGCATATGCAAATCAACCCACCATTCTTTGTTGTGTTGATTTGCATACTCACTCCTGATTGGCTGGTGGGTGTCACAAAGGTACAGTCAATTTGCATCTTACTTTTTTATTAGTGTAGATATCATGTGGACCGCACATATTTCTTTTCTGGGTGGTATTTTCTTCCTCAGTTTTATTTACATACCTCAAAGATTTGTTTGACCCCACTCAAAGCTAATAAAGAAGGACCTGCTCTAAAGAATATATATTTCTACTAGAACATGAAGCACCATGCCCTTCTATCCCTATTAGCTATTACTTCAAGGCTGTCAGGCTTTTTTTGATGCACAGTGGGACTACAAATTGAAGCATAATGCAGGATGTCCCTGGTGTGATGATTCATATTTTACACTATAAGAGACTGGAGAAAACTACTCTCAATTTATTTGTTTTCTACTCTCACCTCAAATAAAATGATGATATATCCCATGCTCTATTAATACAATTTGCAAAGAAAAATTTCAAATATCAATCCTGTAAAAAATGCATAAAAATAATCTATTCAACTCATTTTAAGAAACATACACTGATTACCTATTATATCCCAAGTGCCCTGATAGACAGTAAAATTATATAACAGCAATAAAATGCTCAAATTTTCATCTTATAAAGATAGTCTTGAACTTTCAGGCACTTAATTTTCAATTTTCATTTTTATGCAATATAAACTGGCATCCTTAAATGAATTTCAATAAACCTAATTTAAACATTTATGCATCAGTGGGTAACATTTCAAGTCATGGTGTGACAGATCTTCCTGTCAGCTAAGAATTCAGTTTGGAATTTATTGTCCCTGTTTTTAGTATTACAGTTTTAATTTCTGCCATTATTTAATTATTTTGCTGTAATGGTTTTTATGGAATTATCCCCACCTAAACCCAGTATTATTCTCTGAATTGAGGTGGGAACAATTTCATAAAGTCTATGTCCTCTGGATAAGTAAACTTTAATACAACTTAAAAAAATAAAAATCACTAATATTTCATTGCATTTTAATTATTAACTAATAAAGTGAATAGAAAATAGAAAAATCCAAGTGCCAATAACTTTATATCAGGAAGTCAATACTCGACTGCTTACATAACAAATTTTTAACCCTGGACAGGTGGTTACTGTGATCAATTAGTATACTGCTTTCATTTGGGAAGAGAAAAAAAAAATTAATAAGTACCATTAGAATTATTTGAAAGAGGCAAAATTGTGGATTTTGAGAGATGTTTTCACTTTCTGGGAACAAAACGCTTCCTATGTTGCATTATACATCCCTGTTTGGTTGCCTACCTTCATACTCATCGCCTGTTTTTGTTTAAAGCAGATGTAGGGAATATTTGCACCAGGTAATGAAAAATAATGAGTCAAATCCATCCTTGCTGAAAGTTTATCTTCTCAGTTGGAAGATTTCCTTGAAATTTATTGAAGACAATTGGAGACAGTTTATTTTTTTTTTTGGGGGGGGGGGGCGGGGACAGGGGGACGGGGGCGGTGTAACTCAGAAATATAACCAGACATTTCAGGGAAAGGAACTGTTTGAACTTGTTCTGGGAGGGCCCAGCTGATTAGTTAGATTCTATCCAAACATAACAAAAGCTCTTCAGGGCAGAACTGCAATCTCTGGGGAAAGCTTTCTATTTAAAAGAGAGATTGCCTGTGGCATTGGGGCACACACAAGGCCTCTGACAACTAGTTTCAAGACTTGAGGAGATAACAGTAAAATGGCACTGAAGCAAAGGGATTTAACCAAAATTATGGAACTAGCAACTAGCATGGGGGTAGAAGGAGTTGTGCAGAGAAGAAAGGGAGAGGGAGAAGTGAGAGAGAAGAGATCAATTAGGAAGAAGGGATAGGTTAAAAGAAAATCCGAATAATTTGAAAGAAACATGCCCAATCAGTCCCAATCTCTTGTAGGTTTATTGACTTTCTAGCTTCTGCTTTCTCCAATTTTTCTTACTATTTTCTTTGGGAAGAGTATGCAATAGTAAACAAGCTCCCTGGTATTGATCCCAGCCTGTTCCCCCTCAAATCTAGCCTGAATTATTTGATCTCTAATGAGAAATATATACCTCCATTAAAAAAGAATATTCTGAGCCTTATTCACTTAGTGACAGCAATTTGTCCCTTCCTTATGCATAAAACAAATGTGGCTTCCGACTCTTTCACTCACCAGGCAGGATGTTGTAAGGATGGATGGGTTGAGGGAAGTTGTAGGCAAAGAGACAACAGCGATCCTTCTTTTGGAAGCTACATCTAAGCTGCCGACTTGAGTGCTCAAAGCCCAACTTAATGGAATGATAAGAGTGAATAGGTTTATAGCTCTTTATATAAGCCAGTCAGTGTTCTATGCTCTTATGTGAATTAACTTATTTAATCCTTACATTGAATTTATGAAGTAAATATTATTGTAGCAAGCTGAGGAAAATGAGATCCAAAAGGTCTTAGGAACTTCACCCAAATCACCCAGAATTAAAGTTTGAATCTATAATCTGAGTTTAATTAAATTATGAAATAAAAATAAAAAGTAAAAATATAAAATAAAATATATTTTAATTTTTAACCAAAAAATTGTTTTTTAAAGCATTCAGCTGAACAGTGTTATCTCACACAAAGCATACACTTTATTATTATACCTTGCTATGTTAGATTAGGCATAGCAACACATTGATTGAAAGTTGTTAAAAGTACTGAGTGATATCATGAAAAAAGATAATAATGAGGCAATACTATGTGCATCTTTAGTTCATTGATTCAAATAAGCAATAATCTATAGGTAATTATGAAATTGAATTAAGTTGACCCCCAAGGAAGGCAGTTTGAGCCAGATATGACAACTATATTCTTTGCTCACAGTTTAGAAAAATTAAAACAGCTGCACTGATGGAGAATATACTGTCTTCCAGGAGTTTCTCAAAGTGTTTTAAATGTATTATATTATTTAATCACCATTACTATCTTATGAGTATTATTATTCCTCTTCTACGGATGAGGAAGATTCAGCCAAAGGTAATTTAAATAGTAATTTAAGCAAGACTCTACGTGGCACAGTTGGATATTGAATATGGCAGTTTAATACCAGAATATGTTTCTTTAACATCAAGGTGCTAGATTTGGGCACAATGGTGGAGGGGAGTTTGGTGCACAAAAACCACACAGCGTGCTAAACAGCCTTTTTAGAAAAAGACTTCCCTGACGACTGAATTTATAAGTGCCTCTGTGACTGTGTTCTAATTAGTTTTCTTAGAGGGGTGGCTTTTTGAACTTATCAAGTTGTATTGGGACTTTTTGTATCTGTGGCTCCCTCATCAAGTTCTTATCACTGCTTGCCCTTGGTAATATTGGCTTGACAGCTTCTGAGCAATTAATGGGTGGGCTAGGGCAGTTATCGGCAATCTCATTAGTCAACAGAGCCAAATATCAACAGTACAAGGATTGAAATTTCTTTTGAGAACCAAATTTTTTAAACTTAAACTTCTTCTAACACCACTTCTTCAAAATAGACTTGCCCAGGCTGTGGTATTTTGTGGAAGAACCACATTCAAAACGCCAAAGAGCCACATGTGGCTCGCGAGCTGCAGTTTGCCGACCTCTGGGCTAGGGCATTTCTCCTCAAGGCCCTTGCCACTGGGAAGGTTCAATGGATTTTCCCCTACTTTCTGTTGCTCAGCATATCCCTGCCCTAAGGTAGGCCACCATGAAAATTACCAACACTGATGGAATCCAGGGCACATGGAAAAACCAGTCATATGCAACATAATGTCATATTATACAATTAGTTTAAGAAATTGAAAGAATTAAACAGTCTTTTCCAAAATGGCAGGATGTATTTCTTTTTACTACTGAATAATATTCCATTATATATACACGCCACATTTTCTTGATCTATTTATCTTTTGATGGACATCTAGCTTGCTTTCATATCTTTGCTATTACTAGTAATGCTGAAGTAAACATGTGGGTGCATTTACCTTTTCAAAATAGTGATTTTGTTTTTTTCAGATAAATATTCAGAATTGTAATTGCTGTATCATTTGACAGCTCTATTTTTAATTTTGGGGGTAACCTCTCTACTGCTTTTGGGGGTAACCTCTCTATAGTGGCTCCACTACAGTCCCTTAAACAGTGCATGAGTGGTCCCTTTTTTCCACATCCTCGCCAACACCTGCTGTTTGTTGATTTATTAATGATAGTCACTATGACAGGCATATAGTGATATCTCAATGTGGTTTTAATTTGGATTTTCCTGATTATGTGATTGTCAGTGAGCATCTTTTCATATGTCTGTTGGCCATCTGTATGTCCTCTTGGGAGAAATATCTATTCAAGACCTCTGTCTACTTTTTAACCAGATTGATTTTTGCTGTTAAGTTTTAAGTTTTATGAGTTATTTATACATTTTGGATTTTGAATCTTTACTTGATGTGTCATTGGTGAATTATCTAACCCCATTTAGTAGGTTGTCATTTTTGTTTGTTGATATTTTCCTGAACTGTGCAAAACTTTTTTAGTTTGATGTGGTCCCATTTGTTCAATTTCTCTTTTCCTTTTCCCCTTCTCAGGAAGATATATCCAAACGTATATTGCTGAGAATGCCATCAAAGAGCTTAATGCCTGTTTTCTTCCACACAGACTAACTTTGAAACTCAGCCAGAAACTTTGTAGTCCAGATCCATAGCTCACTCATAGCCGATGAGGTGTTCCCACACTTTCAGGCAATCAATAATGAAAGGAATAAAAAAAAAGATTGTTCATCAGCCACACTCCAGCTGGTACCTTGTACATACTGTATATCTAGCCATTAATATTTTTAACCCTTTATCATCTAAATGATATGGGAATTGATGAGCTGTAGAAAATGCATTGATAAACCTTGGTGCGGGGGAATGAGGGTGTACAGATTGAGAAAGATCTTATGATGTTGATAGTTTTATATGTGTAATTAAGACTCCCTTAAATCTGGGCAACTTGACAGCTTAGGCTGATCTCTTTCCCTTGCCAAATAAAATGCTCTGCAATTCTCCTTAGGTTGTTGACAGGTTGTTAAAACAGGGCAACGTGCCCTCATCTAACCCGCCTCAGCTTGAGTCTTTGTTCATGGCCCTGAGTCCTTGGATTTATTTGCCAGGGAGAGGTGTGGCTATGGGAAGAGTGCACCAAGTTCATGGTCTTGAAGTCACTGCATACAAGACATCAAGCAGGTCATGCTCCTGTACCTGAGTACAATAAGCAGGGCCTGGCACTGGTAGGTAGGAGATATGCCACCTGTAAGCAGTCTGCAAAAGAAGGATGTCAGAGACAGGGGAAAGCAGGTCAGAGGGTCTGAAGGCTTTGATTTCTATATTTGAGCACATTTACATGTGTCTGTTCAGTGAATGTCAAGAGCCATCCACGTCCAGCAGGCTTTGCTGTAGTCCCATTATCATTTACTCTGCAGAAAACATATAATCCTGGGTTGATGAGCTTTGTTGATAAAATGGCTCTGTTGCAATAAGATTGAGATCCATGTGATAACCCTTCAAACATAAATATAACAATAAAGTAGAGAAAGAGAAACAAAAATATGATCTTTTTTTTTTCTAAACAAAACTAAACAAGAACCATACTTCAAATTCCTTTTCTGCTGCAACTGAGAATATATGAATATATTTTTTTAAAAAAGTTGGGTCTAAAGCTTTATCCCAAACCTTTGTACAGTCATATAAGTTAATTTTATAAAAATCAGAGTACAAAATGCATACATAATCTAAATATTTGCAAGCCCAAATGAATTGCATGAACTCATTATGGGCAGCTATGTGATTTGTGAAGCCCAGTGCAAAGTAAAAATAAGAGGTTGCTTATTAAAAAATCAGGGGGGAAAGTGCTATTAAAGGAACTAGAATACAAAGCTTTTCCATTTCCCCTACAGTCTTTCTTTTGCCCTATCATGATATTTTTGAATGTACTCTAAGAAAACTTAAAATTTGTATAATATTAGCTTGAAGTTTACCATTCATGTTTATATTGTGCAGTGCTGGTTTTTAAAAGCATTTATACTAGTAAAAGCACATCACTTGTTTTCAGAAACAGTGAAGTTACACAACTCTTCCTTTGGATAGCACACATGTACATACAATTATTTTTTTCCAGAATAATTGAAACACTTGGCAAAACTAACTCAGCTGTTTTTATTTCACTTCTTGGTATGCACACTTTCTGCCAACAGGCTACCTTCCTCTTACTGAAGGGCAAAGAGAGACTGAAGGACAAAGAACTATGGTGACCCTATCTTTCCCTTTCCTCCCATGTGAATATTTTCAGTGTAAGTGATTGGCCTATGTGAGAATTAACACAAGAAAGAAAGGATGCTGTCCATTGGGGTAGGTTCCTTGAGACGGAAAGGTCTTTCACATATCAGCAGTCTAAGTTGGGGGGAAATAGGGGACATCTATAATACTGTCAACAATACAAAATAAACTTATTTTTTTTTAAATAAAAAAGTTAAATTTAAAGAAATACAGCGATGGAAAAGGCATCATAAGTCAGTATAATATGTTACAAAAGCAGTATTGCGAACTTAAAATTTTGAGGCAAGAAAGTGGAGTGTGGGAAAACAATGCCCTTATCACATTTTTCAGCAAGAAGGAAGAACAGTCTTTTAACAGAGAACATTTGAATTATGTTTGGGATTTGGAAAACTAAAGATGGAAACAAAGAAGCCAAGATGATGGAAAATTAAGATAGAAAAATAATCCTGGACCAGAGTAGGAGACCCCAGATAAAGCATTTCAGGTTTATTACTACAATAACAATGGTTATTATTAATAATAAAATAATAAGAGCTGCCATTTAGTAATTCCCTAAACTGTGGAATTACTGTAGCCATCTTTTACAGTATATATGTTAATTCCTTTAATCTTCATGATAAGATGTGAGTTAGGTACTGTTAATAAGACAAATTTTTACAGAGAAAAATTATCTATAATAATAAAAGTGTAATATTCAAATTGACCGAATGACCGAACAGCAGAATGACCATCCAAATGACTTTCCAGAAAACCACGCTATGATATGCATTGGAGCCAGGCCAGCCAAGGTGGGTGTGATGCGATTGGTTGAGGGGGCCCCACTATTGCCCCACAGAGGGAGGCCCAGGCCACCCTCTGTGTGACGATTGATTATGGAGCCCTGACTGGGTGGACAGGGCCTCCCTCTGCTGGGAGATAGATCGCAGAGAACTGCAATTGATAGTCTTGCAGAGGGAGGCCCAGGCCAGCCAAGTGATCCCACCCCATGCCTGTTGCCCAGAGAGGGAGGCAACTGGTGGCAGGGAAGGGGGGGGGGGGGAGTGCCAGATGGCAAGCAGTGGCAATGGTGGGGGCAGGGCCAGCTATGGGCAGCCAGAGAAAGGAAATCCCCAATAGACCCTGATTGTCGGCCAAACCTAGGGACCCTACCTGAGGGGTCCCAGATTGTGAGAGGGCGCAGGCCGGGCTGAGGGACACCCCACCCCAGTGCAAGAATTTCATGCACCAGGCCTCTAGTGTTAAATAAATTGCCCTTGGCCTCACAGCTGCCAAATGGAAGTGCCCAGAGTATTTGAAGGTAAGTATTGAAGCACTTGGAAGAAGAGAAGATAGACTGAGAGGCAGCTAAATCTGCCAATATGGTGCAGGACCATTTGGAGTGAGGTTGTGTGGAGGCAGTTGTTAAATCAAAAGCAATATTGAAATATATAGATACAAAATTTTTAAAGAATGGACTAGGGAGTAGCATAGCAATGGAAAAGGTAAAGAAAGATATAAAAAATAATGCAATAAAAAAATCAATAGGTTTGAGAGCCTTGGGTGTATTATTGGCTCAAAGATAGCTAAGAATTAAAGACTGTCAGTTTATATCAGAGGCATATTATTCTGCTCTGTGACACTTTGTGAACAAAAGAATTGTCCAACAATTTAGTGAAATGAGGAATTTATTCCAAAGCATTAACACTTCCTATTAGTCATACATTTGTTCATGTATTTACTGATTTAACAAGTAGTGATTAAGTGCTGTACAAGATACTAAAACAACGAACATTTCTATCAACATTTTATATTGACCACTCAAAATCTAGGTATTTACGTTACAGTGGTAAATAAAGCAGATAAAGTTTCTACTCTGGAGAAGTTTACAGACTCTTGTTCTCTAGGAGTGTAGAACAAGAGCTAAATAAAGGCTTTCTGTCTACTGAAGTTTGCATGGAAGTCAGACCGTCCAAGAGTAGTCAGGTATTTTAGAAGCTTACAGACTATTGTAGAGGATATAAATAGAAAGAAAGAAATAAGAAAGAAAAAAATGAAGATAGTTACCATTCCCTGCAAAATGATATCAGAATGTCAAAAAAATAAATAATATGAAATGAAAAATATATGTGTCAGAAAATATAGGTGCTATGAAGAAAGTCAGATATAAAAGAGTAATGAAACTGAGAATGACTAAAAAGTAGCACATTTAGATAAGAATGGTCAGGGTCACCTGAGGTGGTGACAGCTGAGCTGAAACTTGAATAATGAGAAGCTGTGGTGGTGAATAACTCAGGTGCAAAAGGCCTAAAGGATGGCGTTGGTATGTCAGAGACACAAACAGTTTTGCTGGTGGTTGGTGAGGAGAAGGGAAGTTGTATGAGTTCAACTTGGAAAGGTGGGTAATGGTCAGGTCATGCAAAACCAAAAGATCCAGTTTCTCTATGCAAGTAATTCATGGACTAGTGCAAGAGCAGACTGCTAGACACATGTTTACTTTACAGTAGCATGATAAATGCTCTGATAACAACCAACACAGGAGATAAGTGAGCACAAAAGATCAGCTACACTTCAAAAGCTTGACAGGTGTCTGTGATCTTCCTTCATACAGACCACCACTACCCCCCCAATGCCCTCCTTCAGGGCAGCTCCAAGGCGACCATACTCTCCAGTCAATCTGAGGGCACCTCTGAACAGGCAAGCAAAGACTTGGGTTTGTTGCTTACAAACCACTCTGAGCCCTTGGGAAGAGAGGTACTCAGTAAACAAGGCCTAGGATTAACTCACTGCTTTGTGAGATCAAAGCGCTTTATAAACATTAACTAATTGAGCATATCACATTGCAGTGTTGGTGTTGTAATGAGTCTCTGTCTGAGTTTTTTATTCTTTCTAAAATACCTGACTACTCTTGGAAGGTATGACTTCCACACAAACTTCAATGGACAGAAAGCCTTTACTTAGCCCTCGTTCTCCACTCCTAGAGAATTTGGGGAGAGGGGGATTAGTGAGAATGCTACTTGACAGAAGTATTCCTTTCCTTACCCCATAGCCAATTTGAGATCATTTGAGTTAAGATCTGTATTAATAAAGCTATGATTATAGGGCCCAACCCTGTATGGACCTTTACTGTTTGCCATGCTCTGTGAACTCAATGACACCCCTAATCTTAGCCAACTATCTCACAGATACATTTTGTCACCAGAATGACTTGGACAGAAAGCACAAATAGATGCATGCTGCAGAATCACTTGTTGGTTTGTTGAAAATGCAGGTTCCTGGAGCCCTCTCAAGAGCTGTTGAATCATAATTCCAGTAATCTGTACTTTTATAGGTTTTCTAGTTACTTCTTGTGACGGTGCATGCAATTGAGAACTACTGCATAAAAATCAACTCAAATCTCAAGTCCATTCCATTCCATTTGGTACATATTTATTAAACATCTCAAGCACAGATGCTGCTGATGAAAGAAAGAAGAGGAAGACCCAGTTCTAGCTCAAGAAATATATCTTCCAATAGGAGAAAAAAACAGAATAAGAAGAGAGGTGATTTTAATGCAAGACGGAGCATGATAAAGTTACGCAGAGCATAATGATGGTTCAGAAGAGGCAGGGATGATAGTCATTTGGAGTCCAAGAAATGAAGGCTACCAGTCTCTATGTTGAACTTGTAGGATAGTAAAGATTTCAGCTGCTACAGCCTCATAATCAGAATCACAGGCTTTGAAGTGAGAAGGCCCTGGATCCTGGTTGGGGCCCTGCTACCTCACTGTGTGATTTTGGGCAAGTCCCCTAACATTTATGTGTTTGATTATTCCTCTATAAAATGAGGTGGCTGACAACATGAGGTCCTTCCTACCAAAGTACCTTAGTACTTTGACTTTATCTGCCTCAGTGATCCAGGGGAGGTATTATGGCTTTTCAGACTGACTCGATAAAGACTGTGACACATGGAATGCTGTTGGCAGCGAGAGTTGTGTGCCAGGTAGAGAGGTGTGTTGAAGCCAGCACCCCCTTGGGCTGGGCTCCCAGACAGGTTTGGTGAGAAGAAGTGCTGCTTGTCTAGAGTCTGTCATTGCTGGTTTAAAGTTGTTTACTTCTCGTTAAACACAGAAAGGAGAAAATAGAGTTCTGTTGCTGCTTTTGAAACGAATTCCTCCCAAGAAATGTCATTAAGGCCTCCATAACTACTGCAGAACGAAGGAATAAAAAGATTAGGAGGAAATCTCCTGAGTGGGACTTTGTCCTGGGTGAAAGTGGACCTCAAGAGGGACAGGGCTCAGCTAGGTAGAGATGAGGATTTGCTGGGGATTGATGATGGCTGTTTCTTTTCTCCCAAGTTCATGCTGGTACTATTTTTTTTTCCTTCTTTCATTTAGGGATGGAGGTTTTTTAGGGCATTCTGGGGGATTTGTAAAGTAAGAATTAAGCTAAGACTCTTCTGGTGCTATTCTGAGGCTTCCAGGGAAGGACTTTCTGGACAAGGAAATCCTAAGGGCTTCTTCTATTTCTATGTGACTGTTCCTTTGAGGGAAGAGAGAGTAAATCAAGTCTTGTGAGTTTCTCAAGGTAGATGCATGGTTTTGAAGCCTTTGAGCAACTTTCAAAGTTTGTGTGTTGATGATTTAGAATGCCTTGAGGGTGGTGATATGCAGATAAATCTTTAATGTCTGGGAAATCTTATTTTTTGTTTTGTTTTGTTTTTTTGTGGCATTTGCAGATATCTCTGGCATAAATATTCCCATGATGGCTGGTTTCAATGATGTGAGGTCACTGAATTCAGAGTTAAGAGCAGATGCAGTCGAAACCGATTTGGCTCAATGGATAGAGCATTGGCCTGCGGACTGAAGGGTCCCAGGTTTGATTCAGGTCAAGGGCATGTACCTTGGTTGCGGGCACGTTCCCAGTAGGGGGTGTGCAAGAGCCAGTTGATCGATGTTTCTCTCTCATTGATGTTTCTAACTCTCTATTCCTCTCTCTTCCTCTCTGAGAAAAATCAATAAAATATATTTAAAAAAACAAAAAACAAACAAAAAAACAGATGCACACATCCAGTGAGTACCAGCTGGCTTCTGTATACTGCTGTTGAGGATATTACTAATGTCTTTTCCAGAACAAAAGTAGGTTGGCCACTTAACTGAAAGGTTTAGTTTCTGAGAAAGAAGAAACCAGAATTACCTCTAGCTTCTCACTAAATCATTCAGAGGAACCAAATTGCATAATGAAGTTGGGGGGAATGGGGTTGGAAGCATCTTTATTCAGCATTGTGAGGCTGGAAGACTTGTGAGAAATCACCAACACAAATACATGTTCTTTAGGATGGACTAAAAAAATGTTTTGAAATACAGAAATCTCACTTTATACTACTTGTTCAAATGAAGGATTTGAAAGTTCAGTATTTGGACAATGTTATGTGCTAATTCTCTCTGGATATATTTTCATATATATATATATATATATATATATATATATATATATATATATATATATTTAATTTCAAAACAGAAAGTAAGAAATGATAATGGAAATAAAAGCAAAACAATGCAGAGGGCCATAAAGTAAAAGCAACACTCCCATTGTTTCCAAACTCCAATTTCACATTTCAAAATTAACCACTGTTAACAAGATGGCATGTATCAGTCCAGGTTTATTCCTATTCTTATTCAAACACAGATAGAAATCTTTTATTTATATTTTTAATATATTTGTTTTGATAGTGTACAAACATAAGAAGATAGTACATGTAGTCTAAAACTTGAGTTTTCAATTAACAAAACACAGAGATGCCAAAACCGGTTTAGCTCAGTGGATAGAGCATGAGCCTGCCGACTGAAGGGTCCCAGGTTCTATTCTGGTCAAGGGCATGTACCTTGGTTGCCGGCACATCCCCAGTAGGGGACATGCAAAAGGCAGCTGATCGATGACTCTCTCTCATCGATGTTTCTAGCTCTCTATCTCTCTCCCTTCCTCTCTGTAAAATATCAATAAAATGTATTAAAAAAAAAACACACACAGAAAGTATCTTTTCAATTGGTTCATTCAGCTCTATGTAGCTCATTTTAATGGATGCTTAAAATTCCAAGTGAATGCTTGAAAATGATAATATTCAGATGGTTTCATTTTCCCCTATTGTAAACATGCTAAAATAAACAACTTGGTCACAAGGGGGTAAGTGGTTAAGTTCGGTGATTCCTTGGAGGTCATTGTTTGAGTTGAAATCCTGGCCTTCCCCTTTATTTTCTGTGCGATTTTAAGCAAGTTGTTTAGCTCTTAAATTTCATAAACTGTAAACTGAGGTTGATGGTAATTCATAAGAAATAAGTAAATTAACACATGCTTAAAACAATAACTGGCACACAAAAAGCATTTGATAAATCTTAGTTCCTATTATTGGTATCTTTGTTCACTCACAGTAGCTTATCAGTATTTTAGATACTTAGAAGTGAGTCAAAATGTACATAATTAGCTCTGGAAAGCTTCTGGCTAGCTCTAGCACCCTGCTGTTTGAGGTCATTCTTACAGCCATTCCTAAAGTATGCAGATTTCACATTTGTTAATGTCAGATTGTCCACAACCCTCCAGGTTGTACCACTTTGAATCCCAACAATGTAAAGTAGGTCTCTTGCCAATACTGAAGCTTATCCATGTTACCAGTTTGCCATATACATATTATGAGGTTTGATTCAACCAAAGAATAAGTTACTTAGGAGCAATGGGTGCTGAGAAGGATTATGAAAAAAGGGCCAGGGGAAAGGGAGCTAGGGATCTCATCTCCTTTTTACTGGGGACAGAGATCTTCAATACTGAGATTGCTATTACTACACACTGAACCTTTCAGGAGATACGCCTCTTTCCCCCATTTTTATCTAGAGTCTATGTGCCTTGCCTAGAGGCAGAGACAAGTTATAGTGGTTCAGGATGGTTTTGCTAGCATGGTATCAGATGCATGCAGGTAGAGGCTATCTCAGACAGGAGTAATGTGACATCACCTTCCCTCCAACAAGATCGTATTCTCCCAGGCAGTCTTTGCCAAGGCAGGTTGGCCAGGTTATATTTGTCAGTTATCACACCTCCCACAGATATAACTTTGCTGTTCTACTTGGTAAAGTGGCAGTTGAGGATGGGGAATGAGAAAGAACTGTATTTTCCCAGAATCCTCCTCAGACAGTATAAACAGTGCTGACAGACTTAATCCCATGATGCAATGGTGCATTTGAATGCTTTTCGGAAGTTTGGTATTGCTCAAGAAAGGAGGCCAGGCTCTATGCTTTATTGAGATCAAGGTATTGTTCAAGGATTGCAAAGTGAATGCAATTCTTTTTCAAACGATATAATCTCCTTTCTCATCAGATTGTGGCAATCTTATTCTGAATCATACAGAGTCTTAATTAATAAATCAGAAATCAAAACTGGTTCAGAACCACATACCTAGAAATCAGATATTGTAATAGAATAGAAAGAGAGAAAGTGAAGTTTTTAGATATCTGGTCAAAAAGGGATGTATTTTTCTGGATACATCACCTGTTCACCTAATTGCATACTCTGTTACATATTGAATTGGAGCTATCTGGTCACATTTATAAAGGCAAAGATGCCATATTCTCAGCTATAAGTGAGCATGCTCAATTGAAGTGAAGATCTTGTGATTACCCCAAATTAATGTAAACAATATGCAAATTTCTGCTATAGACAAAAATAAATATATTGTTGTAGTGGCCTTAGATGATCTGCTAAGTACTAGCAGAACTACTAGGAAAACAAATCTGCACTTTTACACCAATAGCATCTGTATGGGCCTGGTGACATGGGAACATATCATCAGGATAACCCTCTATTTTACAACTTCCAGAACACAAAAAGGAGACGATTGTTCTTTTAGTTTCCCCAGATTAGTAATTTGACTCAAGACCTATCAAAAGTTATGGACTAGTTCATAAGCATACAAGAATTGCCCCTATTTTTATTTTATGTGCCTTGTCTAGAGGCAGAGATGATCCATAAGTAGTTTTGAATGACTTTATGTTCATTGGGAATTAAAAGTAAGAAAAACAAACTGATATATCATTTTAACTGAAAGGAATGTTCTCCTGTTAATTTGGGGAAATTTATCTCCTAAGAGATGACAGAAAAGGATAACTCGATTAATATGATAGAATGGCTCAATGTCAGATTTTGTGTAAAAAGACAGAGATTTCTAATTTTAGGAAGAATTTGAGGGACCTGTTACAATGCAAGGAACCAAAGAATCTCCTACCTTCTTTCCAGGCTATATGTCTTTTTTATCTAAAGTCCTCTTTGAAGTCAACTGTGGCTCAGCACAAAGTCAGGCAGGTAAGAATCTAGATTTAGATGAATATCAGGGTCTACTCCAACCTCAGGAGTCAGGCAACCAAAAAAAGCTAAATCTTTTCTAAGATCTACCAAAACTCAACAAAAAATGTATGAAATGCCTAAAAAGATATGAAGCCTAAGCAAAGATATGCTCAATGGCAGAAGGTATGCATTAGTGATAAATGCATTCCATTGATATTTTAAAAATTATCATTTTCATTTAACATAATAATCTCCAGGTCCATCCATGCTGTTGCAAAAGGTATGATTTCCTTTTTTTTTCACACTGCCAAATTGTATTCCATTGTGTAAATGTACCACAGTTTTTTTTTATCCACTCATCTACTGATGGGTACTTAGGCTGATTCCAAATCTTGGTTATTGTAAATAATATTGCAATCAAAATAGGAGGGCACATGTTATTTTGATCTCTGGATTAAAAAAAAGGGGGGGGCAGTCTCATTTTTAATTTTTTGAGGAAACTCCATACTGTACCACAGTGGCTACACCAGCCTGCATTTCCACCAACAGTGCACGAGGGTTCACTTTTCTCCACATCCTTGCCAACACTTGTTTGCTGATTTATTGATAATAGCCATTCTGGCAGGTGTGAAATGATATTTCATTGTGGTCTTAATTTGCATCTCTCTGATGATTAGTGGATTATGAGCATTTTTTCATGTCTATTGGCCATCTGTATGTTCTCTTTGGAGAAATGTCTGCTCATGTCTTTTGCTCACTTTTTAATTGGGTTATTTGTCTTCCTGGTAGTGAGTTGTATGAGCTCTTTGTATATTTTGGAAATTTACCCCTTATCAGATGTATCATTGCCAAATATGTTTTTCTATTTAGTGGTTTACTTTTTCAT
The DNA here is from genome assembly GCF_964339955.1 of Pipistrellus hanaki. Taxonomy (NCBI): domain Eukaryota; kingdom Metazoa; phylum Chordata; class Mammalia; order Chiroptera; family Vespertilionidae; genus Pipistrellus; species Pipistrellus hanaki. Next base: position 167,469,934 of record NC_140503.1, on the reverse strand, counting down.
TTTGTTGATTGTTAATTTTGCTGAGCAATAGCTTTTTAGTTTGATGTAGTTGCATTTGTTTATTTTTTCCCTTTGCTTCCATTGCCTTAAGAAATATATCAGTAAGAATATTGCTACAAGAGATGTCTGAGATTTAACTGCTTATGTTTTCTTCTAGAATTTTTATGGTTTTACTATTCTTTTACCTATTTTGAGTTTATTCTTGGGTATGGTGTAATTTGCTAGTCTAGTTTAATTTTTTTTTTGCATGTATCTGCCCAATTTTCCCAACACCATTTATTGAAGAGACTGTATTCACTTTTGCCTCCTTTGTCAAATATTAATTGACCATTGAGGTATGGATTTATTTCTGGGCTCTCTGTTCTGTTGGATTGATCTATGTGTTTGTTCTTATGCCAATACCAGTTGTTTTGATTACAATGTCCTTGTAGTATAGTTTGATATCAGGTACTATGATACCTTCAACTTTGTTCTTTTTTTCTCAAGATTGCTGAGGATATTTGGGATCTTTTTTGTTTCATATAAATTTTTTCAATATGTGTTCTAGATCTGTGAAATATGACATTAGTATTTTAATAGAAATTGCATTGAATCTATAGATTGCTTTGAGTAGTATGAACATTTTAATTATTTTAATTCTTCCAATCTATGAACATGGCATATGCTTATGCTAAGTGAAATAAGCCAGTCCGAGAAAGACAAATACTGTGTGATTTCATGTATATGTGGAATTTAATGAACAAAATAAATTGATGAATAAAATAGAAACAGAGGAATAGATATATGGAACAGATTGACAGCTGTCAGAGGGAAGTGGGAGTTGGGGGACTGGATAAAAGAAGTTGAAGGAATTAACCAAAAAACAAACTTACATAACACATCCACACAGACACAGTATGTTGGAGGTCAGAGGGAAAAGGTGGTAGGGGATAGGTGGAGGTAGGCAAAGTGATGGGAATATGGGGACAGAAAAATCTTGGCTTGGGGCAGTGGGCACACGATTCAGTGTGCAAAGGATGTTTTATTGAGTTGTACACTTGAAACCTGTATGGTTTTGTGAACCAGTGTCACCCCAATAAATTCAATTAAAAACGTTTACCTTTTTCTGGAGTCACTAATCTTTTAGAGAATGTGATTTAAGAGAAACTAGATTTCTTTCTAGTTTGTATGTGTAAGACTCTAACTCAGCATAAGTGAAAGAAGCTTGTTACTTCTTCCAAGGATGTGGAAATATCCATCCTCTTATAGTCAGTTTCATAGGCCTATGAACTCTCTGACTCTAAAACTAACTAAAAGAATATTCAAATGAATTTCTTTATCTTGCAAAGGGTATCTGAGAAGTAAATCAAAACAAAACATTCTTATTTCTCCTCCCATACCTGCTTGCAATTACAACCTGTTGTATCTGGATCTCCTTTGCCTATTTGTAATTAAGTACATCTGATAGGCATACATTAAGCTTCTAGTCCATGGAGAACTAAAGCTTGAGAATGAAAATAAATTCACAGACTCCATTTCAGGGAAAAGTCAATGATCTCCCAGGGGTTTTAGGAATAATACTGAATTCTGGGGATGGGAAAATGCATAAAATACTGTTACAGGCACTTCTCACAGACACCAGAGAGATATTAAGGGACAGGCCCCTGGCCCCTGAGTCAAAGGGAGAAGTCTGCCCCAGGTCGATTCTTGTCATGCTCTTAAGAATGAATTCTAATGAGTGATTCCAGGTAATTGTGTTGTGTTAAAGTGAATTTATTAAGAAAGTAAAACATGCAAATTTATTAAGGGAGCAAGGCAAGCAACCTGTCATCTGGTTTATGAAGCGCAGATGAGCTCTCATCTCAGCTAATCTGAAGAGCAGGTGGGGTTGGAGGGAGGGTTCCGTCTTTTATGCTTTTCTGTCTATAGATTTCATAATTATTCTTCTAAATACCTTGGTACCGATTGATTTATAAGGTCTCTCTTATACTTTGTTGTGGCTTTCCCAGAATTTGTGAGAAGCACCTGGCAATTTTATCTTGCCAAGCCCAGAGATTGCTGGCTTCTCTGTTTAGGGAGTCAAAAGGAAACTTTTCCTTTTTCCCTTCCCCTGCCCCCCTCCCATTCTGCATTCTCTCCTTAGGGGAGGCTTTTAGCCATTTGCTCTGAAGTGTCCTTGGTTCCAGGAAGATAATGGCTTGTTAGTTACAAACAACTGCATGCTGTCCAAGCTGTTTGGCCTTGTTTAATTTTCTTGTCTCAGTTTTCATATTCCTCCTGTCTCAGAATGTTTCTAGCTTCTCCCTATTCTGTAACAACACTTTCTTGTTATAGCAGATCTACCAGGAAAAGCAGAGATTCGAATAATTACAATTCAATGTAAGGTACAGTAGGAAGAAGTACTAATTAATATCAATGTTTATGAGCTATGAAGTTAAAAATAAAGACCAAAGTGCCCATTGATAAAAGGGTTTGCCAAGTTTCCTGTTTTATGGTTTTGAATAGCTTTAAATGCTCCCTCTATTCATGCAAGCTGATAGACCTTTTTGCACGTATGCTTACTTAAAAATCAAATCACTTTAGCAGTAAACTGATTCCCAGAGACCCGCTAATTAAGATTCAGGGACCTGGGGTTGAAACACAGCAGCATTTCCTATTAAATTTTTGCCATACATAAACATGGCATCATAATGCCATGTTTAACTGAATTTACCACTTGGCAGCTTAACTTTTCCTTGGTTCCAACTTTAGATCTTAGTCCTTCGTTTACAATTCTAAATTTATTCTAGAGTCAGAAAATCCATCACAAATCTGTTTTCTATCAGTCACTTGTCCTCATTTTACACGTGTGAACACTAAGGTCCAGAGGTGCCAATAGAATTGAGATATTCTACTAATAAAATGTCAACAGCTTGTTACAATTACTGAGTTGCAGGCTATCATTCCTCACAAACTCTATTATAAAACCCTAAGCATTTCCATCATTCTAGAATTCCATGCTCTGTTTTTCTCACCAAGTTTAAATTCTGAGAGGGTATAGCTCAATTAAGGTTAAATAATGCATTTTATGTTTTCAGGAACAAAGGTCTGTGCCCCTCTTCAGCATACAAGGAACTAAACCAATGTATATTTTATTCTCTGAAATCATACTTATCATTGGTCATTTTTTTGTGTAATTAAAAGTATAGATTTTGGTATTTGATACAAATTTATAATTGGTGACGTCTTAAAAGACAACTGGAAAATTTCTATGAGATTTTGTTTTTAACAAATTACTCTTACACCCACATAAAGAACATTCCATTGATGAGGCATATAATCCAGAAGTGTTTGTGGGTTGTTCACCATTTGTGGTTTAGAAGAATAAAGCATGCAACATCCCCTGTGTTTGGGCAAGCAAAAGCATTAGACTCTTTCCAGATACACAGTTTACTTAACTTTACGAGAAGCTGATTGAAATTAATTGTAAGCCATACAAGTGGGTAAACACTTCATGAAAGGGCACAAACTTGAAATTAGGTGGTTTTAGAAGAATAATTATTTATCTAGTTTGATGCAAGCTTTTAGAGTAGTGATGTCCAGTTAAAACATAATGAGAATCATATATGTAATTTTAAATTTACTGGTAGCCACATCATAATTTTTTAAAAAGCAGATGGAATTGCTGTGAATAATAAAGTTTTTTTAACCCAATATATCTAAAATCACCATTTAACATGTAATCAATATAGCAATTATTAATGAGACATTTTACTTTTTTTCCTATTGGGTTTTTTATTTTTTTCTATTTTATTTTTTAAATATACTTTATTGATTTATTGCAGAGAGGAAGGGAAAGGGATAGAGAGCTAGAAACTTCGATGAGAGAGGAACATCAACCAGCTGCCTCCTGCACACCCCCTACTGGGGATGTGCCCACAACCAATGTACATGCCCTTGACTGGAATCGAACATGGGACCTCTCAGTCCGCAGGCCGATGCTCTATCCACTGAGCCAAACCGGTTTCGGCCCTATTGGGTTGTTTAATTTGGTGTGTACTTCATACTTGCTGGACATATCAGTTCTGATTAGAGAAATTTAACATGTTGTACATACGGCTAGCAGCTAATTTCAAAACTGCATTATAGCAAAGGAATGAATAGTATGTTGGATTCTATTTTTTCTATAGGCCCAGAGGAATAGCTGCCTTGTCTCTGAGCTTTGCTCCAATCCTTCTCTCTTTAGCTTTGGGGTCTCTGTGGGATTCTACCAGGTTCCAGAATTCACACAACCAGTAGCTTCACTCGGGGCAAGTAGCATGAAAATCTGATTTAAAGATTAAAACTATCCTGGGCTCACTTTTACATTTTTATTAAAATAATAAATATTGTCATCATAAAGTAGGAGTTTTTTCAAATGCTATAAAAACTGTTAACCAAAGCATCGGTCCCACCCAGCATTACCTGAAGATTGAGTGTGATTAGGCAAACCCTGATGAAGGCAGCCACCACCACATTCTTGTAGAAAAATGGCTTGTGGATGGGTTGCGAGTTTGATCCTATTCATCACCCATAAATGTAACATGTTTTCCCGTATGCTGAGAGTGACTCATTATCATTCTCCGCATAATAATCACATACGCCTAAAAGAATGATTAGTTTGCATTATGTTTCACACCAATATAATCATTAATATAAGTAAGGCAAGGTGTCTCAAACAGCATAAAGTTTAAGATTCTTATATGAATCTTATTTTTTTCTTCTAGAAAAAAGTGATAATATTTCTCCTGTAATTATCCAAAAGCAGCAGGAAAGCAAAATGAAGAAATGACCCAAGATTTGTGGATGTCCTGTAAAGAAAAGAACATTAGGGACAATCACACTATGTGGGCACTGCAGGCTGCACTGGGCTATTCTCTCCAAACCACAGAGTCTTAAAGGACTGTCTTCATTAAAGACTTCCTAGGGCTAAATAAGAAAACCTCACTAAGCTATAGTTCATTCCTGCACAGAGAACATGTGCTCACTACACTATAGATTCCATGGGAGAGTTAAAAAAAAAAGGCCCATTTACCATCCGATGCAATGGAAAGAAATTGAAATATTGTTCCTCCCTATGGGGTTCTAGTGGTCCATTTCAAAGCCTGAAAATTAGCTATAAGATAGAAAAATGTCCCCCAGTCATTCTCCTGTTTTCCAATCCTTTAGTCTTTCATTCTATTCTATGTATCTGCCCCTCCCACTATTTTGTGGGAAGGAAGACATGAAGCATGACTCATCCTCTCTTTTTCCCCTTCTTCATTATCATTGTTCTTCACAGCTATGGTATCACAGTTTTCACATTATTTGCTTCTTCCCTGTGACAGGCTTATAAGCTCCCACCATTGTCATGTGAGGAGAGTTTAAGTCCATACCTTATTAACTTTGGGCTGGGCCCTATGGCATGCACTGGATAATGGGATGTGAGCAGATAGGATATTTTCAATATTTAAGTAGCAGCCTCCAGTTGGATTGTGTGGTTTGCCCTCACCTATGAGAAAAGCATGTCTCAGATAAGGCATACAACAACTGCCCAGGTCTCTGGACTGAGAAGACACTTGGAACCAAGCCAAGCTGAGTCAAGCAAAGCAAAGCTGAGCAAAAGTACAGCTGGCCTGCAGCTCTTATGTAACATGAGCAAGAAATAAGTATTTGTGGTTGTTAGCATCTGATAAATTGGCATGGCTTATTGCCATGGAAAAAGCTAATTCCCTGATAAAGCTGGATGGTATTCACCAATGTGGCCTAGTGCTAGAGCTGTCTTTCATCAACCAGGTAACTTAGTTCACCTTCGTGGGGAGGAAGAAAGGGTGGGGTGACTAGTCAGCTGTGTTTAGGCAAATCCTTCCTCATGAAAACCAGAGAAATGGGAACAGACATTTATCAGTAACATACCCAAGTCATACAGTTGCTAGAAGTAAGCAGTCTATTAGGGCAGTCCTCTCCCCATCTTCACGAGGTCCATTCCTTAATACCCACCACTGTTCCTTTTGTATTTTCCCCAAACATCTAGTCGTCAGTGTTGGACTGGGTCACAACAGGTACTAACTAAATTTATTTTCAGATTATGTTCTATCCAAGGCAGCATTTTCACCTTCTATCCTAATTTATACTTCAAATTATGCTGATCTCTATTGTCCAATATGGCTTGTTACTTATTCAATAAATTAAAGATAACTGAGATATTCTATTAATAAAATGTCAACAACAACAAATGCCCCAAATTTGAATATAACCCCCTTCTCTGTAAAATTCCCAGAAAATAATTAATGTTCAAAAATCGTAGTTCCAAAGAATTTAATGTCCACAACATTAAACCAGAATTCACACTATACTGTCCTTTTGATTTAGATATATAAGTAAAGTTCAAAATTCCTTTATTATTCCTAATGCTATGGAATTTTTATTTGATTTAGAGAATAGGCAAGTGGCTGTCTCTTCATGTCAGAGATTCTGGCCCAGCAGACCCAACACACCAACCTCAACTACATTCCTGTATAACCTTTCCAGCAAATGGGGTCAAGCTTCTCAATCAACCACTCCCTGGTAATTGGCTTCCAAATGTAGTGATGAGCCATTTATAGTGGGGGTATTGCTCACTTTCTTCTAGAATTTCTGTCCTACCTTCTTTGCCCAGTTTGAATGAGGGAAGAATCTACTGTCTCCAATTGGAAGTGCTCCCGTCCCAATGCAGAGTCTGTAGACTTATGCTGTGGAAGATGTGAGGCTTGCTGACACGTAGCACATGCTCAATGCCTTTGGAACACCAGGTGCCATCTGCCAGATTAAAGATCTGGCTAGAAATTTCATGGGAAATCATTATATGAAAAGTCACAGAACAAGCAAAATCAGCTAGCAGATATCTGATAAGCCTGTGCTCAGAGAATCACCTCTAACTCCAGATCCTGATTTGTATATCCTAGCATCTAATTTCTAATGTTAGTCTATTGCCCAAACAGATTTCCCCCCAATCCAGGCCACATTCCTTTGAATAGAATTTCTGCACTACATCATGTAGATGCTCCCTCAATATTCCTGTGCTTGTCCTTAGAACCCCCACTTCCAAACCCCATATCAGTCCATAAAGGGATTATTTTTACAAGAAACCAATTCTATATCATTTGCACCATACACTAGTAATTTGCATGTTCTTAACTATTTTTTCTAATATCCCAGTGCTGCCATTAATCAGATACTAAGTAAGTCAAGTATGTATGGCCACTGGCTGTGTCCTGAAGCCTGTATAATATTTATCAGAATTTCTGCCTGCAGACCCTACACTGTAAGACACAGATATTCTCAGAATTAGTGTAGCTAGACTTCTTTTTCTCCTTTGGTTAGGAAGTTGAGAACATTATCTGAGAATCCCAGTGCCCAAGACCTCAGGCCAGGTCTCTATATACCAGAAGATGTTGTTTGTTTTGCTTTTGTTTTTATTTTTCCTTAGAGCCCTTAAGACAGCAGTAATTGTACAATGTTAGAGTTTATGACATTCAATGTTACGCTTAGTGATGGGCACAAAGATGACATATTCTCTTATCTATCTATTATCTATCTATCTATCTATCTATCTATCTATCTAATGAAAGGGTAGATTACAACAGAGCAGTCCCTCAAAATAGCCACTCCTTATACTTCAGGTACCATTGTACTTTCTCTAGGGTAGCATTACACAAGAAGGTCACATGCCACTCTGCCATGGTTCACAAAGTATGATTATGCTAGAGCAATATATTCATCTTAGCTGGTGTTTATGAGCTAGGAAGATCCTTTAATTGCTAGGTTTATCTTTATATTTTATATTTACAACTACAGTTACTTAAGTCTCAAATTCAGTTTCCTAAAGATATAGCTTTTATGTTAAATAGGTAAAACTTTGCATCCCAGTTTCTCATGGTTGCTTCTCTAAATATTTTATATGTTAAATATGTACTTGTCCCAAAGTTTCCCACACCTGAAGAAGTGCTGAAGTCTTCACATTTTTCTATTGTCCGCAAGTCGGACCAAATTTGTTTTTTTATCTCACAATGGCAGTTTTCCAGACATCTGTTTCCCTGACCCTAGAAGGTAAGCAATGTGATGATTATTTTAAAAAAATAAATAAATAAAGCTCAAGATCAATAGAAACCTGCAAAAATGAGTCTGGGCTTTGTGATTTCTTGGACAGAATGATAACCTAGAGTTTGCCATTAACTTGTGTGGGTCTGAGTGAGAATAACAAGAACAGGAGAGAAGAAAGATGATATGCTTATTTCCTTTGCTGTAAATTCAGTGGTTTTCATAGATCGCGTGTCTAGGTTCTGTCTGTCCTATCTTCATGTGGGTAGTCTCCAGACAAAGACTTGTGAGTAAATAGATTATTTGCAAAGTGATCCCAGAAAGCATGAGTGAGGGAGTGGGCAACGTGAGAGAGGAAAGAGAACAGTTAATAGATTCTACATTCATGATCAGGTAGGTTTCCATTGTGGACAACTGAAGCTTACTTTCCCTGAGAGCCCACTGAGGTAGTATGTGAAATATACATCAGAATTTTCCACTGAAGGTCAGAGAAACTGGGATACTAATTCACTGACTCTGGTCCCTCATTGGTAGATGGTTGCCTTGGAGGCATTAAATCCCATAATCCTGGTCTGCCTTCTGTGATCTGAATGAGTACCTATGGTCCTGAAAAAAACACACAAACAAAACAAACAAACAAACAAACAAACAAAACAGAGAGAAGCTGGAGCTTGAGATGGGAAGCTATGGACATGTGTGGGAACTGTCCATCACACCCGCAGGTAAACTTAAATGTAAGCCAACTGTGGCTAGGTATTAGCAGTGTGCACTCTCATTCCTTGGTTTTTTGAGGCTCAGTAGCTTTTGATGAATCAGTTCTTGCCTAAGCCCTTTAGTGGTTCTTAGTCAGTTTGGGACATTTTGAAGTTATGTATAAGGTTTTAACTGTATATGGCATGCCTATATTCAGTGAACATTTTGGGGATGGAAATATAGCTCAGGAGCTAATCTATCTGCTAAATGCATGTGCTATGGCACATAGATGTTAGTAACACAACAGAATTTCTAGAAATTTTATCTTAATTTTACCTCTTATACCCAAGGGGATTTCTCTGTCTCAGTTGTCTGAAAAACATGTTGTGAATCATGTTCTCTTGTCTACTAGAAATTGCATCAAATGGCTAAAGAACCATTTTTCAGTGTCTTTGTGTAACATCTGTACAAAGGATCAATAGATTTTCCCTGTCAGTCATGGACCTTTTCTTGAAGATCTCATGAGGTGCACATCCTACTCCCTTAGATATGAGGGCCCTAAACCTCATTCAGATAAAAAAGAATCCTCAGTTTGGTTCTTAGTTCAGTTTTGAACATTTTATACTTTTTATTTGTTCCCCACAGCCTATATTTAATTGAAGTGTTATGTCTATCTTCTAATTCCATGATCTTGGGAATTCATAATTTTTAAACTAGTAATTTGGTACTTTGTTGGGAAACTTCAACTCATATTGTGAATCATCAAATATAATGATCTCTTTAGCAGCATCTCTTACTGCTAAAATAAAAAATGATCCTTTGTCACACAAACATAAGACATTTAGTGGGACTCTAACTTTATTATAGACCTATTTGTTATCCCAACCAATGTGTGGAGGTCATCTATCAATACCCCATGCCCTTTTAGGTACCTAACTCCAAAGGCAAATGATGTGGGTTCATCACAAGTTAATGTCTCTGTTTTTCTTTTTTTTCTTTTTTTATATTTTATTGATTTTTTACAGAGAGGAAGGGAGAGAGATAGTTAGAAACATTGAAGAGAGAGAGTAATCGATCAGCTGCCTCTTGCACGCCCCCTATTGGGGATGTGCCCGAAACCAAGGTACATGCCCTTGACCGGAATTGAACCTGGGACTTTCCAGTCCGCAGGCCAACGCTCTATCCACTGAGCCAAACCGGTTTCGGCTAGTGTCTCTGTTCTGATGGTCCTGTCTTAAGTACTCTATTTTTTTTAAAAAAATACATTTGTTTTTTAAACTTACTTCAGAGAGGAAAGGAGAGGAGAGGAGAGAGAGAGAGAAACAATGATGAGAGATAATTATTGATTGGCTGCCTCCTGCACACCCCCTCTGGGGATCAAGCCTGCAACCCAGGCATGGGGAATCAAACTGTGACCACCTGAGTCATAGGTCAATGCTCAACCACTGAGCTACACAGGTAGGGCTTAAGTACTCTTAATACTACTGGTAGTAAAATCCATATTAAATTATTATTAGCTGAACTCAAGGGCTTTGCTTTGCTTACAAATATCGGACATGATTGGTTACAAAAAATAATGACCAAACCTCTTTTTCCTTATGATGTTTTAAAGGTAACTAGCTCTGATTCTTGAGCTCTTGATATTGCCAGGTACTAATTTCCACAACACCCCACATCCATGTATAATAACTACCCTAATTCTTAAAATACACATATTTTTACCAAATATTAAACAATTAGTACTATAGAACATACTTTCTCCTTAAGTCTGCTGTATTGCCTTGCCTGACAGAAATGTTGAGATTTTTGGAGACCCATGGTTCTGAACATGCTCAGAAGCTAGTCTTGCCCAGACTGTAGGTTATTATGTCTGTTTCATGCAGATTCATGTGAAGTCTAACAGCAGCATATACTAGGCAATATGCTCCTTACTTAACTTCCTTATATCATCTACGCCTCTGAAAACAAATGTAAGGGGCTGTGGTAGAGCTAGATCTGGCTATGGTACCCACAACCTCACCCACCAACTTCTAAGTCATCCCAAATAATGTGCAAATAAGACTTCATACCACTAAGATTTTATCTCAACACAGCTAAGTACCCAGGAGGCATAAATCACAAGTGTGTGTTTTTTTCTTACAATATATTTTTATTAGGCCTATGGCTACCATACAATATGAGATTTTGATAGCTTTTGCATAGTGAAATATTATCAAACTATGAAATAGTTCTTCCTAGTACAATATTAAAAACTATAAATATGAAGGTATAGAAGCAACTTATAAAATGTTTCTGATTTATTTAACAAATTACATGTACACAGTGATTAGAGGTAGACAAAGATTTGAATAAAATATTAATAAAATTGTTTATTAGTTGGTAGTGTAAATTATGGGTGAATATTTTCAGATTAAGTAAAATTTTAGTTACTACTATAATTATAAATTATGATAAAAATAAGCAAGGAAGCCCAGCTGGTGTGGCTCAGTGATTGAGCATCTACCTATGAATCAGTAGGTCATGGTTCAATTCCCAGTCAGGGCACATGCCAGAATTGTGGGCTCAATCCCCAATAGGGGGTGTGCAGGAGGCAGACAATTAATAATTTTCTCTTATCATTTATGTTTCTGTCTTTCTCTCCCTCTGTCTTCCTTTATGAAATATATATGAAAAATAAGAATAAGCAGGGAAAATCAAACACCATCTTGTTTAAATAATTCTAATTAATTACATGTAATTATAGGTAAACCTGAAGAACAAATTAAATTGAGAATATGGTCCAGTGAATTAACGTTCACAAAACAAGATTTTTAGAGATTTGTATAAATAGGGAAGTATTGGAAAACACAAGAGCAGAAAATAACACTAGCAGTTAGGGTGTGCTAATTGAGGCCCAATATCTTTATCTATCTTTTGAACAAGACCACTTCCATCTAGTTGCTAATTCTATCTCAAAGAGACAATTCAAGGTGACAGTGAAACAAAGAGGACCTCTCCCATATGTGGCGAAGCATATTGCTTAGTTTCACTAAAGAGACATGTCAGATTTAAACAATCGGTTTTTTGTTTGTTTGTTTTTAAAATACATTTTATTGATTTTTTACAGAAAAGAAAGGAGAGGGACAGGGAGTTAGAAACATTGATAAGAGAGAATCATCAATCAGCTGCCCCCTGCACACCTCCTACTAGGGATGTGCCTGCAACCCAGGTACATGTCCTTGACCGGAATCGAACCCAGGACCCCTCAGTCGGCAGGCTGAAGCTCTATCCACTGAGCCAAACTGGTTTTGGCAAGCACTCATTTTATCGTTTACTCTTTATTGCTCTCCACCAATTGTTCTATATATAATAGTTTAAAAAGTGGAATTTGTTTTCTGGGCATCTAAACAACAGAAAGAGGTAAAACTTCATGACCGTGGGCATCTTTATTTGAACTATGAGCATAGCACTGAATATCCTTTTGGGAGCCTTTTAACCTGAGCCATGTGCTCTCTGAAGAAATACATTGTAATAGGATCTTCTCAAGGTCTCTTCTTTCAAAGAACAAGAAAGACTGTCCTTGTTTCCTACAACAATGCTTTTCCTAATCCTATTATTATGAATTTGCAAAAACATTCCCTGTTACTCATGACAAATAATTCAGAATCACCTGTAGCCTCTCCCACACCTTACCATTATTTTTGACGAGATAAACCCATCTTAGCCTTAACCTCAACATTCCACAGCATCATCTTTAGGCAATCATACCATTTGTAATCACAAATATTTGTGCCAATCAAAAATTGTTTCCTGAGGCCTTAAATATAATATAGTAAATAAAGTGTGAAAAGATGCTTTGATAGTGAAACCATTCTCTGGAACCTGGGTGTATTACTATAAATTATTTGAAAAAGACATGGTGAATAAAGTAATATTGCATATTCCCTATTAATATTTCTGGGGTGCTATGTACACAAACCCAGTTTATGCTCACTATTACTTACTAAAGAAAATGAAAATCTGTATGGATAGTCCAAGTTGGATGATCAAAAACCAAGCAGCTAACACAATTCCAACTCTAGCACTCTTTTCAAACTAATCAATTTAGCTTGAGGTACTGGTGATACCATCCAGGTTGGTAATTTGGATATGTTGAATAGTTGTGTTATATTGTTATAGAGTTAATCTGCTTAATATATTAATAATAGAACTTTAAACATAAAATTTAGCACATTTTGATGGAATCAGTCAATGTACATGGGCAAACATTAAGTAGACTGAAACAAATATCACTCCATCATATTTTATCTGTGAAGTTTCATTAAATCTATTGTGAAATTCCATGGGATAAATTGTGGATGGAGTTATTAACTGTAAGTCTTTGTCTTGGTTGCTTAGCTCAGCTGGTCAAAACACAGTACAAAGGAGGATAAGAATGTGGTAATGATCACAGGAAGGATTTTATCTACATAAAATAATGACACTTGGCTTTTAGAAGACTTTTAGCAATCAAAGTTAATGTGGACATGTAAGTCTGGGAATTAATTTCAAACCAAACAAAGCCACACCATGAAACCTTAAAACAGAAGGTGTGGCGATGTTGTCATGTTCTTCCTTCTGCCCTTCAAATAGTTGCCCTCCTTAAGGCTTCCCCATTCATTTGGGGGTGGAAGTGAGAAGCAATACTTGTCAAAATACTAAATTATTCCTTGCTCCTTATGGCTCAAACTTTTCTCAATGAGATGGCAAATACGTTAATAATAGTGATAATAATACTAATAGCATCATCTTACATTGATTGAGTACTTACTGTAAGGGCTTTAAGTGTTTTTCTTATTTTTTTCTTTTCTTTTTTTCTCATTTGATTCTAACAATGCGTTCATGAAGTGGGGTCCATGTTCAAGTGAAGGCATCAAGACTTCAAAGAGGTGAATAATTTGGCTAGGTTCACTTAATAAATGACAGAGCCAAAGTGCAAATGCTGCCTGACTCACTTAACAGGTTGTGTTTAATCTTTTCTAAGTCAGCTACAAAAATAGAAACTTTTAAAACTACATTAACTCAGGAGAGTTTAAAGTTCCACTCTATCCCCTACTCACATATAGACACTTGACCCTCACCACTGGCCATTTAAATATTTGTTTCAGATAAACTACACTATGTACTGGTGACTAATGGAGTGTTGACAATGACCTTTTGGTTAATGAAAGAAATGCACTTGTTCTTTGAGAAGATGATGCTTTTGAGATGATCCAACCATATATGGGCATGAACTTTAAGTTGATTTCCTAATTGTGATGATGCATTCGTTTTAATTCCACTTAAATGTTCACTTTAAGAGGCTACAGTCTTTTCTCTTTCCCATTGTTGATACAACTGTGCAAGGTTAAAGTAAATGAACAAGCCCACATAGATTCTACCCACATCCTTGCCTTCCCCCGAAATGTATTCTGACGGACTGAACTGAGCAAAGCAAAGCAAAGAATTCTAGTTAATAACTCCAATAGCCACCCACACTAGCCTGGGAATTTTGCAAGAGAGTTTCTAGTGAAATTTCAGAGATATGCTATAGTTATGAAACCTAAGAGCATTGTTTCCATCCATTCTAGAACTTAGACCATACTGTCAATGTGTATTCTCTATGTCTATCAAACATTAATCTGTTTATTCTGGTGAAGAACTATAGCATGACTCAGCAGGAACCAACCACAGCAATTTATGTTACCTCAAATACCAAATCAGTGGTGTTACCAATCCCGGAAGGTGCATTTCCTTAGAAAGAGTACTGGAATTGAAATTGAACTTGCCACACAAATCCAGATGTTGTTTTGTCCTCAGGTAGCTGTGGTATCTTGAGCAGAACATAAGGCAGATGTTTCTGCAACTCTTCAGTTATGAAATGAGTGTGTTAACTACAGTACTTCTTACGACAAAAACAAGGGTCAGATGGATAAAAGACAGAAAAGTACGATAAACATTATAAATAATTAAAGGAGATTATTATTGCATTGGCTTAGTCTAAGATATATTTAATCATGTTGCAGGTCTGAAAATTCTGAATGGGTTTTGGGATCTTTGAAACCTTTTACTTCTGATATAACCATTTTAGTTAATATATACCTCCCTTCTCTTATCCTCCTTTCAAATCTATTACTTGGCAAAACAGATTAAAAAAAAAAAAGCCTTCTGAAAGTCACTGATACTTTCACCTTGGTAGGAATTCCAGAGATATCTATTTCAAATCTTTTAAACCAAACATCCCTTTTAGCTCAACATATTCACAGATGTTTAAATCCCCAAGATATGTCAATAATTTGGTCATGGGCTTTGTGTATATGAACAATTAATATTTCTTTTCATCACTTTCATTCCCCCAGGAATGAAATTGATGGAAAATGTCAAAAATTTTATATTTTAATCTGTTAGGTTTGATCCAGCACTTTGGATTTTCTATATCAAATTTCCATAATTATTTTGCTAATTTACTTTTGATAGTTTTTGGCATTGCTGGTAGTAGTTAGAAGATAGTAATATATGAGAAAAAATACTAAAAGTAATTAACTACAAGTAAATTTTTTACTTTATTTATTTTTGTTGTAATTCAATTTTCCCCCCAAAATTGCACTTTAGAAAGATATTTACTTGAAATTGTCAACTAAATAAAACACAAAGGATTTGGTATGATTTAAGGACAGATATCTACATAATAAAAGCTGATATTTTTCTAGGAAAGAGTTTCAAAGGAAGCTGGGAGTTCTTTAAAAAATAACCTTAAAGGGAAGACAAGGGAGGGAGGGATGGGGGGCAGGAATAGATCAACCAAAGGACTTGTGTGCATATATGCATAATCCATGGACACAGACAATAGAGTGGTGAAGGCCTGGAGAAGGGGGCAGGGCAGGCTAGAAGGGGTCAATGGGAACAAAAAGCATCATTAAGGGGTCAACAATAAAAATTTAATTTAAAAAGAAGCAGGTTCCAAAATATAGGTAAGCCTTTATAGTCTAGCCTATGAGTATGATCTTTAACTTTTTTTTTTTTTTTTTTACCAAATTTTTAATTCTGTATAAACTTTCCAATTAAAATTTCCACCTCCTTCTTACAAAAATAAATAAATTTTATTTTATTTTATTTTTTATTATTATTTTTTTTAATATATTTTATTGATTTTGTACAGAGAGGAAGGGAGAGAGATAGAGAGTCAGAAACATCGATGAGAGAGAGTCATCAATCAGCTGCCTCTTGCACACCCCCTACTGGGGATATGCCCGCAACCAAGGTACATGCCCTTGACCGGAATCAAACCCGGGACCCTTCAGTCCCCAAGTCGACACTCTATCCATTGAGCCAAACCAGTCTCGGCAAAAATAAATAAATTTTAAAAAATAACATCTAATCAGGTCTATCTGAATGTGTGGGAGAATAACCACCAATTACTCCCTTTGTGTTTTGATACTCCTCTGGTCTCCTTGTCCTCCATTTGAATTAAATTATCTGTTCTCTGAATAATTTGGTGGTCTTTCATCTGATGTTCTCTTTATAAGTAGAGCCCTTCCTCACTTTATTGTCCTGGCAACCTCCTCCATCAAACATCTTCAGTGAAGGATTCCTGTTTCTCCAAGGTCAAGATTCCATACATTAAATGCTCATTGTACATATTTCTAATTTGCAATTTATTACTTCATCCAGCCATCCATTCATTCATCCATCAAGCATTTTTTTGAGTAGCTATTGTGCAATAGGCACTCTGTCAGGCACAGGATATACAAAACAAATAATACAAAATCTCAACTATTAAACATTTAACCTGGGTATCCTGAATGAGATTTTAGGGTTTCTATTTAGCTTGTTGAAATTTTATGCAAAGGCTTGTAGGTATGTTCATGAGTGAATTTCTTAGCACAGATGGTTTTAGATTTCAGAGGATTTATAAAGTACTTTGTAATCACAAGAAGGTTCAAATCATTGAAAAAGATAGATCATCAGTTGACTACAATCGATTAAATAATCAATGAGAAAATGAAGGTACACATAGGACTAACTATAATGTGTCTGTGATGGAACTAGAAAGTGGTGATGGTATTTTGGGAGGAGGTCCTGAGGAGGAAACTGGTTTTGCAGAACTTGTTATCTGAATGCAGAGGCCTTGGAACTGTGAACAATGCACTGCCCTGGGGGTGGGGGAAGGGGAGGGTTGTTATGCTGGTTCCAAGACAGACCATCTCAGACCATGGGTAGTGGCCTTCCTGCAGGGCCATGAAGGGGACAGGGGGCATATTTGCAAGACAAAGATCCCAGCGGGATACATATAGACAGGCTCTCTGCATGTTTCTTCACTCCGATTTGGAAATTATTCCCGGGAGTCCACTAGTGTTAATAAACGGGGTCCCTCACTTTCTCTAGGAAATATGCTTGGTATTTCTGTGGTCTTCTGTAACAGTCCTACCTGGCTGTTTCCTGAAGGATGCAAAAGAGTTAGCTCTCTTTACCTTTTTTTCACTGTCTAATTTCTGGAACTCATTTTTACTTTCCTAACATTTTTCTCTTAGTTTATAGACCCATCACTGTACTGAAACCATTTGAGTAAAGTTCATCAATGACAATTTAATTCCTAAAAGCAATAAAATTATTCTAATTCTTACCTTGCTTGACATCTACGCAGCATTTAAACCTCCCTCCTTTAAACAATTTCTCCCCTTTTTATGATTATTCATTATTGTAGCATTCCTTCCACTTCTCTAAATCTTATTTCTAAAAAAATTCATCAATATTTTTTTTCTATTCTGTAAATATTGGAGTTTAAGCTCTAGATGTTTTCCTTCCTTAATCAACAATCTCTTCCTAGCTGATTTCATGAACATTCATGGCTTGATAGAGCTTCTCTATGGTGCTGCTATATAAATCTCTATGTCTTCATCACAGATTTTTATCCTAAGATCCAGAACCATCTACCCAATTATCTACTATACATCTTCATTTCATGTCCCAGGAGTAGCTCCCATTCAAGAAATTCAAAGCTAGATTCATCATCTTTTTTATGAATATATACTGGTAGAAAGGACCTTTAATTAGGGAAAAAGAGAGATAATGCATGAGAGTTATACTATAAGAAGCAATAAATAATAGCAAGAGCACAGGAGTTCTGCTGGTGAACTAGATAGACACTCTCTTGGCCTTCATGGAATTGACAGTTTAGTGAAATATAGGGCATATGTAGACACAACCACAATATGAAGTAAAAAGTATTACAAGAGAGTAAACAGGCTGCTAATAGAGCACATGGTGAGACACCTAACCGGACATGAGAGGTGGTAATTAAGACATAGAAGGTGATATGTAAACTAAACTTTTGGTTCAGATAAGCCACACTCAGGGATTATGTCTTCAAGATTCTGTCTTTATACAGAACAGGTGGAGTGTCTGGTGTTTTCTTACTCAGAGGCATCTGCACATTTCCAAGAAGATAGTAGATGCCATCACAAAAAAAGCTGAACTGAAATTTAGTCATTTGTTGCTTTGCAGGAAGACAGAGGGGAATACTGGACTTTGAACTTTTGAAGAGAATAGACAAGAACATGCCCTAAATTTCTTTGTATCTGTTTTAATACCTGGGTAAAAAAATATATGTATGGTGAAATAAATGCTGATTTTTGTAGATATTTCCCTTAAAATAAAAGTAATATTTTCATTGGATTAGATTCTAATCATTAGAACATCAGTTGTGTTTATAATATTTTATTTATTAGTCATATAATTAAAACCAGCTTCTTATATTAATATTTCAAAGTCTCAGTGGATTAACACAACAAAATTTATTTCTTGCTCATGTCACAGTTCCATGTAGGTCAGGCAATTTTATTGTATGCTCTTCTACTTGCCCAGTGGTTTCCTATTAGATTTTCATCATTTTTTGGTCCTTTGCTTGTAGCTACAGGTTTCCCTAAACTTAATTATCTAACAAAAATCACACACTTCATTTCCTCATGCAGTTCACAGGCCAGAATTCATCACATCACCCCAATTTACATGTAATGAAAGTGGGAAATAAAAAAGGCCCATGAAATGCTTGGTTGATACTAACAGCTTCTGTCATAGTCTGCCCTTATAGTGACTAATTATACTTCCCAAAAGGAGAAAACCAAGATCCTAGCAGTTATCAGATCCAGCTTGAAGCTCAGGCTCTCTGGATTATCACTGCAGGTTAGGCTCTCCATAACAAATGTAGCTGCTCATTGGTTGACAAACCTATGACATTATCTATCCCTCCTCCAGCATACCTACACCCACAATCATTATACAATGGGGACAGATTTGACCTTGATACTGTTTTATAGGAAGAGTTTTATTCATCAGTGTTCTTTATGGTTACCGATTCTCAATTTTTCTTGGCTATATCTAATTTGTTTATTTAAAATGAAACTTTTCTTGAGAATAAATAGCTTTCTTTTTTCCTCTTACTATAAAGTAGAATCTCATTTATAAATTTTATCCATATACAAACTGTAATTTCACAATAATGATTCTCATTAAACCTGAGTTAAATCAATAGCACTGGTTAAACCCACCATAGGAGACTTAACTGCACTGCTTACACATATTAACTAAACCCACAAACTTTTCTAAATCTAATGTTTTAAAGTTTTACTATTAATATATTGGCAAGGTTGAATAGATAGCAGTATACTTCATTATTTAAAATCACCATAAGATCAAATTAACACATAGCCACACTAGAAAAACAGTATTATTTTAGAAAGAGTACTGGAATTGTATTTCTAAAACCAAATGGTAAAATCAATTCCAACTTCAAACCCTTAATCTCAATGGCTAACCACAGCAAAGCTTGTCTATTATTTATGGCATAGCCCAATGAAGTCTATACAACTTTCTTGCACAGCTCTCCTCCAGATAGTGACTCAGGGACCCAGGCTGTTCTCATCATGCAATTTCTCTTTCTTGAAGCCCTTCATTTCCAACCACAGAAGAGAAAGAATGTAGATAGTTAAGAGCATGAAGCAGCACATATTATTAACTGAAAGAGGACGAGAAATGTGGAAAAATGCATGGAATATTTGTTGGTTCTTCACTGCTGACACTATCACTATTTATTTCAGAGAGAGATGGAAACATCAATGAGAGAGAATCATTGATTAGCTGCCTCTTGCACACCCCACTCTGGGGATCAAACCCACAACCCGGTTTGTGCCCTTATTAGGATCAAACTGTGACCTCTTGGTTCATAGGTCTATACTCAAGCACTGAGCCATGATGGCTGACAATTATCACAATATTTAATACTAGAGGCCCAGTACACAAAAATTTGTGCACTCAGGTTAAGGGGTCCCTCCACCTGGCCTGTGCCCTCTTACAGTTCAGAACCCCTTGGTGGATGTCTGACTGACAGATCACGCCTGCTCTTCAGAGGATCAGGCCTAAGCTGGCAGTCAGACATCCCTCTGGCAGCCCAGGAGCCCTCCTTAGCACTGCCACAGAGGTGGGAGAGGTTCCCACCATTGCCCCTGCACTGGCCAGCCATAAGCTGCCTTCTGGCTAAGCACCACTCTCCCTGTAAAGCACACTGACCACCAGGGGGCAGCTTCTACATAGAGCATCTGCCTCTGGTGGTCAGTGAGTGTCATAGCAACTGGTCATTCCTGGTCATTCAGCCTTTAAGATCAATTAGCATATTACCCTTTTATTATATAGTACCACACCAGGTATTGTGTCCATATTTTTTCTCTCTAATTTAATATTTTTCCAGACATTCTTAATCTGGATTAACTGCAATTTTAACAGGATTCTTGCTTCTTTTGTGGCTTTCCATGTAAGAAAGGGAGGCTCTGGGTTCTATGTATGTGTGTACTTGGGAACCATGCTATAAACAATAAATATACTTCATTAGAGATTTAAAGCCAAAGCAAGCAAAATTTCTTTCCTATTGGGGTGATCAACTTGATTTGATTAGACAATGAGAACTACACAACCCATTATTGTTCCACTTATCTTCAAAGCTAGGAAATGCCATTATATCTATAAGCACAAATAATTTGACTTGAATTTTAAAAAAGCATATGCTTTTCATATTATATTTTTGAAATACTCACATAAAATTCAGTAGATGTCATTTTACTGCCAATTATGTTTCTTAGTGTTTTCCCCCATTAAAACTATGCCTACTAATACATCACTCACAACAAGGTAATTACTTACAAGGTAATTACTAGAAACACTTAAAATTGTTTAGCTAAATATTCCCTATACATTTATGTTCTCAATCAAATATATTTTTATTTATTAAATTCTAATATTTTCATAAACAAGCTAAAAGTTGAGTCTCATCACCTGCCACGGATAAGAGTATTTATTGAATTGATGGGACAGAAGTTTACAAATCAGAATTTATGAGAGATAGCTGTTTTTCCCATGTCTGGCTATAATTAGCAATTTAGTGCATATGCAAGTTAAATTTAATGAGAATCCTCTTCTCAGCCTCAAAACATTAATGGTGTTAAAAAGTAGTCCATGAGAAAATTCTACATAAAATGGTATGTTAAAGATGGAAAATTTTTATTGTGTAAATGTCTCTGACTGATGCAGACACATTTACAAAGCCTGTGAATTCACATTGACCTTTCACATGCCCGGGGTGGGTACCCTGCCCTTGTGAAGGTGTCATCCATCCGCCCTTGCCTTATCTCATTCCTCCTCCCCATTCCAAGGAGAAATGGCAAATGACTGTCTGGGAACTTCCTGAAATCTGCCTCCTCTTCCACCAGAAAACCTGCTCCTCCTGCTCTTTGAGGTAAAACAGCCACTGTCACCAGGACAGAGCTCCAAACAGGTCACTAGATTTCACAGTTTCTGCAATAACTGGCCTGTATTCGGGACCAGGAAGCTGGAGATCCCTGCTGACTCTGCGGCATTCAAATAAAGAAAAGAGCAACTCTCTTTTATCCCCCGAAATGACATAAAGGAAAACATAAACAAATCTGTTTCCCACGTGGCAGCCTGCACAGTGAAGGCCATTGTTCCCTGGGAACTCCAACCAGCACACACCCAGCTGTGCCGGATCAACTGGCTCATCCTCAGTTTACAGGCGTGAGGTCACAGCAATGAAGTCCCCAGCCCTTGGGTGATTTTCCTCTCTGGTTGTACTCAGCTGTTTTCTGGTGTACCTGATGTGCCTGGATTCAAAACCACAAGGAGCAGAGAGAATGTTGTTGAGAGATTTATTTTATCTTTGGGAAAAGAGAATCTCTCAAGAATATATGCACCTCTATGTTCATTGCAGCATTATTTACAATAACCAAGGTTTGGAAGCAGCTCAAGTGTCCATGAGTAGATGAGTGGATAAAAACGCTGTGGTACATTTCCACAAGGGAATACTACTCAGTCGTAAAAAAATAAATAAATAAATAAATAAATAAATAAATAAATAAATAAATAAATGGAAATCTTACCTCTTGTGACAGCATGGATGGATCTGGAGAGTATTATGCTAACCGAAATAAGCCAATCAAAAAAAGATAAATACCATATGATTTCAGTTATATGTGGAATCTAATCCTATCTAATAAAATGGTAATATGTAAATTAACTGTCACTCCATCCTCCATCACAAAGATGGTGGCACCCATAGACACAATATGGCAGCACCCATTTATCTCAGCCCCTCCAGAGACCCCCAGACCCAGAGGGGTGTGGGGGGCAGCTGCTGAGAGCAGGCAGCTGAGTGGCCTGGCAGAATGCTTGCTTCGTTGCTGTGGTGACAAGGCAAGCATTCCATGCTCAGCTGTGGATGGGCCTCTGGTCAGGCCAGGGTGTAGATGGGCCTCTGGGCCAAGGAGAGCCTCTGGGCAGCTCTCTGTGGAACAGCCAGGCCCTGCAGAGAGCTACTAGCACGTGGATTTGTGCGCAGGGCTACTAGTAAACAAAATAAACTAACCAACAAAATAGAAACAAACTCATAGTTACAGAGAACAAACTGACAGCTGTCAGATGGGAAAGGGGTTAAGAGGTTGGGTGACAAAGATTAAGGGATTAAGCAAAGAAAACAATACAAAAATAAAAACAAAAAAAACCACACACACACAAAAAAAACCTCATAGGCAGACAACAATATGGTAGCAGAGGGTAGAGGAGTGTGAGGAGGTAGAAGAGGGTACAGGGAGAATAAGTGGTGATGGAAGGAGACTTAACTTGAGGTGGTGAACACACAATACAACGTAAAGATGATGTATTACAGAATCGTACACCTGAAAAACTATATAATTTTATTAACCAATGTCACCTCAATATACTCAATAAGAATACATTAAAAAAAAAAAAGAAAAGTGATAAAGGATGTTGTGAACTGAATCACGGGTCATTTACAGATAAATCACTCAGGCACCTTAGTAGTTTGGCCTGTTTAGTGTAAAACAGTTTTTAAAAATGCATAAAGTGGATCCTCACAATATTGATCCATTTATCCACAAAGGCAAAGCTTTAAAACAGTATTTATGCCGCTTACTTAAGAGATGCTTTGGAGATAATTGCAAACCTCTGTGGGTTACTTGTAAAAACAAAGGAGAAGAAATTTTTAAGGAAATGGAACACTTGCAGGTATGCATGCTGAGTCATGCTTATTGGTGAAACCAGATAAATGAGGTCTATTCCCTGGTAGGCACAAGTGCCTGATGGCTCAAAGCACCTCTCACACCCCAGTGGCCTTCTTGTAATACTAGCAGAGCTGAGCTCCCAGAACTTATTCCTATATTCATTTAATGGTCATATTGTCTACAAAGTTCTTCTTTCTTCTCTACCTCAGAAGCAAAGTTAAGTAAAAACACAATTTCTATTTCAGGGGTACTGTCATGGGCAGAGGCGTCCATGGTAGGCAGGTATTCCTTTTTCTCAATATGGAATGATATGATGGGAACAGAGGAGATCCAAAAATATCATTCCCATCAGCTTACCTCAGTATTTCATCATTAAAAGTCTGGGTCTAAATAGTGATTGTATGTCAAATGTGGGCTAGGCAGTAGGCTATTAAATAAGGGTGCTGAAATTAACATGATCCTGCTTTGCTCTGCCTCAGTATCTATCTGAAGTATTATTATTGCTAACTTACTTATCTGTCTCACCAGCTTTGACCTTAAGAGACGGCCCTTTGTGTTGGTAACCCCTATCTATATGTGACAGTAATAGATGCATAGCAGGAGTTCCATTCATGAGTCACGGCTAATGAATAAATGAATGAATGATTGCCAATGCAGTGCACCTCATCAGTCAGTCACTAGACATTGATTAGATCCTTTTCAACAAGAAGGCAGTCCTTGGCGAAAAGCACCTGAAAGCATTAGTGGAGGGCAGAAAAGACTCCGTAAGAGCCTCGGTGGTCTTCAGAGGAGGGAACACGCTGGAGGAGAGCCCAGTACCTGCTCCTTTCTAGCCCCTCAGAACAATAGTTCCAAGAGGAGAAGAGGGAAGGTACCAAGCAAGGACAACCTCACCTAGTTTAGATTTGTGCCAAATCTCTACCTTACTCATGATGTCTTAAGTACAAATTAAAAAATAAATAGATAAATAGCTGCCCTGGCCGGTTTGGCTCAGGAGATAGAGCTCCAGCCTGCAGACCAAGGGTCCTGGGTTTGACCACAATCAGGGGCACTTACCTTGGTTGCAGGCTCCTCCCAGACCCCAAACCCGGCGCTGGTCAGGGCTAGTACAGGAGGCAACCAATAGATGTGTTTCTCTCACATCGACGTTTCTCTCTGACTTTCAGTTTCTCTTCCACTCTCCCTAAAAATCAATGGAAAAATATTCTCGGGTGAGGATTAAAAAAAAAAAAAAAAAAAAAAAAAAAAAAAAAAGCTTATGGAGAAGACAAGTATTTTCCCCGTAGCTTCCATAACTTCCATGAATTAAAATAAAGAGTTTTAGGAAACATGCTTCATCTGATCCATGAGTGGTGAATGGATCTTCATGTGGGATCAACAGATGAATTTATCATAGCAATTTGTAATTTGACATTTTGTAATTTGAAACCAGCAATACTTTCATTTTATTAAAAAAAATTTTTTTCATTTGTGGCTCAAATTTGTTTTTGTGTAACAGAATATACACTTTCAGGAGCTTCTCTCCTAAGCAAAGATAGGTAATGGAATTAACAGGCATGTGTTTTCCTCCTGAGATTCCACTTTGGAAGTTCCCCTAAACCTGGGATTTTTGCTAAATTAGGTTAACTCTTTAGGACCACAGTCAACCACGTAGCTGGTTGGTCAGATCAGACTTAGGAAGAAGGCTGTCACTCTAACACACTGCCATCTTTTGGAAGTAAGAAGTACAGCAAAAAAAAAAAAAAAAAAAAAAAAGAAAGAAAGGGGACTTATCTGTCACTAGTTCCAGTTTACTAATAAAAACGAGGCCGATAACAAAACTAATGAAATATAACAAAACACAATTAAGAAGAGTGTCATGAAAATGCTTACAAATAATTCATCTTGAAACCTTTTCGGTCTACACTGGGGGTCAATTTCTTAATATGTAAAATACTAATATTACTGCAAGACCTTGAATTCTTGAATTGGTTGGTGCACAGGTGGGGTCCAGCCAGCTGGCAGTGGGGAGGGGGCCACGGGCTGTTGGCTGGCTAGCCCTTCCCCTGATCAGGGTGTTGGGGGTCAATTGGGGGATGGGAATTGCTGGAGAGAGGGGCCAATTGGGGCCTAGATCAGGCTGGTTGACTCTACCAGTGCATGTCATAGCCACTGGTCATTCTGCCATTCTAGTCACTGGGCTTTTATATATATATAGATCATATAGGACAAAAACATGCAAATAAGCTAGCCAAAGGTCGTATGTTGTGAGAGTCTTCTAGCACTTTCCACAATATTGGACACATGTTATTCAAGCAATAAATGTTTATAAGTACCTGCCCTACATGCAAGGGCATGATCTGAGTGATGGAGAACAAGGCAGCTATGGTTTCTGTCGCTGTGGATGTTACAGTCTAGCGTAAAGGCTGCGGGATAAGCACTAATAAGGCACAGGATGATCTAAGAGCAAAAAGGGAATTTTGTACATCTGCGATCAAAGTTGGCCTCCTCAGGAAGTGGCATTTATGTGAAAATCAGATAAAAGGCCAAAAATTAGCAAAAGAAAGTAGAGGAGGAAAAGCAAGGGCTGCTTTCCAAGAAAAAGAATGAATCTGAGTAGCAGAATATGACCTCAGAACTTATCAAATGGATTCTTATTTTGCCTAAGATGCTTCACACTAATGTCTAAAATTTATATTTTTATCTCCTAAAATATAATATTGTACACTTAAGCATTGTTACTGGGAAGCAGTGTGTAGTAAGTAAAATATAGGGTCTTAAAGTTTCAGAGGCCTGAATTCAGTTGGCTCTGGAATTTTAAATGGCTTGCTTTTCTGAGACTATCTTACAAATGGAAATGGAGTTGAATCTAGCCTTGCTAGTTTCTGATGAGATTTAAAGTGAGAAGGTCCAGGACAGAGTTACACAAAATGTAGATGCTTAATAAATATTAAATTGTCCTTCTACCTTAAATGCTTTGGGATAATTGGGACTTCCTATCTTTAGGAAGGCTCATTCAAACACTTTCATGAATATATTGTTTAAAATAGGGTTTTGATTACAGTCTTGTGATTAATGTGTGAGACATGTAAGCTACTATGAATTTATTAGAATGCATTATTAGTAAAATTGCTTGAATGTACTGCTTCAGCAAGTGGTTGGCCAGGCTGTTTTGTCATTCATGGAACAACAAAGTCTAAGCAAATAGAAAGATGGGTGTATGCTTAAGTAACAGAAAGCTTCTTCTTTGCTTATCCAGAATTATTCAACTCAATAATTACGCCACTGAGTTAGCTTTAGGTCTGTAGAACTGGTCACATACTACTATATGACCCAAATAGCCCAAAGTGTGTGGCTAGTGGGAGACAGGAAGAGAGTACACTTTAGCTACATTAGAATATCTCAATATGTTTTTAAAGTTTGCCAACCTAAGATTTAAGCACAACTTATCAATGCAAAGATATGCTAACATTATTTTAAAACATGGTGAAAACTTTAGTCTATTTTATAAAACTTAAATGTCTTCCATTAAATAATACTTTTTGTATGAAGGCATGAAAGAAAATATTGAAACTGGGAGGGATTTTAGCATCATGTGTGTCAGTCTACTATTCTATAGACCAGGGCAGCAAGACAGGACATTACAGTTTTCCTAAAGCTAATGGATATCAGAACAAGGATTTTCATGCAGGGGTTCTGGTACCCAAACCAATGCACTTACTACTTTGTTCATACTGCACCCACATTTCACACCAATTATTCAATGGGATAGGCCCTTTCATCTGAAATCAATGTCATAAAAAATACTTTGCAGACTCTAAAAAAACATTATTCTAATTATTAAGAATAACTTAAGTAATGCCTCTCTCTTTTCAACTAGACTCGCAGGGGTCCTCAAACTTTTTAAAGTGGGGGCCAGATCACGGTCCCTCAGAGAGCTGGAGGGCCGGACTATATGAACTACTAATCCCTACTGTAACACCTTGGCTGCGCTCACTGCCCAAAAAACCTGGCGGGCAGGATCAGACTCCCCTGGGGGCTGCATGTGGCCCACGGGCCGTAGTTTGAAGACCCCTGAACTAGAGAAATTTTTATCAAGTATTCCTCCAAATAATATTGAGAAGATTGTTAAGCACTCATTTATTCAACAAATATTTACTGAGCATATAGAATTTGTAAGACACTGTATTAGGTAATTGATTCCTATCCTAATTTATTAAGCAAGGTAAATAAGGGTGGAGGGGAGTGCTTATAGGAACAAGTCATCAAAAACTTTTCTTCAGTTTCTCCATATTCTCAAATAATTTAACAGCATGTATCAGTAGAACATTTTACAGTTTCCAAGTACTTTCTCATGACATTGATTTTCATATCATATTATTTTAATTCTTTATGATGCTTAACATTTTCAACTTGTTTTTACTGTTCTTGATGTTGATATTATTTTGCTTTTAAGTTTATAAAAACAAGTTATTTTAAACACCACCAAGTCTGTCAGGGTGTCCAGCCCACTTTCTTGAATACAGTAGATGGCTGATATTTGTTGATTGAATAATAGTAAATGATGTTTCATTTGATCCTCAGAAATATAGTATTCATGATTACCATCATATTAGAGAAGATGACACTAAAGCTTATGTAGCTTAGAGAAGTACATTGTTGGCTCTCATTGCTAATAACACTTTGAGTTCCTAATGGGGTCTCTTTCTGCTTTAACTCTTAATCAAAATCATGTAGTAATCCTTACCCAAAATCGAACCATTTCTATTTCTATTGCCTCTCCCATCACCACTATTACAAAAGCTGCTAAATAAAATGTCACATTCACATTTGTTAAACTTCCTGATTTCTTAAGTCTGAGTTTACTTTTATTGTGCAAAATCGTGGAATAACATCAGTCTGGCTTTTTTTTTTTTTTTTTCCTGTAATCCCCAGTTTATTGCTAGGATGGTGATTGTGACAGGAGAATACTAAGTTCTATAGTGGAGAGTACCAGATACAAAAGATAAGGTTTTATCTGTGTGGTCCAGTGGTCCTTTACTCATGTTTTTCATTTACCATGACTGACTTCCTCTTCTCTGGGATGACTTTCCAATGAGAACATGGCACCCCCATCTCTTGTCACTGACAGTAACTGAACTCTCAGATGAAACAATCACATGTGGATTCCAGTGAAAGACATCCTTTTAAAAATAAAAACGTGTCAAGGGGACATCTAAATACTGATTTAAAGTTATGTGGCTTTAGCAACAACAAAAGAAATTATTACTTGGAGGACAAAATAAATACTTTCTTTACGCCTCTTTTATGACCATGCTGTGTAGATAAAAGGATCTCTGAAAGAAACTTCAACCATGAGCCCCGTGCCCTCTGTTAGTACTGAATGAATTCTATTCTGCCAAAACAACTAGAAAAAGCAAACTCACATTTTAATTTGGTACAATTAAAATCTAAAGTAGTAACATTTGAAATTATTTTTTAATGTGTAGAAATTTTTATGTTTTATTTTTACCTCATTTAAGAAACGTTCACCCCATCCTGAACTTTATATCCCTGTTCGTTAGGGAGAACTTTATTGCCTTCGTGTGAATAAGCATATGGCAGGTGACCAACACCTCACATTATACTGTGTTTTGTAGTTTCAGAAGCACTTTCATACACGTTATCTCACCTGACCCTTCTACTTGCTCTGTGGAGTTGGCAGGAAAGGTAACCAGAAAAGCAGTTTTTGTTTTTATGATGATCTTGCTGTCTGACTGCAGTAATATGTTAATTAAATATGTCATTTTTAAAATGATGAATAAAAATGTCCAATAATTCCAAAGGTGATTGCTTATAATATGAGAACTAAAAAAATACATGTCTTTGGAGATTAAAATCTGAAGGAAAAGAAAAATTTAGATTGCATGTAATTGTCTCTTCTGAAAAACACTTAATTGTATATAGTTTATTGTCATTTTCCCATTGTGTGTGTGTGTGTGTGTGTGTGTGTGTGTGTGTGTGTGTGTGTGTTTGACTCCACTAAGCCATTTTGTCATTTTTTTTTCAGGTATGCTTGGTTATGTCAGAGAACATGAAAAAATGGCTTCTTCCTTGAAATGAAAACTTGCTGCATCGTTTCCAGGAAAGGACTAATGAGACTGCAGATGAGGAGGAGGTTGATGACTTAGAGTCTTTGATGAGGTTCAAGAGCAAGTACATAGGTATTAGGAACTGGAAGATGTGGGAGAAGAGAAGATTGCAAGCAGAGAGAGGAATTTATCCTTGAAACATGTAGGTGGAGCAGTACTGAATGATGTTGAAGCCTGCATTATGGTAACAAGAATGAGTAACTGACATGAAGAGGATATTGAGATCTCTGATTGGAAACTATTGGGGAACTAAGAGACCTGGGTGTCAGAAAGGTAACTAATGCTGAGAGCAAACTTCCCAAGCACGTTGGCTAGAATAGGAATGAAACACAAATGCAGGTGCTGACATCATTGAAAACGGTGAAAACACTTGGAAAGTCAGTAAGTCATTAAGCAGGGGTGAATATAATGGAACAGCAAGCATGTTGAAATCAGAGAGGGGAGAGAGCTGTGTGTGCAGAGCCACTTAGAGTCACGTTGTGTTGTCCACTCAACCTCTCCACATTCCACTTATTTATGTGTGCTCTGGTGCATGTTTAGAAAGATTTTTCAAGTTCTTGAAGGGAGCCTACATTAGACAGAGGAAAGATAAAGAGTGAGGAGGCAGTTTAGGAAGCTATTAGTCTATTAGATAACAGGGTGGCTTCAGCTATGACGATGACAGTGGAATGGAGAGAGGTGTCTATTTTAGGTCATTTTGAAGACAGAACGTAAAAGAGAAGAAATCACCAAATTTCCAGATTTATGATGCTCTTTATTAAGATAAAAATGACAGCAGGAGAAATAAATTAGGAGGTCAAATCACTTCTAGATATGTTGGGTTAGGAACAATAAAATAAAGATTTCAATTAGGAAATAGAATATTATGATTCCTGTGGTCAGAATAGAAGTCTAAGCTCAATAAGTAAATGTGGAAAGTGAGCAAAACCATAAGAATAGATTAAATCACTGGGAGGAAACACAGAAAGAAGAGAACCTAAGGCAAAGCTCTAAAGAATTACAACATGCAGCTGAGGAGGGTGGTCCGCACAGGGCACTGAGAATGAGTGACCAGAGCAGTAAAAAGAAAACCAGGAGAGTGTGATGTGGAAGTGAAGGGAGGAGAGTATTCCAAGTCAAATGCTGTGGATAAATCCAGTAAGATGAATGCAGGGGAGGTAAGTAGATTTGGCGAGCTTGTTGTGAGTTGTTTTCCAGTGAGACTATTTATTTTTAATCAAATTCATGGAAGTGACATTGGTTCAAAAAACCAAACAGGTTTCAAGTGTACAATTCAATGAAGCATCATCTGCACACTGCATTGTGCTCCCATTGCCCCAAGCAAAGTTTCTTTCTAGCCCCATTTTACCCCTTTCCCCCACCACCACCTACCCCCACCCCCTTTCCCTCGGTTATCACACACTGTTGACTGTGTCTATGTGTCATGCATATATGTTTTTTGGCTAATCCCTTCACCTACTTTCATCCAGTCACCCCACCCCCTTCCTCTAAACAGCTGCCAGTCTGTTCCATGCATTCAAGCCTCTGTTTCTATTTTGTTTGCTAGTTTATTTTGTTCTTTAGATTTCACATATAAGTAAAATCATATGGTATTATGCTAAGTGAAGTAATCCAGTCAGAGAAAGACAAATATCAAGGAGACTATTTAAATTATATCACTTTCCATGGGTCATAACCATGACATTGTGCTTCAAGCTCTCAGCTAAAAGCTGGAATACTATGTTCACTGGTAAATTCCTAGGACAATGAAATTCTTAGGTAGAATTTTTTATCTGAGTTGCATATACAATTCCTAATAACCCCTATTTTGTTTATTCACTTTCTGTCTACCGCCAGATGATTAGGTAGATCATCAGCAAAGAGGTGGGCTGTTTACACATGTGCTCTCTAGTCCCTGAATCTCCACAGAGTAGTTTCTACTGGAAGAGCTTCCTCCACTTCATTTCAAAACCCAAAATATTTCAAGGAGTAAGTCACACAATGTCCCTTCCCACATAGACACTTTCCATTCATTGCCCTATTTAATAGGGACCCAATATTATTCACATGTAAGGAGAATGGAATGCTGTATTGATGTAATATAGTAAAAACAGCTAACACTTCTTTAGCATTTGTGTTCCCGACAGTGCTTCAAGTGCTTTGTATTCATTAACTCAGTTGACCCTCACAACAAACCTATGAAGTCATTAGGTTGTATTATTTTCATTTTACACTTGAAGACACTGAGGCCCAACAAGATTAAATAACTTGCACAAGTCAAGTTCCAGAATCCAGGCTCTTAACCATTAAACAACACACACATACACACACACACACACACACACACACACACACACACACACCCCATTCCACTCATGAATTCAAGCAATTTTATAAAAGACAACCAATGAACCCAAGAGCCAGAGTTTTCAAATCACTCTGAACTGACAGTAACTGGCTTCTAAAGTACCCTTGAGGACAGCGTGTGAAAATAAATCAGCTGATAAGGACCTGGACTCTGATCAGTTTCACATTTAGGGCTCCTTCTGGGAATTCACCTCAGCTCATCTCCCAACTCATTATGGGAAATCCCTGAGCATTAAGGTGGCTGGCCAAGGTTAAGCACATGCATTCGGCCATAATGGTGATCTTTATTCTGGTTATGAAGTTCAACCGAATGGAAGTCCAGAATGATCTTGCTTTTGAAGAAATATTTTCATTTCAGTCTGCCACATGCTGCATAATGCTTTGTGGTTAATATGTTAGGAAAAGATATTTTGGTTCCATGGGTCCTAGTCAATATGTAGAAAAGGTAGTTAAGAAAATATAGCTATTTCCATCCTATTCTTTCATTCAATAACCATTTATTAATGCTTTATTATGTTCCAGAACTTGAATCACAATGATGAATAATATAATACTCATATGCCAAAACCTCAAAGTTTGGGAGAAAAACAAATAGTCAGACCACATTAGCGTGGTGTGGTGAGTTAGGTATAAAGATAAGTTTTGATGGGAGCATGCAGAAAGCCAGGGGCTTATTTGAAATAGTTGGCAAGAGGAAAAAAAAAACCCTCCTCTCTCTGTACCCCTCAGGAGTGTGACGTTTCCCTGAGGAATGTTTGTTTTAGAGACAACCCACATGAAAGAGCACTTTCAACCTCTCTCCTCACCCTTGCCAGGGCATCAGCCCCCCAAGGCTTTGTGGGCTGGGGCTGCAGAAAAGCCAGAGACATGTGAGAAGCTGGGGAAATAGCTGGAAAGAAAGGCAGTGAAGGTAGGTGCAGGTGAGGAAATGTAGGACAGCCGTTATATCTTAAAAAAAAAAACAAAAAACCCCCCACATATTTTATTGATTTTTTTACAAAGAGAAAGAGAGGGATTGAGAGTTAGAAACATCGATGAAAGAGAAACATCAGTCTGCTGCCTCTTGCACACCCCCTACTGGGATGTGCCAGCAACCAAGGTACATGTCCTTGACCGGAATCGAACTTGGGTCCTTTCAGTCTGCAGGCCAACGCTCTATCCACTGAGCCAAACTGCTATCAGCAGCCGTTATATTATTCCGATATCTTATTCCTTCTCAACTGATGCTAAACTGAGTTGCATACAATGCTTCACTCTGACAATTCTTCCTTAAAACCAGGGGTTCTTACCCAGAAATTTCTAGCTGAGCTTTAAGGGAAAAACTTCCTGAACTAGTGGGACAAACTGCATCCATTTTTCTGGAAGATATGCATGGCATGCATAAAATAATTAAATGGGTTTATTAATTTTTTTAAAATGTAAGAACATTTCAGTGACTAATTTACATTCTATAGGGAGGGATGAAACATTAAAAAAAAAAAAGCCCTATTTAAGAAAAATATGTAATTAGAATGACAAATATAATATTATTTATTGAAAGTGACTATTATTTAGAATGAGAACATAATATTCCTATTAATTTACTATAGGACATAGCTCTATAAGTTTTTTTCAGTGACTTTTTGGCTCTATTCCTTTGGTCATTTCTTCATGTGACGGCTGCAGTTTCATCATCTCTAATATCATCGAGTGTAATTCTCCCAGTTAGTAGGAGTCTTTAATATGTAGCAGAGGTTATAGCATAAGTGCTGCTGCTTGTGATGAACTTTATTTACCGCCCTGAGAATGCCCTGAACTGTGTGGCGGTTCAGAGAAAACAACTCTTCTTTTAGTAACAGTAAAATTCAGGAATTTATAACACTATGGATTCACTCTCTCAGGTACTGCTCCAATTGCTTTCCATGTGTAATTCACTTCAACGTCATTGTGACTCTAATGACGTTGATGTGATTAGAATGGCTTATGATGTGTAAACTAAGATCCGGAAAGAGCAAATAGCTCTCCCCAAGGTCACACACCTGGTGAGTGGAGAGTCAGGTGAGTCAGATGTTAAACACAGTCACATCAACTCCCAAGGCCTGCATATTCCATTTTCTATGAAGCTGAGTACAAGACAGGGATAAAGATGCTGGCCACTTCTCAGGGACCTAACCCCACTCTGCCCTGGACTTCACCCTGAGATAACAGTGAGTAGTGAGATGACAGAAACTTTATATACAAAATGGGGTAGTTTGAAAAAAGCAGGGGTTTGTGCACCAGGTCCCATTGGGACTACAGGAGGGGCCACCTATGAAGGTTTCCTGTTTCAACATGGTTGGCAGCAGCAGAGAGAAAACCGCACGGTGGCATGTTCAGTTAGGAAGCACCTCTTTCTTTTAGTGGCAGAATTTTATGGTTTTAGTAACACAAATACAATGTGCACACACGCACTATCTATTGGTTTTCTTCCCTGTGTTGGGATTGGTGACGCTGATGGCCAGCTTGGCTGCTCTTTCCACACCGGCTTTGTGGATCTTTGAGGGGACACTGTGATTTGTTGCACATCAGCAGCACTTCAAGCTTCTTGACATTGTGAACCAGGAACTTCTGAAAGTGCTTGGTTTGCTTATTGCTCCCAGAACCAATGTTGGGTATCAACATCTGGCCCTTGAATCTCCTGTGCACATTATTGTAAATGCCTCTAGGTTTCCACAAGTTACGCTTAATTTTGACATATTGGTCTAACTTCTGCTGAATGAGTTTCTTGGTTGTTCTTTTGATACCTTTGGCAGCTATGGTGATGAGTAGAAAATGGCAGCCACCTCTGTAGACAGCGCTGAGGAAGAGAGGGGAAGGTTGATGGGACTTGACCTCTCAGAGTGTACCTTAGGAAGCATTTCTTGGTCTCCAAAACCTATGTGTTGCCTCAACACCAGACGCTAGCACAGCACTCAGAGACTCTGCAGGGGATGCCTCTTCAGTTCCAAAGGGCAGAAGGGATTAGGAGCATCAGAACCAAAGGCAGTAGGAACACAGGTTCAATCATAAAGATGATCCATTGGATTCAGTAATGACCAAGACACTGACCCCGGTTCTTAGAAGAGGAAATAAAACAATAAAAGAAATAGTTCATAAAATATGAACAGCCAACATGTCTGTCTACTATCACCACACATTTTCTCACGATGCTTTTTGCTTCTGAGAAAAGCCAAATATTTTCTGGCTTGGAAAACTTCAACTCTATAAATATTCTATTTAATAGCACCTGCAGATCTAGAGTGTGTATAAATACATTCCCAAGATCAGTGGAAAGAAGCTGCTTTCTTATGACTGAGGGAGTAAGTATAGAATAAAGCATCCATTCAGACACCTAAGGATGTAATGCCTATCCATGAATAGTCATTCTCTTGTTAACAAGGTTTCATAAGGTGAGCACTGGAGATATTCCTTAAAAGAAAGTAGAAGACATGGACATTCAACTTATGAACTCCAGAGGAGCTTTGGTCAGCATGAGTCTCTGAAAGCAGGTAGGTTCCTTGTCTCTACGTGAGAGAGATAAATTCTTTCACTAATCCTTTGATCTCTTTATGGTTTCGCTGTTCATTCTACTGATTGTACCAGAAGCAAGTTTCACTTCAGATATAATAGTTAATGATAGACAATAGAAAAGGAACTGGGTGTGGAGCCATAGTTAACAATAATAGCGTGAGAGTTGGTAGCTATTTATAGCACTTGTTAAACTTTCATCTCTTTAAATTGCTATTTTCATACAGCAAACTCAAATCTCTTGGGCAATAGGGCAAGCACCATGAGATTAGAACTGGAAGTAATTTTTGGCATTAGTAAAAAATGTAATGACTAAGAAAAACATATTCTTCAGCTTGACGTGCCACCAGTTAGCAATGAAAATAGGAAAACAAACATTCATAAGGGAGTCTTGCAGTGAGAAAATGATCACATGTAGGATCTATGAGGAAAGCCGATGAAATTTGAATTTTGAACAAAATACTATTTTTTCAGTTGAAGCAATTTTATTAAAAATAACTTGTCAGAAAGCCATTTTCCCCTTTTTAAAAAATGTATCTTTATTGTAAAAGTATTATAGATGCCCCCTTTTTGAAAAAAATATAATTGGTGGGGGACTGAAGAGTGGCTGAATCTGAGACCAGAAACACAGAGCTGAGATTTGAAACCTGGTTATTTGAAAGCTTCTAATTTACTGTGTAACTGGGAAATTGCATTTAACTACCCCACATTCCTCTTTTTTAGACCCATTCAGTTCTGTGATAGACTCAGTCCACTAGAGAGGAATGAAGAGTGTGGGGTAGGATATGAAAGGATTGAGGGGTGACATGGAAGGTCTGTGAAGAGGCTCAGCCTGGTGTTCTGTGTACCCCCACCTTGCCAACTCTACATTACAAAGATCATGTTTAGGTCTTCTTTTGTTAGGCCTTAAATGCTTCTCTCCCCTTCTTCCCCCCAAATCTTTATTGTTCAGATTATTACAGATGTTCCTCTTTTTTCCCTCCATAGCTCCTCTCCACTTGGTTCCCAATCCCCCCCCTTACAGGTTCCTCGCCCCCCCCCCCACGGGTTCCTCACTCCCCCCCCCCCCCCACTGTCCTCCTCCATAGGTGTAAGCTCTTTGTCCAATCTCTTCCCACACCCCACACACACCTTTCCTCCAGAGAATTGTCAGTCAGCTCCCTTTCCATGCCCATAATTCTATTACATTCACCAGTTTGTTCTGTTCATCAGATTTTTTATTCATTTGATTTTTAGATTCACTTGTTGTATTTCTTGTCACTTTGTTGTTCATAATTATTATCTTTACCTTTTTCTTCTTCTTCCTCTTCTTAAAGAATACTCTTCAGCATTTCATTTAATACTGGTTTGGTGGTAATTTCTTGTCACTTTGTTGTTCATAATTATTATCTTTAGCTTTTTCTTGTCTATGAAGCTCTTTATCTGACCTTCAATTGTAAATGATAGCTTTGTTGGGTAGAGTAATCTTGGTTGTAGGTTCTTGCTATTCATCACTTTGTATATTTCTTGCCATTCCCTTCTGGCCTGCATAGTTTCTGTTGAGAAATCAGCTGACAGTTGTATGGGCACTCCCTTGCTGCTTTTAAGATTCTCTCTTTGTCTTTTGCTCTTGGCATTTTAATTCTGATGTGTCTTGATGTGGTCCTCTTTGGATTCCTCTTGTTTGGGGGTTCTCTGAACTTCCTGGACTTTTAAGTCTATTTCTTTCAGCAGGTAGGAGAACTTTTCTGTCATTATTTCTTCAAATAGGTTTTCAATATCTTGCTCTCTCTTCTTCTGGCATCCCAATAATTCGGATGTTGGTATGCTTGAAGTTGTCCCAGAAGTTCTTTATACTATCTTCATATTTTTGGATTTTTTTCTCTCTCTTCTGGTTGGATGATATTTGCTTCCTCATATTTCAAATCTTTGACTTGATTCTTGGCATCCTCCAGTCTATTGTTGAATCTTTGTATATTATTCTTTATTTCAGTCAGTGTATGCTTAATTTCTGACTGGTCCTTTTTTTTTTTTTTTCATTTTCACTAGGATCCTTGAAGGTCTCACTAAGTTTCTTGGAGGTTTCTAGAAGATTCTTGAGTAACCTTATAACTATGATTTTGAACTCTATATTGAGTATTTTGCTTTCATCCATTTCTTTCATTTGTAACATCTTTCTGTGTCTTCACATTTTGGCTGCTTCTCTATGTTTGTTTCTATGTGTTGGGTAGAGCTGCTAAGTCTCCTTGAGTTGATAGAGTGGCCTTCTGTGGTAGGTGTTCTATAGGGCCCAGTGGTTCAGCCTTCCTAATCACCTGAGGTGGACACTCTTGGTGAAACCCTTTGTGGGCTGTGTGCACAGTCTTATTGTAGTTAAGCCTTGATTGCTGTTGGAATCACTGGGAGGAATTGACCTCCAGGCCAATTGGCTGTGTTAAATATTAAATGCTTTTTTGGCAGAACCTTCATTTAAACTGTCTGGACTTCCTTCAGTCTTTAATAGAAGGAAATTTATTTTATTTATAGGTTTTAGTTCAACCACCCAATTATATCTTATGTAGGTCAGTGTTGTTGAGAAATTTTGGATGGTTTTATTTTAATGCAGCTTGTCTACTTATTCAAAAAAGTTTTACAAACTGTTGGCAGACAGATTACAGAATGAGGCTAGTAAAATGCCCCGGGGCTAACAAGGAAAAGAGACTGCAGTACTAAATACTCAGGGGAGCAAGGCCACCAACCATCTTCTCTGTTGAAGCAAGGGTATATCTAAAGCTTGGTGTCATAGTAATATATAGAAATGTTTTAAAAAGTTTTAAAAATGTTAAAAAGGTTTTAAAAGGTTTGAGTTAAAGTATTATATTAAGGACACATTCCCCACTGCCCTGCAGTGTGTGTACCCCATAAATAAGGAACTTCAATAACTGACTTAGAAGTGACTTGTTAAGATAATCTTATGTGTGAGTGATGTACTCTCCCTAGATAACCACATGTAGCCCCTTGCCCTGTTTGAGATTAACATGTGTGCATCGGTGTAATTCATTGATAGCCACTTGAACTGCTGAGGGTATGAAAAAGGCTTTAAAAATGGGTCCTGACCAGCCAACAGTGCTTGCCTGTCAAGACCACCACAAAAGCACGTCCTTTTGTCAGTCCCTTAAGCGACGCCACTCCAGGCTCCTTTCCCTGACAGACAACAGAAGAATGGCTAGTACCTCCTAATGGAGATGCAACTGAGCTCTCAGGTGAGGAATGCCAGCCCCTTACATCAGGACCAGACCAGCCCAGCTGTCGGACCCCAGAGGAGAGCACCACCTGGATCCCATTAAGCCTTTACCCGCAGCATCAGGAGCTTTTGTGAGTAGTAAAGTGCTGTGTTATTTGCAATTGCATATGTTTCATGTGGTGTAATTCCTCCAGCAGTTAATTGAATTATTTTGCATACACTTAAAATTGAAATTAAAGCTTCTTGTCTTTTCTGTCCTAGGCCTGCCCTTGGTCCTGCCTGTGTAGAGCAATTCTTTGCTATCAGCTATTTGAATGTCACAACACCTGCACGGTTAAAGTTTATCAAAAGGGATGCCCCACATGTGTCAAACACAAGGCCCGCGGGCCAAATCCAGCCCGCCAGGCCTTGCAATGTGGCCCGCACCGCGCTGTCATCACTGCACTCCGCTGTCAGTTTATGACATTGTCAGTTTATGACTGTTCAGTAAACCATTCGGCCCGCGATTTAGGCTGGATTTTAGATTTTGGCCCCTTCTCTGATTGAGTTCGACACCCCTACAGAGAAACACCTCAGATCCTTTCCCTGGATTTACTTGGGATACTTGGTAACTTTGTTGAAATGGTCTTAAATGTGGTGGCTCCTAAGAATTTAGATGTTTAAATAACTGAAATTTATTTTATTTATAGGTTTCAGTTCAACACCCAATTATATATTATATTTTGTGACCAAGATTCTTATGATGTTGACAATACTGTGAGTGAAACATTATAAACAGTAAAGATACTGGTCCTGAGTCTCTTCTCTACCAGCAATAAAAATGTTAACCCTATAATTAATACATGAGTTGAAATTCTGAAACCTTGTAATTGCTCTTTCCTTTATACCAAATAGCATCATCCTAATAGCTGTGATTCCTGGTAATTGTTTATCTTCCTTGTGATTTGTGCAATCATGTGTTTCATGTAAGATTATACTCTGGACCAACAGGTGGATAAGAACTATACTTGCATCTCTTTTCATTACACTAATTAAAGTCACAGATATGTATTGTTCACCTACTATGTATAACCTCCTATGACATAGGCTGAAGGACTGGCTTTAATGTTTAGGAAGTAAAATTATCAGCTGAAAAAAATGACTGGCACTACAAGCTCAACAATCCCTGGCAGACAAGGAATAAGGACATTGAATGTTGTAAGGGAAGTGAGCTTATTAGGCTGGGAAATTCAAGGAAGATTTCCTGGAAGAGGTGAAGTTTGAGCTAGACCTTGAAAAATGACCATATATTTGGAAGAAGGCCAGAAGGTTTTCCAAGCAAAGGAAATAGAGTGTGTTCCAGTTGGGTTCTTTAGAGAAACTCATTTTAATCTGAATTTAGAAACAACCTTCTTTCTCCCTCTACAACTTTCCTCTCCCCCCCCCCCCCCAAAAAAAAAGAATTAGGCATTTATTGGCCCAGATATCAAAGAGTCTAGGGATAGCTACAGCTTCAGATATGGCTGAAGACAAATGCTCAAATACCACTGTGTTTCTCTGTGTTGATTTCATTTCAGTAGGTTTTCATTTATAGTAGGTCCTAGAAGCTCTACATTAGTATCCTGCTAAAACAGGAATTTTGGGGGATGAAAAAGACAGAGTTTAGGAAATTTTAGAAATTTTGGAAATTAAGGGGACCATGGAGGAAGCACTGAGCTGCAGAGCAGCAGAAGGTATATTTCCATAGAATAGGGAGTGCAACAGGTACATTTCCATAGAATGAGGGAGCTGGAAACAGAAAAAGGTCTATATTTTCAAAATAAAGGTAAGCAAGCCCCTCATCCAGAATGAGAAGAAGAAAGTCCAAAGGAAATAGGAAAACAATAAGGAAGGAGGGGGGAGAACCTTACATGTCCCATATGAGGTTAAACCTTTGAGCTCAAGAGTTACTATAGTAACCAGTCCAAGGGAATAGTGACCAATCAGAGGGAATATCAAGGCACCAGATCTGTAGCCTTTATAAGCCACTAGAGGTGGGATAAGGCCTAAATGGGCAGTCGGACATCCCTCTCACAATCCAGAACTGCTGGCTCCAAACTGATTGCCTGCCTTCCTGATTTCTCCTAACTGCTTTTGCCTGCCAGCCTGATCACCCCCTAACCACTCCTTGCTAGCCTGATTGATGCCTAACTGGTTCCCTGCCAGTCTGTTTGCCCTAACTACCCTTCCCTGTAGGCCTGGTTCCCCTCCCCCCCCCCCCCCAACTGCCCTTCCCTGTAGGCCCAGTCACCCCCAACCTCACTCCTCTGCTGGCCTGGTCACTCCTAACTGCCCTCCCTTGCAGGCCTGTTCCCTCCCAAGTTCCCTCTTCTGCTGGCCATCTTGTGGTGGCCATCTTGTGTCCACATGGGGGCAGGATCTTTGACCACATGGGGGCAGCCATCTTGTGTGTTTGAGTGATGGTCAATCTGCACATTACTCTTTTATTAGATAAGACAGAGGCCTGGTGCATGGGTGGGGGCCAGCTGGTTTGCCCTGAAGGATGTCCCAGATCAGGGTTGGGGTTCCCTTGGGGTGTAGGGCGGCCTGGGCGAGGGTCCTGTGGTGGTTTGCAGTCCGGCCCCACCCACTGCAACCCAAGTGGAGGTCCTAGTATCTGGGATTTATTTATCTTCTACAATTGAAACTTTGTAGCCTGGAGCAGAGCCAAGCCTCCTGCTCACTCCGTGGCAGCAGCCATTTCTGTTGGGGTTTATTTATCTTCTATAACTGAAACTTTGTAGCCTTAAGCGAAGGCCAAGGCAGAACAGGGTGTGCGGAAAGTTTGGCTTCCTTCATCTCTGGGGAAACCCAAGCCTCCATTCTGCTCTTTCTGTGGCTGCAGCCATCTGGTTGGGTTAATTTGCATACTTGCTCTTGATTGGCTGGTGGATGTGGCTTGTGGGTATAGTGGGATACATTCAATTTGCATATTACTGTTTTATTAGATAGGATAGGGAAAAAGAACTCTGTGAGACCCTTTCTCCCTCCCCATGTGGGAGTCTATTTTGTGGGACTCTCTCCCTCTCCCCAAGTGGGAGTCTGTACTTGTTCTTCAATAAATCTCTACCTTTGCTATACCACTTTCTGTCCTTGGATTCATTCTTCAGTTTTGGTGGACAAAGAATCCAGGTTCTAGTCCAAAAGTTCCGTAGATACTGGGAAAATATTTTATGTCCTGAGTTTGAGTCCTATTGGCCTAACTTGGGACAAACCTGTCTCCGACCCACCACTGAGGCCAAAGTGACAGAATACTCTTATTGGTTGATCTGGGTCATGAACCCTTGAAGTTGGATTAGGCTGGGGATGGGAATTTAGTGCTACCTTAACCTAACAGAGGAGGAGTTATATAGAAGTAATTTAAAAGAAAGAGAAGAGAAAAACATGCTAGGAGTCAGAAACCACAATGGTATAAATAAATATTTAGAAATGAGAGATAGGCCAAGGTTTATACAGACCTAGATGTCCTTAAATGTGAGCATATATGATTAACATGAAAATAATGTTTTATGTTGTCAGATATTTGTCTTTGCATCTGTTTTTTAAAATATATTTTTATTGATTTCAGAGAGGAAAGGAGATGGAAAGAGAGAGAGAGAGATAGGAATGTCAATGATGAGAGAGAATCAGTGATCAGCTGCCTCCTGTACACCCCTCACTGGGGATTGAGCCCACAATCCTGGCATATGCTCCGACCAGAAATCAAACTGTGTCCTCCTGGTTCAGAGGTCAAGGCTTAACCACTGAGTCAAGCTGGATTGGGTGCATCTGTTTTTTTAATGATCCATCAAGCCAGCCTTTTAAAATGTTTAACCTAAAAATTATGTGTAATGCCCATCTCCTCCCCCATCCTTGACTGTTATACTACTACTACTCAGGGGGGCGGGGGGAAGCGGGGTATGTTCTCTATTGCTCAGGAAACAGTATTAAGAAATCTTTTCCTGGGAATTCCCCATGCTTCAGAGAGAATAGAAGTTAAGTAGCTGATTCACTCATCATTAACAGTAGGGAGAATTTTCTGAGGTGCTAATTCATTCTGAGCCAAGAGGATCCTCCCTAATGCCTGCTGTTGCAAAATGCCTCTAAAATTTCAGGGGTGTTTACAGGCATTTGTTCTCACCAAATACTTATGTCTTGTGTCATGGTACTTTATTTATGCTCTATAGATGTTGGCATACTTTGTTTCTAAGCCCAATCAATAGCATTTAAGTAGCACTGAATACTCATTCAAATGACATATCATTTTTGGCTTTTCACTGTTAATTTCAAAGACTACTTTTTTGAGAGTTGTGAAAACTGTGGGTTGAGCTTGCAACTCAGGCATGTGCCCTGACCAGGAATCAAACCATGACCTCCTGGTTCATCGGTTAACAGTCAACCACTAAGCCATGCCAGCTGGGCTCAAGTACCTTTTTAAAGGACTCCATTGTCCTTTCCTTTGGCTGACCTGGTCCCTATCACCTTTCAAGGAAATAGAAAAGACCTCAGAGAAAGAAGAGTAGAATAAATCATTTCTCTCTTCCTGCTAATCTCAATGTTTGATAGGGGAATACTTTGGGTGTCATTCTCTATGAATCAGGAATGCTGGTGGGAAAAACACAACCAGCAGTTGTCCAGTGACACATAAAGAATGTTGGGATGGATATTCAAAGCCAGGACAAATCTTAAGGACACAGCAAGAGGCTTCTCTTCCCTTTCATTCATCAAATATTTCTTGGGTACCTTCTATGACCATGACACTCTGCATATATATTGTTAGTTAGCATTCAACACATATTTATTGAACATGAATAATAACTATATTTATTGAACAATTATTACATGCCAGAAGCTTTCATTCTCAAAACATCTGAGTGAAGCAGGTATTATTAACTGTATTGTACAACTGGGGAAATTGAGGCCCACAGATGCTTAGTAACTTGACCACGTTTATAAAGCTATCATGAGGCTGGATCTGATGCTTTTAACCACTACTTTATACAATGTCAATTCATTGTGGTAGGTGTGATTGTTTAATCTTATTTAAAAGATAATGATGCCAAGATTCAGATCTTATGAATAACTTACTTAGTAAAACACAGGATAGAGCCTGGATAAGACTGAATGAGACTGATTCCAAAAGTTAAGCTGTTTTGTGTCATGATGTTACTCCCACCTATAGATACACTATCTTTTCCTCTTAATTCTGGTCCACCTTCATTCCTGTAGTTATCCATCTGAAACCACCACTTTATCATTGTGGAATGAATGCACTGATGGCTACAAACAAAAGACTCCCATTTTTAAGACAAAGATCCTGAAAAAAATACAGACCTCATTTACTATAATCTCATCGGTTCATTCCTTATATACTTACTAGACTTGTAGTTCTAAGAACCCATGACAGGTTTAGTAGAAATTAATATCAAGGAAGATCAAAGCAACCTTAAGTTTCTTCGGTTTTATTAATAACTAGAGGCCCAGTGCATGAAAATTTATGCACTGGAGGCGGGGGGGGGGGGGGGGGTCCCTCAGCCTGGCCTGCCCCTTCTTCACAGGCCCAGAGCCCTCAGGGATGGGAGGCAACCTAGTGATCAGGGGAAGGCAAAGCCCCCATCACACCTCTGCTGCTGCCACTGCTGGCAGTGCAAGCCTCGGGTGGCCCTGGGTGTTTGGGCGGCTGACATCTGAGGCTTGCCTGTGCCTTGGGCTGACCCTGGGTGGCTGGGGGACTGAAGGGACTGGGTGCTGCCATCTTTGAGGGTGTAGCAGTCAATTAGCAAATTCCCCCCTTATTGGCTATGGG
Organism: Pipistrellus hanaki; assembly: GCF_964339955.1. Taxonomy (NCBI): domain Eukaryota; kingdom Metazoa; phylum Chordata; class Mammalia; order Chiroptera; family Vespertilionidae; genus Pipistrellus; species Pipistrellus hanaki. The sequence goes on along the minus strand of NC_140503.1, from coordinate 167,425,621 downwards.
AATAGCCATATTTGAGGGCATTGAAGTCAATTAGCATATTCCCTCCTTATTGGCTGTGGGCGCCACCATCTCTGCAAACAGCATGAAGGTCAATTAGCATATTTCCTCTTTATTAGATAGGATTCCTTGTAGGTTTTGTGTTTGTTATTATTTCTGGAAACGTACTAGTACAAACACACATTTTTATGCATCTAGGACATATACCCACAGTTGATGCTTCTTTTGAAAGGCCTATCTTTCCTATGAAATCAACTCCCTTTATTCTCTTATTGTCCCCACGTCTTTAAATTATGGAGTTGGTGCCATTGTCCAGGGAAAAGTATGTCAAAATTAACTGATACAAATGATGGCTTTCGGCTGGCTTCATGTTTCATGTGTATCATGTAAAGCCTGAGACTCAAATATTATAGATTCTTAATAATGGTAGCCAGCCAAGCTAGCCTGGCTCACAGATTTAGAGTGGGATTTGAAAGAATTATGAGATGACACGGAGCACCAGCCTCACCACTTAGAAATTGACATTCTAATGTCACTCCAGTGAAGACAGAAACAAACACAAAGGAACATAAACACAATCAAGTAATAAATATTCTGGGTAGATCCTTATTCACCCAGAGGAGCAAACATTTGTTTGGTGAGACACTGCTCCCAGTTTCTGAGAATATGGAAACATCATATTCCTGTAAATGGCATAACCCAGGCAGCATGTTTATTTCATGTCTCCAGGCTTCAGTATCCTCACTTATTAAAAGAAGGTTTTCAAAAAAAACAAAACAAAAAACAAAACCCATATGTGATTGTCCACATTAGAGGAATTTTAAGGAATATATCCAGGTCCAAAGAGAAATTGCCTTTTTCTCTTGTTGCAACTTTTTAAAAAAATGTGTGTAAATTCTAAGTACAGAATAACAAAATCTGGGCAGGTTATTTTACAGTGTACCAAAAGCTTTCTTGACTTTTAATTCAGTTATACAAGAATTAATTTTACACATAATGTGTTCCTTTTGCACCCCTGTTTAATTTCCCCCATGTTTTATTAGAAATGTGAGTATAAAAAGCAGATGAGTTTACCCATTTTTCCAACAGCAGATATGAAGTTCATAGAAGAGATATTTTATTATTTTATTTTAGATGGATATTTCCAAAGGAGTACCTACTTTCTTTGTTAATTAGAATCTAGATATTGACTTTTTAAAAAGATTTTTTATTGATTTTTTTTTTTTCTAGAGAGAGGGAAAGGAAGAGGGAGAGAGAAACATTGATGTAAGAGCAGAACATTAATGCGATCACCTGCATGCCCTCTATTGGGAATCAAACCATCAACCTTTTGGCATATGGGATGATGTCCAACCAACTGAGCCACACCAGCTAGGGTTAGTTATTGGTTTTATTAGAAACACAATAAAGTTGTCAATTCAAAGCAAAATAAATTAAAATATTTTCTTGTTGGAGTATGTTAACAAGTTGAAACAAAAAGAGAAAGGAAGAAAATCTATCATTAATGAGGACAATAATATACCATCCACTGTTTACAAATAATATACTGCTGAGCCTGTTGAATTATTTTTCATGATATAGGTTAGGTTGTGCTGACCCCTCCAACATTGGGGAGCACACGAGACTAGGTTGGAAAGTTTGTAAGGAGAACATTAGAGAGACTATTTCTTCTGATATGTGTTATTCTTACAGGTAGGGCTGGCTGGATCACTGGTAAAATTTGGGAAAACTCCAATTGGAGGCCTTGGCTAAAAAGTAATTTCAAAACAATGGCAGCATAGCATAAAACCAAACATGGGGACCTTCTGTGCAGGGGGTCTATGCGACTGCCAGTGATGATCAGTGAAGCTGGTCCCACTGGCAAGGGTTGATTTTACCTATATTTGTGTCTTTTTTTTAAAATTGATTTTTTTACAGAGAGGAAAGGAGAGGGGTAGAGAGTTAGAAACATCAGTGAGAGAGACCAATCTATCAGCTGCCTCCTGCACACTCCCTATTGGGTATGTGCCTGCAACTAAGGTTCATGCCCTTGACTGGAATCAAACCTGGGACCGTTATAGGATTGTTCCTATATAAATGCTTACATGTTGGTAATATAGTGAACTGAGTGACCATTGTTAATGTGGTGTACCTTTAGCTATAATATTTCCCTAAGATAACTGGTCATTATTAATCCAGGAAAACTATTCCTAAACTAGTACATTTATTACAAAGATAACTTCTGGATTTTCTGCTGCTGGTTTTTATTTGGGTTGAAGTTGAATTAAAAAAAAAATATCCCCGATATTTTGGAGAAATAATTGTTTGGAGGGGAAAAAAACACATTTTATATATTTTAAAATCATTTGATTATTTTTAAAATTAAGGGAGCCGAAACCGGTTTGGCTCAGTGGTAGAGCGTCGGTCTGCGGACTGAAAGGTCCCAGGTTCGATTCCGGTCAAGGGCATGTACCTGAGTTGCGGGCACATCCCCAGTAGGGGGTGTGCAAGAGGCAGCTGGTCGATGTTTCTCTCTCATCGACGTTTCTATCTCTCTATATCTCTCCCTTCCTCTCTGTGAAAAATCAATAAAATATATATTTTAAAATTAAGGGAAAGGTGATTTTTTTATTAGAACCTTATATTTAAATGAAAAAAGTTATAGACAGACATAGATTTGTCCATTAAAATTTTAGATGACTGATTCTACCTAGTTGAAAAAAAAGTTTTTGGTTATGCATTCTTCAGTGGAAACGAAGAACTGAATCCTGGATCTGAATTTGACCATTGGCAGTTTTCTATAAAATAGAACAAAATAAAGGGACTAAAAAGCCTCATCTAGTGAATTTAAAAATTAAATGTACCTAAGGAATTAGCAAAAGGAAAACTCAGCTTTAGTTTTCCTTTTCAACCCACCTATTTTTTAAAAATATATTTTTATTGACTTCAGAAAGGAAGAGAGAGGGAGAGATAGAAACATAAATGATGAGAGATAATCATTGATTGGCTGTCTCCTGCACACCTGCAACCCAGGCATTTGCCCTTGACTGGGACCCTTCAGTCCACAGGCCAATGCTCTATTCACTGAGCAAAGCCAGTTAGGGCAGTCAGCCCACCTCTAATGACATTCTTATGTCTAGTTGTAATTATTGATGCAAAATCTAAACAGATATACTTATGTTCTTCAAATGGAAACATTTTTAAGCTAGCTGAGAATAAGTGGGAAAAAATGACAAAATTAAATATGAGTTTTGTTATTGAGAGTGACTAGAGATACTACTTGTACCTATAATAAGGCTATCAGTGAATCAACCAAATGAGTTTTTGCTAACAAATTGACTGGATGTTTTATGATCATAAAGAGACAGTATTAATTCAGCAAAAAGACTTTTTTTGTTTGTTTTCCAACTAAATGTTTTATTATCATCAAGGTCATTTTGAATTTAAAGAAGAAGAAATACATTATTATAAGATGTGATTCAGTTTCAAATAAAAAAATCTTAACAGTCACTATAAACAGTTATTTGGCAGTTCATGATCTTGTGAAATATTTCATATTCAGGTCACAAATAAAAATAAAAATAATAAGGAAATGTGATTGGTTAAGATTTTGCTGGCTACGAGAATTCTAAGAATACTGTTTTATACTCTCACATAAGGTAGAGGTGATAGATTAGAAATATGAAAAGTCAGAAAGTTATTTTGAACCCTGAAACTTCTCAAAGAAAAAGAAAGTGACTTCAGAAAACTTTTTTCCCCTAGAAAATTTGGCATTGTTGTGATAATGAAGAAACTATAGATAGAGAATGATAGAAAATTGACTTCAATGCTGGCCTTTCTATTAAGGGTGAAAATCAAAGAGGCTGAAGTGGCTGTTTCTCCTGTTGAAATCTTACTGACTCATTATACTGAGGAGAGAATTCTTAGCAAAGATCTTGCAGAATGAATGAATCAATGGCATGAATGGAATGTATATATAAATATCTCTAGAATCACTAAGACTTTTCAAAGGATTTTTAAGGGAACACTTTAGCACACTAAGGTGGTGAAAGAGGTGGTTCTGAAATAAAACTAGTTAACAAAACTAAATCTTCCACTGATACATAATAAAATTATAAATCTGAATTCACTTCAAAGAAGGTAATGGAATGGGGTTGGGTCAGTGCGGTCCAAAGGCAAAAAAAATAAATAAAATAAAATAAAATAAAATAAAAATAAATAATAATAATCAAATAAAATAAAATAAAGGATTGTGTTGCTGAAGACATACAGGCTTATGTTCCATTTTCTAACTGGTTTTCATTTTCTGGTCCAATTTCCTGTTCAGTGGAGTGTGTACCTTGCTATAACCATGGAATGTGATCCAGGGAGAGTCTGAACATTTAATCCTCCTGAACGAGTGAGTCAGACATGGCATCCACAGTAATCTACAAAGAACCCAAACCTGGAAACTACCACCATTGAAATATGACCTACTTAGATATCTTACCTGGCAATGCAGAAGAACCAAGTCAATAAATGTGAATAGTCTACAAATATTGTAAGATTCTCCGTCGTACTTTTTATCTACAGTTCTAAATATTAATGCTTTTATGAACATTCTAAAATAAACTTGATCATTTAAATATTACCTCTACTATATAAATAGAAACATTGCGATAATATAAATATTGGTTTCATTTCAGCAACTGTAATTTCCATGTTACCATATAAGTAAGCCTGTTTCCTGAGCCACTCATTGAGGTGTGTATGGCCCCAGACTCTACTGGCGTTTGCTCAGTTCCCTATGATTACACAAGTAACAATGGCCACTTTAAGTTACTGCCTTAAAAAAATGCCCACTGATATATCTTTGCAAATCAAAAGTATAGGAAAGCTGTCAAGGGAAAGGGTAAGAGTTCAAGACCTACTCTGGAATCACGCAATGGTGAAAATGCTACGTCTTAAAAGAAGGCCCAAAGTCAGGAGAATGGAAGCTAGATTAATTAATGCTCAGGCTTCTACAATGCATGACCAGCCTGAAATTGGCATAGTGTGGAACCTGCTTTTCTAAATTTAATTTTTCCATCACCATTTATTCCCTCTATGCCCTCTTCAACCTCTACCCACCCCCTCACAATCACCACACTATTGTCCAGGTCCGTGAGTTTCTCTCTCTCTTTTTTTCTTTTCTGCACAATCCCTCTCCCTTAACACCAGAGCTATCAGCCTCATCTCTTTCTATGAGTCTGTCTCTTATTTTTTTATTTTTATTGTTGAGAGTATTTCAGATATCCTCCATTTTTCCCCTCTGTGTCCACCTCTACCCATTTCCCACCCCAGGCCTTCACCTGCCCATTGTTTGTAACCATGGGCGATGCATATATGCTTGTAAGTTTGTTTTTTTCCCCAAATATATTATATTTTATTGATTTTTTACAGAGAGGAAGAGAGAGGAATAGAGAGTTAGAAACACTGATGAGAGAGAATCATAGATCAGCTGCCTCTTACACCACCCCCCCCCCCGCCCCCCGCACTGGGGATGTGCCTGCAACCATGCCCCTGACCAGAATCGAACCCAAGACCCTTCAGTCCACAGGCCAACACTCTATCCACTGAGCCAAACCGGTTTCAGCTATGCTTGTAAGTTCTTTAATTAATCTCTGCTTCTATCTTTTTTTGATACAATAAAAACTACCACTCATTCCTTTATTTAACAATATTTTTGGGCAATGTGCTAGGCACTATGCTTTAGGAGTTGGGAAACAGTCTTCAGTAAAACGCACTGAGTTTATAATTGAGGAGAAAAATAAGACACTAACAAATATTTGCATAGTTAATTAAATACAATTATAAATTGATGTATAAAAGAAAAGCAAATGGTGCAAGTGTGTATGTTTTGTGCTGACTGGATGGCATTGGCTCCTACACCAAAAGGTTTTAGGTTTAATTCTGGGTCAGGCACATATGTGGGGACAACTGATCTCTCTCTCTCTCTCTCTCTCTCTCTCTCTCAAACTCATAAGTGCTCCCTTTTGGATGATAAATATGTGATCACAGTTCACTTTAATCTATAATAATAAAAGTGTAATATGCTAATTAGACCAGAAAACCTTCCGGAAAAAGCCTAAGGGAAGCCCGGATCCCAGGTACCAGAGGGAAGCTGGTGCTGGCAGCTGGTGGAAGGAAGGCCTACTCTTGCATGAGTTTCATGCATCATGTCTCTAGTACTTTAAAAAAAGGAGACCTGACTTAGTCTGAGAGCCATAAAATACTTTTTTTAGAAAATGACTTTTAGCTGAGATATAAGGATATAAGAGGTGCCCAGAAAAGGAGGCAGAGTTGCAAAATGAAGGGAGGGCAGAGGAAGCTACATATGCAAAGACCTAAGGGGTAAAGAACTTGTGAATAGGGATGGTGAGGTGGTGACTGTCATGCTGGCCTTATCAGTAATTTTATAGGTTTAAGACCTAGAGCAACAGTAATCCATTGAATCATAACGATATAATAATTATCACTAAAATGTAGTGTTTAAGATGTACCAGTATCTGTTAAACACTACATTTTAGTTAACTTAGTTGCACAGGGACGGTTTGAAGCATGTGGTGTTATATCCTTTTTCAGATTAGGAGACTGATGCACAAAATGTCAAAGCAACTTGCAGATAGTCACATATCAAAACAGCGATGGAAGCAGGCTCACAATCAGGCTGGTTGCTCCAGAGTCCTTACTCTATTAATCAGGGGAGGGACTATCTTAGATTTGAATGTTATTTTTATAAGCATTTAGTTGAATCTAAAAATCTTCAAAGTTCTGAGTTTATTCTAAAGTGAATAAGTAACAGCGAAATGTTGAACTTGCTGTAACTGTCTCTTCCTCAGGTTAAACTTCATATTCTCACAATAGTAAAGTATAATTCTAACTGTGTTAAATAAAAAATAAAAATGGGGTATGGATGTATGTATAAATGGGAAGAAAACAGAATTGAATGGAAAAAAATTTTTAAGTGATTACCTCACTTTTGTTAAAGTGAGGCATTAGTAGAGCCAGGCATTTCACTATTCCTTCTGAACTATTATTTTTTTTTCATGAGTGGATATTTCTTAACAATAAAAATTGAAAAGTAATTATCAACAATCCCAATATTTCTGCTTGCTAAGGAACATACGGTGTTGTGAGAGGTAAAAAGACCAATTTGTAAATAAATAAATAAATAAATAATACTCACTGATATTAACCTTCACCTATTCTGAGAACAGATAGTCATGAGAAAAGACTTCAAACAAACCACATAGGATGTTTGTTTGAACAAGAAATTGGGGATGTTGGTATTACCAAGGTACTGTCCGTTCTGACTGTGAATGTAGTCATGCTCTTTCCTGGTAAGGACAGTAACCCTTTGAAGCGAATCTAATGCTATCACAGCCAACAGACAATGCAACTCAGCATCAAGATGGTCTGCAGGTGGTATAAGCCAACGTTAAGCAAAGTTCAAGTAAAATTGCTTTGGGATTGGACTGAGTTTTAGTCCAATTCTATACAGCTTTTAATTTTCAAGACATTGTTTCCAGGGATTCATTCAATAAATCAATTCCATTGAGTCAGGGATTCAATCAATACATCAATCAAGGATGTATAAGTGGTCCTGCAAATACCTTTTATTAATAATATGGGATGACGTATGAATACTAGTACATTTACTGAACCATACTGGAGACTTTCAGATTATACTGCTTTTCAAGAAAAGAAAGTTGTTCTTTTATCTAAATGGAGTTTTCAGATATCTCCCAGATAACTGAGCAAACAAATTGAAATTTCCTTTTGCTTTATATATAATCTTGGGACTATATTTGTGCCCTTTTCATATTTGTTTACATCTGTAATATTTATTTGAATGTTGTTTTTTATAGAGTAGAACTTATAGTTATAAATGCAGCATGCTGTGACAATAAAGGCATCTTGATTTTTCTTAGTTATGATGATGAGACTGTAACACTTGAAATCTATAATAGAAACCTATTATTTCCTGGGAAAGTTGACAGCTTTGGAGAACTCTTGAGTTGCAGGGGTCCTCAGGTCTCAGGCTGCACTGATCCTTGTATTTAAAATGTATTGTCTTGTGTATGAAATAATTACTTTCCTGTATTATTCTGCAAAGGACAAGTATCAGGATATGGAATATTCCACTTAATTTTAAATCACATGTAGTTAATAGTTTATCTGTTTGTTTTTTTTTGACTCCTTGCATTGGGTGGGTGATACTACACATTTATATAGAGATTGAGATCTGGGAACACATCCTTCTTCCTTTTGTAAGTTTGAATGTTAAAGAGAACCTTCTTCCTTTTTGCATCCATAGCACATTGTTCCTAATGCTGTCACAACACTTACTTCTTTTTCGTTATGTTTTGTTTCTGTCTCCCATTGTAAATCTTCAGGGTTAAAGTTCAGTAATATTATGATTATGGTGATGTTTCAAACACTGAAGAATAGTATCTAACATCTAGTAGGTTATCCATACATATATGGATTGAATGAAGGAAGGAAGAAATTAAAAAGTGCATGAGTAGCTATAAATATACACATGGTTTAGGCTAAATCCTTTTATTAAAATAAATATTTATTAAAATAGTTGATTTTCTGAATAGGGAAGGATAAAGAGTACATTATTACACACCTTATTCTGCATCTTCAAGTGGAGAAAATCTGATAAAAAATGGTGATTCTGGTGAGTCTGGTTAATAAGGAGCAAACGTGATTATATCAGTTGTTGGTAAAAAAGATAACATGAAACAATTTAAAAGAATAACTAACAGTTATTTCTACTTTGGGAGCCACTGCAAAAGAAGGGAGCAAAAGAAAAATATATTAGCTTTAGCCTTAAGCATTAAGGTAAGAGTTAAAGGCCACTTATTCAAACAATGTGTGGCCTGTCTTATCCTACAGTGAAAAAAGAACAACTACACCCATTCTTTAATACCTAGGATAGAGATATCAACAGCAAAATTATGGAGACACAAAACAACTGAACTAAAACTCCTATTTTCAGTCAGCAGCGTGAACATTTTCCTCAACCCGGCTCCAATCTTTGTTACCACTAGATATTCACAATGGTCCAGAGCACCCACAGGTGGTACAGTCACAACTACAACAGTCCTTGGAACACCCTACCGCTGTGCCTGAGTCTCAATTATAAAACGGTTCAGTCCCATGCCTGGCAACCCTTAATTACCAGGAAGTGAAAAGGGATGGAATGAAAAAATTTTTTATAAGAACTTATCAAATGTCTGGCTATTTGAGGATTTCTAAAGATCCTAGCATTCTTGAGGTAAGAGAGAAAATAGAATGGTTTACATATAACTTCCAGTGGAATAAAATAAGAATTAGACAATTTATTCATAAACATATTAATATTTATTTAGGAGTTCATAATTAGACAATTTATTCATAAACATATTAATATTTATTTATTCAAATAATCTTAGACTTGAATCAGTGCCAATTTAGTATAACAAAGTTTTATTCTATATTCAAGACATTGACCAAAGCTGTATAGAAAGGACATGTCTCCATGAATTTAGCAGACTGACATTCCTCACCCCACTAAACAACCAATTAAATGTATTTAATCTTTTCCTCAACAGAAAATTCAACTCAGAGAAAGTGGTCCATCTGAGAGTCTCACTTTAGAACTTTTGCCTTTAGAAGTAGAAGTAAATATCATTTTCTTCACATTTACACAGCTAAAATGATATGTAATTAGTATCTCCATGGCCTACACAACAGAGTCTAATTAATTTGAAGAAGAAAAAATCAGGGACTGGGGTTGAGGGGAAGGCTATCCTTTGAAACATTGACAAAATGTTTATAATCCTGTGTTATTAAAGTTTTTGTTTATACAATTGAATGCTTTAAAAAGATAGCAATCATTTCCTAATGACAACCTGTACATGTGTGTATGTGCTTGCATTACACACACATGCATGCATCACACACACATATGAACAGAGCTACAGTGGCTGGTATATTATCTCCATTTTTCTTACCATCTCAACTCTGACCCAATGAGTGTGCTAGGCAGAATAATTGCCACCCGAACATATTCACATTCTAATCAACAGAGCCTGTGAATATGTTCTTTTACACAGCAAAAGAGACTTTGCAAAGATGATTAACATTTAGGACCTTGAGATGTAGACATTTTTTTTACTGATTATCTAGGTGGGCCCAATGTAGTAATAGGAGTCCTTAAGAGCAGAGAATCTTTTCTGGCTGTGGTCAGAGAGAGATACGACAAAGAAAGAAGGGTCAGATGCTAGAAGAGAGGCCCATCATTGCTGAGTTTAAAGGTAGAGGAACGAAGCCATAAGCCAAGGAATTTGAGAATCTTCTAAAAGCTAGAAATGGTCCTCTCTTGACTACCACGAGAAAATGAAAATCTCAGTTATACAGTCACAAGTAACTCAATTCTGCTGACAACATGAATGAGCAAGAAAACATCCCTAGAGTCTCCAGAAATGAATGCAACTTTTTGACACCTTGATTTATCCCAGTGAACCCACTAAGGTTGAGGTAATTTATTACAGCATAAATAGAAACCTAACATACTACAAAATATGTAAATAAGAAACTGTGCCTCAGAAACAATAAAGATAATTCTGTATAACTGCCTCTTCTACCTCAGCCTTCTCCTATATTCATAGATAAGAAGTTGGGTGGCCAGTTGTTCAAAGTGCATTTATCACTAGAGTGCTGAAAACACTTCCTCACTGTAGGGAGTGCATCAAGCCTAATGGGAGATGACAGACCAGAAGTGGCCTCTGTAACTTCCAAAGCATCTGGGCTATGTAAGGCTTTCAGAAGAAGAACAAACATGTTTTTTGTTGTTGTTTTTTTTAACATCTTTTTTTAATTTTATTGATTTTTTTACAGAGAGGAAGGGAGAGAGACAGAGTTAGAAACATTGGTGAGAGAGTAACATTGATCAGCTCCTCCTGAACACCCCCTACTGGGGATGTGCCCACAACCAAGGTACATGCCCTTGACTGGAATCGAACCTGGGCCCCTTCAGTCCGCAGGCTGATGCTCTATCCACTGAGCCAAGTCAGATTCGGGAAGAACAAATGTTTTGAAGTGGAAGAGAAACTAACATACTTATTCTCTCCCTTAAAGACTGAGGATTCACCTTAGATAACTTTACCACAGGGACTGGTATTTGGGAAAAGACTTTAATCCCATAATACCTGATGAAGAAAGATCGCTTATAAAGATGGTTATAATTATCCTGGTTTGCAACTCTGTTTTGATGATACATTTACTGCAGCTGGGTTTTTACTTGCAAACTTTTCAAAAACTACTCACAAAGGGATTAACTTGAGTGGCCAAATCAATATGCATGTTTAAACGAGTAGATTAAGCAGTTATACAGTAAGTGCAAACTGATGACTGAATATAATATTAAACTTGTTATTACTCATTCTTAAATAAATTATGGTCTGTTTGGACAGAGCACACACACAACTACATCTGGAACAACTCATTGAAAAAAAAAACACACACACACAACTTCCTCTATATACCAGAGGAAACAGAGATCATGTTTCATGAAGTAATTTTCAAATATGCAGAGGATATGACCTACATTAATTAGAGGGATATTATTGTTTTCCTTTAGCCTAATTTACCTGAGATAACCAACTAGTTGGTGAGATAGTTAAAGTTCACATCTTATCATATGGCAATATAGCAGAGGGACTAGATAGATCTTGGTTTATGTATTAGTTTCCGATTGCTACTGTAACAACCATGTTTAAAACAATACAAAGCTATTATCTACTAGAAGCCTAGTGCATGAAATTTGTGCATGGGTAGGGTCTCTAGGACAGACCAGTGATCAGGGCTGATCTGTGGTGCGACTGGCAGGATGATTGGGGGGGAGAGGGCGGGAGCACACTGGCACCCTCCTTAGCTGGCCTGTGGCCTACAGGCTGGAAGCAGCTCCTGTGTTGAACGTCTGCTCCCTTTTGTCAGTGCACATTATACCAGTTGTTCCTCTGGTCATTATACCATTCAGTCTATTTGAATATTAGGCTTTATTTTAGAGAACTAGCCAAAATCGGTTTGGCTCAGTGGTAGAGCGTCTGTCTGCGGACTGAAAGGTCCTGGGTTCGATTCCGGTCAAGAGCATTTACATTGGTTGCAGGCACATCCCTGGTAGGGGGTGTGCAAGAGGCAGCTGGTCGATGTTTCTCTCTCATAGACGTTTCTAGCTCTCTATCCCTCTCTCCTTCTCTCTGTAAAAAATCAATAAAAAATATATTTTAGAGAACTAGAGGCTCAGTGCCATGAAATTTATGCATGGGTAGAGGTGTCTCTCAGACCAGCCTGCACCCTCTCATAATCTGGGACTCCTCGGGGTATGTCTGACTGCAAGTTTAGGCCCAATTCCACAGGAATCCCTAAACTGGCAGTCAGACATCCCTCTCACACTCAGAGACCACGGGCTCCTAAACACTTGCCTGCCTGATCACACCTAACCATTCTGCCTACTTGCCTGATCCCCCCTAACCACTCGCTTGACTGCCTCATCACCCCTAACTGCTTGCCTGCCTGCCTGCCTGCCTGCCTGCCCGATTGCTCCTAACCACCTCTGCCTCGGCCCCCACCACCATGGCTTTGTCCAATGGACATCCAGAATGATAGCAGGAAGGTTGTTTGGCTGTCTGGTCTAATTAGCACATTACGCTTTTATTATTATAGGTTGTACTGGAGGTTGAAGTCTAAAATGGGTCCATGAGGCTAAAATCTAAGTGTCACTAGGGCTATATTCCTGCTGCAGGTTCTAGGGGAGATGCTATTCCTTGCTGTCTCGAGGTCACCTGCATTGTTTGGCTTATGGCTCCTTCTTTAATCTTCAAAGAACATCCCTCCAGCATCTGTTTCTATAGTCAAGTGTGCAGGAGGCAGCTGATTGACATTTCTCTCTCATCCTCTCACCCTCATGTTTCTGCCTCTGTTTTAGAAGGGCCCCTGTGAATACATTGGGATTCAGGATAATCTTCCCCTTTCAAAATCCTTATTCTTATTTGTTAAGTCCCTTTTGTCACATAAAGTAACACATTCATAGGTTCCAGGAATTAGGACATGGACTTCTTTGTGGAGTTGTTCTTCTGTCAACCAGAGTTTATGCCAGCTTTGCCAATTACAAGGTGAAATTTGAAGTCTCTGATCCTCATCTCATAAGACTTAAAGGAGACAATGAGTATAAAACATTTAGTTCATTTGCTGGTAATAGTATCAGTACATAATAGCTAGTATGTATTATTGTTATTCTTGGATTTGGCTAATCTTATAGCTTGGTTCTTCCATTGACTTTAGTTGTGGTGACATAGACTTTTGAAGTACAGAAGCTTTAATTTTTATTTCCTCAGAGGCTAACATCTCATGTTTTCAATTTCTATAGCAGGCCAGTAAAACCTATTTCCCTAAAGGGAAAATAATAATGAGGCCACAAGAGGAAAATAAAGATAAAGTAGAAATAGCTTAGGAAGCTCTGGCTGTAGCTGTTTTTATATCTGAGGGCATTCTGACCCAGGTATTCTCAGACATACCCCTGAGCACTCACTGGCTTTCCATTTCCTCCACTAGTAATCAGCTCATTGGGTTACGAGTGTGGAATACATACACACTCATAGTGGATTAATACTCACACAGATACAGGTGTCATTTTGAAGATACGCAAAAAATTAACGAAGTACTGTGAACAATAGCCTTAAATACCATATGTGTGTAATCTGTAAAAGTAGTTTTTTCCCTTTTGCTTACCTTATGAAAATTGTTCAAAGAAAGTTCATTGTACATGTGTGCAAAAAATATATAAATGTAAATTATCAAACTAGTAGTTTGACTTCCCCCCCCTAAAAGCTGTGTAAGAATTTATTCATATGTATGTAACTAGTCTACCTTTAGCAGTCTACCCAGTTAGGGAATGTACTTCGATATCTAACTTAATCCAAATTTTTCTTGCAGAGATAAAACACACACAAACACACACACACACACACACACACACACACACACACACACACACAGCCCTAACCGGTTTGGCTCAGTGGATAGAGCATTGGCCTGTGGACTCAGGGGTCCCAGGTTCTATTCCAGTCAAGGACATGTACGTTGGTTGCAGGCACATCCCCAGTAGGACATGTGTAGGAGGCAGCTGACTGTATTTCAGATTAAGTGTGAAGAAAGATGCCCCTGACTGTTATCAGCTCAGGAATGGCACAATGCATTCCCATTTGATATAAACAATTTTAAAGAAAACTATAGTCAAACAAGACTACTAGACCGCTCTCTACTAGACCAATATCAAAATAAGGCCAAATAATAATCATGACCAGCCGAAACCGGTTTGGCTCAGTGGTAGAGCATTGGCCTGTGGACTGAAAGGTCCCAGGTCCGATTCCGGTCAAGGGCATTTACCTTGGTTGTGGGTGCATCCCCCATGGGGAGTGTGCAAGAGGCAGCTGGTCGATGTTTCTCTCACATCGATGTTTCTAGCTCTCTATCTCTCTCCCTTCCTCTCTGTAAAAATTCAATAAAATATATATAAAAAAATAATCATGACCAAGAACAGATAAAAACAAGAACACTGTACAAGTCACAAAAATAACCAGGTATCATCCTCATCCAGCTAACATGAGCAACAGCTGATTCTTGTGGACTCTTCACCAATTGCAGCTTCAGTCTCATGCCACTCCTTCTAGTTAAAAATTAAGATACCCAATTATGGAATTAATCTCACATTATGACAACCTGCAAAATGGAGCGAAGTTATGCTTCATTGAATCTTCCCTGAAATTGCCTAGCACAGACTTGAGCTCTATGATAAGTTCCTCCTAACACCCTCTTACTGGTCCACCTCATGGCACCCCAACATGTGCTGCCTCTCTCACTGCAGGGAGCCACGAAACTCAACATTGAATAGAGGTGTGTTCCTGGTGCACTTGAGAAGGCATCAGAAAGAGAAGTCGTCTCTGATAAACTGACAGTTGATCAAGTAACTGAATAAAAAGTATGGAAATGAACCATTAGCCATCTGAGAAAAAAGGGAAAAGCCAGTGCAAATACCTCAAGGCAGTATTATGCTCCAGTAGACTTAAGGAAGAGCAGAGGTACGAAGATGGTTAGATCTAAATAAGTGAGGGGGGAAAAGAGGTGATGCCCTAACCATTTTGGCTCAGTGGATACAGCGTTAACCTGAGGACTCAAGGGTCCCAAATTTGATTCCAGTCAAGGGCATATACTTTGGTTGCTGACACATCCCCAGTAGGGGTGGTGCAAGAGGCAGTTGATTGATGTTTCTCTCTCATCCATGTTTCTAACTCTCTCTCCCTCTCCCTTCCTCTTTGTAAAAAATCAATAAAATATTAAAAAAAAAGAGGTGATTAAGTCAAGGTCTAGATTGTGAAAGGTTTTGTATGCCATGAATTTATATACCTAATTCTCATGTTGAAGACCAAGACCCCAGTGTGATGGTATTAGGAGGTGAAGCCCTTGGAAGGTAAATAGGGTTAGAGGAGGTCGTGAGGGCAGAGTCCTGGTCTGTTGGGATTGATGCCCTTATACATGAACCCTGAGAACTGGTTCTTTCTCTCTGCAGGTGAGCATGCAGGGAGATGGGTGGCCAGGAAGAGGGCTCTCACTAGAGACCTCTCACTCAGGCTGGTACCCTGATTTTAAACTTCTAGCCTCCAGAATTATGAGAAAATGTATTTTTACTGTTCAAATCACCAAGTCAATAGAATGCTGTTATGGCAGCCCAGGCAACCCAGGACACATGGGTGAACACATGGATTTTACTCCACTTCAAGTGAGGTAGAAACTTTTGCAGGGCTTTTATCTGACCTGTCTTGTGTTAAGGGCTTTTATATGAACTGTCATGTTTTAAATATATGTGTTTCACAGTGTTTCCCATTAATTGTTTTACATTCAATTCTTTGAAAGTCTAGACATTCAAAGACTTTTTCTTTATGATAAAAATACTCATTAAAAGTATGAATATGTCTACATAATATTTCAAAGTAAGAATGTTTTATCATCTATAAGACAATTCACTTTTAAACTGTTTAGATGGTTTTGACTGTTATAAAATATCTTCATATATACATATTTCTCTGAAATTCAGATAACTATCTTAAGGTGTAATTTCATAAATTGAAATATCTTTATCTATTGAGAATGTTTGGGAGGAAAGTCAGGAAGAGAAGCATGAGACTCAGTAAGGAGCTCATAGTGGTGGCTTTGTTTATAGTAATAGCAATGGAAGTGGTGAAAAGTAGGCATTGGGGATATGGCTATCTACTGAAACACAGTCCTAAATACCAAATATATTTTGAAAGTAGAGCCAAAGAATTTACTGTGAACCCTGAAGGAAATAAAATTATTTTTTTTAATTTAGATAATACTGAAGAGAAACACGTCAATTAAAGTAATTATCCTATTTCTTATCTTGAACTCTGTCGTTATTTAATTTAGCATGGTGATTTTTGCAACATCTAATTTTGCTAGGTTGATACACAGATAAGAATGGAGCCCAGCGTGCTATTTCATTACAGATTTTTATAAAGCGTTGTAGTAGCAAAGTGAGTGTCAGAAAAGGCTTAGACAAACAGAACTGAGAACAGGAGGAGCTGGCCCACAGCAGGAGCCAACGGACACATGCAGCCTTGAGGCTCCAGGTAAAAAGGAAGAAAAGGGGGAAAGTGTGTGGGTATAGGAACCAGCAGTGTTTCCCAGTGTTGAGCTGCAGGAGGACACTGCAGCCTTACTAAGCAAATAGGCTATGCATCCCAGGGGCTGTGTCATTTCCTCCCTGGGGCCATGACATTGTTTACTTTGAAGTTATTTCACAGGAAGTGAAAATGTTTAAGTATCTAATGTCCGGTCCTGGAGAAATTGCCTAAGGAGTAGCATTAGGGTACTTGGAGAACATGGAGCATTTGCTTTCAAAGAAGGTGTGCCTATCATAAGGGGTGTGTTTATTTATTAATAATTATTTTGCTGACTTAAATAGACAATAAATGCACGACTAAGAATATGTGAGAATGAATCAGTGACATTTATGCCTGGGTGGCTCAGCTGTAATTTTTATCATTTCTAGATGAGATTGAGGAAATGACTTATCCTTTCTGCTTGAATAACAAATGACCTGGGTTCCGGTCAAACTAATGTGCAAATCCATACCAGGCCGAGTGAACTCAGCAAGACATTGGGGAAATAATGATAGGATAACTCACATTTTAAATGTATGCTTCCGCCTTTAGGGCAAAGGAGCAAATCTCTCTTCTCCAAGCTGGACAGAGGAGATAGATGGGTACCAAAATGTGAGCAAAAGCCTGGCAAATAGGTCTTTGTTGCAAGGTCCTCTGAATTCATTTAAAGTGTGTACATATGGAAGCTGAACACCTTTCAATAATTAAATCATCCTTTGATAATAAAAAGGGATTTTGTTTTATTTTGTTTTAAGGTGAAATTTATTTAAATATTCCCTAAAACTGTCTGGTTTTATCAGACAATGAAAACAGTATTGAGGTAAAACTGATTCGGTTATGAAATATGTGTGAATTATTTTCTCTTTGGTCAGCAAAATTTTTATATTTTTATAAAATGCATTGATTAGTTTTATATTTGTGTTTAAGGACACACATTTGATGCAGTGACACATGTGTGCATAGCATGCAGAGAAGAAAGCTCAGGCAAAGCCAATGCCTGTACAAGGCAGCGCAGGAGACACAGCCAGCAGACAGAATCCCTGGAAGGAAGGCCTCCACTGGCTTGGGTGGTAATTCTAAGACATGACACCTGCAAATATTCCACTTGACTTTTTCCTTCCTTTGCTGCACCATAATTCCTATACAGTCCTCTTTTCTCCAGTGTTTTTGTTCTTCTTCTTCTAATTATACAGTACCTGCTGCTTAAATATTGGTTGACTGATTAAAAGAATTGGAATAGCTCAGGGTAGCCTGGCCAGTGTGGCCCAGGGGTTGAGCATCAATTCATGAACCAAGAGGTAACAGTTTGGTTTCCAGTCATGGCACATGCTCAGGTTGGGGGCTCGATTCCCAATAGAGTGCATGCTGGAGGCAGCCGATCGATGATTCTCTCTCATCATTGATGTTTCTATCTCTCTTTCCCTCTCTCTTTTTCTTTCTTAAATCAATAAAAACATATTTAAAAAATAGATTCAAGCTTAAAAAAGACCTCAGGGTCAAAAATATGAAAAATTAAATATCAGAAAATGAAAGCCATTGTAATTTCACCAACCGCACTGAGGCAATCAGAATCATCAGGCTGAATAAATTTTGTCCAAAATTTTTTATACAAACATACACACATATAAACACATTCACAAGGAATATTACCCAAGTTAGTAATTGGATTATTACAGTAATATCACTGCAAAATGCCTGACTATTGTTTGGACACCCCTGCAGCCAGACATCTCCCAGGGGGTTCCAAATTGGAGAGGGTGCTGGCTGGGCTGAAGGACACCTCCTACTCCTCCAGTGCATCAATTTTGTGCACTGGGCCTCTAGTATTTAATAATTGGTCATTTAAAGCAAAGTTAAAAGAAAACTAAAACACATTTTTTTTAAAAACATTTCCTTTTGTATGAATTCAATGTCAGTAACTTCAATTGCAGTTTTTCATACCTTTGATTTATTTTACCTTCTGGTAATAAAGAAACCATTGATTGCCACTTTGGGGAATCCTTAATAAACTTAGATTTTTATACCTGTACTAGAAGCCTGGTCCATGAAATGTGTGCACTGATGGGGAAGAGGGAGCCCAACCTGGCCTGTGCCCTCTCACAGTCCAGGAATCCCTGGGGATTGAGCCTAAGCTGTAACTCAGATATCCTTCTCGCAGACCAGGGCTCTCACAGTCCAGGACCCCTTTCTCATTACCACCTGCCTACCATGGAGGTGGGAGAGGATCACTTCCAATGTGTTTGCTAGCCATGAGCTTGGCTTCTGGCTGAGCAGGAGCAGGGGAGAAAACCGGCTGTGGGAGGGGTTGTGGGAGGTTGAGGCATTGTGGTCGCACCCCTCAGCATCTGCAGAGGCTCTGGAACCGCAACACCCCTTGCTCCCCACCTCACCCGCCTCTGTGGAGGATTGGCGCCACTGCTTCTGTGGCCACCTCTGTGGGAGGGGCGTGGCAATGCTGGGACCCGACACCTGCTGCATTGCGGCCTCTCCAAGCTTCGCCTCTGCAGGAGGGGCCATCTCTGCAGCAGGGGCCATGGCTGCACTGGACCAAGACCGCCATGGTTGGCCTGCAGAGCAGGCTGGCTAGCCCCACCCCCTGCCCACTGGTCATTCTGGAAGGTCGTCTGGAAGGTCGTCTGGCTGTCTAGTCTAATTAGCATATTACTCTTTTATTAGTATAGATAGTTCTGTTACAAGAAATTAGAAAATATTATCCTATTTATTTTTTTGTCATTCTTCACTACCTGGAAAATGGTTGAGCTTGATTTTTACATAGTATGGGAATGCTTGTTTTTACTAATTTTCCAGCCCTACCTGTGCTAAACCCTTCCCATGTGAAATGCAACATTCATCCTTCTAAGAAAAAAAGTAAAAAGACATTTCTGCTTTACTGTATTGGCAATTTACTATCCATCTATTTAAATCAAATAGCTTCAATGGCATTAAATATACTAAATAGAGGTCATTTGTGTTTCCAGATTCCAGTTTGATCCTCAAGTACTGTGATCTGCTATGAAACCAACTGGATCAAAGAACTGAATGCATTTGTTGTTTTTGGCATCATGGAAACTAACAGCATACTATTGGTAGCATGTTTTGCTCAGCATTCCAGCAAGCTTCAAGCAGAGGTAGTGATCATAATAAGTGGTCTGTCTAAATAATTTAGTGAAAACCAGAATTCTGGGAGTTTGTTTCTTGACCAAAAAAGTTGTTCAGAGGATTAAAAAATGTTAAAATGCTATCTTATAGAAGTTTGTCTCACTCTTTTATTTCTATTTAAAAAATTAAGTACTGTGTGTGATAAAAAATGAATCATCATTTACAATTTGGAAAATTTACAGCTTAATGGGACCCAGTCCTGATGTATTTTTAAAGGTAAACCTTGAATTGCTCATTATTTTTTAGATTTGGATAATGATTCATTTTGGTTGTTTTTTTTCCTGATTTCCAGCCTTTATGTATGCAACTACTTCTACCTGAAGTGAACTTCTTATCTCATCTTCATCTGAATATTCCTAAACTGAATTAATCATTCACAATTGTATGCTGGGCTTTCATAGAAGTGGGATTTCTGGTGTTTTATTATTATTATTATTATTATTATTATTATTATTTTAAATATATTTTTATTGATTTTGGAGAGGAAGAGAGAGATAGAAACATCTCTCTCTCATCATTAATAAGCTGCCTCCTGCATGCCCCCCAACTGGGGATCGAACCTGCAACCTGAGCATGCGCCCTTGATTGGAATTGAACCCGGGACCTTCCAGTTCGCAACCCAATGCTCTATCCAATGAGCCAAATCAACTAGGGCTATTATTATTAATGTTTAGTGCCTGTATTAAAACCTATCATTTTTTCCTTTAAGTTATATTAGTAGACTTTCTAAGATAAGCAATAAGATAGAGAAGTTATACAGGATGCCTGCTACCTGTCTCTCAAGGGAACTTCAGGAAAGATGAGGAATGATCATCTTCTTCTAATTCTCATCTTCACTGGCTCAGAGAGCTGATTTTACTAGCAAACCAAAAGCAAGAATGAATATGATAGTATTAATTTACATAAAAAACATATTTTTCACTGTATCACTCTACCCAACATATGGAGTATTTACCTAGGATACTCAAATTATAATTTGCTGCTTGAGAAGCATGGCTATTTTAAGCTCATCATGCCTGATGAATTAATCTTCACAACAAGGATGAGTATGCCAATGAGGCTGCACTATACTCCAAACTAGTGATTTCCAGTCCCAGGGGAGGTGTTTGAATGGGCACTATCAATATTTATCTCTGTTATTCTGGTTTATATTTTTTTTTTGTGAACAAACTTCATTATTATTGTCTTGAATCATGTAGCTTGATAGTTTCTTATTTTATTTCATTGGTTCTCTTACTTTTTCCAAATTTTAGGACCATATTTACAAATGACTACTGACAATATCTGTGGCAGGTAATCAATCGATGTCTTTTTCACATCAATGTTTCTTTTTCTCTCTCCCTCCTCCCTCTCCCTCCCTTCCACTCTTCTAAAAATCAATAAAAAAATATCCTTGGGTGGAGACAAGCAGAACTCTCTAAAGAAGGACCCCATCTTGGGAAACCTAACAAAAAGCTATCTGGAATTATGGGCTGCCTTTATCCATAGAGCCTTCATTAACCCAAAATCCCCATGGGATTCAGATCCTAGAAATGATATTTTGAAACTCTCCCTTTAATAGTTGGCACATAGGCTCGGTCTACTTAGCTCCTGCCCCCCCCCCCAAAAAAAAAAAACTTACCCCCATAAAGTTGCTCTCAACTTTGCACGAGCATGAAGAGCCTCAGGAAGTCACACTACCTCCATTGGAATTCAGCCATATGTAATATTCAACTGCACTCCACCCCAAGCATGTCTCTTCATAGGATACCAAAAGAAACAGCACCCATACACTTGCTTTTACAGGTGAGTTTAAGGCTATTCCAGATATTGCTTGCTGGTCTTCATCTGAGCTCATTGCATGACAATATGCACCCTAATGAGTTATCTGCCCCTTAACATACCTCAACTCCAGCAAAAATCTACTCCTCATTCCATTTTTTCTATCTCTGAATAGAATACTAAGCATTCAGTTTGGAAGCCCCAAAGTAATTTTGGACCTTAACTTTTGCTGCTCCTTCACCTCTAACTTCTGATAACTAAATCCTGAATATTCAACTTTTTGATATTTAACATTTATCCTCTTTTCTATACTTCCATTGCCTCTATCTTTGCTCAAACAATCATTAATTTTCATTATTTCACCTATTCTGGCTCCCTGTCTTAACCTTATCAAATTTACTTTTCATATTGATACCAAAATAATCTCCTAAAGTTTAAATCTTATTACATTTTTGGTGCTTAGAGACCCTCAATGATTCCCTATTACTAAAGTTAAAAAATCTAATCCTTTCTCAAGACTTGCAGAGTTCATCCTTAAATGCCATCTGTTCACAAGTCTAATTACCCTCCCACTGGAACCCTGAATTTCAGCTATACCAACCTATTGAAGCTTCCTAAGCATATGATGTTTCAAACTTATATGCTCTTTCATTTTGTAGAAATATCATTCTCCCCTTTGAAGGCAAGTCATATAGAAAAATTAATTCTCATCCAAATTTTCTGAAGCCATTGTGGTGAAAGCAGAACTAAAGCCTTGGTAGATCCACAACTCCACATACACACATACCTACCCACCCCTTACCTCTCCAGCCTCTGTCTATAGACACACCATAAAACTGAGAAGTTAGGTGAAGAAAGAAATCCTGGATGAAATCTATTGAACCCTGGAGCCAATTAATACCTGAAACTACCATTAGACTTTTTAGTTATGTAAGCCAATAAACTATATTAATGTTTAAGATAAAATTAAAATTGATTTCTGTTAGTTGTAAAATGAGTTTTAATTAATATGAAAAGCCTTCATAGAAACATAAATTGATTGTTAAATTTATGTATGTTAATAAAAACTGAGCAAAACTAATGAATCATGCATCACTCAATTACAATATAAAATTACTATAGAAAATAAAAATAGTATCATTTTAAGGAGTATTATTAATGATAAACCTCATTTCTTTTATGAGTTCTACTAATGCTGTTCATTTTGAAAATTATAACAGAAACAAATCATAAGATGTTTCCAGAGAATTTGAAAGATGTTAGCAAACAGTTGACTTAGCACTGGGTGTTGGCATTGTAAGCATGGGAGTCCAGTTTGCATTGGGTAGATAAGCAAAGAAGATAAAGATCTTTAACTGCTGTTCTCATTTAGGAACATCTAGTGGAATTCCGTTGTTGACCTCACTACATAAAGCACAACATTTCTTACCAACTGGGGTATTCTTAATCTCTTCATCAAATCCCAAGATAGGTATCTTTTAGATTAATGCTTTCACTGGTTATTGGCCAAGGGCTGTGTGCAATGCAAACGTGCTTCCCTGAGGATCAAAGACCAGGGGAATAGTATCATTAGAAGAACTAAAACAGAAATAAGTCTGGCCAATGCTTTTGGGTTTTGTTCCATTCCTTTCCATAAAACCATAACTTCTAACAGCCCCTCGGCTCAGAGATTTTTGCTTTTAGGGAAAAAGCAAGGTAATTCACCAAGAGGAGAATTCCATAGACTAGACAGTGTTGATCCTGCAGCAGTGAAACAATACAATCAAATGATGGCATGACATAATCTCTTTGAGGCAGTCCAGTGCATGAAAAAACGCAGTAGGAGTGAAAAAGTGCATACCTGCTCCACCTCATGGGCTAAGCTGTAAGAACCTACCAAATGCTAACTCACCCGATATTAACACCAGTGGAATTCTTGGTCTGCTAGCATCTGTATTATGTTTTGACAGGCTTGCTAGGTTATTATGAACCAAGAGATCAAGAACTAGCATCCAATGATATTCTTTTTTGCATCTCAAATCCAATCTATCTGGAAGCACAAGGGCAAATCCAGGATACTTCACAATGCCTTGCATCTCTTCAATTCTGTTATTATACTATTCAGAAGCTCTATGATAGCCATGATATGATAGATGTCTTGATATGTGAGACATGGAACACCATAAGGAAAAGATGAAGAACATACAAAGGCAATTTGTCAACAATCTTTCACTTAAGTCATCTTTGGTAGCCACACTGTGGCACCCTGACTCATAATACTGGGAGTTTTAGTGAATCTGAATAGTCTACTATGCACCCACACCCTGCCATTTCCACCTGTAGCCTTTCCTTTGCTCGCTCTGAGACCTTGGCTATGAAAGCTCTCTCCAACTTTGTTCATCTAGCTATCTTTTATTCACCTTTAAGACTCAGCTGAGGTGTCATACCTGTATCTCTGAGTTAAGCAAAGAGTGTTTTCCTCTCTGGTCCTATAAACCAGCTGGTGCCAAAACTCCATGTAAATAAGAATCACTTGTTAAATATGGAGACTCCACCTATATCAATGGTTAAAATGCTCATAAAAATTTGTATTTTTAACAAAGTTCTCAGATAATTTTAAAGCACAGTTTGAGACTTCTGAGAAGATATTCTGCCAAGATCCTCTGGAAAACAGGAAGAAGAATCTCTGTGCCTAACTCTTTTAACAATATTCATATTATATTAGAACTATCTACATATGTAGTGATCTCTTTCTGAAGATCACAGTTGCTTTGAGAATAGAGATCACATGTCACTCATCTTTGTACTATGAGGTCCTAACTCAGGATCTAGAATAGAGTAGGTGTCTGATAAGTGTTTGTTGATCGGAACTTAATTCTAAAATATGATTATTAGCCTGTCTTTTATGAGAATAATTTTTGTTATTTTTGAAAGTAAAAACAACTCCAACTTACAGACTTCATCTAAGTTATAACATACAAAAGGGCAGCTGATTGTGGAGAATCTATATTCTAGATACTCTGATGTATTCTCCATACATTTATATACTTGATTATGTCAGAAAAATCTTTTGACAGTATCATTATTACCTCAGTTTTAAGGCTGAATAATTGAGATTTAGCGAGGTTAACTTAAGGAACATCACATAGCTATTACGCCACTTTTATTGATGCCAAAGGTCAAGGCCATTAATGATCTCTTTCTCAAACATTTTTTATTATATCCCCCTCATTGACTCTACAACTGACTGTTTCTGCACCCTAACACTCAATCTTTTAATCTTTTCACTTC
This sequence comes from Pipistrellus hanaki, assembly GCF_964339955.1. Lineage (NCBI taxonomy): Eukaryota > Metazoa > Chordata > Mammalia > Chiroptera > Vespertilionidae > Pipistrellus > Pipistrellus hanaki. The sequence continues at coordinate 167,400,704 of NC_140503.1, read as the reverse complement.
AGCAATGTGCTTGCTCTGATAAAACTCTGTTCTTTGACTTTATATATTGTTTATTGGTTGCAATTTCTCTCACTTGAATTATTGCAATTCTCTAAGTGACGCCAATCTTCTATTCTCGCTCTCCTCTAGTCTATTATCATTACAAAAGCCAGAGTGATCCTTTCAAAATCTAAATCAGGTCATGTCATTCATCAGTTCATATTCTCCCAATGGTTTCCTATCAAACAAAGAGTTAGGGCCAACATCCTTCACCTGGCCTACAAAGCCCCACACGACCTGGTTGCCAGTAGTGCTGTGGCCCTATCCTGCTGCTCTCCTCACACTCACTTCACTCCAGCCACATTGCTACATCACCCTTGGAACATCACTCCCTCAGAGCCTTTGCATTTGGTCTTGCCTCAGCATGAAGTATTTGTTCCTAAGATATTTGCTTGACTCACTCCCCCATCTCCTTCAGTATTGTTTAACATCCTCACCTGAGACCCATGACCATCCTTTTTTAATCCAACCTCGTTAGTCCCATACTCTCCTCGCCCTTAGCCTAATTTTATTTCCCACAGAGTATCAATCATAATTTGTCCTATCTATGTTTTTTCTCTGCCAGTAGAATATAAGTTCCATGTGATCATATAGTTTTGTCTTTTATATTCATTGAAGTAGTCCAAGTGCCTAAAACAGTGTCAAGTATAGAGAAGCTGCTCATAGACAGCTTTCAATACATTACACAAATGTAGAGAGACTGCATCTTAATTATCTTGGTATAGTCTGCAGCATCTAAAACAGTATCTGGAACATATCATTTAACTTAAAATATTCTTGAGTTTGTAAATGAATAAATAAGTGAATAGTAATTGAATGATCTTTTCTGGGCCATGGATTCTACATTTTTTTCTAATCACTTATTATGTGTGCATAACATATAAACTTTCTTTCCAAGTAACCTTAATTAATGTTAGTATATATAATTATACTCTTACTACTCTACTTGCCATGCTCTGAAGAAAATGAATGAGCCACCAAAATATAACTGGGACATTGCCTCGTCATAGTAATAGACTGTAGACCACACACATGTTGCCATGGACCAGTGTTGTTTAAGTTTCTATGAGATTCTGTGTTTTTCTGATCATCTTAATTGTGCCTTATTTGCAATGCAATTACACACACATCAAAATGGCTAAAATAGCGGAAACCAGTTTGGCTCAGTGGATAGAGTGTCGGCCTGAGGACTGAGAGGTCATGGATTCGATTCTGGTCAAGGGCATGTACCTTGGTTGCGGGTACATCCCCAGGGGATGTGCAGGAGGCAGCTAATAGATGTCTCTCTTTCATCAATGTTTCTAACTCTTTATCCTTCTTCCTTCCTCTCTGTAAAAAATCAATAATATATAGAGATTTTTAAAAATGGCTAAAACACCAGCAGATTCTGCTGGAGCAATGTGATAACAATCACTGTTAAATAAATCAGCAGCCTCTGCTTATGCGTAGTGAAAAGATCCTGAGTTTAGAGCCACATAGATGTGAGTTGGACTCCTGGCTCTGCCCAACCCAAGTACTCAAGACTACCTTGGCCTACTTTCTGAGCATAATTTTTATCTGTAATATGTGGATAATATACTACCTAATTATTGTATTACACTTTTAAAAATTGCCAAAAACAATGTACATATGAAGGCTAATATGCAATTGATTTCTGAAAGTGTTCTTGCATTTTTACTTTTTTCATTTCAGTTTCATTACCCTTATTTGTTTTTTGTTTGTTTGTTTTGTTTCTGCTCTTAGAAATATAAATTATTTTAATCTTTAGAATTAAAGACTAAATAGAGAGCCTTTACTATGTAAGAAAAATCATCCTCAGAGAACTTAAGAGAGCTTGAGTTGGGGAGACACTATTTGTGAGGTCAGCAGGCTCACTCTCTTCCAGGGGCTCAACTTTCAACAGTCTCAGAGATGCCAAAAGGAATTGTTGTCCAGTCACCTATATTGCCCCACTAGCTTGCTGAAAGGGGCAGCCTTATCCTTAAAAGTTCATCAGATTTTTTTAATTTTTTAATTTTTTTATTTTTTGTGTGTGTGTGTGTGTTTTAAGAAACATAGAAAGAAGCATATCAAGCTTTCTCTAAAAACTGACTTTGCCCTGGAGGAATGGGTTTCTAAGTAGCTGGACTGTAAATATTTCCTGAGTAAATGAATGAATAAATAAATGTATGAGTTAATTAATATTGTCTCTGATGCTGATGAGTGGCTCTGTGGTTTTTCTTTTCTAAAAGCCACTTAACCTAGAAAAGAGCCATAGAGAGGCAGCTCTTCAAACCTTGCAGGGTGTGACAAGTTTCCTAAGCTTGCCACTCAAATTGAGAGACTATGTCATTGTTTTGCTAGTTGTTGCCATAGTAACCATGGGTATGGCCATAATAGCCTAAACTAAGGTCAACATTTTCTACCATTATTTTCTGGTTGATTCCCCCTCTACCCTAACTCTTCCCCTTTCCCCCACTTCCTGTTAATCTCAAAACCAAGGAAAGCCACTCTTATTTTTTCTCATTATTCTAACATACATTTGTTTGTAAATTCTGGCTGAAATCATGACTGCTGCAATTAATGAGAGATTGTAAATATGTGTATGAAAAAGAAGAGTCCTAGAATTCACATCCTTTATAAAAAGTGTAGGTTTTAGATCTCTTTCTTGGAGCTCAGCAAAATACTTCCTGCTTTAGACTATCTCTTTCAAAAATTGAAACAAGTGCATGGGTATTCCTCCTTTGAATTCTAGCCAGTGGTAACATGAACCGAAACTTTATTCCTTAAGATTTGGTGTCTCCCTGCTAAGCACACTTTAATTCATGCAATTTCACATAAAATATAAGAAATCCACAATACCAGTTAGTATAATTCAAATTCCCTTATATTTTTCCTAAAGGATTTCATTACTAAGGGTCCAAAAATTTGTAGGTCTACTGGTAGGACATTTTCAACACTGACTCCAAGAAAATAATAATAATGATAATCTAACATTTTTCTCAGTCTTTGGTGCTAATTTCCAACCTTTATTAAACATACCAGTTTCCTGACTTACAAATTATTGGCAACAATAGTACCCACCTCAGGAATTGTTCTTAGAAGGAAGTTAGTGTACATAAAATGATTTGAAATGTTAATAATTATATTTACCATTATTAAACCAAATGATGTTATTTTAGTTTTTAATATATTTTTCCTCTTCCACATAGAAAAAAAAGTAGTTCACCATCATTTCTGTCCTAAATCCTCAATCCAACACATGACAAAACTGCTTTTTCCTGAACTTTTTTATTTTTTTTATTTTCTTGTTTCTAATAGCTGCTTGTGAAATATTAAAGCAAGCAAGGTTAGGGAGGAAGATGGTGATAAAAGTGAAAGAACTGAAATTATATCAAAGATGTGAACATATTAATATTATATTAGAAGCTTGGAGAGAGCAGGGGCTATATCTTCTATATAGTTACTGTTCAAAGCATCTAGAGTTTGCCTTGTGGGGGAAAAAAGAATGAAAAAGAGAATAAATAAATGAGAGCTTCAAAATGAACTTAAGGCCTTGCAACATAGGAATATCTATAAGTTAAATTTATTTAGGTTTTCCTTGTCTTTCACAGTTATAATGTCTATCAGAAATGGCCACATTCACATCCCAGACTTAAAAAGATAAAGTCATAGAAGGGGGTTCAAAATATATGAAAATCAGAAATTCTCTGGTAAATTCTATGACAGATTATAATTGGAATCTTATACTTTCAAAATTTAAATTTCAGGACCTTTGAAATAAAACTAAAGTAGCATTGCTTGACAGCAAGACTCAGTAGAATTTTAAATTTGGATCTTTTAAATTTTAGAATAATAATTTAATTTATGGATATAAATTTTTTATAGTTATTAATTATACTCACTTATAAGATCACTTAATATTAAGTAAGATTTGTTTGAACATATAAATAAATATCTGTGGAATTTCCAAAGTTCTTTAATTCCTGAAAAAAGAGAGAGAGAGAGTGAGAGAGAGAGAGAGAGAAATAAACATTCTAAACTCTCTTAGGGCTTCAGGCTACACTGTGAGAGTTCCAGTACAGTGGCTTAGGTGCTGATAATGTGCATTTTGGTGCCACCTGCTGGGATGATATGAGATATGATAGAAATTTATAAGACCAAAGCACTTATTAATTCAAATACCAAATAGTTATCCAATACTATTCTGAACAAATATTGTGCTAGGCACAGGAGCTACTGTGCATAGCAAAATACACTATCTCCTCCTCAGTCAGGGGAGGCAAACATTAATCCATCATAAGAAAAGGGTCCAAGAGAGTCAAGATAGCAGCTGGCAGGGAAGAGTGAGAGAGAGAGCGAGCAAAAAGGATTGTATGGGCATATGTGGTGTGTGTGTGTGTGTGTGTGTGTGTGTGTGAGTGAAGGACATTTAGATCCTGCAGGAGTCTTGGGGGCTGGAAGACAGAGATCTAGTAGATGGGGATCCCCTGCTAACTCTGAAAGTACTCCTGCGATGGCCGGCTTTAGAAGAGAAACCATGATATCTTGAAGGGGAGGGCTGCTATGATTAGGAGCCCAGCCTCACCACCATCCAGACTGGCCTCAAACACTATACTGGATCCTACAGCCAATCTGTCCAAAGACTTGCTACTCATCTGCAGACCTATAGACTCTGGTATTCCAGCCTTCCTAGCCACAGGCTCCTGTGAGTCCCAGAGTGCATCACCCTCGTACCAAGCCCACCATTTTAGCCACAGGACCCATACTACCCAATGCCTGGGTCTTCCTATGAGTCTCAGAAAGAGGGACCTTCTCATCAAACCCACCACGTCAGCCAGAGGTGCCACACTATCCAGCAGCTGGGCCCTCCAAAGAGTCTTGGAGTGCATGACCCTCCTGCCAAGCTCACTGCATCAGGCCCAGACCCCACCCAACTTGGCACCTGGACCCTCTGGTGAGTCTCAGAGTGTGTGACACTGCTGCCAAGCCCACTGCTTCAGCCACAGGCCCCATGTGACTTGGTGATTGGATACCTTGGTGAGAGCAAAATTGGGGAGACAGAGACAAACCCCAAAGGAAAGGAAAGGAGAAATCACAGCAAAGGAACTAAATGAAACGGAGAATGCAATATGTCAGAAAAAGAATTCAGAGTGAATACCCATCAGCAGATGAGTGGATTAAAAAACAGTGGTACACGTACACAATGGAATACTATACTGCTGTAAAAAAGAAACAACTCTTACCATTCACAATAGCATGGATGAAGATGGAGAGCATTATGCTAAGCAAAATAATCCAGTCAGAGAAAGATAAATATCACATTATCTCACTCATTTGTGGAATATAATGAACATAAAATGATGAGTAAAGATAGATCCAGAGACAGAAAAGTATTGAATAGACCATCAAATCTCAGAGGGAAGGCAGGTGAGAGTGTGGGCGGGGTGGTAAGAGATCAACTAAAAGACTTGTATACATGCATATAAGCATAACTAATGGACACAGACACTGGGGGAAGGGGAGTTTGAGGACATGTGCTGAAGGTAGAAGTGACTGGGGAGAAAGGAGACATATATACTTTAAACAATAAAGAATTGAAAAGAAAAGAAAAAAAGAAAAGAAAAGAAAAGTAAAGAAAAGAAAAGAAAAGAAAAGAAAAGAAAAGAAAAGAAAAGAAAAGAAAAGAAAAGAAAAGAAAAGAAAGGGCCCAGAGAGAAAGGTCCTCATCTCAGGACCAGGAAGTACTGATTGATACTGAGTTCACTATATGAAAGGGAATAATTAGAAGAGGGAGTGGGCAGGCTGGGAGAGGCAGGGACAGGAAGGATGCTGGCACGTTTAAGGAAGTAAGGGAAAACCATGGTGGCTGGAACTTAAAAATCTGGAACAAAGGGAAGGTATTAGTGGTGAGACGAAACTAAATAGGTACTGATAATAAGATATAGTACTTATCATGTTTCCAGGAATTTTCTTAAGTGTTTAGAAATATTAACTTTTTAAAATTTCCTAAATCCTTATGAGGGAGGTAGCATGATTAGCTGCCTCATTTTATAAATGAGGAAACAGGCATAGTGAAGTTAAGTCACTTTTCAGATTGGCCCTGCTATAGTGTGTGTTAGAAGTGGGAATTGAACCATGGCAGTCTTGGCTCCAGAGTCCATGTTCTTCACTTCTATGCACACTACCTTGCAGGCCATGGATTACCTGGTCTTTGGGGGACATTTCATCTTCACAACAACAGGCAATCACTGAAGTTTTCTAAGGAAGATATGTCATAATGAGACTTGGGTTTTGAAGAGATTGTCCTGACTGCAATGTGGGAACTAGACAGGAGCGACAGGGGCAGGTAGGAAACTATTCTGCTCCAAGTAAGGAGAGTGCAGTTCTCCTGATTTGGACAAGTTAGTGTCTGGGGGAAAGGAGGGAAGTAGACAGACTTTTAATACATTTAGAAATTATGACCTGATGGTGGATTGCTCATTTGAAAGAGTAGGGGCTTTCAAAGACGATTTCTGAGTTTCTGGATTTATAACTAAATAGCCCTTCAAAGACAGAAGGAACTTAAAAACAAACCCTGCCTTCAATTGTTTCATGGCAGCTCCCCAAATTTAAGAAGTTTAACTGAAACAATATACTTTATTCTTGAAGATAATATGATGTGGTTAATTAACACCCTGAATTTTAATAAAGGAAGAGTGTGCCCATCAAATGTCCTTTGAAAATCAATCTTCTCCTACCTGCGAGAGCTACACTGGAATTTCTTCCTATCAGAATTTCTCCCCTTGAATATGCTAGAAGCAGGAATAGAGAAGAAAGAAAGTACAGTATTTAAGAAAAACATGAAAAATATAGCCAAAGCTTCCTTGGAGGGCACCATATTGTCTTTCCTGTCAGAACCACTTGAAGGAATGAAAGGCCCTCATTCTAATCAGAGAGCAAAGGTAGGTGGATCTATAACATTGAATATAATTATTCCCAACCACAAGAAAATGATAAAATAAAATACCAGTAATCATATATTCACACAATGAAATACTATGAAACAATAAAATGTGATATTTTAGGAAAATACGTAACGAGCAGACAAGATCTTTAAGTATGTGACAAAAGAATGTGTATAACCCTGGCTGGTTTTGCTCAGTGGATAGGACATCTGTCTATGGACTGAAGGGTCCCAATGTGTTTAATCCTGGCTGGTTTTGCTCAGTGGATAGAGCATCTGTCTGTGGACTGAAGGATCCTAGTTTTGATTCTGGTCAAGGGGCACATGCCCTGGTTGCGGGCTCAAGATACAGCCAGTCAATGGTTCTCTCTCATCATTGATGTTTCTCTTTCTCTCCCTCCCCTTCTAAAATCAATAAAACATATAATAATAATAATTAATAATAATAATAAATGAAATAAAAATAACTTCTATTTAAAAAAATTCACTGTGTATAATTATAATTCCACTTAAAATATATATATACATGCATGAAAAGAAACAAGAAAACATATTCTAGAATATTATTAAACAGAGAAATTACTGGTGACTTTTATTTTCTTATTTTTGTTTGTATATATTGTGCATAATGACATTAATTATAATCAAGGGGAAATATAGGTTAAAAAACAGGCACTCAATAGTGAATTTAATTATCTATTATGCCTATAGTCTTTTAATATTTAATTTAATTGTATTGACCAACTATAATTTTCTCATCCTCATGGTCATTGAAAATACTGATATCAAATTTAAAAGTGTAACTAAATAAATTGAAAAACTCAAGATTCAAAATCATTTTGATCAACCAGGAACTGGGGGCTGAAACCAACAAATTGAAAGTTAAAGGAAATTTTAAAATCTTACATTTAAGACAAAATCTAAATTATAAAATATACATAAGAGAAACCTGGCTTTAAAAAAAAATGTGTAGATTTTAGTTGACCTCAGGTTCAATAAATGCCAAATAAACACCCCAAGTAATAAACACCCCAAGATATTGTACAAATTTAGTAATAAACACCCCAAGATATTGTACAAAGTGAGAATAGATTAGAGTTTAAATATACTGATGAAATATGAAGTCATTAAAGAGAAGTGAGAGCACATCCTGTTAAGGTGATATTATTGAGTCCTCACTTCTCTATTTTATCAAAAGGCCCTTGGTTTTTTCCAACCATTATTTTAAAAAGTATATATAGCTGAATCCACAGTGGGCCAGACATGGTGAGCTTCCCATGTTCACACTCTCTCATTTATGACCAACTACTTAAAAAGAAAAGAAAAGAAAAAAAGCATTCTGAATGGACAAAACCTGGATTTGTCTATGAGAACTACAGTTATCTGTCTTGGTGAACAGAAAGGTTGCAGCCTTGGTTTGCTAATCTATACTAGATAATAAAAGGGTAATATGCTAATTGGACCAAATAGACCTGATGCCTTCCAGAAGTCCTTCTAGACAAAGTTGCGGGGGTTGCAAGGACCAAGGAGGGCCAGCAGTGGCAACCAGCAGTGGCAACAGCAGCAGGATGGTGAAGGTGGCCTCTTCCCCTGATCAGCCCAGTCACCTCCCACAGAGGGAGGCCAGACTGTGGCTTAAACCTTCAGTAGGACATCCCCTGAGGGCTCCCGGACTCTGAGAGGGAGCAGGCTGGGCTGAATCTTCATGCACCAGGCCTCTAGTTTAAACATAATTAAATATAATGAGTAGATAAAATAAGGAGCTGCAATGAAAGATAAAAAAGAATGGGATTGTTTTATCAAAAGCACAGATGTACCTTAGCTAGTTTTAAAAGATAGAAACAATTGTTAGTTCCTAAGAAGCAGCGAATGGTCAGTATATTATTACTTCTGGATGGATATTGGATATTATATCAAATCCTAGGTTAAATCATAAAGATGGTTTTACCTTGCATCGTTCTGTTGGCTTTGGAGGAAAGGGAAGGGGAGTCACATCTTAATTCTGATTCAGAAACATTATTTCTTACATTTTTTGTGCTTGGAAGATGAAAGAATACCATGCAAAATATTATCTTCCAAATTATATTTCCCTGGCCATATGACTAAATAGGTATCATTCCTCATGGTCATGGCCTGTATCAGCCTGAACTTGCATAAAATTATTAAGCTACCCTGTACTTCCAACCTGCTCAGGTTGTTCTTCTGTCAAATAGAAAAAAAAGTAATTGTTTCACAGGGGGCAGAGGGGGGAGAATGTTGAAGCAAATAAGAGATAATGCTGGCCTAATGAACTTATACTTGTAAAGTGAGGAGTATAAATCTTAGCAGTTACAAAATGGCTCTGAATAGTGTCACTGTGTGACATGCTTCATATTTGGTAATGTTCTCCATCACTCACTTGCAGTTGCTACATTTATATTATGTGTTGAAGCATCTTCCCAATACATTTTTTATTCCTTCCTGTACATAGTAAAGGAGGCAAGAGTGAGCTGATCCCTAAAATTAAAAACAACATCAGTCTCTGAGGGCTAAAAGATCCTCAATACTTCATAGGACACAGGAGAGAGGTACACAATCATGCTAAAAAGAAAAATGGCTCCCACATTATCAAAACTGTTATACTACCAGATATCGCAACGGAAAAAGACTATCAGGGAAATCACTGTATCCACAGAGTTTAGTTCAGGAAATGAACATCACAAACATGGAATCCTCCCCTCAACCATGGAACCATCTCCCCAAAGGACACTACAGAACTGACTCTGCCTCAATCAAGTGGATAAGAAATCAGGAAATTGCCACTGACACTATTCAATTCAAAAACATACCACAATAGCTATGATACAAGGGTAAAAAAGATGCCACCACTTCAACTAGTCTTGAAAGCAAGAGATTGGGACACTGTTTCTTGTTATCAGAAAATAGCCAAAAGCATCAGAAAATAAAAAAAGACTACAGTCTCTTATGTCACTGGGGGAAAGGTCTTCCCTCCCAGAACTCTATTATATAAGACTAGAGACCTGGTGCACCAAATTCATACATGGGGAGAAGGGGGTACTCTCAGCTAAGCCTGCACCCTCTCTAATCCAGGACACCTCAGGGGATGTGTGACTGCTGGACATCCCTCTCACAATCCTGGACCACTAGCTCCTAACTGCTCACCTGCCTACCTGCCTGGTCACCCCCAACTGCCAGCCCCTCTCCAGCCTGGTTGCTCCAAACTGCTCCCCTGCAGGCCTGGTCACTCCATGCAGCCTGCTGTTCAGTCATTTAGTTGCCACTCACTAACCCCCCTGCCAGCCTGGTTGCCCCATGTAGACTGCTGCTCTGTCATTTGGTCGCTAATCCCCCTACCAGCATAGTTGCCCCACGCAGCCTGTTTGATCACGATGGTCGCTCAGGCTTTTATTACAATATTATAGATAAGCGACTGGTAAGTTTTACCCTTCTAACCTCAGCAGTGAAGGAATGCCCAATAAAAGGAGGAAAGAATGTATGTTTAGAGCCAATCCATGCTGTCTGCCATGGCCACCATATGCCTCTAAGGAACTAGTGGCCCTTAGATTTTAATCATGGAGATGGATGCATGAAATTATTTCAGTCTGATTTCTTTCAATATTTACATTAAAGAAATCCCTCTGATTGGATTCTAGGTCCCCAGGAAATTGTCTGATATTAATTTTACTTCCTGTGTACCTTGCATGCTGAGAATAAAAGCATAAGTCTTTTTTGGACTTATATTTCACATTTTAATTGTCATATTTTCCCAGTCCTAAGATACTAACTATAGTGTATGCCACTTATTTTAAAAAACACTAAAGAAAAATAAATATCACATAATAAATGAGTTTTTCCATCATAAGAAACATTTTTATGTTTTTAAGTGTTAATGTATTTTAAAAAGTTGCAATTTAGCCTCTTGGAAATATAACAATAAATTTGCATCTTGATTTTGTAACTTCTTACCTAAGGTTACCTATATCTATTCTGATAATCATACCCATTTCTATTGTGCTTACATAGTCTGATTTCTAAATCAACACAGCTGAAGGCCAGACTCTGGACTGCGATACTTTGGCCAGAACAATGGTATTCTGTGTGGACCCCTCTTGGTGGCCAGGCTATCCTTAATGTATGACATCTCTGTCTGACCTTTGTCCACAGCAGCTGGGCCATTCAAAACTGCAACACTTTTAAGCTGATGTCCATTTGGTTAGTGAAGTTCAGTGAAGGCAAAAAGGAGGCAGGTCAAATTCAGACCCTCCTTACCCTGGCTAACCAGAAATAATGCAACTCAGAGGAAGAAGTTTCTGTGCCTACAATATAGCACTTCTCTTATTTTTGTTACTTTACTGTTTCACAGTATCTCATGTAATGATTATCAATGGTACATGAGGAGCAATTAAAAAAAAACTGAGACAAATAAGGTAGATGATCAGAACTTCCTGACCTAATTATGCAGGACAGTTACCACCACCACCATCTTCAGCAAGTAAGCCAAGAAGCCAGTGATTGCAAGTTGGAGAGGTCATTTCAAACCAAAGTACCAAGTCAATGTACAGGCCTACCAATAAAAGAAATATAGTAGAAATTATTCTACAGCTATCATACATGTTTTCATATTCTCATTTAAATTAATAGTAAGCTGTGGGTTCGAATCTCAACTTTGCCACTTCCTATCTCTATGGCAAGTTCATAATGAGAATGAATCTGTTTCATCATTCTACATGGAGATAATATCTACCTCAGAGAATTATTGTAAAGATGAACATGAAGTAATATAAGCAAAATGCTTAGCACAGAGCTTGGCAATAAAATACACTTAATAAAGAGTGGTTATTGTTGTAATAATTAACAAGCCCATAATTGTTTGGGAAGGAAGCTGACACACAGCACAAACATTGAGTAAAGGATGGAATATCAGTCCGTGGAAGAGGACATGTATCCGTGGTGGAAGCACTCTGAGTGGAGTCTACTTTGGCCATGTGTGTGAATTTAATGAGCCATTCCTGTAAGTGGCCTGATATGTCATTGCATGTGGGCAGGGAAAAGTCTTCCAGGTATGCAGGAAAGATGCGAAGCAGCAAACGAGTTTGGTTAGGCACCTTGAAATGAACTGCCTCCTACCCTGCAGATAATTATACTGTCTTCTATGAATCAGCGATCAAGACTCAGTGTTGTCCTGGTCCTACTTAAACCTGTCTGGCCGAAACCTGGGAATTTCCACTGGCATTTGCATTTAGTTTATAGTCTCCAACTGGGTTTAGGTGCAAATACCACCTACCATGAAGAATTTATCTCAGTCTTATTTACATATCTTATGAGTTTTTACCCTCTCACATTCAGATACTAATTGGAAAACCAGCATTCTCATAGGTATAATTTTTCAAAAGACAAATTCATAAGAGGGTTGTAAGTTCCTGCAGAAGAGCCCGAAAAAAAGAAGATAGAGAACAACATAGGCATGACTGAAGAAAACTGCAAAACAGAGGCAGGCGTGAATCAAGACTCAAATGAAAGGGAGGACCAGCCTCTGAAGTACATTCATCCTCCCTCAGTCCTGAGTTGTGTGCTGATTGCTTCCTTGACTAGCTTCAGATGGGGAAAAGAGCTGGGCTGGCCCTGAGCAGGAGGGAGGTCATTTTTTCTCTGATAAATCAGATCTAGGAAGTGCATGAGCTGCAATCCTGTGAGGACATTTCCATATCAACTCTTCTGTTTCGTGCCTGGCCACAGCTATTGGTGCCATTGGATTGATTCCTATTTTTACATTCTTAGCACTGATTCTCACTTGGCTAGCATTTCAGCATTTCTGTCCTCAGCCCCACTATTCTTTTAGTCACACAAACTGACATCCTCCCGATGACCTTTGACCTTCCTAGCTGTTGCTACCCACAATGAAACAGCGTTCACCAAATGTTCCCCTTTGATATAAAAATGTCTACTAAATCCACTCCTATCTAGTTGCATCGATGCTACTCTAGCATAAGCTCTCAAACATCACACATGGACTTTTATAATTTGCTCATAACTGGTTTTCTTTCCTCCTATTTCTCCATCCTTACTCTGAAACTTATTCTTTACTTCACCGTCATGTTCACTCTATGTTCACAGAGTGAAGACCTTCTGGTATCTGGTCTCTTATCTTTCTAAATATTTATCTTCCTCAATTCCTGTATTCCAAGCTAAATTTCATCCAAACTGAACTATCAATACTCATTACCCTGTGGGTGGGACATCTCTGCAACCAGTGTTTTTCACTGGCTCCTAGAATTTTGTGAATGGCTTAAGCCTGGTCTCTCACAAAGGAGGCTACGTCGGCGGTGCCCTTTTTATTGGTTGCTCTTTCCTTGCCTCACTCCCCTCACTCCTTTGCAGGCATTTCCTTCAGCTGCAGTGGTAGACTGACTGATTGTGTTAAGGATCCCAATTTTTTTTTACCCTTTCCCATATCTTACTCTTTATCATATCACCTGGCCATGCCTCTTACTAGAGGCGGAATATATTTCTTCACCTTCTGAGTCTAGGCTGGACTTATGTTGCAGCCACTGAAGGTGCTTGTTAGGCCTCCACCTACATAAAGTGTACCTAACCATGTGCCCCAAATTCTGATGTGCTCTAAAATTCATTTATGTATCTATACTGAGGAAATGCTTCCTAAGATTTCTCCTAGCCAACGACTGACCATTCTTGCAAGACACAGGAATTTTCTAATGGACAACTTTGGCTTGAGGACTTCACAGGAGTGTTGCCAAAGCATCTTTAAATTTCAGGGCAACCTAGGACACTTAGACACCTAAGTCCTTCCCTCTCTCCCTTAGCAGACTGGAATCATGGTCCTATAGCTATTCCAGTGTTTGCAGCCTCCCCATCCCCTTCTCTCTCAAAGTTTTTTTAATAACAAAATCTGAACATGTTTATTCTCATCTTGGCAGTCTTGACATCTACTTCCTAGACTTGCTTTGTGCCTTTGCTGTGGTGATTAGCAAACATGCCCAAAGCAGAGGCTCTATGATGTACTTTTGTGTTTCTGCTGACCCTTGCTCCCTGTCATCTTCGTGAGAAGGGCATGCCCTGTCCCTGGTGCCAGGAAGTGGATAAGAGACACTTGGCACACAGTGAAGTCACCCCAGTCTTCCAGTCTGAGGCCTTTCCAGATCACTGATAGGCACTTATTCCCCAGAAAGGTGAGAAAGTTCAGCCAAGATCAGCTGAGCCTGGCTCAAATCAGCTCAATGCTGCAGACCCCCTGAGCTAAATATCTGCGTATTGTTGCATGCCAACACGCAGCAACAGTTACTTGTTACTTAGCATGTTTGTGTCAATAGAAAAGTGATGAATTTTTCAAATAAGCTACTTGCCCTTAAGTCTTTATTTGGAGGAACCAAAACCAAGGCAATATGTAAGTGTATTTTATATTATGTTGTGATATATACACTCATCAGTTTAGAGTTGAAAACTTATCCTCACTTTCCAAGAACAGCACCCAGCACTGCACAGAACCAAAGATGAAGGGAGTTAGTTCAAAGATTCAACACAGAATTTCCTGTTGGCTTTATCTGGGTCCTCTCAGGGCTAGAAGGGAGGCATGGATTATTTCCTATGAGAAAGTTATCTTGTCAGTTAATCCCTGTGCCCTTCCCAGGCTGAACTGAGTGGCCTTGGTGTTAGAGGGAAGCAGATGTTCTTTTCTTTCCTCTTAAGAGGCACAAGGAAACTCTGGATCTTCCAACACATCCTCAGAGAAACTGCTTTTGGGCATGACAGAGAAACAATCAGTCATGTCCAACTGAATAGGTTTCTGCTGAAGGGGGAGACATTCTGCTTTCCTACAAGTGCAGAAACAAGAAAAGTGCAAGTAAAGCAGCTCAGCTGAGATTATCAGAACACCGGAAATGGTTAGGAGAAAATTGCTGCTCAACCCTCTCTCCAAGAGTCACCACAGAGTAACAGCTGTTTTGAGGAAGAGCAAATAGAATTGAGCATTCATCCTTGTACATCTTTTAATGAGGACAAATACCTACGTCAACTTGATGGCTCCAGTCCCCAGTGCAAAGACAAATACATTATACATATTTGAATGTGTGAATAAATGTATGACTATTTCCCAGATCCAACAATTTTTAGGAAAAAATCACTCATAGAAAAACGTGTTAATTTTGCTATTATTGTAAGTTGATATTATTGTAGTGATTCTGACTCGGCCTCATACAAACAGAATAACTTAATCTTTTGGTGACTCAATTTCCTCTTCTAAATTGCATGTCAAATGTCTATAACAGTGCCTGGCATCTGATAATTGTTTTATTCATGTTCTCCTGTTGAAGCAATTATGATGGTGGTGGTGGTGGTGGTGGTGGTGGTGGTGGTGGTGGTGGTAGTAGTAGTAGATAAGTAGATAGTATAAAAATCACTTTACTCCATCCAAAGATATATCACAAAACTCAACTAAAATATGAGTTTTAGAAGACAATAGTAACAGTTAAACTAAAATTTTTTCATGTTTAAGTGGAAAAAAATAGGTTTTACTTATTACTCTATTTTATAACCCATACTATAAAATATTTTTTTATAATTTGTTTCTAGCAACATAGCTAGTAAATAAACTATTAAAGAGATTTAGTTCCATTGAAAAATAGTAAAATATTATAATTAAGTTTCTAAGTTGTACTAACTTTATATCTCCATCTTTTTCTAGAATGTTTTTAGGTACAGTTACTCTGCCCCAGTCTGAAGCTCAGAGGCAGTAGGCAGACTCATTTATCAGAGAGAGTTGACGATCAGTCATTGGGCAAATTTGCCTTTTCCTTAGGCACAGCTAACCTCTCTATGCTGGGTGGGTGGTTTCCTGTCTGTGTTTGCTTTGAACCTGTTCCAAGGCTTGTGGGTTTTGGCCAGGTTCATATTTTGTGTTATTATCCTACTGCATATTTAACGATAGCGTTGATTTTGCAATTGGGCATATGACTCCTGCATTTCTCAGAGACTTGTGGGAATCTGTCATGTTCTGATTTGCATATTCTTTTCTCTTTTCATTCTTAATAGCCAGCAAGCTCCATCAAGCCTAATGTACAAGTTTAAAATGTTTTCTTCAAGATGAAATAAATATACAATAGGAAATTATACAATAGGAAATTCAATTAAGCAAAAGCAATTGGGCAAAGAAATAAAAATTATTTTGTCTTATGATAAAGAACAAGGCAATATTAAATGATGTGAGTTTGTCATGTAACTTGAGTATGCAAAATTATTAGGAAGGCGTGGAGAAGACCTCTTTTGTCCGGTATTCTCATTCCCTATATAAAATATAAAAGTATGTCTACATCACCATTCTCTCTCTCTCTCTCTCTCTCTCTCTCTCTCTCTCTCTCTCTCTCTCTCTCTCTCTCTCTCTCTCTTTCTCTCTTTCTCTCTCTCTCCAGAAAAACTATTGTTATAGATATAATTATCAAGTTTATAATTGTATTCTCTATTAAGGAACCACTGGAAAGAGAGAAAGTGGTTAGGTTATCATCCATCATTTACACATTACCACCAATGTCTCTCTCATAAATTGATCTCTCTTTTTATCTTCCCCTGTCTTCCATCTCTTTCTCTCTCTTCATCTGGACAGCCAGACCAAAGAACCATTTGATGAGGAAATGGGTGCAAGTCTGAAATCTTTAAAAGAGATTTCATTTACTCAGCCAGAATACACTGCAAACTAATTTCCAATCAGATACTGTATTAAACATGAGAAGTGCAGATTCTAACAAGGCAGACATGCCCAAAACTTCTGACATCTTGTCTGGGGAGAGGGCCAGAGAAGTGATGAAACCATTTAACCCTCACATTCTTTTCTGAGCTGAATTTTTGTATCCCTGTAAATGTCAACTGGGTTTTCCTTCAAAGCTCTGAGACCACTTGGTAAAGCAACATTATTCTCATTTCATCCATAGTCTCTGCCATGGCAGCATCACCTTGGTGTGAACCTGTCTTCATGAATATTTTACAAAAACATCAAACAATGCACCACTTATCTTCATATTTCTCCATTTATTAGAGGAAATCCCAGGTTCTTAGGACCTAAATCTATTTAGCAACTAAGCAGGCACTAATGCTATCCACAGGGCTGTGTAGATGAAATAGGAGGTGGGTGATGCAGAGGGAAGCATTCTAACTAGGAGCACCATAGATCTTACTAGAATTTTTTTAGTTCAATGTCTTGTTCACTTAGGGAATTATCTATGCCTTATCTATTGGGCATATATTTCTCAATTATCACCAAGATTTTGAACTTTCTTAAGAAGTAGTGATAGAGTGTCATGAAATTCCAGGTGATTGTCTACAGTTAATCCAGTTGGTTAACTATAGGTATTATTTATCTGATCATTCTACATGGGAAACTTTCTCACTGAGCTAAATATAGACACTCTTGCCTACAAAAGAACTTGGATGTTTAAATGCCTCAAATTGTCATGTCATTATTATAGGCTCAAAGAATGTCTACTGAGTTGATTTTACAAAGAAAATCTCTGTGATACTAAAGATTACTTTGCCCCTTGACAAAAGGACCATTTGCATACATTCACAGACACACAAACAAAATGATGATTTAGGTAACAATCCCATGTTTGTATACCACATTGCTATTTACAGATCCCTTGAACATTCTTTATCTACTTCATATAACTTTTACCACAAGTCTTTGACATCAGTAATATTATCTCCATTTTTCTGGTAAGAAGACTGAATTTCAGATAAATAATATAATGTATACACTCTCTTTAGGGTTAAAGTGACTATAGACTGAATATCTGAGCAGCAAAATTATCAAGTGAACAAGTGCACCAATTCTTTATATCATGGTAAATATGTTTTAAAAAACATAAAACAGCTGTAACCAATTAAAAAACATAAAACAGCTGTAACCAATAGAGCATAGGCCTGTCGACTGAAAGGTCCCAGGTTCAATTTCAGTCAAGGGCATGTTGTGGGCACATCCCCAGTAGGAGGTGTGCAGGAGGCAGCTGATCAATGTTTCTCTCTCATCGATGTTTCTAACTCTCTATCTCTCTCCTTTCCTCTCTGTAAAAAAAAATCAATAAAATATACATTTTTAAAAAGAAATCATAAAACATAGGTAAATAATGGGGATTATTATTAACACAATTAGACAAAAGGATTTTTATTTTGTATAAAGAATTAAACACAATTTTAAAAAATATTAATACCTGGCATGTTAAGTATTTGTAAAGTATAAATTTGGTTTTACACTCCAAATTTTATTTACATACAATAACATTAAAAAATATCTCCTGGGTAAAGTGAGTCACAATTGTTCTCAAATGAGATAGCCCATGCATGAAACATTTGGGAGGTTAATTAGTGAAATTCAATTTCTAGGTTTAAAATAATCAGTTCACACATTTACAAAATAAAACTGAGAATTAAAAGTTATCCTGAGATGCTGAATACACAAAACTGATTATAGTTCAAGACTGATTAAATATTCCACAGAAATGGAAATACCAAAGACAAGATATTATTAATCCAGAACTATAAATTTTAAATAAGTTTATCTTAAAAGGGACAAGATACATCAAAGTAGTATAATTCACAAGGTGAATGAGTGTTCTTAATATTGTAAGGGAGGGGCTGAGGTGGGAGCCACCTCCCATCCCTGGATCCTAAAGCCTCTGACTCATCACTGACAAATGTACTCACCTGTAGGCTCCCAGTTTCTGGAGATGTTGAGGTCAGAGTGTAGATTTTGTTAGCTCATTCTCCTATCTTTCCGAGAAGGCCTCGGCTAATGCCAAGTCACTAACTCTTATGAGCTTTGGCAAAACACCAAGACTAAATATATGGCTTGGTCAGGTAGACCTGTGACTTCATCACCAAACCATTGTCTGGGTGATAAGGTCCTTCCATTGACTTTGATGCATGGCCTTCATCTGTGTGCTCTCCCTCACTGTCCATCAACTCACTCCAAGGGCAACTGTAAAATGAGCCACATGCCCTCCTCCTGAATGTTACCAACTTCATGAGAGACCCCTCTTCCAAATTCATAGTTTCAAGCAACTGTACTACCCTTCCTATGAGCAAGCTCTATGAAGAAATAGAGGTGCTAAATTGTATAATTCCTACCTCTTCAGAATGAGATTATGAGAAATCAAGCCTATCTCCAAAAAGGCCTTTATCATTACTGGTGACACTAACAAAGGCAGGATTACAGATCTGCCATCTTAAAGCATCAGAAGACTAAAGCTAGAAATAAACTTTAATGAATTTTTTATAGTTTTCAGATTTCATTAAATGCTTTCTACTATCTTAAATAAGGATAGAAAACCTATCAAATATATGCTCTATTCTCTAATTACATGCTCAATCTCTACTTACAACATTGTTATTACTTAAGCTAGAGATGGCAAGTATATTTTGATTAAATATTAATCTTGATAAAGTGAAAGCAATGCTTAAAATGTCATATTGAAGATCCTGATGTTGCAGTTAGACTTTAAGAAAGAGTTGTTTCTTATACCCACTATAGCAAGGAGGAAGAAATAGTGGCCTCCATTTTTCATCTTATAAGCCAAGCAATTAGCTTTGTCCCTGAAATCATCTGAAGCATTAAACAGATTGTTCTCTAGACTGTGTCTTAGAAGATAAATGAAAAATGAAAAAGAAGCAACCTATACATTTTACTTTCCTTATCATTTATAAATAACTTGAAGTGATACATGCTTTAGTTTACAATTCTTCCCAAAACAAGTACTATTATTCTACTCCCATTAAATGTGGTATAATTAAAACAAAACAAAACAAACTTAATAACTAGTAAATTCTGCATTTTAGATAGTATAATTATAGATTAATAATTATACTCTAGGAGAGTCATGTGAAAGTCCAAGGAAAAAAAGAAAAAAAATCACCCTCCCACCCTTCTATACCACACCAAAGAATCTCTGAGCTTCCTTTTTATTATAATTTTCTTAAACATCAACATGTAAAAATAAGGAGTTCTTGTACACTAGTGGTTATCAATTAGAAAGATTTAATTTAAAAAACCCATTCAACAAAGAAAAACATGATAATTTATCTAGTAGCAGACATAATTTATATAATAATAATTTAGCTAATAAAAGACAATGAAAACTTTAAAGTTTTTATTGAAGAAGATACAAGAACTGAAAATTATACCTCAATGCAGTAAAGACACCATTTATTCTTAATCTATAAATTCAATGAATTGTAATCAAAATACCAACAAGATTACTTGTATAATTTAATAAGCTTATAATAAACTAGAGGCCCAGTGCATGAATTTGTGTATGGGTAGGGATCCCTCTGGGTGGCCTGTGGGAAACCAGCTCTCTAACATTCCCCAAAAGGTCCTGGATTGCGAGGGGTGCAGGCCAGGCTGAGGAACCCCACCGGTGCATGATTGGGCCAGAGAGGAACCATGGGAGGGCTCCAGGGTATGTTCCACCCATCTCGCTCAGTCCCAATTGGCCAGATCTCAGCAGCAAGCTAACCTACCGGTCAGAGTATCTGCCCCCTGATGGTCAGGGCACATCATAGCAACTGGTTGACCAGTTGACTGTCTGTCCACTGGTGGTCATGCATGACATAGCAGTGGTTGAGTAGCCTTAGCAGATCATTAGCATATTATACTTTGATTGGTCGTTTAGTTGTTCTGCCATTCTGTCTATTTGCATATTACTCTTTTATTATTTAGGATACTAATTTAGAAAAAAAATGTGTAAGGCCAAGTGAGCCAATAAGTTTTTTAAAGAAGAACAAGTTGAAACACTCATTCTATTAGAAATAAGGACTTTCAGAGATCTATTGTGATTAGACAGAATAATATTAGCTCAGAGATAAATCAGTTAAGCAATGGAAAAGATGATAGAAACTAGAAGCATATGCATGGAAATTTGATATATGAGAGGTGACATTCCAACCTTGGGAGAAAAGAAAGATGGTTCAATGATTAGAACAATTTGTTATCCATATGGGGGGAAAATATCAAATTCCTACAATGCATGATTCTCAAAAGTTGGTTTTAGAGGAGTTAAAGACTTATACATGAAAGGCAATTTTTTAATCTTAATTTTTATACAAAGAAATATTGATAATTAGGTTGATAACAATATAACAGTATATTTAAAATCTGCTCACTAAAAGATACCATTAAGAAAGTGAAAATATATCTTACAAACAGGTAGAAAATATTTTTAATGTATAAACCCAATAAAAAATATTTTAACTAAGAAAAAAATTATTGCAAAGAAAGGCTACCATAAAAAGCATTGATTAGAAAAGTAAGCAAGAGACTTTATCACACATTTAAAGAGGCAAACAAATTATCAAAGAAAAAGAAAGATACTCAAAATAATCTAATTTAAATTTTTCTAAACAAAAAATGCCAAAAATCAAGAAACAGGACATAACCAGATATCAGTGAAAATATGAAGCCACAGAAAGCCTTACTAATTATGAGTGTGAGTATAATCCTTTGGAAAATAATTTGGCATTATATGTCAAAGTGTTAATATAATGCATACATTTGACCCACCAAGCATCTTAGAATCATCAAAGAAAAGCCAAAAACAACAACAAAAAACAAACAAATAAAAAACCTCACAATGTTAATTATCCATATACCAGCTCAGAAGCCCTATAACTTCAGCCTCTGTTGTAGGAAATTTTATTAAGTAGCTAAAGGCATCTGATAGACACAGTTTCTCACTTAAATTCAAAAGAAAAGGCAGAAATTATCTCTATTTTTATTATTTAAAATGGCTTTAGTAATCAAAATAAGATTCTAAATGGTACACTATAAATATTAGAAGGATATGGCATATTTTTATTATTTTTAGACATGCTTATTATCTACAGGAAAAATAATTTAAATATCAGTGGAAATTTTATTTGAAATTATAAGCCCATTTAACATTGTGGCATTTTTCTAAACAAATATACAAAAACAGATAGCATTTTCATAGTTCTTTAATAGCCAGTAAGAAAATTTAATGAATATTTAGAAATAAATAGAAGAACCAAAAGTCGTCCCAAAATCTATAAACTATAGGAACATAACACAAGAACTGGATAGAGACACATGTGGCATGTTTTTGAGAGAGAATAATTAGTGCTTAGAGATGCTATTGTTTCCCAAATGTAGGACAATTGAAATCAGAATCTCAGTGTCTTAACCCAGTACGCTTACATTAAATTTCTTCTGGAGGACAATAAAGAATAAGAATAACCAAGGAAAATTTGGAGAATATATAATAGTAATAGAGAAGGGCTTGCCCTTGTGAATTGTGAAATATACCACAAATCCATTGACTAAGAACAATCTGAAATTGGCAAAGCAATAGATCAATAGAACATCAATAAAGAATCCAGAAATGGATCCTCCTCACACATGAAAACTTTCCTTTAGTGCTGTGTCAATGGTAACCATGAGCTCATCTTCAGTGGGGGCCATTTTCCCATAAGTCCTTAGAGTATCCAGACTGTAAGTGGTGGAGCTGAGATTTAAACTAAATCTAATTCTAAAGTCCAAGTAATCAACTACCATACAACCCAGCCCCTAATAAATATATGGGACTTGCTAATATTTTGGAAAAGAAAGGTAATTAAGAATAGTCTATCCCACATCAAAATACATACACATTCATGTATCAGAATTCCTAGAACAGAGCCTGGCACATTTTAAGTACTCAATAAATATTTGCTGAATGAAATAATGTACCGGTCTCCCCATCTAGAATTAATTTAGCCACAACGACTAGTATTTGTCAAACATTTATCCAGTCAGAGAAAGACAAATACCATATGATCTTACTAATATCTGGAATATAATGAATAAAATAAACTGACAAACAAAATGGAACCAGAAGCATGGATACATGGAACAGACTGGCCAGTGCCTGAGGGGAGGGGGATTAGCTAAAGAACATAGATGCTTACCTCATGGACAGGGACAATAGTTTGGTGAAGGCCAAGGGAGGAGAAGGAAGAGGTGGGTGAGGTGGGCAAAGGATGGGGGGGGAAGAGGGAACAAATTAAGTGTCAACATTAAAACATTTTAATAATAATAAACAATTTTTAAAAAAAGGAATTTAGTTGGAGTGGGTGTTAAAATGCAGATCTCTGCTCGTCCCTTCTTCTTCCCATTGCTAGGAGGCTCATTCTAAAGGATCAAAGTGAGAATTTTAAATTTCCAACAGACTCCCAGTGATTTCTGATGTGGATGATTCCAAAAACAAACCCTAAAAAAAATATTACTCTAAATTCAGGGAATAGACAAATCAAAGAAGGTAACTATCTGCCTGCCTGAGGAGTTCCATTTCCCATTGCAAATATATGTATGTGTTGGCATTCTGGTTCATAAAACAATATCTTATGTGTTTGGTTAATGTGGGTGTCCTCAAGCAATTGATCAACTTTAGAGGGTCCAACAAAATTAAATTCCCAGATCTAGAATTAAACCTTGAGCCTTTGTTGTGAATGGCCACCACAAAGTGAGACAGGAAGAGAGAAGTAATACTTCTTTGGCGATCATTGGAAAACACGGATATTTATATTATGATTCGTTAACAATAGCAAGATTACAGTTATGAAGTAGCAACAAAAATAATTTTATGGTTGGGGGTCAGCACAACATGAGGAACTGTATTAAAGGGTCGCGGCATTAGAAAGGTTGAGAACTACTGCACTAATGGATTATAAAACTAATTTAGTGGAGCTTGATCAACATTACTTTTTCAAATAAAATAAAATAGATTAAGATAGAAAATATATTATGCTGCAAGTAACTAGAGTAAATTATTGTTTCAATTACACATGTATGAATGTACATGAGTTTTGGATAGATATGCAGTTCTTATTTATTTTTAAAACAATTTTTTAAAATTTTTTATATTTTTCATAAATAGTATATTTTACTAGAGGCCCAATGCACAAAATTCATGCAAGAGTAGCCCTTCATTCCCCCAGCTGCCGGCA
Source organism: Pipistrellus hanaki (assembly GCF_964339955.1). NCBI lineage: Eukaryota > Metazoa > Chordata > Mammalia > Chiroptera > Vespertilionidae > Pipistrellus > Pipistrellus hanaki. The sequence goes on along the minus strand of NC_140503.1, from coordinate 167,376,739 downwards.
CTGGCTTCCCTCTGACACCCGGGACCTGGGACCTGGGCTTCCCTTGCAGCCCCAGCTTCGTCTGAAAGGTCGTCCAGAAGGATGTTGGGTCTAATTAGCAATTATGCTTTTATTATTATAGATTGCTTTCAGGGAGGAAGGGAGAGGAAGAAAGAAATAGAAACATCAATGATGAAAGAGAATCATTGATTGGCTGCCTCCTCCACACCTCTTACTGGGGATGGAGCCCACAACTTAGGCATGTGCCCTGACCGCAATGGAACCTTGACTTCCTGGTTCATAGGTTGACACTCAACCACTGAGCCATACCAGCCTACATTTCTTATTTTGAATCACTGAAAGAAAACTTCTAATTTAATAAAGTTAGGCAAATTTTGTGAGCTGCAACAGTCTTTATTTTTCTCTAACAAAATTTATGTTCCATTAGAGGGCTGCTTCTATTGGTGGCTGACAACTTTGTCTCACTAATTCATTGTCACTTACTCATCTCCATTTAAAGCCCATGTCTTTTTTAAGTAGGTCCTCAGCCAAATTCTAGGAGCTCTTCTTCCCCTGGAGGAAGTGATCCTTCCTATTCCAAAGTGATTGAAGTTTATGAGGCCTTGGATAGTGTCCTGGCATTCTAAGAAGGATGCCTGGTCTCCCCTTCCTTCTCTGTCCTTGCTGACAACTTCTGGGGTCTGTTGATCTTAACTAGTCCCTGTGCTTTTTAGGTGACGCCTTCTCTTGGATGTTGTGACACTCACGATGGCCCATTCTCACATGTGCACACTCTGTCCTACCCAGTATGACTTTACGCTCACCACTTACCCTAAGATAGTTGAATACTCTCAGTGGGGGTGGGGGAAGGGAATACACTCTCTCTTCCAACAAGCCTTGACTTTTTTAAATCAAAGGCTTTCAGATTCCTACATTTGCTATATGCTTACAAAATTTATACATCAATGTGTCCTAGGCCATTGTCACAGTTTCTGCGATAATGGAAAATGTGCTAGGTATAACTGCACTGTCCTATTCAGTAGCCACTGGTCACACGTGGCTCTTCAGCTCTTGAAATGTGGCTAGTGTGACTGAGGAACTGAATTTTAAATTTTATTTAATTTTAATTAATCGAAATTCAAGTAGCCACAAGTGGCTAGTGGTTTCTATATTAGCAGAGTTCTGGGATGTATCTGTGCCATCCTTAATGCCCGCTTTATAAAAAATAAAGATAAAAAAATAAAAAGCTATTACCACCTGGCTGGTGTGGCTCAATGGTCGAACATTGTAGAGATTAAATAGAAAGCTCTAAGAATAGTGACAGCACATAAAAAGCTCTTCAAAAATGTACACTACAAAGACATGGAGATTTAACAGGTTAGTGAATTTTTTTTTCTGGTTACATAGCAGCACATCTAGGATTTGAACCCAGGTCTCTGAACTCCTGATCTACAAGCTCAGACTTGTTTGCTCGTTGCCGGTTCCTGAACATTGTGTGACTAATTGTCATGCTGAGTAATTGGTGAAAATTAACTTAGCACCTCTGCCAAACGGGAAAGTTTTACTTAAAACTTTAAAAGAGGTGTTTGTTTGTTTGTTTGTTTGAACACAAGGTTTGATGAGAATGTAAAGATGTTAAAATAGGAAAAGCTGCAAATGAGTAGAGGCCTGTAGTACCAACTTTAATACTGTGACTAATGGGTTGTTCTTTCGAAGGGGCTACTCTAGAGGTCATGATTCTATTTGTACATTAACCTTATCTTCTGTCCCAGCTAACTGATGGGGCCAAAAAGCAATATAACAATGTTATTATCTTTAGTTTACTGTCACAATCCTTTGGGTCTCAGCCAAACATTTGCAGATGTGTTACTATTGAAGACCCCATTTGTCCTCCCAGAGTCATCACAACCTTTGCAGGTTGCTCGTCTTTTTTTCTCAAATAATGTATGTTTGACCCTAAAAAAGAATATTGGCTATGACACAAACTCTTACCCAGACAAGACAGCATTTTCGATTGCTACAGGATAAGACAAGTAAACAACAGATGTGATGAAACACAAGTCCTGAAGCAATAGCACAGTGGAAAAATGACAATTTCCAAAGCCTCCTTCTTCACATGACTCACCCAGGTGAGATGAAGGCCGTTAGTTTTCACATTCTGGTGGTCTGGGAGGGCAACACCCATCATTAACCCCTGGCAGCTAATTCTCTGAACAATTCTATAAATTATTCGCTGACCCTGGAGAATGCCCATGAGTGCCATTTTGGGGTCTAGTCTGAATGTGACTCATTCTCTGACATAGAGTGTTGTTGTTTTTTGTAAAGAGATCAAATGAATCTATAACAAACACGTTTGATTTCCACTCACCCCACCCATCCTAACTTCCCAGAAATTCCAGCCCAACCTTGACTTTTCGTGACAAATGGGCTCTTCAGGTGTGATGACTGTTATGACAAAATCTGAGTAAGTGTTTGGACCACTGTCCCTTCACCCCAAAGAAGATCTACTTGATATAGAAAAATTAAAACTAATTACTCCATTTGTTCCAAGACACAACTTCTCTCTAGATAAATGATAAGTTGACCTGGAAAGCACTTTTAAAAAGAATTCTGCTCTTCAGTCAAGGTAACCTAATTTAAAAGTAATTATCCTTCTCAGAGACCCAGCAAATCTAATTCTACATATTTACTGTTTCTTATTTCATCTGAATGATTGGTTACTAAGAATTCTGCTAGGAATGATCAGAAGATAGAGGTTTCATAATCATTGCTATATCTATTGAATACAAATAAAAAGAAACAAACCCAACTTTTCAGAGACATAAGTACCAGAGAAAATATAAGTAGCCTAAGAAAGACAGTAATGATTGAATGCTTAAGTTATTTTTAAATGAATCAATTTGTATTTATATAAAAGTATAGGTATTTGAAATAAATAGGATTGTATTTATATAAAAGTAGAGGTATATAAAGACAATTATAATAGATTAAGTAAAACAACACAAAATAGTATTGCCACAATGCTGCAGAATTCATGAACAAGGGTTGAGAATTCACTGAGAGTTGTAGGAAAACATAATTAAAATCCATACTTTATAGAATTTTCTATAACACAGGGTGTCCTAAAAAAAAAAAAAAATGTGCAGCCAAAACCGGTTTGGCTCCGTGGATAGAGTGTCGGCCTGCGGACTGAAGGGTCCCAGGTTCGATTCAGGTCAAGGGCATGTACCTTGGTTGTAGGCACGTCCCCAGTAGGGGGTGTGCAAGAGGCAGCTGATCGATGTTTCTCTCTCATTGATGTTTCTAACTCTCTATCCCTCTCCCTTCCTCTATGTAAAAAAATCAATAAAATATATATTTTTTAAAAATGTACATATACTTTAACAGCTCAATTTTTAAAATGAAAGGTATTTTTAAAAACACTGCCTTTATAATTATTCAAAGTGTATACATTTTATCAAAATAATATATATGAATGAATATATATGATTAAATATATATATTTTTAAATCATATATAATATGAAAATTCCATAAAATGTGGAATTTAACCATGAAAAGCAACTTATGTAAGAGATCATTTAATGACTAATTCTCTTAAATTGAAAAGATTTATTGCTACATAGTTCACAGCTATTCCAAACATTAGGGGTGGCGAGATATTGCTGAAAAGGATAGGTTTACTCCCTGTCCTCCTAGTTTTCAGTCTAGTGGAGATTTAGTCAAGTTAACAGGCAATAACATTATCAGCTAGGAAGTGCTAAGATGAGGGGCATGCATAGAGGGCTCAGAGAACATATAGGATGCACACCTTGTGGATTCCAGATGGCTCATTGGAAAAACTGGCACTCTACCAATGTTATAGAAGTAATCTGGAAAAGAAACATGAATTAAGAAAAGGGAAAGATATTCCAGGCAGATGGAAAGGCATATACCTAGTAGAAGATGTTCAAAGATACCTATAAAAAGAGTCTTGATTCAAGTCCCAGAGCATTCTGACATGACCTAGAAGATCAAAATCATAGGAGAAGTAGTTGGTAGTTGCCTATATCTAAGGATGGCACCCTTGATCCAAAAAATTATCAGTAGACACACCAAGAGTACAATCAGTAGTATTCTGACACCAATGGCTGTAAAGATACAAAGTTAGAAGTTAAATATCTCATTTGAATGCCATGGAAGGCTTCACACAAAAGCAGTCGACACCAAGCTCACCCCAATGTTTTAAATCTCATGCACAAAGGAAATGACAAAGCTCTTCTGAAAGGTGTTTCATGCTTTGTTGGCTTTTTGGCTTACTTTTTGGCTTAAATCTTCCCTCCTCCCAAATCACTCAGACAAAACGTATCATTGTTGCACATATGCTAGATAAAGGAAACACAAGAGGATTAGGTGTCATAAACTTTGGCCCCAAAAGGGATTATATTTTTTCTTGGGAAAGAAGATGAATTGCCATAAATAAGAAAAGAGTGACTAGTTAATTGTTGGGTAACCAAATAGAAACCACAGTATTTGCTCTATAGATTATCAGTATCTGATTGCTAATAATTTAGATATGTTTTCCTCAAAAAGAAAAAAAAAATGTAGAATAAAGGAAATTTGGATTGGTGGGGAAAGAGAGGCAGGAACAGGCCCTGGCAGATGTTGCTCAGTGAATTGGGTGTCAACCCGTGCATCACAAGGTTGCTGGTTCAATTCCCAGTCAAGGACACATGCTGAGGTTGTGGGCTCCATCTCCAGTAGGGGGTGTGCAGAAGGCAGCTGATCAGTGTGTCTCTCTCATCTATGTGTTTCAGGGACTAAAAAATATAAGTAAGGAGATGTGCATGGGAAGAAGTTGAGATTGCCAGGAGAATTGCCTCATTGGAAATATGGCTGACAATGATGGAATCACCCCGAGAGAGTCAAGAAAAAGTGGAGTGAGCAGGGTAGACAGCATAGGAATGGGTTGGGCTATCTTCAAGTGGAGCTGACAGCCAAGCACTCAGTGAACAATCAGTCTGAGTCACAATGTATAGGGAGGTCAGACAAGGCAATGGGTCAGAACCAGATGGGCAGTTCAGAAACTGGAAGCTCAACACTGGCCAATGGTCAGAGAGGCAGCATGGAATCGGAAAACCCAGGCTTAGTCAGTTGGGTATTATTTGCATTGATAATTGACTGATCACTTAGACATCCATTCATTCATCAAAAACTATGTCCACTCTTCTAGGCGCTGAGATACTATTAGGGAGAGAATGGCACAGTTCCCTCTCTTCATGCACTATGTGCAAGAATATTGCTCAAATTCCAGAAAATTCTGCTCTGAAATCCCTATATCAATGGTACTTCCTGTGACCAGTGTCTATTTAAATCCTCGTTGTGAATTATAAACTTTAAAAGAGTGAATTTTGTGATATGGGAATTATCTATAATAATGAAAGCATAATATGCTAATTAGACCAGATGTCCTTCTGTATGTCCTTCCAGACAACCTTCTGGACAAAGCCAGGGCTGCAAGGGAAGCTCAGGTCCCAGTTTCCAGAGGGATGCCAGTGCCAGCAGCCAGAGGAAGGAATGCCTACACTTGCACGAATTTCATGCATCAGGCCTCTAGTATATTAATAAATCTTAAAAACAAAAAACCTAGCCCTGACATTTTCTAGTTGTGTGACTTGGGACAAGTTATTTAATATCTGTGTGCCTCAGCTTTCTCATCTGTAAAGTGCAATAGTAACAGCACTTACCACACTGAATTATAATAGTAGGAGAAAGAGGAGAACCTTTTACTTAGTTGAAGCATGCAGTAAATAAAATTATAGTATTAACATTTCCCAAAACAACAAAATAATCTTTGTAAATGTCATTTTAAAAGATAGGTCATGTCTTCTCAATTAGTCCTCTACTGTTGGATCTTTAGATTGTTTCAATTTAGCAGCTGTTAAAGTTATGCTACAATAAATATGTTTGCATGCAAAGGTGTTTTGTAATCATTCCCTTAAATCAGATTCTCAGAAATGGAATTGCTATTTCAAAGGGTATGACATCTTAGAAATTCTGTGTAAGTACTGCCAAAGATTTTTTGAAAAAGCTTGTTCTAATTTAGTCTGTGTGAGACTATATAGCCACCCACACCGATTAACCTCCGTTTTTACAATCTTTGCTAATTGTAACTCACTGTTCTTTTAAATTTTGTTCATTAATTGTTATTGAGGTTGAATATTTTTTCCACACATTCTTTTTGGTATTATTTTTAACCATTTAAGCATCATTCTTAGAATAATCTGAGAAATCTTAGTCTTTTTCTTAGAACTTCAGGAATTCTTTATACACTGAAGATACATGATGTTGAAAAAATGTATACACCCTTTGAATAATTATAAAGGTAATGTTTACTAAAATATATTTCATTTTAAAATTGTAATAGAATCAGTTGTTAAAGTGTGTATACATTATTTGGGGGGACATCTTACTATTTCATAAAATTTAATTTAAATTCAATAAAATACTTGGGATACAAAATGATTATTGAGCAGCCAGTTTTCATTCATGACTCTAGTGGGTTTTGCAGTGGTTATATAACTACAAGTAAGTTCCTCTTAAAAATCAAGTCTCAGAAGTGGGGCAGCCAAGATGGAGGCATACGTTAACGTTGTACTTGCATTCTACCCAACCACATCAAAATTACAACTAAAATACAGAACAGCTATCATTCAGTGCTGCCTGAAATCTGGCTGAATGGAAGTCCTACAACTAGAAAATTAAAGAAGAAAGAACACTGAGACTGATAGGAGGGGCAAAGGGACAGAAGAGACTGGTCTGATGTCCAGCTGTGGCATTTTTCAATTTGGGAGGGATATTTTGGCTACAAAGACCTCTTGTGAGGAGCAAGGGGTCCCAACCCCACACCAGATCCCTCAGCTGAGTGTTTTAATGCTGCGAAGAGAAGTTTCTTCAGGCTGTAAAAAACATCAGGGAGTGTGGCTGAGTGACATGGAAGCTGCTGGAGACCCAGACAGTTCCTCTTAAAAGGTGGCACATGGACTTACTCAGACTCACTGCCTCTGAACTCCAGCATTGGGACAGCAGCTTGAAAACATCCAGGGACATATGGAAAGGAACTAAATTGTCTGGCATCAGGGCAACAACTTGGGGGCATCTTTCTCTGAGACAAAAGTGCTCACAAGGTCAATGTCCCTATGCTGAAACCTTCCCTGACACAGAGCTGACTGGCAGGTATAATATCTGAGTCTCCATCAACCTGGATGGCACTGTTTGCCCCACCCTGATGATTACCTGTGAGTGCCCCCCATCCAATTTGAAGCCCCACCCAAACCTGACTCAGGCTTCAGACTTTCCTAAAGTCTCTCAAACAAGAACCATCTGGATTCAGCATGCCTCATATCTCTTGCTAAGTGTCCCCAGGCCAGGCATTAGCAGAAGCCTGCCTTAGTTCACAGGTAGGCCTCTCCTGGGTACCTCCAAGCTCTATATAAGTAGCGGCCATCTGCAGATCTCTTAATAATTCCTGCCAGGTGGCCCCAGGCAGAGCATAAGCAGTGGCTGACTTTACACCTCCCAAGGGGGCCCAGAATCAATGCACCCAGTGGACAGCTTCAGACCATGTCAGATAACAACTCTACATATTCATGAACAACACATTCAGTGGGTAGACTTGGTGAGCACCAAGGCCCCAGTGAAACAAGTCTTCCTCTATAGGAGTGTCTCCTTCAAAGCAGTGCTTCTATGTAGTCACAGCTGGTCCTCATAGCCAATTGGCCTGGGAGTCAATTTCTCAGAGTGACACCAATATCAATAAAGGCTTAACTACAATAAGACAGTGCACATAGCCCACAGAGAGGGAAACCTAGAGTACCCAGGTCGGGACACCTATAGGCCAACTACTACACAAGGCCACTCTACCAATTCCAGGAGACATAGAAGCTCTACCTAATACATAGAAACAAACACAAGGAAGCAGCCAAAATTCAGAGACAAAGAAACATGCTACAAATGAAAGAACAGAAGAAATCTCCAGAAAAAAAACTAAATGTAATGGAAGTAAGCAAACTACTAGATAGAGAGTTCAAAACAATGGTTATAAGATTGCTTAAGGAAATTAATGATAATTTTAAGAGACTTAGTGAGAATTTCAAGGATCTTAGTGAGAATATCAAAGACATGAAAAAGGATCAGTCAGTAATGAAGGATAAATTAACTAAAATAAAGAATAATTTACAGGGAATCAATTATAGAGTAGAGGATGCTAAGAATCAAATCAGTGATTTGGAATATGAGGAAGCAAAATACACCCAATCTTAAAAGCAAAAACAAAAAACAAAAAAGATTACAAAATATGAAGATATTGTAAGGAGTCTATGGGACAACTTAAAGAATACCAACATTAGCATCATGGGGATACCAGAAAAAAAAAAAAAGAGAGAAAGAGCAAGATATTGAAAATCTATTTGAAGAAATAATGACAGAAATTTCCCCTATATGGTGAAAGAAATAGACTTATAAATCCAGGAAGCACAGAGAGTTCCAAATAGGAAGAAACCAAAGAGGACCACACCTAAATACATTATAATTAAAATGCCAAAGGATAAAGACAAAGAGGGAGTCTTAAGAGCAGCAGGAGAAAAGCAGTTAGTTACCTACAAGGGAGTGCCCATATGACTGTCAGTTGATTTCTCAACAGAAATTTTTCAGGCAAGAAATATTCAAAATGTTGAATAGCAAGGAACTACAACCAAGATTACTCTACCCAATAAAGCTATCATTTAGAATTGAAGATCATATAAAAAGCTTCACAGACAAGAAAAGCTAAAGGAGTTCATCCACTAAACCAGTATTGCACAAAATGTTGAAGGGTCTTCTTGATAGAAGAAGAAGAAGGAGAAAAAGAAGAAGGAGGAGGAGGAGGAGGAGGAGGAGGAGGAGGAGGAAGAGGAGGAGGAGGAGGAGGAGGAGAAGAAGAAGAAGAAGAAGAAGAAGAAGAAGAAGAAGAAGAAGAAGAAGAAGGAGAAGAAGAAGGAGGAGGAGAAGGGGAAGGAGGAGGAGAAGGAGGAGGAGGAGGAGGAGGAGGAGGAGGAGGAGAAGAAGAAGAAGAAGAAGGCAATATATATATATATATGTATATGTATATGTATATGTATATGTATATGTATATGTATATGTATATGTATATGTATATGTATGTATCAATAATTGAATTTAAAATTCAAAATAAACAAATAAGGAATCTAATAAATAAAATAAAATGATGAATAAAATAGAACCAAAGGCATGGAAACATGGAACAGACTGAGGAATCTCAAAGGGAACTGGGGGAAGGGGCAGGAAGAGATTAACCAAAGAATTTATAGGCATATATGCATTACCTATGGACACAGACAATAATGTGTTGAAGGCTTGGGGCACAGTGGGAACCAGATGGAAGGGGATCATGGGGAAGGGGGGCAGCTATAGTACTCTCAACACTAAAGATTTTTTAAAAATCAAGTTCCAATTTTTACTTTTCTGTCATTGTTCTTCAACAGAAAGTGGTTCTTGAAAGATTAGATAATTTCCTTGTTGATGAGAAATTCTAACCATTGAGAAGTAAATTATAATGTTGTATATAATCTCTTATTTTAATGAAAGTCGAAACTGAAGAGAGCATTATATTTTCAATGTGACACCTCTCTGAATGCAGAGGCCTTTTAAATCTCCTTTCAGAAGGCATTCTACCTCTATCCCAAAATGTCCAGGGCAGGATTTCAGGACTGCTGCTACCTCATACCTGGTGAAACCCATACCCCATGACACTGACCTCTCTCTCTTTTATTTTTATAACTGTACTAGAGGCCCAGTGCATGGATTCATGCACTGGTGGGATCCCTCAATGTGGCCAGTGAGGATTGGGCTGAAACTGAAAGTCCAGTGCCACCTGCTGCTATTGCCTGCCACTTCCACTCATCCCAACTATGCTGGGCCTGCTCTAGGCTTGTGCACAGTCAGTCCCTGTGCTGAAGAGGCTTGCACTGCCTCTCCAGCATTCACCAACCATGAATGAGTCCTGCATATAGTACCCATTGGTCAGCTGAGTGGCGCTCCCACTGTGGGAGTGCACTGACCACCAGGGAGCAGCTCCTGCATTGAATGTCTGCCCCTTGATAGTCAGTGCTCCTTATAGTGACCAGTCCACCAGTTGTTCAATCACTTAGGCTTTTATATATATAGTCTAGAAGCCTGGTGCATAAAATTCATGCATGGGAGGGGGGGGGGTCCCCTCATCCCAGCCGGGACCCTCTCCAATCAGGGACCCCTCAGGAGATGTCCAACTGCTGACTTTGGCCCTATCACAGGGATCGGGCCAAAACCGGCAATCAGACATCCCACTCACAATCTGGGACTGCTGGCTCATAATTGCTCATCTGCCCGCCTGCCTGATTGCCCCTAACTTCCTTTTCCTGCCATCCTGATTGCCACTAAATGTCTCCCCGCCCCCTGCTGGCCTGGTCACCCCTCACTACCCCCCTTGCCGGCCTGGTTGCCCCACGCAGCCTGCTGGTCAGTTGTTTGGTCATCCCTTGCTAACCCCCCTGCTAGTCTGGTCACCACACACAGCCTGCTGGTCAGTTGTTACTGTGTGGGCATCATGACCAATTTGCATGTTACCTTTTTATTAGTATACATTCCCAGGAATTATCCTGGAGTGTGAGGTGAATACCCTCACATTTAATCTTTATTCAAATAAACCTCATATGACTTGGCAGCTGTCATTGTAAAGAGCTTGCTTATTTTTAATGACTATTTTATCACTACAAAACTGAGATGTGTGAGTGGCAAACCCTCTGTGATATAGAGCTGCACCCTTTTTAGGTTGAAACACTTGCCGCATTTTATTAGTCAAAGGATGTTTGTTTAGCAAATCATGGACTTTTATGAGCTATGATACATGGTTCAATTATCATGTAACATTTCCATGGACTTCTAAACACAAAATCATCATAAAAGAAGCAGGGGTTCCCAGGTTTGTTTGGACAGAAGCATAATTAATTCTTAGTACAAGGCAGCATTTAACCAGTGACAGGCTTGGGAAATAAGAATGTTTTCTGCAAATAGGAGATGAACTGTTAATGTATTTTAGTTTAGTTTAGTTTTCTTTTTAAAGCACAGTTGCCTTTTAGCTTTGTTTTGCTTTGTTTTGTTTGTTTGCTTCATACCTAATCTGTCCTCATTAAAGATATAGAGTAGAAGTGGGTGGGGGCTATGAGAATAAAGGGGGGAAGAATGTGGGGTACTTTGTTCTAAAGACAAAAGTGGGGTTGCTAAAGCACTTGTATAGTCTAAATGAAGCTCTAATATACTCCCTTTTCACAGCTGTTGGAGAGAATGGTTGAATTGAATTTGACATAATTTAGGTGTTGATTATAGTCCTGGATGTGAAGGAAGGGATGCTATTCATTTTTAAAAAGCTTAGCATCTAGAAACAAAGAAGTCATAGACCCCACTGATCCACTTGACCTATATATTGTAACTACATAAACCTGGCATTGTGCTGCATAAAGAGGATTCATATATGACAAAAACCAAGTTCCTGCTTTCTTTCCTCCCTCCCTCCCTCCCTTCTTCCCTTCCTTCCTCCTTCCCTTTCTTCCTTCTTCTTTCTATCCTTCCTTCCTTCCTTCCTTCCTTCCTTCCTTCCTTCCTTCCTTCCTTCCTTCCTTCTTTCCTTCCTTCCTTCCTTCCTTCCTTCCTTCCTTCCTTCCTTCCTTCCTTCCTTCTTTCCTTCCTTCCTTCCTTCCTTCCATTCACTTTCCATAATAGAAAGGCAGTTATAAGAGAATGGAGAAAGAGTCCTGGGAAGATAGGGGAGGATGTTCCCATATAACCCTAAGCTCCCTTGGCCTCAGATTCCTTTATGGTAAATGGAAGTAACCATACATAACACATAAGGGTTTCTAAGAAAGAAATTAAGTGTCTTCCAAGTGGTCCACTCAAACTAAACACTCAAAAAAGATTGATTTAAAATTGTCTTTTATTAGACAAAAGGGAGAGTGATGTTCTTGGCTGATGTCCTAAGTAAAAAATACTAGGACAGGAAATCTGGTTCAGAATCATTAATGTCTCCTTATAGTCCTTGCTCAACAGGAAGATGGTATAAGATAAAGATGAAGAAGTAGGGAGTTCCTAAGGGCTTTGTTTGGCCTGCTAAGGAGCATGAATATAATCCTGGAGGAGGAGAGCTTGAACCAGGGAAGCTGTGTGATTCTATGTACTTGAGGTGAATGAGACTGAAGCAAGGTTGATCAATTAGGAGTCTGTTAGGACAGGGAGATGCAATGAGAGATTAAGCTATCACAATATCAGAAAGAGTAGAGATTTATTGATTTTTAAGAGATTAAAAAATAGGCCTTGCATCAAATATAAATGTTCAATAAATATTATTTAAAAAGATGCATGAGCCACCAATTAAGTACTGATTGTCAGAGTCCTCTGTGATGCCACCCACTCACTTTCAGTCTCATATCATCCACAGGGAAAGCTGAGAAGTCTTAAAGTTCTTAGAGTTTAGCTGTTTCACTAGTTCAGTTTAAAAGATTGGTTCCTAAAATTCCACTTTTATTACAAGCCTAGAATGCAATGAACTCTCTAAGGTTTCTACAGGAAAGGGTTACAGGCCTTCATTGGGCACACCAAACCTCTGAGGTAGATGTTATTGGTGCCAACAGGTAGATGAGATTCAGAGAGGTTTAGTAACTTGACCATAGCCACACAGGTTAATATGGAACAGAACCAGAATTCAGAGTCAAATTTATGTGACTCCAAATGTTAAAACTTTTCCATCACACAATGCAACTTGAGTATAAAGATTTTTGTTCACAATACTAGCTCAACATTAAAATCATTAGGGATTTTTTTTTTAAAGCAGAGATGTCTAGGTATCATCACAGATTTACCAAATCAAACATCCCTGGGAAAAAGTAGGAATATTTATGTTTTTTAAAACATCCTTGAGTAATTCTGTTGTATAAGCTGAGTTGAGAAGCTGAAGTTTTTATGGAGCTGAAGTTTTGCCCACATGGAAAGTTAAATGAAATGAAGGGATTTGCAGCCTTGCTCATTGGAGGGTAGGATTATGAACACTTCCTTCTAGGCCTTATGAGAAGCCTTACAAGGTAACCATAACACTATCAGAAACAGTGAACTGCAATAGAGCAGAAAGAATTGTCTCAAACCTTCTCATCCCTGATTAACTGACAAGTCAAGGTGGTGCATAGTACTCTGGTGATTTTTAACTCAGATATGAATTGATAGATTGGAAAGGAAGTCAACATTTCAGAGACATACAAAAGAGAAACATATTCTTTGTTGGTCTCTTTTAGTGGATGCTACAATAAGTTTAGTGTTATACTTTGATAGATTTCCTCTATTTAAGGATCTAAACTAAAATCTTGAGGTTTGGAATCAAGCAAGATCTTTCCCTTCCCTGGATTCTGCTTCACATGGCTAACTTCTGTTCAACCTCCATGAATCAACTCAGAGCAAGCCTTACCTGACTTCCATGCTGATTTATAAGACTCTCTTATATGCTATTTTCCCACAAGGTCTTATCTTTCCTATTTTAATTACCTAAACACACTGTAGGACAGTCATTGCTTATATTGCCTGTCTCTGTCTAGACTATAAGGTCCCTGAGGACAAAGACTGTTTCTCCACCTTATATGTCCACACCCTAACCCAGAGCCCAGCACAGAATAGGTGCTCAATAAATATTTGTTGGATAAATGAATAAAAGAAGGAAGGGAGGAGGGAAGGAACAAGGGAGAGAAAGAATGGAGGAGGAAAGAAGAGAGGAGAGAAAAAAAGAAAAGAAAAATAGGGAAGAAAATTAAGTAAGGAAACTAGAAATTTTCTTTGGAGATTGTCAACACAACTCTAATCTCAAAGGCTAAAAGATGAAAAGTATGTTTCAAAATAATAATCATAGTAATGAAAAATAAAAAAGCAATTGGAAAATATATTACCTTAGATCCCTAGCAATGTAATAATAAAATTGAAATTTCCTATAAGGTTCCTTTTATTATTGCATATGAATTGCCTTTTATTCCAGCTAAATAACTTACATCAACAGGTAACAAAGGTCAACAGTGCCACCAAGAGGCCAAAGGCAGAAGCTGGGGAAGCCACCAAGATTTCTTCCCTATAGGCAGAGTGCTCAGAGGTTAGTGGGGAATGGCTCAGTGAAGGGCAGGCTCTTGCACAGAATGGTAATTTGAAGGGTGAATGTTTGGGTAGAGCACATGTGTCAAACACAAGGCCCGCGGGCCAAATCCAGCCCGCCAGGCCTTGCAATGTGGCCCGCACCGCGCTGTCATCACTGCACTCCGCTGTCAGTTTATGACATTGTCAGTTTATGACTGTTCAGTAAACCATTCGGCCCGCGATTTAGGCTGGATTTTAGATTTTGGCCCCTTCTCTGATTGAGTTCGACACCCCTAGGGTAGAGTATAAAGTAGAACACAAGAAAGCACTGTTTTCACTTTACTTGTTTATTTCTAGGGCACTCAATGCAGTTTAGAAACTCATAAAATATAGTCTCAGAGGTATTGTAATTGAGCAACAGCACCAAAGACAGGACAAAAGCCTAGTTAAATAAAAATATTCCACATGGGTTACATAAAACCCTAAAATATTTATTTTTACTATTAGACGTTCAGTAGATGTGTGGGATGAATTCCTGGATCCACATCCACAAAAGGATTCACTCCTTACTGGCTTTTCTATTGCTGGCTCCTCATTGACTGAGGGAATACCTGGCATACAGCACTCAGTAAACAAGTGTTCACTGAGTAAATGGGTGAGTGAATGAATGCATACATGTGCTTTGCTATGTCATTAAGATGAAACTAAGAAATGTAGATAGGTGCCCCTGCTTATCTCCTAAGCAACGTGCACCCATGAATTCTTGATTGGGAGACTTTGTGCTGAGCTTTCTGTTCTCAGCACCATAGTTTATTATGCTTTCTTATTAAGAGGTTAAGACAGCAAAATAGTATTAACAACAATTACCCTTGGAAATAAGAGTAAGCCCAAGCACAATTTAGTGCTTACTAAGAGCTCATGAGGAAGACAGCAGTCATCAAAAATAAGTAGCCCATTAGGTTCAGAGCCTAATTGTAACAGAAACACTATCCCCTCATCTGCAGGGATTAGTCAGCCAATGGACTTCCGCCTCACACTCATGTTCAGAGGTTATTACTGTGGATCACTGCCTCATGTCTAGTAGCAACCTTTGCTCTCTTCTGCTCAGTGCGTGACCTTAACACTCAGTTCACTAAGGAAATACAGTTTGTTGAGGAATCTCTTCTCCTCACTCTGCCCTAAAAATGCCTCTGAGTCCAAGAGTCATCTTTCCCATTCCCATTGTCCCAAAAGATGAAGAACCCTCTTGTTTGACTGTGCTGCACTCACAGAGCTCCAGTGCCATAATCAATTCCAGTTTTTTGTATTTTTGTTTTTTGGCTGTGTTGGCTCATTCCTCAACAGTACCTAGGCTTTTTCTATTCTTACACGTCTCTCCTTTACTCCTTTGCCTTACCTACTTCTCTCCTCTCCTTCTCAAACTTTCCCAGAGAGAAGACAAAACATCTCTTCTTCCACCCCTTCCACTGATCCCTCAAATCACAGCATCCTGGTTCTGTGCCATCATCCCATCAGGACCACAATGATAAATATTGTTAAGGACATCCACATCAGCATTTGTCTTTCCTGATCTCACCTTCCACATCTCCCAATGGTACTTTCCCTGCAGTCTTGAAGCATTCAGAAAAGTTCTTATTTTCACTCTGGTCTTAGCTCCTAGATAGGTGACTTGACCTTATCTATTCAGCAGATTTATGCTTATGCACTTTCAAACTATATTCAATTTAATTTATTTATATCTCTTACTTCATTTTCAGATAATAAGGTCCTTATATCTGCTGCTTAGTGTGGTTCAGTTTTGTGTATATATTTTTTTTAATGTTTTTACTGATTTCAGAGAGATGAAGGAAGATACAA
The DNA here is from genome assembly GCF_964339955.1 of Pipistrellus hanaki. NCBI lineage: Eukaryota > Metazoa > Chordata > Mammalia > Chiroptera > Vespertilionidae > Pipistrellus > Pipistrellus hanaki. The sequence goes on along the minus strand of NC_140503.1, from coordinate 167,360,732 downwards.
AAGAGATTGAAACATCAATGACGATAGAGAATCATTGATCGACTGCCTCCTGCATGCCCCAAACTGGAGATTGAGTCCACACCCCCAGCATATGCTCTGATCAGGAATCAAACTGTGACCTCCTGGTTCATAGGTTGACATGCAACTACTGAGCCATGCTGGCTGGGCAAGTTTTGTGGGTATTTTTTTTAAATTTCACTTCATGTTATTGACTCAGTGATCAGAAGATAAACAGCTTGCTTTCCAGAAGCAATCTCTCAATTAGGAAAACAGGAAGCACTCAAAGCCAAGCATCAAATCAACATTTACAAATTAGCTTACACTTTAGATTATGTGGCAGGAACCCCACAATAAAAAACACATCTTCAGTTTTGCCTCCTGCTCTCCCTTAAACTTCACGGGGGTCATGTTCCTGGAATCTTGAAGCTGGGATTATTGCGCCCTCTTGCGGTAATGCCCAAGCCCTGTAAGAAGGACACCTATTTCTGGACTATTTCCCATCTACATTTTACTTACTTGAGGGTGTTTGGGTCTACTTTATTTACAGTAAAGCCAAACTTCAGTGGTATGTCTTCTCAATGACATCATTTAAATCTCGATGCTTCAAGGAATTTTCACCATGTTTATTAAACTTTTATTTTGAAGTAATTATAAATTAGCATTAAATTATAAAAAATAATACAGAGATGCTGAGTACCTTTACTCGGTTTTCACTAGAAATAGAGGAGACTATCATAAGCAGGGTGCTGAAATTATCACATCAAAGATACAGGAAATTTCCATCATGACACAGATCCTTCATTTTTCCCTTCTATAGGCACACCCATTGCCTTCTGCCCTCATCACCCACTCTCAGCAAGCCACGAATCTTTCCTACATTTCTATAATTTTGTCATTTCAAGAATGTTATTACATAAATGGAATCACACAGTATGCAACTTTTTGAAAAATGGCTTTTTTTTTTTTCCACTTAGGAGAGCGACCTGGAGAATCATCCAGACTGTTGTGTATACCAGTCTGTTTCTGTTTCCCTTTGGCAAACTCTCATCATGGTGCATTGGGGATTTGGGGCTTTTTTTGGTTTGTTTGTGTGTGTTTTAAGCTCTTTCTTACTTTCTGGCACTGCAGGATATAAGAGGTTTATCTTGTGTAATTTCTACCCCAGTATTGGAATCAGCCATTTCTCCAAGAATCCCTGTATCCTTTTACTGGAAAATGGTATTAGAAATCAATATTTGGGTGCTGAGTATGCTCATTGCTAGTGTGGTTTTGTTGTTTCAAGACCCTCTTAGCTCCCAGAGCAAGATAATATATGTGAATATATTAATCCGTGTATACCCATATATCATTAATATTTCCATCAATATTAATGTAGTTAAGAGTTCTTGCTGCCGCCTCCAACTTTAATTCATCACTACATGGGTCAACCAGCCTTCTCCTCACCTGTCTATCCATGCCAACAGTGAGAAACCTAACTCTTCTGGGGATTTCTTTAACTGTTTATTTCATAAATAATTTTGATTGCTTACAATCACTCATTATCTGTTCTAGATAGAAAAGATAGAGCAGTGAACAAAACAGACAAAATTTCTGCTCTGTAAAGCTTATATTGTAGTAGCCAATTGAAGTAAATCTAAGTCCTCTTTGGAGAAATATACCTTCAAATCCTCAGATTCTGCATTCCTTGCTTGCTAGCTCAATTATATATGTTTGTAATTTTTATATTTGTCCAGTATTATTTTCAACAAGAGGGTTGTTCAGAGTATCTAACCTACCATATTGCCAAATATCAGCAATTCTTTAAAGAGTGAAATTCTTTTGAAGCTCATTTTATGAAATAATCCCTGGATTTTAAGACCAGCGGGCCACTCATATTTAAATCCATTTACATGATATATTAATTCTTGTAATTTTCCTTTGCTCACTTCCATGTATGTGGTCTTTCCATTACTCTCTTGGAGGCATTCATGCCTTAAAGAGGAGTAATATTACTGGAGCAAAAATGAAAAGAGAGTCTGTGTTGTTAGGGTGAGGTGTTGTACAGTTTTATAGTAAAACAGTCTTTGTCATCAAAAGGGGGGGTCTTTAGAAAACTCAGATATTACATTATAACAAAAAAAAAGGGATATAAGTAGGGAAAGAAACAAAACACCTTGCCCTGTCCCTTCCCCTGAACCTGGAGCCCTACCCCCTTACAGAGGAGAGGAGAGAGGAGTGACCTGGGTGGTGGGGGAAAAGGGGAATTACTTGGAGGAGAGCAGAGGTAACTCAGGTCAGGGAGGCCAGTGGAGACTAACCAACTTCAGTCCTTCAGAGAAGAGTTACATCAGCTGTGATCTCCTTACCCTGGGGTCTGGTCCTCCTCTGAACAGTTGCCTACATAATTCCTAGGAACATCCACTCTGAGACTTCGCTGAAGCCCATCCAATCTGTCCTGTGTGGATGCCACCTTACTTTTCTCAATGACAAATGACACATGAAGCACAACAAAGAGTGGGGCCCTTGATGCCTAAATAAACAGTGGAAATGTGGAAATAAAAGCCCAACACAAATGTCTGGCTGGAGCTAGAGATGTGTAGTCATGCACTTCATAATGAGGTTTCAGTCAACAATGGACCACATGTATGATGGTGGTCCCACAAGATTATAACAGATCCAAAAAGTTCTTATTGTCTAGTGCTATCATAGCTTTCATAACATCATAGCACAAATTACACTATTTTTTAAAATTTAATCCTCACCTGAGGATATTTTCCTATTGTTCTTTAGAAAGAGTGGATAAGAGAGGAAAAGACAAAGAAAAACATAAATGTAAGAGAAACACATCGAGTGGTTGCCTCCTGCATGCACTCCAACCAGGATCCAGGCCAGGGAGGCTGCAACCAAGGCACTTGCCCTTGATTGGAATCAAACCTGGGATCCTTCATTCAACAGGCCAATGCTCAATCCACTGAGCCAAACTGGTTGGGGCTACGCTATTTTTTAAATTGTAGTTAGACTAAGTGTACAATATTTATAAAGCCTACAGTAGCATACAATGGTATCCTAAGCCTTCACACTTGGTTACCACTCACTCACTGACCCATCCAGAGCGATTCCAGTCCCGCAAGCTCCATTAATGGCAAGTGCCCTATAAAGGTATCACACATCTATTTTATCTTTTATCTTGTATTTTTACTGTACCTTTTCTATATTTATTGGGTCGGCAGCTAAGTAATTGCGGGTTTCACACATATATGGCTTCAGTTGAATTTTTAGGTTTGCAGACGTAGTACAAATCTAAAACACATTTTGTTATTTGATAGTTGGCTATTCAGCTGTTAATCAGTAAAAAAAGTTTTTTGATCTGTTTTGTAGTTTTCGTTTGGCGTTCGTTGAAAAATGGAAAATCAAAAGGAACATTTTCGTCATATTTTGCTTTTTTATTTCTGCAAAGGGAAAAATGCATCGCAAGCTCATAAAAAGTTATGTGCTGTTTATGGTGACGAAGCCTTAAAAGAATGGCAGTGTCAAAATTGGTTTGCCAAATTTCGTTCTGGTGATTTTTCACTCAAAGATGAAAAACGCTCTGGTCGTCCAGTTGAAATTGATGACGCCCTAATCAAAGCAATAATCAATTCGGACTGTCACAGTACAACACGTGAGATTGCAGAGAAGCTTCATGTATCACATACATGCATTGAAAATCACTTAAAACAACTTGGCTATGTTCAAAAACTCGATACATGGGTTCCTCACGAACTGAAAAAATCACAGTTAACGCCACGCATTAGCAGCTGCGATTTGCTAAAGAAACGTAATGAAAATGATCCATTTTTAAAACGACTGATAACTGGCGATGAAAAATGGGTTGTTTTCAACAATATCAAGTGGAAAAGATCGTGGAGCAGGCCAGGTGAACCAACTCAAACAACATCAAAAGCTGATATTCATCAAAAGAAGGTTTTGTTATCAGTTTGGTGGGATTACAAAGGAATTGTCTACTTTGAACTCTTACCACCCAACCGAACGATCAATTCTGATGTCTACATTGAACAACTAATGAAATTAAACAATGCAGTTGAAGAAAAGCGGCCCGAATTGACAAATCGAAAAGGTGTTGTATTCCATCATGACAATGCAAGGCCACACACATCTTTGGTCACTCGGCAAAAATTAATGGAGCTTGGTTGGGATGTTTTGCCACATCCACCATATAGTCCTGACCTTGCACCATCTGATTACTTTTTGTTTCGATCTTTACAAAACTCCTTGAATGGTAAAAATTTCAATAATGATGATGATGTCAAATCGTACCTGATTCAGTTTTTTGCTAATAAAAACCAGAAGTTTTTTGAACGTGGGATTATGATGCTGCCTGAAAGATGGCAAAAGGTCATTGATCAAAATGGGCAATACATTACAGAATAAAGTTATTTAGTTCCATGAAAAAATTGTCTTTGATTTTCTTTTTAAAATCCGCAATTACTTAGTTGCCGACCCAATATATATGTGGGGAACCTTTTTTCTGCCAAGGGTCATTTGGATATTTATAACTTCATTCATGGGCCATACAAAATTATCAACTTGAAAATTAGCCTGCTATATCTGGTCAAACATTTCATCAATTCACTTCTAATATCTTGACAGGCCCAGACCAAATGATTTCACAGGCCTTATACAGCCATGGGCTGGACATTCCCTACCCATGCTGTACAGGCTTATAACCTGGAAGCAATAGGTTATACCACATAACCTAGGCGAGTAGTAGGCTATACCATCTAGGTATGTGTGAGTGCACTCTATAATGTTCACATTATGAATAAATCACCCAACGATGCATTTCTCAGAATGTATCCCCGTCACTAAGTGACACATGTATATGGCACGTAATGTTACATGTATGTACATATATACACACTAAAGCACACATTCACATGCATGTATATGTTTCTCCATTTAGTCACAAAATATAGGTGTATATCATCTAAGTATATCAACTTTTACTTTATTTTAAATAAACTCTAAAGAAACTTGAAACCAGTCTTGCAGCCAGACATTATTTGGATGAGGGTGGGGTGGATGGGAAGCTGAAACCAGCGTTCTTTCTACACTCCACTCTGAGTCCACCAGGGAACAACTGTAGCTAAGAAGTCCTGTAGCGGGCACTTCCTAAGATGGACAAAAATCCACATCCTTTAGAAACACGAGTAATGAAATTATTTACAATTATAGTCTTTGAGACCAAGTCTTATGACAGACCACACATCAAACCTTTCAAGGAGTAAGAGGTTCCTGGCAGCAGTAACACCCAAAGTTCAGGCAGCAATTCTGGCACAGGTCTAGGGGCACCAGAGACTTTCACAGGAGAGATGTGAAATTTCAAACTCAAGAGAAGACAACCTGCTGCTATCTCTACTTTTGCCAACCAGGGACTAAAAATACCAAGTGAACACTAACAAGCCCACAGGCCTAATCCATCTCTGTCTTCAGAGGAATGCCAGCAAACCTGCAACCCCTCCAGGGAACTGCCTGACCAGGGAAAGCTGAACTCCAGGGAGCCAAGAGGATGGAAGGAGGCTTGGAAATCAGCCCAGGCAAAGACTTTCGACTGAAAAGAGTTTTTGCCATCATTTTAAAAGATGCCCTTTTAATTGGAAATCTGAAAATGCTTAGGGAATAGGAGTATTATCAAAGGAATCTCTATACCACTTCTTCATTAAAAATAGAAGAAATTTTGCAGACAGTTTCAGAAGTATTTTACATCCAGAACTCTCAGCCTACTAGGTGAAACAATAATTTTGGGGAGCACTCACAAATAGTGAGAAAAATTAGGAGGCATTTCACTAGAGACAGCAATTCTAGGGCTCCACAGACTGGCCGGGGACAAATAACTAGTCATTCATCATTTCAATTTCTATTCATAGGAAGTGCCTCCCACATGTAATGCACTCTTTTAGTAAATGTCTATACTCCTCTTTCCTGCTCTAGAACAAATAATTTACATATAAAGAATGCACAATAATAGGCATTTGTGCCCAATATAGTCAGAGCAGAAGGCATAATTAATTCTGTCGGGAAAAGACTTGGGGCTGGGGTATTGAGAAGACTAACCCCTATTTTGTAAAACTACTGTTTGAAATTCTCTGCTGTTTTTCAGATGGACTCTTATTCTAAAAAAACAACAACTTTGCTTTCTAGCCTGCTTGAATAATGAGGAAGATAAACTTAGCTGTCTGACCTTGTAGGCCAGAGACTAGATATGCCCATACGCTCAATGCCATGCCAGGTGCATTTTTTAATTGGATAGAACTTTGTTGTTTTCAAGACCAGCAGCGAGATAAGCACTAAGTACACTTAGGGCTGGCTCTTTAATAAAAAGGGAAGTTCTGCTTGTAGCCTTGCTTAGAATTTGAATTCATTTTCTCTAAGCCCACCGGTGAATAAAGTGTTGACTCCAAACTCTCGGGCATTATTTGATTATTCCGGTTCTCTGTAACAGAATCAGGTAAAGCTTTCTTGAAAACATTGGTTTCCTTTGCAGAAAACTTCAGGGTTCTTTACTTCCTGCCTGAATTATCCTCATCTTTCATCTCCACATTATCTTCTGTTAATTCCCATCTACTAGAGCTAGTTACCTCCCTCCCCAATCTAAGAGACTGACACAATAATGTCCACAATTTATCTTCACTCAGCCAACCTAACTATATCTCTTTCTCTAAGGACCATTCCTGTGATTAAAGCAGATATGGATCTTAATCACCACTTCTAAATTGAATTTAAAGATGTATCCCAAGTGTCAGGCATGCAGATGGCTGCAAAAGTACTCCACCCTGCAAGAGTCCTCTTCTTTAAGACATGAATAAAGGAAGCAAGAATCCCATATCGTATACATTGGAGTATCTGGTGTCTCCAAAGATTTGAGAGAGCAGGGAACTTAAATGGTTCCCAGCCACCTTTGGTGCCCATCTGCAGCTGAATTTTTTACATCCCCATCCCTCTGCATCCTATCTCCTGTTCCCCCAGCCATTTTCCTCACCTTCTCCTCTCAAGTATACATTTTCTTGCTTCTCAAAGTTCCTAAGGTGCCAACAAAAGCGTGATTACAGAAGGAATCTACATCTCAGTGCAGCATGACAATCAGCCTAAAATCTACATTAAATCTACTGGTTCTTAAAATCTTCTTCATTCCTCCTTTTCCTCTCCCCTTCTCTTCTTTTTTCCTTCCTCTTCTCCTCCCCCCCCCCCCCCCCCCCCCCCATGTCTCACTGTTTCTTAGGGAAATTGTTGGAGGTTTGAAACCTCTATTAGTTCAAAGGCCCTTTTGAGGACAAGCATTACAAAAATTTAAATACAAAATTGGATGCAGGGACTTAGAAAGTGCTCCCACAAATGAGATGCCTTGAAACCTAGCTTCATTAGCATCTCGTTCATTTGTTTGTTGCTCTAATTTTCCTTTCTTGTGGCTGTCAACTCCCAACACTTCAATTCATGCTGTTTTTCTTTTGAAGAACAAAAGATATCAACTTTTATAACCTGAAAATGTTAGAAAGCACTTTTCTAAAAAAAAAAAAAAATTATCTCCAAATATCTCAAAGCCTACAACTTTTAAATGAACACATTTAACTTGCATTGCACTTAGGAGCACACACACTCTAAGTTGTTTTTCCTCTTCCTTTGTCTACTCAGAAGTCAAGACATTCATTTCATATTTTACCTAGAACCGAATCCCTCTGGACTGAAGGGGCTGGAGTGTATTGCTAGATGTTACTGCCCTTTGTCAGTTCTTGCTCATGGATATGAGTAAATTGAGGGACAATTTATGTGTGCTCCAGGCTAGGGGGAGCATTTATGGAAAAGAGGCTCAACCTTCTTTTGTGAAATATGAAATAGAAGGGACACCAGGTTGTGGTGAAATAGTATGACATCATCAGTCAACTTCAAAATTGTTTTCAGTATCCTGTATTTCAGGGTGGAAACTGAACTTCATGGTAGGGAGAAATGAGATACACCTCTGAGGATACAGGGGAGGAGACTGAGGGAAATCTATGTACACAAAGACAGGTAAATTGCCTCCAGCAAGGCTAGGCCTCATACAGAAGGTTGCAGGATACTACCTCATTGCCAATGATAACAGCAATAACAAAAAGAGCTGTCAATTATTAAGAACATATTTTTTGGCATAAACAGTAGTTTTACCATATAGGAGTTTATTTTTCTCACCCAATAGTAAGCGTGGAACTGGAGCAACTGCTTAATGATGTCACAGGGACTGCTTCTATCTCCTTATCCCCACATTCTTAAATTTCATCTTCACTGTTGTAAAATGGCTGCTAAACCTTCAGGAATTATATATTTAGTCTTGACAAGGAGAAAAAGATAAGACATTAGGACAAAAGACAGAAGGGCTGAATGTTAGCCAAGTCTGTTCCTTAAGAAGCAATCATATTTCCTGAAGTCACACTAGTAACTCCCACTTATGCCTCACTGGCCAGCACTGGGTCTCTTGGTTACCCCAAACTGCAAACTTTCCAGCTTCAGGGATAGAGGAGATCAAGGGGAAAAGCAAGGTACACAGCTTCTACCCGTTCTTTTGGATTCTCAACCTCCGCAGAGGGCCTTCCTCCTCCTCATTGAACATGGTTTCCCCTTTTCCAGGAGAGGCCACTCCAAAGTCTCATCCAGTGCCCATCAAAGACTGCCCTTTGAGGGAAAAGATCGCTTTGTGGAAATACACCAGTGTTTACACCAAGAGGGACAGCTTCCAGTCAGTGTCCTGTGATCTCGGTAACTGGCTTTAGTTTGTGACCACTCCATGATCTCCTGTATTAGGGTGCTTCAGAGGAAAAGAACCAATAAAATATACACCTATACATGAAATGTATATAACTAATAATACAATATATGAAATAAATAATTGGCACACATAGTTATGGAGGCAAAAAAGTCCCACAACCTGCCATCTGCAAGCTGAGGACCCAAGAAATCTGGTGGTGTAATTCAGTATGAGTTTCAGTACCTGAAAACCAAAGAAGCCAGTGGTGTAAATCTACATTGTTTCCCCAAAAATAAAACATCCTCCAAAAATAAGACCTACTTACAGGTTTCCTTCTGAGTGAAATATAAGGCATCCCCCTCCCCCCCCTGAAAATAAGGCCCCCCTAGGCTCTGTCTCAGAATGAAAATTAATTTACCATAAACTGGTCGTTAGGGCCGCCCCAACTGGCGTCTAGCAACCAGTGACCTTACACAGAATCCTGACATCACTGCTGTGTGGAAGCAGTGTGGAGGTCGGAGTGAGCAGTGATTGCGGGGTGGGAGAGAGGAGGAGACTTTCGCAGATGCCCGTAGAAGAACAAAAGGATTAGAGTGGACAGGATGCAGCGAAGGTGGTGAGTGCTGGTCTGTCTCTGGTGACACTACCTGATGCTCGCGGCCGCCCTCATGATAACTTAAGGTTCCCAGTCAGTGGCAGACCCTGCTCCAGCCCAGATCCAGGCCCCAGCAAGCTCAGTGACAGTCCCCAGGCAGGCCCCAGGGGGTAAATGTCTGATAGAGGGGTAGGGGGGATGTCTGGTGAAGGTATTCAGTGGCACAGGGGTGGGGGGAGGGGGATCACTTAAAATGACACAGGAGGATCAGAGGGGGCAATCAAAATGACACAGGAGGATCAAAAGGGTTACTAAAATGGTAATCCCCCCTCTGATTCTCCTGTGCTATTTTGATTCCCTCCTCTGATCTCCCCTGTGTCATTTTAAGTGATCCCCCTCCCCCCACCTTGATACCCCAATTCCTTTTTTTTACCCCTAGAAATGAGCACAAAAAGAAAAAGCTACTTCGTGGAGTACAAGAAAGGAATCGTGGAAGACTCTTGGGGCCAAAATCTTACTACTTTCTGCAAAGAGAAGATGGTGAGTATCCGATTGGTCCGAAAATGGCGAGCAGAGTATGGTAACCTCATTGAACAAGTGGACAAGGGAAATACTAAAAAGCACAAGTGTGGATCAGGTCGGCAACCATTTTCCGAGCTGGAAGACCTGATCTGTGAATGTGTTGTTGACAGGAGAGCAAAGGCTTTGGCTGTGAATAGGGCTCAGATTCAAGAATTTGCCCTTGCAATGGCACCACAGTTTGACATAGCCCCCAAAGACTTCAAAGCATCACAACACTGGCTGGATAATTTCCTTCAGTGAAGTGAACTGTCTTTAAGAAGGTCTACAACATTGTTTAGGTTGGAAGATACTCAAGTTATTAAGAGAGCACTTGCATTCAAGTCCTTTATTGATGATGCTGACTTCTCTAAATACAATCTTTCCAACATGATTGCTATGGATGAAACTGCAGTGTTTATGGGCCAATCATCTCAAACAACAATTGAACAGTGGGGTGCCTCCTTAGTGTACATTTCTTCCACTGCTTACGAAAGTGTACGTGTTTCCTGTATTTTGGCAATTCGACTGGATGACACTAAAATCCCACCTTTAATCATTTCTAAGGGCAAGAAGAAAAAGATTGAACGTGTTTTGGGCGTTTTTATTCTTGAAACTGAAAAAGCCTGGGCCACATAAGCAGTTATAAGGAAGTGGGTCGATTTAATGCTGCCGCTTGTTATGCGAGGGAACCACAGAGGTCTGCTAGTCTGGGATGCAGCCAGTACTCACCACACTAAAGACATGAAGACATGTCTTCACAAAAGAAAAATGGATCAGATAATGATTCCCTCAGGAATGACGGCCTATCTCCAGACTCTTGATATTGCAATAAACAAGCCATTCAAAGACAATTTGAGCATGGAAATTAATGACTACATTAAAAATAGAATGGAGAGAAATCAGCATGGAAACTTTGTGAAACCTAAACTGCAAGAAGTTATGACTTGGGTCAAGAATTCATGGGAGAAAATCACTGACAGTTGCATTGCAAATGCACTGCGAGCAGGCTACCTTGACAAGAAGTACTCATTTAAAGACAGTGCTATTGCTAAATATGAGAGATTTGGTCCACTGATTCTGAAAGAAATGGAGTCACAAGAAATTCACCAGGAAATTCAGGAATTGGATTGTTATGATGATGTTCCAGAAGATGATGACATGATTGTCATTGAATAAATGAGTAAATGCTTGATACTGTAAGATTCACAGTTTGTCTGGTTTGTGTTGACAACTACCATACCACTGTACCGTATACAGGTAATAAATTTCCTTTATTTTCATTTAACAATAAATGTGTACCATATTCTTCTTCATGGAAAAATAAGACATCCCCTGAAAATAAGACCTAGCGCATCTTTGGGAGCAAAAATTAATATAAGACACTGTCTTATTTTCGGGGAAACAGGGTAAGTCCCAAGGCAGGAGAAGATGAAATGAAATGTCTCAACTCAGCAGTGAAACAAAGGGCTCTAATGCTTTCTCCCTCCTTTTGTCCATTCAAGTCCTCAGGATATTGAATGATGCTCATCAACATTCAGGAGAACAATTCCTTTAATGAGTCCACCAATTCAAATGCTAATATCGTTTGGAAACATCCTCACAGACACACTCATATATAATGTTCAATCTGATCATCCCGTGACACATAAAACTAATCATCACACCCCTCAGTGCCTGTCCTTGTAGTACATTCATGGAGAGAGAAACCATATTAGAATAAATAGAAGTTTCCCAGTTTTAGTACCCCACCCGCTAAGTCAAATAAAAGAGATACAGCTAAAACATATATCCCTAGGCTTCTTGGAACTATTTTAAAAATCTGGTTCAGTGTTGTGAGAATGTGTGTGTGTGTGTGTGTGTGTGTGTGTGTGTGTGTGTAATATTACTAATTTTCTATGTGATAAGATTTTATGAAAATATTACTTCTGAAACCAGTTATTTCCTGTTCTCCTAATGCAAGAATTACACTTCAAATTAAAGACTATTTTAGGGCAATTATTCTCAAGTGTGATTCAGGTACTAAGAAAAAAGCAAACAGCATCTTATGGCAACATATAGGCAGACTGAGTTGTCATGGCCCATGTAAGAAGCAAGAATAAAAAAAAAAAGAGAGAGAGAGAAGTTATTCCAACTCTAAAACCTCCAGCTGCCTATTCTGTGCAGGGTTGTCCACAAACATGGACTTTTAATTTTATTGCCATTTATTGTGAACATTCACAGCAGGAAAAGTTTTATCGCATGATAAATGTGTTCAAATTGTTTAATTGAAGTTTTCATGACTCAGAAATGGAAAATCCTAGATTAGAAAGGCTCGTTTGCATTTTTGTGTCTGTCCACTGGTGCTGTAAATGATTTCTCAAGTTGACATTGACATTACAAGCTGGGATTTCTCTCACAGAATTCTGAAACGCTTTCTATATTTGGTAGAACTGCTCCAGAAACCAAAATATGCACATTTGATTTTAAAAGAACATACCATACTTTGCATGTAATTCTAGCTCCCTATTCCCCTTATATTTTTCTTCCACAAGGGAAAAAAATGATTTCAAGCTATAGTTCACACTGGCCATTTGGCTGCAGACCAAAAATCTCCCAAAGACCTCTGGCTTCCTGGGAAAGGGAGGCTGTCGTCACCAGATGGCCTTGTTTGAAGGGCTAGGCACACAAAGGGACCCCATGACCAGAGGGGGCTGGAGTGGAGATTATTATTTTCTCCCTTTCTGCCTCATCTCCATTCTTAAGAGGCAGTCAAGCACACAGAACAGGTGCTGAGTGGATATTCAAGAATCAAGAAAATGTGCAATACAAAGACTGCTAATTGTCTCCCAATATTATCCTCCATTCTTCTGTTTTATTCCTGAGTATTAGTTGAGTAAATGACTGCCCATCTGTAGGCTTCTTCTTCCACCTAGGGGGGCTCATGTAGCCAGCTGGTGGCAAATGGGGTGTGAGTGGACGTTATTCCTCAAATGACTCTGCATGGCTTCCACTTTCCCCCTTTTTTTAGACTGAACAATTTTGAGCATGTAGAGGAAGCCAAATTTTTAGGGGGCAGTAAAGTCACAGGATAAAGGATTATGGCTCCTTTATCACGGAGCAAAGCCACCTACTTCTGGGGTGTTACAGGAGAGAAAAACAAACCTTGATTTTTTTGAGCCAATGTACTTTTTGTATGTCTTTATGACAGCAATTTAATTTGTATTCCTACTTACACCCAAAGCAATTAATTCAACATATATTCCATCATCTTCATTCTCTGTGTCATTGTGCTATACTCAATGGGGAATAAAAATAGATGAGAAAGCATAGGTCTTACCCTCACAGAGCTTTAGACTAATTTTTGTTTGTTTGTTTTTTGTGGGTTTTTTTTTTGTTGTTGTTGTTGTTTTTTAAGGTATGGCTCTAGCTGGTTTTGCTCAGTGGACAAAGCATTGGCCTGCATATGGAAGGGTCCCAGGTTTGATTCCTGGTCAAGGGCACATGCCCAGGTTGTGGGCTCGATCTCCGGTAGGGGGCATGCAGGAGGTAGCCAATCAATGATTCCCTCTCATCATTTATGTTTCTATCTCTCTCTCCCTCTCCCTTCTTTCCTGAAATTATATATATTTTAAAGGTATGTACAGAAGGAACTATAAGACAAAGAAGGACTCAGTAATACTTTGGGGAATGAAGAGAGCACAGTGCCTATCAACCTCTCAACATGCCCTTCTCAAACACCTACCCAGTATGTGGAATGATGAGCCATCTCCACCAAAATAAGAACAATGAAACTTCTTTTCACTCTTCTTTCTTGCCTGTATTATCATCTTTCTTCTCTCCCCAGAGACTCCATGCTGCCACAGGCCTCCCCTAAAGAGGCCCACCGGCTTCAGGTGGTACCCTATGTCCACATTGCCATCAAAATATGTGTCTAGTGTCCTTGTTCCTCAGGTTCTCACTACTTGGGTGACCACAAAGAGCCGATATGAGCCCAGGTGTTAAAGGTGTATTATTCTCTAATAATAGTAGCTAACGTTTATTAAACACTTACTGTTCTAAGATTTTATATGTCACTTATTTAAGATCCGCTGCAGTCCCTCAAAGAAGGTATTGTTAATTAGAACACTGAGGCACAGAGAGCTTCAGCAACTTACCTAACCTCACAGAGCAAGTATGTGGTCAGTAGTTGAGCCGAGGCAGTCTGAGTCCCAAGCTTGTAGACTCTGTGCTCTTAACTACTACATCGCACAGCTTTTAGCACTTTGTCTCTCCCCTTTGGAAAGTTAAAAGTTTTGAATGCTAAGCAATGTGATTGTGGGAGTTAAAGCTGCTTTGGTGGAACCATCAGGAAAGAAAATTTGGTGTGAAAAGTTCCTCACATCAGACTTTGTAGATAAGAACCTACAAATTATGTGTCAAACCAAGCCCACTGTCCCCTTGTAAAGTTAAATGAAGACTCAGGGAGATAAAAGGCAGCTTTCCTCATCTCAAGAACTTACTACCTGAAAGACACCTGCAGCATTTCTGTCTGTTCTGTGATTCTTTAAGGAATGAGTGGATATGAGATGGTAGTATTTCCAAAGCCAAGAGCATTTTTGCTCACCTCATCTTCACTCTATTGATGAGGAAAAAATTCCTCCTGAGGGTTACAGGGATGGTTGAACACAAAACACCTGACACTGGATGGATGAGATCATAGCAGTTTATTAGTCATATGGTCAAAGCTGGGGTAAAGGGGGGCGGGGGGGGAGGGGGGAAGGGAGGGACAGGGAGAACACTGCATGCCACCTGGAGGTTTCACTGGAGGAAAAAATAAAAAAGCAGGGGTGTGGGGGCAGGTTTTGTATTTGCAAGAGGGTGAGGTAACTCCTGGAAGGATGTGATTCTTGTTTTAATAATCCTACAGGCAGGCAGGGAACTGAAGCCTATTATTGCTGGGATAAGCAAGCACTGTGATAAGGAAAATTGATTAGCCAAAGGACTTTTTATCCACAAAGGAGAGTGGTAAAGGGGAGGTTGTGGTTGGCCATTCAAATCTTCCTAGTTTCAGATAAAATATTAGAGAGAGAGGAAGAAAGAGAAAGAGAAAAGAAAAACATCTGTGTCAAAGAGAAACATCGATCAGCTGCCTCCTGTACACTCCCCAATGGAGGATCAAACTTGCAAACTGAGCCACACTGATCAGGGCAAGAAATTTCCACTTCAGGCCTTGAACCACAATAAAGGAGGGAGAGTAGGAAGAAGTGTTCACATACACACCTGTAATCACATTGAACATCTGGTGAGAAAGTTATTCTTTTCAGGTCTTATTCAATCATCAGATTTTGTCAAGGACAGCTGAGGTTAGTGACAATGAGCATTTGCTGCCTCTCTAATACTACTAACCTCCCTTTCTAACAATAACCTTCTCCTTGGACAACTAATGCTATCTAGCCAAAGTTTAGAAATATCATTTTCTTCTCATTGCATTAATTTTTGTTGTTGACCTACTTCTAATAGGTGATACTGATTTTCTCATTAAGTGATAGTTGCCTTTTAAAATAAATATAAGTTAAAATTCAAGCATTAAAGAAAATGGGATAAATAATACTATAGACAATACATTTGGAAAATATTTCTGTAAAGGATAGAGTTAGTTATTTTTAATTCAAGACACACAAAGAGTAAAGACCACAAAAATGTTTAGCTGCAAAATCAGAATCCATACTATGAAATCAATAATATACAGGTTAGCAAATAGCACACACACCAATACATATACCCAATGATAGTTCAAGTAATGGTGTTTGTTAACTATTGCTCCCATCAACACAGAATAGAAATAAAGATCAAGTCTGTCCTGATTTTAATCTTATTGTACATTAGGTTAATACTTTTCACTTCTTTGTCATGTGTGATAGGTACTCTTCCTTGTTGCTGAAATGATGCAGCACAGTGCACAAAAAAGAACTTGAATTTTGTAGCTAGTAAGTTCAAATTCTGCCTGTGCTATTCATTTTTTGGGTGACTTTGGGCAACTTACTTAGCCTCTCTAAACCTAATGTTCTCATCTATATAGAGAGAATTATACCTTATTTGAAGATAGGTTGTGAACATAAAAACAAATTCTGAAAAGGGCCTAGCACAGTGACTAGCAACAATAAACCCCTGAAAGCTTGTAAATGCAGCTAATTGCTCAAAGTTTGGGGTTGAAAGTATAGTGGCTTTCTGCCTGGACTTTAGTTGACCTAAAGTGCTTCACTCTCCATAATTCTTTTATTTGCTGGCACAGAAACATGACATCCAAGGACTCTGTTGAAAGAAATTTTCTCTTTTGCTAATGCTTTCTAGCAAAATGCCTCTTAGAAAAATGCCTGCTCCAGTTGAAGATACAATGAGAGAATTTCTGTCCATCAACTTGGCTATACATAGGGAGAAAAATCTCTCACCTGAGCTCTTATGTGTTATGAGCAAGGTGCTTCCTGAAAAATCTGGAAGGAGGTTTGAGATTGGAGTAAAATGTATTGTCACCAATACACAAAAATAAAAATCTTACTAAATAAAAAGTGACAAAAGTTTAGCTAAATAACTACAAAATGCAATGTTATACTGGAAGGGGCTCAATGGTGCCCCAAGGATAATCAGATTCTAATCTCTACAAGTCTATGAATGTTATCTTATTTGGAAAAAGGATCTTTGTAGATATGAATAACTTAATGAGGATGAGGAGATAATCCTAGATTATCTGAGTGGGCCTTAAATACCTTTTATAAGTGTCCTTATAAAAGGGCGATAAAGGGAGATTATACACTCAGTGAAGAAAGCAATGTGAAAATGAAGGCAAAGATTGGAGTAACATGGCTGCAAGCCAAGGACTGCTGGCAGCCTCTAGAAGAGGAAGAGTCAAAAAACAGATTCTCCCCTAAAGCCTCCAAAGGCAGCCTGATCCTGCCAACACCTTCATTTTAACTCACTGAAACAGATTTGGGCCTTCTGGCATCCACAACTATGAGAGAACACATTCTACTATTTAATATCATTCAGTTTGTTATAGCAACTACAGGAAATAATAAATAGGCCAATCTGTCTTTTGCACCTCAACCCTCATATAAACAACTAGAGAACGGTGCATGAAACCCATGCATGGGGGGAAGGGTGTCCCTCAGCCTGGCCTGTACCCTTTCCAATCTGGGACAACTCAATGATGTCTGACTGCCCGTTTAGGCCTGATCCCATAGGAGTGCTGGCTCCCAACCACTCACCTGCCTGCCAGCCTGATCACCTCTTAACCACTCACCTGCCAGCCTGATCGATGCCTAACTGCTCCCCTGCCAGTCCAATTGCTCCTAACTGCCCTTCCCTGCTGGCCCGGTCACCTCCAACTGCTCTCCCCTGCAGGTCTGGTCACCCCCAGCTGCCCTCTCCTGCTGGTCTGGTTGCCCCTAAATGTTCTCCCCTGCAGGCCTTGTCCCTCTCAACTGCCCTCCCCCTGCAAGCCTGGTCCCTCTCTTCCCCCCCAGCTGCCCTCCTCTGCTAGCCCGGTTACCTTTAACTGCCCTCTCCTACAGGCCTGATCGCTCACAACTTCCCTCCCCTGTTGGCCATCTTGTGGTGGCCATCTTGTTTCCACAAGGGGTGGCCATCTTTGACCACATGGGGGCGGCCATCTTTTGTGTTGGAGTGATAGTCAATTTGTATATTACCCCTTTATTTTATAGGATAATAAAATTTATGTCATAAAACCATGAATTCTTAACAGCACTCAACTTTGTAAAAAGTCTTTTTATAGATTTTATAGCATAAATAGGTATGTAGTATTGTAATAGAGTAAAATGCTTGAACTCTCTGACTCTTGTCTTATTCAAGCCCTTTGTTCCCAAGGCCTTCAGGCTATTAACTTCTGCTTAATATTGCATGTAGACATGGTAATCATTAGAGGTATGCAGCCTGCAGCTTGAGGAAATAAGGGAAGTATTGTATTACTTTCAGATTTGCAGGAACCTAGGACCAAATTCACATCAACTACTACAATCACATCTTGCCCCTCCCATTTTCCTTCCTTTGACATAAAAGATACCTAAACTTTGTACTTTCTTAAGATGTATTTGAAAATTAGGTCTCTCATCTTCTCAGTTAGCCCTTTCTTGATCAATAAATCTTTTTCTTACTCCAAACTGTGACATTTTTAGTTTTGGCCTTGTGAAGCATTGGGCACACAAGCTTTCAACTACTTACAATATGAAAATCAGGCGTATTTTAATATATTTGCTATGGTGAAAAATTGAGTTACTAGGAATTTGAGCATCTGAAATGTTCCTGGATTTGTGAGTCCTGAGACACACTAATTATTCAGAAACACTTCAGTGACATCTCCCAGAATAACTAATTGGTATTAAAGGCTAATTTACTATTTAACTACAGATCCATTGCCTTCCCTCTCAAATACCAAAAGAGAGAGATCAAGCACATGACTATAGAAAATAATAAATGTACTTTTAGTGAGAATAACCCTTTTCCCTCAGTTTCACTATTAATTAATTTTCTTATAAAGATTCTGTTCAAGTTATAAAAGTCACAATGAGAACATTTTGGTCTCTGTCTATAACTCAGAATGTGTGTGTGTATGTTCTTCAATCTGCTGTTTTCTGAGAAATCTTCAGGATTAGAAGATTTAATGACTTTTTTGCAATGATTAGAAGACAAAATAAGTGAATATGAGAGGCAGAATAATATTAGGCAGAGTAATGTTGGGCAGAGCGTCCGGGATGAGCAGTGTGAACTTGGGTACACTTGGCTGTGTGGGCTCAGCCTGACTCACACTGCCTGAATGCTGTCCTCGTTTGTAAACCAAGAGGCTGGTAACCTGACCTTTAAGGATACTTTTCCCTTCAAAAAGTCTGACTCTAGCGCATCAGAAAAATGTCAAAATCAGTTTGACATTACCTCTGGCTGATAATAATGGATTCTATTCCCCAAAGTACAGTTTTCTGTAAATCTTGAAATACTTGACAATGAACACTATTCCCCTTCAAAATCAGAAAACAGGAGGAATGGAGGGGGCACCTTAAATTGCATTCAATTCGTATGTATGTTCTATAATGGAAGCCTGAGCCCTGGTCTCTTTGTTTAGGTGCTTGGTTATCATCTGACTGAGTCCCAGACTGGTCCATGACTCGCTGGTCAGGAGCCTGGCTGCACAGTTTCCCTCTTTACTCTGCATCACTCCTCCAGGGAGGCATTAGGAGAGCCAGGAGGGCACCACGCACTGTGGCTTACTGTGGAGTCTCTCTCTGTCTATCCATCATGATGAAGCTGAGTGAGCCCGTGATGAAAGACAGGCTCAAAAAATCCACCATTTACACAGCAGCATCTTTTTACTGAGATTGATTTAACTCTCAGTTTTCCTTTGACTTGTAAGATGGCCACCTGAGGAAACTTAATTTGGCTCTGGATGAATTCTAAAAATCTACAAATCTTTATTATTCTTTTCAAGCCCTTGCATGTGATCTCTTATTCAGGTAGACACTAATCTGCAAGCCTGGCAGCCCACATCTGGAAAAGGGTAATTTACCTTTTTAAAGAGTTTCAAGCACCATTAGGTTCACTTTTGAATGTAATCAAGGTAAGGTTCACCCAGCTGATAATTCAAAACCCATGCATTCAGCTTTGTCCTTTCTCTTTCGTCTCACCTACATGGGTAGTTGAGAAATACAAATCCCCAAACATTCAAAAGCCTATACAGATCACTGTCGAGCATAAACTACTCCTAACAGTACAGTTGCCATGGGGACAGATTCCTGTCATACCTTTCTTTTCAACCAAAGCCTGACTAGAATAATTTTAGCCTCAGATAGCAAAATCCGTTTATTAAAAGTTACTAATTTGGGCAAACAAATAGCTGTGGGTGCAGGGATTGGGGAACTTTTATTTTACCAAGGGCCATTTGGATATTTATAACATCACTTGCAGGCCATACAAAATAATCAATTAAAAATGAGACTGCTGTATGTGGTCAAACATCTAATTAACTCACCCCTAAATGCCTTGGCAGGGTCAGATAAAATGATTTCATAGGCCCTACGTGGCCCACGGGTCAGACTTTCCCCACTCCTGGAAAGCAACTGTGAATCATACATATCAGTGTTGGCTGACTGGCTTTTTCTTGTTTGTTCGTTTTTGTTTTGATTTTTTGCTTTAATTCAATTGTCTAGATTATTTTCACTACATGATTTATTTCCTTCCCAAGCTAATCACTAGAGGAAATAGCACAGGGTGAGAAGAAAAACGCCCAAGTGAGAAAACAGAAAAGCAAATATATATATATATATATATATATATATATATATATATATATATATGTGTGTGTGTGTGTGTGTGTGTGTGTGTGTGTGTGTGTGTGTGTGTGTTGTACATTTTTCTTGGGATCAGAGAAATCTTAATCAGGTAACAATTTTTTTCTACCTCATTCTTAGAAAAACCAATTTCACTTGGTTTTTAAGAGAGATGCTTCAGAAGAGATCTGGGATTTTTAGTCAATAAACCATGACTCTAAATGAGGCCTTGGACGTGCACAATGGTTGTCATGTTGAACTCAAGGCATCTGGAGGCCTCTGAGCCCAAGCCTGATAAATATTTGGGGTCCTCACTCTCCAACACTAACCCACATAAGATTTTTCTAGAAAGAAGTAAGGTTAGGGGGATTTTATTGTTTATTTAAGAAAAATTGAAAAATGGTACTGGTTAATGTTCTCTGTAATAACAAAATGTACTCTTTTTACATTTTATAATGCCTGGCAATTCTTTACATCAATGTCAACTAATTCCAGTCCTCACAGCAATGCTGCAGGAGAGAGAGTATTGCTTCCTTTTTACAGAAGAGCTCTGGGACCCACCACAAGTCTCCTCCCCTCCTCATATTCTGTTCGGAATGTCACAAGCTATAGATAAGTGAATTACAGGTAATCCACCTCTATGATCAACACCTCTATTTTCCCACATTGCTTCAATTTATATATACATACTTGTGTGCATATAAATTTTACTGTTTCTCTCTTTCAAGAAACTTAGGATACATACTCTTAAGTCTGGTCCAGAGAACCACTACTTAGATTAACTTTCCTCACTAAATATGAGCCACTTACCTAACACAGACCCTGAAGACAGAGATTCTCATATTTATTCAACATTATTCATTTCAAAAAGACATGAGAGATATAGATCTCTTTCTATATGTATGTAGATATATGGCAAGATATATATATATACATATATATATATATATATATATATATATATATACACACACACACAATACATGTGGAGAGAGGTAGATGTAGTTATAGATGTACAAAGTGATCTGCTTTCAAATACTGTCCAAACATTCCTCCTTACACACACACACACACACACACACACACACACACACACAAAAGTATGTGGCTGTGACACATGAGATACCTTTTCTGGATTAAAGCTGCCACTAGTTCTGCAGTCCTAAACACTTCATCTATGACTTGGCCTCCAGTAGATCATAAAATAATAGTTAGAAATGTGAATGGCCTGGAACTCTTCCCCAGTTCTAACAATTAAGTAATCTGAAAGCCAAGTCAATGTTCCAGAATGGAAAGAAACCAATCAAATGAATAACAAAAGGTAAATTATTTCCCTTTTTATGACAGTTTCTAGCAATGGTTCAGAAATGACAAACCCATAATTACTGCAACTTTAAATCTGGAAGGGTTTGTTAATGGTATGGAAACCAGTCCCTTCAACTTACAGATAAGAAAACTGGGGACAAGAGAAGAAAAGTGCCTTGTTCAAGGTCACACCACAGTTAAGGGGCAAAGCAAAACTCAAATCTAGTCCAGGGTTCTTTAAAAACACACAAAAATACTACCTCCCAGCTCTGGACTCATTTAGAATTAGTGAAATATTCAACCAAGGTAGTATTTCTTTTGCCAACTGAAGCATCCCTTAAAATATTATGAAGCATTCCTTAAAAATATATGAATTGTGACATCACAATATTGGCTGAAGAATTAATTAAGGGTTTTACCAGGAACACCCATATCATGAGGATTTGTCTACCCTATTTACTCTTTGGGTGTTTTCTTAAACAGAACACGATTATATTTAATACACAACTTCATTACAACCAAAAAGTAAAACACCACAGTAAAATAATAACAAAAAATGGTATTTCATCAGTAATGCATGAGAAATGGTTAACATCTTAAATCATAAACAAGCTCTTAGAAATCAACAACAGAGAAACTATAATCCAAGGAAACTGGAAAAAAACAAATTAGTACAAATGACAATTAAAGATTAAGTGTATATGATGATTGCACTGAACAGTGACAGAATAATTTCTCTGCAGTATCACACTTTCACAGAATACAAACACTGACATCTAATGTTTTTCAGTTTTGAGCAGTGTTGTACAGTTTTAACTCTCATAACTGAACACTGGGAGACAGATTGATGAGGAGTATCTATAATTAGGGGGAAAGCTAATTTTGAGTCAAAATATACATTTTTAATATCCTTAGCCTTAGCAAGTCCAATTCATTGAAATCATTTCAACAAATTAGCTGGACAAATTTAAAATGAGTTATATAAAAGCATGATTAATAAAGCAAAAATATCCTATCTATTTTTTAAGTCTTAATCCTTCTAGGTCTAGTTGCTTGTATCATAGTAAGACGCTGACTTGACTGAATATACTCAGATTGAGGTTGGTCAAGGCAAGAGCCAAGTGCTAGTTTTAACATTTTTAATCATAGACCTACAATGAGAAACACTTATATTTTACAGTATCTACTTTTATAATTAACAAAAGCTATAATCCTGAAATTTCACCTTGTGGTAAAAATATGAAAACAGAAAAAAAAGAGTAATATAAAATTTTCCATTTCCTAATAATCCATTTAAGCCAGTTATATTAAATCGTGTCTGTATTGATGGAACAATCCCCAATTAGGAAAACCTCTCTTAAACCTAACTCCACCACTAATAAGCATGTGAATTTGAATAATTCAACCCTCCATAGACTTCTAAGTTGTTGGTGTTTTCTATACATTAATGGAAAAGAGAACTAAAACTAATGATCTCTCTCCTTCCTCTCCAAAATACTATGTCTTGTGATTCCTCCATACTGTGAATAAAAAATAAAGGGGGAAGGGGCTTATATATTCTCAAATGCTAAAATGTAAAATTTATTTGAGCATAAATCTCAAAATATATTTCTTTTTATCCTATGGTAAAATATTTTTTTGTGTGTGTTGAATAAAATCAGATTCCCCTTTTATCACAAACAGTAGGTATATATGCCCAAAGAGTATAACAAGCCACTAGAAAAACAAACATTGCATCAGGATAGCTCCCTTTGCTCAGGAAAGAGTATGACAAACTATCTTCCTTCACTGTTAGTTTCATTGCTTTTCTAATCAAAGCCCTCAAAGAACTCGATTAGAACCCCTTGAGGTGCCTGTTAGCCCCTCCTTTACCTAATAAACATTGGCCAGAGCAGGGGAAGGAAAGCATATCCTAGCCAGCCAGGCTTCCATAACAAAATAGCATAGCATTGATGCTAAACAACAGAAATTTATTTTCTTACAGTTCTGAAGGCCGGGATGCTCAAGATCCAGGTGTTGGTCAATCTGGTTTCTTGTGAGAGCTTTCTGTCTTACAAGCAGCTGCCTTTTCACCGTGTCTTCGCGTGGCCTTTTCTCAATGAGTGTGCCTATAGAGAGACAGATCTCGAACTCTCTTCCTCTTCTTATAAAACCACTAATCCTATTGGATTAGGACTCCCACCTGATCTCATTTAACTTAATTACATTCTAAAAGTCCTATCTCCAAAAGCATTGGTTAGGGTTTCAACATATGGATTTTGGTGGGACACAATTCTGCCCATAACAGGAAAAATCTGCAATTTTAACAAACTCTCCAGGTTGTTTTTTGAACACTAATATTTGAGAACTGCTGATTAGGCTCTAAAGAGAATTAATTTAGCTTTAAACAGCAAAACTGAAGTTCACAGTATATGTCCGACTTTTAGATCATAATGAAAACAAAAATATAGAAAGAGAAAGAGAGAAACAGGCAAAGACAGTGACAGGAATAGGGATAGAGACAGAATGTACCAAGTTAAATGAGATTTATATAAAGCTTATCTTTTAAAAACTTATGAACACATGCCCTAGCTGGTTTGGCTCTGTGACTGAAGGGTCCCAGGTTCAATTCCAGTCAAGAGCACATGTCTGGGTTGCAGGATCAATCCCCAGTAGGGGGCGTGCAACAGGCAGCCAATTAATGATTCTCTCTCAACATTGGTGTTTCTATCTCTCTCTCCCTTTCCCTTCCTCTCTAAAATCAATAAAAATATATTAAAAAAACAACAACAACTTATGAACACAATAATGCAGCTAAGTTAGGGGGACATAGGGATCACCTGAAAGAGCTTCTATGGCCAAAACTGGAACAATTTAAGCACCCAAATAAGTAAGTAGTGTTGGATTATAACCCAAAGTATAAAATAAACATCCATGAGTCCATACTAATATAAACAAATATAGTGAATAAAGACTAAACAAATCTCCTATGTAGAAAAATTTAAAATAATTTAAAATAATTTAGATACTTCACCCTCAAGTAGGTGGCGCATAACTCCTCACCCCTTATTGTGGGATACACATAGTGACTTTCTTCTCAAAGAATGCATCATGGAAAAGGTGAGAAGAGAAGTAACTTTACCATGAAGAGACCTGAGAAACACCATCTCAGTGATATGATCCAAGTCAATAGCAACACTGAAAAGTCATGTTGATAGTCTGTACCCTTGATATAATGTGATGAAAGTGCCACATTACTCTGTGGCCTATTGACACCCATGATTCTAGTCTAATCATAACAAAAACATCAAACATCCCAACTGAGGGATATTCCTACTTCTTAAATCTTCATTAAAATGAAAGGGCTGATGCCAAAACCAGTTTGGCTCAGTGGATAGAGCATCAGCCTGCGGACTGAAGGGGCCCAGGTTCGATTCCAGTCAAGGGCATGTACCTTGGTTGTAGACACATCCCCAGTGGGGAGTGTGCAGGAGGCAGCTGATTGATGTTTCTCTCTCATCAGTGTTTCTAACTCTCTATCTCTCTCTCCCTTCCTCTCTGTGAAAAATCAATAAAATATATATTTTTTTAAAAAAGAGGGCTGAGAAATTGCCACAACCAAAAGGAGCCTAAGGAAACATGATAACACAATATAATGTGTTATCCTGGATGGGAGCCCAGAACAAGCAAACAAAAAGCAATTAAGCAAAAGCTAAGGCAATCCAAATAAAGTATGGACTTTTAGTTAATTTTAATATGTTAATACAGGCTCATTAATTATAACAATTGCACCATCTATAATAATAAAAACATAATATGCAAATAGACCAAATGACAGAACAGCAAAAGGACCGTCCAGATAACCACACTGTGACACACGCTGGCACCAGGCCAGCAAAGGCAGGTGTGATGCGATTGGTTGAGAGGCCTGCCCTCGCCCCACGATAGCCCCAAAGAGGGAGGCCCAGGCTATTCTCTGAGGGGTGATCAATTGGGAGGCTCTGAGGAACCAAGGAACTGGGGGGGTGTGGTGGTGGACTCGGGCAGTGCCAGACCAAGGTGGGTGTGGGTGGGAGCATGAGGGTGGGGCTGTGAGGCAGCTGGGGCCACAAGGGTCCCTGGCAGTTGGGGCTGAGAAGGCCTACCCTTTCATGAATTCCATGTATGGTGCTTCTAGTATTAATACAAGATGTAATAATAGGAGAAACTGAGTGTGGGAGTATATGAGACTCTTCTGTAGTATCTTCACAACTTCTCTATAAATATTTGTTCTAAAAATAAAGTTTATTTTTAAAGTGATTTATATGAATCAGACCCTAAATATGAAGAAATTTTAAGAATAATTTCATTAATTACTTTTGCCAAATTCTTAATGAGCTCTTTCAATAGAAATAAAGTAAGAATTCTATATAAGAAAGAAAAAAATAAGCCTTTAAGGCAAAATAAAAAACACCTGTAATGCCTCCTCAACCAGAAAAGCAGGAGAGCATAATAAAGTTCAAAATCATTTATTAGTACATTTAAAATTAACAAGACATAACATTTATTTTATTGACATCTGTCTTCCAAAGAGCTCACAATGTTTGAGTGTCAATTAAAAAATGATGGATGTGAAATCTTTAGTGAAGCAAATTCACTATGAAATTACTGCCCAGGTAATACTTTATTTTAATTTTATTGAGTTCCTTCCCAATTATTGAGGATTATAGTTAGAATTACCAAGTATAGCAAATGCCTTAGAAAACACATTTTTTAAGGTGCAATGACAGCATCCAAATGGAATCACATATTGTTTTCTTTTGCCCACATATGACACACAGTAGGCACCCAGTAAAATAAAATACTGAATGAATGAAGTTGCTTCTCATTGCTTCATTCAGTATATTATTTAAATTTGTCTCTTGACTGTAATCCTCACTAGAAGAACTGATTATTGCAGATACATCTCTCTGTATCTCTGGATGGGTATGCTTGTACTATATACAGGGTGGGGCAAAAGTAGGTTTAGAGTTAGGAGTATACAAAACACAGAGTTAATAAAACTATTGTAATAATCATAGCCTGCATGTCTTTTTCCATCCAAACAACTGTAAACCTATTCTGCCGAACCCTGCATGTCTATTAGTTAAATCCAGTTTAGAGAAGCCATGATAGCACATATATTTCCCTGAATTATCTTAACAAATGCAACTCCTTTAATGCCATATTGTTGGAAAGCAGAAATAGAACTTCCTCCTCTCTACTTGTTCTCTATCTATGTTAATCCAACCAATATCAGTAAGCTTTTGCTGCATTACAAACCACCAAAAAAACCTTAATGGTATAAAACAACCATTTCATTTCATTCAGGATTCTCTAAGTTATCAGAATTTGACAGGGACTATCTTCTTGTCAAATTTACCCTGCAGGAAGCTAGTCCAGGCTTCCTCACATGGAAGATTCCAAAACAGGAAAGAAAAAGCCCCAGTGCACAAGAACTTTCCAAGCCTCTGCTTGTATCATGTTTTCTAGAGTCCCACTACCAAAAGCAAATCACATTGCTAAGCTCATATTCAAAAGATGGAGAAATACATCCCACCCATTGATGAAAGGATTCATTAAATGGTAAGGCAATTTGTTTCACTCTATCACAGTATACTCTCTTGGTCCAATTATTTCTGTTCCACCCAATGCAAAATACACAGACTACCTTATGACCTTTCCCAAAATAGGATTCAATATGTTATTAGTGTCAAGATTTAATATTTAGTAACTTTTATCTTGTTCAGATATGGGTGAAATTCTGGAGTGTGGCCTCTTGGGGGCACCTCCTCTTCATCCATAAACCTCTAAACGTATGAAAAGACATTTGCTCTTTACACGTGGCATGGAATGAAGAAAAGGGAACAAATTAGTCATAAGACACTTTTATTCTAAAGGAGAGGGAAGAGGACAACACAGCAGTCAGTGTTCCATAGCAATTTTGAAATCCAGCTGAGCACATGTAGTAGATTTCCCTGCATGGGGAAAAGGAATGATCCTGGTTAGAATGTGATTCTGGGCCCAGGGATCGGGTCCCTTCTTCAGTGCTCATTACATCTCTTGGTTCCACTCCCTGCACTCTTGCTTCCACCATCTGAGATGTCCTTCAAGTTTCATATAAAATCATATGTTTCCTACCACGTAGCTTTCTCAGACTGCTTTCTTCCTACTTATAAAAACGTGGGGACCCAGAAACATTTTTCTTTTAAAGTTTCTCTGTCCATTTTAAACCACATTTGCAGAGTGCACATAGAGTTTTAGAGAAGACTACTAGAGGAAGCAACAGTTAAAATGAGACTTCAAGAATAATGAGAATTTAGCCAGGGGACTGTAAGAAAGGGAAAGAACACTATTGTAAGCAAAGGGAATATTTTATATCTATGAACTATGGGGCCTTGAGCAAGCACCTTGAACTCAGATTCTGAACCTATGACCCTCTCTGCACAATAGGATCATCAATAGTACATATGCCATAAAGTTCTTATGAGGAACAGATTAGATTTTTTTTTTTGTAAAGTGCTTAATACAGAATCCAGGGCATTAATAAGTCTTAAAAAATAATTACTATTTTGTAGTGATGGTAACAGCCTAGAGCCAGATTTACTGATTGGGGTCCTAGAGTTATCACTTAACTAACTAGCTGTGTGATCTTGACCAAGACATTCTCCTCCTGTCCTTTAGCTTCCTGTTCAGGATGACACCCAGTGCCTGTGCAGAAGGGCTGTTGGGAGGACTCCATGAGGTCCTCTATGAAGCATTAGAACAATTCTTTGCACATACTATGTGCTACATGAATGTTAGCTTGTATTGGGAATTTAAAAAAAGAACAACAAAAAAAACACCTCGCAACAGTACAGTTAGATATTTATAAGTTATCCTATGGAGTTTAGAAAATTAAGACTCAACAAGTGAATGTAATAACAAAAAGAAAATTTTTTTAAAAAATTAAAAATAAGACAAAAAAAAGTGTAAGTAGCTGTCCAATTCACTTAGCTAAGGAATTCCATGATTTGAAACTCAAACACACTATTTCTGATTCTAACCTACTGCATAAGGCCTTTCTAAGCTTCAGTAAAAATTGCTTTCTTGGAAACTCAGAAAACAACTCTTGACTAATTGATGTGATGGTATTACCATTGCTAATAATATCCCTTGGTCCTTTCCAAATCAGTGAAGATGTGTTTCCTGAGAGGTTTCTGAGCAATGGGAAATAGGTGGGCAATCTTGTCACTGAATTACCTATGACAGAATATTTTAACTCTGGCACAAATCAATGTATGTTTATCAACAGGAAATAAGTCTCAGATTTAAATATGATCTATAAGAAGTGCAGAGAAAAACCCACTGGTCCTTGAAGCACTCTTCATCTCTTTATCTTTTAAGAAATGAGAGCTTTTCAAGATATATTTTGTCATGATACCCTTATGTAGTAAGTCTCTCATATCAAAATGCTAATGGGAAATACCACCTCAAAGCTGAGCTGTACCCCCAGTTCTGTCTGACTTCAAATCCCTTGTATTGTCCACCACTCCCACCAGTACATGCTGCCACTTGAAATTGCTCTTTTATAATTTCAAGAGGGAAGAGGGAAAAAGAGTTAGTATGAAACCACTAAAGTGTACAGAAACACAGGTCAGGCATGGCTTTAGGACTCACCTGGTACACCTCTGAAAGGGAGCTGTTGTTCACATTGCCATAGAACAAAGAATTTTAGATCTGAAAAAACAGTCACTAAGGCCAAACAAACCCTTAATATTTAGCATTGTCTTTCTATTCTCTTTTGGTTTGGTTTCCATGGCAACCTATTGGGTAATTTTGTGTGTATTTGCTGAAGGCAGGTGATTGCTTTGCTTAGGCTGGCATTGGAGGGGAGGGAAGAAAAAAGCAGTCTGAGAGAAGTCATTTAGAAGTAGGAATCTTGCTTTGTTTTGTGGGAATGCTGAGGCTGAGATCTTTAAAAATAACCGAGTTAATTTCTCAAACTTTATGAGAGGCAATAGCTGAAACTTAAATTAAATTAAAATTAACTATAAGAAGAAGAAGAGGAACAGGAAGGGAAGGAGAGAGAGAAGGGAGAGATGAGAAGGAGGGTGGAGTGGGGATGGGGAAGAAGGACTGGTGTAAACACAACTGCTATGTGGATATACTCAGATAAATTAGCTAAATTCTAATCATTTTCCCTGCTTGCCCTCATACTCTCAGGGCATTCAT
Organism: Pipistrellus hanaki; assembly: GCF_964339955.1. Classification (NCBI taxonomy): domain Eukaryota; kingdom Metazoa; phylum Chordata; class Mammalia; order Chiroptera; family Vespertilionidae; genus Pipistrellus; species Pipistrellus hanaki. The sequence continues at coordinate 167,331,016 of NC_140503.1, read as the reverse complement.
CTACTTTCCCTCCTCTCTCCTCCTCTCTCATTCTCCTGATCCCTGACTTCTGCTCTGTCACTTTGTGAAACAGAAGAGAAGGCTGGCGGACCTGCAGGGAAGCCACATCCCCACACCACCAGCCCTGCCAGAGGTCAGTTCCACAGGTTAGAAAGTCTGTTTCCACTTCAGGTGCCTCCTGTTGTCTGCTTCTCTGTCTGAGGGTTTTCTCCACATAGAAGTGGATTGCTCTATCTGTGAGCGGGACATTCAGAAAGTACAGGTGATTTAATGTCATCCCCAAATGTACTCCCCAATCAATGAAGGGCTGGAACCTGTGGATAAAAACTCCATTTGACTCACACCTTGGTGGAACACTTCTTAGGGGCACACTATAGGGTTCCTCAAATGGACCCCAGTGAGAATAAGCTCAGTTGTCCAAAGCCATAATTCTCTCAGGAACCTACCTTTCTGGAGCTCCTCCTCTTTTCAGTGTCATGTTTCCTACTTCCTCATTTGTGTATCATGAACTCAGTAAACAGTTGCTCACAAATACTCATCACAAAGTCTATGTTTCATTAAGTGCATGGAACCTAAGACACTAGGTATTCCCTTCTTGGATTTAACATTATCTGGAAAATAGTATTCATGCTTAAGTTAATTAATATTAATAATTATTGTTAATTAAAGCAAAAAGAAGTAATATTTTTGAGGTTTGCTGCTGCCCCAGGGCTTCGTTCTGGGACCCAACAGGGAAACAGAACCTCCGTGGGTGTCCACGTACAGGAGTCTTCCTGGTGGCTCAAAGGTCAGGATGATCACTGCTTCCTGGGGTCATGTCTGGGCCAGAAGATAAGACCATGAGGTCACCTGCCTTGGAAATCAGCATCCAATGTCAGCGGAACACAGAACCGGTGGGTTAGAAGTAATAGTCCTAGATACCAGTGAATGCCTGCCAGAACATTCTAAGGGCCCACATGAGGCCTATGCCCCTTTCCTCATCCCATGCACACCACCTTAGTGAAATAGGAGGAGATGAAATAGGAGGAGATGAAATAGGAGCAGAAAATAGGAGGAGAGAAATAGGAGGAGATGGAGACACCCCTGGTGAATAACAAATATGACCAGGTATTTCCTAATTTCTGGCCTAGCCTATTTCTAATACAACCAATGATGTTGTGTCCGAGTCCAACTTCACCTCCAGAAATAGCTAGCATTATTTAAAAATGATTAGGCCTTTGATTATCTTCAATATCAATTCTTCCTTAATTTTTGCATTGGGTACTTCCAAGGAAGGAGTTTGGAAGTGAGAGAGATGAAGAATATAGGGAGATAAGTGAGGCAGTCTTATAGGGCCTGTCATTGAGTTGGAATTCTTCACCTCATCATGGCTTGCTCAGAAAAAAGTAGAAAGACATTCTTTCCACAGGGATCACGAATCCCTAAAAATACAGAGAACTTTCATGGTGTCAGAGCAGTGACTTCACTTAGAAATGAATTCCTTGTTTCCATAAGACTGATTAGAGAACATTATGCTCATCATCATCATCACCATCATCATCATCACTCCTATTATTGATGATACCACTACAAATTAATATTAATTGAAACCTTATCTTAAGAGTCCTTAAAATATTTCATGTGCTGGCTAAGCATTTATTTCTGGCATCATCTCATCTAATTCACTCAGCCCACACTGTTTATTCTCACCTCTATGAGAATGGAGGAGGGGATAAGCAACTTGTCCTGCCAGGGCCTCAGAGTAAGTGACAGACCTGTGATTGAAGCCCAGATCCAGATCCATCTGAATGAAGATTCCCCCATCCCTATTCCTTCTATGGAATAATCAGGAGCACTGGTGTGGTTGAGCTCAGACACTTTGATGTGCAGTTGGAGTTAGGATGCAGAGCATTAGGTACAGTACCCAAGACTCAATTTACTTTAGGAATAAAACCAACCAAACAAACAACAAAAACACCGTGTAAGTGATTTTTTTTTTTTATTATTTTTTTTTTAGAATTGCTAGTTCCAGTTCACTGACTAAACAAATGTTTCTAGGTTGTTAAAAAGAAGATATGCTAGAAACGTTTTATTAAAATTAGTTGATACATTGCAGTATTTTATAAAAAGTTTAACAGAGCAAGTCAGCTAACTGTTCTCTTTCACTTCTTCCTAAAACCCAGTACATGACAAATTGTTATCCAGCTTGGATCACAGAGTTTCAAAGTATTATTTGTTCTGCAGATGTCTTACAAGAATAATTACACTTGCCACAGCAAGCAGCACTTAGTTCTGTTTGTGAAAAAGTTTGACTTCTTTTAAACAAACTGAAGAAGACAAAAAGAAAACACCTCTTAAAGTACTTACGTTGCACAATTTTTTTGTTTTGTTTTACAAATTAAACTAGTAAGAATAATAAAATTTGAGGAAAATGTATTTTAAAATGTTTGGCTAATATTTACCTATAATACAAGTACTGACTTTAAACATATCTGTGTATCCACATTTTGAATTTTTTAATAGCAGAAATATTCTTAATTTATCTCTTGAATATAATTGCTGAAGTCATTTTGGAGTGATGTAGTTTATTTCTAATATAGAATTTCAGACTGCTTCAAACGCCAGTGGCTGACAAGGTCCTGGGAAAGGAGGACTTTACCAAAGGGCCAAATAGACATTATTGTAAGATACACATTTCCAGGCACAGCAGCTTTAGCAAACAGGCAGAACAGACTATTGCACATCGTTCCAGCGTTATTGCTCAGCCGCCAATGCTGATCACATGGATCAGGTTCCTTTGCAGAAAAATGCTTTGAAGCATGAGGATTCTTTGAAGAAGAACAGATGCCCAGATACAGAACCCATGCACATCAACTCTAGCGTGCACACACACACACACACACATACACACACACACACACACACACGCACACGCACACACACACACACAAATTCCCCAAAGTATAAACCAAGATTTTTACACTGAAGAAACATAGTTAATCTTTCTTGCTCTTGAGAGTCATTATTAAAATAAGTAAATTATTTTGGGACAAGAGAAATCTGCTGATCCCTTCATATACTGACTTCTGTGAGTGCCCAACTTAAGTTCCATTCTCTAAGACAGGGGGATAGGTTACTAGTAAAAGTCTGATGACAAAGTCTGCTGGGTAACATACCTTCTTGGATAAGCCTTGTTTAAATTTCATGCTATCCCTAGCCAGTTTGGATCAGTGGATAGAGCATCAGTCTACAGACCAAAGGGTCCCAGGCTCGATTCTGGTCAAGGATACATACCTCAGTTGGGTTGCAGGCTCCTCTCTTGTCAGGGCACATGCAGGAGGCAACTAATTGATGTGTTTCTCCCACATTGATATTTCTCTCTGTCTTCCCCTTTCTCTAAAAACCAGTGGGAAAATATCCTCAAGTGAGGAATGAATGAATGAATGAATAAATACATACATACATATATACATACATACATAAATAAATAAATAAATAAATTTCATGCAATAAAAAATTATATTCACTGGAATATAAACTCCATGAGGTCACAGGTTTTTTTTAAACCATTTTCTTCATTGATGTAGCCCTAGCACCTAAGGTACTTGGTACTTAGCAACTACTTAATAAATATTTTTAATGAATTTATTACAGCATATAAGCAGAATATATTAAGACTAGAGGCCTGGTGCATGCATTTGTGCCTAGATGGGGTCTGGCCAGCCCGCAAGATGGGGTGACAGAAGGGCCTGTCAGTGCTAGCTGCTAGCTGCACAGGCCTGGAACAGAGACAGGGGGTCTGCCAGCCCCCTGAGACAGCAGTCCTGCCTCTGTGCATGAGCTGCAGAGGAGACCACTTTTATGACCTATTATTGGCTAAGCTCCCTGTATGCCACCACTCACAGTGTTCTTGGTAACTTGGGTAATAAGAATCGAAGAAGGTGATCTAGGGTTTTTCCACCTCACTCCTGGAGGAAAAAATCAAGGTCCACTGCTGGAGGGGCTAAGAAATGTCATATCCTTCCCTAGCCAGTTTGGCTCAGTGGATACAGCCTCAGGCTGTGTACTACAGGGTCTAGGTTCAATTCTGATCAAGGGGATGTACCTCAAACATTACCTTATTGCATGTAGTAATATCAGTACCTTTAAATTAAAAAATATTTTCTCTTTTCTTTTCTCCTCAGACTCATTCAAAACAAGAGTTTTGGTCATACAGTTAAATATTTAAATCTCAAAAGAATAAATGTGGCTTCTTGAAAAGACTTGTATTCAACCTTTTATTTTATTTAATTTTGTTCTGTTTGCTTTGTTTTTTAGTTTCTTTTTTAAAAAAAGATTAATTGTCAGACTGTCCTATAGTGTATTTTTGACAAAAACCAAGGCAGTTAATTTCCATAAATCCTATATTTCACAAGTAAGGAGATCCTTTGATGCCAATATTGTAGCTTATATAGAAGAAATACTTACCCAGTCACAACCATGAGTTGGAAAGTGAGGCTCAATGCAGGCACAGGAGAAAGACACCTAATGCCATCTACTGCACAAGGACCCCAGGACCTATGAGCGAAAACTGCTTCCTGCAGAAAAACTAGTTATATTCACTTCAACATTAAAATTATAGGAAAAGAGCTTTGAAATATCAAAAATCTCTTGCACCTAAGACTGGAGCTAGGGAAAAATCACTGTTAATTGCATATGTGGGATAAAGACTCTTTAACGAGTCTTTTTTATAAGGTTATAATTAAAATCTTACAAATATAGTCTCTTTCAATTAGCCTAAATGTTTCTCTAACAAACTTTCTAAATATGGAATTTTTAAACAATAACTTAGCCTATAAGATACACTGCAATTACTTCTGCTCTTTTAGAATGCTTTTGTAATGAGAAGGTCTGGGTTCAGTGGCTTAACCACACTTCGGTTGAATTTCTCAGTAGAAGTGCTTCCTGCAAGTTATAACCCAATGAGCCATGCTAGAAGGTGAAACCTTACCCAGCCATACTGGCTCTTATGTTACTTCACTTCTCATCAAACCAAAAATAACCTACACATTGATGGCATTTCATTTTGAAAGAATGAATCAAAGGATTTAAGTTCCTGGTAGATGTTCACTAATTCTGAATAAATTAGTTTTTATTTAATAAAAATCAGTAAAATAAAATTTAAAATAATTTTTAAAGATACCTGTGACCCTTGAGGATTCTGCAAAGTCATAGTTGGGATCCCTGGTCTGAAATAACCAAGAAACACTTTTCTAAGAGATTTAATGTACTAACTCAATTGATCTCTAGAACAACCTTTGTGATAGCTGCTATTATTAACCCATTTTACAGGTGGAGAAACTGAGCTATACAGAAATTGAGTAAGTGGAAATGGGATTCAAATACCAGAAATTGGCTCCCAAAGTAATGCCCAAATCTCCATGTAATACCAGTTTAATGAAGTATTCTGCATAAATAAACAAAAAGTATGCATCTGGGGGGGGGGGGGGCGGGGGGGAATCATCCCCATTCCAAGAAAATGCAGAAAAGACTAATAGAAGGATTGGAGTTACTCAAAACACACTCTGGTATTTATGTAAAAACTGGAATCCACAAACTCCTATGAACCCAAGCAAAAGGATATTTCTGGTTCCCCAAATAGCATAGGCACCACAGGCAGGACAGTTTTGCCTGAATTCTTGCTACACCAAGTCCCCTAAGAGAGTAGGCCTAGGTTCAAAATCGACCACTCATCTCATGGTACAATTTGTGAAACATTTACTCTGTGCTCTTACTATAATACGTATTTTTTTACTTACTGCTTTATTTTGCTTCATTTTCAACACTTCAGAGGATGCTGTTATCATCCCATTTTATAAATGTCAAACCTGATGCTCAGGAAAGGTAACTGACCCATTGTCAAAACTGCTTATATTGGTGGAAACAAAATCTTTTTTTTTTTTTTTTTTTTTTTATATTTTATTGATTTTGTACAGAGAGGAAGGGAGAGAGATAGAAAGCTAGAAACATCGATGAGAGAGAGTCATCGATCAGCTGCCTCTTGCACACCCCCTACTGGGGATATGCCCGCAACCAAGGTACATGCCCTTGACCGGAATCGAACCCGGGTCCCTTCAGTCCCCAAGCCGACGCTCTATCCATTGAGCCAAACCGGTCTCGGCGGAAACAAAATCTTAACATAGGTCTATCTGACTCCAAAATCTGTGTCTTGCTCTCTATGCTTTCCCACCTCCCATTAATTCTGTATCATTCTACCACTAAGAAGGTGTTCCTGGTTCAGATTAAGGCCTTGGTTTTGACACTTAGCAGAGCTTTTGATGGATCATGAGAGAGGGACTCAATCATTTATTCACTAGCTTTTTCTTGAGCACCTACTAACATCTAGACATGGTGCTTGTCCCTGGAAAACAAAAAGTAAAAGCCACAAGCCATGCCCTTTAGGTACTTGCAGTCACAGAAATGACATTTAAATAAACTAACATTTATGCTCCAGGGGAAAAGAGCTTCCCTAGAAGTGAGTTTATTTTGGATTCCAGAGAAAGGGCATCTAGCCAACATCTGAATGTGTCTGAGAAGAGAGAGTTAATGGCAGGGGTCCAGGAAGAGCTGATGTTTGAATTGCATGTAAAACACCAGTGAGAATGAGCTTTGCAGATTATGAGAAGAGCTTGTGTGATGTTCCATGCAAATGAATGCAGGATTGTAGAGGGACATTTGACTCTATCATGGAGATGTGGTTAGAAAGTTAAAGCAGGATCAGAAGAGCTTTGGAAGCCAAAGAAATGAGTTTTCACCTCAGACAGAAGGGGCAGGTGTGTATTGATTTTAGGGAGGCACTGTATTTTTCATTTTAGAAAGCAGCAATATTAAAAAGCAATAAATGTTAGAAAAATGTACTTAGGTTAAGGGCATTTATATTTTTAAAACTCAATATGTTCTCTAGTGAGCAATTCAAGAAAAAAAAATATAGTTCTATTGCCCATTCAGTGCTACTCAGTGGTTGAGCATCAACCCATGAACCAGGAGTCATGGTTCAATTCTTGGTCAGGGCACATGCCTCGGTGGATAGTTCAATCCCCAGCACGGGGCGTGCAGGAGGTAGCCGATGGATGATTCTGTTTCATCATTAATGTTCTCATCTCTCTTTCCCTGTCCCTTCTTCTCTCTAAAATTGATAAAATCATATAAAAATGTTAGCTCTATTTTTCCCAACATACACCGTTAACAATACTTACTCCATTCTAAGAATTATCCATGTATATTTACTTCTTAAATTAAATTAAAAAATAATTAAATTTTGAGGAAGTTCATCTTTCAAACTTTCCACTAAACTAGAATTTGGAATCACTGTTCTCAGATAGTACTTAAGAGAGGGAAGAGTGGTGAGAGGGGAACTGGATAAAAGAAGCCAATTAACATATATGCATAGCTCATGCACACAGACAAAAGTGTGGTGAAGGCCACAAGAGGAGGGGCAGGGCTGAGCTAAAGGAGGTCAGAAATGGGGGGCATCTGTAATAGTGTCAACAATAAAAAGATGTATACTAGTGGAACTACACAGAATATAAACATTCTGTGAATTATAGGTCAAAATTATACTTTAAAAAATCCTTTAATATTATTTAATTTAATAATCCTTAATCCTTTAGGTGATGAACAAAATAGATCCAGAAACACAGAAGCATGGAACAGACTGATGAATTTCATAGAGAAGGTGAGGTTCGAAGGGGTTGGAAAGGGGGAGGAGTAGGGAAGGAGTGATAACAGGAGAATTTATGTGCATCCTAGAGGCCCAGTGCACAAATTCTTGCACAGGTTGGGTCTGGCTGGCCTGCCCGGACCAGGCCCATCAAGCTGGGCTGGCAGGGGCACGGGATGCAGCATGTTTGCCAATTGGCCACACCCCTGATGGTGGAGGCAATCAGGAGAGAGGCCGGCTGGGGGAGACGCCACAGGTATTTGGCCTGCCCACCTTGCCCCCTGGTCAATCTCCCAATTGGAGGGGACAATTTGCATATTAGCCTTTTATTATTTAGGATATGCATAACTTATGGACACAGACAATTGTGTGGTGAAGGCCAGGGAGGGACACGTGAGGGGTGGAAAAGGGAAAAAAAGGGACATCTGTAATACTTTTAAAAATAAAGATAAATTTTAAAAAAAAATCATCTTGCTCCTCTATGACGTAAAGCACTTTAGAAGGACATTTCTGTAGAAGAAAATAAATATTTACATTATGCCAAAATGTTACTTGTGTCCCAGTAAAATTAAATGTTGATTCTTAATCTCCTGAAAGTTGGAAAGAGAACTTTTCCTCAGTTTCCTGCTTTACTAAACAAGTTCTGCAAATCTCTAAAAATTGGACTAATTTTCTTGCACTTAAATGACATCTGAAAATGCAACTTGTAATTGGGCAGAAACTCCTTCATATTTAAATTAATGACAGCCCATATAACTTATGCAAGAAGACGTTCATTGTACTTGAAACAGATGGGAAGTGAATTAAGCTATTGAAAGCATTCTTAACACTGGACAGAAACAAGTCTTGCTTGTCTAAGGCAGTATAGGACGTGGCCCTGCCAGCAAGCAAATCTGGACCCTCCAATGTGCGTCAGTTTCTCCATAAGCAGCTGTGGAAGGAGCCCCTGAACAAGTGGCTGGGGTAGGACCAGGGTCCCTATGCTGGCAGAAGGCTTGATTAGCTCAGACTTTCCAGTCCTGCAGAGCCCCGGCCAGCACCATCCTGTCTCCCTTTGCCTGCAGGCTCAGGGCTCCACTTACAGGCAGGAGGGTGTCTGCAGGGCTCCCACAAAGTGACATGATGCAGTAATGCTCATATTTCTTGGGGCATGGAGAGTAGTCATTCCACTTTGACTGTGTGGTGGTAACTAAAAAATAAGAAAAAGTTCAATTAGTCACGCACCTTAAAAACGCATTTCTAAGCAGTAGTATATTCTTATCTTTACTGCCAGGTTTTCTGTGGAATATACTCCCATGTCTCTTTTCTCCTCTCCACACTGGGATAAAAGTTACACTTTTGTGGCTCCAAAATAACGCTAGAGATTGTATAATGGGAACTGTGGTGGGAACATTTCATATTTTAATTAGATTTATGAACATTCTACCTCTCAGAGACATTGGTGTTGTTCAAAGGGTAGAGCATAGTTGTGGTAAGAGAAAAGGTTACTCTTTTCATGAAGATTAATAGAGCCATGGGGCTGATGGAATTAAAGAGAGAAGTGCCTTTCTTTTCCTTTTTAAAAAATATATATTTTATTGATTTTTTAGAGAGAGGAAAAGAGAGGGATAGAGAGTTAGAAACATCATTGAGAGAGATTCATCAATCAGCTGCCTCTTGCACACACCCCCACCTCACTGGGGATGTGCCCACAACCAAGGTACATGCCCCTGACCGGAATCGAACCTGGGACCCTTCAGTGCTCAGGCCAATGCTCTATCCACTGAGCAAACCGGTTTGGGCTCTTTTCCTTTTAAAATTGTTTTAATTTAAACACTTACTAAAAACCAGATGCTGGTGTGTAAACTTTGTTTTTATGAATGCATTTAACTCTCATAACACTCTTATAAGTAAACAGCATCCTAATGTCCTACTTATTAATGAGCAAATCCCCTATTCATGAGAGGCTAAGGCACCTTCCAGAATTGCACAGCTAGTACTGGGAAGGCCTGGAGAGCAAACGAGGGCCATCTTGTCCCACAGCCCATGCTCTTGACCACTCCACTCAGCACTCTATCAAGCCAGGTGTTCACAGGTGGCTGTCATCTGCTCTCCACCCAGGACTCCAGGAGTCGTGCTTCCTGAATGGGGGTTTGTTTCTCTCATTTGACCCTTGGAAGGATGCTCATACCCTGAAAGAGGGAGATTCTGAAAGCTTCACATCCAGGATTTCAATCCTGCACTGCCCTGACCCTCTTGTCTCACCTTTAGGGTGGTGATTGCCTAATTATTCACCTGGGACAGTAATATGCAACAATTTTCTCATAGAAAGTTTCAATAAATAAACACTGTCAAGAGGAACACTACAGAAATACTAACTGGCTGTGTGGATTCACAGCAGACATGTGCTCACACCCAGAGAGAGCAGCTAACTAGCCAGGCCCAGCCCAGGGCCGGACTTTCCATATTCATGTCATGACCAGCAGCTTGCAAGAGTCAGACACCTGTGCAGCCAGAAAGACCACAGTGTTCGCTAATGGAGGGCCTCTCACACTAGCTTTGGTGGGGCACCTGCCACCCCAATGACATCGAACAATCCTTTTATTATTAGCAAGGACTGCTAAACTTCTTCCTTCATATTATGTAATGAGCGCATATAATTGCTCAGGGCCACCAGGGGGAAGTCGCAAAGAGCTCTGATGATCTACACACAGTAAGTGCCTGTCATGCCAGGTCACAGTGTTAGTGGGTGGCAGAATGTTGCTGAGGAACTGGCTGACCTGGTTTTGGTTGGTGGCTTAATTACCAGCCATGTTCACTGATGGTCCGTGCCAGATATTTCTGCCAAAAATAAGTGCAAATTGCCTCAAAGGTAAAGATCTGTGTGTGTTTTGGCAAATAAATTGACCAGTTAATTTCCATTCATCAAGTACTTTCTATCTCCAGAGCCCTATCAATAGACATTGGAAAACTTCAAAGAAATAAGGAATATCCTATCTCTCTCTCATAATAAACAAAATTCAAGACAAGAATAAGCAAACAACAAGCAAGAGCAACCATAGTAACTGCATAAACAGACTTGGTCCGCTAGAAACAGTGGAAAGAATGGTGGATTGAGAGGAAGGAACTTAGTGTTTCATTTTCAGCTCTGCCTTTCTCTAGCCACATAGGTCTGGGAAAGCAAAGTAAGCTGCCTGAGCCTGAGTTTTCTCACCTGCAAACTGAAGATGATGACATCTACCTTGTTCAGAGGCTCAAAGAAAATACACGTGGAATTCCTAGCAGAGTGCCTGGACTATAAGGCCCTCAGAAAATGGATCAGTTTTAGAATCTTGGAAATCTTGGAAATTCTAAAAGAAATCTTGTATTAGTTCAAAGGTCTTATTTAATTAAAGAAAATTATCTGGAAAATGTATATATATATATATATATATATATATATATATATATATATATTAATTTTAGGAGTAGGCCATTGAGGCTTGGAGAATGTCAAGAGCTAATGTTCAGGGTCAAGAACATGCAAGTGTTATGAAAGGGACAAATTTAATGGAAACAATGGAAGGGGCATGAAATAAGGCAGACAAGCATGGGTGTGAATAGAAGTTAGAAATGGCAAATTGTCAGTAGGCTGAAGTGTTTACACTGAAAATTATGGCAGGAGAAAGCTTACGGAGGTTCTTATGCATTAGATTCACTGGTGCATGTAAAAGCTAAACTGGGAAGTGTTTTATACATGTTTTAGGTAGGAGAGTGCAGAGTGGATCAGAGTAGAAAGATGCCAGGATTAGGAGAAAACAAAGTCGCAGCTGAGCCATGTAGACATATGTGATGTGGGCCTGCAGCTGGGTAATGGAGGGCAAGTAGAAGAATTTAAGGAGCAATAACACTTCGTGATAGATTTGCTGTGTTCCAGAAAGGCCCTTTCTAGTTTGCAAAACACACCTGGCTTTATATATAAGCTGTTCCCCCTTAAAGGTAGCCAGTATTCTCATAAACATCACACATACCAGAATCCAAAAGAGTGCCTTGACCAGCAGCTGCTGGATGCAGCGATTTGATCAGTCTCACTTCATCCAACAACAGGCACCTGTGCCAGGGAAATGGTGCCAGGCCCTGTTTTGATAAGTCCACAGCGCTCTCTTTTCTGCCAAATAATCTTGCTCTTAAATATTCACAGAATTATTTGGACTTAAAAACATTTTCATGCCGTCAAGAAGAAAATATCCAGTGACTTCTCTACAGAATTTTGAAACCTGGAAGAAAATAGCTCACACATACTGTCCCTCAAAAGCCAGAGAGACCCTCTCTTCCTCTCTCTAGAAATTAAAGGCTGATCAGAATCTCCCCTTTGGAAATGCACCCACAATTCCAGGTGCTTTCATTTAAAGTTCATGAAGGTCACATTTGAAAATTGAACAATTGTGAAATCTAACAGTTTCTGCCTATCATGAGACCTGATGAGATAGGCGGGGATGGCAAAATTATACCATTCCATTCCAGGAATGTGTCTCAAGAAGAAAAAGTTAACCCTGTGACAAAAGTAAAATTAGTCTCATGTATATAGTTTCTCTTTTGAGAATTGAATGGCATGGTTTTGAACATGTCACAGGCTTAAAGCCTCCCTTGATTCTGGGTATTGTGGAATTAATTGATCTTTTGTCCTCCCACCTTCCTCTTTTCCAACCCACATGCCACAAAACCAAAACATGCTTCTGGGAGTGAGTCTGTCTCACAAAATTCCACTGGAAAACTACATCCATTGGTGAGCCAGGTTGCAACAGTCACTTAACTGGATGGGCACAGGTAATATATCACAATTTCTTCATGAGACACCATATCCCTAAGATTCTAATGCCAAATAAGTAAGAAACCACAAGGATTACTGCAGGTCAGTGTATTTCAAAATCTGATTCTAAGAGTTAGCATAAGGGATCAGAAGTAAAAACTTCTTTCTTTGACTACTTGAGCAGATAGACAAGAAGTGCATCTTCCTTGGCTGATATGGATAATTAGATGAGATGTGACAAATTCTCTTGAGCTAAACTCAAATTTTTCATAAAATCTACCCTTACTTATTCTAATAGTGCTTAGTAGAATTCTAATTAATGATTTATAATGGTATTAATATCGGCAGCTCTTCTGAAAACAACTCTAAGGCTAATGTAAAATATTATAATTGTCATTACTATGTTCATAACCTCATAATATATGTGACCCCTATTTTGACACATAGTTAAATGCTTGTGTAGGGGACTTAAAAGGGGGTGTTCAATATGGAGGAAGATAGCCCATAAATGTTTACAAGAAGAGAGGAAGAAAAGCAAATACCTAGAAATTCACCTTCCCACTCAGATGCCTGACCTCCAAAAGGAAACACCAAGGGCACAGAAGAGTTTAAGTGGTCCCAGCAGAGTTTAGAGAAAAGTTTCTTCTTAGTCTGTGAAGTAGAGCCCAAGGCTTCAAACTTCTGTCCTTGGCTTCCAGGTATCGTCCCAGTAGGGTTTTGTAATATTACAACTTTTTAAAGCCAAAAGGTGAGAAAGAAAACCATATATTTTTAATGTTATTTTTTTCTTATCTTTGTAATGATCTCCCTGAGAAGGGGAATGTAAATTCATGATGCCCTTTAAGTGCAAAATTTGACATTTACTATAACTGAGGAATCCCATTTGTCTTACATCCAATGCCATTTGTGAAAGGGCTGGTTGCTCCCAGACAAGAAGAATAGAAAATAGATTTCACAGATGTGCTGTGATCCCTCTGGTGCTACCAGACTATGCTTATACAGAGGGCTAGTTAGACCCTCTAGCATGTCTTTTAACCTGAGGGCTGTGCTAACCATTCTGACCTGACAGGAGAGGGCCATCACTTAGGGCTGCCCCTTTTCATTCTATAACTCTCAAGGAAGAAAAGGAAAATCTAGAGTTGAAGTGAGAGTGAATTTGTCTATATTTAAAATTATTCATAGCTGTGAGACAATTGAAAAGAACAATGGACAGGAGGGATACTTGTATTTCTTTTTGTTTTTCAAGAGTGCAGACTATGGAATTCTTATTCCTAAGATGCCTCCTTTGCTCATTCTCCTTTGCTGGTTCTTTCTCAGCTCCTCCATCCTGTAAATTTTGCAGTGCATTGGGCCTCTGCTCTTTCATCTTTTCTCCTTTCCTCACTCCCCCCGCTCAGTGTTTCTTGGCTTGCAACACCTTTAAACTAACAACTCCCAAATTTATGTTTCCATCCCAGATCTCTTTTCTCAATGCCAACAGCCCAACTAAAATCACCAGTTGGATATCTGACTGGCATTGAAACTAAACACTTCCAAAATGGAACACCTGGTTTCCTTGTGCAAATCGGGTCTTTTCTCATGTCAGTAAATCTGTATCAACATTCTTTTATTATTCAGACCAACAATTTTGGGGTTATCTTGATTTCTTTCTCTTTTACTCTATATCTAATTCATCAGAAAATTCAATTGGTTGAATTAAAATATGCAGAATTGTCCCTTTATCTCCAATAACCTGATCTAAGCCCAACATCATTTCTAGGTTGGCAGTAGTCTCCATGGCAATCATCTATAAGTAGTCTTCCTGTTTTTGCCCCTTTCACTGTCTAATCTGCATACACAGAAACTAGATGGATGATATTAAAACTCACTCAGAGTAAAAGTTGAAGGCTTTTACCTTCTCAGCAAGACTCTATATTATACTACCCATTACTTCTTTTTCTCATAACCTCTCTGATATCATCTTTGACCATTGTGCTCATTGCTACATTCTTGGTATCTGGAACAGAGCTTGCTGCATCATAGTAGCCTATAAGTATTGGTGGAATGCATAAATTCTTCACTCAAAATAGAAAGTGATAAACTAAGCATGGAATGCTTAAACTCATGAAGTCATTTAGAAGTAGGAACTGCTCCTAAAGATCATCTGTTCACTTCTTCATCTTACAGGTTAAAAACCGAGGGCACAGAAGAGTCTTTGAAAGCTCAAGTGATTTGTCAAAGGTCACATGATTAGTCAATAGAGACAATCTGCTCCTGTTCCACATTAATTCCTTTCTCAAGAATTTTTGTACTTATTTGGACTTTAAGCTATTATTTTTCAAACTTTCCTTCATTCCTATATTCAGCATTCTGATCTTCCCACATGATTTTAGCAGTTTAGCATGGTGATTAACAACACATTCTAGAGCCAGTCTCCCTGAATTCATGTTGCATGAGGTTGAGCAAAATTTTGCTGTCCCCAAAATATGGCTCTTCTGATATTGATTTTAAGCTGGTAATTAAGGGAAATACAGACTCAGGAAGAACTTTTTTAAAAAAATATATTTTATTGATTTTTTTACAGAGAGGAAAGGAGAGGGATAGAGAGTTAAAAATATTGATGAGAAACATCGATCAGCTGCCTCTTGCACACCTCCTACTGGGGATGTGCCCGCAACCCAGGTATTGTACATGCCCTTGACCAGACTTGAACCTGGGACCTTTCAGTTCACAGGCTAAAGCTCTATCCACTGAGCCAAACCGGTTTTGGCAAGGAAAAACTTTTGACCCTTCCTCTTTATTGCCTAAAAGGAATTTAGACAGAGAACGTGCTCCAGGAAGGGAGATATATGTCATCACAGATAACCACAGTTTAATATGGATTAGTGAGTGGTAGACAGGGAGGAACCCAACGACGCCTGCTTGATCAAAGTCCTCTCTGAGTCACATTGAGAAATATGGCCCAGCAAACATTTGTTTTCTAAGCACTTGTTTTTTTATATTCATGCCAATTGCCTTCTTTCCTTTGAAGACCCAAACTTCAACATTTTTCTTTTCCTTAACTCCAGAATAGCATATAGGCCTTAATTGTCATAGCAATTAAATTTGGTTGTTTTCTCTTGTTAATCTGTCTTGTAAATTTGGTTATTAGCCCAGACAGAAGAAATTAAAAAAGTGGGAGGAAAATTAATTTTTTGACCTCTACACAGACTGCTCTGCTTACTGTGTGACCTTAAACAAACTTATATCTTCTCCATATTAAAGAATCAAAGGATTAAAAAGCCAATCTATAGCTGCTATGGAAATAGAATGTAGTTTCCTCAAAAAATTAAAAATACATCAAACAGATGATCCAGCATTCCAGCTTTTGATATTAATCCAAAAGAATTAAAGTCAGTATAACAAAGTGATATCTGTACTCCCCATATTTATACCAGCATTATTCACAATGGCCAAGATGTAAAAAAAACAAACCTAAATATCTATCAACAGATGAATGGATGAAGAAATTGTGTTACATACATAAAATGGAATATCATTCAATATCTTATTTATTTTTAAAATATGTTTTTATTGATTTTAGAGAGAGAAGAAAGAAGGAGAGAGAAGGAGAGAAACATTGATGTGAGAAGCATTGATTAGTCACCTCCATAAGCACCCCGACCAGGAAACAAACTTGCAACGTGGGCATGTGTTTTGACTAGGAATCAAACCAGTAACCCTTCAGTGCAGGGGATGATGCCCAACCAACTGAGCCACACCAGCTAGGACTCAGTTTTTTTCTTTGTTTGTTTGCTTTAAATGAAATACTTCAATATGCAACAAGATGGGTAACCCTGGAGAACATTATGCTAAGTGAAATAAGCCAGTCATTGAAGGGCAAATATTACATGATCCCACTGATATCTGATATCTAAATGACTAAATCTATGGAAGCAGAGACTAGAATGGTGATTGCCAGGGACTGGGGAAATGGGGGAATAAGAAATTTTTGTTCATGGGTTAAAATTTCAGTTATAAAAGGTGAGTAATTTCTAGATATCTGCTGTATAATACTATGCCTTATAGTTAACAATATTGTATTGTACATTTAAAAATTTGTAAGAGGGTAGATCTCATGTTAAATGTTATTTCTACAATAAAAAAAATAGAAAATACATTTAGGATATGATGAAGCAGATTGTTTAACACTGTCAATCATCAAATTATGGAATAATATCCCAAAGGATATGTGAAAATGCCATCATTTAAACCATTTGAAACCTGACTGAAGAAAAGCACACAAACACGCAAAGTTGACCTTGTCTTTTTCCCTACATGGATGACAAGACTATACAAACAGGACCTAAGACAGGGGTGGATTCCACAGACATTCTCCAGACTGCCCACTAGTGTGAGGAAGAAAGAAGATAGGGCTGGAATTGATGACTCACATCAGGATGACTTGCTCAGCATGTTCCTGGCTCAGTTACAACTTCCTGAAGTCACCTTACTCTCAGAAGTTTCCAGAGAATAGAGGAGATCCTTCTCCATTCCACCCTGCATTTGGAATTAGCCTGTGTTTTGTTTTGTTTTGTTTTGTTTTGTATCAGAAACAACTGGTGTAGAAGACCAGACCACACAATCTATAAAGGGCAGACAGAACCTTAGACCAGGGGTCAGCAAACTATGGTCCAAGGGTTAAATTTGGCCCACAGCCTATTTCTCTAAATAAAGTTTTATTGGAATACATCCAAGGCCACTCATTTGCATAGTGTCTATGGCTGCTTTTACAGTAAAAGGGAAGATTTGAGTAGTAGAAACAACTCATGGTCGACAAAGCCTAAGATAATTATTATCTGGCTTTTTATAGGCTCGACCCTTGCCTTAGACTAATAATTAATAATTCAAGCATTTCCAGGGGGAAAAATGTAAAATTATTGCTTTCTTCACATATTTTAAGTTGTGGAATAGGAAAACAAATAATTTGAATAGAATATGGGAATTTTTTATTAATCTAGTCTAAGATAGAACATGCCAGAGCATGGAGCACACATCTGTGACACTAAAGTAGTGTTATGATTAATAATTAAAGCACTAGCTCTGACCACTTCACTCAGTCAGTTGGATTATCCTCCCATGAACCGAAAGGTTGTGGGTTAGATTCCAGATCAGGACACATATCTAGGCTGAGGGTTTGATGTATGTGTGGGAGGCAACTGATCAATTTTTCTCTTACATCGATGTCTCTCTCTCTCTCTCTCTCTCTCTCTCTCTCTCTCTCTCTCTCTCTCTCTTTCTCTCTCTCTCCTCAATAACTATATCCTTGGGTGAGAGGTGAGGATTAAAAAAAATAAAAGAATGTAAGCACTAGGATTACAAAGGCCTGAATGTGAATCCCGGATTTGCTCTTTACCACCCGTGTAACCTTTGCCAAGTTACTTAATATTACCCAGCTCCTATGGCTTGTGAGAGGAGTAAATGAATTACTTCATGTAAAGCACTTAGCACAGTACCTGGTGTATTAGTATGTGCTAAAAAACAAAAAACAAAACTACCTAGTTTTATGATTACTATATAATCAAAAAGTAAACTTAACAAGATTAAAGATGAAGATGATGAAATACAAAAATTAAGCATTACCTGCACAATCTTCTCTGGCATCTCCACAGAGAAGGCCATCATTCTCAGGACTTCTGGTTGAGTTCCCATCTGCCACAACACAGTGGAGGATCACTAAACCTTCAAGTTCAAAACAGAACGAAAACAAACATGAAGACTTGAATATTTCCTCAAAGTAAAATACTCTATCAAAATTATGACCCTTTTATAAAAATAACAAGCCTGTGGCCTCCATTTTCAATTCATTATCCCACAGGAAGGGATGTGTACACAAGCCAGCATGTCTCATTCTTTTAAACTAACAGTGCAGAAGACAGAATTCTCAAACCAGCATAACTATGCACCATAAGTAAGGAAACTTGACCATAATTTGTGATAGAAACTTATCATACAAACAGAAAATAGAGTTCTTAGCCACTGGATGAATTAATAAATGAGTTTCCAGTGAGAATGGATGATAAACAATATGGCAACTTACTTCCTCCATTCCACAGAGACCAAATGTTTCTTAAGTATTAACTACTGAGTTCCTTCCTCTTGGAAAGATATGACTTAGACATGCAATTTGTAGGAATTATTTTAAAACTTTGTTTACATAAAACAAATTGATAATTGTTGAAGCTGGGTGGTGGGTATATAAAGAGTCACTGTGCTGTCCTCTCTACTTTTATATATATTTGAAAATTTCTAAAATAAGAACTTGGGAGGGCTTACAGTAAAGATGGCAGTGTAGATAAATGTGGTACTTGCATCCTCTCACAATCACATAAAAAATACAACTGAACTACAAAACAACAATCATTCAGAACTATCTGAAATCTAGTTGAACAGAAGTCCTATAACTAAGGATACAAAGAAGCCATATTAAGAATGGTGGGAAGGGGGGGAGGAATGAATGGCAGGGGGATCAAGGCATAAAATGAGCTAGTCCCACTCACACAAGTGGTGGATAAAAAATGAGAAGGATATCTCAGCTATGGTGTTACTCCTTGAGGAGCAAGGGGTCCCAGCTGCACAACTAGACTTCCAACCCAGGGTTTTAGTGCTGGGAAAAGAAGTACTCATAACTTCTGGCTGTAAAAAACAGTAGGGAGCCGAAACTGGTTTGGCTCAGTGGATAGAGCTTCGGCCTGTGGACTGAAAGGTACCGGGTTCAATACCGGTCAAGGGCATGTACCTTGGTTGTGGGCACATCCCCAGCAGGGGGTGTGCAAGAGGCAGCTGATCGATGATTCTCATCGATGTTTCTAACTCTCTATCCCTCTCTCTTCCTCTCTGTAAAAAAATCAATAAATATATATTTTTAAAAAAGGACAAATGCTATAGTGCCCCAAATACCATATAATTTAAAAACAAACAAACAAGCAAACAAACAAACAAAAAAAAACAAAAAACAGTTGGGACTGTGGCTGAGTGAAAGGGCATTCCTCTTAAAGGGCTCACCCATGAATTTACTCAGACTTACTCACTCTGAGCTGCAGGTACAGCAACTTGAAAGGAACCAGGGATATACTGTGATGAAATGAGTTGTCTGGCATCTAGGTGTTGGCAAAGGCCATTGCTCCTTTTTTGAGACACTCCCCACTCCACAGAGCCAGTAGATGGGTGCCATATCTGAGTCTCCAGCAAACTGACTATCACTATTCACCCGTCCTTGTAATTCCGAGACCCTGTCCCACCAACTTTTGGGCACACCCAAGTATTTCTAATGGATTTTCCATATAAATGGCCTATCTTGGCTCATTCTTTGGACTCTTGAGAGATTTTTAAATCTCTCAAACAAGCAACAACATCTGACTGCAGCACACCTTGTACCTCTCTCTAAGTAGCCCCAGGCCTGGCCTAGTAGCATCCAGTCTTAGTTCTCAGCTTAACCTCTCCTGAGCACCTCCAAGCCAGCACAAATAACATCCACTGCAGATCACTCAGTAGCTTGTGCCAGTTAGCCCCAGGCAGAACAGGTGGTTGCTGACCTTGGCCTATACCTTCTGGAAGGCCCTGGAGCCAGCACACCCAGTGGACAACTTCAGATCACATCTGGCCTGGTGGGATTGGGCCTAAAAGGGCAGTCCGACATCCCTCGAGGGGTCCCAGATTGGAGAGGGTGCAGACTGGGCTGAGGGACACTCCCTCGCCCCAATTGTGCACTGGTGGGGTCCCTCAGTCTGGTCTATACCTTTTCACAATCCAGCACCCCTTGGGGGATATTGGAGAGCCAGTTTCAGCCTGATCCCATGGGCCAGGCTGAGGGACCCCACTGCTGAACAAATTCGTGCACCAGGCCTCCAGTTTTGTTATAATGGCCAAAAGTGGCTAGAGAGGGAATTTCTACTTTGCACACTCTGAGACTTGAAATAAACTGTAGTTTATCTAGGAGATAGTAAATGGATATTAGATTTATGTCTCTGGAACTCTTAAAGAGAAGGCAAAGCAACAGGATCTACATTTGGGAGTCATGGAAAAGAAACTGGTATTTCATGCCATGGAAGTGGGGTACTCAGAAAGATCTATGTGAGAATGGAAATATGATTAAGGACAGAATCCTGAAGAACATACATAAAATAGAGGGGTAGAAAGAGAAACATCTTCAAGTGACTGAGAAGAAGAAGCCACCGAAGTAAAAAGAGAGAGTTTTCCTAAAAGAATTTGATCAACAGTGCAAAAAAGATTGATGGAGAATTACAGATAAGAGCTGAAACACATTCATTGGATATACAACCATAAAGCACCAGTCATATGTTGCTAGAGAAACAATAGTGGCATGAAGAGGATGCAAATAATTACAGATTATGCTTCAAAGATGTGAAACTGAAGAAGGGAGTGAGAAGACTAGTCAATATGTATATAGGAAAACGATTTTTCTTGTTGTTTCAAATGCGAGAGAAAATGGACAAAAATAAGACAAAGGGATAGAAGAAAGGCCTAGCATGACTTACCAGTAGATGCAGAAAACCTTGGAAAGTTTAGCAGAACGGCAGGGACTCTCCTCTAATTACTGAAGTCCCCTCTTATCCATAGGAAATGTTCCAAGGCCCCCTGTGAATGCCTGAAACCTCAGATAGTACCAAGCCCTCTATTTTTTATGTTTTCTCATATATATATATCTCTCACATCTAATTTAGATAGGTACAGTAAGAGATGAATGAAAATAACTGAAAATAACTGAAAATAAATCAGCTATCACATCTGCCATATAACTTTTATTATGTAATAAAAGTTATATGGCATTATTAAGTAAAATGAGGCTTACTTGAACACTGCCATATCTGGTCAGTCCATTTAATAATTGAGACAGCTACTTAGTGACCAATGGGTGGGAAGTATGAGCAGTGTGGACACGCTACCCAAGGGGATGCACTGCTCCAGCAGGACAAAGAAGGAGAGCAAGAGATGTGATCATGCTACCAGAATGGCAAGCAATGAAAAGTCTTTAGAGAATAGAGCTTAAATGTATTTTATATTGTATTTTGGATACCTCACTCCATTGTTCAAAGAAATCCAATTCTAGTTTGAAATGAATGGGCACCATCCAATGGGTTTCTCAATTTTCACACTATTGATATTTGGGGCTGGCTAAGTCTTCGTTGCAGGAGGCTGTGCATTGTGGGGTTCTTAGCAGTGTCTGTGGCTTTTACCCTCTAAATGCCAGTAGCACCCCTCCTTTCACTCCTAAGTTCTCACAGCAAAAAATGTCTCCACACATTGCCAAATATCCCTGGGAAAAAAATGTTTGTGGTTGAGAACAACTATAATTCTTTCCTAATTCTTTCAGTACTTTAAAAAAAAAAATTTTTATTGATTTTTCACAGAGAGGAAGGGAGAGGGATAGAGAGCTAGAAATGTTGATGAGAGAGAAATGTCGATGAGAGAGAAACATCAACCAGTTGCCTCTTGCACACCCCCTACTGGGGATGTACCCTCAACCAAGGTACATGCCCTTGACCAGAATGGAACCTGGGACCTTTTAGTCCGCAGGCCGAGGCTCTATCCACTGAGCCAAACCGGTTTTGGCTCTTTCAGTACTTTTTAATCCAATATATAGCTTTCATTTTGTATCTACTGCTTTAAGTCAATTGCACATAATCAAAGTCTTAAATTTTGACGTCTTAGGGAAAGTACCATTACTGTGGAAAGATCACCAAACTCATTATAATTCGCTATAAAATTTTGAGTTCATTAACAAACTGTCCTGACCTTTTCCTCAAGAAAAATTAAAATCATAGGTTCCCTGCCCTTCCCATAATCTAATAAATGTCAATAAAATAAAAATACCATAACATAGTTTGTAAAGGAACATAATGCACTATTATAATAATCATTATCTTTATCAGAGAAGGTACAGATTATATTTTAGACAAAATATGGTACATAGATATGAAAAACATTAGATTTTCATTTAAGAGACTCACTAATTATATATTTCAAAATTAGTAAGAATATTAGAGGCATTAAGATCTTTTACCCACTAACTTTCAACTCCCATAAAATCATTTCTTGGGAGAAGTGATCTCTCCCACCTTTATTATTTCAGTACAGAGACGTCACTCTCTTCAAAAGCATTCAATTTCAGTGACACCATTCCTCCATTCTATCAATCACAGTCATTCATTCATTCAAAAATTTATTAAACAGAATGAAGAAAGGCCCTAATTGTTGGCCAGACGTCACTCTCTTCAAAAGCATTCAATTTCAGTGAGACCATTCCTCCATTCTATCAATCACAGTCATTCATTCATTCAAAAATTTATTAAACAGAATGAAGAAAGGCCCTAATTGTTGGCCAGGCCTAGGGACCCTACCTGTGTACAAATTTCATGCACCAGGACTGTGGAAAGATCACCAAACTCATTATAATTCGCTATAAAATTTTGAGTTCATTAACAAACTGTCCTGACCTTTTCCTCAAGAAAAATTAAAATCATAGGTTCCCTGCCCTTCCCATAATCTAATAAATGTCAATAAAATAAAAATACCATAACATAGTTTGTAAAGGAACATAATGCACTATTATAATAATCATTATCTTTATCAGAGAAGGTACAGATTATATTTTAGACAAAATATGGTACATAGATATGAAAAACATTAGATTTTCATTTAAGAGACTCACTAATTATATATTTCAAAATTAGTAAGAATATTAGAGGCATTAAGATCTTTTACCCACTAACTTTCAACTCCCATAAAATCATTTCTTGGGAGAAGTGATCTCTCCCACCTTTATTATTTCAGTACAGAGACGTCACTCTCTTCAAAAGCATTCAATTTCAGTGACACCATTCCTCCATTCTATCAATCACAGTCATTCATTCATTCAAAAATTTATTAAACAGAATGAAGAAAGGCCCTAATTGTTGGCCAGACGTCACTCTCTTCAAAAGCATTCAATTTCAGTGAGACCATTCCTCCATTCTATCAATCACAGTCATTCATTCATTCAAAAATTTATTAAACAGAATGAAGAAAGGCCCTAATTGTTGGCCAGGCCTAGGGACCCTACCTGTGTACAAATTTCATGCACCAGGACTGTGGAAAGATCACCAAACTCATTATAATTCGCTATAAAATTTTGAGTTCATTAACAAACTGTCCTGACCTTTTCCTCAAGAAAAATTAAAATCATAGGTTCCCTGCCCTTCCCATAATCTAATAAATGTCAATAAAATAAAAATACCATAACATAGTTTGTAAAGGAACATAATGCACTATTATAATAATCATTATCTTTATCAGAGAAGGTACAGATTATATTTTAGACAAAATATGGTACATAGATATGAAAAACATTAGATTTTCATTTAAGAGACTCAAAGACATCTTGATATTGACTTGGTTTTTGCCTTCCTGTAATTTTACTCTGCAACATTAGAATCACTTAGAATAAGTGCAATATCTCTTTTTCTTTTTTCCATGATAGATTATCATATATTTGAAACCAGCTATCAAGTTTTCTTGAAAGAATTTCTTTTCTTCAGGCTAAATGCCCTAGTTCCTTCAACTGTATTTTACCTGACATCATCAAGACCTTCATAAGCTTTGTCACTGTCCCCTAAGTGCAAGGTCAGAATAAGTGTCATTTCACCTGGTCTGGCAAAGACAGCATAGATGGGGCACTAAGCCTTCACATTGTGGGCACCATATTTCTAATAATGTAGCCCCAAAGAGTCAGCTTTTTTTTTTGGTTGCTCCATTAAATACTTGGGGTTCATTTGGGTTATATTAAAATGAAGTTAGATTGTTTTTGTACTGCTGGGAAGCACTGTATTAATGGGATTATTTATTCTGTTTTGTGTCATTTTAGTTTTTTTCCTAAAAATAAGATTTTACACTTGGCCCTTTTAGATGTTATTGTGTTAGATTTCACTATCATTCAAATATTTTACAATCTTTTTGCTTTCTTATTATTTCATTTGATCTTACCTCCCTGCTTCACATGACATGAAGAATTTCTCAAATGCATTAAAGCAAAGAAACAATAAAATAAAATAATGTTAGATTAGCTTGTTTGCTAAGTGATTAAAAATGGAGTCCCTATTTCCAGGGTTACTTTTTAAATATTAAGTCCACTCATAAGATTAAAGACAAAAAGGAAAAGAAACCCTTTTCTCCTTTAATGAGTCAAAGCTCCATTTACTATTACTGTTATGCACTTTGAGATTCTCAAATTAAAAATTACTGAATGTATTAAAGTATTATCCCTGTCAGCCAGCATGGGGGATGAAGTCATTGAGAACAATACAGGCATTGAAAGAGACACAGCATGACAAGGAGCATGACCCACTGTCTCAAAGTTACTGCTGATGCTGAGGTAAGTCGTATACCAGCTGGGTCAACTATTTAAAAACATCAAATGTGACCAACCTAAACAGTCATGTACGTTGTATTTGCCTCATCTCTGAGCTGAATTTTCCATTCTTAGAGCCAAGAGCATTTTAACCAGGAATAGGCAAAAGTAGGTTTACAGTTGTTTATATGGCAAATAATACAATAATTCATAAATAATGATACAAGAATAAATTATAAACCTACTTTTGCCCAACTCTGTATTTCAAAAATAAATATAACATTATCACAAAATGTCACTTAATCTATATTCTGATAATTTGGGACATCATTTTTAGATATCCTCACATCTACTTGTGTCTAATAAACCCATTGATTTCTTATCAATCTTATTTACGATTTGAACCTCACTCCACCCCCCGTTAGAAAATCTAACTGTAAATTAAAGGATAATGTATTAAGTTATGAATATAATCAGAAGTTGGAAGACTCTTTCATAGTCAAACACATTTTCATTTATTTTAAAGGGAAGCAGATTAATGGTACAAGGATATGTTTCAAAAAATGAAAATGGATTTGAATCTTGATGTACCTTTTAATTATGAGTTTTATGATTATGATTAAGTTATTCAATTTCAGAGTTCCCACCCATAAACTGAGGCTCACAATATATAACTTACACATTAAAGATTTACCTATGTGCTTAAAGGAATGAAAAAAATAAATTATGAATTAGTAAGCCTGGTAATGTCTGGCACATGGTAGTCACTCAACAAAATAGCAGCTATAGGAGATCTGAGGTAAAAAAAAGGATTCTAATAACTCTGATAAAACATTCTCCCTCTCATAAATGGCTATTGAAAAATTCCTACATTTATGGTGTGATTTGCCTTCTGTATAAAACACATTTATGAAATAAACTACATAAGATAAATATACCTACATTAGAGGCCAAATACATGAAGATTTGTGCAAGAATGGGCCTTCCTTCCCCTGGCTGCCTACTACACTGCCTTCACTCTGGCCAGAGCCATCTTTTCACTCAGAACACCTGTGTCATGACCATGGCAACAATGTAAGCACGCCGCCCCTGCCCTTGGCTCCTTGGTGCAGGTGCATGCAAATTAAACCGCCATCTTTGTTGGATTCATTTGCATAGTCACTCCTGATTGGCTGATGGGTATTACATGGTACGGTCAATTTGCATTTTACTCTTTTGTTATTGTAGATATACAGTATACACTAAGCAGTGTGTTTATATGTATGTACTCAGTGAGGCAAAACCATTTGTTGGTCTTTCCTCATTCTGTTTCTTTCCAGTGGTTTTTTAAAAGAGATTTGAAGTGCCTCAACTGATTGGTAGAACTATGGTGTCTTCTACATGTGTGGTTCTCTATACTCTTAACACAGTTTTGCCAGTGACTCAGCACACTGCTTATACCAGATGAGATTACTGATTCAGTTAGTTGTTTAAGTGATTCAGTGACACAAATATAATAGACTAGAGGCCCGATGCACAAAATTCATGCAAGAGTAGGTCTTCGCAGCCCTGGCTGCCTCAGCCCTTACAGCCTTGGCTTTATCCAGAAGGTCCTCTAGAGAGTCATTCTGCTGTTTTGCTGTTCAGTCAATATGCATATTATGCTTTTATTATTATTATAAATAAAGTCAGATCTTAGATGATATTATTTCAAAACCCAGTTTATTATAAATTATCTTTCTGGCTTTGGAAAAATAGAGTTAATAAAGTTTTTAAAGTTTAAAATCAATATTCTGGGAAATTTTCACACTATATCTTTATTGTAAAGAATAAAAACAGAACCTTAAGTATGCAGTATAGATTTAGAGCATTTTCCAAATTCAAAAAGAGATCCCATCTAACATGAAGCTGAGAAAATATCCAGGGATAGAAATGATGTTTAACATTGGGCTGTGGTTGGCTAAGACAAAAACTGTGAAATAGGTGAATTTGATATTGGTGTTCTTCTCCATTTTCCCCCCTGTAATTATCGTTTTTATTGACCTCCTATAATCCAGCATCCTTATACTACTTCAATATTCCCCCAAATAGAACATAATTCTTTAATGCATTACCATTTCTAAATGTATTTGATTTTAAAACAGACCTGCAAAGGAAAAAATGACTTTACTAAAAGAGATACATGAGAATCAAGTGTCCCAACCTGAGTTTTAGAAAGCAGAGACTGAGAAACAGATTAAGAGATTATCACTTTAGCCGAAACTGGTTTGGCTCAGTGGATAGAGCATCAGCCTGTGGACTGAAAGGTCCCAGGTTTGATTCCAGTCAAGGGCATGTACCTTGGTCGCGGGCACATTCCCAATAGGGGGTGTGCAGGAGGCGGCTGATCGATGTCTCTCTCTCATTGATGTTTCTAACTCTCTATCCCTCTCCCTTTCTCTCTGTAAAAAATCAATAAAATGTATTTTAAAAAAAGAGATTATCACTTTATTTGAGAGATACAAGGTCTGGGCTGTGAGAATGAGAGAAGAAATAAACGAAAAAGAAAGAGGCAAAGCAAAGCAATTTGTGTACAAAGTGAAACCCAGAGACACAAATTTGCTCAGACGACATGTTCACCCATACAGGAGCTGGGCTAAGTATTCCAAAGGAACTATGTCTTCAATGAGTCCACAGGAAAAGAATGAAGGAAGAATTTGTCTGTTCCAATCACTTTCATCATTCATTTTCTACTTGACAAAATGTCCTTCACGGAATACTAATTTCCTTAATTTCTGGTCCCTTGGTGAGTGAGAGCCAGAACTCATGTTTTGGGAGATAATGTTGTACAAAAAAAGGGGTGACCTGGTATGGGTAGGGAGCAGAGTAAAAGACAAAGAAGGTACTTGAGGGGGTTTGAAGAGGTGCACCATGTTTGTGTCCCGGTACAGTGAAGGATATCAGGACATCTTATGGAGAGCCATGTTCTAGGACAGGGAAGAATTTTTCCAAGGTCTCTCAAATTGTGGCACCCAGAGAACAGCCTAATCTGTGAAACTGAGAGATAGGTTTTTAGATTTCCAGGGCCAGGAAGGGAAGCAGAGATGAGGGCAAAGAAATAAGAAGAAGGTCTTCGTAAACAGTTTATGTCCATTCAAACTTAGGAAAACAAAATATGAACTCCTTTCTCCCCCAATGTAAAATTCTATTCCAAACAGTAGAAAAAATATCTTGCTGTTTAAGATGGAGAATGATGGATCACACTTTTTCTTAACTCATCAAAGTACTCCACATTCATATTTTTAAAGCCTGGAGAGGAAAGTAATTTAACAACCTGTCATATATAAACTGACTCATATATCTGAAAACTGTCAACACCAATGTAAACGCCTTTGCCAGTAAATCATGCTCTTTTTTTTTCACCATGATTGTTATTAAATCTGTGACAACATTGACTAAATTGAATGGGACCCCATAATAACCTGTAGCTAGTTTCTTAGTAATCATCATTGTCAAAACTTGACTTTTTGATTCCTATTCCTTTATGACAGGAACAGATCAGTCAGACATTGTAATACTTTAAATGAGAAGCTCCATGTGTCACTCAATTTCCACAATAGTTCAGAGAGAGGAGGCAAAAAAGAGCCAAGAAAAAGAACAATTTGATCCCAGGGAGGATTATCCAAGTGCAAAGTGAGGAGGAAGAGTGCAGTTGGCCTTTGGATCTAGAGATAACACAGCCTTTGACCCCTGGGGAAGGAGCCATCAGACTCTAATAGTGGTACAGAAGAGAACATAGAGTTTGAAGTAGCTGCTTAACCAACCTGAAAACCATACACAAACCCACCCAGAATTTAGGTTTGTAAACTTAGGTTAATCAACCCAACTTAGCATTAATCATTATTATCTTTATTAATGAAATCATTGCAGAGATCAGAAATAAATAAATAAATAAATAAATAAATAAATAAATAAATAAATAAATAAATGTTAGGTAGTATCCTTAAAGTACCAGGTATACAAGAAATAAATTCTCTTGGAATTACAAAAAGAGGCAATGTGTTAAGTGAAGAAAATGTTTCATAGAAGATGGGACCTAAACAGTAGTAAAGGCAATGACATAGAAATGAGTTTGATATGTTTGGGACACAATGAATTAAGCTGTCCAGCTGGAACAAAAAAAATATAACAAACAAGAATTTTTTAAAAAGGGACTTCTTGATGTGTATGGTAGGAACATGAAAGAATTCAATTGATATTCTTGTGTAACCTATGGAAGCAAGACTCATTAAGAAATGGTCACACCACATATTTCCAGTTGGAGCTTTGTAATGTCTTTTCACCACATTCTGAAAGATAGATTCCCAATTAAGGATCTGAGTAGTCTAGAAACCCATTCAATAAGTATTTAATAGTGGTGAATGCTGTTGAATAGAAATTAGTAAGAAAGAATGGGGTGTGTTTCCTTTGGTATGCTTTGCTAAGGCAAATGAGAAACATAGCTTATTATTCTTTTCTGTAGTTTAACTGGAATATAAATCACACTTCCAGTCACTCTTTTAACCCTAAATTACAGGATAATTGTGATTTAGTTTTTGCCCTAGTTGGTTTAGCTCAGTGGCTAGAGCATCGGCCAGTGGACTGAAGAGTCCCAGGTTCAATTCCAGTCAAGGGCACATGCCTGGATTGCTGGCTCAAGCCCTGGTAGGGGATGTGCAAGAAGTGGCCAGTCGATGATTCTCTCTCATCATTGATGTTTCTATCTCTCTCCTCTTCTCCCTTCCACTCTGAAATCACACACACACACATGCGCGCACACACACACACACACACACACACACGCAAACATTTTTTTAATTTATTTTTTTTTAAAATATAGTTTTAAAAGCAAAAACTGAGCCTGTTGCATAGGATCAGTACTACACCCCAAGATAAGGATCACGAGAAGGCATGTTCACTGTATCCAGTTTTGAGGGGGAAATCTCAAGTAATTTTATTTCATTTTCAAAAATTCTTTACCATTTGTTTCCCAGGTCTCCAAGTTTCCTACCTTTTTATTCCTTCCCAGAGAAATCTACTGACAATTTCTTAGTATGAAATTTTACCAACCAACCTCCAAAGCATTTCCAAAGTACAGTAACATCATCCTGAGTTCTTAGACACATAAGAATCATTGGTAGTTATTTGGTCCACCTCTGTCTCACCTAGGAATCACCTCTGTACAACTTTCTGTAGTGTCATTCAGACCACAAACTTGTCCAGGCATGGGGAGCTCACCACCTCCCAAGTCAGTAGTTTCCATTGTTTCAAAGTTCTACTTAGAAGGAAATTCTGCCTAAATTAAGACAAGAGCTCTGCTTTCTGGAATTAATAAATAAATACCACCATTTATCTCCAGGACTCTTTTCATCCCTGCAAAACTGCATATCTAGACCCACTAAACAGTAACTCCCCAATCCCTCCTCTCCTGGCTCCTGGCAACCACCTTTCTACTTTCTGTTCTCTATGATTTTGCTTTTGTCTTCTTTTAATATAATGCTATTCAATCTTATAAAATATCCATGGACTCAGATTTGAACACATATATACTGAGGATTTATTATGTCATAGGTACTGTGCTAGATCCTAAAATTTTAATCAGTTAACTTATTTCTTTATATTTTTCAGCCATATTTTTTTAGCTAGGTGATTGTCCAATCTCTTGTAGGATCTTTAAAATACATATATAATAAACTTTATTTTGATACAGGTTTTCCCCATTATCCAAAAGTATAATATTCTTATGAAACCTTTAGTAAGCTAAAATGGCATGAAGTAAAGAAGCAATTACCTCAGAACAAACACATCTTGCTAACGGATGCACAAAAGAAGCAGAAATAAAACCCACATGCTCACAGACACAGTACAATGTTATGGCCGCTTGATGCTGAGATGCTGAGGGTAGTTCCTGGGTAAGAAGCGTGGGGGCACTCTTAGCGCTCAGAGTGCTCGCTGCCTCTATCATGGCTGGCTACAAAACAAATACTGAATGCTGCTTTTGGTTTTCACAAAAATGAAAATTTTCTTAGGATTTCTTTCACTTAGTAAAACCCAGTATTAAGGTAGGACTTTTGTAAAAGTGGAGTAGTGTAAAGTGAACTTTTGAAAGGCAAGGGAGACCTGTAGATTTAGATTTATAGGAAACTGCTAAGTATACAGCATCCCCATAGTATACTCTCACTCACTCCCATTTCCTGAACGTTATCATTTTGCATTATTGAGGTACATTTATCAATACTAAGAATCAACATTGATCCATTAATATCCACTAAAGCCAAGGCTTTATTCTGATTTCACCAACTTTCCATTAATGTTCTAATTCTGTGTCAAGATTCTTAGCAGCCTCTGGTCTGTGACAGGTTCTCAGCTCCACCTTCGAGAGGGGCAGTATCTATCTATCTATATATATATATATATATATATATATATATATATATATATATATGTATATATATATATAACTTGCAATTATTCTGTTTTTCCTTCTCTTGGAAACTCTTCAAAGAGTTATATTTATAGGAACATATTAACTGGACTTCAGTGGGTCTGGGGAGAGGCCTGATAACCTTTACTCTTTACATTCCTTGGGAGAACAATCAGATTTTATATATATATATATATAACTTGCAATTATTCTGTTTTTCCTTCTCTTGGAAACTCTTCAAAGAGTTATATTTATAGGAACATATTAACTGGACTTCAGTGGGTCTGGGGAGAGGCCTGATAACCTTTACTCTTTACATTCCTTGGGAGAACAATCAGATTTGGAGTCCAAAATAGTTCACATCTCCATGGGGGGGGGGAGCAGGGGGGAGCTCTAATTCACACATGGTACCATAAACTTATCTCTCTTGGGTTAACAGCCTCAGAGTCTCATAGATGTTCTACTTGTTCCTTCTCCTTCCTAACCCACTCATGATTTGTCATTATATCCTATCAACTCTTGCTTAGAAATATTTATTGAGTTTATTCCTTTCTCTTTATTGCCTGGTCCAGACTTTCTGGGCTAGTTAACAGTAGCTTTCTCTTTACTTGCCTCTTATTGTATTAGTTTCTCTTTTTCTGATCTACTCTGCACACTATAACCAGTATTTAAACCACTGCATACTCTTCATAATTTCCCTACTGAAAAATGCCGCAATAGCTACCCAGTACCCATTAGTATTTGTACTCCCAAGAAGAGGTCTTCTGGCATGAGTTAGAGGTCCTCTGACATAACAGTACTAAATTAAGTAAGGCTAACTGAATTAATACACCCATGATTTTCCAAAGAGGGAAATGTTACATTAGTAACTCAACCAACTCAGTAAAATTGAAATAAGGCAATAAAGCTGAACACAAACATTGTTCAATTTTTGTCACTGTTTTGGAATTAATGTTTCTAATCTACAGGTCAGATAAATAATATAGTACATATTCTCAAAAGCAATGTGAAGAATAAGTAAAAGTATTTCATGGCTATTTGACTTAGCCCTGCTGATAAGCAAAGTAGGTTATTACCTAATTGATGTGACTTAATATTAAATGCCCCATATCTGTCAACCATCTAAAAAGTTATCTTATTTCTTTGAATTTTAGCAATTAGAAATTCATTTAAGCTACCAAGATTCTCTTTTCAAGATACAAATATGCCTGGGAAAGCTAGGAGCCATTACAGGATGAAGCATACCCATTTCAAGCAAATTGCTTTCCTCTTAAGTTGTAGTCTGAAGTACTCCTGACTGGACTTCAGATTCTTTGTGAACCCAGAGGTCTGTCAGAGCAATTTGAAAGTGCATCATGATCATGGCTTCAGCCTAAACTGCATGCAGCCCTGATTCTGGCTTGTCTGGCCCCTCCTGGAAAGACACTGATCCTTAGGGAGATGCTTATGAGCATGGTTCATGGATATTCATGTCTATATCCTGGCATGAGCTGACTACAATGAAAGGGTGAGAAAAAACAAGATGAGGTTTTCCCTCCAGGCTCTCTGTGGACTTAAGGGGCACAGGAGTACTGGGGTGAACAACCTCCACAGAGATGAGGCAGTGCCAGAGGCTTGCGCCCATGGGAGAGACATAAGTATCCTCTGTCCTTTGCATCTTCCATTTGGGCACAGGCATTGGCAGGCCAAGCTTCAGCATGCCTGCAGTACTGGGCTCTCCCAGAATTATTTGGGCATTTCCACACCACGAGAGAGCATCATGCAATGGCAAAAACTGATTTGTAACAGTTGTTAATATGCAAGTGTGGCCTGTGAAACATGAGGTTTTTGAAGAGAAAAAACACATGCAAAAACTCGATGCTCTTTTAAGTCAAAATCACATCTGAAGAGGCAAATCCTAAAATCTTTGGTGTTTGGGGCTTCATTTACATCATTTTTACAATGGGAATTTTACCTGCTGCCACCTTCTGCTTTATAACTTTAAAGCTAGATATTATTGTACAATCATGAATACATTTATGTTTTCTAGATTTAAATAAGAACTTGCAACTTTAGATTTTAATGAGAGCATATTTTTTACCTTAAAACACACTCAGTGCTGTCCTCACAAATAACCAAATATTGTCCTGTCCAGAGGGTTGGGGCAGGGTGTTCCTGCTGAAGACTGCTCTGTGTAGGAAGAAAAAAGACTGAGGTTACAGGCCCTCCAAAGGAATTCACTTAAGCTTCATACCAGATTTGAGAAGGCTGGTTTTACCTGCCTAAAGTTGGAACACGCCAGACATCATTCAAGCAATCCCTAGGCTGGGGATACAAGTTCTACCTTGTGATTCCAGTGTAGCTTTCAGACATTCTTCTCTTAGCAACCGCCCACCTTACAGTGTAAAGCATTGAGACACACCTCATTGTGTGGATAAGGCCCCAGAGAGGTCAATTCTACTCTTCCAAAGTTTATGATTTGATCCCAGATTTACCTTCCCTTATGAATAAATGAAAAAGAGAGAGGGGGAAAGAAAGAAAGAGGAGGAGGAGAGGAGGAATAGGAAAGAAGGAAAGGAAGGATGGAGGGAAGGAGAGAGAGAGGAAGTTTCTTGACCTTGAAGATATTGAACCTCCAGTGTCAGGAAATTTGGAAGGCATATTCTCCAGGGTACTTATTTTAATTCTGGTAGTAAATAAAGCCCTTAGGGAAGGTTATTAATTTATTTGGTCTAATTACACTATTTCATACTATAGTGGCCTGAAAAAGTTAATTTACCATTTGAAGAGCATGAATGATAAATACTTACACCAAGTTCTGGCACTTTACAATACTGAACAAAGATTTGTTTGGTTTTTTTTTTTTTGGTTTTTTTTGTGTTTTTTTTTTTTGTGTGTGTGTGTGTTTTAACTTAGGTGTGCTTTATTGTTCACTAGTGTCAATGGAAAATAAAAATAAAAATAATGCTCTGTTGGAGGATAGCATGGCTATTGCTGGCTAGGGTGTCATCTCAGTGTGAAAAATGCATAGGGCCCTGATCCTCTGGGAAGGAGAGAATATCAGAAAGCAAGAGGAAGAAGATGGTGCCAAATCCTTGGCTTAGTGTGCTCCTCTCCTTTTATATGGGTTCATTAATAATCTATCCCATAATCTCTCTATCAAGACTTTATAGACTGCTACGTGGAGGCTAGCATGGGATTCTGAAAATTAACATTTTTGTTGATTTTTGTTCCTCTGGACATATGGGTTGCTTGGGGCACTAAAATGGTGGGGGGGGGGGGGAAATGCATCATAATTTGTATAATTTAAACAGTGGGGAGGAAGGGCCAGACCTCTGAACTGCATTTCATATGTAAATGCAGTTTACATATGGGCCTTTTGGATGTCCATGAAATAGAAGTTCTCTACTGAGGAGGCATGCTTCCTTCCACAAGAGGAATCTTGCAAGAGAAATATATTATAGATCAGACTAAACACAACTGTACCCTTTAGTTATTTTGGAGGCGAATTTATTAATCTTAAAAGATAATTCTGGGTGCTGCTTTCTGTCTTTGAAAGCTAAGAGGATGCCTTTGTGTTCCAGAAAATGCTTGGACCAGATTCCTCTTCTCCATAAAGGAGGAGGCGTGATGAAATAGAGACAGGCAAAAAACAAAACAAAAAACAAAAAACAAAAACATTCTTCTTGTTTTTGCAGGTCCGATAGAGCACACGAATTAAATAAGTAAAAGTACAACGAATAAGTGAATAAATAAAGACATAAATGACATTTCTAAAGGAGTCCAAACTCCCAGATAGCCAACAAAGGATACATGCAAATAGAGGGCTTGTAAGTTGTCAAATGCCTGAGGTTAACCGCAGTAGTGCTTGGCTCCAGTCCCTCCAAGAGACTAGCAATTGGCTGGGGGAAAGTTAGAATTCCAGAGCACATGTGAACCTCTGCTTCTCCCAGAGAGTTGAGCGCAGGCTTCTCCCTGGGCTGCCTGCAGGCCTTGCAGGACAGACACATCTGACTCCCCTGCGGTGCATTCCCTCCCTGCTCCCCGGCTACCTGTTTACTGCCCCAGGAGGAGGGACAGGAACAACCCAGCAGGTGGAGCGGCTGAGCTGGCCCCAGGGCATCCCCGAGATGAATTTACGTGTGGGTGTGGGGCAATTTGGCTGGGAACCACCTGGAGGCTACCACCTCGCCTTCCTGCGCCTCACTGCTGGTGGGGTGTGTGCAGAAAGAGCAGAAATAAATAGGAGGCTCCCTCCTCCCAGCGACACTCAGGATCCGAGGCCGCCGCCCTGGGTGTTTGCCTGCCCTGTAGCCAGGGTTCCAGCCGGAGGAGTAGTTTCGTTTCCTTCTGGCTCCCAGGATTAGTTGCCAGGCACCTCCTTGGACGCCCATGTGGCCTGGAAAAGAGGCTCAGAAGGAGGCGGGAGGCTCGTCCAGGGGCTGCCCGCCCCGCAGCGCGGGTTTGATGAACCTGACCGCCCCGGGCAGCGGCGCGGGCTCCCTGCCGCTGCTCCTGGCCCTGGGTAAGTGGGTGCAGGAGACCCAGGAGGGAAGCTGGGGTTGCGTCACAGGGAGAGCGACCTCTGATCGGAGCTGGCACCTGGACCCAGGGAGCTGTGGGGCTGACAGGGGCAGGTCAGGGAACTTGGACCGCTGGGAGAGTGCGACTTTTGAAAGGGCTGGCGATGGGGCACCTGCTGGGGCTGCGAGAGGGCGGGAGGGACCCGTGGCCCAGCGGCTGGTGCTGCAGCTGTGAGCACAGAGCGCAGGACCAGGCAGGCTGCCCTCAAAACCTAGGGGGGCCCCGTGGGGGCACCGTGGTCATGAGTGAGAATTGGTGGGAGGAAAAGCAGGAGCATGGAAGATGAAGAGAAAGATATCCTGGGAGTAGTTGGAAAGAGAATTCCTTGGCTTAAGATGTGGGTTGGCAGTGCTGGGCAAGGTGGGTGGGTCTTTGCTTGGTGTGTGTGTGTGCCAGAGGTGAGAGAGAGATTACCCCTGGGGAGACTGGAGCTGGCCTAGATTTGGGGTTGAATTCTTACACCTGTTTCTCGCTGGGGCAGCTGGGGGAGCTGTAGGAGAAAAGACAACTTCTGAGACCAGAACCTCCTGTTGCTGATATAGGGAAGCGAAGGAAAAGGAAATGCTAGACGGGGATGCGTGTTCTAAGGCGCTGTTAGGGTATTTCACCGCTGAGTGACCATCATAGAGTGTACTCACACTAACTTAGAAGATATAGCCTAATGCACACCCGGGCAAGAAGGTATAGCCTCGTCCTCCTAGGTCCCAAGCCTATACAACGTGTAACTGTACAAAGCAACATGAAATTAAATCAAGCACAAGAGAAAGCCATGCAATTAGGGCACTTGGTAAACACCAGATGTATGATACCGCTGCTAGTGTAACAAAGCATACTGGTTTACAGGACACTTGTTTTTAAGGAGTAGAATAGAAAGATGCAGTCTGAAATAACAATAAAAAATGCAGCATAGGTAATACATAAACTAGTAACAGTCACTTCTTATCATCATCAAGTGATATGTACTGCACATAACTGTATATGCTATACTTTTATAAGACTGGCAGCAGACTAGGAATGCTTACGTCAGCATCACCATGCACCATGAGTAATGTGTTGCTCTATGACATCATGATGACTACAAAGTCATTGGCTGATAGGAATTTTTCAGCTTCATAATAGTCTTTGGGGACCAACAATCCTATAGGTGGTCCGTCATTGGCCAGTCCTCCTGAAGCAGCATGTGACTGTATATTCTTTATTTTAAGGAGAAATTGCAGGAGGGAAAAGTTTTCTTCATTTTGAAGGTTTAATTGGGGTTGTTAGGTTAAGGACCACTGGGTGTGGTCCAGTGGTGTGAGGGAAGAGAGGGGAGAGGCAGGTGGGAGGATTTGCAGGATTCCCAGAAACCCCTGGAGGCTGTCCCCACCCCCTTGGGAGTTGTGCTGGCGGACAGGGGCCTGGAACTGCAGGTGCAGGTGTGTGTGTGTGTGTGTGTGTGTGTGTGTGTGTGTGTAAGCAGCTGGGAGCCTGGCTATCTTCACCCTCCCATGTGATAAGGTAGCAGGACACCCCTACCACTTCAGGGCATCCCATCCACATCATGGTCATTTTGAGGGGAGGTGGAGGGAAGAAAAACTAGTATTTTGCAGGCTTTGCTGGGATGAGGGGCAGGAACACCTGGGTTTGGGGCATTCATGTGGGAGAGAAGAGTCTTCCAGCTGAAGAGTCTACAGCCTAGGAAGGGCTGTGATTTCTCTACGGAGGGAAAAGAAATGGAAACTTTCATTTGGCTGTGTCCTGGGAGTAAGAGAGGTGGCTGAAAAGGTTTGTGACCTTGGCTTTAGTGGGCAGACCATGGTTAGAGAGAAGGAACTGATTTAACAAATCCTGCAGAGAAGGAAGAAGGCAGGAACAGGTTAGTGGTGGAGTGATGTGGAGCCTCCGAGAACAGTGGCTCCAAGAGTTATGCCCAGAACCAGTGCTGATGCTATACCAGTTCTGGAGGAAGGTGGAACTTTCTCCTTACAACTCATATGGACTGTCCAACACCCACAGCATTTACTGAGAATCGGCTACAGTCAGCAAGATGCTAGAGTATATGGAAATGGGAGTGGGATGAGGGCTCAAGAAACTCCAAGATGTAATTTCTAAGGCATGATTGCTGCTCTAAAAGATGTTACATTGAATTGGGGATACAAGACTAACAGATATGACACAATAAGAGAAAAATTTATTAAACTGGGAAGGGAGAGCTACCTCTATCAATGGTGAAGGGTGGGGGAATGGGGAACAGCTATGTGGAGGACACGAGTGGGTGCCTTGAAGCTTGGGTAGGATTTGAAATAGTAGGAAAAGGACGCCAATGATATACAAGGGCTGGTGATGGAAATAAGATTGTTTTAACTGAGAGACAGTCAGTCAGCATGCCAGAAAGTAGAATTTACGAGAGACAGATGGATTATAAAGAGCCAAAAAAAGTTACATTCAAATATTTGGACATGAATCACTAAACAGTTAAACACACACCATCATGGGTCTTGAATACGGAATGATATAATGCAAACAAAGATTCAAAGAGGTAAATCGGTCAGTGGGGTGCAGTGTGGGAGCGGGGTAGGGGAGAGGTGCTGGAGGCCAGGGTCCTGATTGTCTCACAGCTGTGGTCCAGGCATGAGCTAATTCTGGCCTTAAATTAGGATGATGTGCCTGGCGAAATGTTATGATAGAAGTTGTTATTCCAGGTTAATGGACATTCTTCCCCCTTCACTATCACATGGTGCTTTATCTTTTTCCTCAAAACCTATTAAAAAGCAGAAAAACCCTAATCTATTGTTATTGTGTACTCAGAGTAACCTAAATGTACAACTGCCCTGTTGAATATTTGACTTAGGGAATTGAACTGGGTCTTTAGATCACCTAAAAGCTCCACTGGCTGCAAAATGCCAAAGAATGTCATTTGTTGGCATCAGTGTTTCCGGAATGTGAGCAATGTACTAGTACTGTGTGATCCACTAGCCAGTGTGTGTGTGTGTGTGTGTGTGTGTGTGGCAGTGAAAAGTACCTTGAGAACTGCAATGAGCAGGCACAAGACCTGGTTTCCACTCTGCTATTCTGTGACTCAGAGATGCCTGCAAGTTATAAATTTCTGGGCCTTGTTTCTCTCATTTGCAAAATGAAGCAGTTTCTTTAGATGAGAGTAAAGTTCTTACCAACCTGACATTGTAGTGATCTGTAACCAACATTTCTATTGGGAAATTTAAGAGAAAATCTTTTTACAATATCACTTAACTTCCATTTTCTATGTAATGAGATCTCTGTTTTAGGCAAACGTTATCATCACAGAGATAATCATAGATGTTTGATTCTTTGAAAAGTATGGTAAAGGGGCAATAACTTTCTTTAAAGTAGGTTTTTTATCTTAAAGAAATTG
The DNA here is from genome assembly GCF_964339955.1 of Pipistrellus hanaki. NCBI lineage: Eukaryota > Metazoa > Chordata > Mammalia > Chiroptera > Vespertilionidae > Pipistrellus > Pipistrellus hanaki. Next base: position 167,291,852 of record NC_140503.1, on the reverse strand, counting down.
AGTCATTCTCTGTAATTTTTTTTTTTTTTAGTTTCTCCCTCAAATCCACTTGCTATATAACACTAGCACTGAAATTATGACCAATGAAAAAGGGGAAAAACTTTTCTTTTTAAAAAAGAGTGTGTTTTAAGGTAAAAAAATATGCTCTCATTAAAATCTAAAGTTGCAAGTTCTTATTTAAATCTAGAAAACATAAATGTATTCATGATTATACAATAATATCTAGCTTTAAAGTTATAAAGCAGAAGGTGGCAGCAGGTAAAATTCCCATTGTAAAAATGATGTAAATGAAGCCCCAAACACCAAAGATTTTAGGATTTGCCTCTTCAGATGTGATTTTGACTTAAAAGAGCATCGAGTTTTTGCATGTGTTTTTTCTCTTCAAAAACCTCATGTTTCACAGGCCACACTTGCATATTAACAACTGTTACAAATCAGTTTTTGCCATTGCATGATGCTCTCTCGTGGTGTGGAAATGCCCAAATAATTCTGGGAGAGCCCAGTACTGCAGGCATGCTGAAGCTTGGCCTGCCAATGCCTGTGCCCAAATGGAAGATGCAAAGGACAGAGGATACTTATGTCTCTCCCATGGGCGCAAGCCTCTGGCACTGCCTCATCTCTGTGGAGGTTGTTCACCCCAGTACTCCTGTGCCCCTTAAGTCCACAGAGAGCCTGGAGGGAAAACCTCATCTTGTTTTTTCTCACCCTTTCATTGTAGTCAGCTCATGCCAGGATATAGACATGAATATCCATGAACCATGCTCATAAGCATCTCCCTAAGGATCAGTGTCTTTCCAGGAGGGGCCAGACAAGCCAGAATCAGGGCTGCGTGCAGTTTAGGCTGAAGCCATGATCATGATGCACTTTCAAATTGCTCTGACAGACCTCTGGGTTCACAAAGAATCTGAAGTCCAGTCAGGAGTACTTCAGACTACAACTTAAGAGGAAAGCAATTTGCTTGAAATGGGTATGCTTCATCCTGTAATGGCTCCTAGCTTTCCCAGGCATATTTGTATCTTGAAAAGAGAATCTTGGTAGCTTAAATGAATTTCTAATTGCTAAAATTCAAAGAAATAAGATAACTTTTTAGATGGTTGACAGATATGGGGCATTTAATATTAAGTCACATCAATTAGGTAATAACCTACTTTGCTTATCAGCAGGGCTAAGTCAAATAGCCATGAAATACTTTTACTTATTCTTCACATTGCTTTTGAGAATATGTACTATATTATTTATCTGACCTGTAGATTAGAAACATTAATTCCAAAACAGTGACAAAAATTGAACAATGTTTGTGTTCAGCTTTATTGCCTTATTTCAATTTTACTGAGTTGGTTGAGTTACTAATGTAACATTTCCCTCTTTGGAAAATCATGGGTGTATTAATTCAGTTAGCCTTACTTAATTTAGTACTGTTATGTCAGAGGACCTCTAACTCATGCCAGAAGACCTCTTCTTGGGAGTACAAATACTAATGGGTACTGGGTAGCTATTGCGGCATTTTTCAGTAGGGAAATTATGAAGAGTATGCAGTGGTTTAAATACTGGTTATAGTGTGCAGAGTAGATCAGAAAAAGAGAAACTAATACAATAAGAGGCAAGTAAAGAGAAAGCTACTGTTAACTAGCCCAGAAAGTCTGGACCAGGCAATGAAGAGAAAGGAATAAACTCAATAAATATTTCTAAGCAAGAGTTGATAGGATATATTGACAAATCATGAGTGGGTTAGGAAGGAGAAGGAACAAGTAGAACATCTATGAGACTCTGAGGCTGTTAACCCAAGAGAGACAAGTTTATGGTACCATGTGTGAATTAGAGCTCCCCCCTGCCCCCCCCCCCCCATGGAGATGTGAACTATTTTGGACTCCAAATCTGATTGTTCTCCCAAGGAATGTAAAGAGTAAAGGTTATCAGGCCTCTCCCCAGACCCACTGAAGTCCAGTTAATATGTTCCTATAAATATAACTCTTTGAAGAGTTTCCAAGAGAAGGAAAAACAGAATAATTGCAAGTTTTATATATATATATTGATACTGCCCCTCTCGAAGGTGGAGCTGAGAACCTGTCACAGATCAGAGGCTGCTAAGAATCTTGACACAGAATTAGAACATTAATGGAAAGTTGGTGAAATCAGAATAAAGCCTTGGCTTTAGTGGATATTAATGGATCAATGTTGATTCTTAGTATTGATAAATGTACCTCAATAATGCAAAATGATAACGTTCAGGAAATGGGAGTGAGTGAGAGTATACTATGGGGATGCTGTATACTTAGCAGTTTCCTATAAATCTAAATCTACAGGTCTCCCTTGCCTTTCAAAAGTTCACTTTACACTACTCCACTTTTACAAAAGTCCTACCTTAGTACTGGGTTTTACTAAGTGAAAGAAATCCTAAGAAAATTTTCATTTTTGTGAAAACCAAAAGCAGCATTCAGTATTTGTTTTGTAGCCAGCCATGATAGAGGCAGCGAGCACTCTGAGCGCTAAGAGTGCCCCCACGCTTCTTACCCAGGAACTACCCTCAGCATCTCAGCATCAAGCGGCTATAACATTGTACTGTGTCTGTGAGCATCTGGGTTTTATTTCTGCTTCTTTTGTGCATCCGTTAGCAAGATGTGTTTGTTCTGAGGTAATTGCTTCTTTACTTCATGCCATTTTAGCTTACTAAAGGTTTCATAAGAATATTATACTTTTGGATAATGGGGAAAACCTGTATCAAAATAAAGTTTATTATATATGTATTTTAAAGATCCTACAAGAGATTGGACAATCACCTAGCTAAAAAAATATGGCTGAAAAATATAAAGAAATAAGTTAACTGATTAAAATTTTAGGATCTAGCACAGTACCTATGACATAATAAATCCTCAGTATATATGTGTTCAAATCTGAGTCCATGGATATTTTATAAGATTGAATAGCATTATATTAAAAGAAGACAAAAGCAAAATCATAGAGAACAGAAAGTAGAAAGGTGGTTGCCAGGAGCCAGGAGAGGAGGGATTGGGGAGTTACTGTTTAGTGGGTCTAGATATGCAGTTTTGCAGGGATGAAAAGAGTCCTGGAGATAAACGGTGGTATTTATTTATTTATTCCAGAAAGCAGAGCTCTTGTCTTAATTTAGGCAGAATTTCCGTCTAAGTAGAACTTTGAAACAATGGGAACTGCTGACTTGGGAGGTGGTGACCTCCCCATGCCTGGACAAGTTTGTGGTCTGAATGACACTACAGAAAGTTGTACAGAGGTGATTCCTAGGTGAGACAGAGGTGGACCAAATAACTACCAATGATTCTTATGTGTCTAAGAACTCAGGATGATGTTACTGTACTTTGGAAATGCTTTGGAGGTTGGTTGGTAAAATTTCATACTAAGAAATTGTCAGTAGATTTCTCTGGGAAGGAATAAAAAGGTAGGAAACTTGGAGACCTGGGAAACAAATGGTAAAGAATTTTTGAAAAATGAAATAAAATTACTTGAGATTTCCCCCTCAAAACTGGATACAGTGAACATGCCTTCTCGTGATCCTTATCTTGGGGTGTAGTACTGATCCTATGCAACAGGCTCAGTTTTTGCTTTTAAAACTATATTTTAAAAAAAAATAAATTAAAAAAATGCGTGTGTGTGTGTGTGTGTGTGTGTGTGTGATTTCAGAGTGGAAGGGAGAAGAGGAGAGAAATAGAAACATCAATGATGAGAGAGAATCATCGACTGGCCACTTCTTGCACATCCCCTACCAGGGCTTGAGCCAGCAATCCAGGCATGTGCCCTTGACTGGAATTGAACCTGGGACTCTTCAGTCCACTGGCCGATGCTCTAGCCACTGAGCTAAACCAACTAGGGCAAAAACTAAATCACAATTATCCTGTAATTTAGGGTTAAAAGAGTGACTGGAAGTGTGATTTATATTCCAGTTAAAACTACAGAAAAGAATAATAAGCTATGTTTCTCATTTGCCTTAGCAAAGCATACCAAAGGAAACACACCCCATTCTTTCTTACTAATTTCTATTCAACAGCATTCACCACTATTAAATACTTATTGAATGGGTTTCTAGACTACTCAGATCCTTAATTGGGAATCTATCTTTCAGAATGTGGTGAAAAGACATTACAAAGCTCCAACTGGAAATATGTGGTGTGACCATTTCTTAATGAGTCTTGCTTCCATAGGTTACACAAGAATATCAATTGAATTCTTTCATGTTCCTACCATACACATCAAGAAGTCCCTTTTTAAAAAATTCTTGTTTGTTATATTTTTTTTGTTCCAGCTGGACAGCTTAATTCATTGTGTCCCAAACATATCAAACTCATTTCTATGTCATTGCCTTTACTACTGTTTAGTTCCCATCTTCTATGAAACATTTCCCTATGATTTCTTCACTTAACACATTGCCTCTTTTTGTAATTCCGAGAGAATTTATTTCTTGTATACCTGGTACTTTAACGATACTACCTAACATTTATTTATTTTATTTTATTTATTTATTTATTTATTTATTTATTTATTTATTTATTTATTTCTGATCTCTGCAATGATTTCATTAATAAAGATAATAATGATTAATGCTAAGTTGGGTTGATTAACCTAAGTTTACAAACCTAAATTCTGGGTGGGTTTGTGTATGGTTTTCAGGTTGGTTAAGCAGCTACTTCAAACTCTATGTTCTCTTCTATACCACTATTAGAGTCTGATGGCTCCTACCCCAGGGGTCAAAGGCTGTGTTATCTCTAGATCCAAAGGCCAACTGCACTCTTCCTCTTCACTTTGCACTTGGATAATCCTCCCTGGGATCAAATTGTTCTTTTTCTTGGCTCTTTTTTGCCTCCTCTCTCTGAACTATTGTGGAAATTCAGTGACACGTGGAGCTTCTCATTTAAAGTATTACAATGTCTGACTGATCTGTTCCTGTCATAAAGGAATAGGAATCAAAAAGTCAAGTTTTGACAATGATGATTACTAAGAAACTAGCTACAGGTTATTATGGGGTCCCATTCAATTTAGTCAATGTTGTCACAGATTTAATAACAATCATGGTGAAAAAAAAAGAGCATGATTTACTGGCAAAGGCATTTAGAGTGGTGTTGACAGTTTTCAGATATATGAGTCAGTTTATATATGACAGGTTGTTAAATTACTTTCCTCTCCAGGCTTTAAAAATATGAATGTGGAGTACTTTGATGAGTTAAGAAAAAGTGTGATCCATCATTCTCCATCTTAAACAGCAAGATATTTTTTCTACTGTTTGGAATAGAATTTTACATTGGGGGAGAAAGGAGTTCATATTTTGCTTTCCTAAGTTTGAATGGACATAAACTGTTTACGAAGACCTTCTTCTTATTTCTTTGCCCTCATCTCTGCTTCCCTTCCTGGCCCTGGAAATCTAAAAACCTATCTCTCAGTTTCAAAGATTAGGCTGTTCTCTGGGTGCCACAATTTGAGAGACCTTGGAAAAATTCTTCCCTGTCCTAGAACATGGCTCTCCATAAGATGTCCTGATATCCTTCACTGTACCGGGACACAAACATGGTGCACCTCTTCAAACCCCCTCAAGTACCTTCTTTGTCTTTTACTCTGCTCCCTACCCATACCAGGTCACCCCTTTTTTTTGTACAACATTATCTCCCAAAACATGAGTTCTGGCTCACACTCACCAAGGGACCAGAAATTAAGGAAATTAGTATTCCGTGGGGGACATTTTGTCAAGTAGAAAATGAATGATGAAAGTGATTGGAACAGACAAATTCTTCCTTCATTCTTTTCCTGTGGACTCATTGAAGACATAGTTCCTTTGGAATACTTAGCCCAGCTCCTGTATGGGTGAACATGTCGTCTGAGCAAATTTGTGTCTCTGGGTTTCACTTTGTACACAAATTGCTTTGCTTTGCCTCCTTCTTTTTAGTTTATTTCTTCTCTCATTCTCACAGCCCAGACTTTGTATGTCTCAAATAAAGTGATAATCTCTTTTTTAAAAATACATTTTATTGATTTTTTACAGAGAGAAAGGGAGAGAGATAGAGAGTTAGAAACATCAAAGAGAGAGAGAGATATCGATCAGCCGCCTCCTGCACACCCCCTATTGGGAATGTGCCCGCGACCAAGGTACATGCCCTTGACTGGAATCAAACCTGGGACCTTTCAGTCCACAGGCTGATGCTCTATCCACTGAGCCAAACCAGTTTCGGCTAAAATGATAATCTCTTAATCTGTTTCTCAGTCTCTGCTTTCTAAAACTCAGGTTGGGACACTTGATTCTCATGTATCTCTTTTAGTAAAGTCATTTTTTCCTTTGCAGGTCTGTTTTAAAATCAAATACATTTAGAAATGGTAATACATTAAAGAATTATGTTCTATTTGGGGGAATATTGAAGTAGTATAAGGATGCTGGATTATAGGAGGTCAATAAAAACGATAATTACAGGGGGAAAAAATTAAGAAGAACACCAATATCAAATTCACCTATTTCACAGTTTTTGTCTTAGCCAACCACAGCCCAATGTTAAACATCATTTCTATCCCTGGATATTTTCTCAGCTTCATGTTAGATGGGATCTCTTTTTGAATTTGGAAAATGCTCTAAATCTATACTGCATACTTAAGGTTCTGTTTTTATTCTTGACAATAAAGATATAGTGTGAAAATTTCCCAGAATATTGATTTTAAACTTTAAAAACTTTATTAACTCTATTTTTCCAAAGCCAGAAAGATAATTTATAATAAACTGGGTTTTGAAATCATCTAAGATCTGACTTTATTTATAATAATAATAAAAGCATAATATGCATATTGACTGAACAGCAAAACAGCAGAATGACTCTCTAGAGGACCTTCTGGATAAAGCCGAGGCTGTGAGGGCTGAGGCAGCCAGGGCTGCGAAGACCTACTCTTGCATGAATTTTGTGCATCGGGCCTCTAGTCTATTATATTTGTGTCACTGAATCACTTAAACAACTAACTGAATCAGTAATCTCATCTGGTATAAGCAGTGTGCTGAGTCACTGGCAAAACTGTGTTAAGAGTATAGAGAACCACACATGTAGAAGACACCATAGTTCTACCAATCAGTTGAGGCACTTCAAATCTCTTTTAAAAAACCACTGGAAAGAAACAGAATGAGGAAAGACCAACAAATGGTTTTGCCTCACTGAGTACATACATATAAACACACTGCTTAGTGTATACTGTATATCTACAATAACAAAAGAGTAAAATGCAAATTGACCATACCATGTAATACCCATCAGCCAATCAGGAGTGACTATGCAAATGAATCCAACAAAGATGGCGGTTTAATTTGCATGCACCTGCACCAAGGAGCCAAGGGCAGGGGCGGCGTGCTTACATTGTTGCCATGGTCATGACACAGGTGTTCTGAGTGAAAAGATGGCTCTGGCCAGAGTGAAGGCAGTGTAGTAGGCAGCCAGGGGAAGGAAGGCCCATTCTTGCACAAATCTTCATGTATTTGGCCTCTAATGTAGGTATATTTATCTTATGTAGTTTATTTCATAAATGTGTTTTATACAGAAGGCAAATCACACCATAAATGTAGGAATTTTTCAATAGCCATTTATGAGAGGGAGAATGTTTTATCAGAGTTATTAGAATTCTTTTTTTACCTCAGATCTCCTATAGCTGCTATTTTGTTGAGTGACTACCATGTGCCAGACATTACCAGGCTTACTAATTCATAATTTATTTTTTTCATTCCTTTAAGCACATAGGTAAATCTTTAATGTGTAAGTTATATATTGTGAGCCTCAGTTTATGGGTGGGAACTCTGAAATTGAATAACTTAATCATAATCATAAAACTCATAATTAAAAGGTACATCAAGATTCAAATCCATTTTCATTTGTTGAAACATATCCTTGTACCATTAATCTGCTTCCCTTTAAAATAAATGAAAATGTGTTTGACTATGAAAGAGTCTTCCAACTTCTGATTATATTCATAACTTAATACATTATCCTTTAATTTACAGTTAGATTTTCTAACGGGGGGTGGAGTGAGGTTCAAATCGTAAATAAGATTGATAAGAAATCAATGGGTTTATTAGACACAAGTAGATGTGAGGATATCTAAAAATGATGTCCCAAATTATCAGAATATAGATTAAGTGACATTTTGTGATAATGTTATATTTATTTTTGAAATACAGAGTTGGGCAAAAGTAGGTTTATAATTTATTCTTGTATCATTATTTATGAATTATTGTATTATTTGCCATATAAACAACTGTAAACCTACTTTTGCCTATTCCTGGTTAAAATGCTCTTGGCTCTAAGAATGAAAAATTCAGCTCAGAGATGAGGCAAATACAACGTACATGACTGTTTAGGTTGGTCACATTTGATGTTTTTAAATAGTTGACCCAGCTGGTATACGACTTACCTCAGCATCAGCAGTAACTTTGAGACAGTGGGTCATGCTCCTTGTCATGCTGTGTCTCTTTCAATGCCTGTATTGTTCTCAATGACTTCATCCCCCATGCTGGCTGACAGGGATAATACTTTAATACATTCAGTAATTTTTAATTTGAGAATCTCAAAGTGCATAACAGTAATAGTAAATGGAGCTTTGACTCATTAAAGGAGAAAAGGGTTTCTTTTCCTTTTTGTCTTTAATCTTATGAGTGGACTTAATATTTAAAAAGTAACCCTGGAAATAGGGACTCCATTTTTAATCACTTAGCAAACAAGCTAATCTAACATTATTTTATTTTATTGTTTCTTTGCTTTAATGCATTTGAGAAATTCTTCATGTCATGTGAAGCAGGGAGGTAAGATCAAATGAAATAATAAGAAAGCAAAAAGATTGTAAAATATTTGAATGATAGTGAAATCTAACACACTAACATCTAAAAGGGCCAAGTGTAAAATCTTATTTTTAGGAAAAAAACTAAAATGACACAAAACAGAATAAATAATCCCATTAATACAGTGCTTCCCAGCAGTACAAAAACAATCTAACTTCATTTTAATATAACCCAAATGAACCCCAAGTATTTAATGGAGCAACCAAAAAAAAACCTGACTCTTTGGGGCTACATTATTAGAAATATGGTGCCCACAATGTGAAGGCTTAGTGCCCCATCTATGCTGTCTTTGCCAGACCAGGTGAAATGACACTTATTCTGACCTTGCACTTAGGGGACAGTGACAAAGCTTATGAAGGTCTTGATGATGTCAGGTAAAATACAGTTGAAGGAACTAGGGCATTTAGCCTGAAGAAAAGAAATTCTTTCAAGAAAACTTGATAGCTGGTTTCAAATATATGATAATCTATCATGGAAAAAAGAAAAAGAGATATTGCACTTATTCTAAGTGATTCTAATGTTGCAGAGTAAAATTACAGGAAGGCAAAAACCAAGTCAATATCAAGATGTCTTTGTAAAGCTGTTTAATAAATTTTTGAATGAATGAATGACTGTGATTGATAGAATGGAGGAATGGTCTCACTGAAATTGAATGCTTTTGAAGAGAGTGAAGTCTCTGTACTGAAAAAATAAAGGTGGGAGAGATCACTTCTCCCAAGAAATGATTTTATGGGAGTTGAAAGTTAGTGGGTAAAAGATCTTAATGCCTCTAATATTCTTACTAATTTTGAAATATATAATTAGTGAGTCTCTTAAATGAAAATCTAATGTTTTTCATATCTATGTACCATATTTTATCTAAAATATAATCTGTACCTTCTCTGATAAAGATAATGATTATTATAATAGTGCATTATGTTCCTTTACAAACTATGTTATGGTATTTTTATTTTATTGACATTTATTAGATTATGGGAAGGGCAGGGAACCTATGATTTTAATTTTTCTTGAGGAAAAGGTCAGGACAGTTTGTTAATGAACTCAAAATTTTATAGCGAATTATAATGAGTTTGGTGATCTTTCCACAGTAATGGTACTTTCCCTAAGACGTCAAAATTTAAGACTTTGATTATGTGCAATTGACTTAAAGCAGTAGATACAAAATGAAAGCTATATATTGGATTAAAAAGTACTGAAAGAGCCAAAACCGGTTTGACTCAGTAGATAGAGTCTCGGCTTGCGGACTAAAAGGTCCCAGGTTTGATTCTGGTCAAGGGCATGTACCTTGGTTGCGGGTACATACCCAGTAGGGGGTGTGCAAGAGGCAACTGGTTGATGTTTCTCTCTCATCGACATTTCTCTCTCATCGACATTTCTAGCTCTCTATCCCTCTCCCTTCCTCTCTGTGAAAAATCAATAAAAAAATTTTTTAAAGGTACTGAAAGAATTAGGAAAGAATTATAGTTGTTCTCAACCACAAACATTTTCTTCCCAGGGATATTTGGCAATGTGTGGAGACATTTTTTGCTGTGAGAACTTAGGAGTGAAAGGAGGGGTGCTACTGGCATTTAGAGGGTAAAAGCCACAGACACTGCTAAGAACCCCACAATGCACAGCCTCCTGCAACGAAGACTTAGCCAGCCCCAAATATCAATAGTGTGAAAATTGAGAAACCCATTGGATGGTGCTCATTCATTTCAAACTAGAATTGGATTTCTTTGAACAATGGGGTGAGGTATCCAAAATATAAAATACATTTAAGCTCTATTCTCTAAAGACTTTTCATTGCTTGCCATTCTGGAAGCATGATCACATCTCTTGCTCTCCTTCTTTGTCCTGCTGGAGCAGTGCATCCCCTTGGGTAGCGTGTCCACACTGCTCATACTTCCCACCCATTGGTCACTTAGTAGCTGTCTCAATTATTAAATGGACTGACCAGATATGGCAGTGTTCAAGTAAGCCTCATTTTACTTAATAACGCCATATAACTTTTATTACAGTATATTGTGATAGCTGATTTATTTTCAGTTATTTTCATTGATCTCTTACTGTACCTATCTAAATTAGATCTGAGATATATATATATATATATATATATATATATATATATATATATATATATGAGAAAACATAAAAAATTGAGGGCTTGGTATTATCTGAGGTTTCAGGCATTCACAGGGGGCCTTGGAACATTTCCTATGGGTAGAGGGGACTTCAGTAATTAGAGAAGAGTCCCTGCCTTTCTGCTAAACTTTCCAAGGTTTTCTGCATCTACTGGTAATTCATGCTAGGCCTTTCTTCTATCCCTTTGTCTTATTTTTGTCCATTTTCTCTCACATTTGAAACAACAAGGAAAATCGTTTTCCTATATATATATTGACTAGTCTTCTCACTCCCTTCTTCAGTTTCACATCTTTGAAGCATAATCTGTAATTATTTGCATCCTCTTCATGCCACTATTGTTTCTCTAGCAACATATGACTGGTGCTTTATGGTTGTATATCCAATGAATGTGTTTCAGCTCTTATCTGTAATTCTCCATCAATCTTTTTTGCACTGTTGATCAAATTCTTTTAGGAAAACTCTCTCTTTTTACTTCGGTGGCTTCTTCTTCTCAGTCACTTGAAGATGTTTCTCTCTCTACCCCTCTATTTTATGTATGTTCTTCAGGATTCTGTCCTTAATCATATTTCCATTCTCACATAGATCTTTCTGAGTACCCCACTTCCATGGCATGAAATACCAGTTTCTTTTCCATGACTCCCAAATGTAGATCCTGTTGCTTTGCCTTCTCTTTAAGAGTTCCAGAGACATAAATCTAATATCCATTTACTATCTCCTAGATAAACTACAGTTTATTTCAAGTCTCAGAGTGTGCAAAGTAGAAATTCCCTCTCTAGCCACTTTTGGCCATTATAACAAAACTGGAGGCCTGGTGCACGAATTTGTTCAGCAGTGGGGTCCCTCAGCCTGGCCCATGGGATCAGGCTGAAACTGGCTCTCCAATATCCCCCAAGGGGTGCTGGATTGTGAAAAGGTATAGACCAGACTGAGGGACCCCACCAGTGCACAATTGGGGCGAGGGAGTGTCCCTCAGCCCAGTCTGCACCCTCTCCAATCTGGGACCCCTCGAGGGATGTCGGACTGCCCTTTTAGGCCCAATCCCACCAGGCCAGATGTGATCTGAAGTTGTCCACTGGGTGTGCTGGCTCCAGGGCCTTCCAGAATGTATAGGCCAAGGTCAGCAACCACCTGTTCTGCCTGGGGCTAACTGGCACAAGCTACTGAGTGATCTGCAGTGGATGTTATTTGTGCTGGGCTTGGAGGTGCTCAGGAGAGGTTAAGCTAAGAACTAAGACTGGATGCTACTAGGCCAGGCCTGGGGCTACTTAGAGAGAGGTACAAGGTGTGCTGCAGTCAGATGTTGTTGCTTGTTTGAGAGATTTAAAAATCTCTCAAGAGTCCAAAGAATGAGCCAAGATAGGCCATTTATATGGAAAATCCATTAGAAATACTTGGGTGTGCCCAAAAGTTGGTGGGACAGGGTCTCGGAATTACAAGGACGGGTGAATAGTGATAGTCAGTTTGCTGGAGACTCAGATATGGCACCCGTCTACTGGCTCTGTGGAGTGGGGAGTGTCTCAAAAAAGGAGCAATGGCCTTTGCCAACACCTAGATGCCAGACAACTCATTTCATCACAGTATATCCCTGGTTCCTTTCAAGTTGCTGTACCTGCAGCTCAGAGTGAGTAAGTCTGAGTAAATTCATGGGTGAGCCCTTTAAGAGGAATGCCCTTTCACTCAGCCACAGTCCCAACTGTTTTTTGTTTTTTTTTGTTTGTTTGTTTGCTTGTTTGTTTGTTTTTAAATTATATGGTATTTGGGGCACTATAGCATTTGTCCTTTTTTAAAAATATATATTTATTGATTTTTTTACAGAGAGGAAGAGAGAGGGATAGAGAGTTAGAAACATCGATGAGAATCATCGATCAGCTGCCTCTTGCACACCCCCTGCTGGGGATGTGCCCACAACCAAGGTACATGCCCTTGACCGGTATTGAACCCGGTACCTTTCAGTCCACAGGCCGAAGCTCTATCCACTGAGCCAAACCAGTTTCGGCTCCCTACTGTTTTTTACAGCCAGAAGTTATGAGTACTTCTTTTCCCAGCACTAAAACCCTGGGTTGGGAGTCTAGTTGTGCAGCTGGGACCCCTTGCTCCTCAAGGAGTAACACCATAGCTGAGATATCCTTCTCATTTTTTATCCACCACTTGTGTGAGTGGGACTAGCTCATTTTATGCCTTGATCCCCCTGCCATTCATTCCTCCCCCCCTTCCCACCATTCTTAATATGGCTTCTTTGTATCCTTAGTTATAGGACTTCTGTTCAACTAGATTTCAGATAGTTCTGAATGATTGTTGTTTTGTAGTTCAGTTGTATTTTTTATGTGATTGTGAGAGGATGCAAGTACCACATTTATCTACACTGCCATCTTTACTGGAAGCCCTCCCAAGTTCTTATTTTAGAAATTTTCAAATATATATAAAAGTAGAGAGGACAGCACAGTGACTCTTTATATACCCACCACCCAGCTTCAACAATTATCAATTTGTTTTATGTAAACAAAGTTTTAAAATAATTCCTACAAATTGCATGTCTAAGTCATATCTTTCCAAGAGGAAGGAACTCAGTAGTTAATACTTAAGAAACATTTGGTCTCTGTGGAATGGAGGAAGTAAGTTGCCATATTGTTTATCATCCATTCTCACTGGAAACTCATTTATTAATTCATCCAGTGGCTAAGAACTCTATTTTCTGTTTGTATGATAAGTTTCTATCACAAATTATGGTCAAGTTTCCTTACTTATGGTGCATAGTTATGCTGGTTTGAGAATTCTGTCTTCTGCACTGTTAGTTTAAAAGAATGAGACATGCTGGCTTGTGTACACATCCCTTCCTGTGGGATAATGAATTGAAAATGGAGGCCACAGGCTTGTTATTTTTATAAAAGGGTCATAATTTTGACAGAGTATTTTACTTTGAGGAAATATTCAAGTCTTCATGTTTGTTTTCGTTCTGTTTTGAACTTGAAGGTTTAGTGATCCTCCACTGTGTTGCGGCAGATGGGAACTCAACCAGAAGTCCTGAGAATGATGGCCTTCTCTGTGGAGATGCCAGAGAAGATTGTGCAGGTAATGCTTAATTTTTGTATTTCATCATCTTCATCTTCAATCTTGTTAAGTTTACTTTTTGATTATATAGTAATCATAAAACTAGGTAGTTTTGTTTTTTGTTTTTTAGCACATACTAATACACCAGGTACTGTGCTAAGTGCTTTACATGAAGTAATTCATTTACTCCTCTCACAAGCCATAGGAGCTGGGTAATATTAAGTAACTTGGCAAAGGTTACACGGGTGGTAAAGAGCAAATCCGGGATTCACATTCAGGCCTTTGTAATCCTAGTGCTTACATTCTTTTATTTTTTTTAATCCTCACCTCTCACCCAAGGATATAGTTATTGAGGAGAGAGAGAGAGAGAGAGAGAGAGAGAGAGAGAGAGAGAGAGAGACAGACATCGATGTAAAAGAAAAATTGATCAGTTGCCTCCCACACATATAATACATCAAACCCTCAGCCTAGATATGTGTCCTGATCTGGAATCTAATCCACAACCTTTCGGTTCATGGGAGGATATTCCAACTGACTGAGTGAAGTGGTCAGAGCTAGTGCTTTTATTATTAATCATAACACTACTTTAGTGTCACAGATGTGTGCTCCATGCTCTGGCATGTTCTATCTTAGACTAGATTAATAAAAAATTCCCATATTCTATTCAAATTATTTGTTTTCCTATTCCACAACTTAAAATATGTGAAGAAAGCAATAATTTTACATTTTTCCCCCTGGAAATGCTTGAATTATTAATTATTAGTCTAAGGCAAGGGTCGAGCCTATAAAAGGCCAGATAATAATTATCTTAGGCTTTGTCGACCATGAGTTGTTTCTACTACTCAACTCTTCCCTTTTACTGTAAAAGCAGCCATAGACACTATGCAAATGAGTGGCCTTGGATGTGTTCCAATAAAACTTTATTTAGAGAAATAGGCTGTGGGCCAAATTTAACCCTTGGACCATAGTTTGCTGACCCCTGGTCTAAGGTTCTGTCTACCTTTTATAGATTGTGTGGTCTGGTCTTCTACACCAGTTGTTTCTGATACAAAACAAAACAAAACAAAACACAGGCTAATTCCAAATGTAGGGTGGAATGGAGAAGGATCTCCTCTATTCTCTGGAAACTTCTGAGAGTAAGGTGACTTCAGGAAGTTGTAACTGAGCCAGGAATATGCTGAGCAAGTCATCCTGATGTGAGTCATCAATTCCAGCCCTATCTTCTTTCTTCCTCACACTAGTGGGCGGTCTGGAGAATGTCTGTGGAATCCACCCCTGTCTTAGGTCCTGTTTGTATAGTCTTGTCATCCATGTAGGGAAAAAGAACAAGGTCAACTTTGCGTGTTTGTGTGCTTTTCTTCAGTCAGGTTTCAAATGGTTTAAATGATGGCATTTTCACATATCCTTTGGGATATTATTCCATAATTTGATGATTGACAGTGTTAAACAATCTGCTTCATCATATCCTAAATGTATTTTCTATTTTTTTTTATTGTAGAAATAACATTTAACATGAGATCTACCCTCTTACAAATTTTTAAATGTACAATACAATATTGTTAACTATAAGGCATAGTATTATACAGCAGATATCTAGAAATTACTCACCTTGTATAACTGAAATTTTAACCCATGAACAAAAATTTCTTATCCCCCCATTTCCCAAGTCCCTGGCAATCACCATTCTAGTCTCTGCTTCCATAGATTTAGTCATTTAGATATCAGATATCAGTGGGATCATGTAATATTTGCCCTTCAATGACTGGCTTATTTCACTTAGCATAATGTTCTCCAGGGTTACCCATCTTGTTGCATATTGAAGTATTTCATTTAAAGCAAACAAACAAAGAAAAAAACTGAGTCCTAGCTGGTGTGGCTCAGTTGGTTGGGCATCATCCCCTGCACTGAAGGGTTACTGGTTTGATTCCTAGTCAAAACACATGCCCACGTTGCAAGTTTGTTTCCTGGTCGGGGTGCTTATGGAGGTGACTAATCAATGCTTCTCACATCAGTGTTTCTCTCCTTCTCTCTCCTTTCTTCTTCTCTCTCTAAAATCAATAAAAACATATTTTAAAAATAAATAAGATATTGAATGATATTCCATTTTATGTATGTAACACAATTTCTTCATCCATTCATCTGTTGATAGATATTTAGGTTTGTTTTTTTTTTACATCTTGGCCATTGTGAATAATGCTGTTATAAATATGGGGAGTACAGATATCACTTTGTTATACTGACTTTAATTCTTTTGGATTAATATCAAAAGCTAGAATGCTGGATCATATGTTTGATGTATTTTTAATTTTTTAAGGAAACTACATTCTATTTCCATAGCAGCTATAGATTGGCTTTTTAGTCCTTTGATTCTTTAATATGGAGAAGATATAAGTTTGTTTAAGGTCACACAGTAAGCAGAGTAGTCTGTGTAGAGGTCAAAAAATTAATTTTCCTCCCACTTTTTAAATTTCTTCTGTCTGGGCTAATAACCAAATTTACAAGGCAGATTAACAAGAGAAAACAACCAAATTTAATTGCTATGACAATTAAGGCCTATATGCTATTCTGGAGTTAAGGAAAAGAAAAATGTTGAAGTTTGGGTCTTCAAGGAAAGAAGGCAATTCGCATGAATATAAAAAAACAAGTGCTTAGAAAACAAATGTTTGCTGGGCCATATTTCTCAATGTGACACAGAGAGGACTTTGATCAAGCAGGCGTCGTTGGGTTCCTCCCTGTCTACCACTCACTAATCCATATTAAACTGTGGTTATCTGTGATGACATATATCTCCCTTCCTGGAGCACGTTCTCTGTCTAAATTCCTTTTAGGCAATAAAGAGGAAGGGTCAAAAGTTTTTCCTTGCCAAAACCGGTTTGGCTCAGTGGATAGAGCTTTAGCCTGTGAACTGAAAGGTCCCAGGTTCAAGTCTGGTCAAGGGCATGTACAATACCTGGGTTGCGGGCACATCCCCAGTAGGAGGTGTGCAAGAGGCAGCTGATCGATGTTTCTCATCAATATTTTTAACTCTCTATCCCTCTCCTTTCCTCTCTGTAAAAAAATCAATAAAATATATTTTTTTAAAAAAGTTCTTCCTGAGTCTGTATTTCCCTTAATTACCAGCTTAAAATCAATATCAGAAGAGCCATATTTTGGGGACAGCAAAATTTTGCTCAACCTCATGCAACATGAATTCAGGGAGACTGGCTCTAGAATGTTTTGTTAATCACCAGGCTAAACTGCTAAAATTATGTGGGAAGATCAGAATGCTGAATATAGGAATGAAGGAAAGTTTGAAAAATAATAGCTTAAAGTCCAAATAAGTACAAAAATTCTTGAGAAAGGAATTAATGTGGAACAGGAGCAGATTGTCTCTATTGACTAATCATGTGACCTTTGACAAATCACTTGAGCTTTCAAAGACTCTTCTGTGCCCTCGGTTTTTAACCTGTAAGATGAAGAAGTGAACCAGATGATCTTTAGGAGCAGTTCCTACTTCTAAATGACTTCATGAGTTTAAGCATTCCATGCTTAGTTTATCACTTTCTATTTTGAGTGAAGAATTTATGCATTCCACCAATACTTATAGGCAACTATGATGCAGCAAGCTCTGTTCCAGATACCAAGAATGTAGCAATGAGCACAATGGTCAAAGATGATATCAGAGAGGTTATGAGAAAAAGAAGTAATGGGTAGTATAATATAGAGTCTTGCTGAGAAGGTAAAAGCCTTCAACTTTTACTCTGAGTGAGTTTTAATATCATCCATCTAGTTTCTGTGTATGCAGATTAGACAGTGAAAGGGGCAAAAACAGGAAGACTACTTACAGATGATTGCCATGGAGACTACTGCCAACCTAGAAATGATGTTGGGCTTAGATCAGGTTATTGGAGATAAAGGGACAATTCTGCATATTTTAATTCAACCAATTGAATTTTCTGATGAATTAGATATAGAGTAAAAGAGAAAGAAATCAAGATAACCCCAAAATTGTTGGTCTGAATAATAAAAGAATGTTGATACAGATTTACTGACATGAGAAAAGACCCGATTTGCACAAGGAAACCAGGTGTTCCATTTTGGAAGTGTTTAGTTTCAATGCCAGTCAGATATCCAACTGGTGATTTTAGTTGGGCTGTTGGCATTGAGAAAAGAGATCTGGGATGGAAACATAAATTTGGGAGTTGTTAGTTTAAAGGTGTTGCAAGCCAAGAAACACTGAGCGGGGGGAGTGAGGAAAGGAGAAAAGATGAAAGAGCAGAGGCCCAATGCACTGCAAAATTTACAGGATGGAGGAGCTGAGAAAGAACCAGCAAAGGAGAATGAGCAAAGGAGGCATCTTAGGCATAAGAATTCCATAGTCTGCACTCTTGAAAAACAAAAAGAAATACAAGTATCCCTCCTGTCCATTGTTCTTTTCAATTGTCTCACAGCTATGAATAATTTTAAATATAGACAAATACACTCTCACTTCAACTCTAGATTTTCCTTTTCTTCCTTGAGAGTTATAGAATGAAAAGGGGCAGCCCTAAGTGATGGCCCTCTCCTGTCAGGTCAGAATGGTTAGCACAGCCCTCAGGTTAAAAGACATGCTAGAGGGTCTAACTAGCCCTCTGTATAAGCATAGTCTGGTAGCACCAGAGGGATCACAGCACATCTGTGAAATCTATTTTCTATTCTTCTTGTCTGGGAGCAACCAACCCTTTCACATTTCTATAGGAAATGGCAGTGGATGTAAGACAAATGGGATTCCTCAGTTACAATAAATGTTAAATTTTGCACTTGAAGGGCATCATGAATTTACATTCCCCTTCTCAGGGAGATCATTACAAAGATAAGAAAAAATAACATTAAAATATATGACTTTCTTCCTCACCTTTTGGCTTTAAAAAGTTGTAATATTAGAAAGCCCCACTGGGAAAATGCCTGGAAGCCAAGGACAGAAGTTTGAAGCCTTGGGCTCTACTTCACAGACTAAGAAGAAACTTTTCTCTAAACTCTGCTGGGACCACTTAAACTCTTCTGTGCCCTTGGTGTTTCCTTTTGGAGGTCAGGCATCTGAGTGGGAAGGTGAATTTCTAGGTATTTGTTTTTCTTCTTCTCTCCTTGTAAACACTTGTAAGACATCTATGTCTATATTAAACACCCACTTTTAAGTCCCCTACACAAGCATTTAACTATGTGTCAAAATAGGGGTCAGATATATCGATACTATGAGGTTATGAACATCGTAATGATAATTTCAAAAGACATTGTAACTATAATTTTACTTTACCTTTAGAGTTGTTTTCAGAAGAGGTGCTGATATTAATACCATTATCAATCATTACTTAGAATTCTACTAAGCACTATTGAAATAAGTAAGGGTAGACTTTATAAAAAATAGAACTAATGTTTCAAATCTGAAAAGTTTTCATCACCAATATATTACAAAACCTTTTTTGGCTTGACAGTAAGAATCATGTACAGAAAGACCAACACACAATGCTGCTTAATCAAAGCATTTATCAAACTGAGGGGAAATCCATATTTAAACAGTTATTTGGGTGTAGGCTGTGTTCCTACATTTGAGTTTAGCTCAAAAGAATTTGTCACCTCTCATCTAATTATCCATATCACCCAAGGAAGATACACTTCTTGTCTATCTGCCCAAATAGTCAAAGAAAGAGGTTTTTACTTCTGATCCCTTGTGCTAACTCTTAGAATCAGATTTTGACATACACTGACCTGCAATAATCCTTGTGGTTTCTTACTTATTTGGCATTAGAATCTTAGGGATATGGTGTCTCATGAAGAGATTGTGATATATTTCCTGTGCCCATCCAGTTAAGTGTTGCAACCTGGCTCACCAATGGATGCAGTTTTCCAGTGGAATTTTGTGAGACAGACTCACTCCCAGAGCATGTTTTGGTTTTGTGGCATGTGGGTTGGAAAAGAGGAAGGTGGGAGGACAAAAGATCAATTAATTCCACCATACCCAGAATCAAGGGAGGCTTTAAGCCTGTGACATGTTCAAAACCATGCCATTCAATTCTCAAAAGAGAAACTATATACATGAGACTAATTTTACTTTTGTCACAGGGTTAACTTTTTCTTCTTGAGACACATTCCTGGAATGGAATGGTATAATTTTGCCATCCCCGGCAATCTCATCAGGTCTCATGATAGGCAGAAAATGTTAGATTTCACAATTGTTCGACTTTCAGATGTAACCTTCGTGAACTTTAGATGAAAGCACCTGGAATTGTAGATGCATTTCCAAAGGGGAGATTCTGATCAGCCTTTAATTTCCAGAGAGAGAGGAAGAGAGGTCTCTCTGGCTTTTGGGGGGCAGTATGTGTGAGCTGTTTTCTACTAGGTTTTAAAGTTCCATAGATAAATCATTGAATATCTTCTGCCTGATGGCATGGAACTGTTTTTAAATCCAAATAATTCTATGAATATTTAAGAGCAAGCTTATTGGCAAAGAAGAGAGCTCTGTGAGGTGTGAAAATAGGCCCTGGCAACCATTTCTCTGGCACAGGCATGTGTTGTTGGATGAACTGAGGCTGATCAAATCACTGTGTCCAGCAGCTGCTATTAAGGTTTGAGCTAAAACCGGTTTGGCTCAGTGGATAGAGCGTGGGCCTGCAGACTGAAAGGTTTCGATTCCAGTCAAAGGCATGTACGTTGGTTGCAGGCACACCCCCAGTAGGAGTGTGAAATAGGCAGCTGATCGATGATTCTCTCTCATCGATGTTTCTAACTCTCTATCCCTCTCTCTTCCTCTCTGTGAAAAATCAATAAAATATATATATATTTTTTTATAAAAAAAAAAGAAGGTTTGAGGGACCTGCTCTGTTTTGGTGCTTATGAGAACTCTGGCTATGTTTAAAGAGGCACAATGAATAAGTGACTCAGTTGTGGTCAGAGCACAGAATGATGCAGCTTATGTTTAAAGCGAGGAGAGTTTTGCAAAGTAAAAAGACCTTTCTGGAGTACAGCAGATCTGATACTAAGTGTTATTGCTTCTTAAATTCTTCTTGACCTTTACTCACCTGCTGCAGGCCCACATCACATATGTCTGTGTGGTTCAGCTGTACCTTGGTTGACTGCTTGCACTGATATCTTTCTACTCAGATCCAGTCTGCACTCTCCTATCTATTTATAAAAGGCTTCTCACTTAGCTTCTACATGTACCATTGAATTTATTGCGTAAGAACCTTCTTCAGCACTCTTCTGTCCTAAATTTCAGTGCAAACACATTGGGCAATTTGAGTTTTCTAACTTCTATTCACAGCCATGTTTGCTCCCCTTCATGCCACTTCCATTATTACAATTAAATCTTCCCCTTGCATAAGGCTTGCATATTCTTGACTCTGACCTTTTGGCCTTGACATTCTCCATACCTCACTTGCTTACTCACCACCTCTAAATAAAATATCGACGTGTCCCAAAAATTATCCCTTAATTTAGTAAACACCTTTGTACTGATACAATATTTTTTTTTAAATTGTCAAGATTCTATAATCAATCCATTTACTGAGAGCATTATAGTCCAGGCTCTCTGCTAGGAATTCCACATTTATTTTCTTTGAGCCTCTGAATAAAGTAAATGTCATCATCTTCAGTTTGCAGGTGAGGAAACTCAGGCTCAGGCAGCTTACTTTGCTTTCCCAGACCCACGTGGCTAGAGAAAGGCAGAGCTGAAAATGAAACACTAAGTTCATTCCTCCCAATCCAGTGTTTTTTCCACTGTTTCCAGTGGACCACATCTATTTATGCAGTTACCATGGTTGCTCTTAGTTGTTGCTTGTTTATTCTTGTCTTGAATTTGGTTTATTATAAGAGAGAGATAGGATATCCCTTATTTCTTTGATGTTTCCCAATGTCTACTATAGGGCTCTGGAGATAGAAAGTGCTTGATGAATGGAAGTTGACTAATCAATTTATTTGCCAAAATACACAGATCTTTGCCTTAGAGCCAGTTTGCACTTATTTCTGGCAGAAATTTCAATAAGAACCCCATTGATTGGCATGCATAGCAGAAATATCTGGCATGGACCAGCAGTGAGCATGGCTGGTAATTAAGCCACCAACCAAAACCAGGTCAGCCAGTTCCTCAGCAACATTCTGCCACCCGCTGACACTGTGACCTGGCAAGGCAGGCACTTGCTATGTGTAGATCATCAGAGCTCTTTGCGACTCCTCTCTCTGGTGGCCCTGAGCAATTATATGCGCTCATTACATAATATGAAGGAAGAAGTTTAGCAGTCCTTGCTAATAATAAAAGGATTGTTTGATGTCATTGGGGTGGCAGGTGCCCCACCAAAGCTAGTGTGAGAGGCCCTCCATTAGCGAACACTGTGCTCTTTCTGGCTGCACAGGTGTCTGACTCCTGCAAGCTGCTGGTCATAACATGAATATGGAAAGTCCGGCCCTGGGCTGGGCCTGGCTAGTTAGCTGCTCTCTCTGGGTGTGAGCACATGTCTGCTGTGAATCCACACAGCCAGTTAGTATTTCTGTAGTGTTCCTCTTGACAGTGTTTATTTATTGAAACTTTCTATGATGAGAAAATTGTTGCATATTACTGTCCCAGGTGAATAATTAGGCAATCACCACCCTAAAGGTGAGACAAGAGGGTCAGGGCAGTGCAGGATTGAAATCCTGGATGTGAAGCTTTCAGAATCTCCCTCTTTCAGGGCATGAGCATCCTTCCAAGGGTCAAATGAGAGAAACAAACCCCCACTCAGGAAGCACGACTCCTGGGGTCCTGGGTGGAGAGCAGATGACAGCCACCTGTGAACACCTGGCTTGATAGAGTGCTGAGTGGAGTGGTCAAGAGCATGGGCTGTGGGACAAGATGGCCCTCGTTTGCTCTCCAGGCCTTCCCAGTACTAGCTGTGTGAGGGTACTAGAAGGTACCATACCCTCTCATGAATAAATAGGGGATTTGCTCATTAATAAGTAGGACATTAGGATGCTGTTTACTTATAAGAGTGTTATGAGAGTTAAATGCATTCATAAAAACAAAGTATACAGACCAGCATCTGGTTTTCAGTAAGTGCTTCATAACTGTTTAAATTAAAACAATTTTAAAAAGGACAGAAATGTGTACCTCTCTCTTCAGTGCCATCAGCCTCAGGACTCTAATAATCTTCATGAGAAGAGTAACCTTTTCTCTTACCACAACTATGCTCTACCCTTTGAACAGCACCAATGTCTCTGAGAGGTAGAATGCTCATAAATCTAATTAAAATATGAAATGTTCCCACCACAGTTCCCATTATACAATCTCTAGCGTTATTTTGGAGCCACAAAAGTGTAACTTTTATCCCAGTGCATAGAGGAGAAAAGAAAAACAGGAGTATATTCTGCAAAAAACCTGGCAGTAAAGATAAGCATATACTACTGCTTAGAAATGTGGTTTTAGGTGAGTGACTTATTGACCTTTTTCTTATTTTTTAGTTACCACCACACAGTCAAAGTGGAATGACCACTTATCTCCATGCCCCGAGAACTATGTGCATTACTGCATCAAGGGAAAATGCCGCTTCGTGGAGGACCTGCAGACACCCTCCTGCCTGTAAGTGGAGCCCTGAGCCTGCAGGCAAAGGGAGACAGGATGGTGCTGGCCGGGGCTCTGCAGGACTGGAAAGTCTGAACTAATCAAGCCTTCTGCCAGCACAGGGACCCCTGGTCCTACCGCAGCCACTTGCTCAGGGGCTCCTTCCACAGCTGCTCATGGAGAAACTGATGCACATCGGAGGGCCCAGATTTGCTTGCAGGCAGGGCCGAGTCCTCTGCTGCCTTAGACAAGCAAGACTGTTTCCATCCAGTGTTAAGAATGTTGTGTTTTTTTTCTCTTTCACTATAGTTTTTTATTATTATTATTTTTCAATTATAGTTTATATTCAATTTATTTTGTGTTAGTTTGAGGGTTACAGTCTAGTGGTTAGATAATCATATACTTTCTAAAGTGTCCCCCATATGTCAAGTACGCACTTGGCACCTTACATATTTATGACAATGTTTTTGACTATTTTTTCTATACTGTGCTTTACACCCCCCTACTCTGCAGCCACCAATCTGTATTTGTAAATGTCTTCATCTTTTCTCTCCAAACCCCAACCTTTCCCTCTGGCAACCATCAGTCTATTCTCTGTACCCATGTCTCTGTTTCTGTTTTGCTTGCTCATTTGTAAGGCTCTTTAGGTTTCACAAACAAGTAAAATCATATGGAATTTGTCTTCCTCTGGCTGACTTATTTCACTTAGCACAATGGCCTCTAGGTCCATGAATGCTATTGCAAATGGTAAGATTCCCTTGTTTTTCATTGCCAAGTAGTAGTCCATTGTACATATGTACCATATCTTTTTTACTCACTCATTTACAGATGGGCACTTGGGTTGCTTCTATGGCCCCAGGGTGTAACGGTTGGCACTATTGACTTTGAATCTGGGGGTTTCCATGGAACTTGCTTCCTTTTTGGTGACATCCTCCCATGTGCTTCTTGTAGTTCCTTACCCTCAACCCATCTTGTGTTCATGGTGCAGTGGTGATCATATGAGCCTCACACAAGGGCAGGAAGAGATTAACCAAGAATTTATGTGCATATATGCATAACCCATGGACCAAGAATAATGCAGTAAAGGCCTGAGGAGGGGGCGAAAGTGGAGTGGAGGCAGTCAAGGGGGGAAAAAAGGGAGATATCTGTAATACTTTCAATAATGAAGATAATTTTTTAAAAGGATGGTTTTAAAAGCTCAATTTATCTCCCATGTGTTTTGAAGGGAAAATACATTTTCTGACATTAGTTATATGGTTTGTAATTTATTTAAATTTAAAAGAGTTTCTGCCAAATTAAAAGTCACTTTTGCAGGTGTCAATTAAGTGCAAAGAACCCCATCTTATCCATAAATATAGATTTTTAAAGTTTGTTTAATAGAGCAGGGAATTGGAAGAAAAATCTTCACCTGTTAATACATTAAGAGTCCAAATTTTAATTTACTCAGGCACAAGAAACATTTTTGCATAATTTAAATATTCATTTTCTTCTAAAGAGATGTCCCTCTAAAATGCCCTTAGAGCTCACCTCATAGGGTAGCAAGGTGATTTCTTAAGTATAATTTTTATTTAAAATTCATAGAATATTATGTGCATTTCCCCTCAGCAGACGTTTTTGTTTGTTTGTTTTTTCATAATTATCTCAGGACAGAAATTCTAATCCCTAATTTAGTGAAATGTATGAGTTATGGACTTCTTTGAAATTTAATTAAATTTAATTTAAAAATAAATATATAAGGATCATAATTAGAGGTGGAAAAAAGGGAATAAGAAAAATGTGCCTGTGTGGGTGGGTGTGTTGGGAAAGAGAGCTGATTTTTTTTCAATTTCATTTAATTGCTCACTGGTTTGAGAGAATTTATTGAGTCTTTTAAATATTAATGCCCATTAATGCACTACATTTTTCTAACTGATCTCTATGTCTGTACATTTATTGTTCTTTAATATTGCTGCCTTCTAAAATGAAAACCACAGTGTGTGATCTACTCCCTAAGATCAATCAACACACAGCATGCTCCCTTCTGCCAACTCATTTCCTCAGCCTTCGAAGCTACTCTGATCCTGCTTTATTCTTTATCTCCATTATAGCTTCAAATGTCCCTCTACAATCCTGCATTCCTTTGTGTGGTACTTCACACAAGCTCTTCTCATAATCTGTAAAGCTCATTCTCACTGGTGTTTTACATGCAACTCAAACCATCAGCTCTTCCTGGACCCCTGAATTATCTTCCCTATTCTTAGACACATTCAGGTGTTGGCTGGATGCCATTTCTCTGGGATTTAATCCCACTTCTATAAAAACTATTTCCCCTGGAGCATAAATGGTTTCTGTAAGTGTCACTTCTGTGACTGTGAATACCTAGAAGGCAGGGCTCGTGGCTTATTCCTTTTTGTGTTCTGGTGCCAAGCATCACACCTAGATTTTACTAGGTGTTCAAGAATGACTGATGAATTAGTGACTGAGTCCCTCTATCATAATTCATCCAATGCTCTGCTAAGTATCAAAACCAAGGCCTTGCTGGGTGATGTGGCTCAGTCCTTGAGCGTTGACCCACAACCAGGAGGTCACCTACTCAATTCCTGGTCAGAGCACATGCCCTTACTGTGGGTTCAATCCCCAGTAGGGGGCATGCAGGAGGTAGCTTATTCATCTTTCTATCTATCCCTTGCCCTTCCTCTCTCTCTCTCTCTCTCTCTCTCTCTCTCTCTCTCTCTCTCTCTCTCTCTCAAAAAAAAAAAAAAAAAAATTAAAAAAAAACATATTAAAAAAACACAAACCAAGGCCTTAATCTGAACCAGGAACACCTTCTTAGTGGTAGAATGATAATGAATCAATAGGAGGTGGGAAAGCTTATGGAGCAGGACACAGATTTTGAAATCAAATAGACTTAAGTTAAAATTTTGTTTTCATCAATAATAAGCAAGTTTAACAATGGATAAGATATCTTTCTCAAGTCTCAGTTTTATCTTCTGTAAGATGGAATAATAATATCTTCCTCTGAAGTGTTGAGAACTAGGCAAAATAAACATTAATAAAAATATTTATTATGGTACCCAGCACAGAGTAAATGTTTCATAAACTGTACCATGAGATGAGTGAGAAATATTGAAC
Source organism: Pipistrellus hanaki (assembly GCF_964339955.1). Taxonomy (NCBI): domain Eukaryota; kingdom Metazoa; phylum Chordata; class Mammalia; order Chiroptera; family Vespertilionidae; genus Pipistrellus; species Pipistrellus hanaki. Next base: position 167,265,207 of record NC_140503.1, on the reverse strand, counting down.
CTAGGCCTGACCTTTTGGGTCACTTACACAGATTCAGGTAAAACTGCCCTGCCCATGGTGCCTATGCTATTCTGGGAACCAGAAATATCTCCTTTTGAGCTCAGAGGAGTTTGTGGATTCCTGCTTTTACATAAACACCACAGTGTTTCAAAGAACTTCAATCCTCTATTAGTCTCTTCTGTATATTCTTGGAATGGAGGCAATTTGTTTCCAGATACATAATTTTTAATTATTTATGCAGCACATTTCATGTAAGCAGTATTGCATGGAGTTGGGCATTAATTTAGTAGCCAACTTCCTGCCTTTGAGCCCCAGCCCCACTCACTCAATTTCTCTATAGCTGAGTTACTCCATCTGTAAAATGGGTTGATAATAACAACTACTGCAAATGTTACTTTAAGAATCAATTGAGCCCGGCTGGCATGCCTCACTGGTTGAGCATAGATCTATGAACCAGGAGGACGAGGTTTGATTCCCCATCAGGGCGCATGCCAGAGGCAGCCAATCCATGATTCTCTCTCATCATTGCTGTTTCTGTCTCCCTCCCTCGCTCTCTCTTCCTTCCTAAATCAATTAAAAAATATATTTAAAAAAAAAAGAATCATGGAGTTAATACTTCTAAATCTTTTAGAATTGTGTCTGGTGATTACTCCAGAAAAGTGATCCCAAATCTGATTTTTCAGAGTCCTCAAGGACCATGGGCATCTTTAAAAATTATTTAAAATTTTATTTCATGTTTATTAAATCTCATTTGTTTACTTATTGAGCATTTAATAAACATCTCCTGGAATCTTGTACCCTTTGCCTCATTTTCAGCGAGGCAAAGGTTACTATTGATTTGACCAGAAGTGAAATAACATGAGAGCCACTACAACTGGTTAAGATTTCACCTTCTAGCATGGCTTACCGGGTTACAACTTGCTGGGAGGCTTACTGCTCACTGAGAAATTCAACCAGTGTGTGATTACACCACAGGACCTGAGTTATAAACCTGGAGTTTATAATTAGAAAAGCATCCTAAAGAACAGTAAGAAATTGCAGTGTATTTTATAGGTGAAGGTATTGTTTAAAAATGCCACTTTCAGTGAATTTGTTAGAGAAACATTTAAGCTAATTAGGAGAGACTATATTTGTAAGATTTTTAATTATGACCTTAAAAAAAAAAGACTCTTAAAAACCTTCATCCCACACATGCAATTAAAAGTGATTTCCTCCCCTCCCCCCAGTTCCAGGCCCATGTACAGAAGATTTTTTTGTTGTTGATGTTTTGAGATATTTCTAAGTTTTCCTTTCATGACTTTAACCTTGCAACCAAGTCACCCAGCTCTCCTAAAGGAAGCAGTTTTCTCTCATAGGTCCTGGGGTCCTTTTGCAGTTGATTAGGTATCTTTCTCCTGGCCTGCATTGAGCCTCACCTTTCAACTCAGGGTTGAGATTGAGCTTGTTTTTGTGTTGTTTTTTTCAATCCTCACCTGAGGACATGCTTACAGAGAGAAAGGGGAGAGAAGAAGAGAGGAGAGGAGAGGAGAGGAGAGGAGAGGAGAGGAGAGGAGAGGAGAGGAGAGGAGAGGAGAGGAGAGGAGAGGAGAGGAGAGGAGAGGAGAGGTTAAGCTATTGGTTGCTTTCTATGATCATCCCAATTGAGGATGGAGCCTGCAACCCAGCTATGTGTCTTGACCAAGAATGGAACCAGCAACCTTTCAGTGCATGGGACTATATTCAACCAACTGAGCCACTCCAGCCAAGCTTGCTTTTTTGTTTTGTTGTATTTAATTTTTGTAGCATTGTGTATTGGCATTCAGGGAATCTCTTTATTTGTGCAATATAGACTTTGTGAGAATTAGCAGACTTGACTCTTTGGTCAAACATAAACCATAGACCAGCCTGGCAATTCAACTCTTTTTACAAAATTAAAACCAAATCAAGCAAAGCAAAAAAACAAAACAAAAAAAGAGGTTGTACAGAAGTCTTTTCAAGAAGCATAATTTACCCTTTTTCAGATATATATAAGCATGACCAACATCTCTGCATTTTGAATGAGTCTAAGGAGAAAAGGGGAAAGTAATTGATGTTACAACATATAATTTTGGTTTCAAATGTCCTCAGACTTCTTAAATACCTTGTAAGCATAGACACTCTTCAGAGAATACTAGGAATAGTCTCCAAATCACTGAGCCTCGAGCTTCTTGAGTATTGCTCAGACAAGCCCTGGCTTGGTCAAATACATCCTTAACTGTAACTGAGACTTGGGGCATCCACTGAGTTCAGGTGGATCCTAGGACTGTGTTGATAGAGAGTTGAGAGAATGAGGGGAGTGTTGCTACACTTGGAAAACTTGCTGATTTCTGGTCACCACACTTTATTAGGCCATGGAGAAAGGGAGGCCATTTGGAAGAGACTAGAGGGAATTATGACCAGATCTGAAAATGTGGACTTAGAGGATCAGATAAAAGAACCAGAAACCAGGAACCAGAGAGGATAATGACCTATTGTGTTTGGGAGTGTAGTTAGGGAGGTGGTGACTACAAGAGCAATAGAGAAGCAGTACCTCATCTGTGACACCTGCAAGCAGTAGAACTAGAACTGATGGGTGGAAGTCACAGGGAGAGAGGAATTCTATTGAATAATATGTATGGAACTTCTATATGTAGGTAGATGTCTATGAACTTTCATGCATAGTAATTATCATGTTTGATGATATGAGACAGTATAATTTTTTTTAAATTATATTAAGAGAACTTGGGCACACTGAAATTGTTCATATTGTCCTGCGATGAAATGGGAAGCCCTTGCCATGTAGGTATTTAAGTGCTTGGGAATATTATCATCTTCTCTATTCAAATGCAAAATCTAAAATTTCAAACTAAAGTTTAGTAAATTGCCAGCATCCCTATTTATGTTATACATATTGTTAATATTGTTCAAGTGATGACAGATTTTCAGCAAACCAAAGAAAGAGAAATTATTCATGAACTACTTAATATTTTAAAGGAATTATGTGGGTTTTTTTTTTAATTATTAATTCCAAGGAATGAAAACAGTGTTAGTTACTTCATAAAAGAAATAGTAGAGATTTTGAAAACTGCCATTTCACCTTGTTTTGTTTTTGTTTTATTTTTACAGCTGTGATGTTGGCTACACTGGGATGAGATGTGAGAAAGTTGACATTTTTTACCTGAGAGGGGACACAGGACGGATTCTGGTGATTTGTTTGACAGCAGTTATGGTGACATTGATCATTTTGGTGATTGGTGTCTGCACATACTGTCAGTAAGTATTTTAAATTTAATTTTAAGTAAATCTGAGAAACTGTATCATCCTGATTTTTTCCCTCCTTTCTAACTTTTTGTTTTTGCTTTTATTTAAATAAATCACTTTCCAAGTTTTCCATCATTTATTTAAACTATTTATAGCAAAACACATGATATTTGTCATTTTAATGGGCACAATTATTATAATTTAAAATCAAATTTGTATAAATTTCCTAACTTAAAGAAAACTATTATTTAGTCCTAAAGTTTGTCATATTTTATGTGAGTTTGTTAGGCTGACTGAATCAGACTCCTTTTCTCAAGCTACACAAGGACTAACTTTGAAAGATTGAAATAAATGAACAAAACATATTTTTATCCACATCAAAATCATGAATTTAATTTATGAAAGATAATCACACTCTTGTTCTTCTCTTTTACTTTTCATTATATGCCACAATTTTGGCACTCAATAAACACCTTGCTTTTGTCTAAGAGAGGGTGGCTTGGTGTATTACTTAAGATAGTTACTTTCGGAAACCCATCAAATGATTGGTTAGACTAGAACTCCCAGGTACTACGCTAAAAGTCTCCAGTGCTATCTTTCTGTCTTGAGGAACTAGTGCAGCCTCCTAAACTGCTTTAGGTAGACCGGTGGTCTGCGGTCTACCCCGGAAGAGAGTATCCCATGATCCCTTTCTTCACAGCCATCAGGGATGAGAAACACAAGCACAGCTCCCGGGTGACTGATTTTTTTACAGCTCTGCCATTGAGTATCTTTGAAATGTTGGAGGACTTTCTTAACATCTGTAAAATCATATTATCTGTAAAATTAGAGAATTAAACCAGATAATTTATAGGATTCTTTCTAGCTATAAAATTGAAAACTATTTTTTTTTTTTTTTTTTTGCCTACTTTCTAGCAAAAGGAACATTTATAATGCCAGGTTTGGGACAAAGTATCTGTTGGACAGAGCTCAGAGATGGCCTATTTTATTACATTAATTTTGAGTTATACTTCCAAAAAATGGGACTACAGTCCAGATTTCTAATGTATCTGGCAACTTAATTAACATTCCAAAAGTGCTCTTTTCCAATGTGTACTATTTCTTATATACACACTAAATAATGCCATATCAGTCTATTTTGTAAAATGACTTGTTTTGGAAAATGTTCTTGTGCTAACCAAACTCCATCAACACTCAGGTGCCACATTCTTTCTACCTATAGCCTTACTCTGTCACACTGTTGCTTATTGTAGTGACCAACAGAGCCTTGGAGCCTTGAGAGATGATTTTTAAAAGAAAACCTCAAATATTTAACGGGAAAAAAAGGAACCTATGCACTCTTAACAGTCTTCTAGAAATAAAATCATAGGTGGCTTTCTTGATGATTAATTTTGTCTTCGCATGAACTAACAGGCCCATGCTAATTTCTAACACTATTTTCCAAGTCCCCTTCGAAAGAAAAAGAAAGAAGATATGCCAAATCTTGATAAAGATATAACTCCTGTAAATGAAGATATTCAAGAAACTAGTATTGTTTAATGGTGAGTGTGATAAACTTGGTAGATGGGAAACTATTCAGGTGGCATTTACCTGGGAAAATGGGGGTTTAATTGCATCTAATAAATCATTGATTAAAATTTGATTATGTTTAAAAACATCTAAAATAAATAAAATTTTCCATAGACTCTGAAGTCAAATAAAATGTTCTTATATCTTTCTCTCACATGTTATCACAGAGATGCATGTATGTGGGAGAGGAATTTCATATACTTTTTCTAAGGTACTCAGATCAATTGTTTTTTAATTTTTAAAAATATATTTGTATTGATTGCAGAGAGAAAGGGAGAGGGAGACAGATAGAAACATCAATGATTGGAGAGAATCATTGATTGGTTGCCTTCTGCACATCCCCTACTAGAGATGGACCCCACAACCTGGGCATGTGCCTTGACCTGGACTCAAACCATGGTCTCCTGGTCCAAAGGTGGATGCTCAACAACTGAGCCATGCTGGCTGGGCAGTTTTCTCATTTTACATAGTTGTGTAGTTATTTTATATTTGTTTCTTCCTCATTTTTAGGCACAAAGAACAGGTTGAGAGACATCTCTCATTGAGAGGAAATAATAATAGTAATATTTTATTAATAGCTTCATTTATCGAGCATTTACCACATGCCAAAACACTGTTGTTCTATGCTCTTTAAATGTTGTATCAGTTAGTTTCCCAGTATGAATCACAAATCCTCTGGGATGATCCAATAAAGAGATTTTTAAAATATATTTTTAGTGATTTCAGAGAGGAAGGGAGAGGGAGAGAGAAATAGAGACATCAATAATGAGAGAGAATCATTGATTGGCTACCTCCTGCATGCCTCCTACTAGGGATCGAGCCCACAATCCAGGCATATGCCCTTGACCAGAATCAAACTAGGGACACTTTAGTCCATAGGCCAATGCTCTATCCACTGAGCCAAACCAACTAGAACCAATAAATAGATTTTGATGAAGGGATTGAGGTAGGCAAAAGTTGCGGGGGGGGGGGGGCGGGGGGTGGTGCTTGAGGAAACTCACAGGAACATGGAGGCTCCAGAGTCTAGCAATGGCAGGAGCTGTACCCTTCCCATGTCCACAAGGGCTGGAGTTACATTCCCTTGGCCCTGAGAGGTGGGCTGCTGGAGGGCCCACCAGGCAGGAGCTGGTGCTGTGGAATGAAAAAGCCACTGCTGGAACCTAAACAAGGAGGGAGGCAGGAAATGGAGAAAAACACCCCAAACTTCCTCTCCTCCTGCCTTCAGATCTTTAGCAGGAGCCTTCCACTAGCTAAACCTAAGAACCAGAAAGGCCTGGAGCCCTTGTGGTGCAATCTGTAGTGTCAGCCCCTTCGAGGGCACAACAGGGAGAGAAGGGCTCTGAGGGGGCAAACAACAGTCACCGAGTCGTTTTGCCTGTGGTAGGGCCAAACACAGCCACACTGGTTTAAAACAATGGAGTGTTTGGCGCACGTGAACTGGCAATCCAGAGACTCCCATGCAGGGAAACATGAGTTCTCTCTTTCTGCTCCCTGTCTAAAGAGGTGGCTTCATCCTTGATGACTTCTGCCAAGGCCTGTAGCAATCAGGGCCACAGGCTTCCTTGTTCACTTTCAGCAAGAGCGGGGTAGTGACTTTCCATAGGCCTCCCAGCATCACAAAGAACCTCCTTTCCCAGAAACTCCCAGGTAAATGGGGTACAATAAATGCCTCTCAAGAAATTATAATGTTCTCTGAACTTATTACCAGGATAACACTAATGAATTGAAAACAAAAATACAAAAATGCTGGCTCTCTATATTTTTTTTGCTGGGTGGGGGGAGGGAGGGGAGAGGAGGGATATTCATAGCACATTTTTCTTTTAAACACTTCCTCTTTTTGGTTTCCTACAGTTTCTGAAGGTACCTCCAGGCTGGTCGCAAGCTACAAAATGCCAGGCTCAACTGAAAATGACAGAATGTGTCTCAGAAAAACAGCTAACAAAATGAATTTTAAATCATGTATTTACCTTTGCAACAGTTTTTGTTGTTTACTATTGTTTTTGTTATAATAATAAATTTTATTATTGTTTAATAATTGGGAAAAAGTACCCAGTTAAGAAGGGAATATTATTAAACTTCCACTTAAGCTTTGTCACCAGGATTACTAGTTAAATAAGGGGGGAAAAAAGTAGGAAGGTCTCTAGATCCTAGAAGTTGCATTAATAATACATCTACCATTTATCCAACACTTACCATATGCTGGGAGTTTGAAATTGAAATACTTTATTTCCTTGAATCCTTGCAAGAGTCTCTGAGATATCTATTATGATCCTTATTTTCTATATATAGAAACAGACCCAAAGAAGGTAAATAATCTAAAGCAGATTTTCAGAGTTAGGAACTGGTGGAGCTGAAACTAGAACCAAGATTTACCCCATTCAACGTATGTGCTCTGAGCCCTCATTTTTGCTCCTCACACTTGGTACAACTTAACTCACTAGATAACTCAACACTTTCTACTGAACTGTGTTTTGTCATGACTCTGAGATACTGGGGCTATTTCCCTGCAGAAACTCAGAATGCAGGGTCCCGAATATATGTTACTGTTACTACCATATTTTCTGCAGCATTGACTTTTATTATGTTCCTTTGCTCCTTCATATAATGCTTAGAGACATGCATAAACTCTAGGTTAGTAAAGCAAACAGATTTGCCCCCTCGTAGAATGCACAGAGCTTCAGAAAGGAAGTGCCTGGCAGTCATTAAGACCCAGGTGAGTGTGCTGTTCACTGAGTATCAACAATAGCACTGGAAGATCTAGTTATCCCCAGGATAATGGTCAGTGACAGCATAGCAAAGCTCAGGCAGAAGCTGGTTGTGACCCTATCCTCATTTTTGTCCTTCTAATAAGCAGTAACTGAGACTGCACTCCATGGAATATTGTTGCAATGAAATCCCGTGTATACAACTATTACTTGAGACCATCTCCCATATGCTCCTTTAACTCCCTAGTATATTTAATAAGGACTCTTTACAACTGAAGAAGCAAAATCTACATTTAACCAACATCCAATAGAATATGGAACTTTCAACATTGATAGGCTAGGTCTTTTACAAAAACAGATGGAGGATGTCCCCAAACTGCTGCTCTTTGGCTGTTGCACCTGTCAGCCCAGCAGCTCCTTTTCCAGAATCTTTGTAAATTATATTTATGGTGTAGATGCTATACCTAGAGTGAAGTGGAGAATTGAGAGAAAAGGTGAAGCTGTACATCACTTCCTATTACACTTCATGTTTGGAGTGACACTAAGGCTGTGCTTCTATGTAATACAGATTTAGCTCAAATATCAACAGCTGATAATTTTCTAATTCTATTTTATTCTCCTAACTTAGACATTCTTACAACAGGATTATATACAGCTGATTTATGTTGTATATGTTTTCTTTACAAGTCTTCTGGACTCATTCCATGCCCTTTCTCTTTCTCAGTCTTCTTTGATACTAAGAACACTAGAAACAAATGCTCGTTTGAGCATTTAAAACAAAAAAGAAGGCATAAATGTTTCTTCTTTCCTAAACTGATGTTAGTTGACCAAAGACAATTCCGATGTGGAATTTTGTTTTGATCCTAAGATGTTAATGGTGTCTTTTGAAAATTGATAGGGCTGATGTCAAGAAAGAACTGAGGATTTTCATATCTTTTTCAAAATGTATTTATAATTGTTTTGCATATATTAAATGAACTTGGATATAAATTGTCATTATTATCAAATAATAAAGTGACTTTTATTTTTAAAACAAAGAAAACACATGTACTGTATACTCAGGAATTTTCTATTGGTACCATATATTATTAAGAGAATTACATTTGAATATTAGTGCTTTGGAAAACTTTTATATTTTATAGGGACTACGATTATTAAATTTGAAATAGTCCATTCTGACCAGATGTTTTCCTTAAAAAAGGAAACTTTCCTTGGAAGTGTGGTGGACATGCATATGGGATTGTCTGCCCCTATTTTTGACCCCATTTTCAGCATTTTGCTGGTCGAAGAGGAATACTTAATAAAGTTGGGCCTATTGGAGTCATTTCAAAGCTATAGGAAGTCATGTTTTTTCTCATGTGTATCAAAAAAGCAAAGGAAGCTGATTAGAAAGAACAGAGATATAAGATTCAACTTTCCTGAGAGTCTGAGTCCCTAGTACATGTATTCTCAAAGTTTAGCCTCATCTGTTCTTATCTGTGGCCTCTATGAGACATATTATCTTTATAATAAATTCCTCACTTGATATGCTATTTGGGTTTCTGTAACCTGAAACAAAGATCCTAATTTTAGTGCATCATGGGGTTGTGGACAATAGTTTCTTAAAGCAGAAATAACACCCTCTATTAAACAGAATATAAAATTATGGTTTTCACATAGTGCTATCAATTGTATTAGAGGAACATTTCTAGCAACAATATTCTACTTTCACATAAGCATTTAAGATGACAATTACAGAGCATAGAGAGGGAGCAGGGAGCTCAGTGAGCATTGACTAGGCACCTACTATATCCTATGCACTGTGATCCCTACAATGACAAAAGCTAAGGAGAAATAAGACATGACCCCTGATGAATCTTACAGTTTAGTGGGAGGAACAGCTATTCACTGATCATCTCCATTCACTTTGGTTCTCTAAAATGGGCTGAAGCCCTGAAGAGGGGGTAGGAGCAGGGTGAAGGGGGCCAAGGAGGGGGGAAAGGAGGAACCTCTATAATACTTTCAGCAATAAAGATAAACTTAAAAGCACAGAAAAGAGGCAGACAGTATTATGGGATCAGAGAAGAGAATGATTAAGGCAACTTGGAAGGAGTCAGTTAAGGCTCCTGAAGGCGATTATATCTGTACTGGACCGGCTCCTTGGTAGGGGCAAATATTTCTTGGATCCTTGTCAAATTCCTCAGAATGTCTCTTAAGTTCTAACAGTGGAAGGACCAACAGATGTTGTTACAAGGGGATAAAAAAAATGAAAGGAATCAAGGTTTTGTAACTTGTTCCAGAATATCCTGGGAAGATTGAGTAAAGGATACAGGCATGTGAGCTGTGAGTTGAGATGTCACTGGTTCCCGTGACGTTACATTATTAAGTGATGAGCTGTGATGGGAGAGAGCTTTATATTTCTTCCTAGAAGTAAATCATTTGGGCCTTTCACATTTTCCACTTCATATCATTGCTCATGAAATAAGCAAGTGACATAGAGTGTGGAGCAAAATGTTCTGGGTCAGATAATTTGCTGCTTGGCTAAGGCCCTAGTTTGTGCAAAATTCTGCAAAGGAGGTTCAGGACATATTTCAGTGCCCATGGCTTTGAGACCAAACTATTGCCTTAACACAATCTCTATTTTAATATAGTCTTGCTTGCACTTTGTTATGAATAAAAAATTCATTTTGTTATGAATTTATTTAAAATATTTATTTTGTACCTACTAAGTGCCAAGTACCTTAGGTGCTGGGGCTATATCAATGAACAAAATGCTTTAAAAAATCTGTCACCTCATAGAGCTCATAACCTAGTGGATACAATATTTCATAGAATAGAATTTAAACAAGGCTTATCCAAGAAGGTATGTTAGCCAGTGGACTTTGTCATCAGACTTTTAAATCTGTCCCACTGTCTTGGAGAATAGAATTCAAGATGGGCACTCACAGCAGTCAGTATATGGAGGGATCAGCAGATTTTCCTTGGCCCAAAATAACGTACATACTTTAATAATGGCTCTCAAGAGCAGAAATTATAACTATGTTTCTTCAGTGTAAAAATCTTGGTTTATACTTTGGGGTGTTTTTTGTTTTTGTTTTTGAACTGTGGTTGAGTACTGCCTTTGGGCATCTGTTCTTCAAAGAATCCTTCATGCTTCAAAGCATTTTTTCTGCAAAGGAACCTGTTCTATGTGATCAGCATTGGCAGCTGAGCGATGATGCTGGAACATAACGTGCAATAGACTGTTCCTGCCTGTTTGCTAATGCTGCTGTTGCTGGGAATGTGTATCTTATAATAATATCTAGTTGGCACTTCTGCAAACTCATTCTTCCCGAGGACCTGTCAGCCATTGATGTTTGAAGCAGTCTGAAATTCCATGTTCAGAAATTTAATAAACTATCTGATCCCAAAAACGACTTCAGTAATTACACTCAAGAGATAATAAATTGTTAGGAATGTTTCTGCTATTGAAAAATTCAAATGTGGATATATAGGTATGTGTAATTTATCATTATAGTAAGTACTTGCATTATAAAAGAAATGTTAATCAAATGTGTTTTTAAAGACTTTTTCTTTCATGTATTATTATTCTTACAGAAGTTTAAATTACAAAGAAATAAAGGTGTGACAGAAGTACTTTAAGAGATGTTTTTTTCATTCTTCTTCAGTTTATTTAAAAGAAGTCAAACAAAATTTTTCAACACAAAACTCCTTAAATTTCTTTTTGTGACATATTTAATTATTCTTATAGATGTATGCAGAATATAAAATATTTCTATTATCCAAACTAGACAATTTTTCATATGCTCATTTTTAGTAAAAAGTGAGAGAGAACCATTATCCGACTTGCTCTGCAAAACCATTTTGAAATATTGCAAAGTATCAACTAACTTTAATAAACCTATTTTTAGAATGTTCTTTTTTTATAACCTAGGAATATTGTTTACTCCATGAACTGGAACTAACAATTCTAAAAAAGTCACTTACCCAGTATGTTTTGTTTGTTGGTTGGTTTTATTCGTAATGTTAATCTTGGGCTGTACCACCACCCCTCTGCCTCCTAACTCCAACTACTTGTCAAAGTATCTGAACTCCTGACCAAACCAGTGCTTCTTATTATTCTATGCATGGCATAGAGATGGGGAAACTGGCTGCTGAACTATTATAATACAAAGGCATATGAGAACAGGACCTTTATTCAAACAGATCTGGGATTCAATCCCAGGTCTATCACTTACTGTGAGGTCCTGGGCAAATCACTTAACCCCTCTGCTGTCCTCATCCATGGTGTGGAAATAAATAATAGTGTGGGCTAAGTGGATTAGATGAGATAATGCCAAAAGAGAAATACTTAGCCAGCACCTGGAATATTTGAAGCAACACTCTCAAGATAAGATTTCAATTAATGTTAGCTACTATTAGCAAGATCAATAATAAGAGTGATGAAGAATATGGTGACGATACTAATGATATTCTCTAATAAGTCTTATTAAAAACAAGGAATTCATTTTTATGTGAAGTCACTGCACTGACACAGTGAAAGTTCTGTGTATTCTTAGGGCTTGATGACCCCTGTGGAAAGAATGTCTTCCTACTCTTGTCTGAACAAGCTGTGGTGAGGTAAAGAATTCCAACTCAGGGACAGGCCCTATAAAATTGGCTCATTTCTCTCTATACATATGCTCTCTGGCTCCCTTTCCAACTCCCCCCTTGAAAGTACCTAATGAGAAAATTAAGGAAGAATTATTATGTTGCTATTGAAAATAAATAAAAGCTTAGTCAGTTTTAAATTATGCTGAGATAAGTTAGCTATATTTGGAGGTGGAGTTGGACTTTACTACTTGTAGACTAAATATTACTTGTTGTATGAAGAGTAGCTCAGGCCAGAAGCTAGGAATTACCTCTCCTACTTGTCATTGATGGTGAGCTTGCACAGTAAGAATTATTTTATCGACTTACTGGTTGATAAACCTAAGGCTCAGGAAGCTCAAGTACCCTGACACATCAAATTACTTGAAAATCATTGTCATCTGCTTCTTAACTTTGGTATCTCAGACTTTGAAATAGAAGTGCACTAAAATTATACATTTTCCAAATGGAAATAGACAGACATGCGCTATTTTAGACTCAACTAATTGGCTAAATAAATGTTTACTAAAGCTCAGCAGTTGACAAAGCTTTGAAACATTTAAAAAAGTAAAAGCCTGAACAGGAATAAAATAAGAAAATTCTATAGCAACCACCTAATTAGTGGTAGGGATTTCTGTTTGATTATTTTTATTTATTTTTTAAATATGTTTTTACTTGTTTTTTAGAGAAAAATTAAAGGAGAGGGAAAGAAAAACATCAATGTGAGAAATAAACCTACAATATGGGTATATGCCCTAACCAGGAATTGAACCTGTAACCATTTAGTACACAGAAGGATGCTCAGCCACTGAGCCACACTGGCCAGGACTATTTAATTTTTTTAATTAAACCTTTCTGCCAAATTTAACAGGCTTAGCTACTTTTTTAAAAGTTAAAAATATCTAAAAATAGAATAAAATAAAAAAACTTGTGTATCCTGATTAGTAATATTGAGTAAAACATATTGAGTGAACAATATGGCATGCACACTAACAATATCATGCTCTTATTGGAGAATCTTTTACTTGGTGAAACCAAAATAAGTTTTTAAACTCAGGATATGAAGAGGTAATAATTTGGCTATTTCTAAAGCTTTTACAGAGTGAAGTTTTATTCAAATTGATGTCCTTTAAAAAATATTTTTCTGATAATCAAAATTAATTACACATTGCTTGAGAACTTTATTAAATTAAATCCCACTATTCTAGAATCTGTCACCATTCAGGAATGGACTAGGCAGATACTTACCTTCACAATAACTAAGAAATATATTTTTAATCATAGAAATATCGATGTCAAACATTTTTAATCCATTGAAAATTACACTGCAGAAGCAGCATCTTTTTTTTTCATGGTAATATCATCAGGTACATGCTTGAAATAAACAGATTCTTGTAAACTACTTTCAGATTCTAATTCAACTAATTAAATATTCCCAAAAGTTGACAACGAGCACACACATCCACACACAAAAGTGTTCAAAGAATAAGGAAGAAGAGAGAAAAATTGGAGACGGTGAATTTTTTAAAAGTAAGAGACATATACACAATAGCTATAATAAAAAGCTTCATATTTATAGATCTATTAAATGTATATTCAGCATTTACTAAATGTATAGCATAGTGCCAAGAACTAGGATTAAAGACTGAACTAGTCTTAGTCCATGTACCCAAGAATTTTGTTTTTTAGTACAGAAGATGAGCATTTTCCTGTACAAATAATACCTTGACAGTATGGACTAGGGATTGAAGGGATTAGGGAGGGTTTCTCAGAAAAGGCCTGGAAGAATGAGTGGGACATGACAGGTATTTACCAGAAGACACTCCAAGGTCCAAGCTGATGTCACACCAACCCTTTCCCACTGTCTATATAGAGATGTTCCTAGTAACTCAGTAGCCCGCCTTGAATAGGTGACCCATTGGTGAGTGACCAGGAGATAAAGGTTAGTCATCACTTCCCGGTTCAGATGCTGACTCCCTTACTTTTCCTAAAAGTGAATATTTACTAGACACATCTATAGTGTACCCATTTCATCTCTGGAAAGATTTCAGGGATTGTTTCTAAAATGTTTAAGTTAAGAACAAGAAGGGAGAAATTTGAACCCAATCCAGGTCATCCCAGGCCTTCAGTGAGACTCCCAAAACCAAACTATTTTCCTCTCTACTTCCTCCCTCACACCATTCTCCCTTTAGGTACCTGTCCCTCCCTGCTCCCTGATACCTCTTTCCTTATCAGATCTCCATCTCCTTATGTAGATGGTTCAGCAAGCAATTAGGAATGTAAAACTGAAGTTCAAGGAAAGTCCAGGTCAAGAAAAGAAGAGCCTTGAGCAGGGGAAAGACACAATGAAATGACACCTTTAAAAAGAATTGTCGCCGAAACTGGTTTGGTTCACCGGATAGAGCATTGGCCTGCAGACTGAAGGGTCCCAGGTTTGATTCCGGTCAAGGGCATGTACCTTGGTTACGGGCACATCCTCAGTAGAGGCTGTGCAAGAGGCAGCTGATCAATGATTCTCTCTCATCAATGTTTCTAATTCTCTATTCCTCTCTCTTCCTCTCTGTAAAAAATCAATAAAATATATTTTTAAAAAAAAAGAATCGTCAAGAAAACAGGCAATGGTCCAGTAATAAAGATTTCTAAAAAATAAAATACAGTTTTTAAAAAGAGTACTGGCAATGGACTAAAGGGCCACAGCTGAGGTCATGAGGAGAAGCTTGTATCCTGATTAGTGATACTATTCTAATAATAATGAAAAAGAGGAATGCAGAGATAAGGAGTAAAACCTAGATCCACTTCAAAGAGCAAAGAGCCAGTACTATTGTGAATAAATGAGAAGGGAGGAAACAAAAGTACCTTTGATTTGTGAGCAATAAAAACTGGGACACAGAAATGCTGTGGTCGTGACAGCAAAAGCAAGGTGAGATGAGAGCTGACGTTAGGAGACAGGGTAGGTTCCACTGTACATTCCCTGAGTTGCAGGCTACTCATAGAACATCTAAGTTAAGATGCCTTGCTAGTGGCTGCAATAGATATATTATACACACAGGATGAAAATACAGATTTTGCAAAGAAGTGGAACACAAGTGTATTTTATTCCCAAATGTATGAATATAGAGCAGAAATCTTCACCCTCAGAGATGCTCTGAAGACTTTGAAAAGGACTGCAAATCTGTGCATGTTTTAGTTAAAAAAAAAAAAAAAAAAAAAAAAAAAAAAAAGCCACTCACACTCCAAATTGGTTGTGCAGGGGGGAAAAAATTTAATAAATTAATATGGTCCACTACTAATTAGTTTTTCTCTCCTGAATATTTATATACTAGGGAGTGTGAAAACAAACTAATTAAATGTCCAACTTGGTTTAAACTAATGTTAAGAGTCCCTTCCAAAAATTTCCTGGCTCCCTTGGAATACAAAGCTTAGGCTCTTTGAGAGTCTCCATATTCTCCTGTTTCTCTCACTAAGGAGCTGTGCAGGGATGAGGAAAGGGGCTTAGGCCTCGTATGGGCCCTTGGATTGTTCTGGCAGGCATCCTCTGATATCAACAAGCATGCCTCCTGGCCAGACTGCTGTTTTCTGCTGGCCTTTGATGCTGAGTTCTGAAGCAGGTGACTTTATGGTCCCACCTTTCTGGCCCAGTCATGATCCCAGGAGCAGTGACCATCCTGTCCTTCTGACTTGACTTCTGATACCTCATTGGCTTCTATCCTCTCAGCCTCTAACTGGCCTCTGACCAGGGTGTCAGGCCACTGGCAGGGTGTATAGTTCTCAACTCGGTTCCACCACAAAGAATCATATGAAGACAATAAATCTAGCTTCCTGATTGAAAGTAGCTGATTGTCATGGCCAGGGAAGACTATGGCAGGATTGTATACTCAATGAAACCAAAAGAGAAAATTATATTTAAAATCAACACACACACACTCCCGCCATACATATCATGTTCATGTTGCTGAGTTGAGGATCTTTAGGCTTAGCAGACTCTCAAGGTGATTTGTTACTCCCTCAAGTGTTGAAAACCTCCACAGAAATGAAGATAGAAAGGTTTAGGCAACAAAATGAGAAGAAAGAGGGGCCAGCTAAGGACCAAAAGAAAGTCCAGAGATGGGAGGGGAACAAAGAAAGTGAATTGTAAGACAAACTACAGAAAAAGAGAAAAGAAATGAGCAGAGAGGGTGTCCTGTGGTAGCATATGTCATGAGGATGAAACCAAGAAAGAGTCAGAGGTTTCAATGGTCAGAAGCAACAATCTAGTCTCCAGATAATATAGAAAGTTGCAGTTTCCCACCCATTGCTGAAGAGCTCTTTTGAGTTCAGCATGTAGAAGAAGCAGCTCTTGCCCAAACGGTTTGGCTCAGTGGATAGAGCTTCGGCCTGAGGACTGGAAGGTCCCGGGTTCGATTCTGATCAAGGGCATGTACCTTGGTTGCGGGCACATTCCCAGTAGGGGGTTGCAGAAGGCAGCTGGTCGATGTTTGTCTCTCATTGACGTTTCTAACTCTCTATCCCTCTCCCTTCCTCTCTGTAAAAAAATCAATAAAATATATATTAAAAAAAGAAGAAGAAGAAGCAGCTCTTTATAGCTGACTTAAACTATTAATTTCACTTAAATGGAGAACTGGGAGAAGGAGCAGGGTGTAGGCATTAGTGGTGATGGTGGCCACAGTGGGACACGGTGATGGAAAAGATTTAAGATTTAGAAGATGCTTTGTAAATACCTAATGGAGAGCCCTAGGTAGGGACATGGGAGAATCCAAGATGACTGGTGTGAAAGTTTCACACAGGCTTGTTGTTTTAGAAATCTCTTGATTTAACTGGTCGGCATCAACCTCTCTACTTAATACTACTATGTCAAACGATATGGTGGTCCTCATGTAGACTAAAAATGAAGAAATTGGGTAGCAAGGGTTTGTCAGTGTTTATCCAGCATGGCCAGCCATCAGTTCCGGCATCTCCAGGGCATCCTGAGAGCATGTGCCTGTGTGCTGAACTACCTGCTATACTCCTAACCTGGCCACCTTCTTTCCTACATGCCCATCTGCATTTTAGGGCACATACCTACGACCCTATTTTTCTTTTCTGTTTACTGATGAGAATCTGCACAAAATTTTGGAGGTGGAAGGAAACAGAAGCTGTTATTCTCTAGGGACAGTTGTAAGCTGATGTCTGGATGGATGGCAGATAAGGTTCGCCGTGGTTTCCAGGTGTGTTCCTGAGACGCACCTGCTTCTGGCTGTAGATCTCCTGACCTTTGATTCCTAAGCTCTCCCAATGGTTGTACAAACTATTCGACATGAAAACCCAGGGAGGTTCTATTTCCCTGATGGATGCCAGAATGAAGCATTGGGGCCGTAGCCACCCTCAAATATATCACTTGCTTTGCTTTAATTATTAGTGTTAATGATTATTAATATTGTTTCTTGCATATGTTGACACCAAGAAGGAGATACCTTGGTGTCCTAGGTCTCATTCATTTACAATGAAGACTTGGGAGCAACTATTTAGTTAGGATACACAAATAAGAAAGTAGGAAAAATGACACAGAGAACGGGGCAGAGCTCCAGGAAGGTAGATTATGTGAAAGAATTTATTCCCACTGGGATACATTTGAGGAACCATGTAGAGTCCCCCTTTGAAGTGTCCCATTAGGATTTGTGCCAAAAGGGAACTTTTACCCACAGACATTTCTGGGGTGTTGTTAAATCACCTATATTTTGGCATATCCCGCTCACAGATAGAGCAATCCGCCTCTATGTGGAGAAAGCCTTCAGACAGAGAAGCAGACAATAGGAGGCACCTGAGGTGGAAGGTAGACTTTCTAGATCTGTGGAGCTGACCTCTGTTAGGAGTGGGTTAGGGAGGGCATAGAGACCTGGCTTCCCTGCAGGGCCACCAGCCTGTCTCTTCTGCTTCGCTGCAGTGACAGAGCAGAAGTCAGGGAACAGAAGGATGAAAGGAGGAGAGAGGAGAGGAAGTAGATGAATGCCCTGGGAGTATGAAGGCAAAAAGGGAAAATGGCTAAAATGTAGCTAGTCCTCTGAGAATATCCACACAGTACAGATGTGTTTATTCCTGTCTTCCTTTCCCCAACACCGTCTCTCTTATCTTCTCTCCCTTCTCTCTCTCTCTCTCTCTCTCTCTCTCTCTCTCTCTCTCTCTCTCTCTCTCTCCCTCTCCACCCCTCTCTCACTCTCCCCTCCTCCTCTCCCTCTTCTTATATTTCAGTGAATGCTTATGACAAAGTCTGAGAAATTAACTCAGTTATTTTTAAAGACCTTAGCTTATGAGTTCCCACAAAATAAAATGAGATTTCTTCCTCTAATTGACCTCTCTCAGACTGCTTTCTCCCTCTTAGGCTAAGCAAAAACAACCACCTGTCTTCAGCAAATACACACAAAATTACCCAGTAGGTTTCCATGGAAACTAAAGGAAAAGAGAATAGAAAGACAATGCTAAATATTAAGGATTTTTTGGCCTTAGTGACTGCTTTTTCAGATCTGAAATTTTTTGGTCTCTGACAATGTGAACCACAGCTCCCTTTCAGAGATGCACCAGGTGAGTCCTAAAGCCATGCCTCACCCTGTGTTTCTGTGCACTTTAGTGCTTTTTTACCAGCCCCTCCTCTAACTCTTTTTCCCTCTTCTGAAGCTTATAAAAGAGCATTTGCAAATGACCTCTAGTGGCGGCATGCATTGGTGGACAGGACAAAAGATTTGGAGTCAGAGGGAACTGGGCGTGCAGCTCAGCTCTAGGTGGTAATTTTCCATTAGCATTTTGATATGGGAGACTCTTATTACCTAAGGGTATCATAAATTATTCTGTATGTTCAAAAGGTCTCATTTTGTTCTTAAAAGATAAAGAGTGCTTCGAGGGTGGGTGAATTTTTTCTGCACTGCTCATAGCTCTTGTTCAAATCTGAGACTATTTCCTGTTAAAAAACGTAATTTACTTAGGGCTATGGTTAAAATATTCTGACACAAGTAATTCAGAGTGACAAGAATGCTTATCTATTTCCCATTGCTCAGAAACTTCTCAGGAAACTCATCTTCACTGATTTGGAAAGGACCAAGGGACATTATTAGCAATGGTAGCATCATCATGTCAATTAGCCAAAAATCATACCTTGAGTTTTCAAGAAAGCAATTTTTACTGAGTGTAGGGAGGCCTCATGCAGTGAGGTCAGAGTCAGAAATTCTGTGTTTGAGTTTTAGATTATGGAATTTGTTAGTTAAGTGAAGTTGGACAGCTACTCATACTTTTTGGGTCTCAATTTACTTAAAAGCCAGAGAATAATTTATTATACAAATGCCTAATTGGACTGTTGTGAGATTTTCTTGTCCTTTTAAAAAATATATTCTAATTGATTTCAGAGAGGAAGGGAGAAGAGAGATGGATACATCAATGATGAGAGAGAATCCTGCATGCCTTCTAACGGGGATAGAGTCAGCAACCCAGGCATGTGCCCTGTGCAGGAATTGAACTCTGCCCTCCTGGTTCATAGGGTCAATGCTCAACCACTGAATCACACCAGCTGGGTTAGGGTTTCTTACTTTTAATACAAGCTAACATTCATGTAGCACATATTATGTGCAAAAAATCATTAAGTCTACTGCGGTAGACTTAAAAAAAATTAGTCAGAATATTTAGTAGTTCTTCTCATGAAGAGGTAGAATCTGTTTCTACGCCCCTTGAATATGAGCTTACCTATATAAGAATACAAAAACTCTCCTATAATAATTAACATAAGTTCAATAAGAACCTGTTTTCCTTGTAACAGAAAATTGGAAACTGTTATATCATCAAGGCTTTGACTGGAATGTTTGAGAAAGATATGCATAGTCTTAGATAGGCAGCTTCAAGGAACAAAGATTGACTGGCAAAAGCCTTCATGGGATAACAGTATGATACCTTGCTTGCAGGGTTTTCAGCAGCCTTACCTAAACTTTGCACTTATCTTACTCTGCTTCTCATACTCAATCAATTAATTAAAAGAGACAAATGATTTAAAACATCACAATTTCTAACTAGGAGATTACATAAACTGGAAAACACACTTTATAAAAATTCTTTACCACCAAGATGAAGAAGTCCATATCAAATACTATAACCATTCAATGTGCAGCAACAGAGAATTTGAAATAAAAAAAGAATTATTAGGAAGTGGACAGATAACATTTGTTATAGACAGCTAGCCCAAGATTCCAGACCAGGAACGT
Organism: Pipistrellus hanaki; assembly: GCF_964339955.1. Taxonomy (NCBI): domain Eukaryota; kingdom Metazoa; phylum Chordata; class Mammalia; order Chiroptera; family Vespertilionidae; genus Pipistrellus; species Pipistrellus hanaki. The sequence goes on along the minus strand of NC_140503.1, from coordinate 167,244,851 downwards.
GTAATCTACACCTTCATTTTTCCTTTTTGACTTATTTTAGTCCTTTCCCATCTCACAAATAACATGAGAGACTAAGTTCTCACCATATTTATTGTTTTCTTTTTTCTACTTAATTTCTGTCTGGAAAGATAACTCAGTACTGGATATCATCCTTAATCCCACTGCAAAGGTCAAAATGTGTAATTGGTAGTACACAGAGTTAAGAGTATTCAATGCTTGACATCAGCCCCAGAAAAGGTAGGCATTGCAATAAATGAATACATATTTATAAACTTATAAAAAAAATCTTAAGGTAAATTGCTGAAATTACCGCCAAGAAATAGCCAACCAGGAAAAAAATCTTCAGATTCATTATGTAAATTGTATTAGACAATGAAATTTCTCTAGAATATATATCAACAGAACAATGAGGCATGTGCATGAGAATTACTACATCTTGCCGTGAATACATAAAGACCCCTCATGAAATATAAACCTATTATACAGTCTCAGAAAAGAAGCTACTTGCCTCGGTTCTACGACATCACTACCAAAGGACCAGGATTTAATGTATATAGTAACCTTTTTAGTTGATTGCCATCAGGGATGAGCTCATTATTTTTTAAAATATTATACGTTGTTGCCGAAACCGGTTTGGCTCAGTGGATAGAGCGTCGGCCTGCTGACTGAAGGGTCCCGGGTTCGATCCCGGTCAAGGGCACGTACCTTGGTTGCAGGCACATCCCTGTGTGCAAGAGGCAGCTGGTCGATGACTCTCTCTCATCAATGTTTCTAACACTCTATCTCTCTTAATTCCTCTCTGTGTAAAATCAATAAAATATATTTTAAAAATAAGTAAATAAAATAAAATATTATATGTTGCTTTAATAATTCTACTTTACTTTTTTTATTGTTATACTCTTTAAGTGTTATACCTGTGTTTCTCCCAGTTATGTGAATCCATGGACCAGACTCTAGCTAACATTATGCTTGTTCAACAGATTGAACTAGCTAACTGCTCCTTTCCAGAAGGAGCTATTCTTCAAAACAAATTAAAGATCTTCCTTGGTGGTTGACTGATGACACCCTCTTTATCTTTCTCACCCTCTTGTTATTCATAACTCACCTAAACTATCTCATCACCTGTTGTAACCCTCCTCTGGGGGACACGACCTTCTAGGATTAGGCATCCTAGTAATGTGGGACAATTCCCTGAACATAAAACAGCCATTTAAGCATAATTTAAAAAATCATGTAGATGTTCATCAATGATGCTTTCTGAAAAAGATCTTGATGAAAATGGGCAAATGCTAAGATAAAAATTCTGAGATGTCCTAGATTAAATTATGGCAGGCAGAGAGAAGGATAAAGAGACAACACAAGAGACTGCTCACATTCCCAGATACATACTGAAATTGAATCAACTTCTCAGGCAGCTCTTTTGGTCATTGTCTAGGAAGAATAGCTGACTACCAGATGCCATTGCGTCCTGCTTATACATGAGTTTGCTAACCTGTTGCCCACACCCAATCCAGCAGCAAAAGTACTTCTTCCTTGTGGGTGCTTTACCTACCCCAGAACTCCATCTTCCACCCTCCTTATCTATCATCAATATAAATTCTTTTACCACGAATTACATCTTTCTTCCCTAAACTTATGAATTACATCTTTCTTCCCTAAACTTATCGTATGAAAAAGTCCCCATCCCAACTCTAGGATAGCAAATATACTTTTCTTCTCCCTCCAGCCCTGCTGCTGCTGGTAGTTTAGGCTGCATGGCCCAGGACCTGGTCCTTTTTCTGGCTAACATGTGACTCAAGGAATCCTTTCTTAGGACAATTTTTGATCTGGAAGGTTTTTGTTTAATAGATATGTATGTATGATAAGAACCTATGTCTAAACAATCTAAACTATTTCTTTCAGCTAGACTAAGATTAAAATTGTAAGTAATGAGTAAACAGTGGTCATAGTTTCTTTTTTTAATTAAAAATAATGTTTCTTAATTGTCATAAAATAACGGTGCATCTTATCAATGGCATGGCATGTTAGATAAAACATGGCTGAAGGGTCCCGGGTTCGATCCCGGTCAAGGGCACGTACCTTGGTTGCAGGCACATCCCTGTGTGCAAGAGGCAGCTGGTCGATGACTCTCTCTCATCGATGTTTCTAACACTCTATCTTTCTTTTGGACTCAAAACTGTATACATCTCTAGTCTGGGGCCAGCAGTGTTTCAGCAGATCAGCTGGTACCTCAGCTATGTTACTTTAGGGCCCCCAATATAAACACTCAAATGCCTTTCTATCATTTGCTAAAATTCTCATTCACTAAATTATTTTTTCTTCTTGAGTAAAGTTTCTAGAGACACTTACATAAAACTCAAAATTGTTATCTGAGAGAGCTAATGTATTGAGATATTAATACCCTTTACCTTCCTACTGTAGATGAACTAATTTTAGTATACAAGCTAGGCAGTCACTTGGTGAGATGTGAGAAGTAATTTCTGATTGCTTTTTAAAGCATTCTGGATGAGATGTCAGGCTCAACGGTAGGTCAGATTGCTATGGCAAAGGACTAGGAGAAGGGAGAAGGAGCCCAGGTGAAAAATAAGAGCGAGAGACATGAACCAATCTTTGCTTACCCTCTATTTTGTTTATGGCCCACTGGGGGCTGAAAGATAAATGTCCTTTCATTCCTGCATGGTAGTATAAAGATTTGTAGAATTTCATTGGAAATGCAAACCTAGGTGACTCAATACTGGACTGAGGACCTGGCATAGAGCTAACCCTGGGGGGGAGCAGTCCTTTCTCCTCTCACTGTACAGGTACATCTAACTGAAATGAGCACTACAATGGTGTTGATATCTGCTTCTAATTTTATGAAGTCCCTTGTATGAAAATAATATACAAAGAATTTATTTCTACATTTTCTTATTTAATTTTCACCATAAGCCTATGAAGTTTATCCTCCCCTGGTCTTAAATATGAAAAAAAAAACAAAAAAAAAAAAAAACACCAAGGCTAAAGTAAGTTAAATAATTTGCTTAAGGATATATAAATAGTGTGTGTGTAACTATTAGCATAAGTAGGTCTCTCTCTCAAAGCCTATGTTTTAGAACTCTAGACTTTTATATAAAAAGATCAAGTTTCTTTTTAGGGGTTGGCTGGTGTGGAGGTAAAATAAAATTGTAGGAGATATAATACAGGTGATTATATGTATGCACTCTGGGAGTGGTACCATATATTCTGGCAATGGAATCCTCTAATCCCTTGGTATACTTTCATTCTTCCTGTGAGCCTGAATGTGAGAGGTCTACATGATTATATGACATCCAACCACTGCAACCACAATAGAAAAGTATTTAACCTCCTTAGAAATCTTGGACTAACTTTATGAACTGTACCAAAAAAGGTAATGCTCTATGGCTGGATAAGTCTGGGTTTAAGATGTTCTAAATCTAGGTCACTAAAATCCAGATGATCTTTCAGGACTAAATACAATAACTAAGTCTTTCTCCATTAAGAAGCAAAATTTCTAGGAGGGAAAAACTGTATGAAAAAATATACAGAGTTTATTATGCCTTCCTATTTTTGATTTGCTCAAAAAAAAGGTGCTTTAAAATGTCAAATGCAGAAACAAAAGAAAGAATATTAAGTATCAACAAACTCCTGGTCAACTGAATCACCACAGTAGTTAGCTCATCATTTGATTACGCTATAGTAGTTTTCCCTGGAGAACTTATAATGAGCCAGGCTTAGTGACACTAAAAGATAATATAACCACCTTTTTGGTGCCTTTCCTCTAGATCACATCCTGATCTCATCCTTTGAATTTCATCAAACAGATTTCAAGAGGAGGTAAGACCAAGCCCAGGAACAAGACAGCCATTTTGGCTGCTGTGGAGGTAAAAATAAAATTTTTATTTGGTTTTATATAGTACAGAATTGACAGCAGGTTTGCCTCCTTTACCTTGTACCATATCCTGGTCTTGTTCATATTCACTTGAACCAAATGAATATGCAGAACCAAGAAGAAAACAGAACCATCCACACCTTGCTCTTCCACCTAAATACTTCCCCTCTTAGCACAGTGGCCCAAATTGCGAAATTTTGAGGAATCCATTGTCCTTGACTAATGTTGGCATTCCTCCTTTGGGATGAAGTACGAAGGGATAGAGAGACCAGCCCTTACAGAGCAAGGAGAACACTTGATCCATGGAAATTAAAATAAACTCCATAAGGAAAACCAATCTGGAAGAGTTTTCAGACAACTGTCTTAGATGTGCAAATATTTTAGGTAAGAAAAAAAATTAGAAAGTTAAAGTAAGGAGGACAGTATACTGCAGTTTTAAAATTTGAATCTTAAGAAAGGTTACAACCTGAGTTCAAATCCTAGTACCATCCCTTATTAGTTGTATGACTGTGGGCTAGTAAACTGACTTTTCCAAACCCAAATTTTTGTACTCTAAATTTAAATTTATATAACAGAATTTATTCTTAGGGTCCTTATGATGTTTAAGTGGAAGATTTCATATAAGGCATGAAACATGGTGGTTAATACATAATAAGTACTCGATATTAACTATGATAATAATGCTCTTGTCTCTATATTCCCATTCATCAAATAGATATTGAACGCTTATATTGTACCAGACATTATATTAGGAAGTTCTGGAATTACCCAAATGAACACATCAGATATGGGGGTGTTGTAGCATCTTTCATCCTCTATGGATACATTTTTTCTGAACAAGGTGAATGGTCCTGTGCACCCCAGCTGTTCCATAGGTCTGCTTTAGAGGTAAGGGAGGGACTTTTTTTTTTAATTTTTATTTAAGGGTTCATGAGTGCCTCCTTCCTGTGCTAGAATAATAATAGCAATGAACACTTATTGATGCCTATTGTGAACCAGGCATCATTCTAGTTATTTTATCTATATCAACTTTTTTAATGCTCACAAAATATATTGTGGATTATATATTACTAGTAGCCCTGCACACAAATCCATGCACCAGGAGCTCACCAGTAGCTCTCTGCCACCCTCCAGTAGTTCTCTGCCCACTGTCCTGCCCTTCTGTAGCTCCCTCCACCCCTCCCCCCATCCCCTTCATAGCTTGCTGCCCTGCCCCCTCCTGTAGCTTTCCGCTGCCTGCTTGTTGCTTGCTGCCCTACTGCTGATCCTTGATCCTTTCGTCACACAGTCGGTCATTACGCTTCATGGCATAATGATCATTTGCATATTACATCTTTATTATATAGGATTATTATCTGTATTTGGAAATTTAAACACAAAAGTCAAATAAATTGCCCCAAGTCACTTAGCTGATAGGGGGCAGAACTGTGCTATTATATACTCAAGTTCTGAATCCCAAGTCCTAAGCACACTCTTCAAATACAATGGCCTAGTAGTAAACCATGGATTTTTAAGCACTTCTAATAGTAGTGGTAGGTGAGGTCCATCCTTTATCCACCTGCAGGCAGTCTCATTTGGGAACAACGGTATATCTAATAGATTCTTCACTTGACTTCTTGAAAAATTGTATCTCTTCAAAATATGAATGAAGAGAAGGATATAATTTAAATTTACAAGGTGAAATTGGCTGTAAGTTTAAAAGCAAAATAAACCATAGGAGAAAAATGACTTTGCAACCCTAGAATCAGTTGAGGCCACATAGGAGAAGACTAGAGTCAATTGAAAAGAGACAGGCTTTCAAAGGCATATCAGAGAAAAAAGAGGCATGTTATTAAGGCCTAAGAAGCTAAAAAAGAGTAAAATTTTCAAGAGAGTTAAAAGCACTTATAAAACATAATTCTAGTCATATAATTATTTACAATTTCAGTTAAGAATTATATATAAGCTGGAGGAAAGTCACAAAGTCAAGGGCAGATATGACTAAGTGTCACATACCTGTCAAAACACCATCTGAAGAAGCACCATGTTCATAATGAAAATATCAGAGGGATATGACCAATTGATTTGTGTCTATAATGCAACATACATGTATCATACACACTCACACATATAAACATTTAATTATTTTTTTTTACTTTTAATGTAATTTATTTTTTTCTGCCAAGGAGAACAAAATAGCTTGAATTTTATACCTCATCAGACAAAGCACCTGATGATGTATAAAATTTAAGATGAGTGCACTATTTCCTTCCTTTTAAAGGCAGAATAGTATTCCTTATATGTACATACTACATTTCCTTATCCATTCATTTGCCAATGGACAGTTAGGTGGTTTCCACATCTTGGCTATTGTGAATAGTGATGCAATGAACATAAAAAGGAGTGTTAATGTCTCCTTAAAATGATGATTCATTTTGGGGGATAAATACTAAGAAGTGAGATTGATGGATTTGTGGTAGTTCTATTGGGTCGGCAACTAAGTAATTGCGGATTTTTTAAAGAAAATCAAAGACAATTTTTTCATGGAACTAAATAACTTTATTCTGTAATATATTGCCCATTTTGATCAATGACCTTTTGCCATCTTTCAGGCAGCATCATGATCCCACATTCAAAAAACTTCTGGTTTTTATTAGCAAAAAACTGAATCAGGTACGATTTGACATCATCATCATTATTGAAATTTTTACCATTCAAGGAGTTTTGTAAAGATCGAAACAAAAAGTAATCAGATGGTGCAAGGTCAGGACTATATGGTGGATGTGGCAAAACATCCCAACCAAGCTCCATTAATTTTTGCCGAGTGACCAAAGATGTGTGTGGCCTTGCATTGTCATGATGGAATACAACACCTTTTCGATTTGTCAATTCGGGCCGCTTTTCTTCAACTGCATTGTTTAATTTCGTTAGTTGTTCAATGTAGACATCAGAATTGATCATTCGGTTGGGTGGTAAGAGTTCAAAGTAGACAATTCCTTTGTAATCCCACCAAACTGATAACAAAACCTTCTTTTGATGAATATCAGCTTTTGATGTTGTTTGAGTTGGTTCACCTGGCCTGCTCCACGATCTTTTCCGCTTGATATTGTTGTAAACAACCCATTTTTCATCGCCAGTTATCAGTCGTTTTAAAAATGGATCATTTTCATTACGTTTCTTTAGCAAATCGCAGCTGCTAATGCATTGCGTTAACTGTGATTCTTTCAGTTCCTGAGGAACCCATGTATCGAGTTTTTTAACATAGCCAAGTTGTTTTAAGTGATTTTCAATGCATGTATGTGATACATGAAGCTTCTCTGCAATCTCACGTGTTGTACTGTGACAGTCTGAATTGATTATTGCTTTGATTAGGGCGTCATCAACTTCAACTGGACGACCAGAGAGTTTTTCATCTTTGAGTGAAAAATCACCAGAATGAAATTTGGCAAACCAATTTTGACACTGCTGTTCTTTTAAGGCTTCGTCACCATAAACAGCACATAACTTTTTATGAGCTTGCGATGCGTTTTTCCCTTTGCGGAAATAAAAAAGCAAAATATGACGAAAATGTTCCTTTTGATTTTCCATTTTTCAACGAACGCCAAACGAAAACTACAAAACAGATCAAAAAACTTTTTTTACTGATTAACAGCTGAATAGCCAACTATCAAATAACAAAATGTGTTTTACATTTGTACTACGTCTGCAAACCTAAAAATTCAACTGAAGCCATATGTGTGTGAAACCCGCAATTACTTAGCTGCCGACCCAATATTTTTAATTTGTTTGAGGAAGCTCCATGCTGTTTTCCATAGTAGCTGCATCATTTTATATTCCCACCAACAGTGTGCAAGGGTTCCAACTTCTCTGCATTCTTGTTAATAATTATTTTTTGTTTGTTTGATATCAGCTATTCTGACAGCTGTAGGTTTCTGCAATGTGAAACAACATTGTTGAATCTTGAGGATATTCTATTAAGTGAAATAAGCCAGTACAGAAAGACAAATACTATATGATTCCATTTATATAAGGTACCTAAAGTAGTCAAATACATAGAATCAGAGAGTGGAATGCTGATTGCCAGAGGCGGGGTAGAGGGAGAAATGAGGAGTTATTTATTCAACAGACATAAAGTTTCAGTGAAGCAAGATGAATCAAATCTATAGACTTGCTGTACAACAGTGTACCTATAGTCAACAATGCTTTTTGTAAACTTGAAATTTTATTGAGGATAGATCTCATATTGTGTTTTTACCACAATAAAATAAAACTTGAAATAACTCAAAATGAGTTTAGAGATTTTAAGCTGTCAAACCCTTAAATAAATTCATAGTATTTTGATTCATATGAATTATATTTCAAGATCCTGAGCTGTGGGAGGAGGAGGTATTAGTAATCTACTTGAAATCTGTTCCAAAAGACTGAAGGTAAAGAAATATATTTATAGTGATCTCCAAAGGGAAGAGAGTGTATCATGTAAATGATAAGTTGCTAAATTTAACAAGGTTGGTGAAAATTCTTTCTACTGTTTCATAAATAACAATTCTTTCTGGGTTGGTTTTGCCTTAAGCAGAGAGGACAGAGGGAGGTTGGGAATGTGGCTTGCATGATAGATTCCTTCAAATATTTGAAGAGTTGTCAGATGGAAAATAAATTATATTCATACTGCTCAACCCAGTGGTTGCAACAAGAACCTCAGGGGTAGAAGCAGAAAAATTTGGATTCAATATACAAAAGATCTGTCTAATATTCTATTGGGTCGGCAACTAAGTAATTGCGGGTTTCATACATATATGGCTTCAGTTGAATTTTTAGGTTTGCAGACGTAGTACAAATGTAAAACACATTTTGTTATTTGATAGTTGGCTATTCAGCTGTTAATCAGTAAAAAAAGTTTTTTGATCTGTTTTGTAGTTTTCGTTTGGCGTTCGTTGAAAAATGGAAAATCAAAAGGAAGATTTTCGTCATATTTTGCTTTTTTATTTCCTCAAAGGGAAAAACGCATCGCAAGCTCATAAAAAGTTATGTGCTGTTTATGGTGACGAAGCCTTAAAAGAACGGCAGTGTCAAAATTGGTTTGCCAAATTTCATTCTGGTGATTTTTCACTCAAAGATGAAAAACGCTCTGGTCATCCAGTTGAAGTTGATGACGCCCTAATCAAAGCAATAATCAATTCAGACTGTCACAGTACAACACGTGAGATTGCAGAGAAGCTTCATGTATCACATACATGCATTGAAAATCACTTAAAACAACTTGGCTATGTTCAAAAACTCGATACATGGGTTCCTCACGAACTGAAAGAATCACAGTTAACCCAACGCATTAGCAGCTGCGATTTGCTAAAGAAACGTAATGAAAATGATCCATTTTTAAAACGACTGATAACTGGCGATGAAAAATGGGGTATTTACAACAATATCAAGCGGAAAAGATCGTGGAGCAGGCCAGGTGAACCAACTCAAACAACATCAAAAGCTGATATTCATCAAAAGAAGGTTTTGTTATCAGTTTGGTGGGATTACAAAGGAATTGTCTACTTTGAACTCTTACCACCCAACCGAACGATCAATTCTGATGTCTACATTGAACAACTAACGAAATTAAACAATGCAGTTGAAGAAAAGCGGCCCGAATTGACAAATCGAAAAAGTGTTGTATTCCATCATGACAATGCAAGGCCACACACAACTTTGGTCACTCGGCAAAAATTAATGGAGCTTGGTTGGGATGTTTTGCCACATCCACCATATAGTCCTGACCTTGCACCATCTGATTACTTTTTGTTTCGATCTTTACAAAACTCCTTGAATGGTAAAAATTTCAATAATGATGATGATGTCAAATCGTACCTGATTCAGTTTTTTGCTAATAAAAAGCAGAAGTTTTTTGAACGTGGGATTATGATGCTGCCTGAAAGATGGCAAAAGGTCATTGATCAAAATGGGCAATACATTACAGAATAAAGTTATTTAGTTCCATGAAAAAATTGTCTTTGATTTTCTTTAAAAAATCCGCAATTACTTAGCTGCCGACCCAATATTAATGAGTTCCTGGAACTGGAAATGCACGTTCTCTGTATTGTAAAGGAAATTCAAGTTATTTCATCTTATTTGTAATCTGGATATTCTGAGATTACAAGACTAGGTAACTTTATAACACCTCTCCCAACCATAAAATGTGCATATAACAATGTCAAAATTTCTTCATTCATCACAGTTTTAAAATGACGAGGTGGTCACTAAAAAAATCATTTCTGGCCCTAGTTGGTTTGTCTCAGTGGATAGAGCATTGGTCTGCAGACTGAAAGGTTCTGAGTTTGATTCCAGTCAAAGGCATATGCCTGGGTTGTGGGCTCAATCCCCTGTAGGGAGGGGGGGGGACATGCAGGAGGCAGCCAATCAATGATTCTCTCTCATCATTGATGTTTCTATCTCTCTCTCCCACTCCCTTCCTCTCTGAAATCAATAAATATATATTTAAAAAAAGAAACTATTTCTGCTTAATCTGCCACAAAACTAGACATTTCAAAAGTAATTTAAAAAACAAATGAACATACAAATGGGTAAGAATTCCCATCTTCAAATTGCAACTTAATGTAAAATTTAATTTAAAACTAGTTTATTTTTGGTGTATGGTCCATAATATTTATATGCTCCCCTGTTCCACTGAAAATAAAAATAAACACCAAAATGTAGTTATCACAAATCATGGTATATTAGTCTCATAAGTGACATAATGTAACAATTTCTGCATTCTTATCAACACGTACAAGCTAATCTCAATTATCAAATAATTTAAATGTGACTTACATAGGTACAATTTTGACACAGCCCAAATCACCATCTATATCTGATCTGCTATAGATTTTTAAATGCATGCCTAAGATCAAAAAATGGAGAGTTAACACAGTAAGAGCAACACTAGATTACATTTAAGCGAACTAAATATTCCCATAACCAAAGAAATCTAAAGGATGGATTCTTTTTAACTATTGTAGATGCTCTAAGAAGATGAAGGGTGAGACTTGATATGTGGTCTAGGCTGAAAAGCTGTTATTGAGACTTCCAGCTGTGATGACAAATGACGTCTATAAATCTTAATAATTTCTAACTGCTGTATCCCTTTCTTTGGGCAAACTGTCAAAATAATAAATTCAACAGAAAAATCTCCTAGAGTGAGTAAATAATTTTTAAACTCTCTCACTTCAGATGTTCATAATTTGAGATTTTATTTTTTCATTGTGCACCTTTCATGTATTTAGCATCTTCTTCATCCTCAAAAACCAAGCATGGATTCCTACTGCTCTCTTTTGTAGTCCTTGTTTTACAAATAAGCCGTAAAGAAGTTTTATAATGCAAAGCTCAGCATTAGAACTAGAATCAAGGTCTTTTACAACTGGATTCAATACATCATCTAGCACACTACATTTTTCTGCCACAACTTTATTAGTAAAACCCATTTTGAGTCAATCCAGACTTGCAAATTGTCATTTGCCCAGTATCCCAGGGATAAGAAAGAAATTATACAGAAGATAGCATGGTAAAGAAAATAGAACGTTTATTATTATAAAAAGATTTCCTTAACTCTCTTAATTTTTATATTTCCTTCATTTTTCAGCCTAAGGCTCTATTTACACTGCAGTTATTTTCAACTATCTCCTTTATTATTGTTGAAAATATATTTCCCTGTGAATCAAAATTATAGCTCTACAGAGAAAATGTTTCCCAAAGCACTTCTGTCCAGAGAAGAGATTCAAGTTACCTGCACCATCTTAATGACCACTTATGCAATGCCCTACTCAGAAAGAAGGAAATAAAATAACTAAGGATGGAAAAATATTATCTTCTCTCCCCCATCACTTCACAGTCTGAATTTCTGCTTCATTTCCAATGCTGTTAAATTAACTCAGACCCTTATCATATTGTGCCTCAAATAATCTTCTAACTAATTTTCCCAGGTCCAAATGGATTTCTCTGCTTTTGTATCCTTATATGTAAAGTGAAGAATAAGAATCATTCCTCTTTCTAGATTGTTGTGGGAAGTAAATGAGTGAATATATAGAAATCATTTAGACTAGTATCTGGCAGGTAGTAAGCACTAAATAAATATTAACCCTATGTAAAGTTTCATTCTCTATACTGCAAAAACTGATCATTTTACAATAAAAATTTAGATATATCCAGAATCCACCACTTCCCATCTCTTCCATTGTTGCCATTCTGGTCCAAGCCACTGTCATTGCTTGCCTAGATCAGTGAGTGGTCAGCAAACAGCGGCTCGTGAGCCACATGGGGCTCTTTGGGCCCTTGAGTGTGGCTCTTAAAATACCATGACCTGGGAGAATCTATTCTGAAGAAGTTGTGTTAAAAGTTTAAAAAATTTAGCTCTCAAGAGAAATTTTAATTGTTGTACTGTTGATATTTGGCTCTGTTGACTAATGAGTTTGCTAAAAACTAGCCTAGATAATTGCAATATGCCTTTTTTAAAAATCCATCTTTATTGTTGAAAGTATTACAGATGTTTCCATTTTCCCTATTGACCCCTTCTAGGCTGCACCCACACCCCTTCCCCAGGCCTTCACCACCCTATTGTCTGGGTCTATGGGTTATGCATATGTGCATATAAATTCTTTGATTAATCTCTTTTCTAACCACCAGTGGGTTCTTTATTGGTTTTGGTCTCTCTACTTCTGCTTTTGACCCTACAGTCTGTGCTTAATTGGTCCTTTTGAATTTTAAGTTGGATCATTTTGCTCCTCTGCTCCATATTCTCTATCTATCTATCTATCTATCTATCTATCTATCTATTTATCTCTATCACTGTCTCTCCTCTCTGGTTTCCAAATATAACCAAATCTATAAGGCCCTACACAGCTCTTGACCCCCTTTCCATTACTTATTTCCACATTCCCTGGTTTCCTCGACTCCAGCCCCACAGGCTTCTTCATGGTTCTTCACACAAATCAGGCCTGCTCCCACCTAAGGGCCTTGGGACCAAAGATCTCTTCTGCCTGTGACATTTATTCTTTTAGTTCCTTTAGCTCTTTGAGAACTTTATTTCAAACTACACCCCAGAACTATTTATTCTCCTTAGCCTGAGCTATATTTTTAATAACACATTTGACCTATAACATACTATATAATTTGCTAATGATAATATATATTGTTCCCTGCCAGTAGAAAGTAAACTCCACAAGGGCAGAGATTTTTATGCTTATTCATGTGTCCCTAATACCTGGAAGAGTGCCTGACATGTAACAATCAAAACATTTATCCTCTCAAACACGGAACAAATAAATGAGTTAACATGTTGCCACCCTGATGAACACCCTCCAGTATTTCTCCACTGTTGGAGGTCAATTCAGACTCCTTAGCCAGCGCTCAAAGGCTCTGAGGATCTGGCTCCTCCCAGTTCCTTCAGTCTTGGTCTCTGATGGTGGCTCCCATACCTCCCCCACTACAGTGCTACCAAACTACTTGAACTATTTGCAGTTTCCTGGCCCTATAGCTGAACAGCTTCTGCTAACCCAAATACCTGTGTTATCTTATCTACCCAGTAAATGTCTTAACTTTCAGGATGTCCCTCAACTATGAAGCTTTTCTTTAAAAAAAAAAATAAATTGATTATTGATTTTTTTTTTACAGTGAGGAAAAGAGAGGGACAGAGAGTTAGAAACATCAATGAGAAAGAAACATTGATCAGCTGCCTCTTGTAGACCCCTCCCCTCCAATGGAGATATGCCTGCAACCAAGGTTCGTGCCCTTAACCAGAATTGAACCTGGGACCATTTATTCTGTAGGCCGATGCCCTATCCACTGAGCCAAACTGGTTAGGGCTATGAAGCTTTTCTTGACTTTCCAATTCCTGGTAGAATGTGTCCATCTCTCCTTTGTGCCCCTAGTGTATCCTGAAGAGAGTCTAGCTCAGCACCAAGACACTGTATTGGTTTGATTTGTTTCTGTGAGTTTCTTCCTTAACCACATTATAGGCTACCCAAGGGCAAAGAACTTATTTATGTATCCTGCATCTTGCACAATCCAAACCATGTCGTATAAACCACAGACACTCTATCTATATTGTTGTATATTTATAAGAATGGGTGACCTATATGTTCATGTTGACCCATGTCACCCCAATAAATTTAATTTTAAAAAAAGAATGAGTGGAAGATGTCCATTGGATTCTGTTAGTTTCAATTCCGTCTATCAGCAGAGTGGGTTAGAAAGGAAAGTTCCTTGAGATCAAAGATTCTGCCCATATGGTTTAAACAAATCCAGGACTGGTGCTGATTTTTTTCCAAGGAAAATAACAGAAGTGAGGTAGAGTATTGAATGTGGAGAAAGAGCAGGGGTCTGTCCAAGAGGATCACACAGTCTTCACAGCTATTGATGAAGGCATGGCAGACATGTGGGTCATATCTGAACTACCTGGATCTCTGAATATTTCCTGAATTACCTAACCCCAGGAGTCTCTCTTGAGTGTGGGGACCAGGGGAAGGGCAAACACATATGAGAGAATTACTCCAATGGAAGCTAAATAAAATGCTGAGTCAAGAACAGGTAGAGAAGTCGAAAGAGAAAAAAGAAAATAAAAGTGAAACTGCCCTTGCAATGTCCTGGTTGTTATTAGCTCAAATTGCAACTCATATTTTTCCTCTGAGGGCCGTCCTTGAGTACCAGTCCCATAAAGCCTTTTCTGATGCTTCCCTTTTAGAATGTCTTTTCAGTATCTCTCCCTTTTCCCACTGATCATGAACCCTTTTCTCAGTTCAGGCCCCTTTCCTGGTTTTGTTATCTATTCCTTGAAGCAGGGTCACATAGCACGCTGACTAAGGTTAATTACTGCATTAATTTTCCTACTTTCCTTATGTGCAATATTACTTTACTCACCTCTGTTCAAAGATAAGTTGAATTCATTACTAGAATATTGTACATAAAAGCCAGTTAACTTCAAATTAGAGGCCAAGAGATAAGGAATAAGAAAAGCCCTCAGTGCTACTGCTGAAAGTTCTCTCCAAAATGTGGTCTACATTCTCAGTTTATCGCCCAGCTTGGGTACAGCTGTTTCTTCCACCCATGCCTTACCAGAAAAATACATATCCACAACATAAATAGATCAGGAGAATCCTCTGCCTTCTTCCCAGGACACTTCCTTCACACTTACATCCATTCAATTAATGCATTTAGCAATCAGGGGGAAAGAATCCACTATGTGTCAGATATACTGTAAGGCTCTGGATATACCATATTAAATAAGACTCTGCTCTCAAGAATGTACTAGGTAATTAAAGAACACACAAAAAAGGATTTTTATATGCATAATAATTACAATAATAAGAATAATAATAGTTACTGGTACTGTGTGCCAGCCACACATTACTTTTCATGTATCAACTCATGTATTTAACTTATTCATATATTAACTCAAATAACCCTACAAGGCAAATACGACTATAACTCTCTATTTTTCAGGTAAGAAAAGTGTGTCACAGAGAGATTAATCTGTTCGTCTAGTTGATAAAACAAAACAAAACAAAACAAAAAAAAAGCCCAAATTTGAACCCAGATGCATACCCTGAGGTATTCAAAGCAGGTGGATGGGGAAGAAACGTTCCTCTACCCTTCAGAAACCTTCAGCTTATCCAACAATTAAGTCTACATGAGACAGATTAACAAGAGAAAATAACCAAACTTAATTACCTGCCCACATAGGGGAATCCCACATACATGAAAGTTTAGGAACAAAAAGTTAAAATGAGTCATACATGGCATGCTGAGCTAAGGACGAGGCAAGGTTCCTTGGGGCTTGAGAGGTGAGGAAAGTCACTGCAGGACAAAAAGAAAGTCGATATTCAGTAATTAGTAGTTTGCCCTGCCTTATAGATAGATCAGAAAAAGTTTATATTTGAAAATTTCTTATTATGGGCAAGGCCCCTAATTCAAATTCTTCTAGGTAGTTAAGAGTTTACATTCCACCCATCTCTTGCACATCCAATAGTCAAAGTGATTTTGTACTCGATTTAAAATGTGAGATTTTTTTTTTGCAGGTTTTTCTATATCCAATGCAGTACATGGCACATAGCAAGTACTTGTTTTGCCTACATCCTAGGAACCTCACTTATCCTCAGTTTCTCTTTGTTGAGGCCTATTAGTCCATCCAGGGAATCCTCTAGAACTAAGACAACTCCAGCCCAGAACCCCCACTATGTGCAGAATACTCTGTGTACAGTCCACATCTGGCAAAAAGGAAACACACAAGGTATCCTTTCACAGAACCCTGGGGATTCAGGTCAATCCAAGGACATGGATCCGTCAGCTCATCCATCAGCAGCTAGACCTTTGCCCTTTATATCTTTAGACAGGATTGCCTCATAGTGACTACGTACCTCTCAAACTGAAAGCAATTCACAGTGACCTCAATAGGAAAGGTCCACCCATCTTTCCCATTAGAGGAATGTAGGCCTCACAGCATACAAACAGCTCTCCCGAAATTTTCCTCTTCTTCCTCAAGTCCCCTTATCTCTTGTTATAAGTCAACCAATTCTTAGTCATCCATATTTTTCAAATTCAAATTGAAATTATCTCTCATAACTCAGTTTATCTACTGTTTCTATTTTAATACCCCATTATGTAACCATTGCTCAGCCCAGTTCAGTTTCAATGAATATGTAAAGATAAGAATGACTATGTTTATCTTATCTGGACATTATAAATTCAGAGCTAATATTGACATCTTAACTAAATACTTGAATACATCTTATTTATATTGAATCCTCTTCTATACTTATGAGCATCATAGATTTCTATAATTCATAATACTTTAAATTCCAAACTAGGTAAGTTCATGTCAATGAGGACATGTAACCAGCCCTCTGCACTGGCAGTTGGCTCTTTCAGTGGCACACTAAGAAGGCAAGCTTCCGTTTCACAGAGATTTTCTGAGTTCACCCTGGAATCCTTCGGTGTTTCTTCATTTCTCACCAGTCAAAACACAAGTTAGGGCAGTGTATAAAATACTATTTCATATTTAGGTGAGGCCCAGGAGTGAACCTGTGTGACAAGCATGCAGGTGATTCTGATTCAGGTGTTTGATTCTGATTCTTGGATCATACAAGAAGAGAAGGTTTTGCTTCACTCTCACATCTTCTCTTCTCCTTGGCAGGAATTGCAAATTATAATTTAATTTTTTACAATAATCACCCTATTACATTTTCTCCAGATCCAGGGATGGCATTCTAATCTTTTGTATTCTAATTGGCTCCTCACTGGTGTCAACAACCATTAGGGTGACAATATAATGAAACTTCTCCAGCTCCCTGCTTTGTATCATAGATATAATTCTAAATATATATATTTTTTTATTTCAGAGAGGAAAGGAGAGGAAGAAAGATAGAAACATCAATGATGAGAGAGAATCATCAATCAACTACCTCCTGCACTGCTGCACACCCCACACTGGGGATCGACTCCACAATCTGGGCATGTACTCTGACCGGGCATCGAACCGTGACCTCCTGGTTCATAAGTCAACGCTCAACCACTGAGCCACACTGGCCAGGCTGTATCTTATATTTTGATGCTGTTGTTCCTCTGAACTCTTTTTTTAAATTTATTTATTGATTATGGTATCATATAATTGTCCTCATCCTCCCATTCCCATCCCAAACTCCTCCCCACGAACTCTTTTTCTCATATTATTTTATCTCATTTTTTCTTATGAAGCAGACTGCTGATTCTGGGACTACAGCTACTAAGGAGATAGTTTAGGGATTTATTTCCATCTTTAACTGCCTTTAATTTAAGATTTAAAGCCATTGCCCAGAACTCCCTATTACCTTTTTATTATCAAAGAGCATTTGGACTCCTAAGGTCACAGTTAGCTTGGCCAACTGATTGAGATGATTTCACTCATTGGAAAACTTAACCTGAAGTAGACAAAGGAGAGAGCCTAATAAGGGTCAAAGTTTCATAAATTCTGGCTGATTTCATTTCTAGTGAGTGACCTCTTCCTGGTTACGAGAAGAGAGAGAGAGAGAGAGAGAGAGAGAGAGAGAGAGAGAGAGAGAGCGCGAGCGCGCGCTCAACAAATGCTCTTGTGTCTCTTTCTATAAAGGCATTAATCCCACTTTGAGGGCCCACCCTCATGATCTCATCTAACCCTAATTACCTTCCAAAAGGTCCAACCTCCTTACAACATTACACTGGGGCAGGGGGTTAGGACTTCAACATATGCATTTGAGAGGACACAAACATTCAAGCTATAATACACAATCTCAAATCTGATGAAGCATCTGAGATTGCAGACTGTCTGCTTCACACACGGCATGCAGAGTTCACAGGGGCATTAAGGAAAAGCCTGCAGAAGAGATTTCAGCTTGTCTCTTATTTCTAAATCTGAAGAAACTGCACAGCTTCTCAGACTCTGGAGCTAAGCCCCGTTCAGTGTGGGCCCTCCATGAATATTTCATAAGCAGTCTAACTGCCACAAATGGTGATAAGACTGTGATGGCATCACTGTCTAACTCAATTCCAGCTTATTCAGGGAATCAGGGCAGGTTCTAGCAGTTAAATAGAAGGCAAAAGGTGAAGAAAAGGCAGATAACTGGGCCTCTCAAATACTTCACATAACTAATATGATTATTCTGGACAAACCACAGTCTCTTTAAATTCTGTAGCTTTTAGTTACAAAGTCTCAAATTAAACTTAGGTTAGATATTCTATTTTTTAATCTTTAAAATAAAATATCAAATATTGATAAGACAATACTTATAATATGTATAATAAAGAACAACAATAAAATGAATACCCATGTACCTGGTATTTGTTTAGTTTGAGAAATGAAATATTAACAGCATTTTTGACACCTCCTCTGTGCCTTTTTTTTCCTTAATATATATTTTTTAATTTCTTTATTGATTAAGACATTGGTCAGCAAACTGCGGCTTGCGAGCTACATGCAGCTCTTTGGCCCCTTGAGTGTGGCTCTTTTATAAAATACCATGGCCTGGCCAAGACTATTTTGAAGAAGTGGCATTAGAAAAAGTTTAAGTTTAAAAATTTTGGCTCTTAAAAGAAATTTCAATCGTTAGTCTGTTGATATTTGGCTCTGTTGACTAATGAGTTTGACAACCACTGGTAAGGTATTACATATATGTCCTCATCCCCCATATCCCCAAAACCACACACCCCTCCCCTGGCACCTATGCCCTCACCCCTGTGTTGTCTGTGTCCATTGGTTAGGCTTATATACATACATACAAGTCCTTTGGTTGATCTCTCCCCCTTCTCCCCCCGCCCCCCCCCCACCTTTCCTCTGCGGTTTGACTGTCTGACCAATGTTTCTTTGTCTCTGGATCTGTTTTTGTTCATCAGTTTATGTTATTCATTATATTCCATAAATAAGTGAGATCATGTGATATTTAGCTTTCTCTGACTGGCTTATTTCACTTAGCATAATGCTATCCAATTCCATCCATGCTATTTCAAATGGTAAGAATCCCTTCTTTTTTACCACAGGAAACTATTCCATTGTGTAGATGTACCACATTTTTTTAATCCGCTCAACTGTTGATGGTCACTTAGGCTTCCTCTGTGTCTTTTAACACCCCATCCCTTCCCTATTCTCTCCCAACAGATAACTACTGGTAGAATTTTGTGTGTTTTTTTCAAGTTAACTTGGGCAAAATAAATGACAAGATAACACAAAGAAACAAAAGAATTTTTTTTTGTTTGTTTTCTCTTGTTGTATTAAGTTTTTTGGTGACAGGTCCAAAAAAGATGAAAATGAAACACACATAATTCCAAAAACTTCCAGTACAAAATTAGACTATAATACAGGCTATAATTGAATGTACCCAAAGCAGCTCATCCTAGATGACATTAGAGTTATACTGAAAACTTCTATGCCCATTGCTGTTATATATATATAAACTAGAGGCCTGGTGCATGAAATTCACCAGTGGGGTCCCTTCAGCCCAGCCTGCACCCTCTCCAATCTGGGACCCCTCGGGGGATGTCCGACTGCCAGTTGGAAATCCCTCTCACAATCTGGGACCACTGGCTCCTAACTGCTCACCTGCCTACCTGACTGGCCACCCCTAACTCTTTTCCCTGATGGCCTGGTTGCTCCAACTGTTCCCCTCTGCTGGCCTGATTGCCCCCAACTGCCCTCCTGCTGGGCTGGTCACCCCCAACTGTCCTCCTCCCCCCACCAGCCTGATCACCTCACACAGTCTACTGTTCAGTCATTTGTTTCATCCCTCACTAAGCCCTCTGCTGGCCTTATTGCCCCACACAGCCTGCTGTTTGATCGTCCGTCCAGTTGTTTCAGTTGTGATGGCCCCTGGCTTTTTATATATTAGGGTATGTATTTGTATACACGCTACTCTTTAATCCTGAACCAAACCAGTTAGGGCATATCCTCCAAACAACATTATAAGCTATATTACCCTCACTTTATAGAAAATGGAACCTGAGGCTCAAAGATGTATAGTAACTCTTTCAAGCCCTCCTCATCGGTAAGTGATAAAGCTGGGATCAGAACTCAAGACTAAACAACTTCCCCAGCCACAACACCGCCTCATTCTTCTCCTCCCCAGAGTGACTGCCAACAGGTCATTGATGGTGTTAATGACATGAGAGGGAGAACAAGCAAAAGCAAGAGCCTAAAATTATAAGTAAAAAACCTTAGAATTTTGAGAATTGTTACTTATTATGAGAATATCTATAATAATAAAAGCATAATATGCTAATTATACTGGACAAACGACCTTCTGGATGTCATTCTGGATGTCCTTCTGGATGACTTTCCAGACGAAGCCATGGTGGTGAGGGAGAGGTAGAGGCAGCTGCCATGGCAGGCGGGTCAAGGCAGAGAGGTAAGGAGTGATCAGGCAGGCAGGCAGAGTGGTTAGGGGTGATCAGGCAGTTAGGGGCAATCAGGCAGGCAGGCAAGTGAGCAAATAGGAGCTAGCAATCTCAGATTGCAAGAGGGATGCCTGCCATTGGTTTAGGGCCAGGATGTGAGGGCGATCTGGCTGCGACATCTGTCCCCCATTGATCGCCAGGGTTGATTCGGCTGATCTGGCTGGCTAGGCGGGTGTCCCCCTCCTCCATCACCGATCCATGTGCGTCCCTCCCGAAGCTGTGCGCTCGGTCGAAGAGGACGACTTTCCCCCAAGAGGAGAGGACCGGTCTTTGGTCAAGGGTATACGAGTAGCTGCGCTCCCCTGCTAGAACCTCCAAACAAGCTCTCAAGGTTTAGGGCCAATCCTGTGAGTCAGACATCCCCTGAGGAGTCTCGGATTGCAAGAGGGTGCAGGCCAGCTGAGGGACCACCCTCCCACCCCCACTCCCATGCAAGAATTTAATTCGGAGGCGGAGCTTGAAGATGGCGACCCAACAGATGGACTTGTTCTGACCCTGGTCCCAAAACAGATAGAAGCAACATCTGAGTCGCTCAGGGAATGTTGATTAGCAGCTAAGGGGCAGCGGATCACTCTAGGAAGGTAAGGAAGTGTCCGCTGGACAGGATTTCCTGACCAAGCAGCCAGCACTCCCGACTTCTCCCAGAGCTCTGGGCTCGGCGCAAAGGCGGCGCCACCCTACCAGGAAGGGAGCAGCTTCTCTGAGGCCTGGAAAACCCACAGCCGAGGAGTCCTTCGAGCACCTGTGGCGCCCCGATCAGAGCAAGCGCGTGGATTCAAGGAAGCTCTTCAACCACCCACGGGAAGGTCAGAGTTTGCGCGGCTAGCCTGAGAGTTCAGGCTGCGGTAGCCCCATTGCTCCCGCGAGGCCCCGCCCCCAGTGTGGCCCAGGAGCACTGCGGTGGCCCGCGCGCCAGAGCTTCTTACAAAGAAGGCCACAGCTAGAAACCTGTCTGGCAACACCCAGTCCGGGGTTTGGCAGTATTGTCCCCAGAAGAGGGACTTTATCTAAAACACCAGTGGGACACGGGACAGATTGTTAAGAATTGCGGCTGTCCCGACAAGGGCGGAACACCTGGACACCTTGGCGCATGATCCCCTTCACCCCCTAGCTTCAGAATACTAGGGAAGGACCGCCCAGTTGGGCATATCCTGGAAATTGTAGGGGGAAATTGCCTCCCTGGAAACAAGGGATCAGAACCAGAAGAGATAGTCTGGAAGCCAGTTGGCACTCTGCCAGGTAGAGCCATAGAGAAAGAAGGCCAGAGCAACCAAAGACTGGGAGGTCAAACCAGTAACACTGACACCTAAGAGCTGAACTACAAACTGCCTTTTTTTGTTTTTTTGGGTTTTTTTTCTTTTTTTTTTTCTTTTTCTTTTTCTTTTAATTAATCAAAAATAAATGGACACAAATAACTAAGATATAGCCTACCTAAAATTAAGGACTACCTTACAAAACTGAGGTGCAGTGGAATACTGGGAACTGCAAGACTCTCTGGTCCAAGAACCAGGCATACCAAATACAATAACAGAGGAAGTGATTGAACACTACTGGACAATTTTATGCTAATTTTACTATTCTTTATTTTATTTTCATTTTTTACATTTTTTATTTAATTTTCATTTTTTACATCTTTTACTTAAGAAACGATTTTTTTTCTTTTTTCCTTACTTGATTTTACCTTTTCAACTATTACATTTTTCAATCTCTATCATCACTATTACTACTGCTATTTTGCAATTTTTTTTTCTCTCTTTTCCTCTCCAGTACCATTTTACTTCTTTTTTATTTTACATTGGGAGTAAGCTTCATTCTATTTTAATCTCTACTATAGCATCATCCAACCCTATCTCAATTCGACCTTTACCCCATCACTCTCTTACTTAACTTTAACCTTTTAGTCTCCAGTTTATCCTATCCCTTTCCGGCTTTAGTTTTTCCTCTATTCTTTCTGTACACCCCCTGCTAAAGCTCTCACTATACTTATAGACCTAAGTTCCAACCCCTGATACAAGTGTATAAATACCATTCTCTGCACTATATTAACTAGTTAAAAAAAAAAAAAAAAAAAAAAACACAAAAAAACGGTTCTACTTTCTATCCTTTTCTCATTGTTTGAGTGAAGGTTGATTATTGTGAATATTTATGCTTTTCAGTGAAATTGTTATGCTTATTCCTGTGTTGTTATTGTTGCTTTGTATTTTTTTTTAAATCCTCTGTTTTTGTTTGTTTCTTTGACTTCTGTATATCATAACCTTACTTAATAATAGTGGATATTGTAGTTTGTATTAATCTCCAAGTATTGTTACCGGCATTGGCTGGGCTCAGTGGTTGATCTATGGCAATTTTCTCCACATATATATAGTTTGTTTCCCATTTTTTTACTTTGCTTCTTTTCTCTCTCTCTCTCTGTCTCTCTCTCTCTCTCTCTCTCTCTCTCTCTCTCTCTCCCTCTCTCTTCTTTTTCTCCCTGTTTTCCAACTTCATTTTGTCATTACTTTATTTCTTCTTTGACTTTTTTTTTTTTAATTTTTCTTTATTTTATTTTTACCTTCCTTCCTTCCTTCTCTCCTATACCCTAATTTGCCTATCGCTAGGGGTTACCTTTATTAGAGGTTATTAATATTGTAAATTCATTCCTGTTAAGTGCCTCTCGTGTTGTACCTGGTAGTGTTGTATTTTGCACCTTTAAATTAACGCAAGAGAAAGAACACCACATAACCAGACATCCTGAAAAGAGATACCATGGGAAGACAAAGAAATACCCCACAAATGAAAGAAAAGCAGGCATCACCAGAAAAGGAAGTAAACAAGCCAGAGGCAAGCAGCCTACCAGAGCAGGAGTTCAGAATAATGATCATAGGTTGGCTAAAAAGAATGGAAGAGAAATTTGACAATAACCAAGAAGAAATGAGGAAGAACCATCAGGAATTGAGGAAGAACCAAGAAGAAATGAAAAATGACATCGCTACCATGAAGAACTCAATAGAAAGCATCAAGAGTAGACTAGATGAAGCGGAGGACCGCATCAGTGAGCTAGAAGACAAGATGGAAAAAAATACCCAATTAGAGCAGCTTCTAGAAAAAAAGATTAAAAAGCAGGAGGAGAGCCTACGGGAGCTTTGGGACATTACAAAACAAAATAATATTCGAATAATAGGGGTTCCAGAAGGAAAGGAAACTGAGGTAGACGTGGAAAAAGTATTTCAAGAAATAATGACAGAAAACTTTCCTGAGATAGAGAAGAAAAAACCCACACAAATCCAAGATGCTCGCAGAGTCCCAAGCAAAATGAATCCCAGAAGACAGACGCCAAGGCACATTATAATTAAAGTGGCAAACAACAACGACAAAGTAAGAATCTTAAAAGCAGCCAGAGAGAGACAGAAAGTTACTTACAAAGGAACCCCGATCAGACTAGCAACTGATTTCTCAACAGAAACTTATCAGGCCAGAAGAGAATGGGATGAAATATACAAAGTCATGCAAAGGAAGGGTTTGAATCCAAGAATACTGTACCCGGCAAGACTATCAATCAAAATTGAAGGGGAAATCAGGACCTTCACAGACAAAAAAAGACTGAAGGAATTTATCTCCACCAAACCAGCAATGCAAGAAATGCTAAAGGGTCTACTGTAAAAATAAAGAAATAGGAATTGAAGAAGGAACACGGGTATAGAATAAAAATGCCATCAAATGAGTACCTATCAATAATAACCTTAAATGTAAATGGATTAAATGCTCCAATCAAAAGACATAGGGTGTCAGATTGGATAAGAAAACAAGACCCTTACATCTGTTGCCTACAAGAAACCCACCTCAGAAAAAAAGATGCACACAGACTGATGGTGAAGGGATGGAAAAAAGTTTTCCAGGCAAATGGAAAGGAAAGAAAAGCTGGGGTAGCAATACTTATATCTGACAAATTAGATCTCAGAGTGAAGGACATAACAAGAGATAATGAAGGCCACTGCATAATACTAAAGGGAACAATCCAACAAGAAGAAATAACCCTGGTAAATATATATGCACCCAATACAGGAGCACCCAAATACATAAAAAAAACTGCTGGAGGACATTAAGGGAGAGATTAATAGCAATACAATCATAGTAGGAGATTTTAATACCCCACTGTCACCCTTCGACAAATCATCTAAACAAAAAATCAGCAAAGAAATATCAATCCTAAACGACTCACCAGACCAGATGGAATTAATTGACATCTTTAGAACATTCCACCCCAAAGCTACAGAATATACATTCTTCTCAAGTGCACATGGGACATTCTCAAAGATAGACCACATTTTGGGACATAGGCAAAGTCTCTTCAAATTCAAGAAGATAGAAATCATATCAAGCATCTTCTCAGATCATAGTGGCATAAAACTGGAAATTAATTACAATAAAAATAATCCAAAGAAATCAAACACATGGAGACTAAACAACATGCTATTAAACAAGGACTGGGTTACCAGAGAAATCAAGGAAGAAATTAAAAACATCCTGGAAACAAATGACAATGAAAACACAACAATCCAAAATCTATGGGACACAGCAAAAGCAGTTTTGAGAGGGAAGTTCATATCCTTACAAGCCTATTGCAAAAAACTAGAAAAAATGGTAACGGATGATCTAACTCTACAACTCAAAGAGCTAGAAAAAGAGCAACAAGAAAAGCCCAGTGTAAGCAGAAGGAAGGAAATAACAAAAATCAGAGCACAGATAAATGACATAGAGACCAAAGAAACAATACATAAGATCAACAAAACCAAGAGCTGGTTCTTCGAAAGGATAAACAAGATTGATGGACCTCTAGCCAGGCTAACCAAGAAACAAAGAGAGAGGACCCAAATAAACAAAATCAGAAATGAAAGAGGTGAAATAACAACAGACCCCACTGAAATACAACAGATTGTTACAAAATACTACGAACAACTCTATTCCAACAAACTGAACAACCTGGAGGAAATGGACATATTCCTAGAAAAATACAAACTGCCAAAACTCAATCAGGAAGAATCTAAAAATCTCAATAGACCAGTGACGTGGGAAGAAATTGAAACAGTCATCAAAAAGCTTCCAGCAAACAAAAGCCCAGGGCCAGATGGCTTCACAGGAGAGTTTTACCAAACATTCAAGGAAGAACTAAAATCTATCCTCCTCAGACTATTCCAAAAAATCCAAGAGGAAGGAACACTTCCGAACTCCTTCTATGAAGCCAGCATCACTCTAATACCAAAACCAGATAAAGACAACTCAATGAAAGAGAATTACAGGCCAATATCCCTCATGAACATAGATGCCAAAATCCTCAACAAAATTCTAGCAAATCGACTCCAGAAGAACATCACAAAGATCATACACCATGACCAAGTAGGATTTATTCCAGGAATGCAAGGATGGTTCAATATCCGCAAATCAATAAACGTGATACATCACATAAACAAATTGAAAGATAAAAATCATATAGTCATATCAATTGATGCAGAAAAAGCATTTGATAAAATCCAATACCCTTTCCTGATAAAAACTCTTAATAAGCTGGGAGTACAAGGATCATACCTCAACATAATAAAAGCTATATATGATAAACCCACAGCCAACATTATACTCAATGGGCAAAAACTAAAACCATTCCCTCTAAGAACAGGAACAAGACAGGGATGCCCACTCTCGCCACTCCTGTTTGACATAGTTCTGGAAGTACTAGCCATTGCAATTAGACAAGAGGAGGAAATAAAAGGCATCCAAATTGGAAAAGAAGAAGTAAAGTTATCCTTATTTGCAGATGACATGATATTGTACATAAAAAACCCAAAAGACTCCATTAAAAAACTAATTGACTTAATAAATGAATTTGGCAACGTAGCAGGATATAAAATTAATGCCAAGAAATCCATGGCATTTCTATACACCAACAGTGAAACTACAGAAACAAAGGCCAAAAAAGCAATTCCATTCACCATCGCACCAAAAAAATTAAGATACCTAGGAATAAATTTAACTAAAGAAGTTAAGGACCTATTTGCGGAAAACTACACGACACTGAAAAAAGAGATAGAGGAAGATGTAAGGAGATGGAAGAACATACCATGTTCATGGATTGGTAGAATCAACATCATCAAAATGTCCATACTTCCTAAAGCAATCTATAGGTTCAATGCACTTCCCATTAAAATACCAACGACATATTTCACTGACCTAGAAAGAACTCTCCAAAAGTTCATTTGGAACAATAAAAGACCCCAAATAGCCACAGCAATTCTGAGAAAGAAGAGTAAAGTAGGAGGGATCTCAATACCAGACTTCAAACTATATTACAAAGCCACTGTTCTCAAAACAGCCTGGTACTGGCACAAGAACAGACAAATAGATCAATGGAATAGAATTGAGAACCCAGATATCAACCCAAATTACTATGCTCAATTAATATTTGACAAAGGAGGCACGAATATACAATGGAGTCAAGACAGTCTCTTCAATAAATGGTGTTGGGAAAATTGGACAGACACATGCAAAAGAATGAAACTAGATCACCAACTTACACCATTCACAAAAATAAACTCAAAATGGATACAGAACTTAAACATCAGACGGGAAACCATAAAAATACTAGAAGCATCCACAGGCAGCAAAATCTCAGACGTATGCCAAAAGAACTTCTTCACTGATACTGCCCTTAGGGCAATGGAAGCTAAAGAGAAAATAAACAAATGGGACTACTTCAAAATAAAAAGCTTTTTTACAGCAAAAGAAACCATCAATAAAACAACAAGAAAGCCCATGGTGTGGGAGATCATATTTGCAAATATTACCACTGATAAAGGTTTAATCTCCAACATTTACAGACACCTTGTACAACTAAATAAAAGGAAGATGAATGATCCAATTAGAAAATGGGCAATGGACCTAAACAGAATATTTTCAAAATAAGACAGAAGGAAGGCCAAAAGGCACATGAAAACATGCTCAAAGTCACTAATTGTCTGAGAGGTGCAAATCAAAACAACAATGCGGTATCATCTCACACCTGTCAGAATGGCCAACATCAACAAATCAACAAACGACAAGTGTTGGCGAGGTTGCGGAGAAAAAGGAACCCTCATGCACTGCTGGTGGGAATGCAGACTGGTGCAACCACTGTGGAGAACAGTGTGGAGTTTCCTCAAAAAACTGAAAATGGAACTCCCATTTGACCCAGTAATCCCACTTCTAGGAATATATCCCAAGAAACTAGAAACACCAATCAGAAAGGATATTTGCACCCCTATGTTCATAGCAGCACAATCTATAATAGCCAGAATTCGGAAACAGCCTAGGTGCCCGTCAGCAGATGATTGGATCAAAAAACCATGGTACATCTACACAATGGAATACTATGCTGCCACAAAGAAGAAGGAATTCTCATCATTTGCAGCAACCTGGATGGAATTGGAGAGCATCATGCTGAGTGAAATAAGCCAATCAATGAAAGAGAAACACCACATAACCTCACACATCGGTGGATGATAAAGATCATTATAAACTGATGAACCAAGAGACAGATATAGAGAAAGTAAAGCAACAGGCAGACTGTCAAATTACAGTGGGGAGGGTAGGGATATCAGGGGGAGATAATAGATCAACCAAAGGACTTGTATAAATGCATATAAGTACAACCAATGGACATAAAACTATGGGGAGGGAGGGGATGTGTGAGAGGGAGGGAGGGGGGCAATAAAAAAATCAATAAAATATGTAAAAAAAATAAATTAATTAATTTTTTTAAAAAAAGAATTTAATTCACTGGGCCTCTAGTATTAAAATAAAGATAGATAATATTGTCATGACAATCACAAAAGTAAGTTGATGAGATGAAAACTAAGGAAAAAGCACTTGAGTTTGTGTTAGTTTTATTGTTGTTGTATTTCTGGTGATGGTGCTGATCCAGCGCTGTCCCATGGAAAAAGACATGAAATTCAGGAGACATACCATTTAGTCACTGGAAAGGAATGCCAGTTTAGGTTAGCCAGGTGCAGACACAGAGGTAGATTTAGATTTACAGGAGATTTATTGAAAAGGTGGGGGAGGAGGAGAATGCTCTTGAAAGATGTCTTGTTGTGTTGGGCTGAATAGCAAAGGTCTCTAAAATGGCCGGCTTAGAAACAGCCAAAATGTATTTCTCACAGTTATGAAGGCTGGGGTAAAAGCAAGGACATTCTTCCCATCCCCTAACTAACTAATTAAGCATCACGAAAGACAGAGAGGGAAGAAAAAGCAAGGTTTGGGCAGGAAACTTTCAACCTGTGGTTGACTTGTCACCTATAAAAAAACAAAAACAAAACAAAACAAAACAAAAAAAAATCAAGGGAGAAGGAAGCAGGATGGGACAGGGAGAGCCTCAGACTACAGTGCAGCCAAAACTGATTTGGCTCAGTGGATAGAGCGTTGGTCTGCGGACTGAAAGGTCCCAAGTTCGATTCCGGTGAAGGCATGTACATTGGTTGCGGGCACATCCCCGGCAGGGGGTGTACAGGAGGCAGCTGGTCGATGTTTCTCTCTCATCGATGTTTCTAGCTCTCTATCCCTCTTCCTTCCTCTCTGTGGAAAATCAATAAAATATATTAAAAAAAGAAAAAAGAAAAAAGAAAAAAAGACAGATCTCTACCTACCCAATGGGCCATTCCAAACTCACAGGGTATAAATGGGAAGGCCCTAGGATCTGCACCCTGGTCACTCATTGACTGGGGATTACCCATGAAGAGCACCCTAAGGTTTTGGTAGATCCTGAGGAGGCTTCAGATGGAGACTACATCACAATTTATTTTGCCTTACTTTATTCATTTATACTGTAACCAGACAGATATATTGTTTTGGTTATTATGCATAATTTCTATATTAATACAGGGTGGGGCAAATGTAGACTGATAGTTGTTCATATGGAAAAGAATGCAATGATTAATGAGTAATAATGCAAGAATAAACTGTGTTTCATGTATTCACAACTATAAACCCACTTTTGATCCACCCTAT
Organism: Pipistrellus hanaki; assembly: GCF_964339955.1. Lineage (NCBI taxonomy): Eukaryota > Metazoa > Chordata > Mammalia > Chiroptera > Vespertilionidae > Pipistrellus > Pipistrellus hanaki. The sequence continues at coordinate 167,215,042 of NC_140503.1, read as the reverse complement.
ATTCTTGTGCAAATCTTTTGGATGTGTGTACACATTTTTGTTTACTACATAGGTGGCAGTAAAATTATAGATCTGTATGAGGAATTTCTTTAGAGTATACACCCAGATGTGAGATTGCTGGGTTAAAGAGTATTTGCACAGGTAGTTTGGCTAAATACACTAGATTTCTTTCCAGGATGCCTGCACAGCCATCACTCCCACTGTTGTGCATAAAGGTTGTATTTTCCCCACACTTTCCCAGTACTTAATATTAACTTACTTTTAATTCCTGACAGAATTATGGGGGAAAGTGCTATTTTTTGTTATTTAATTAGTATATTCTTAAGACGTTTATCCTTTTGTTGATTTGCATAATTCCTTATACATGTTAAATATTAATCTCTTGTTGTTATTGAAATATTTCCTTCTAATTTGTTACCCAGATGTTAATTGTGTATGAGGTCTCTCATTTCATAAAATTATATTAATTTTGCTATAGTTAGTCAGATTCACTGTTTTGTTTGTTTTGTTTTTTTAGTTTTGGGTTTCTTTTCTTTTTAGGCCTTTAATATTTGAACTTCTGAGAAAACCCTTAACCTACCATGAGATCAACAAGAGTTTTGCAATTTTATCTTTCCTAAGTCAATCTTGAGTCAACTTTTTAAATGTATGAGGAAACTAACTTTACTCCTCTTCTTGCAGCTAGATAATTTGTCCTGATTTATGCTATTATTCCTGGTACATAGTAAGTATCTATATAAATATAGCTTTGTTTCTGGACTCCATTCAACACTACTTATAAAGTACCAAGATGGATCTCTGCTCTTTAATTTTTTTTTAGTTATTTGTAGGCCTTTATTCCCTTATATAAATTTTAGGATTGGTCAACTTTCTCTCAAATAGGTTCTACTAGTATTTTGCTTGGAATTACAAAAATAATTTTAGATTAATTTTGAAAAAATTAATGCATTTATAATATAAACTATGTAATCTATGAACATGGTCTTTCTCTACCTTTCATTTCCTAAGGATTTTCTAAGGACATTTTAAAATAGTTATGCTTGACTGTTGTAGTTCCTACTGTTATACTACAGAAGAATACACAGTGTAAATAAAATGTTTTATGAGAATGAGACAAAATTGGTGTGTGTAAATTATAAGTGGGGATTGTGTCTGTTTGTGGCTTAATAATGAGGTTGTGAAAAATAATGTAGGCTAGAAAGATATGGAGTCAGATAGACCAGGAGTTGAATTCCATATTCTTTGCTCACTGACTAAAGGAAGTTGAACCAATTACTTTGATTTTAGAAGAAACCAAAGATTGATACCTGCCCTTCCTTATCTTCCTATCTGATTCAATAACTGAATCCTCAGGCCCTGAACATAAATGACCATGATTTTAACCAGTCATGTATACAAAATGTATAAAATTTCTTCTCTACCCCAGAGAGAAGTTTCAGAGTATGCCATATTCTTAATCACACCTATAATTGCATTCAATATTTCATATTCATTTAGTAGCCTTCTAGCTATCCTTTATTACATTGTTCTGTTTAATTTTTGCATGTGTTTTTCAAGTTGCAATTATATATTCGTGTTAGCTTATACATTGTCTCCCTCCTCCAATAGACCATAAGCTCATAAAACAGGGACTCTACTTGTTTAATTTATTACTGCATGCCCAGGACCTGCACCCTTCCCAGAGTATGCATTCAATAAATATGTGTGAATGAATACATTTTAAAAAATAATTGATTATCTAGGTCAGATTTATTTGTCATCCAAATAAAACTACAGGATTTTCTTCATTTGCAGACTTTATAAATTGACTTACATTGTTTCTGTATATCTACATTATTAAATTTGATTTTTCAAGGTAAAGATTTTAACTGATGAAACCAGTCAAGGAAACACTAAATGTTACAGCTTTTATTAAAAATGAATTCCTCTCCTTCCATGTAATATTTCATAAATTAGTTCCAACAATAAAGCAAAATTTTATACACAGAGTAGGTACTAAATATTATTGTTTAAAAATCAATTGCCAGTAAGTTATTTAAATTTGGACTCTAAAGTTGAGATTATTGCAAGGAAGTAATAGTAGAGTGTGAGAGAAAAAAATTTGGACTTCTGGTAATTAACTGGATACCAAGGACAGGTATGATTCCAGAAAATGTAGATAAGATGGAATGCATGGTTTGTGTTCTGTCTTGTGAGACATTATTACAAATACCATAAAATTCCCAACACAATTCCATAATATGTACACATACACATATTTGCACTCACTCAATGAAAGTCTTCCATTAAATTTCACATGGCTAGATTTTTACTGTAGAAAATTAATTTTCATTTGTAATGCTAACAGCAAGACACTCATGAAAATCATACATGGTGTCAAAATAAGCCAAAGGAAAATCAAAAATAAAAAGGATCCCAAGTCAATTTTATAGAAAAGATTCCTTTATTAACTTTGGGTCGAGAATATGTTTTTTATATTTTCAGAAAACTACTCCAAGACCATAGGGATTCCTGCAACAGAAAGGAGTTTTCAAGTCTGCTCAAACCATGAAGACAAGAGAAGAAACAGTTCAGAGATGGAAGATGCTGACAACGCCTGGCCACGCAAGCAGTCAGCAGCTGTGCGTTGCTGCAGGTTGCCCAGGACCAAACCAGAGAGGGTCGGACCTTCATTGCCACCATCTGTCCATCGTCCAGATATCATTGCTGACATGTATACATAAGGAACTATTTGACATTGAAACTGGGTTTCGGAACTGTTGGACATTGAAATTGGGACTCAAACATTTTTTTTTTTGTTATTATATGTTTATTTCTAGTCTGCAGTTTCAAGATTTTTCAAAGAAAAGAAATGAGGGGAAAATAGTTATAGAGATAAAGAACCATTGGACAGACTGTCAAACTATAGCGGGAAGCCAAGGGAGGTTGTGGGGGAAGGGGGGAAGGGGCTGTAAGAGATCAACTGAAGGATTATGTGCATGCATATAAGCATAACCAATGGATACAAGATATGGGGGAGAGCGGGCAAGTGAAGGCATGTGTAGGGGGGAGGAGAGACTGGGGGGAGGTCAAGTGGGGGAAAGGAGACATATGTACTACTATTTGTAATGCTTCAAACAATTTTTTAAAAAAGTAAAAAAAAAAAATTCACATGGCTGTTCATATGCATACAAGGGGACCAGATTTTTAGTGATCTTAATTGCTACAACTTGTATTTGAAAGCTTATGAATGCCAGGTTACAGGAGTCTGGTGAGAGGAACTGCCATGTTCCCCTGAGGATCTCTAAATTCCCACATCCTTTGAGTTATGGAAGTCACCATAGCAACATCTGTGTACATTAAGCTTCGAGTGGATGGACCACAGCTGCTAAGCCCTATTGGGGATCCATCACACCCTGTCTGGCTGCATATTAAGTCACAGTGTTATTCCAAAATTTCTGAGACTCTTTGAGCCCTTGAGCACATCCCAAGGGAAATAATTAAAGTCACATTGGCTTGAGTAGCACATGGGATAGCAGCATGTCATTAGATATTTTATGGTTCTAGGGTGACAGTCATTTCAGAAGGCAGTTGGCTACACCAAAGAGGTGTGGTCCTTCCAAGTGGTCCAGAGAAAAATGCACCCAGTGATGATGTCCAAGATTGAGTTATTTTGGCCAAGGGGGCTGGGCAAATCCTTTTGGTGTGAGATCATTAACCAAACTTTTTGTTAGGAGCAATAGGTATTTTCTAATTGCTGTGACTTAAATTAAGAAATTCAGGCTATTTCTCTGGTACTTGGATAAATGTCTCTGGGATTGTCCAGTTCTGAAAATGTCTAAACACAATCGAGATATCCAAGTAAAGAAAAAGGACCCCACATATGCTTTTCACTGGCTTTCAGATCTAATCTAGCATATGATCTGTCATCACTGAAGAGACAGTTATTAGGTAAGTCTTTATTTCACATAAATGATCCTATAAGTATCAGACCTAGTATATGCAAGGGCTTACTTATTAAGATCCCTACTTAAGTGTGTTGGAAAACCAGCTAACTCTTCCAGGACATATGTTCAGGTTGTGCATTGCACAAGTATGCCAATTCTAAGGGGCCACTAGTCATATTCATGCACACATATACTCATGGGCCAATGTAGAGATTCAGCCTGCCAGCCAAGTCCTGGATCAACAGGCAAGATCTCTATATAAACCTACATGGAAACATGTAGTCATCACACATTTGGGAAAACATGCATGTTCACATTCATTAGCACATGCATATGTACACAGCTTCCCCTATCATGAGCTCACTTTGGGTATTTCCTAAAGTCACATCTCTTGCCCACTAGTTTCAGAGTCCTCCTTCCCTACCCAACACCATCTCAATCAGACCTTGTCATCTCACCTGTGGTGAAGAGGCACTGTGCAAGCTGCTGGTGTCTATCTACTAGCATCCAAGGATGGAGAGTCATTCAGAAAGTGGAAAATGTGAAGCCAGAATTGCAGCCTGATGGGCTCCAGAAAATACATATTGACAAGGTAAAATATATATATATATATATTAGAAATGTATAGGTAAGTGGAAGAGCCAGGATTTGAACCCAGGAGCATGCTATAATGACATGATACTGCTCCTCACACTGGCCAATCAGCAAGTTCTCCTGGTGGTGTGATCAAGAAAAGAATAGAGACCTGATATTTTAGAGCATAGCATCAAAAAGGAAATGAAACTTCTTAGGATTTAATTACAGAGAATCTTCATGAAGATAGAAAGAGAAGGCTTAGGAAGAAACCCACATGACTCTGTCAGCATGTCAGTGAGCCAGGATTTAAAGAAAGAAGAGGTGTGAGGGGTGCTCAGGATCTGGGGGGAATATGAAACAACAAAAGAGCTTATACCAAAAGGGTCAGTAAGCAGGCTGAGACCTTCACAAAGAAAGAGTGCTCCACTGAAGGGTATAAAAATAAGTTATTTTCCTAAGGTCCCATAGACATAGGTAAGTGGAAGAGTCAGGATTTGAACCCAAGTTCATGTTATAATGACTTGATACTGCTCCTCACACTGGCCAATCAGCAAGTTCTCCTGGTGGTGTGATCTCTTCTGTTGTTCGGGCTATCAACTAGATCAATTCAGTTTCTCTCAAGCATGAGCAAGAGCACATGCTGAACATACATCGTGTCAACAAGAGCTTGACCATAGAATGGATACCTACACATGAGATCATTGAGGACCAGTGTTCAACAATGTAAGCACTGTGGGGCTGGAATCAAAACATTGGTGCTTGTGGATGGACAAAGCTTAGCAATTGTCTCTTTCTGCTCAGCCTATGAGAATTGAACTGGCCTCTTTTAAATCAAATAGGCCCCCAGGATTCTGGACCAATTACAAGGGATGGTGAAAATGGAGAACAGGGCTCGGGGGATGGAGTGTCAAAGGATTCAAACTAAGCTTCCTGAACCATGGGTGCTACAGAGATTAATTTGGATAATTAAAGATATTTGCTCCATTATTTCTATGAAGCTGGTGAAACAGATCATATTGAATAAAACAGTAAATAGTTAGTGGAATAGTGTGAAGTACTACCAATCTTTTAGACTTACTCTGATAGTTTGTTGTAAAGCACCTGTAACATGCAGAACCCAGAAGTATTTTGTTTTGTTTTTAAATGGGTCTAGTACTATAAGTAATAGAGCACCGAAAAAATTAGTTGTATTTGAATGTCCACATGCTAATTAGGTCAGTAGAATTCCCTCAGTCACTCCTCATTGGCAAATTAAGAAGTTGGACATCTGCCATCAAGGCCCTGAAGCTGCGTCACTAGCATTATATAGGGGGAAAGGTTACGTCAGCTTCAAGGAAATTAGTGTTCGTCACTTAATTGCTTCACCTTACACAATCATATAGGTTTTTTCTCCAGTGACTTTTTAATTACATTCATCTATAATAATTTTGAATTCAATTCCCTCCTCTCTCAAAAGAAAGAAATACCTACCTCACAAGCATATTATGAGGAGCCAGTGAGATTATACTTGTCAGCTACATATAAATGCAAAGCTTTGTGGTTATTATTATTGACATTGTTGCCCGTTCCCTTCAGAACACACACGCACTTTATTCTTTGAAACCAAGTGACCCTGGGTCTCTTTCACAGCCTGTGAAGCCACGTGCTTGGAAGCCTCTGCTCAGACATATTAAGTCAGACATCTGTGGGGCCCTTCTGACTCCCTGAGCCCTCTGCCAAGGGCCAAATGAGAACGATGTACGTGAATATTCCATTCGTAAGGTTTTGTAAGGATTTTATGTGAAAGATACTTTGTGGTGACATAAGGACACTTTTATTTACTTTGCTTATTTTATTTATTCCTGGAATTCCTGGGAGACATTATAAAATCTACATTGATTGTACAATGCAAAAGACCTTGGTGACAATGCCATCACCATTTCCACCGGGTGTTACTCAGAAGTATATTAGGAAAAAATTAGCTATTGTATATAAGCAATGGGCTGAACATCAAGTCTATTATAGATAATTCAGAGATCAAATTGTCATGAGCCCTTTTGGGGTTGGGACTTTATGATAGATTTATATGGATTTTTTGTTTGCTTTTTATTATTATTATTATTATTATTATTATTATTATTTTTAAGATTTCCTGACAGGTTTCCTGCTTTTGCCTTCAAGGTAGAGTTGGGAGATTTGAGAAATAAAGTACAGGACACATAGTTAAATCTGAATTTCAGATAAGCATACAAGTTTTTGAATAGTTGATCATTGATTTTTAAGAAAATAAATTTCTAAAGCTGCTTTGGGAGAAAGAAGAATGACATAATTAAGGCAGCAACAAACCTAACTGTCTACATTGATGTTTTTATTAGTATATTCTGCCACTAGAAGTTACTGAATGTTTTTAAATATGAGAGTCATATATTTAGAATGAGAGTTCTAACTTGTAATGTAGACAGCAGATACAGATCAGCATAATCAATTAAGATCGGATTGTTCAGGATAGGAGAGAGGTTTGAAATTCAAGAAACAGAAATACAAGCAGAAAAGACGAAAACAGTGTGTGAAAGACCATGCCCTGGCAAGTCAATATGCCCAGGCATTAATTAAATGAGGAGGAAAAGAAAATAACTCAGTGTCAAACATATGTTTTTCTTAGTTTAGAAAATATAAATCTCACTTGAAGAAAATGGGGAATTCAGGAGAAAAGACTAGTTTTGAGGATAAAAGTTATAAAATATCTTTAGGACTTACAGAATTATAAATGTTCTGTTAATTAAGCATATCAAAAGCAAAGTCATCTAAGTCTCTGTGGGAATTTAGAATGTATTAAACTCACCTTCCAATAAAAGTAGAAAAATAAATATAGATGCACACACACACACACACACACACACACACACACAGACATGCACACACAGAGCTTCAAAGATAAAGAAAAAACTTTATAATCTTCCTGGCATGACAAGTTCTGGTTGTAATGTTACCCATTAAATTAACCTTCCTTCCAAGAAGAAAAAAAGCAATCATTAGTATTGTTTCATTTGCTTAGTCCAACCATCAAGCATTGCTCAAGGTCCTGCACTGATCCACATTCTGGGGCTACAGAGATGCAGATCAACAGGGCTCCTGCCCTCACAGGGAATAGGAGGTGCACCAAAGACATGAGTATATACATAAATATAATACATCATTCCAGGGGAAGCTGAGCACTTATATGAACAATAAATCAGGATAAGTATTAGAGAGAGACGGGGTTTCTGGGACTCTATCTCAGAGATCTAGAATGGTGTCTCTGGTGAAGCAGCATTTGAATAGGATCTGGATAAAGTAAAGAAATGAATTTGGTAGAAATGCAGCCCAGACAAAAGTAAAACCAACACCAAAGCCTCTGAGGCCAATAATTAAAGAGTACTATTTTATATTAGAGGCCTGATATATGAAATTCATGCACTCATCAGGGAGGAGGGGTCTCTCAGCCCAGCCTGTACCCTCTCGCAATCCAGGAGCCCTCAGGGGATGTCCGACTGATGGCTTAGGATCTGCTCCTCCTGTGGGAAGGAGCACTGATCACCAGGGGGAAGCTCCTGTGTTGGGTGTTTGCCCTCTGGTGGCTAGTGTATGTCATAGTGACCAGTCATTCCACTGTTCAGTTGATTTGCATATTAGCCTTTTATTATATAGGATAGTTCTTCCCTCCCAATCTTGCTGAGGCTTCACTCTGAGCCGAGTTAATCCCCTCGCCAACTTTAGGCTTGTGTGTAAGTTTTGCTTTTGACCCAATGATATGGGAGTGGATGTAATAAACTCACATATGTCCAGAAGTTTTAAATGTTCTTGTGAGTTTGGCTTGGTCTCTAGCATTCCTGCCTTCTGTTATCAGGGGGGAAAAATGCCCTTGATGGTCCCCACTTCCAGAGCAAGAGTCCCCTGGGGCACATCTGAACATGACCACAGCCTGAAGCAGAGCTGCCTCCAACCAACCCACAAAGCCATGAACAAGAAAATTATTTTCATTTTAAGCCACCAAGATTTTAGTAGGTAGGAGTGGGAGGTTACATAGCATTAATGCAGCAGAAACGTGACTAATACAACAGAAATGAGCAGAATATGTGGCAGGAAGAGAATACTTAGACACAAGGTCAGAGAGCAAAGACATGGGCCTCCTGGGCCACTCAGAACAGTTCAAGTTTGAAATGTCTTCCTAATATGATTGGTAGGGGTTTAATGTTACGTTTTCTAGAAATTTTTCTGGGCACTATGTGAAGAATAGAATTAAAGAAGACAGGAGTGGGGAGGGCTACCATTACAAGATATTTCAAGCTGTCAAGGATATACAATAGATGGTGAGTTGACCTAGAGTGTGGCTGTGAAGAGGGTGATAAGTGATTCCATTTGACACATATTTGAAGGTTGAGCTGGCAGGTCTTGATGATGTTTTGAAGGTGGGGCTGAAGGTCAAAAGACATGGAGGGAGACCAACTCCCTAGAATATGTCCAGCACTTGCTACTTGCTCCATAGGAAACCAACAAAATGTAAGACACACTTCCCATATATTGATGTCTTATAAATAACACATGAATTTTAAATTAAAATAGCCTTTGCTTTAGGATAAAATGAAATTGAAATCATATAGTAGATATTAAAGATTCCAAGGAACATGTTACCTAAGAAATAGCACTGTTCATATATACAATACATAGACAGACTTGTGTACCGATATTCACATACACACATATAATTTCTATCATGATTTATATCTGCCTTAGAGAATACAGACATTCTGAGCCCTGTGTGAGTTCCTGGTGATTCTAATTTGAATTAGGATATTAATAACAAAAACTAAAATGAAGGGGTAAGTGGGAAAGACTTTCCATAGACTTTGCTGATGTGGTCATATGAGCAAGAAGATAAGTATGGCTCAAAGGTTTTAGTAAGGCTAACTGAGAAAAGTTGCACACTAAGGAAAAGAGAGAGAGAGAGAGCCAGTGTGGAAGGGAGATAATGCTGGGTTTCAGAAGTGTCATGTTCAAGGTGACAGCAGAGTATTCTGTGGAAATGAGCAGTAGTGTCTGGAGAAAAAGAACTGGAATAATTATATATATAATTATATATATAATTATATATATATATATATATATATATATATATATATATATATATATATATAATTATATATATAATTTGCATATTAGGACTATATATATATATATATATATAGTCCTAATACGCAAATTGTCCAAACAGTGGAACAACCAAACAACCGAACAACTGGTTGCTATGACATGTGCTGATCACCAGGGGCACATGTGGAAAGTGGCGGGCCACTGACAGCACCAGCACTCATATCCTTACATCTTCATGGTCAGAAAAGAAAGAAGCATGTTGCCCAGCTCCAGCACAGAAAATCTCAGGGAAAAACTGACTGTGCTGGTTTTTCCCAGAAAAAGTAAAGTGTGCTTGCTATATAAATTAGAGAGAGAGAGAGAGAGAGAGAGAGAGAGAGAGAGAGAGAGAGAGAGAGAGAAACACGCTCTCCTCATAAGGCCAAAAAGGAATAGAAGAGTCTGAGGCCATTGTAATCTAGAAGTCAAACAGAAATTGTATGTCTTAGAATTGTTGATAACTATTTATAAAAATTAATGCCATTCTTCTAATAAAAATAGAAAACAAAGGGAACAACTAATTTAACTCATGGGAAAATATAAGTTGGTCACCCATTTTGAAAAGAAGGATGGAGTAGAACCTCTGGTAACTAAAGGTCATCACAAGGATTTCTATTTCAACTTCCTATGTAAGATGTTATTATTATAGGAGTTGCCAAACTTTTACTTCATATTTCAGCTAGTTAATTTAGGAATAAGCAAAAGTAGTTTTTCTCTCTCTCCCCCTTCCTCTCTGGGGAAAAAAAAATAAATAAAATATATATATATATATATATATATATATATATATATATATATATATATGTATGTATGTATATATTAGATCCCACCCAGTGCGGCTCAGTGGTTGAGTGTCAACCCATGAACTAAGAGGCCCAGGCTACAGGCTTGATCCCCAGTAGGGGGCATGCAGGAGACACATTCATGATTCTCTCTCATCATTGTGTTTCTATCTCTTCTTTTGTCTCTGAAATCAATAAAAATATTTTTAAAGAATATTATGTAGATATTTATATAAATATCTAAAATACAATCATTTAAAATTGTCAAAAAAAATTATTAGCTCCCAGATCACATGAGTTTACAGCTAAAAATTCATATTTGCTCTTCAGGCAATAACTTGCCAACCCCTGGTGTAGGCCTTCGGGCAGTAGTTCTTCAAAGTCTATTTAAACTTAATTTTGGTTTTCTTTAAACACATAATAAAATACCTTTAGGATGATAGCAGCCATCTTGTTTGATTTTTCCATTTATCCATGACAAAATGTCCCAGAGCTATGAAGCAACCTACTCATTGTCCTCCAGCAGAACCCAAACAAGAACCTTGTTTTTTTTAACTCCTGATCCTAGACCTTTTCCTTTATGCCAAGGTGCATCTTACAGATGAATTCTTCTCAAATAACTCAAACCAAACTATTCAAGTTTAAATGCACAAGCATACCTACCAAAGTTTGGCGATCATATGGTTGGTCCCAATTCAAAGACTGATGGGAATGACATGTTAAACTTGAGCAGAGAAATGTGACACCTGTGGGGAGGGCACTCCATCGTTGAAGTGCACTTTGAGTCTCCAAGGCACTGTCACCTCTCAAGCCACCCCAACCTCCCCATCACCCCAGAAAGGCAACAACAACACCAGAAACAATGACAACAATTAGCATTTTTGAACATCTAACAAGTACTTTTGTTAGATATTCTTAGCATTCATTCATTATTTACAATTCCAAAAGGAAAGTAAAAACTTCTACATAGGTTTCTTCTTCTTCTCTCTCTCTCTCTCTCTCTCTCTCTTTTTTTTTTCATTGCACATCATCTGGAGACATATTCAGGCTGAACATGTTAATGCACATTTTATGATCCAATTCACTTGTCATTATTGAGGCTGGTTTTCAAAGCTTATAATTTATGGCTCTGGCATGCTGCTATAAATTAAAACAGGGTGGGTGTCCAATATAGCTCACAGGAATGACGCTCCATTCATGCAGCACAAATTCCCAAAGATGGAAAGCAGCCAGCATGACACGTAAAACTTTATGTATGATAACTTCTTGTGTTTCTTGGCATGCAACATTTTTTTTTTCACAACACAGACACCTCTCCCACCCTCACTAGTGCGTAATTCACTCTTGTCTGTTCATCAGAATTCCACATCTGGTACCAGAAATGCTTATAGTGAGACCACCTTGGAAACAGAAAGTGTTGTTAAACCAGTTTTGAAAATTAGGGCCTTTTCATTGCCAGAAAGCAGAACTGAAAAAGTTAATTTAAACAATGAGATCATGGTTCGATTCTCATCATTGTGTTTCTATCTCTCCCTTTATCTCTGAAATCAATAAAAATAAACAAAGGCCAGTTTACAATGTCTAAAGAAACAGACAAAAGTATTTGAATGACAATAAAAGAGGCATATAAAATGCTTCTCCAGCCTTACCCTTCTGTCGTATATTCTCCTTATGTCCCTTATGATTCCCAGGCTTTGTCCCTTTATCTAAGCTACCCTGAGTGCCTAGAACTCCCTTTCCCTCTCCTGATGCCTCAATCAATGGTTCTCAGTTCTTTTCTAGACAGAGACAACTGAAGGCTTCAACACACTTCTCCTGGGTAACAGTGGCTCGTAGCAGCAATGTGAAGTGATGGAGGCCTATCTCCAAAGAACCATATGGCCTTTGACAAAGTGCCTTGGATTAAAGGAAGAGGCATGCAAGCTCCCGACTGAGAACTGTTAGCCCATGGTGGATGGTGCCAATTCAAACACAGCCAGTAATCCACAATTGGGGTGCAGTGGAGAAGGAAACGTAAATGGCCCTGCAATAGAACAGACACAGCAATAGGGCTACAACACGGGTGTTTTGAGAACTGTACAGCACAGCTGTGAGGTTGTGCCCCCCTTGCCCTCCCCTTTCTGCCTCCTCCTCCTGCTTTACCCAGCTACTCACCATGTGCCCTTAGTCCTCAGGGTTTACAGAATCATTATTCTATGTTACTGGTTCACGCTGACTACACAATAGGATAACATGGAAAGTTTTTCAAAACTCTAATGCTCAGGCCTAAACCCAAATGAGTTAAATCAGAGTCTCTGGAGGTAGTACAGCATTGTTAGGTTTTTAAAGCTCCACAGATGATTCTATCAGTTTTGAGAACCACTGATTGGCATAAATTCTAAATTCTACCCTAACCCCCAAGTGCAATATCAATAAATATTCTACCTTATAAATATTCTATCTTATGTCTTCTAATCCTATTGGGGTCAGATATGTTTCTGAATTCAGAATTTTAGAGGGATATCCAAAGTGTGTGTGTGTGTGTGTGTGTGTGTGTGTGTGTGTGTGTGTGTGTTAAAATATGTAACACCCCCAGAAGAGTCTGGACCAGCACCTCATAATCAAACATACCAACATTCAGAAGTGAAACAAACTTCCACACAAAGTTATTTAAATAAACTATAAATAGCCTTATCTTAGTCCAACTCAGATATTGTTCCCAAATGAGTTAAGAAACATTTTTCCATTTTCAGAGTGTTGAGGCTTTGGAATCAGAATTGTAGACCTGGATTAATCAAGTAGCTCCCTTTCCCATACACATGTTAATGACAAAGGCGAACAAGGCATGGACCTTACCTTGACAAGCTTACAATAAAATTGGGGGAATAAGAGAAGAAAGATGTAAACAACCAATTAGAGTCAGCTTAACTTTCCTCAAAGCACGCTTAGTACAGCGGATCTTAACCCTGGCTACCCATAAAAATAACCAGGAACTTGAGAATATTGTCACAACCACATTCCAGAAATAATTTAATCAAAATTGGGAGCACATGCTTACTTTAAGCACGAATAGTAAATTTAAAAATAATTATAAAGAAGAAAATACCATTCAGGAGAATGCAAACTTTAATATCTAAATATAATTAAAAGTGATTTTGAAATATGTGCTTTTGAGAAGGGTTTGAATAGTTAGGAAAAAACAGCATTATGTAGGAGGAGACCATGAAAAATATGGAACCATGATGAGACACAATTCAAAAGGAGAAATTTGGTATTGCTTATAGGGGAGATAGAAGTGGGCAAAGGGAAGATAAATGGGGATGGAAAGGGACTTGATTTGGGGTAGTAAGTGGACAATGCAGTGTGCAGATGATGTTTTATTGAGTTGTACACTTGAAACATGTATGGTTTTATTAACCAACTAGAGGCCCAGTGCATGAAATTCATGCATGGGGGGGGGGGGGAGCCCCGCAGCCTGGCCTGCACCCTCTCCAATCTGGGATCCTTCTCAAAAACTGGAACCACTGGCTCCTAACTGCTCACCTGCTTGCCTGATCCCCCTAACTGCCCATCTGCTCTCCCTTCTTCTCCATGCCCTTCAGACCCCCAGTGCAGGCGTATCAAGAGCTCTCCGCTACAGCCCCATCCTCATCCTGATTGGTCATTATGTGATGGCATCCCAGACAATTTGCATCTTCCTCTATTATTAGTATAGATATCATGCCAATAAATTCAATTAAAAATAAATTTTAAAAATTAAAAAAAGATTTGAAGTAATGTTTCTTTCAACCAGTTATTCTCGGTTAGTTTGGGGAATGGACTGGCAGCTAAAGAGTTTGAAAAGTTTCTCAGCTACTCCCCTCTTTTACCCACTCCCCAACACAGGGAAAACAACTTCTCTACTTTACTGTGGCAATTCATTGCATACTAATTTGTGACAATTAATCAATTTTTTGAGCTGTAACTTACATCTTTTGTTATGAATTACATTTTTACATATTTATTCCTACCTTCCTAACTACATTGTGAACTGGAAAATTTATTTCTACCTTCCTAACTACATTGTAAACTCTTATAATTCTTTATATTTTTCCACAATACCTACTACTACACCTTATATAAATAATATTTTCAGTAATTTGATTTTATTTTTCACCCAAATCATGTACCTCCACTGAGGCACTGGAAACAATATAAAATAAAGAAAGTAAGAAACATAGGAATGACTGTTTTTTTCCTGATCTAAAATTATGAATGCTCACTCTTGACCTAAAAAGTAGAACAAGAAATGAAGGTGAACAGGGGTACTATAAATCACTCAGAAAAAGAGAAGGCAAAAAGATAGATGGATGACTTTTTCCAACACTCATTCTAAATCCACATGACCTATGCTATTTCATGATTGCAAAAGAAACTGCATAAATAATTCTCAAGCAATGGAGTTGAAACATTAACTAAGTTATTAACAGAAAACCCTAATTAGACTAAATATTAATAAAAAGCAGAACAGCCACTGTTAGCTGAGCGCACAAAACTGAGAAATGTAATCTTGATATTAATGAAATGACAATTCACTAAGAAGGCACAAGCAATCTACTTTTTTTTCTCTTCTAAATCACATGAAAGTAGCTGATACAGAGATAGACATATTGGAATGCTCTGTGTTGTTTAGGTATGAGCACATAAAAAGAAAAATCTAGATAATGGTACAAGATTAGTAACAGTGGGTATACCTGGAGTAAAGCCTAGAATAGTTCAAGGAGGCTAGCTGGCTGGGGAGAGGGATTATGGGAAGTAGGCCAGCCAGCCCTCCAATCAGGGCTAATGCGGGGGCCAGCCAGCCAGCTAGGGGGAGGAGCCACAGGAGGTTGGCTGTGGAAGAGCACTAACCACCAGGGGGCAGCTCCTATATTGAGGATCTGCCCGCTGGTGGTCAGTGCACATTATAGTGACTGGTCAACTGGTCAACTGGTCATTCTGGTCGACTGGTCATAACAGTCACTTGGGCTTTTATCAATATACTAGAGGCCCAGTGCATGAAATTTGTGAGGGGAGGGGGAGGGGGTTTGTCCCTCAGCCCAGCCTGCACCCTCTCCGATCTGGGACCCCTTGAGGGATGTCTGGCTACCCATTTAGGCCCGATCCCTGTGGAAAGTAGGTGGACCAGGGTAGAAGGGAGGAAAGCAGGCAGGGCAGTGACTGCAGCAGGAAGACCTATTGCAGGAATCTTCCTGCAACGCGTCACTAGTACAGGATATAAAAGCCTAAGTGACCATTAAGACCAGTGGACTGAACGATGGGTTGACCGTTTGCTATGAAGCGCACTAACCACCAGGGGGAAGATGCTTAATGCAGGAGCTGTCCCCTAGTGGTTGAGTGTGCTCCCACAGTCAACCTCCCATGGTATCCCAACCTCCCATGGTCCCTCCTCCCAGCCAGCCAGCCCAGATCAGGACTGGGTGAGACACCCTAATTGTCCCCAATTGCTGGCCAGGTTGAGGGACCCCACCTGTATTCATGCACCGGGCCTCTAGTATATATAGATAAATAGATAAATAGATAAATATTTATCTATAGATAAATATAGATTCATATTCTTGGTGGAATATATATATATATATTCCACCAAGAATATGAATCAACAGATCGTCAACACTGATTGTGAGCTACAAAATGCCCGCTATTTTCTTCTGCACCCCACACCCATACACATGCACAGCAGCATCTCACACAAGAATCTCTCTGTGGCTTACTCTAAAGGAACACATAAAGGAAAGCACATTCTGGAAAACATACTTTAGTCAAGTTGACACATTACAAAGCCACCAAAGTTCTAAGTTCTAAATGTTGATCTTACCTTTTATTTTTAAGCCCATCCACCCTATGTCAGATAGCCAATAAAATCAGGCCACAGGCCCTGCATTTATGAAACCTTGTTACAAGCAATGCAGTTTTAAAATATGTTATTTAAATTCACCTTCATAGCAAATCAATGAGGTATTTAGTGTCTGTTTTACTAATGAAGAGAGAAGTCAGTAACTTGTCCAAGGCCTATCTGATTCCAACGCACATGTGTTATCACTATAGTAGCCTACCATCATTGAGCTCTATTCATGGCTACATCCCAGGGTCTTCCTTGCCTTAAAAACAATAGCCATGCCCTAGCTGGTTTTGCTCAGTGAGCATCAGACTGAGGATTGAAGGGTCCCAGGTTTAATTCTGGTCAAGGGAACATGCTTGGGTTGCAGGCTTGATCCCTAGAGTGGCATGTGCAGCTGGTCAATGATTCTCTTCAACATTGATGTTTCCATCTCTCTCTTCCTCTCTCTTCCTCTGAAATCAATAAAAATATATATGTAAAAACAAGAAACAACAGCCATATTTGTGGATCATTGATCTGTAACAGATATTGGCCTAAATCAGCAATTTCAACCTTTCATCTCATGGCACTCTGAAAGTGTTTTTACTCTTAATGTGGTAGATAGGGAGATATTAGAATAAGTTTAATCAATTTATCAGTCATTGTTTTTTATCAATGTTATTTTTATATCATGTTTATGATTTTTTATATCATGCTTTTGCTGTTTTGATATTATGTTTTCATTGTTTTCATATAATTCTTTGTTTTTTGTTATATTATATTGTCATTGTTTATTTATTAATCAATTTATATATTATTTTCATATACACTTTATTAATTTTCTTTCATCTCTGACACTTCTATTATAGAGAAAGGGCAAATAATGATATTAAAGTATTTCTTCTAATTAATTTCCTTTGAAGGTGTATGAATCCATGCTCCAGGCCACTAGTATTAAATGATATGGATTCTCTTAACAAAAAAAAAGATATTATATGGCAAGTTGAAAAAACATTAATTTTATATTTTTTATTTCTTAAAATGCATAGAGTAGTTGGTGTTAGTTGTATATTGCTTAATATTGGAAATGCTTTTGTTATGTCTGATCATGTATGAGATCTATTCCATTTTATACTAGAGGCCTGGTGCATGAAATCCATGCACAGATAGAGTCCCTAGGCCTGGCCAGCAATCAGGCTGATCAGAGCCTTCCTGCTGCCAGCCACTGCCTTTCTTCATTCTGTGCTGCCCTCTGGTGGTCAGCACTCGTCATAGCGAATGATTGAATTTCTGGCCTCCCAGTCGAACTCCTGAGGGGACACTTTGCATATTAGCCTTTTATATATACATAGGTGAAAACATTCCATGAAAATCTTGTTTTGCACAAGTACATGTAGCAAAGAGAAGAACATAATATTGAGGCTTTTTAATGTTCAGGTAGCCTTGCATTTGGCCATTGAAAAAGTCTTTATTTCATCTTGTAAAGCACACTTCTTCATTTTTTTTTAAAAAAAGAGGCTGCAATTGTTTAGTTCCTCTTTAATGGACTTGACTTGTTTATTTAAATCCATTTGAATGTTATGTAGTTAAAACTCTTTTTTTTTTGGCACAACTATATTAAATATACATTTGTATAGTATGAGTATTTAAGGAACATAAAAGATAATATCAGAGTATGCTGTAAGTTTATCTTATCAGACAAGCAATGGTAAATAAATGGTTTCCACATTACTCTGAAGATTTATTTGTAAATCTTCTTAGAAATTTGACTCACTTTTTGCTTAAGTGCATTAACTGAAAATAATAACAGCCAAGGAAATACATTTTATTTATAAGTAAGTACATTTTGGGGGAGGGGGGGGGAAATATTTCCAGAATCTTCCCTTCCTTATCCCACCCAATCCCTCTCAGCAGAGCATTTTATAATATCTCAAAGAGCACTAGAATTCTCAGGTGGTATGAACAGTTTAGGAAATTCTAGATTAAGATATTATTTCTCAATAGAAACATATGTGCATTCAAACTTCTGGAATAGTTGACCTAACCCAAAGATTTCTGACCAGAATGCCAGCAAACAAAGCAGATTAGAGACTACTCAGCTTTTGATGTTAATCCAACCAAAACAGTTTCCATCCTTGGGGCTCGGCTATCAGAAATCTAAGTGAAGGCATGAATGTAGTATGGCCAATTAGTAAAGGGGAAGGATTCTGTGCCTGAGTCAGATAGTTCAGAGTTCAAATTCCTGTCACCTTTGGCAAGATATGTTCCCTCTTTTCTACTGATCATCTGTAAGGACATGCATAATAATCACATGCTTGTATATTTGAATTGATAATTTGAGTACCTACTACACAACAAGCTCTGTTCTCGGTAATAAAGGCATAGCTGAGAAAAAGATAGACCAGGTCTCTGAAGGGAGCTTACAACCTAGTAATGAAAAGATGGACAATTAACAAGGAAACAAATAAACTAAAAGGATCATTGGTACAGCTCATGCTAAGTACTATGAGGATAATAAAACAATCAAAGGAATAAAGTCTTACTAGTTATAGTAATCACTAGCTTCACGTGGCTATTTAAGTTGAAATTGATTGAAATGAAATAAAACTAAAACTTAGTTCCTCAGTTGCAGTAGCCACATTTCAAGTTCTCTGTAGCCACATGCGACTTGTGGCTCCCATAAAGGACAGGTCAGATACAGAATTTCTCCATCATTTCAGGAAGTTCTATTGATAAGCACTGTCTTAGTGACAAGGAGAAGTTGACACTAGGGACCACATTAGATGTATTAATATACATGAACAACTGTGAATTGAGAAAAAAAAACTATAATAGGGATTCAATAAATTGAAACTATTACTTTAACATCTATCTATGAGTCTATATTCTTTCCTTTTTTTCTCAATTTACAGAGCCTGGAAAGAGATTCATTTAAATGCAACTTGTTTTTTTTTTATTTCTAAATCATTGACTACTGTTATCTGATTTTTATTTTTGCTAATAATCTAGGCTCAATACACTTAAGTAAAAGATCTTTTTTTTCTGTATAGTTTCCTTGATCAAAAAAAGAAAAGAAATATTCCTAGAATTTTGATAAATGATAAACCTCAGCAAGTAGCCAAGTTCATTAAGCAGAAAGGATAATGAAAGCAATTTCTTAAGAGAAAAAATATTCATTTGAAGTCAGGATACATGAAACTTAAGAAAAGTCTAACTTTGAAAAGCAAATTCTTTTGTCTTTGATTTTCTGTTACTCTGGCTCTGGTACACTCCATCCACCATGTCTTAAAGACCTTTATGATCATAGAACTTGACCTTGTGTTGCAGTCACTAAAGGCAATGTGTAAAGTGAATCATATCTCCTATTTAATGTTACTTTGAGAATGTTTTACTTAGATAAAAGAAAATAGCACCGATACATAAACAGCCATTGAATATTTATTGAATTCCTAAAACATGACCAGCATAAGAAGAACTACTCAATAACTAAAACTGTGTAATAGTCATTTAACCATAGTCTGCTTGGCACATTCATTTTAGAAGAGTGGTAAGATAATAGTCAGATAAATAAGTCAATTTATCTTTGTACACTGGTGAATGTACACTAGTCAGATTTCATTTGTTTCTTTGAAACTAAGCAGGAGCATTGGCTATGCCCCAGCCAGGAACTTAGCAGAATTAATTCAGTGAAAGATCCATAGGAGGCATATTCCCAGCTAGAGCTGGAGGATTAGTGGAGTTCCTATTTGTCAGACTAACAGCAATGGTGTTAATACCCCTATGTGTGAAAATTATAAACTACTCCTCTCACAACCATCAAGGTTTTGTTGACCAAATGGCTAAATGAAAGAAGTTAACAATCTCATTAAGAGAACTGAGAAGTGTTAATTGAGCCAGCAGGGAGCTCTAAAAAGGATTTTCCTCTTTTCCAGATTTGCCATCTGGTGCCCTTAGGGTAGATAAAAATGACATGTTAACCATGCATGTGGAAAGCATGTCTAAATTTATTAAGCAAACAAATGCAAGATTTAAAGTCCCAGGAGAGGAACACCTGGGTAGGTTTGGCTCGCCATACAGCTGCTCCCAGGACCCAAGGGTGGTTGCTCCTACCTCCCTTTAAGAAAACCTGTGAGTTCCCTTCAACCTTCTCATATTTGGACTAATCAATCACTCAGTGAAGCAAGCAAAAGTAGTCTATTGATGCCTTTTCCCTGTACAAAGAAAAATCTCAAAGCTGCACCTCAAAAACATTGGACATAAGAAATGTACTCTGTCCAATTATAAAACAGAGCTCCGGTTATTGCACACACTGTACCATGATGTGAATTGCATCTTCTTCCACATCCCACCAACAGCTCTTGGAAACAAAATATAAGCCCTAGAAGAAATTAATGAGTCTTTAGGGTCATGCAAGAAACAAGAAGCTTTTTGTCTCCATCAAAAAACCCATTCATAAACGTGAAGTGGCAGCTGCCTGCCAGAGCCTCCTGGATTATTCCTGATCTCAACAGTGAAGCAGTTGTTCAAGACTTTTTGCACCCATACTCTATCTACAGAAGCATGTTTGCTTGACAAAGGTTCAGGAGAGATACCTTAAAGAACTTGTTACTTAGAAAAAAGTGGATGCTGACACTTTACTATGCCTGTAACTATACACATATCATATTTACAATGATTTTTTCCCTTCTGGTTCCAAAAATATTACATGTTCATGCGTTTGAAAGGACAACATATACAGAAAAACAAAACCAGAATCATGAGGTTTTACTTGTTTTTAAATAGGTTCTGTTCATTTTGTAATATATAGTCAACATTTTCCCATGTCATTAAATGTTCCTCTAAAGTGCAGAGTCAAGTGGAGTAGCCTATTTTAACAATTCTTATTTTTGAACCTTTGGGTTAGTTCCAAATTTGCTATTATAAATTACGCTTTGAGGAACATGCCTATATATATAAATCTGTTTGTATGTGTCTCTTTGAGACTTTTTAAATGCTAGTGCTGGGTCAAAATACTTAAAGTATTCTTAAATTCAGACTGCTATTCTGATTTATGTACAACAGAAAATGAAAATAAATAATTCTGTGGAATATTTACTAGCAAGAGCTTGGCACCAAATGGCCCCACCTTTGCTTTGGTAGAATTCTTCACTGCAAGGGCAATTTGGTTGATCTTTGTGGCCACCAGATGTCAGTCTTCAACAGAGCAAACTGAACTAGACCTAGATGGGAAAAGTGAAATCCACTGAGCCTTACAAACTTGGCTACCATGTGTTTGTTTCAGGTTGCTAGCAAGATTGAGCTTATCAAATAAACAAACAAATTAATATCAATTACATTGAGCACAAAGTCACTGAGAGACCAGATTCCTTTCAATAGAATTCAAGTTTAAGGCCACTAATCTGTTTTGCTTCACTTTTTTTTTTTTTAATAAAATCTACACATACTAACCTCACAGCTGAATCTTTTCTGCATCAAAGGTGTTGGTTTCCTTAGAAACAGCCAAACATTTTATGCCAATGATGTTCTTGTTCAACTAGCTCACAATGAGACAAAGTCTCCTGGGATAAAATGAAATGCTTTAATTAGATGTCTTTGAGTTTTCCTACTTAGTAGCTAAACAGGGAGTGTCAGCAAATAAGGAAGAATGGCCACTGTGAAATAACCCTCCCCATTGACTATGGAGATTTATCACTATTTCTTCTGACTTGGTGGATGCTTCCTTGTTTCCTTTGCTCCACATTTAATGCATTTGGGGTTCCCAAAAGATATGGTAGATGCTTTGTACACATGGAAAGCTTCTCTATAGCTAACACAGTGATGCCACTGCCAAAGGTAGGTCGAGATTCTAGTCTGTATAGTGCAGCTACCTGAGCAAACGATACGGGAAAAGGAAGAAAACACACACAAGAGTGCCTCTTACTTGTACCAATAATATAAAGATTAACTGAGGCTTTAGCCTAAAATATTCTAAGGAAATTAAAAGGTTGTGTTATCAATATTAGTGCTCTTATCATAAAAACATCAAAAATATGCACAAAGAATGGGTAATTATCTAATTGAGGAGAAAAATACTAATATATGTTGCATAATGAACCCTTCATATAAGCATAAGCATTGTTAAAAAAAATAGAGATAAAAGAAAAGTCCTAAATCTATATTCAAGTCCAGTACAATTTAAATTGTACAAAATGAGCATTAAGCTCGAGTATTTTCATTGATAATTGGATAATACAGCAGGCAGAAAAGAAGAGTGAATCTTCCCTTAGCCGACATTTATAGAAATGCAGTGAGTGTCCTGTTAAAGGAAATTTCTATATTACTAACCAGAACACAAGCAGACTGTTTTGTTCATTTCAGGGAGGAGGTGATAAACTAGACTTTATCTACAGGACAGAGAACAGAATCAGTCTCAAAACCATGTCCTTTCATCAAAGAATGATTTTCCCTGAGGAGAAGATGTGGGTAACAATATAATAATTTTCTTCAATATGTTATGATGAAGTAGGTCTGCTATAAATGAGTTAGGAAGATATAAGAAAGAATTTTGCACACTTTCAACAAGAGAATCTAAATGTAATTGAATGTTAACTGAATTTTAATACATACATACATGCATGTATACACAATGTAATTCTCACTTCTTATAAACTACTAGTGGCCTGGTGCATGAATTCGTGCACATTGAAAGGAAATTAATTAGCTGAAACAAGTTTGGCTCAGTGGTAGAGCTTCGGTCTGCGGACTGAAAGGTCCCAGGTTCAATACCGGTCAAAGGCATATACATCGGTTGCAGGCACATCCCAGGTAGGGCATGTGCAAGAGGCAGCTGGTCGATGTTTCTCTCTCATGGATGTTTCTGGCTCTCTATCTCTCTCCCTTCCTCTCTGTAAAAAATCAAAAAAAAAAAAAATATTAAAAAAAGAAAGAAAGAAAGAAAGAAAGAAAATTAATTAGAAGAAATATTTTAATATCACTATTTGTCCTTTTTCTATATTAAAAGTGCCAACCAAATTTATGATTGGCAAAGACAGATAAAAATGCACACGTGTGTCAAGACTGGTTTGGCTCAATGGATAGAGCGTCGGCTTGGGGACTGAAGGGTCCCGGGTTTGATTCTGGTCAAGGGCATGTACCTTGGTTGCAGGCATATCCCCAGTAGGGGGTGTGCAAGAGGCAGCTGATTGATGACTCTCTCTCATTGATGTTTCTAACTCTCTATCTCTCTCCCTTCTTCTCTGTACAAAATCAATAAAATATATTATAAATAAATAAATAAATAAAAATGCACACGTGTGATTGGTGCCAGTGAGAGCTTCATATATATTGCACATGCTCAAGTCAACTTAGATATATATATATGTATATAAAATAAACTTGCTTAAGTAGACTTGTTTTCTGATTTAGCTAAAATTTTCCCAGCCTAGTGAAGCACCCCAACTTGTCTTTCAGGTAATTGTTAACAACAGAGCAATAGATATCAACATGAAGCAGATTATTATTGTAGATCACTCAGAGAGAACAAAGGGTAAAATATTTAACTGCAGCAGTATTTGACTATATTTTGCACAGTGTAAAAAACCTAAAGTCATTTTCAAGGTCCACCATTTCTTTTTTTTTTTCAGTCAAGTCAAGTTTCTAAGCTTTCTAAATTGCCATTTTCCAGCTAATAAAAAGAAAATAGGATTCCACCTAGTTTTCTATCTACCTACTCCAGGACTTCTGTGAGGATCAAATGAGGTGAGGCATGGGACAATGCTTCACAGACATTTGATTAAAGTATAAAATGTTTCCACCTGGCTATAAAGCAAGTCATGTTCCTAGGCTAAAGAAACCGCAAGGAAGCTAGTTGCTAAGGAGATGAAGCCAGGCATTGCTACATAACATCATTACCCAGTGTTCACAGCCACCATTTCTGTGCTGGGCTGGGCTGTGGGCTGCATTTTGTGCCATGGGGTCTTGGCAGCATCTGCTGTGATTTGGTGGGGTGTTGCTCCGGGGTGGTGGTAGGGCCTGTGTTCCACTTGGGGGAAGCCGAGTGCTCTTTGTGGGTGCCAGGTCCACAGTGCCATTTCTCTGTAAATGGCCAGTGTGTATCACAGCAGCTCCTGCACTGAGTGTCTGTCCCCAGGTGGTCAGTGCATGTCATAGAGACCGGTTGGACATTTGGACACTTAGCATATTAGCCTTTTATATATATAGATTGGTATTCTAAAAATAATACCTGCTCAGGTATAAACAAAAGCCAAGTCCTTTTATTTACTAATTTTGAGTTGCAAACACTACTCAGCTAAGATTATAAATGTAATTATTTTCATTATTAGCAAAGAGCAAAAAGCTTGTTAGTGTAATCTTTATTCTAAGCTTTCTCTGCATGGCCTCCAGCATGCTGTCAGCATTTTGAAGCAAAAGAATGATAGTAGTGCAGACCTGAATTTGATATTTTTCAACTGGATTCCAATTATATGAAAGCTGCTACTTCATAGACTCTCATTGGAAGTAATTGTAGAACTAGCAGCCATCCATTCTGTCATCGGGTCAAACCCAGGACTTTCAGCACAGCTGCTGCTTTATGCCCTTCGGGATAGTTTTTTTTACAATAGCCTCTATCCCCTTATAGTTTCCTGGTGTGAAATCAAATGGAGTCTCTGCGTTATTCTCAGGAGTTTCAAAGATGTAATATGAGTTTGGAGGTCAGAATGAAATGGAATTTAGAATTCCAAATGTGTACAAAATGTACAATTGTACAAAATGATAACATCATAGCTGTAGCCATGGATGCAGATTTCTGTGGTCTAGATAATAATTATTGAAGTAAAGAATATCATAAAATTTTTAAGTCAAGCTGGTAGATTATTAAAAGCATGGACCATGAAGTCAACCATGATGAGGAGTTGAAGAGATAACATGAAAAGACTGAGATCCAAAGAAAGACAGGAGTGAGCAAACTTGAATGACACCAAGGAAGGCAATAAGATCAGATGATAGGAGCATTAAGAGAAGGAAGAATTTTGCTTGAATGATGAAAATTATTGGTTTAAAAGGATTTATGATAGTTTGATAACTGATTAAATTCCAATACCATCTCCAGGCTTCATAGTATATAAAATTATAAACGAAGTCCATTTAATTGAAGGAAGCCACAATGAAACAGTGACGTTGAATGACACACATCTCAAAAATTACTACCTGAGTCATTCAAATAAATAATATCAAATAGAATTTAGGAGCTTACATTACCTGAGTAAGTGAAGCTCAAATTTGGAAGGGATTTTATAACTATTTATTTCAACCTCACACCAGTGAAAGGGTGCCAGTGATTGAGTTGAAGGTATACCCCTGGCCTGTGTGTTCCTTGGTTAAATGACTCTATGTTAAAGACTAGAGTGAGAGAAAGGATGGTTGATAACACATTGTTCTAAATATGTTGATTTCACAGATTATTTTTAAATACACCCAATTTAAACTCACATGTTTTCCTTCAGATACCAGTAAAAGGTGCCTCTTTCCAAAGAAAGAGCTCTTGTAACTATATATGCACACTGACACACTGCATACAGAAAGCCTCAGAAAGTAGGTTAGGGTGTAAGGGAGCTAGCATTCCACAACTCGCAAAAGAGAATAATAAATATATGTTTACTACCCATCATTCCCCTCCCCTTAATTTTTTGGAATGCTACCACCATCCTCCAGGAGAAATAGGAAAAGAAAAGTCTACCTCCCACATGAGGCATGATTCCGTGATGTGTTCCCTGGCCTTCCGGAAATCTGCCAGACCCAGAGATGTCAAGAGAATAACGTTCTCTGCATTGGGTCAAGCTATTGACTTATAACTAAATCTGACTGAACAAAGTGCGTTACTGTCTTCCCCCCTTTCCTGCTTCTCTGAGAAACAAGAGAAGGGGAAAACTTAAAAGTAAAATGGTCTGAACAGAGCTCACTGCTGGGAGGAGAAGCCTCCTGGGATCTGGCAATTTGTCATCCTGACATCTACCGCCTGCTGAGCACCAGCTCACTGAATTTTGCAGAGAGCTAGACTGGGTGTGACAGACCTCTGGCTATTAGCTGGAGAGCTCAAAAGCCCAGGTATTCACTGGGATGGGATTTTTTGCAGAATAAAAAGTAAGGTTCTGAATAAGTGGATGCAAATTATGTTGTGGGAAGGAATACCTGAGACTATAAATGCCTCATTTATTTTTATTAAATGTCAAATGCTCCCCAAGAAGGGCTCCCAGAAATAACGAAGTATCTGCAAAAAGTGACATTTTCTTCTCCTGGGATAAAAAAAAAAATGAAATTATGCTAGAAGTGATATGTTTTAGAAATATATGGTACTCAAATGAAGTTAAAGCAGCTGAGATTTTTAAAAACTACAACTTTCCTATACCTGAAGTTGGCTTACCAGCCCCAATTTTCATTGCAAACAAAATGACTTGATGGTACTATTTCAAGATAACTGACTCCTTCTGGTTTACTACTCAGGCTCTTTGGTTTATTTCTCCCCAGTCAGGGCTTTCCCCTACCCTTTCTCCCAGGCGGCATCTGGATTCACAGAAATATCCCAGCAGCAGTTGGTGGAAAGTAGGTGTATTTGGTCTGTGAGCTCTCCTCTGTCCTGTTAAAGAGAAGCTTATTCTGGCACTTGTTTATATCTTTAAGAAAGATTGTATTCAGCATTGTTGCAATAGGAGTTTTGCAACAGGGAAGAAAGATTGGGCTCAACTCTGAACCCAGCAAAGACATGTGGGGATCTACAGCCAAGGACAGGGTGATGGTGTATTTGGATGGAAAATTATTAAGAACAGACATCAAGGGTGGGGGGACCTAACAGGAATCTTACTAAAGGTAGGCCAGGACTTACACATCAAAGGTGAATGATGAGGAACTTGGTCAGTTATCATGAGAGGAGGGATGACCTAGCAGGGTTCTTTTCTAATACTTCACTGGGAAGGCCAAACATAGTACAGGACCAAGGTCAAGGCCAAATCAAAAAGAGGGCTCAGAGGAGCCTGACGAAAGTTTGGTCAAGGAGAATCTTTATCAGTCCTTGCCACCCTTCACTGAGGCCTAGTTCATCCTTGCTGGTCTTGGACCTCAGTTGCTGTCCATTTAGCACACGCGGCTGTGACCCCCAGCCCACAGACCATCCACTTCTCAGTCCACTCATTCTATGTCTTTCTAATTCCACCACCAAGATCTTGTCAGCCACTTCTGCACCTCTTTGCTGCTAAGGAACTCTAATTCACATTCCTACATCACATTGGGGTGTGCAGGGCCCTGTGGGGATACCTCATGTCACCCTCCCCAACATCTCCCATAGCTATTGTTACTCAAACATGTGAAAGCTTAGGGGCTTATCTTCAGGACTAGTGCTCTCTTTGACTATTTTTTGTAAAGCCAAAAGTTGTTCTTTTATGCAAATCCCCTTTCCTCTATAATTTACCATGAGCTTCTACTCATGTGGGCTAATAATGAATGAAGTAATTGTTTTGCATCTTCCAACCTTTACCTCAGATCTGAAGGGAACTATTGGGAATGCCCATAATGTAATTGGAATAGGGAGACAAAAGGGGAAAGAGTACAAATACTTTCTTCTCTTATGGATTTTTTTTTAATTGATTGCATTATCATCTAGGACTTGCAGACATTCCACATACATGGGATAGTTCTGAATTAAAGTTTGCCGACTTCTTTTTAATGTATGGTGTATATAAAGGTACTTGATTCTCAACCAAGAAGTCATTTTCTGAACAGCAGTACCCAGTACAAGGCTCCCAGAACTTGGCAGTTCCTGGCATGAGCACGATATTCATGAGCTATTATATCTCCAAGGATTACCATTAACCTCTGAAAGACTTTGACAGAGGCTGGAGGGCTTGAGTGAGCACAAGCATGGCGCACAAACATTGCTCTTGATTGCACAATATGCATTTGCCCTTCTTCAAGGAAGAGAAGCCTAATGTTTCTTCAGGAAACCACCCCTACTTCACTCTCAATCTTTGTAGTTTGGAAGCAATTGACCTATTTCCCAGCTCTGGGGGTGAACAAGAATTCCAGGAAAGGCTAATTGATATGTTTTATCCTTTCGGCCTTTGTGAATGCAGCATGGACTGGCTCATAGCCAAAGTCAAGCCATGAAATGAAAACACAGGACTTCTATGGAATATATGGAAAAGTGACATTCTTTTTTACTAGGATTACAAACAGTAAGGAAAATGGAAGCCTAAAGCTGCCAGAAATTGGTAATGGTAAAAGCTTGCCTCAGAAAGAAAAAAAAAATGCATATAGGAGGAAATAGAGCCAAGAGTTGAAAAAAGGTACACAAAATTTGGAGATAAGCAAAGAGTTAGTTAACATATCCTTTCAGGGATGAAGTTCTCTCAAGAATCATCTAGGGAAATGAATTTTTTTTAATATATTTTATTGATTTTGTACAGAAAGGAGGGGAGAGAGTTAGAGAGTTAGAAACATTGATGAGAGAGTCATCGATCAGCTGCCTCTTGCACACCCCCTATTTGGGGATATGCCCGCAACCAAGGTACATGCCCCTGACCAGAATCGAACCTGGGACCCTTCAGTCCCTCTATCCATTGAGCCAAACTGGTCTTGACTAGGGAAATGAATTTAGATGAACTCACTCTTCACTATTGATCAAAGATCCAGAAGTAGTGAAGTCCCATGTTAACTTGTAGACATTTGTCTGGTAGAGATGCAAATAATGTCTGTCCAATGGAACAGATTACCCCAAAGGTTCCAGTTCATTACTCTCTTGGATAGTAACCAGTTTATGTATTCATCCAATAATCTTTATTTTAGTGTGCTTTTTTTTTGGGGGGGGGGGGGGAGAAGAGTTGCTTATAAATGCCTAGCTTCTCAAATGATTTTTGGATCAGTTTTAGTATCTTTTCAGTTCTCTCATAAAGTCTTTGACAAGGTTTCATTTAATATTTGCCTAAAAGTCATGATTCTATTTTAAAATTATTTTTTACTTTAACATAAGATATGGATGGGGCAAAAGGAAATAATGAATAAGTCCTTACTTCTTCATCTCAGTACCTGGGTCCTCCTACTCCTATTTGTGGACTGTCCTGTCCTTTGAGTTAATATACCCCACATTTTGGCAAGTCAATGTGAGCTGGGTTTCTATCTTTTGTATCTAAGATTCTGATACTCAATTCCAATGAGTGGGGGTTTTCTGCATACCACCAAGCAGTTCTCTTACATTAGCTTGGTGTCCTACAATTCAACTCAATTCTTATACACTGTACTTGAAGATAGTATCAGATTCCACAGGTTACCTGCTCAGTGGCACAAGACTGCCCTCCTCTTCAGATGCCAATTGCATGTGAAACACAAGTTGTTACCTGTGCCTCTGGCCAACAGGCTGTAGATAGAGGTTTCAACCTCCTTGGGTTTGATTAATTTGCTATATCAGCTTGTAGAAGTCAGAGAAACATTTTACTTACTAGATTGCTAATTCATTATAGAAGGATATATAGAAGGAACAGCCAGGTGGAAAAGACGTGCAGGGTAAGGTATGGGGAAATTTTATGGAGCTCAATGCCCTCTCCAGTCTTACCCAAATTTCTACCTTCACCCACTCCAAACTCAGCAAACCCTGTCCTTTTGGGGGTTTATAAGGGTTTCATTACATAAGTATGATTGTTATAACTAACTGGCCACTGGCAATTGTTTCAGCTTCTGGTCAGGATGGTGAAAGAGAGAGTTACAGACTTTTAATCACATAGCTGGTTCTCTTGGCAACTACCCCCACCCCCAACCTTAGGTGAATGCCAAAAGTCACCTCAGTAATGCAACAAAAATATCCTATAACTCATTACCTAGGAACCAAGATGGAAATTAAAAATACACATCTCATAATAAATTAAAGTATCAGAGTATCCATAACAGTGGTGATATATACTGGTGATCTCTATAATCAGGAAAATGTAGTTTGATAAATTTGAATATATAGCTGTGAGACCTAAAAATGGAATTACATGTTAAAATCAAATGTTTTAGTCTTAATTTCAACTCAGGTCCCCAAAACCATAAATAATATGTACCACTACCATAGTGTACCATCATTGAGTCTGAAAAGGCAATTTTGAAAACTAGTTTTATTACCCTTAGCTGATCATTAGCTCTAGCATATAAAAAGAGGTTGAGAAAAGTATGGGATATTGGAAGACTGCTATTCAGTATACTGTGCTGTGAGCTTCCATCTCATGGGGGATAAGTAAAAGCTAGCTTCTCCTTATCTCAAGTCAGGAACCACTCCGAGTGAGCTATGTGGACAGCTATGAATCACAATTGACAAATGTAAGGGACATGATACCACAGCTGTTTACTGCTCTGATAGAGAATTGAAGGTGCATTGGGATGGGCTTGTGTTCCCAGCATTTGTTATGATGAAAAAAGCATGAGTGTTTCCATAGATTAGAGGTAGATCAGGCATAAGAGAGTCAATATGAATTTTTCTTAGATCTTGTGTACTAAAAGTATCTGAAGGTCCAAGATACAGCAGCAGAAAGAATCTAGTAGGTTCCCCCTAGCTCCTTAGGGGGAAAGAAAGGAGTCATAGCAATCAAATAAAATAATTGCCTTCTTTTGCTAAATGGACTTTACTCAGAGATTCTAGTTAATGGGGCCACCTAATTCTTCAGTCTCCTCACTTGGTTTGGACATATTAAGTCCAGCCTGAATTTTGGGACAAAAGGGTAACCAGAAAATATATGGGCCTTCATTTAATTTGCATTTAAGTGGATGGAAAAGAGTCATTCTAAAAACTTTAAAGTAGGCTTGAATACATTGCCCAGAAGATAAATTCAGTTGTTTTCTCATCACATTCCATGAATCCTGCCTGGCTCAAGTAATCATTCCATGCCAAGTTCTTTTTTAAAAAGTAGATTTGTTTTTATTGATTGATTTTGGAGAGATAGAGAGAGAAATAATGATTTGTCGTTCCACTTATTGATTCATTCATTGCCTGACTCCTGTATGTGCCCTGACCAGAGACTGAACCGCAACCATGGCATACCAGGACAATACACCAACCAACTGAGCTACCTGGCCAGGGCCCCTAAGAAGTCTTTATATTGCCTTGATAGGTTTTCTTATCAATTAAAAGCTTCTGAAATCAAGGTACACTTTGCAATTAATGGGTACATTTAATATTTTCTATGTAAAAAATATGTTATTACCTTGATCATGAGCTTTAGAATAAGAGAAAGATGGTAATACAGTAAAAACCCTGTAGTCCCTCAGTACTCCATTCCCCCACTCACTACATCAGAAACTGCATAGGTCATATTTATATAATAAAATTTGACAGCCTGACCAAAGGACATTGGCCTTTTCAACTTGTATTTAGGAAACAATCACATTTCTAAAATCCCAAGAATTCCATTAGCAAGTACCAGCCATCAGATGAGGTGACACACTTGTGAATGATCAAGCTGTCCAACAGAAAGGGCAATTGAGCCTGGCAGATTCCCTAAGCTCTATCGCTGATTTTGGCAGCATTGCTCTCAGGGAACCCAAGTGTCAGTGCCAGTCTAGGATCCCCAGGCTCAGGGAGCAAGACAGGACAGGACAGCAGAGAGTGTCTGGATGCAGAGATATCTTCATGCCAGAGAATGGATGACAGTGACAGATGGCCAGAACGCTACCTGAACAGAACAAATCAGTTATATCAGAGTTGGGGGCAACAAATGATTACATTTTATTTCACAGATTTTGACTCATGTGGAAACTCTCTCTGGGTGAGTGACAGCAAAGCAAGCTGCTTTATGTTCTTTTACCCCCGAGTTGAGCACGATATATCTTCTCTCCTCTATTAAGCATCTGTGAGAAACTGATGAGCCATAGGCCAAGGTTGTGCAGTTAGTCCTCAGAAGACCAAGAGAAAGAGGCCAGTGGAGGAAGCACTGGGTAGCTGAGATGAAGAAAGCTTCTTATTGCCCACCTCTGTTTCTCGCTGCTCCACCAGGTGACATGCATGACTGTACATATTCCATTCCAGATGACCTGGTGTCTTAACAACATCACTTGTTCCTGGCAGTCTGCCCCTTCCAAATTTCTCCAGCAATTCCAGTCATGCACTGTGTCTGCCCATTCAATTAAATTCAACTGTAAAATGTGTGAATACCCATATGTGGAATCTAATGAACAAAATAAACTGATGAACAAAATAGACCCAGAGATATGGAAATATGGAACAGACTGACGAATCTCAGAGGGAAGGGAGTAGTGGGTGAGTGGATGAGGAGAGATTAACCAGAGAACTTATATGCAGCCCTGATCAATTTGGCTCAGTAGATAGAGCATCAGCCTGCAGACTGAGAAGTCCCGGGTTTGATTCCAGCCAGGGGCATGTGCCCGGGTTTCGAGCTCAATTCCCAGTAGGGGGCGTGCAGGAGACAGCTAATGAGTCCCTCTCATCATTAATGTTTCTATCTCTCTGTCCCTCTTCTTTCCTCTCTGAAATCAATAAAAAAATATTTTTTAAAAAAAAAACTTATATGCACATACGCATAACCCATAGGCAGAAACAATAGTGTGGTGAAAGCCTGGGGGAGGGCTGGTGTGGGGGGAGAGGATCAATGGGGGGGAAAAGGGAACATCCATCAGTAACACTTTCAACAATAAAGATAAATTTGTAAAAAACGAAAAATTTGTGAGTACCTTCTGTACAGTAGACACAATATAAACGAGGTTGGATACCTTATAGGGGTGTCGAACTCAATCAGAGAAGGGGCCAAAATCTAAAATCCAGCCTAAATCGCGGGCCGAATGGTTTACTGAACAGTCATAAACTGACAATGTCATAAACTGACAGCGGAGTGCAGTGATGACAGCGCGGTGCGGGCCACATTGCAAGGCCTGGCGGGCTGGATTTGGCCCGCGGGCCTTGTGTTTGACACATGTGCCTTAGAATGATTCAGACAGAATCTGCCCTCAAAGGACTTATAGCCTCAGAGGGGACACAGTCACCAACGTGCCTACTGGTACACAGAGAGTAGAATTAAAGAAATGCTACATGAGAGGTGCAGGATACCACAGACGCACATCACTCCTGTATTATTGGTAGTAGGGAAAACTAGAAAAAAGTTAATTTTATGAGGTGTGAGAACGGAAGTCTACATGTCGGGGCATATTTGTGGGGAGGCAAAGAGAGTGGTCAAGAGTATTTAATGGAAACAGTACGTGGACAGAGGCAATACAAGCAGAGATGCAATGCATGCTGAGGCTGGGAAATGAGCCGTGCATGGAAGGTCTTGACTGACACTGAGAAAGTTAGACGTTCTTACATTTAAATGGCAGTAAAGATGAACACAAGCTCCTTCCTATGCCCTGGGAAGATACCTCCTTTGATACTGTGGATAGTGGATTACAAAGGCAAAACTTTAGAGACAGAGACCAGTTCTATGGCTACTGAAACGACAGAGATGGAGAACAGGAAGGACTAAACTGGACAGCAACATCAGTGACTAGAGGTACGTTTGGACATCACTGAGTCAGGGAAAGCAAGAAGCCTCAGTGAGTGACGGTGCACCTGAAACAACCTATTTCACTAGCTGGGAACACAAAATATTGTCCTACCATTTAGGTTGTAATTAAATGCCCCAAACACTCATCTCACCCTTTAGGACCACATCTTTGTCTCCTTCCTTGGTAATCCCCAGAAATTCCCAGGGGCTTTCATATGTCCAAGAAACCAATCCTGTTTATTCCTAAGTGGCAACCAAAACCAAAAATTAGAAATGTCCCAAGACACTGTTATTTTAGAATGGACCCCTCAGCCTCCAAATTGGGGAGCAGCATTTGAACCAGTAGTCAAGAAATCAAGAGATCCTCTGCTTCCTGTCTCAGGCACTGCCACAGGGGCTGACCCACATTACAGGGAAGTTTCCAGGTGTGAGGGAGGATAGTGTCATCTTTTTTTCCAACATGAAACACTGGGCCCAGACTCCCAGGCCTTACAGCTTCCTGAGCACCTGCATGCCAGAAGCCTGGGTTGGGACCTGTCCAGTCTTTTTCCTCTCAGTCCCAGACCATATTTATCTTCAGTCACACATGTTGGTAAAGAATTGGCTTCCTTTTCTCCACTGGCACCACTTCTGTCCTAATTGCCTTTCTCTGTCACTAAGTCTTGGTCAGAAACTTTCCTTCTATATACCTTTACAAATATCCATAACTTTGAATCCGGGCTGAATAAATTGGCCTCAATCCTTTTGCTGCTAGAATACCCCCAGGATCCCTTTGCAGATTTGTCACTCCTCTGCCCAGAAAACTTGCATAAATTGACAAAGGTTCTTTGCTTAAACTGAAACTTCTCCCAGGCCCACCTGTGCATCTCCCTGTAAAAATCTAGTTTTAGCAAGAACCCTGCTAATATCCCTGTAACCAGGACCCTTCACACCTGATAGGTTACTTATCCTACCCAGCCCCCACCCCAGGTGATGTGTGGCCTGTCTTCAGTGAGAATCCTCTCAGGTTGGTTTGATCAGAATCACCTCCCCTTCCTAACTCCTAATGTTACCTCTTCGTCATTTTCTTTTTTCTTTTTTCTTTTTATTGATTTTTTCACAGAGAAGAAGGGAGAGGGATAGAGAGCTAGAAACATCGATGAGAGAGAAACATCGACCAGCTGCCTCCTGCACACCCCCTACTGGGGATGTGCCTGCAACCAACGTACATGCCCTTGACCGGAATCGAACCTGGGACCTTTCAGTCCGCAGACCGATGCTCTATCCACTGAGCCAAACCAGTTTTGGCTCCTCTTCATCATTTTCTTACTTGTTTTTTTTGTTTTGTTTTGTTTTGGTTTGGTTTTTTTGAGTGTTTTTTTCCCCCATTTGTTCCTTAAATAAAAGTATTCCACAACATTGTTTTTTCTTTTCTATCCTCTCTTTGAGGCCAGTCTCATTCAATTTCATAGTGTTGGCATACTATTAGTTTTTATTAGTTTGCTTTGCTACTCTAACCTCTTAATATGTACCTCAGATGTAAAACTGTGACAATTTTTCATCCATTGACCACACCCATTTCATTAGCTATAAATTCCCACTTGTCCATACTATATTCAGAGTTGAACCCAATCTGTCTCTTCCAATGTAAAAACCCATTCTAGTGCTCTATATACCTATTATGAGGTTCTTGAATAAAGTTTCCCTTACCATCTTAACAAGTGTCTATGAATATATTTTTCTCTAACAATATCAATAACTTTTGTGGTAGCAAGGATAATACTCTGAATGTATTAACCTTATGTGAATATGTTTCCCCCATAAAGCATAAATTCTGGTAACCATTATTTCATTATATCTCTGAGGAAGGGTGGGGAGAGTGCATTGCACTTTAAAAATGAATACAAATAGGCACAGGAATGGAAAGGGGAATGAGAGAAGGTCTACTCAGTCCCAGTCCAGGGCTATGTGAGAAGGAGTATGTATGGAGGTAAGCTGGGTGGCCCTACAATACCACAGGCAAAAGACCTATAGTTAAATTATATAATTTAATAGGAAAGGTGAGAGTTAAAGGATTGCTGTACCATGTTCTGTTTGGTATTCTAGAGGAGACCAAAGTTTAGTGTGGCCACTTGATAACAGTCACATGATACCAAAAGAACAGATAAATGATAACACAGAGGACTTAAAGAAATCCAGAAAGGGTCTAAGATAGCATATCAGTCTTTAGTTCTTAATCAATAAAGAAAAGAAAGAAAGAAAGAAAGAAAGAAAGAAAGAAAGAAAGAAAGAAAGAAAGAAAGAAAGAAAGAAAGAAAGAAAGGACCAAGACAAAACTCAGCAACCCAACCGCATGATGTAGCTCCAGAGTCATTGTTGAATTGAGATACAGTTCCTCCTCACCCCCAACCTCCTCATCCAAAACCACAATGATAGTAGGTTTCTAATCTGGTTTCTCTCCATGCCTAATGTATCCATGCATCAGTTACTATCTGTATACATAAAACTAATTCGTAACTAACCTCATCCCTCCAACAGGAAGTACAGCAGTCAGCCTTCCTGGACAGTGTTATCATGATGTTAATCTATTGTGTCTCTCCTTCTGTACTTCATAAATGAGGAGACTGAGGAAGGGAATGTGTCAGAAAAAAGACATGTAGACATCTATGATGTTGTCAAAAGAACCAAGTCAGCTTTTAAGCTTAGAGACATACATATAAGTATTAGCTCTCATTCCTTCTGATCCCAAGTAGAAATGAACTATATTTTCTTTCCAGAACTGAATGATGGAGCAAGAAAATTTGTGACTCCACTTTTATGTTTGCCAGGGGAAAAAAGAGCTCCACTGAACCAAAAATCTTGCTACAAGTTGATATTCCTTATTTTATTTTATTTTTTAATTTGTTTGTTTTCCTTGGCAGAGAATGGTCATTAGGAAAGTCATGAGCTGAGATGGGAAATATAAGAGAAAGAACAGATGTAAGAGAGTAAAAGATCACGAATTATGTTGAAACTGAAGTTCATTCTTGTCACAGTTTTACATCTGAGGTTCATATTAAGAGGCTAGAATAGCAAAGCAAACTAATAAAATTATCTGCATAGAGATTATTGCCAACACTATGAAACTGAATGAGACTGGCCTCAAGGAGAGGATAGAAAAGAAAAGACAATGTTGTGGAACATTTTTATTTAAGGAATAAATGGCAAAAAAAAAATGAGTAAGAAAGAGAATAAAGAACAGCAATGAGTTGAAAACCACAAGAGCTATAGAACCAATTGAGAAGATAGTACAAGACTACATCGAACTGTTCTTATAGATCATTTCCTATCTTCATAAGGACAGAGAAGATGGACTTAGGTTATTTGCTGAAAATGCAGAATATAGTATTACTATTGGTATCTAGAGACAAAAATTTAAAAAGAGTAATCAATGAATGAAAGGATTATTGGAAAGTGGAGAGAATGCAGTTGAAATTATAGCATGAAGCTATAGGACATAAAATAGGAATAATTCTTGTTGATGCCCCTACAAGCCACCATGAAAATGCATTTATCAATCTCAGTTTATTAGGATCCAGTAAGAAAGAAGAGCACCTGAATAGAGCCTTAGTAGCATCTTTGAAAAGGAAAGTCAGAGGAGGACATTTATAGGACTTAGAGCTGCTGGGTTATTTTTAGGCAGATTGAGATTATGCAGTTATGACACAATAACTTTGGAATGGCACACACAGTGGGGCAAAGGTCTTGAAGCAAATCTTGACCAACCTGTCTTATTTCTCAGGAGTGAATAGTACTTCCTAAAACAAGAGGTAAAGTGATTTTGTGTTTATTCTCAGAGTTATGCAACTTAGAGACAGGAAAGTATACCCAGTTATTATTTAGCATAGGAACCAGAAATTGTTTTGGATTCAGTTCTCATTTTATAATTTTCTCTGGAGATAAGGAGAAAGAAGTGGCAGTAATAGGAAAAACTGTGGAATTATCCAGAGTTGAGAACTGACAAACTGTGTAAAATACTGGTGAAGACAGTGACACAGTTGAGCCTGTTAAAGAGAACTTAGTTAAAATAATAGAGAATAGGATCAGAGGCCAGGAAAAACAGGAATATGTCCAAAGTCTAGTAGAAGCAAAAAGGATCAGAGGTTTAAATGAAAAATATTAGATTCAATGACAATAAGAATTTGAAAAGGTTACATGATAAGAAGGTGAGTTGAGAAAGGATAATAATATATTTTTAAATAGGAGTGAAAAATAATTTATTTCACTACTCTAAGTAATAGTTTCCCCTAATTATACTAATTTATAATAATAAAAGCATAATATGCAAACCGACCGAACTGCCAAACAGCGGAATGACCATCTGGATGATCCGGACAGAAGCTGGGGCTGTGATGGCTTACTCTTACAAGAATTTCATGCATCAGGCCTCTAGTGTTTATATAGTAGCATAGAATAAATAATTTTCTGGTACTTTCCCCTAATTTTATGACTGGTAAACTCATTCTCATTGCTTTAAAATCAGTCCAATCTCATCTTTGTGATGCTTTCTTGCCTCTCCCAGCTCTCTTCAGATGGAATAGATCATATGTTGTCTAGGTCTCCATAGTGATTCCTGTCACAGTATATTGTTCACAGTACACATGTAAGGGGAGAAAAAAACTACAATGCTCTTTAAAACTAAAGCCAACTATAGGCACTTCTGTACCTAGAGCAGTGGCCAAATTTCTCTGTAGACAATCCTCTATTTAACAAAATAGGTTCGTAGTCCCCCAGGCCTGTGACCTCCAAAATATGATTGGGGTTGGTCAGGGAAGGGGCTAAAATCTACACCTGAATATGTCCAGGGCATAGAAAATAGGATAGGCATGGAAGGCAGAACACAAGAAAAATCAAGTCATTGGAGTCATTAGAAATTTGGATGAGATGACCATAAGAATCAAAACAACAATTATAAAATCATACCAAAGATGATGGGCTTCTTTTGCATGAGTAATAAGCATCTGAATACTTTTTCTTAAATCTCCAAGGAAAAGAGATCCCTGTTGCCATCTGCAATGTATGTATAACTATATATATATATATGTGTGTGTGTGTGTGTGTGTGTGTGTGTGTGTGTCCCACTTACTGTATGTCAGTGTATGTGTAGAAAAAATCATTTAGGTACATGAAATACAAATTGCTATACAGTATTTTAAAATCATAATTTGCTAGTACTATGTAATAAGTGGTCAATAAGTGCTTGTTAAATGAATAGTTAAAAATACATGCATTAAAAGCAGTTCAATTTTATTAGTCAAGAAGATCAGATAGTTTCTTGATGGTGTGAGAAGAGTTTCAAAAAGCAGGAGATGACATTTTAAATTTCATGTTCAAAGACCTATAATAGGAAAGAGGCTTATATTTACCATGTCATGTTCTACTCTTTAAAAATATGAATAATAAACTGGAATGGCAATGCTGCAGTTACTGAGAGAAGGCAAAGCACAGGGGAAATGAAATCCCTATGAAAGAATATAGGTCTTCACAAAGATTATAGGAAAAAAATAATGACCAGGTTGACAAGCTTAGTCTCCACAGTGCAGTGTTACTTAGGTAACTAATTCTCATGTCATCTCTGTAAGGCAGACAGCCAGCAACACCTACAGCAAGCAAAAACCAGAGGGAGAAAAAAAGTTTTAAATCAGAGTTAACTGGTCTGTAATGTTTAGTAAGCTGGAGTGTCCAAAGCCTAGTTTCCTATTTTAACACTGGCAGTGAGGAAACCAAGATTCACAGGAAAGACAACTTTTAAAAACCAGGAAATGCTCTACTACTAACCTCCTTGGAATTTTAAAGCCTTATTGGCATTTTATTTCACTACCCACCTCTCTGCTAAACAACAACAAAAACCCACCAGGCATACACTTGCTGTTATTAACAGTGTCCTTTTGGAATATTCAGCTAACACTGGCAGTATTCTAGAAAATTAAGGATCATTTTATTAGCAGTAAATTGTGATTTAAAAATAAAATATAGCAACTTGCATTTCAAACAGCTAAATCATGTTTTCCATACCAATAGCGTCTACAGCAATAAGCCTTTGCTTCCAAGAATTAGATTTATAGGTCACGGTTATAATATTAAAGCACTATTCCAGACTAACGCAGAAAAATGAAGATTAAGGCATGGTTTTCTTTTTCTTTATTTATAGAATCAAGGCAAGAAGAATAAATTCAAGATGATAGAAAGTGTTGTTGACAAAGTAGATCTGAGGTGCTAGAATTACTTCAAGCCATAAAATCACTCCACATAAATATGTAACCCCAGTGCCAACCTGCTGAACATAGTAGGAGAAACAGCCTAAATTTAAAAGTCAAAAACTGTTTATTGGGTTTCTATTCATTGTGCAGAGTTTACGTAGCATACACAATATATAAAAGCCTTCCAGGCAGACTAATTTATGGGAAAAGATGGCACTGAAATAATTATTAGAATATTTAACGGGAAAGTACAGAATCTGTATTCTACTCTCCTAAGGGAAAATCCCACTTCTCATTTTTGAAAAAAGATTTATAATACTTGACATTAGATGATTTTTGCAAAGTGCTTTTAGAACCCGTGAAAGAAGATTGCTCTCAGATACAAAGCAATAAATGTTGTTTTTTTCTTTCTCTTCTTCTTGTAAAAAATAAGGACTCCATCCAGCCCATTATGTCATTTTACAAAGCCAAGTGAATTGCTTATTTTCTTCCCCTTCATATTTTCCAGAAGATTTCTAAGTAAATTTTCAGAAATCATTTGTCCTTTCTTTTAACAAAAGAGCCTCCCTTCGCTATCCTCATAGTGACCTTTCTGGTCTGAGACTGACTTTATAATTTTACTACTATCATGCCCATTGTTACAAATATCCTAAAACAGTGGTTCTCAACCTTTCTACTGCTGCAACTCTTTAATACAGTTCCTCATGTTGTGGTGACCCCAACACAGATTTTTGCATTAGGATTCATTAACAGTAGTAAAATTATAGTTAGTTATGAAGTAGCAATGAAAATAATTTTATGGTTGGGTGTCACCACAACATGAGGAACTGTATTAAAGGGTCATAGCATTAGAAAGATTGAGAACTACTGTCCTAAAACAAAAATTAGTCAGTGATTGGTAACTGTAGAAATAAAGGAAGACTGCTGAAATTAGAACAAACAAGGCTGTTTAAATATTCAGAGTTAACTACAGCAAAGAAGCCAGACACCATCACTTGGATTTCACAGAGACCCAGAGATGGACAGAGAAGTGAGAAAGCTTGATAGTGAAAAAAGAGGGAAAGCTTCAGTTATGACCTGATTGGAAATTGTTGGCATTGGGATGCTGGAAGAAGAAAAAGAAAAATAAAAGTAAGGCATCAAATGTAATTGATTTAAAGAGCATATATGGCTTGCCCTGAGTTGGAAACAGGGGGGAGGAGGGGATAGAGAGAGAGAGAGAGAGAGAGAGAGAGAGAGAGAGAGAGAGAGAGAGAGAGAGAGAGAGAGAGAGAGAGAGAGAGAGAGAGAGAGAGAGAGAGAGAGAGAGAGAGAGAGAGAGAGAGAGAGAGAAAGTTTTGCAATGACTGATCATGCCCTGTCCATTGTGGGACAATTGCTGTAGAGGTTGTGGCTTGGCATCCCAGGCTATTTGTCTTATTGCCATATATGATATGGTCTGGCCACTATTGGTTTGTATATTCATTCTCTCATCTCCCTTTTTGGTCAGTATATTACTTGTGAGAGGTTAACCAGTTCATAAAAGGCTAGAGATCCAACCATTGCTTATTGCTCAGGGATTGTTCAGCCACTTTTGTAACCAACTGCCTAGCAAGATTGTCTTGATTTTTTTCTTATATAACCAGCATGATCATTTGATAAGAGAATGGTCAATCTGGGCAGAATGCAACAGACCAACATAATAACCAGTATGACCAAAACAAGAATAGTCAATCATTTCTATAAAACGCATGAAAACAGGAGTTCCATCAGTCAACACAGGCCAACAACAAATTCTATAGAACATGAGGATCAACCTTAGAGAAACAAGTAGTTTTTTTTTCAATATTAATGGTTATGTATATCTTGCTCTGCTACGTTCTACTGTTGATACAAGTAGAAGCCACCATGACTAACCAGCAAGAAGAATTCCTGAGTAACGTGATTGTCTATCATTAATCATGCCAACAAGTTGAGACTGATCTATATTTCATCTGCATCAGAGGTGGTATCATTAATAACTTCTGCCAAGGTTAGTGATAAGTTTTTTACCATCTTTTCCATTTTTATGATTCCCGCAGGTGGGAACACTGCTCTGATTGTTTGCATAAACAATGAGTCAGTAATATCCCAGGTGGAATACCTAAATAATCAAGGGTGGCATTGTTTTGGGGCTTGTGTCTGAATCAGAATTTCCAGTTGGCGATTTATGGAATTGGGTTCTGTGCACAGACAAGTCTCAGAGTATTGTTTCTAAAGTGCATAAAGTGCTAGTCTGAGACAAACAATACCAGATGTTCTGGACACAACGGAAGTGGTATCCAGTAGGGGCACATGGAGAACCAGAAAAAAAGAAGAAGAAGAAGAAGAAGAAGAAGAAGAAGAAGAAGAAGAAGAAGAAGAAGAAGAAGAAGAAGAAGAAGAAGAAGAAGAAGAAGAAGTGCTTCCTGGAAAAGAAGGTCTGAATCAAGATTAGTTGTGTTGCCAAAACCGGTTTGGCTCAGTGGATAGAGAGTCAGCCTGCGGATTGAAAGGTCCTGGGTTCGATTCCAGTCAAGGGCATGTACCTTGGTTGTGGGCACATCCTCACTGGGGGGTGTGCAAGAGGCAGCTGATCGATGATTCTTTATCATTGATGTTCCTAACTCTCTATTCCTCTCTCTTCCTCTCTGTAAAAAAATCAATAAAATATATATTTTTAAAAAGATTAGTTGTGTTACATATTTGAATTTCTGTTAGCCTCTTATGGGTGGCAAGTATTTGATCATCATCTTATAAAGGATGTTGAGTCCAAATTTAGAATAAACTTGGTTTTTATCAGCAGATTTTATTAATTGGTCCTTTTTCTAAAAGAGAAGGACACAGAAAAGATGCAGGTTGATTTGTTTAAGGTCGCTTGTTCATGTTTAAGGTGCAAGTGGAAATGTCATTGGTTATAATTTCCTATTATTCCTTTTGATGAAACCAAAATTTGCCAGAGGTTTTATCATGAGGGTCCAGTGTTGGCTGAAATGCCCAGGAGTCAGTAATATCTAAGCCATTGGCTATTTTTTTAGATAACCTAATAGTGGCACTAGAGTAACTCTGTTTTGATATAACAGTATTCACGAAGAGGAAAGAAAAAAGGAACTATTATAGGTGATTGAAAAACAGGATTTATATAAGATGAGGATGATTATAAGAAAAACAGTGGAAAGCAAAAAACAGGAATTATTTAGTGATTCTGGTCCAGCATCTTGGGTGAATCTGTTTAGTCTCTGAGATCATTGGCTTATTCTAGTGGTTGGCAAACTCATTAGTCAACAGAGCCAAATATCAACAGTACAATGATTAAAATTTCTTTTGAGAGCTGAAAACTGACTTCTGCGCATGGGCCATGAAGTTTCCATCACACTTACATGCGTGACTGCACGTGGTATTTTGTGGAAGAACTACACTCAAGGGGCCAAAGAGCCGCATGTGGCTAACCAGCTGCAGTTTGACAACCACCGGCTTATTTTGAAGAGCTTGGTCAGTGGTTTACATCTGAAGATCAAGTGTTTGTAGATGATCTCTGAGAATATTCAGCTTCAGATATCTCCCACCCTCACCTATGCCCACTTCCACCCTGTCCCTGTCCACCCCTCCTGACATTCACCATTCTTTTTTTGTGTGTATGTGTTTATGGGATATGCACATATGTTCTTTGGCTAATCTCTTCATCTTATTTTATCCAGTCCCCTGATACCTGACATTCTGTTCCATGTATCCACGATTCTGGTTCTGTTTTGTTCATCAATTTATTTTGTTCATTAGATTCCACATATAAGTGAGATAATCTGATATTTGTCTTTTTCTGACTGGCTTATTTCACTTAGCATAATAATCTCCAGTTCCATTCATGTTAGACCTCAACATTTACAATAGATAACTCTCTAGAAAGTAGGGGTGTATTTAAAGTTTCTTAATTGTTACTTATTTTCAATTAGGTTTCTAGACAAAGTGAGAAATTCCCTTCATTTCTAAAGTATCTCAAAGTCATATACTATTCCAAAAACTTGTTTTCTATTTGTATAAATGATTATTCTCTAATGTTTGAATAGTTTAAAAGCTCTAGAGAATGATAAATTCTGCCATTTGATCTGATTTTACTTCAAATTGAAGACAATTTTCTAAAGGAGTTCTTAAATTAATGACCACATATCCTGCTTCATACCTCTAGTTCCAGTTTTAAGGTAGGATGGATCTATCAACAAATAGTATTAGGTCAGGGTTATCCATAGGAATCTCTAATAAATCTGAGTGAGTTACATAAAGTTCCCTCACTGAGGTCATACAATTGTGCAGTCCCCCTTCTTCTGATAGAGGCAGGAAAGTGGTAATATTCATGGTATCACAACAGTGAATAATTATGTGAGAGGTTGAAAGTAACAAATCTCATAAGAGGTTAATTGCCTATCTGAAAATTATTGTGTATTTTCAGACCACAGTAATGTCCACACTGTGTGAGGAATAGAGCAGGGAACCAAGGGCTAGCTCAGCAAAAGCATCAACAAATTTTTCAGTGCTAGCTATTGCCTTAAAACAAGGGGGCCTTTGTAACCAGGTCAAGATTGAGGTTAAAATAAGTTATAATTGTTATGGTTTCCATCATGTTGAGTTAAAATGACAGGGTTTATCCATATCATTCATTTATAAATAGACAAAGTGCGGTTTGTAATTAGAAATGCTGTTATGAGTTAAATTGTGTCCCCACCCCTAAAAAGGCATGTTGAAGTCTTAATCCCCATAGTTGAGAATGCAATCTTATTTTGAAATCAGGTTGTTGCAGATGTAATTAGTTAAGATGAAGTAATACTAGAGTAGAGTGGGCCCTTAATCCAACATGTCTGATGAGAACATGACCCCATGAGAAAATGGAGGCAGAGATTGGAGCAGTGCCTTGTCAAGCCAAGGAACGCCAGGGATTACTGTCAAACACCA
Organism: Pipistrellus hanaki; assembly: GCF_964339955.1. Taxonomy (NCBI): domain Eukaryota; kingdom Metazoa; phylum Chordata; class Mammalia; order Chiroptera; family Vespertilionidae; genus Pipistrellus; species Pipistrellus hanaki. The sequence continues at coordinate 167,170,123 of NC_140503.1, read as the reverse complement.
GAGGCCAGGAAGAGGTAAGGGAGGATTCTCCCCTACAGGTTTCAGAGGGAACATGACCCAGCCAACACCTTGATTTCAGACTTCTAGCTTCAGAATTCTGAGACAATAAATTTCTGTTGTTTGAAGACATGCAGTTATGGTACCTTGTTACGGCAGCCATAAGAAACTAATACAGATCCCTAGGGAAGGAGAATGTTGAAGAGCCTCCTTCTGATTTCAGACCTTTTCATATTTGGGCTCCAAGAGAAGAGAGTCTCTTACTGAGGACTTAATTAATTCATGAATAGGTATCATAATTCAGGGGGGAAATGGCACCCACTGACTACAGTGTCTAGTTACACTTAGAAATCCTCTCAGTTGTCATTTTGTGAGGGGTCCAGGATAAGTTTGCCTAGTCTTTAGCAGGAGAGAGAGAGTGCTTTCCTCTCCTAGGTAAGTCATCTCCTAAATAGGGAGGAAACTGGAGGAGAAGGGGAAGGACTAATTAGAGAAATTAGTTTAATTAGTTGCAGTGAGTTGGTCAAATTATTCATTAGATTTGGCCAAAGAATATTTTTGTGGGACCATTTTTAAACTAGAATTTGATTTGAAATACTTGACAATACTGTATTAGGCTCTTTAACATACTCAAGGGTAGAGCTCAAGTATCTTTTCACAATAAAAATAAAATAAAATTTTAATTAAATTTACATATACTGTCAGAACCAAAAGGCCACTTTCTCAATTATCATTTATAATAATGGAGTTTGGAATTTATTCAAGAATAATTTAACATTAAATAAGTAGTACTTTATGGGAGTAAATGTAATATCTAAATATAAATCCCTATAATTTGCCTTTTTCTTTTCAACATGTTTTGATTAACAATGTTGTCCTTCATCACTAAATATTTTTTATCTACATCAGAATCTAGTTTTTTGCTGTAAATTTATTTCAGGGAAAGGAAGAGTGTTCTCAATGAGTACAGACTATATAAAGCCGCTATGGGTGCTCAGCAAGAATTTTAGAGATAACTTCCTATGAGACATCTGAGAAGGAACATACACTCAGCCTCCAAAGATTCAATTCTGTGTCTAATTTGTGAATTTGAAGGTTATATTTCCATAATCTAACTCAGGGACAACTTATTAAATTTGTTATTTTGTTTATAAAAAGTCAATTTGGAAACCTCTGCATAAAAATAAAAATACTGCTCACTGGGCCTGAGAAATATTACTCTTTTTTTTATATAAGGTACCTCTCAATGAACAATTTTTAAAAATATATATTTTATTGATTTTTTTACAGAGAGGAAGGGAGAGAGATAGAGAGTTAGAAACATCGATGAGAGAGAAACATCGATCAGCTGCCTCTTGCACACCCCCTACCGGGGATGTGCCCGCAACTAAAGTACATGCCCTTGACTGGAATCGAACCCAGGACCTCTCAGTCCCCAGACCAATGCTCTTCCACTGAGCCAAACCTGTTTCAGCAACAATTTTTTTTCATTGAGAAATCAGATGGTCTCCAGAGTAGTCACTGAAGGCTCAAATAATCTTTAATGGAGTTATGCCATTTGAAAATAGAGTTGCATGAATAATGATAACAAGGAGAGTATATATCAATGCAGGAGTTTTCATGAAAGAGCAAAGGATTTAGACTTAGATGATCCAATGAAAGCTAGAAACAGTTGCCAAAATAAAATGTCTTCACTTTGTGCCTTAGATATCTGTCCTGCTGGTTAACCACCTCTGAATGCAGACACAACAATTTGTGCACCCCAACATTGTTCTGGAATATTTGTTTTGTCTAAATATGATTGCTAGCTATTCTTTTAAGAGGGACTGAAGTCAAGAACAACTTATGTTGCCACCTTGATGACATCATTGCCTTAAAAAAATCTGCTTTTCAAATGAGCCATTAATCAGAATTTTTATTAATATTCATCACTTCTTCCAGCCTCATTAGTCTAAATAAAAGAGGACTTACTATAAATATGCCATAGTATAAAGTAAAATAGTATGTGATTATTACGCAATTATATGAAATCCATATGATTTTAAAAATTAATGATGTGAATAAAGGGGTAATAAGTTGGTAAGATTATTTATCTATAAAATGCACACTATTGCCCTAGCTGATTTTGCTCAGTGGATAGAGCATTGGCCTGTGGACTGAAGGGTACCAGGTTTGATTCCGGTCAAGGTCATGTACATTGATTGCAGACACATCCCCAGAAGGGAGTGTGCAGGAGGCAGCTGATTGATGTTTCTAACTCTCTATTCCTCACCCTTCCTCTCTGTAGAAAAATAAAAATTTTAAAAATCAATAAAATACATTTTTTAAAATGCACAGTATTCAACAGTATTAATATCCTATATAATAAAGAGGTAATATGCAAATTGACCATCACACCATCACACAAGATGGCCACCCCCATGTGATCACAAGATGGACACCACAAGATGGCCAGCAAGGGAGGGGCAGTTGTGGGCAATCAAGCCAGCAGGTCAGGGCAGTTAGGGGCAACCAGGCCAGCAGGAGAGGGTAGTTGGGGTGACCAGGCTGGCAGGGGAGGGCAGTTGGGAGGAACCGGGCTGGCAGGAGAGGGAGGGAAGTTGAGGAGGAACAGGCTGGCAGTGTAGCAGTGAAGTGTCAATCAGGCTGGCAGGCAGTTGAGTAGTTGGGAGCCAGCAGTCCCAGATTCTGAGAGGGATGTCCGACTGCCATCCCTTAAGGGGGCCCAGACTGGAGAGGGTGCAGGCTGGGCTGAGGAACACCCCCCTTCCAATGCATGAATTTTGTGCACTGGGTTTCTATTTTCATTACTATAATTTCTAGAGAAAGACAGGGAAGTATAGGTATAGTTAAATTTAAACAAAAGAATATTTTCTAGTACAATAAAACTGGGTTGAACTTGGTAGCCTCAAAGACCTTGTTTAGCCCTTCAGCTTTGTTGGATAGTTCACCTTTGTGAAAAGTTTAACATGATCAGGCAATAGTTATAAGCACATTAAAAAGGTAAACTTCCTTCATGTGATTCTAATAATATTTATTGACTGCCTGCTATGCGCTGGATCTATTTACAATTATTACTTTAATCCTCAAAATAATCTGGTAAAGTGGCTCTTATTATTTTCTTTTTAAAATGACAAGTGGAATTCTGGAATGGTTAAGCACCTTGACTCCAAGCCAGTTCTCTCTATTTTACCAGCCTGCTGCTGCTCCCTGGCTGGCAAGTGGAAGGGAGTGAATGGAATTTCAAGGTTTGAAATGGGGAGCAGGAGGCCAGATAAGTCAGCGTCCTGGGGCTCAGGAGCCAGAACAAGAGTCTTGTCTTCAAGTTATGGGGTGAGACCAGGCCACATAGCCCACAAGGGGGGTAATCCAAAACCAAAATCAAGTGAATAACACCTTGGTTTAAGAGCCAAGAAGATCAGGAGAAAGCTGAGCTACCAAATCCCAGTAAGAGAAACCTAAAGAGGCAACAGATCTCCTCATCTTGTCACTATTCCAGATCGGGCTGCATCAAAACCCTGCTGAGAAACAGCCTGCTTTGCTGTGGAAAATAAACTTCACAGGACCTGAAACACAACAGGAATGTAATCACTGGTGGCTGTTATACCTGTTGTTTTTGTTACACACAAATACTGAAATAAAGGTCACTTCTCTGCTGAGTAATTCTCCCTTAAGCTGATAGGTAATCACCCTGTCTCTCCCAATGTACCAGACCTAATCCAAGTCTAACAAAACTCATCTTAACTCTCTTAAGAGACAAATCTTTCAGTTACTTTGTGCTTTGATAAGTTTCAAAATTATAGTATGGTTCAACATATACTTCTGCAAAATTAATTTGCTTTCCCCTTCAGATTGGGGAGATTAAAGGAGAGGATCACGTAAGCATCCTGCTAAAGATACTATATTAATCAGGGTAATACTACCATAGCTCTGATAACAAAAACAACAAAATTATAATGCTTTCATACAGCAGACGTTGGTTGCTTGCTCACATAATAATTTAGTGCAGGTGTTCCTACTTGGTGAGAGGGGATCACCTCCGTGGTGAATCAGAATCCAGATTCCCTCTGTCTAATAAAGGGAGGAAGGAGAAGGGGGCAGTATAGAATCCTGGGAAGGACACAGGTCATTTCTGCTGGTCACACTCCATTTGCCACATTGGGAGGCAAGGCGGAGGACCTTGTCTTAGTACCTTCCTCCCATTATCAATATCAAATGTGGAAAAGAGAGTCCAAATTTTTAGTGGACAACTAGCTGATGATTATAAACATATAATTAGCCAAGCCCATTTTAAGTAAACTTCACTACAAAAAAACAGAGGAACCCACATTCTTTGGTCTGCACATTGCTGGTTAATTACACAACCTTCTGCTTCATTTTGAATGTTCTTAGCCTGGATAAGGCCTTCCTCATACTAACATTTTGAATTATTAAGAGTAAAGTCCACAAAGCTCTCTTTAGCTTCCTTGAAGCTTTTGGGGGCTTTCTTGTGTTATTGAAATAGCTTTACTTAATGGTGTGTCAAAATTTTACATACAGCAAAAATGACCTAAGTGTTTTCAATGTTGCCTTGCCTGCCAAAGTTTTCTAATCACAAAGTCTACCCTTACTTAATTGTCAGCGTTATAACCCAAGATAGCACGACTGCATACCCAGAAAATGATTTGCAATAATATTTTAAAGTATAGATAATTTAAAATAGAATCACACTGGATTTTAGCTATATAGCTCAGTATATTTTTATTAGCATAAAAGTGAAGGAATAATATAAGGATCTCTAATTGATTTTAGTGAATGCTTGTCACATCTAAAAATAAGAATTACTAGTTAATTTTTGGATGATTTATAACTATAAAGTATTACTTAAATAACAGCAAATGTATACCTACTAGCAAGTAGAATATACAGAAAAATATATTGAATTCAATAATCAAAACAAAATTATTAAAGATCATAGTCGTTTCGTAGGCAAATGGGTTCTCATTTTTTCTAATTTTATTTTATTGTTTAAAGTATTACAAAGAGTAGTACATATGTCTCCTTTTCTTTCCCATTGACCTTCCCACAATCTCCCCTACCCCCCAGTATCTTACATCCATTGGTTATGCTTATATACATGCATACAAGTCCTTCAGTTGATATCTTACCTCTTCCACACACAACCTTCTTGCTGTATTTTGACAGTCTGTCCAATATTGCTCTGCCTCTGTAACTATTTTTGTTCATCAGTTTATAAAGTTCTTTATTATCCATAAATGAGTGAAATCATGTGGTATTTTTCTTTTATTTACTGGCTTATTTCACTTAGGGTAATGTTCTCCAGTTTCATCCATGCTGTTGTAAATGGTAAGAATTCCTTCTTTTTTACAGTAGTGTAGTATCCCATTGTGTAGATGTACCACAGTTTTCTAATCCATTCATCTGCTGATGAGCATTTAGGCTGTTTCCAAATCTTAGCTATGGTAAATTGTGCTGTTATGAACATAGGGGTGCATATATATCCTTTCTGATTGGTGTTTCTGGTTTCTTGGGATATAGTCCTAAAAGTGGGATACTGGGTCAAATGGGAGTTCCATTTTTAATTTTTTCAGGAAACTCCATACTGTTCTCCATAGTGGCTGCACCAGTCTGCATTCCTACCAGCAGTGCACGAGAGTTCCTTTTTCTCCCAATCCTCACCAGCACTTGTCATTTGTTGATTTGTTGATGATAGCCATTCTGACAGGTGTGAGATGGTACCTCATTATTGTTTTGATTTGCATCTCTTGAATAATTAGTGACTTTGAGCATGTTTTCATATGTCCCGTGGCTTTCTGAATGCTCTCTTTCAAAAAGTGTCTACTTAGGTTCTTTGCCCATTTTTTGTTTGGATTGTTTATCTTCCTTTTGTTAAGTTGTGTGAATTCCCTGTAAATGTTGGAAATGAAACCCTTATCAGAGGTAACATTGGCAAGTATATTCTCCCATGCAGTGGGCTTTCTTGTTCTTTTGTTGATGGTTTCTTTTGCTGTGCAGAAGCTTTTAATTTTGATTTAGTTCCATTTATTTCCTCTTTATTTCCCTTGCCTTAGGAGTTATATCAGTAAAGATATTACTAGGATAAATGTCTGCTATTTTGCTGCCTATGGCTTCTTCTAAGATTTTTATGGTTTCCTATCTTATATTTAAGTCCTTTATTCATTTTGAGTTTATTTTTGTGTATGGTGTTTTTGCATGTATCTGTCCAGTTTTCCCAACTTCATTTATTGAAGAGACTGTCTTGTCTCCATTGTATGTTCTTACCTCCTTTGTCAGATATTAATTGAGTATACTGGCTTGTGTCAATTTCTGGATTCTCTGTTCCGTTCCACTGGACTATATGTCTATTCTGTTGCCAGTACCAGGCTGTTTTGAAAACAGTGGCTTTGTAGTATAGCTTGATATCTGGTATTGTGATACCTCCTACATTGTTCTTTTTCAAGATTGTTGTAGCTATTCGGGGTCTTGGGTTCTTATATTAATGCAAATCCCAAAAGAATCATATTTTCAAAAGACAATATTCTTGTGTGGTCACATGGATTTAATATGTGGAAAGTTTGATGCTGACCATGAAAAGAAGGTAATGCTGATTCTATAAGGTAGCTGGGCTAGAGACTGCTTCTGCTCTCCTGAATAATCACCATGCCTCCACCCAGTGGTTGCTGATGCAGTGAAGAAGTTACTACATCACCCCTGGTGACCTGTCACACCCTTGCTACCTCAGGGAATAAATTTATTATGCTCCTCAGCCAAAGGCAATTGAGTTGACCTAATTATTTGTTTTCTTTCCACACAAGTAACTTGTGATTAACTTAAAGATTACATGATATGAGAGAAATTGTTAATAGAAAAGCTACACTAGTGTAAGTTTGCTTATGGGTTCCTATACAGCATGGGTTCTGTTTAGGTTAGGATGTCAATAACATCAAAATTGGTTAAATACTGCTATTAGGTTTTATAATATTACTGATGTTCCAGTGATGACTCAAAGGGGTTTATTTTTGTTGGCTTGTGAGGAATCAGAGCTAGCCACACAGTTTCCGTCCCTGGAAAACTATAGAGCCATCATCTTCAGGTTCACATTTTTGGTTCTCAGGTAGCAGTTGTTTTCCTTTGGGGAATCGCTTGACACAAACCAGACCAATCAAACTTGTCCAGCTAAGGTTTTAAACCTTGTGTTGATAATCTTAACAACTAAAAATAGATGGAGATAATTCTTTTTGATCCTCCTGAGGGGGCTTAGGAAACAAACATTTCTTTAGTTCTTGCTACTTAGGCCTGATGTTTAACTTTTCCTTCCATTTTTAACTACTCGTATGCTTCAAATAAACTCACTTTTTGCATGAATTAGCTAGAATCAATTTGTGTGGCTTGAAATCTAGGAACCTGACAATAATAACACTTCAAACTTTGTGAAAAAATTGTCACCCAAAGACAAGATTTCCGGGATTCAATTGACTGTCATTTTTACAGCTTTATGAGTTGTATGGTTCTACCAAATAGAAGCATATGAAGAAAGGTCAGTCATGTTCAAAGGATTTACAACTATGTTAAGAGCCAAGGAAATGCCGAATTCAGTTAAGTCACCTATATGGTAATAACGATTTCCATGAGAAGAGCAGGTAAATGTTTTACAGTATGAAATCTTTCTAATAATTGGTATTGCAAATAAGGATTCAGTCATCACCTTGGTTAATAACTTTAGCCATTACAGATGTGGGAAGGTATTCCTAAAATGTCTTGGGATTTTATAAATGTTGCTGTTCTGAGTAAACATATTTTGAATACAGGAAGATTTAGTATTAATTTTTTAAAAATATTTTAGAGGATTACCGTATTTTATGGCGTATAAGACGACCCCCTAATTTTTACAGTTAAAACCTAGGTTTAGGCCTATATTCACTGTATAAGACTACCCCCCCACTTCAAAGAAAAGACTTACTTTGCCATCAAGATCTGCAGGTAATTTTTGTACAATTTTGGTCTTTTGCCCCCAATTTTTGGTTGACTTTTTTTTTGTTTCAAAAGTCGTCTTAGCCGGGACCGGTTTGGCTCAATGGATAGAGCATCGGCTTGGGGACTGAAGGGTCCAGGGTTCGATTCCGGTCAAGGGCATGTACCTTGGTTGCGGGCATATCCTCAGTAGGGGGTGTGCAAGACGCAGCTGATTGATGACTCTCTCTCATCGATGTTTCTAACTCTCTATCTCTCTCCCTTCCTCTCTGTACAAAATCATAAAATATATTTTTTTTTAAAAAGTCATCTTATACGCCGGAAAATACGGTGTGTGTGTGCGTGTATGTGTGTGTGTGTGTGTGTGTATAAATAATAATATAATTGTGGTTTTGTAATGTACATATTTCATATTCTATATACTCTTACTATTTCAGAGAATTTGGCCTATTACAGAATTATGTCATCATTCTATTTAAAAATACATAAGTATGTTATTTAGATTGGTGATTTTAAGTAGCAAATTTCTTAGTTTATATGTTATCAAAATATTTAAAAGAACTTGAGTGTCACTATTTGCAAATTTAACTTATTAGAATTAAAAGAATTGTTCAAAAATTTAGAGAGGTTTCATCTATTATGCCTAACAATAGAAAAAGCTAAAAGGAAATTTAAAATATTAAATCTATAATTGTACCTTAAAATGCCTTCAGATGTCAACTTGCTTTGTATTGGAGGGAATTATTCAAAAACTATAAAATTACATATGAAATTTGGCTAATTAAGAAATATAATTAAATTTGTATGCTGAATATACAAGTTTTGGCATTTATAACTTTAATAAATAGAATAGTGTTTTTAATGCTTAAAAAACAAAACACCTAAAAAAGTCACATTGAACAGAATCCAGAAGGACATTGGTCCTGAATACTTTAAATTATTAATCTTTTAAAATTATTATTACTATATTTCTTTCTTCCACTGCCTTCATTCAAAAAAATACTTGATCCAGTTTTCATTGCCAGTTTGACAGAGGAGGCTTGGAGGGAAGGTCCATGGCAGAGCAAAAATCAGAAGTAGTTTAGTAATCTTCCAGGCCTTTGATTCCAAAGACCTAATTCCAAACGTGGGAGATGATTTAGGGCATAGACAATGTATTTAGATCAGAATCACAAAAACAAAATGATTTCCCTAACACAAGAAAAAATTTCCATGATTGTAGAGAATAGATTAAATCATGAGATCAGAGAGGTCTGAGGTCTGAATACTAGAGGAGACTTCCTAGAGAAAGCCACTAGGGGAGCAGAAAGACTTCAGTAGTGAAATGCCTACCTTTGTGAAAATCTAGGCAGCCTTGCAAAAATTCCTAAACCCCACCCTGACAGAGAGCCCCTAGATTTGAAGAGTTATGTAGAAGAAAATAACTGATTCTCAACAGTAACCTGGATTTCAAAACAGATGACTCAATAAGCAGATGCTCTCAACCCCACTTCAAACTTCGGCATTGCATTATATTCTGGAATTATGTCAAAAAAGAAAAGAAAAATTCAACTAAGTTGGGGGTAAATAGTAATGCCTAGTGCTAACATTGTTAACCAACCTAATGAGATGAAGGCTTAATATAAAAATGAAGTTAGACAAAGGAAAAGGGAATAAAAGAATAGGGGTGGTGAGTAGCAAGGGGAAGGAGACTAAGAAAAATCAAGGGACTTTCACATCTGCAAAATATAATAGATTTAGTTATTCTAAAATACCACTCCGTGCAACATATCGTTAAAATTCTGAATAAACTACTGTAAATGGTTTATAAATATGTATTGGACTTACATGAGAGCAAAGGAAATCCCTAGCTTCATTTTCCCCAAAAAAGAGAGAACTGGGCTGCAATTAGAGTGGTCAGTTGTAGATACCCTCGGTTTAATGGCCAAATGAGGAACAAGCCATAAGGTCTTAGCTTGCATGAATCAGAGAAATGGGATAAGATTCTTGTGCAAAGTGAGGACCATTGAAAGGGTGATTACAGCTTAAATAAGAAGATAGGCTAGAAAAAATATGTCTAATAGTAAAAGGGAGACACAAAAGATCATTTATCTGACAAAGACTCAGCTGAGCTCCATGTGTAAAAGGGAGAAAAAATAATGAAAATAGTTTACCTCAGACATCAGAACCATAGTCCTAAACTCACATGTACTTGGAGTTTGTTTTTTTGTTGTTGCTTTAATCCTCACCCGAGGATATCTTTCCATTGATTTTTAGAGAGAGGGAAAGACAGAGAGAAATATTGATGTGAGAGAAACACATAAATTGGTTACCTCCTGTAGGAGCCCCAAACAAGGCCTTGGGGCAGGGAAGAGCCTACAACCAAGATAGGTATGTGCCTTTGATTGTAATGGAACCTGGGACCCTTGGTCTGCTGGCCAAAGCTCTATCCACTCAGCCAAACTGGCTAGGGTTGGACTTGGAGTTTGAATAGACATTACATAGTTCAGGAAACCCCAGGCTGACTTACGTGTTGCCTATGGCTGCTTTCATGCTACAACAGACAGATTAGTGTTGACTAGCTGTGACTGACTCTGCATATGGCATTCTCATGGCTTTTCACTGCTGCTCAGCACGCTACAAAGCACAAAAATGAAGTCATCGACTGGCAGCATTGTGAGGGCCACACATATCAGCAAACCACCACATTTTACTTTATTATTGTTCACTATTACATACCCTTCATGCAAAAACAAAAAAACAAATAAAAAAGAAAATGAAGAGTAGACTGAGTATCACACTTTCAAAGCACAATGAAAATGTGGGTTATTTTGTTTTCTAATTAAACTGCAAACCATTATGCTATTGCTGTAAGAATACAATATAGGCCAGTATTACCAGATGAAATAATTGTCACACGATTGCCAAAGTAAGATATTCCCCAAACAGTCAGAAAATTTAGAATATGTAATACAAAATCTCATTAGAGCAGAATTTTTCCACAAAAAAAATTTAAATCAGAATGAAACTGCAATTAAAGTACTTTCTAAGTAGCTCATTTGTTAGCCAAGCAAGAAAAATTGTTTACCAATTGTGAGTTAATTAAACTATATTTAATTATAGCAGCCAAGACACAGTGTCCAGAGAAAATAAACTTGTTTGGATGATTAGACTTTCTGTTACTCAAAGAGTTGAGGACATTAGGAGCATCCTCAAAAATAAAAATCGTCAAAAATCAACTAAAATAATTTTGAATGGCTTTCCTTGGCTCTTGATGAGTCAACAGATGTTACCAAAACTGTTCAGTTGTAATTATTTGAGGTTCAATGCTGAATTTGGAATGACTGAAACATTAGTCTCTATGAATAAACTGAGTAAAACTCAGTCAAGAATGTTCTCAACCTTGGCCCATGTGGCTCAGTTGGTTGGACCTGGTCCCATGCACTGAAAGGTTGCTGGTTCAATTCCCTGTTAGGGCACATGCCTGGGTTGTAGCTTAATCCCCAGTGAGGCAGCTGATTGATGTTTTGCTCTCACCTCTCTCTCTCTCTCTCTCTCTCTCTCTCTCTCTCTCTCTCTCTCTCTCTCTCTCTCTCCTTCCTTTTTCTCTAAAAAACAATAAACTATTTTTTTTAAAAAAAGAATATTTTCAAAGAACACAAGAAAGCATGAATTCAGTACAACCTGAGGTAAAATCTACTAAGATATGTTACAACTGATGATGGAAAAAAATATGCAGAAAAAGAAAAGCTTACTTGAATAAATTTGCAAATATTGTGAAGATGTGTTTAAAGCCAAAGTTATTTAACATATTTTTACATTGGTTGTGTAAAGTATTGGAATTTGTCATGTATTATTAAGCCTGTGGCGTCAATGGTGAACTTCATTTGCTTTCATCGGCTTAACCATTTTCAGTTTCATGGGTTTCTCCAGCCCCCCAGAAATAGAAGCTGAATATTCTGACTTGCTGTATCATACATTAGTGAAATAATTTAGAAGTGGTATGGTCTTATTGTGTGTGTATTTTAAGCTCAGATCTGAGAATGAAATTTCCCTGAATGAGAAGAACTTGTCCTCAATCACTATCGTTGAACACTGCATGACTTTGGAAATTAGCTTTTGCTGCCCTCTGCATTAGTGACTTTCTTTGTGTTGTATGTGACAGAAACCCAATTTGAACTCGTTGACCAAAAGGGGAAATTGGTCAAATGCTCACAGATATATGAAAAGGGCAAGGATGTGGTTGCAACTCAGAGCAAATGTGACTAGAATACCACCAGTTCTCTTTTCTCCCATTTCTCCTACTCTCTGAGAGTCAGGTTTTTATATTCTATTTCTGACTAGTTTCTTCCACATGCTAGAGTAGCCTACCAGTGCAGTAGAAACCCATAACTTTGTCTCAAGAGAGCAATAATTAGTGGACATTTGTGGTCCCAAGTGTAAAAATCCTGGGAAAGTGCACTCAATAAGGCAAACAGAATCTGATGCCCACTCCATACCATTCACCCTGGCAACAATGGCAGGCTGCATGGGGAAATGCAGCCAGCACTGGAACCACCTGCATAGGGAGGGGAAAGAACTTTCCCTGAAAAGAAAGATTTGCTTTGGACAGATAAAACAGTTGATATTCATAGCAACCTTCTAAGATATTTCACTAAACCAATAAACCTTATAAACCTTAACATATAGGCCACAGACGTGTAGGGGTCCCCAAAATGCTTTCAGGTCTGCAAAGTAAAAGGTATTTCCATAATTGTAATAAGACTAGAGGCCCAGTGCATGAAATTTGTGCACTTGGGGAAGGGGGAGGGGAGTGTCCCTCAGCCCGGCCTGCGTCCTCTCACAGTCCAGGAGCCCTTGAGGGATGTCCCACTGACGGCTTAGGGGGTTGTCCAGGGAGCAGGCCTAAGCTGGCAGCTGGACATCCTTAGCGCTGCTGCAGAGGTAGGAGAGGCTCCCACCACCACCACTGTGCTCAGAGCTTCTGGCTGAGCAGTGCTCCCCCTGTGGGAGCACACTGACTACCAGGGGGCAGCTCCTGCATTGAGCGTCTGCCCCCTAGTGGTCAATGTGTATCATAGCAGCCAGTCATTCTGCCATTTGGTCGATTTGCCTATTACCCTTTTATTGTATAGGATGCTATTTACTTGATTGATTGATTGATTGATTGATTGATTTATAGTGGCATGTTGACTTTTGCATCAATGGTAAAAAAGCAGTTGCGGGGGAAACTTCTGGTAGCTTAACATAAATGAAGCCAATGGCACCAAATTGTACTCTTAGTCATTACATACTTCACATACTGTGAATGTTCAATCTAAAGTGGGAGAGAAAGCAAATTTCACTAAAGAAGGTCTTATTAAATTTTGATCTTGAATATACATTTTTTCATATCTTTGCAAATAAATAGAATGTATGCAGAAAGCCTTTTGGCTGCATACCAAAATGAGATGACCATCTCAAAGAAATGCACTTTGTGATGACTTCAGTTGCAATCTAAACTGTTCTTTCCATGGAACACTGTTTTTACCTGAAAAAATGACTAGGGGACATACTGTGTTTTTTTAGGCTTGGATATTTGCATGACATTTTCTCCATGAAGTTAGCCTACTGCTTCAAGTGCTGATAAAACAATGAATAGTTTTGTTGCCAAGGATAACATTCAAGCTTTTAAGTGAAAGTCAGAAATTTAACTAACTTATTTTCTCTACCATTAATTTTACGGCTTCCCAATATTTGAAGACTTTTCTGATTAGTAAATGTAATTTTTTGATGTTGTATAATGAAATGTGTTAACATTTGAAAGATCTGCATAACACAGATCTTCTAAATTTTTCTATATGACCAATATTTTTTATATGACCAATGCATGAAGTTACAAAATCATACATGCATAAAAGATATATTCAAAGTTCAAGATATAACAAAGGGTTTTAAGGTTAAAACAAAAAATACAAAAATTTTATCAGGATGCTTTCACATTCCACATTGCTGCTAACTTTTAAGAAAATACTACTTGTTGAGTTTTGGTGTAATATAACAAAAGAAAAACTACAATTATCTTAAAGGGCCTTTAACATGACCCTTCCACATAAACAAATAGTTTCTTAACAAATTCTAGGGACGTAAAGGTGTCCTAAGACCAAAATATTTGAGAAGTGCTACTCTAAACTATGCATACAGAGACCTCAAGAGATAAGTGATATTTTCAATGTCTCTGAGTAGTAAGGAGTCTCTAATACCCCAATGACAAGGGGAAGATTTTACTCTTCATAATCATTTTTCATCGTTCTCATAATTGTTCCTACCAAATTATAACAATAAGCATTTATTGAGTCTTTGCTCTGTCTAGGGTTTGTTCTAAATGTTTTCCATAATTTATTTCTTACAATTCCCCTTTTCAGCAAAGTATTATAATCATCATCTCCAATTCATAGAAGGGGAAACTGAGACTTAGGAGGTTAATGAAGGTTAGAAGCCATGCAATCAGCAAATGCTAAGCTTCCAAACAAACCACTGTCAGTGAATAAAGTCCACCAGCACCACTACGTACTTTTACAGAACATATCCATTTGGCAAAGCAAGAGACTGGGCCAATGCTCTGTAGCTACTGACAACATCTGGTTATTGAGTATTCAAAATGTACCGAGTCTGAATTGAGATATCATGTAAGTATAAAATATACACTGGGTGCCAAAGACTTAGACTGAGACAAAGAATGTAAAATACCTCATTACTATATTTGTTTTCATTACATATGAAATGATGGATATTTTAGATATACTGGGTTAAATAAAACATTGTTAAATATGCTCTGCCTAATTAATTTAATTAAATTCATCTGTTCTTTCTCCTTTTTAAAAATAAGACTTCTAGAAATGTTTAAGTTATATAGGTGACACGTGTGTTGGTTCTCTGGACAACGCAGGTGTACAGTATCAACCCAATCAGACCCTAGGCTTGTTTAAATGAGAGGTTTCATTATGTGCATTACCTCCAGAAGCCTGTTTCTTTCTTCTTTCTTCCTGAAATAGTATCAGGGCTTTCTCTTTAATTAAAATAAAAATTAGTGACCTGCAGTTAAATGTCCTCAAAGAGCTCATGCAGTTCCAAACAACTTTATTTAAATAAGAAAAACAATTATCATGCCCTATTAAAACTGCCCTTGTTTGGGCAAATATTTCTTGGCAAAGTTCCAAATTTACCTTTTTTTTTTTTTTTTTTTTTTTTTTTTTGCACATATTGCATAACTGTTTTAAATACCATTTGCCAATCATATTTTTTAAAAGAAGGATTCGGAGTTAAGAAGGGAAAAGCAAAGTGATGTGAGGAAGTGTGGCAGAACCCATGGAGACATGTTTGCAGCTCTGCTTGGGAAGAGGAATGAGACCAAGGTGAAATAAACCAGGGTCTACTCTGCTGCTTTCCTGTCTTTGGGCAGAGGCTGGTGGGAGCAGCCGGGGCGGGGCGGGAGCAGGGGAGGCGCATTCAGAGACATTTAGAGCTCTCCCCTGCAGCTCAGTTGTAGCAGGAGTGGAATTACTGAGGGCAGAGCCCAAGTTACAGATCTGTGTATAAAGTAGCTGCCACCGGCATAAGTGCTTTCTTCTCCTTGTAATATAGATCAAAAAATTTTTTTAAATGTACCCCAAAGTTTCTCCTCTAATAACAGCTAACATTTATTGGCAGTTAGAATATGCCAAGTTTTTCACATGTGTAATCCATTTAATCTTCCCAATAAGGCCAGGACAAAACGGAGGCATAAAGATATCAAGTTAGACAGCAGAGTCACTTGGTGAGATGGCAGAGGGCAGATTAGAACCCAGCCTTTGGGGGCCATGGGCTAGACCTCAGAACCCAACCCTAACCACTGCACTACTGCCTCACCCAGCTCTCTCAACCATGGTATTCTGTCTGTCTCTTAGGCCACAATGAACGTCAGAGTTCAAGGCTAATGCCTCTATATTATCTAACATATCTAAATTATAATAATTCAGGATGTCAAAAATTAAGTCAATAAGGGTGTCAAAATTTTTGAAGGTGTTGAAAGTCTCCAACACTAGAAATTCATTTTAACAGTAATAATAAAAAAAAAAGTGGAAGTCAGTAAAGGGCAAATGTATTTTAGATTTTATCCCAGTGGCACATTACAAAAGAACCAAGAGGATTCTATAAAAACACCTGCTTTTGCTGTAAGGATTGACTAACGGGTTGCATGCAAATTCCATCCCTGACCTCATGGAGGAGTGCAAGTCACCCTATAAGATCTCATATAGGGTGACTTTGAAGGAGTAGAGTACAAGGCATAACCCAGTGTGTCATAGTATCTTTTGGTTTCCTTCAGACTTAAACTTTCTTTAAGTATCTCTCATGTGTTTTTTCTTGTGTGGATTATGTAGGTTTGTTTTTTTGTTTTTTTTAATAAAATTGGGATAACTTTCTAGAGTGCAAAGTTTAAACAGATTACATAAAATGCTTGGAATAATTTCCTAACACAAAGCTAAATCTCAATAAATGTTTGTCGGTATTATTATTCATATCATACAACATAAATGACTGCATCTATTTTTGAGATCGCTCATTCAATCTTTGACTCCCCATTACTAGAATATAAGTTTCCTAATGGCAGAGACAATTAACCACCGTGGCACACCCACAGCTGTCCATGGCTATCAGCTCTCCTTTCCTTCTGAGCACGCAAGGAGATTGTGCTTCCCTGATTTCTTGAAGCTGAGCTTGACCACTGACTTGCATTAGCCAATGAAATATGAGTAGACACTTCCTGTTGAAAGATTTAAATGTTGCACTGACTCTCCACTTCTCCTTTTCCCTATCTTGGTGAGTGTGGAAGCAGGTTTCGACCTGGAGGTACAACCCTGACTCCTGACGTAGAGAACAGCTACTCTGTGGAAAAGACGTTGATGAGCTGGAAATAAACCATTATTGCTTAAGCCCCTGAGATTTTAGGGTGTTTTATTATAGCAGGATAACCAAGCCTACCCTGACTATACAACTTATTACATTCCCACAGTCTAGCATAGGATCTGGTACCTAGTGGGTGATCAAATGTGTTTTCACTAAATTGATATATTAAAAGATTTAATTACTAATAAAAATAAATTATTTTAGTCCTGGCAAGTGTTGCTAAATGGTTATAGCATTAGCCCAAGCACCAAAGGGTCATGGGTTTGATTCCCGGTCAAGGGTCGTACTTGGGTTGCAGGTTCGATCCTGTCCCCAGTTGGGCACATTCGGGAGGCAGCCAATGAATGTCACATCTATGTTTCTCTCTGTTTCTCTGTCTCCCTCTCTCCTTCTCTCTCTTTCCCCACCCCTTCCTCCCTCCCTTTCACTCTCTCTAAAAATCAGTGGAAAAACATATCCTCAGGTGAGGATTAACAAAAATTAAAATAAAAAGTAAATGATTTTGTTAAAGAAATTATTTCAACTCTATTTTTACATACAATGACAAACCTTGGACATTTTAACTGATTAGCATGTGGGCATCACCATCCTTTGGGTACCAAATAATCATCTTACATATCACAGATTCACACATGCTTTGTACTCCATAGGAACTTCGTTAACATTTTGTTGAATTTCAACTGAATCATTTTTTCTGTGGTTTTGAAAAATCTTTATTTCTGTCATAGAGTCACTTACTACATGTTCCCAGTTAAAGGCACCAGCTCCTTATGGAACAGCCCTGCGAAAATCCATCTGTGCGTGGTCCCTGACTCCATGACAACCACAGCCCAGATGCAGCAATTCTTCATAATCACGTAGATTACATCAGAAGCCAGGAAGACCTCCGGTCAAAAGCATTCAGAGAACGTATTTAACAAATTGAATTTGCAGTTTCTCTGGCCAGGAAGGAGGAAGGGAGGTGGGCACTGTTTGTGCTAATATATTTCACTTCTCATTCCAAAAGGAATCAATAAATTTACCAAAAGCAAAAGGAAACTCTGAGCCCAGTGTTTCCTCCTGGTTGTAGAAGCAGGACAAGTTCTACAGGTGGTTGTCAGCTAGAGAAATTGACCTTGTCACAGAAAAAGCAACGAGGCCCAAACAGGGGAAAAGGTAAAACCTGAGGCTCTGGTATGTGAGAAAGAAGTCACAGGAAAACAAAGCCATTCTCCAGCGCTGCTAATGGTCCTGAACAAATCAGTTCTTTCGGAAGGCTCATTAATTCCTGCAGCTTCCTACATCCAGTCCCTAGACCACCAACACACTCATAGCCACATAGATATCAGGTGATGGCCTGCCATCTGGTCTGACAGAGGTGTGAGAAATAAGTGAGTTTGAGATAGTGGAGGCTTACATGAAAGGTCAGCTTAATCAGTGTTTACACATAAAACTTGGGGAACTTTGAAGGAGTAGAGTACAGGGCATAACCCAGCGTGTTTGCCAGGCATCTTATCGGTACCATTAGCTAGTTGTGAGACCCTGGACAAGTACTTAAACCTCTCTGTGTTCCCATTTCCTCCCCCGAAAGTGAAGCTATAGCAGTGCCCACCTCAAAGTACTGCTGTGAGAACTCGACTTGGTGAAAACCATTGTCCACTACTCAGCAGATACTCAAGAAATGTCAGCCTTTGCTATCACCGCCCCTACCAGCTGTGCGACATTGAGCACATTACGTCCCTGTGCCTTGGTTTTATAATAATAATAATAATAATAATAATAATAATAATAATATATCATAGGGTTGTTAGAAGGAGTCATGGTACAACACCTAGTCTTATGTCTCGCTCAGTAATGCCATGATCACTGTTACCTGACATTAGTCCCATTTCTTCCAGTAAGAAGCTAAATAAAGCAGCAGACATCCTGGCTCAGGTACCAGGAAGTGCAGTGGGCTTGAATGTGTGCGAGGGTTTAATATGCAGGCAGGAACGTTTGGAGAAAGGGTGGAAAGAAATGTGTGTGCTTTTCAAATGGTGAGTTTGGCTCTTGGAGGTGAGGCCTAACATGGCATATGATCATCTGTTTAAAGACTGTAAGCTCTTGCCTAAACCGGTTTGGCTCAGTGGTAGAGCGTCGGCCTGCAGACTGAGAGGTCCCAGGTTCGAGGTCCCAGGTTTGATTCCGGTCAAGGGCATGTACATTGGTTGCGGGCACATCCCCAGTCCGGGGTGTGCAGGAGGCAGCTGGTCGATGTTCCTCTCTCATGGATGTTTCTAGCTATCTCTCTCCCTTCCTCTCTGTAAAAAAACCGATAATATATATATTTTTTAAAATAAAGACTGTAAGCTCTTGTAAAAACAAAACAACAACAAAAACCTGAGATAAATTCCTGAGGGCAGAAATCTGCTCACACATCTTTGCATCCCCTAGTCCCCAACACAGAGCCAGACACTAAACCTTCCAAGAACCCAGTCCAAACGCGGGTCCCCAGCCCTGACTGTCCAGCAGAGGCCGCCCTGGGCCGGACTCCCGGGACGCAGCGCCGGGAGAGGGAAGGCCGGGGGTGGCCCTGTGGTGGCCGCGGGCCCGGGTGGGAGGGGTTTAGCACTGCCTGGCGGCGGCGGCGGAGGCGGCCCCAGCTCCCGCAGCCGGGATGGAGCAGAAGCTCGCCGGGCGCCGGAGGACACGCAGCTGAAGGAGCCGAGCCGCGCCGCGTTCGCCTGGCTTCCCCGCCGCCGCCACCGTTACCTCCCGGGCCTCTGGCTCCCGCCGCGGGCGCCCGGGGTGCGCTCCCTCAGTCCCCACTAACTCTCCCGCTGCCCGCGCCGGACTCGGCACCCAGCACCGGGATACCATGATCTGCCAGACTCTCTTCGCTCTCTGCGTCTTCTCCGCAGGTACTTTCGGGGGGCGCGGTGTTGGGGGGGTGGGGGGTGGGGGCGGGCGGCTGGCGCCAGGGTAGGGGCTGAAGCTGGGAGGCTGAGAAGTCAGTCCCTGCGCGCGGCAGGAGCCCCGAGTAGTGGGAGCCTAGGAGGTTGTGCCAAGAGCTGTGCGCCCTGGGGCTTGGGGTGAGGCGCGCCTTTTGGAGACCCTGAACCCGGCCGGACCGAGGGGAGGACTGGGTCCCTCCGGGGCACAGCCCGCGTCCCACAAACTCCGGCTGAGTTTGAAGAACAGGTGGCTGCGCGACGCATTCGGGTCGCGGGTGGGCAACGGTGACAGCTCCTCGCGGCTTTGGGCTCCGCAAGCCCAGCCTGCCCTGCCGGGCGTGGGGCACCGCGCTTCTCGGTGCGGTCGGACCCTGGGAGGGAGGGATGAACAAGGGAAGAAGCGAGGGGCTGAGGGGCAGGAATGGGGGGGAAAGTGAAAGTCCACCGGGAAGGGTTTAAGCAGGGCTGCGCGCCCCGCCAGGCTGGTTTGCGTTCGCGGAGAGGTGGCGGTTTCTGGTCGTCTCTGCCTCGGGATGATGATGCGGCATTCGAGTCCCAGGGAAGCTGCCCCGGCCGGGTTCAGGCTCGAGCTCACCAGTGGGGTTTGCAGTTTTGCCCAGTGGTCCGGGACCTCTAAAACTGCGTGGTGTGGCAGAAACTGTTAACGTAGCTGAAACTAGCATCCCCCGTTTCACCCCCTCTCCCTGACACACAGGACATAAATGCACTGCCCGGAAAGGCTTCCCGCCAGCGCCTCTGGGTCTGGAGAGGACCCACCTCAGGAGGCTGGAGAGGGAGGAGCGGGGCTGAGCTGGACTTGGGGTGGGGGGGTGGGGGTGGGCTGAGAGAGGTGCAAAGTCTGGAGTTGGGATATCCGGCTTTTGCAGAAAATGCAGTCCGACAGGGGACACCTGAGTATGGACAAGGCAGGTTTCGATAAGAATGTTGCAAAGTCACAAACACACGCCAGTTTGACTCCTGCTGGTCGTCCACGTATGTTTTCTTCCTGAATTGCTTGGGTTGCTGTCATTGCGGACACCGCTCGCTACAGTCCCTTGAAAAGAAGCTAGGGTTTCCTGGCAGCTCTTAAAGGATAATAGGGTTGTGAGGAAAAGTTTCCCGACCTGAGGCTGTAGCCTGCATTTTTCCTCTACTTGCTGTGCGCCTGAGAAAACCCTTTTCCCTCTGGCATCTGGACCCTTTGGAGACTCATCTGCAGACCGATCCTGAACAACCTCTGAGACTGTGGCTACGCAGCCCTGGGCCGGGCTGGGAGCGCCCGGATCCAGCAGGTGTAACTGGGCATCCAGCCCCAAGACTGCCCTGGTGGCAATATCCGGGATCCTCTGAGCAAGAGATGTTTACCAAGTGACACGAAGGGTGGGTGCCTTTGCTTTCTCCTTGCTAGAAATCCTTTCATGAGGCTCGAGGGACACGCAGAGAACCTTTGAGTGAGACTGTAGAGCTAGTAGGAAGGTTTGTCTGCTAATTTTATTTTACTTGTCTTTTTTATTTTATATATATATATATATATATATATATATATATATATATATATATATATATATATTTTTTTTTTTTAACAGCACTGGCAGTTGGCAAAACCGGAATGAATCCTACTAGGCAGTGTATTGTGACATTTTCCCCTCTAAGGAGCTCAAGATTTTATTTTTTTTTCTTAGCCTATTTTAGAGTACCATTCCGCTATTCCAGGGACGGGAATAATACCCTGTTCGCTGCCAGAATGAGGAGGGCATGGGTAGAGGGTGGCTTGGAGAGCAGGGAGCCGCCCCATCTCCATCCCGCACACTTGGGTGGAGGTCAGAGCCAAGCAGGTTACAGGCTTCCGGTTCTGAGGCTGTCCTGACGGGGAAGACGAAGTTATGCTTCTGTGTGTGCCTCCCCAAGAGAGAGATGAAGCTTCCTTCTCTCCGCTGAGTTTGTACCCTGAAGGAATCTCCTTAGGAGTCAGTGTGGTGTTAGAGCTACTTGACATCAATACCTCATGCGGTTCTTTGCATCCCAGAGTAAAGTGTTTACAGAAACTGAAAAGGCACTTTTTAAAGAATAAATAGATGTGCCGGGAAAGGACAGAGGGTTGAGGTTGAGGGCTCTTGAGAGGAAAGTGGCATGCCTGCTTCAGCTCCCAGGTGTTTCACCAGGCATTGCTTCTTTTCTGTTTGCTTCTCCCACCCTGCTTGCCCCCCCCCCCCCCCCCCCCCCCCCCCCCGTGGCGTCAGAGGCTTCAGGAAAATTTCTTTAAAACTCTTAAGATGATACTATCGAGAGCCAGGAATGGGGTTTGGCAGAGGACTGGTTTTTAGCTTAAAAAAATCAATATATACATAGCATTTCCTCCACCCTGCATAATGGACACCTGCAAATATGTGTGCATTGGCAACCCAACAAAGTAGATCTCCATATTTGCTCACTTGTATTTTTAAAAGAAGGAAGAGAGAAACCATGGACGGTCTTCACTTTTCTCAGTTAATTGTGGTAGAAAACTAGCTGTCATGCAGGCCATTCCCCAACACCTCCAATGCCAGCACAAGGCATACAGGAGTCCTACCTCCAAACTAAAGCACAAGACAGAACCTTGGAGGTTTGGCAGCAGAACCTGGAGTGAGGGAGGATAGCCCGCCACAGAAGCTTCCATCACCATCCCTCCCTCTCTCCCCTCTGGATTCTCTTCCTTCATTATCACCACCATCATTGCTACCCTACTGAGTTTATGTCCCAATTTATTTTTAAACACTTCCTCACTGAGACAAATGAGATATTCTGGGACTTTCAAAAGGCCTTTCCCAAACACTCAAGAAGGACAAAGGGGAAAGAAGCATAAGCAAGAGAGACACAAACCCCAGGGATCCAACCTTTCCTGCCCAGGGCCTGCCCTCTCTGCCCTTTGTCTCCTGTGTGAGGAGAGGACTGCATTCTGGCTCGCCACACAGGCCCACTTACTGGCTCCTTGGTGATCAGGACCAGGAGCTAGATTCCAGTCTGCCACCCAGCTAAGGATCCTATCTGTGTTCTGGGCCTATCACAGCTCTCCTCCAAGTGACTGACAGCTAGAATGTCCTTGTCCCTTAAGGAAGACCCCACCCTACACATTTATGGCTCTGTTCTTACCACATATGTCAGCACCTAATCATCAGCATATTGAAACCTTATCGTAAATCTTATCACAAACATGTTAAACGTAAACAAAAATACGTGCACACATTTATGGGAACCTCAAGGTTGCCTGTGGTTGGGTGGGAGTGAAGGTGAAGGGTTGCTTTCGTCCCTTGAGTACCATGACCTCCTGCTCCCCTGAAGTCTGTGTCACAGTTCAAGAAGTGACACCTTCACCTGAGAAGGTGGAAGCTCTTCTCTGTGATCTGATACATTTACGAGGCAGAGTTGCAAAGTGATAAGCACAGAGATCCTGCATCTAGATTGTCTAGGCACAAAGCTAAGTTTTACTGCTTACTAATTGTGTAATTTAGGGCAAGTAACTTAACCCCTTGAGTTTTCTTATCTACGAAATTGGGGGATCAAACCTCACAAGGTTGTATAAAATGTTAAATGACTGAAGAGACCTACAGTACCCAGGACATAGTAAGCACTCAACAAATAGTAGTTATTGGTGTTGGTGTTAGTCCTATTAATAAAGTTTACTATATTTGCACCAATTAGGTCATCCTCTCCAAAAGCAGAGTTTATATGGTTACTCTTGGACAATGTAAATTGAAGATCTCAACTAATATCCCAGCACAGTGCCAGCTGTGCTGGCAAACCCTAATGTGCAAATTAAGAAAAGATTCAGCTCAGCCTACTAAATGCCTAATTTGAAAAGGTTAATAACATGCCAGCTCAGATTTAGCACAACAGTCCCAAAAATGCTCAGTAACAAATAGAAGTCTCACCAAGGACTTTATATTTTCACAGTCTTTTGCAAACTGGTATGTTTCAAAAGCCCAACTCAGCTAAACCATAAGGTCAGGTTCTCAGACACGCAGATTTTGGATAATTCAATCAAACAATTTAGGAATAGACAGCTCATGGTATCTGAATGATCCAGAATGGCTCTCTACAGTACCTAAATCACATTGGTCAGATCACTCATTTGATTGGCACATTTGGACCTGATCTAATTATATTTGTGTTTTTATCCTACATAACAAGAGACCCAGTGCGTGAAATTTGTGCACTGGGGTGGGGCAGGGGTAGTCCCTCAGCCCAGCCTGCACCCTCCCTAATCTGGGACCCATCCAGTGGGATCAGGACTAAACCAGCAGTCGGACATCCCTCTCACTGATGGCTCTCAACTGCTTACCTGCCTGCCTTCCTGATTGACCCTAACCACTTCAGCCTGCCAGCCTGATCACCCCCTAACCACTCCAATGCCAACCTGATTGATGTCTAACTGCTCCCCTGCCATCCTGTTTGCCCCCAACTTCTCTCCTCTGCTGGCCTGGTCACCCCTAACTGCCCTCCCCTGCAGGTTTGATCGCCTTCCTGCCTTACAGGCCTGGTGCCTCCCAACTGCCTTATCCTGCTGACCATCTTGTGGTAGCGATCTTGTGTTCACATGGGGGCAGGATCTTTGCCCACATGGGGCAGCCAACTTGTGTGTTGGAGTGATGGTCAATCTGCATATTACTCTTTTATTAGATAGGCTAGAGGCCTGGTGCATGGGTGGGGACCAGCTGGTTTGCCCTAAAGGTGTCCTGGATCAGGATAGGGTTTCCCTTGGAGCGTGGGGCGGCTTGGGTGAGGGGCCTGTAGTGGTTTGCAGGCCGGCCATGCCCCCCAGTGACCCAAGCCAAGGCCCTGGTATCTGGGATATATTTATCTTCTACAATTGAAACTTTGTAGCCTGGAGCAAAACCAAGCCTTCTGCTTGCTCCTCAGTGGCAGCCATTTCTGTTGGGTTTTATTCACCTTCTATAATTGAAATTTTGTAGCCTGGAATGGAGGCTTAGGCCAGCCAGGGCAGGTGGAAAGCTTGGCTTCCTCTGTCCCCAGGGGTAACCTTAGCCTGCTCTCTCCAGCTCTGTGGCTACTGCCATTTTTCTTGGGATTTATCTTCTATAATTGAAACTTTGTATCCTTAAGTGGAGGCCTGGGCCAGCCAGGGTGTGCGGAAAGCTTGGTTTCCTCCATCGCCGGGGAAACCCAAGCCTCCCTCCTACTCTCTCTGTGGTCTCAGCCATCTTTGTTGGGTTAATTTGCATACTTGCTCTTGATTGGTTGGTGGGTGTGGCTTATGGGTATAGCAGGGTGATGGTTAATTTGAATATTACTCTTTTATTAGATAGGATAAGAGTGTAATATGCTAATTATTCATTACACCTTGAGGCATAACAACTGACTGTATAACAAGCAGATCAGGATTACAGATCTGTAGGATGGTGGATCAGTGAACTACAAGTGGGTGATGGAGAGCTACAGGAGGGGACAGGATATCAAGCTATGAGGAGGTGCAGGGGGAGCTACAGGAAGGTGGCAGCAACCTACTGCTCATGGATTCATGCGTAAGGCTACTACTATATATATAAAAAATATTGGTCTGGTATTTTCATAGTTTTAGCAGGCCTTTGAAAGCAATATTTTTTCCCCTGGGGGTGGGGGGTAAAGGCTGTAGCATCCATTGGAGAGATATATTTAAATAGAGAGAGGCATTTAAAAAAATAGTTTCAAGAGAAATTGGCTGTCTTAATACCCAAATGAAAGGAATCGTGGCATTTATAACAATTTGCTTTCTTTTGGAACTATCTGTCACTGAAACTGGATGTGTTAGTTTAGGAACCAAATATTTGCTTTGCTAATAAGAGATTGAATGAAATGAAAGAGTTGCTTGGGAAAATTGATGTTTCATTTAAAGCAGAGGCAGTATAAAAAGAGGTAGACTGAGCACTGATGCAATGGCTACTTTTTACTTGGAAATGCATGGCTAGTAGGTTATCATCCAGTTAATATGCAAGCAGGGTGACCATGAACTAAGAATGATTTGTCTATGTAGTTCACGGCATTACTTTTTTAGTCACTGCTTAAATTATTTAAGTGATAAGGATTGACATAACATCAGATTTTCTAAGCTGCGGATCTTTAGATGTTCATTATCTTTTACAGCTGCATAGCTTATTTCTTTTACCTGTTTTAATGCCATTTATAAACCTTGAGACCTTTGCCATTTTATAAGTAATACAAATCATTAAAACAAAATAGACAATTACATAATTCATTACAATTATATAATGTTTTTCTTTGGTGCAGGATGGTATAATGTAGATGGAAAATAAGCTGTTCTAATTTTCCTTTGGCTAGTGTTGCCAGATTTAGCAAATAAAAGCACAGGTTGCCCAATACAATTTGAATTTTTAAATAAAAGGTAAATTCTAAGTATATCCCTCCCACACAATCCTGGGGACATGCTTAAACTAAGTAATTCTTCATTGTTTACCCTAGATTCAAATTTAACTGGGCATCCTGTGAGTCATCAAGAAACCTCACCTTGGGCTTTTCACCTGCAGTTCATCTCTGCACTGGGTATGACATTAAGATTAGCTTTATCAACACCACCTCACCCTTCCCATAACAATCTGTTCATGGGAAGACATGGGGATTTCAGAGCAGCTCTCTCTTGAAGAGAAGCTACAAGGATTAGGGTTGAGAGGCAGCTCTCCAATGAAATATTTGGAATCTGACTATACACTGAGTGGCCAGATTATAATGATCTCTGAATGCATAATAATCTGGTCATTCAGTGTATGTATGTGTGTGTGTGTGTGTGTGTGTGTGTGTGTGTGTGTGTATATATATATATATATGGCATGAATTTATGCATGGGTGAGGTCTGGCCAGGTGGAGGGGACATGGGGGTTTGGCTGGCCTGCCTGCTGGTTGAATTCCTGGTCGAGGGGACAATTTGCATATTAACCTTTTATTATATAGGATATACACTGAGTGGCCAGATTATTATGCATTCAGAGATCATAATAATCTGGCCACACAGTGTATATCCAGTAATGGTGCATTATTGTGTATTTCTGATCATTTGGTGGGATTTCTGTGGCCTCCCTGAAGCTACAATACTGGACCCCCTTGTAACCATTCCTCTTTACAAAACTATATTTTTAAAGGGGTGGCAATGTTCATGCATAGTAAGTGGAAGTAGAAGCCTTCTAGAATCCAGCTGGCAGATGATTACAAAAGAAAGTTATAGAAGAGCTTTGGATTTCAATGATTTCTTCTGTGCCAAGATCTTATACATCTCACACATATTAATTGGATAAAGTTTACATGATTCCAGTGGGATGAGGCTACTGATGTCACCTGTGACTATATAAAGCCTGAAGCAATATATTAGACACAATTCCAAGGCAGATAAAATTATTTAAGCTATCGGATCATGGCAGAAATTTGTACCTTTTATACCCAAGTCAAAGTCTGTAAGTAGGTAAGTGTTAAGTGGTAAAAATGTTGGGAAGTTACCAGGTGTTATATTTAGAAAATGAGTATACTCAGCACCAAATAAGATGAATGGTAGACTATAACTTTGATGATAATATCTTCCACTTACTGCCCAAATTCTGACACCTGATTTTCTTTTCCATTCGTGAGGAAATAAAAATATGGGAGCTTTAGTGCAGGTGTTAAACATGAAAAGGATTAAAGGAGAGAAGGTTTTACTTATTTGTTTGTTTGATTTTTGGGGGGGTTTTTTTGGCCATGGTAATAAACTTCCAGCTATTATTCCAACTTTCCATTAGTTAGAATATGTATTTTCTTATATTGGGTTATTAAAATATGTCATATTTTAAATGATGATATTCTTGCCAGCTTTATGTAGACCAGAAGCATAACCTCATTAATGACAGAGTTGATTCACCCAATGTTATACCCATGAGGGATTGTGACTAGTGCTGCCTGCCCCTTATGAAACCTTTTCAGTTTCTGGTGGAAAAGCTTTTGTGATCCCACAGATAGACGGCAGAATAATACCATTATACTAGCAGTGAACCTTTATTTGATTGCTAAACATTTTATACTATATGATTCTTGCTTTGTACTGTGATTCAGATCCTTTAAGAAGAACAATAACAATTATCTATACTAATAAAAGGTTAATATGCTAATTAGACCTGATAGACTGGATGTCTTCCAGACGTCATTCCAGGTGTCCTTCTTGACAAAGTGTGTGTGGGTGGGGGGGGGGCGTGGCCAGCCTGCAAACCACTCATGGCCCCTCACCCAGGCTGGCCCCACTCCCCAGCAGGGACCCCCAACCTGATGGGGGCATAGATGGCCTGCAAACCACCTGTGGCCCCTCACCCAGGCCGGCTCCACCCTCCAGCAAGAACCCCCCACCCCGATCTGGGGCCCCCTTCAAGGCAGGCCAGCTGGCCCTCTCCTGTGCACCAGGCCTCTATTCTTTATGCAAATTGATCCTAAGGGCATAACGACCACTGGACCAGTCACTATGAGGCGCACTGACCACCTCTTGGTCCCTTTTCCCGGCCATCAGGCTCCAAACGCTCTATGGCAAACGGGAAACCGAGGATGGGTGGTGGTGTGGGTGGAGCCATCTGTGGACGGCTGGGGAAGATGGCCCTGATCGCAGGCCAGGCCTAGGGACTGCACCCACACATGAATTTCATACACCAGGCTTCTAGTTGTGAGGATGCTTTCTTTATTCACTATGCAAAAGCAGCATGCATTGGTGGTCACTATGTATGTACAGAAATGTCTAAGACTCCAGTCATTCTGAAAGGACATCAGTAGTCTCCCAATTACAACATGGGGCGGGGGGTCTCAATGCTCATTTATTCAACAGAGGGTCTTAAAGAAATCTGGCGACTGAACACTTCACTTGGCCTGGGAAAAGAGTCAAGTTATTTGTGGATCATACCCTCTGCCAGTCATTGCAGTTCTTGCTGTTGATGGATGTGCTGAGTGAGAGGCAGGGTTAAGATAGATATGGCCATCGTCTAACCAATGGGAAACCCTGGATGTTTTGTCTTAAAAATTATAATTGTTGATAGAGGTGGCATTCAAGAGGAGAAATCCCTGGAATTTTTGAAGAACTGTTCTAGCAGATCTGAGCAGGAGAAAGGATTATCTGTTTATGAGGCTAAATGATCATTCATCATTTACATTCTAGGAGATGTTGGTGGGGAAGGACATCCCAAATTACATATGGAATCTGTCAGTAGAAAGGGGCTGAGGCAATTTTAGAAATTCTGCATAGGATGCAAGGGATAGGCTGGAGGTTGTCTGTTGTATGAGATGGAAAGAATATATCAGAATGGGGGATGATAACTAGAAATCATTTGGGGCTACTAAAAACCAAACCACTCCCTTGATGATGATGATGATAGGAATGAACAATTCATGAAGTTTCATTTTTAGGGGGCAGGATAAGAGATTCCTCCTCAAATGTATAGGAATATAAAATCTATTTTAGTATAGTGTTTTAGTTTTGTGAAAGGTTACAAATGGAGCCCTTTAGATTAAACAATGTGGTGGCCCTTAGTGGCTGGTATTTAGCCACTGTGAAAGGGGGCAAAGAGTGCGACGATGCCCTGAGATGTCAAGAGGAATTCTCCCACATGGTTGGATCCACTAAGAAAGGCAGAGTGGCCAGGACCGGTTTGGCTCAGTGGATAGAACGTCGGCCTGCGGACTGAAAGGTCCCGGGTTCGATTCCGGGCAAGGGCATGTACCTTGGTTGCGGGCACATCCCCGGTGGGGGGTGTGCAAGAGGCAGCTGATCGATGATTCTCTCTCATCGATGTTTCTAACGCTCTATCCCTCTCTCTGAAAAATCAATAAAATATATTTTAAAAAAAAGAAAAGAAAAAAGAAAGGCAGAGTGGCCTGGGGTTACTCACTCCCAGGCAGCCTTCCTAGAACTGCACTTCAAAAAGAGTCCTACTTTGAGTATATTCTCCTTTAAATGCTTACAGGAAGAGAACACAGTGCTGATATTCATCAGGGGAGTAGAGGATTTACGTTACTTCATATGAGAAGCAACATGGTGCAGTGGAAGGGGCTTTAGAGAAAGACAGGCTGCCGTGGAATGCCAACTCCGGGATCTTAGATCCTTTTCCCTTAGGGTGATAACATACATGGGGTAAATAGTCAACAAATGTTAGTGAGCAGGTGTACCAACAGATAGTTTATTTTACTTCGTTTGCTTGTCTGCCTCCCACTGACAGACTTTAAGGTGCAGGAGAGCAGAATTTCAGCTATTTTGTCCCTGCATTGTCCTCAGTCTGCAGAGCAGAGCGAGACACATAATGAGTGCTTAGCAAATATTTTATTTTTCATTGAGAACCTACATGTACTCAACACTGTCCAAGGCTCTAGAGATACTTTATGAATCAAAACTAGACCCTCAGAGACTTACATTCTCTGATTTTGTGAGAAGAAAATCAGAAATTGAATATCTAATCACTATCTAAAGCTCAACATGTCCAAATCTGAACTCCTGGTGTTTCCTCCCCTAAGAGACTTCCCCTAAAGTCTTCCCCGTCTCAATTAATGGCAACTCCAACTTTCTAGTTGGCCAGGCTGAAAATCAAGAGTCATCATTGAGTCCCTTTCTCTGAACACCCCTTATCCAAACCCTCAGAAAAATATGTTTGTTTGTTTTTTCTACTTTCAAACTATATACAAAATTCAAATACTTTTTTGCCACCACCATTGCTCCTACTCTGGTGTGAACCACACACATATTTCTCCTGGAGTAATGCAATGGCCTCCTCTCAGATCCACCAGCTTCTACTCTTTCCCTCCTAAGGTCTGCATAGCAACAGCTGATCTAATGGAAATGTATCAGATGATGTCATTATTACTCTGTTTGCAGTTCTGCAATAGCTCCCGTTGTACTGGGAGTAAAATTCCAAGTCCTTGCAATGACCCTCAAGACCTGCTCCAGCTGTTGTCCCATCCATTCTTGGTTCGGGCCATCTGCTTTTCCTTTGCTCACCCTGTACCAGCCACCCTGGCTTCCTTATAGCATTCAGTGGCTCCTTCCTCTGACAAGCATACTTTCCCCCGATATCCACATGGCTAATTCCCTCACCTTCCTCAAACCTTTGGTCAAATGTCACCTTCTCAATGGGACACATCCTGACCGACATTAAAAATTGCATTCTGCACCGGGACCGGTTTGACTCAATGGATAGAGCGTTGGCTTGGGGACTGAAGGGTACCGGGTTCGATTCCGGTCAAGGGCATGTACCTTGGTTGCGGGCATATCCCCAGTAGAGGTGTGCAAGAGGCAGCTGATAGATGACTCTCTCTCATCGATGTTTCTAACTCTCTATCTCTCTCTCTTCCTCTCTACAAAATCAATAAAATATATATTTTTTAAAAATTGCATTCTGT
Source organism: Pipistrellus hanaki (assembly GCF_964339955.1). Lineage (NCBI taxonomy): Eukaryota > Metazoa > Chordata > Mammalia > Chiroptera > Vespertilionidae > Pipistrellus > Pipistrellus hanaki. Next base: position 167,138,960 of record NC_140503.1, on the reverse strand, counting down.
TTCACCTGTGAACACAGTATTTCCAGTGTCCCTTATCTGCCTCTGGGCTTTGCTTTTTCTTTAATGTAAAACCCTCTCTACCCCTTCACGCCTCCCTCCCCCGCCTGGGACTTTATCTCTTGTTTACAGTGGTGTCCCTGGGGCTAAATACTCTGTGGCACTCAGGGGGTACCAACAGTGTTTGTGGAATGAACAAAATACATTTTTTTTTTGTGGACTGGCAAAGTGAAAACTTAATCCAAAATTTTCCTTAGATCACCCAAAACTGAGACATTGGCAAAACTTGCTTACCATCAGGTGCTTCTGTCTAGTGTCTCCAAGTAGCTTTTTTGAAAAATGAGCCAAGGCATTCAATTTTCATTGAGGGTTACAAAAGCTAAACTTTAAAAATCAGCATTTTGGGGGAGCTGTGCACATGCAGAACACTTCTGTTTAAAATGTCTGCTTTTTTTTTTTCTTGCTTTTTTTTTCTGCCATCACTGCAAAATAGCTGAAACTTCTGAAACTCTCTAGCCAATTAAGGAAATGTCACCTTTGAGCTCAGCTAGAGGAGATAAAGAGACCTCCACTATTTGAACGTTTCTGAGCATTTTCTGAATACCTGAAAATAGCCTGACGATGAAAGCGATTTGAGTCTGAGGGAAGCAGCTCCGGCCATTTCCCAGGCATGTCAGAGCAACTTAGGAACCTGAGTGTTGCGAGTGTCAGTCAGTCACTAGGAAGCAGAAGAACAGACTGGGAGTTTCCTCTGCCCTCACTGGTGATTCTGAAAGAGGAATTGTGGTTTAGTCCAAGCAGTAAATAGAAGTGAAGTCCTGACTAAAATCAAATCTGGACCCTCTGAGCACCAGTCTGCAGGGCTGACACCCTTTGACGTGGCTGATGTTACAATCACTCATCCTCTTCATCCCACAGATACTGATGGTACTTTCTAGCTTAAATAGGAACATTTAATTTATTAGCAGTTGCCAGAAAGAACATGAGCTTATATATATATATATATATATATATATATATATATATAGTAATAATATGTTCGGTCTTGAAGCCTTAGGGATATTGGTAAAATTTCAGATTATATCAACTTGAAGAGCAGCCTATAAACAAACCAAAAAAAAAAAAAAAATGGGAAAAGATGATACTTCATATTAAAAACATGGACCTCACTTGTTCATTGAGGTCCACTTGTCCATTCAGTTTTCTGGAAGTGGGAAGACACTTTGCCATCTTGAAATGCAGCAGCATTGACTAAGCATTCCAGTCCTTTCTTGAAAGGTGAGTAACCCTGACCTCGAGCTGGAGGACAGGCAGGGTCATATGTCTGATGTTGTGGGTGTGACACTGGAGGACAGGTGACCATTCCTCCACCTCTCCTCCAGGGAGATACCATCTTTGCTTAAAACGAAAAGCAGGGCCTGGGTTCTCAATAGAAGGAAAAGGAAGCTGCATTAAAAAGAGAAGGCGTGGGATACCTCAAATCTCACAGGTAAGTGTGGCTGCTGAAGGAGAAAAAATCACCACATTACAAAGAACAGAGTTTTAGTTTGGGGGGTTGTCAGAAAAAGGGGAGGTGTGATTTTTGAGATTTATAAATTTACAGCCAATTTTTTGTTAAAAACAATTGTCACCAAGTGACAGTTGCCTCTTGTTTTATAACAGTTTTTAAAAGCTGCACTCAAACACTGATCTATTTTTTTTTTTTTTACTATGGAAACTATAAACATACACAGATTTATAATAATAATATATCTGTTCAAACCTGATTTAGACTTATTTGGTTTGGCTAAGAACTTTTACAAATATTAATACATTGGAAACAATGTAAATGTCTAACTATATAGTGCTAATCTGATAAACTAGAATGCATTCAAATGTTTATCCCATGCGGCAACAATAAGCTTAAAATAATGAAGTGGTTCATTTATGAACTGACGGGTAAAAAGAGTTACAATATATTGAACTAATTTTGTAACCTAATATTTCACAATATATTGAAAAAGTAACCTAAGGAATAAAATGTACATTGCGATGAAATATTTAAAGCATCATGTTTATGTGAGAAAATGGTTAAGAAGGGTACAGTGGTTTTCCTCGGGTTTCACTTTTTATACTCTTTTGTTTGGCTTGAATTTTAAAAATAATTTGTATTGTCTTCACAATTAAAAATAAATATATTATCAATATTTTAAATCCTCTTTATCAATAGTTAATGTGGCCATCTAACTGCTAGATGGCTATATCTATCTTCAAAATCTTGATTCAAAAATCCTTCTGACAGAGCCCTCAAAAATAAGATCTTAGAAAAGCAAATAATCTCAGAAAGATTTACAGGATATCACTGACAGAATGGGCAAGGAAGGATCTGGGGAAAAGTTGACTTAAAGTAACATTATATTTTCTAAAACCAGAGTGTTTCATAAATCATTGATCAGGACAACCATCTTAGATAGTATTTTCAGAGGCTCTGAGCTAATTGATTAGTATTTAACGTCCTTCGCTAGTTTTTAATATCTTCAACATTTTCTCTTATGGGAGCAATTTTAAATGAAAACATTATTCTAAGCTTTTCGAAAATGAAATTTGTCAACTTAGATATCAAATAAGAAAAACAGCCCTTAGAAGAATAGCTGATTTGTTTTTCTTTTGGCAACATTAAGTTCGTTATATCATCTTTTTAATCAATAAGATGTGGTTTAGGCAAACGCTTGAGGATCCATTAGTAATACTCCATGACATTAGCAGAGGACAATGCAAGTGTAACTAGGGAGAGGGCTGGAGCAGAAGAGGCTTTGTGTTCTGGACCAACTCCTTCATATGACAGATAAAACTATCCCAATGGCCCTATGAGCTAGGTAGTTCTATTCCCACTTAGGAGTTTAGGTCAGAAAGTCTTGAAGTAATGAGCTGTAGATCACACGTTGGTGTGAGAGAGTTAGGCTTTGCACCCAGGTCTGTTATCTTTCACCCTCCTCAGCCCCTACTACCTGATCTGCCAAATCAGCTAATAAATCCTTTTGTGTTAATTTAATCTCTAAAATTTCTCCCAACTCTGATCTTCTTCCACATCCCATAGATACTCTCTGACTAAAAACCTTATCATCACTCCTAGACTGTTACATTAACTGTTAGTCACTGGTCACCCTTTCTCTTCTCAGTCTCTTGCCATGCTGTTGAGGCCAAATTGCCTGCTCCCCTCCAATGGAGGCACAGACCAAGATCTGCTTTAGAGTCTTCCATGTGCTTGGATTGTGGTTGCTAAGTTCCATTCCCACTAAAAGAAAGGAAACATCCTTAGAGCAGTCACTAATTCCATGTTGGTTTAAGAAATGTATATGATGAGTCTGGAATATCTTATTATATCATATATCAATGATGCTTTTAAAGACTACCAGGCTCCTATCACAGAAACTCAAAACCACTTAATAAGGATCCCATGGCCAAAAATGGAACAATTTGAGCATCAGTAAGGATAATTGCAGTATTAAATCACATAGTTTAAACTCATGAGTTCATATTGATACCAGAAACAAAACAATGATAACACAAAACTTCATTGATCTCCACTGGGAGATTCTAATAAACCAACACAATGTTTTGAAAAATAGAAAGACTTAAGTATTATTGATTAATTGATCTTATTTTGCTTTTATGAGGTATAACACGGGTTGATCAATTATTAAATAACTAGAGGCCCAGTGCATAAATTTGTACACCAGTGGGGTCCCTTGGCCTGGTCTGTGAGATTGGATTGGGCCAAAACCAGCTCTTGACATTCCCCAAGGGGTTCTGTATTGTGAGAGGGCTCAGGCCAGGCCGAGGGACCCCACTGGTGCATGATTGGGGCCTGGGAGGGACACGGGAGGTTGGCCAGATGGGGAGAGATCGCGGGAAGGCTCCAGGGTGTGTATGGCCCATCTCACTCAGTCCTGATCAACCGGATCCCAGCAGCAAGCTCACCTACCAGTTGGAGCGTCTGCCCCCTGGTGGTCGGTGCACATCATAGCAAGCAGTTGAGTGGCCTTAGCATATCATTAGTATATTATGTTTTTTTGGTTGGACTGATGACTAGACACTTTGCATATTAGGCTTTTCTTATATAGGATGGGATGGCCGAGTAAATGAAGATGGCACAGTAAAAATAAAATATCACCATATTACATGACCTAATGAGGTAGTAGATTTTGACACTGACTATCAGTGGCTGTCAACATCATGAAGTATGAAATAACCAGATTCTATATACCAGTATATTTCCCAATGGAGAAACACACTATCCCTTATAAAAAAAAAAAGTGTGCCACATTGAAAGGAAACTACATCTATCAAGCTTCCACATCCAATAACCGAGTGATAGGGAGCACAGAGGACCAAGGAAAATGTTAAATAACACCACAGGAATAAAGTCAGCAAACTCCAGACTATAGAAAATTCTACAGGATAAACAATGTGGTTTCTTCAACAAATAAACTGCAAAGGAAAAAAAAAGAGCAAGGATGAAAGATTGGGGGTAGCACGGGGAAGTACATATCGATTAAAAAGACTAAGAGGCATAGCAATTGTGAACTTTTATAGATCCCGAATCAAATCTGAACTGTAAACATAAATGGTGGCATTATGAGACAATTATGAATTTAATCCTTGGCTAGATATTTGATTATATTAGGGCATTATTTTCAGCATGATAACAATGTATCCCATATGTTTTCAACTAAAGTCCTTATTTTTTAGAAATACATATGTTTATATTTAGATAAGAAATGCTATGATACCTAGGATTTGCTTCAAAATAATGTGGGAGTGAGACAATAGATAGGGTTATTAGGAAAAAAAAACACATTATTGTGAGTTAATTCTTGAAACTGAGCAGAGGGAACACAGGGATTCATTAAACTATTCTCTCCCATTTTATAGATGATTAAAATTTTCTATTATAAAAAATGTTGTAAAAACAACATTCCAGATTTTCCCATTTCTTCCAGAAATAAGTCCAAACTCCTTAGCAGGTGGCTTTAGATCTGAATTGGACACAGAACCAAAGAAAGAAGGTACAGATAATTATGGTCTGAGAGGCTGGAGAAGCATATGGGTCATTCTTACTTGGGAAGTCTTCCCAAAGACAATAACCCCTGCCACATATCTTCAGGCTCCTGGCCATGCCAGCTTTCATTCTAGAGCTTCATACTCCTTCATTCTCTGCCACCAAAACTCTTCATCCAGCAGGCTCAAATTTCCCCTGAAGTTGTTTGCAGGTGTTAGTCCCAACAGAATTCCAGCTTTTGGAGGGCAGGGATCCTTTCTTAGTCTCATATCCCTCCTTCCCATGGTATGAGTGCACACACTGTAGGTGCTCAGTACTTTTTGAATCAGACTTAGATAACTGAGGCTCAAAGATGTGGGCCCCAAGGTCTCCCAGCTCATGAGTAGCTGACCTTGGACTAAAAATCTCAAGTACATAGGAATATAACTTCGAAGTCTCCAAAACCCATTCAGCATTGTGCACCACACTCCTCCCCTTCGGGGTTTCTGAGGAAAAGAACACATTAATTTAGAGTAGCAGAAAGTTATTTCTCTATTGCCATGCTGGCATGTGGAGAGCATAGAGTCCTCAGGCCTTGTACAAATGTGTTTTGATAGTGGACAGAGGCCTGGGAGCTGGACTCGGACGGGATAAGGAGTTGCGATGTGAGAGGCACCATGACTGCGCTGGACTCCCACAGGCCACGGAGAAGCACAGAAAGGAGAGGAGATCCATGCAGCCTGTTTCATGTGGTAATAGATGAGTACCACGTGGGAAATCCGAAAAGGAGCTATACTGGCTTTCCAGACAAGTTTGCTCTCTTTGAGCAATCACCCTTACCTGCACATCTGTATGAAAGAATAGTTCACTCCAGATAAGTGAATCCAGTAACGATTGCCTTTTAAAGGACCCACAGGTAGAAAGAAGTGTGCCCTCCTGCATAGAAAGGGAACACCTTCTCCTGTCCCCTCGGTTACCCAGCAGCAGGGGCTGCCAGGAATTAAGTGTCTGGTCCCCAAACAGTACTCTCTCCAGACTGCTGACAACTGCCTGCTCCCGCTGAACAATGTCAGCCTGCCAAACTCAGATACATATAGACTAGCTACTGTCTTCATTTCCTAGGGTTGTTGTAAAAAATTACCACAGACTTGGGAGGCTTAAAACAACAGAAATTTGCCTGGCCTGGTGTGGCTCAGTGTTCGAGCATCAGTTCGTTCCAGGTTTGATTCCCAGTTCCGGTCAGGGCACATACCCAGGTTGGGGACTCTATTACCAGTAGGAGGCATGTAGGGGGCAGCTGATCAATGATTCTTTCTCATCATTGATGTTTCTCTCTCTCCCTCTTTCTTCCTCTCTGAAATAAATAAAAAAATATATATTTTAAAAATATATTTTCACGCCGAAGCCGGTTTGGCTCAGTGGTAGAGCATCGGTCTGTGGACTGAAGGGTCCCAGGTTCGATTCCAGTCAGGGGCATGTACGTTGGTTGCGGTCACATCCCTGGTAGGGGGTGTGCAGGAGGCAGCTGGTGGGTGTTCCTCTCTCATCGATGTTTCTGGCTCTCTATCTCCCTTCCCCTCTGTAAAAAATCAATAAAAATATCTTAAAAAATAAATTTTAAAAAATATATTTTCTGTGTTTTAATTAAATACATCTGGGTAACATTGATTAATAACATCTAGTTATTAGGTATACAACTATTACTGGATGTAGGACATAGGAGGTCACAAGGATCTTTCATGGAAAAATGTCAAAATAATGACATTCAGGTACAGTGGATATCTGTTTGCCAGTAGTGTGTGTGTGTGTGTGTGTGTGTGTGGTATGTATATACATGTATATTTGTGGGTAGGATGTGTGTTTCCCTTCTTTCTTACCTGCTTCCTCCCTATTAAAATAATTAGAAGAATTTAAAAAGGAGGAGACCAGTGGCATTAGAATGAATGGCTTTTTCAGAGAAATACATTCAGTGGATTCATACATTTTCTGGAATATCTAAAATTCATCTCTCCCTTCCCATAAAAAAGCAAGTATTCTATACATTAATAGCTATATCATTTATACCTCTGTCTTCTGATTAGTAAGTAGGATGTTTATTAGGTGGAACATGAATACTTATTTGGTTCTGTAGTTATCTACTTAATGGTGTTTTGTTTTTTGGGTGTTTTTTGTTGTTGTTGTTGTTTTTTTTTTTTTAATCATAGCTTTCCTTATAAGTTAGAGTGAAAGTTAACATTTGAAATTCCTTTCCCCGGGGGAAATATAATTTCACTTATTAGATTTAATGGCTTAGATAGCTTTGCTTATAAAAGCAAGAGAAATAGCCAAAGAAAAGCAAGAGGTCTATTGTCTAAAGCCTTTATTGATTTGGGTTATTCTTAAAGGATAAAAAAAATTTAAGTTCTTATACCAAAACCAAAGCTGCTTGATGAGAACAGAGTTCATGCTGAGATAAAAAGTTACAAAGCCAGAGAACAGCCTCATTATATGTTTTAAAATTCCAGGGAGAACTATTGTTTTGCCAAAGCAATGTGGTAAGACAGCCTGGGACCCAACATCGGTGCCCAGGAGACTAGGAGTAAAAAGCTTTAGAAGCTTTGAACTTAAAAAAAAAAATTAAGATTAAAGGAGTTAATCAGGAAATCTGAGGTTATATAAGGGTGAGCAGGTCAACCAGCTCATATGTCTGGTTTGGGGCACATACTTGCAATGAGCAAACTTTTCCATGGAAGATTGTACTTTATGATAATTCTTCCAGAATGAAAGGAGTGACAAGAAACATTAAAATTTGAAAAGTGATCCCCACCGCCACCGACATCTGAGAGCATCCTGGCCTCTCCAGGGACATCCAACAGAGGATAGCTCATGAGCCAGCTGGGGCTCGAACCCCGAAGGGACAGGCGGGAAGAAGCAGGAAAGTGGGTCACATTTGGTGAAACAGTCTGTCTGCCTTGGCAAGTCAAACTGGCCTGGCGGCCTCGAGACCTCCTCTCTAAAGGTGACATGGCTGATGCTCAGACTCTGCATGGCAGTGGGGGCAGGAACTAGACTTGGATCTGGAATACAGGCTCTGAAGCTCTCAGGCTCAATCACCACACTATAATCTTCTCAACATTAGTGGGAAGAGGTCATTCACTATTTAAGCAAGAGCCACTTAGGAAACAAACAATAAAACAATGACAACAAAGGCTTTCTAAGATGGTATGTTGAAGTGACAGGAGTTCTAAGGAAATGACCCAACTTCTTCTTGACTTAACCAGGGATGGGTGTCTAAGAAGGCACATAAAACTCTAAGTAGGGAGACAGAGTTCATTGACACAAACCAGCTGTTACCTCATAAGACTTTGCTAGTCAAAGTGACACCATTTACATGGTTATTCTGGTCAAACTTTAGTGACACTAGTAGCTTAGATTTGAAAAGGCACCTGTATTCTTTACAGAGCACTCACGGCAAGGTTTTGAACAACCCACATTTGCCCTGTGTTTGACTCAGAATGCCCAACAACAACAAAATGCTGTTATTTTGACAGTACACAGAATGTGTTGTGTAGCTTGGACCTTGCTGTAAACTCAATGGTTTACCTGCTCATTTTCTTTTCACTTGTGAAGCTGATAGCCTGTTCTAGCATGGTGTACAGAAAACACGAACAAACCCCACTTGCAGGAGAGCATTTTCTGCTGGTTGTCATGACAGTGAATAAGTGGCAGGCACCATGTCCCGTCTGCGATGAGAATGTGGGTCCTTATCACCTGGACTCCTAAATGTGAGAATTATAATGTGTATGCATTTTCTTGACTTTATTTTTATGAAAATATAGTTTCCTTAGCATCAGACTTAAGGAACACTAGATTTTTCTTTTTGATGAGGTATTTGGCAGAACATACCATAGTTGATTGGCTGGGAGTTGTGTAAATTCAGAAAACCTAATTAATTTGTTAGATCAAAATTCGTCTAAGAATTTAAGCTTAACCCCTGGCTTATAAAATATCCTTCTATCGATAAAAGCATTAGCAGTTTGTCTTTAAATGGGACATTGGATTACCTCAGTCTGTGCTTCCTTGCTACTGGTACACAGCATCCTTTCAAAATGGAAATCAACTTATGGTATAAAAAATGGATGCAATATCCCTAAGCTTGTCTTGATTTAATAGGGATGACGAATTCAATGTTCTAGTAAATAAAATATTCCAAATAACTAAGCTTTCTCTATATAATGTGTGTTTTCACTTTTCAATAAAAATGGAAATAAAAACATATTTAAAACTATATTTAACATTTATGGTAAGGTCACTGATAAACTCCATGCTTGCATCTGTCATCTATTAAACAAGAATATTAAATCAGATAGGTTTTAATATTAGCTCTTTATGATCTAAAACAGATTATTAACCTGAGATCAGCCAAAACATAGATGACCCATAAATGAGCACCAGTAAGTCCATGACACACTGAAATTGTATCCAAATTTGCATGTATGTACTTATGTGCCTTTTTCCAGTACTGGAACCCCAATAAGGTTAAGAACATCTAACATTCATTCTGCAAGAATTTGATCCTTAAATGATTCACTTTTTCTTTGAAAAGTCATAAGGTTCCTCAGGAGGGTCTGGTACTTATGGGTGTCCTTACACTAACAGTAGTACCAGCTCAAGTTTATTTGGGCCGTGGCTTTCAATCTATAGGCTTCTCTTGCAAAGAGCAAAGGCATAGCTTGTTCTTTCAAGTTGTCGATAAGGAAATGGGGTTGGGGACAGAATGGCTCAGGATGTGTCACTGAGGCTGTCAGTGAGAGCCCTGGGAGTCTGTCATGGGTGTTTTTACTTCCTGATCTGGTGTTCTTTCTATTATAGTCTGTTATGTAGTATGCCTTTGAAGCTACATTTTAATGCACACAGCTGAGTATTTTGGAGGCAATTTTGTTAGTTAAGGTCTTTAAACTCTTAGACCCCAAGAACATTGATCCAAAATTAATCAGATTCAGCCTGGCTGAGCGTGGCTCAGTGGTTGAGCTTCAACCCAGGAACCAAGAGATCATTGGTTCGATTCCTGGTCAGGTCAGGGCACATTACCCAGGTTGTGGATTTGATCCCTAGTGGGAGGCATGCAGGAGGCAACTGATCAATGATGTTTCTCTCTCATTGATGTTTTTATCTCTCTATCCCTCTTGTTCCTCTCTCTCTAAAAATCAATAAAAACATATTTTTAAAAAACAAAATTAATCAGACTAGTGGCAAGTATGAATTTCAATTTAAAAATGGAAAATACTGTGTTGGCCAGTGGGGCTCTGTTTGAACATCGTTCCATGCACTGAGAGTTCACCTGTTAGACTTCCAGTCAGGGCAAATGCCCCAGTTGCCAGCTTGATCCCCTGAAGAGGGCATGCAGGAGGAAGCAGATCAATGTTGCTCTCAATCTCCCCCCACCCTTTTCTCTCTTTCTAAAAATTGATAAAAACATACTTTAAAAAAAGAATAAAATTAGAAAATATAACCCTGGACATACATTTTTTTTCAAGGCCCTTGCTCCTTAAATTCTAATAAGAACATTTGAATAGCACCTTGTATTTCCCACAGAGGTTTCAGGTACAAAACGACCCTCAATCCTCACAAGCTATTGACAGTCCGCTAGTATTCCCATTATGTAGATGAAGAAAGTCAAGACTCCTAGGAGTGAGGGCACATGTCCAAAACCACAAAGAAAAGGGCAGAGCCAGAACTCAATGCCAATCCCAGCTTTGCACCTGTTCACTTGACCATAGCTGTCTCTACAATGTTCTTAGGACACCAAGGGTAGAGAAAGGGTGCCCAGGCTGGGAAATGCGTTGTCAGGTAAGACCATTTTCATAGACTCAAAAGTTGAAGAGGGAGCTGTGACCAAAAGAAATTCTACAGTAAGATAACAGTGCATTTCCTGGAGTCTAGATTTGAAGGACAGATGTATTTCTAAACAGCTCTGAGACTGGAAATCCTCCAGATTTCTGGAGGAAAACTACTGAGACTGAAATCTTCCCTGGTTCTAAATGCAACCCATAACTTCTTACAAAAGCAAAAAGTGTGGATTTGCTTAGCCTACTTCAAAGCAGGGGGACTATGAGAGAGATTTAGGACAAGAAAGGCTATTGTTGCTCTCTATGTCTTACTGGCTTTGTGCAAATTCCATAGGATTCAAAAACCCAATAATTATCCTATTATCTTTTGCCAACGATAAAGCTTTTTCCTAGGCAGTTCTACGACATTAAGTAGCTGGCAGAGATGTTTATATGATCAGTCTGTGCTGAAGGCACATTATAATGCACTGGAAGATGCATGATTTATGTATTCTGATTTCCATCTCTAAGAGATTTACAACGGGGCATAGATATATAAAATAATAGAGTGTTTTGCTAGTACAAGGGGAAAAAACACTCAAATGCAGCTAGTCTGATTCTATCACCACAAGTGGTAGAGGAGCAGCTCAGACAAGTTCTCCTTCCACAGCTGCAAACAACAGACATACCTCGATGTAGTGTGTGTGGGTAGGGTGCGGGGAGGATGAGAAGAGATAAAACACTTCTATTCTTGTATGCATAGCCCATGGACACGGACAATAGGGCAGTGAAGCCCTGGGGGAGGGAGGAGGGACTAGATGGAGAAGGGTGAAAGGGGGAAAAAATGGGAGATATCTGTAATACTATCAACAATATAAATTATATATTTTTTTAAAAAGTACTTGGATTTGGGGTCCATGACCCTACTTTTAAATACAACTATACCATTTAGCAGATAAAGGAAAGGGTAACTAACATTAAATCTAATAAGGTGCCAGCATGTGTTAGGCTCCTTACAGACATTTCCTTATCCGGCTGTTCAGCAACTCTGAAAGATTGGTATTACTGATCTCTATTTCCAAATGAGAAAATAGAGTCTTAAGGATGTCTGATAGTTAGTCCAAATCCACGGAGCTAATGGCACTCAAATTTGAACTTAGATATCTCTAAACCCATTAAACCCATGCTCATTCTATTATTTAGGGCTTCTTTTCTGGACTTCACTGTCTCTGTCTATAAATTTGATCACTCAGCACACCTTTTAGGATTGTTGGAATACAAAAGAATAATCTGCCCAGAAGCGTCTTGATACACACAGGAAATCTTCCTCAAATTGTGTTTCTCTTCCTATACTTTGCTCTGATAAAGTTCTGATTTTGTTTCTTTGTTGGTTTGTTTGTCGGGTTGATTGCTTCGGGTTTTGTTTTGTTTTGTTTAGATTTGGATCTAGCTTAACTCTTTTTAAAATGCAGAAGCAAAAAGTTGCCTCTAAACAGAGGTGCTTCTATGACTTTAGAGAACGGGGAAGGGAGATAACTTTTTGTTCTTCTGTTTGTGTCTGGGGTGAAGAACTGCAGGGCGGGGAGTGGGATGGTCTTGTTCTGCTCCCAGGGAGAATGTGAGGAGTGTGCAGGTGTCTCTTTACTGCGCTCGTAGGCCTTGTGCGTAACTTTAACATCCCTCATAAAGCAGGCGAGTCCCATTGTTGTGGGAGGAGTTGAGGCAGGATCACGACCAAGCTGCACCCTGACGGATCTACAGTATTTCTGAGTGGCCTCTGTTAAGGCAGGCAGGTAGCCCAGAGCACTGCCATGTCCTGGGGCACTGGAAAAGTGGACAGAACTTCACCAGAATTAGGAGAAACTGGCAGTATTTCCTTGCCTGTAAATGACAGCCTGTTTTCAGAGCAGCTGGGGAAGAATTACTAGTCTCAGAAATAATTAATTATTTCTGTATGTATGCATGTATTTCACTTTGCTCCCTACCTGAAGGCCCTGGAGCCCTCTGCTGACAGATAATGAACTATCAAATGATAATGAACCACCTACATGGCACGTACCAGGGAAAATGGAAAACATCCAGATAAGCCAGAGTGATTGAAAACAGGTAGTGACTCTTAATCTCAGAATGGTATTTTGATATTTTCGTTCAACAGACATTGACGCAGCACCTTCTTTGAACTGGGGGGTATGAAACAGTGATTGAGTCATATACCTCCTCTGGAATGCACTCAGGGTCTGGTGGGAGAACAGACTTGCAAACAAATCCTATAACACAGCTTGGTGGGCTCTGTGTGGGAGGTCTGAGTGAAGTGGAGTGGGGACCCTAAGCAGTCAGGGTAACTATTTTGCCTGATGGAGGAGGGGTATTTGAGTTAGTTTTTAAGAGGTAAATAGAAAGTTGCCAAGCAAAGAGAAGGAGGAGAGGGAGGGCATCCTAGGATGTTGCATGTGCCAAGGCCCAGTGTCCACAACAAGGGATTGTGAGAAATCCATGAGGCACAGCCATAAGACAATGAGACCAGGAACCAAGCTTGGGGCAAGGGTGAAATATGTGGGCTCTGGAATATGCTAGTCAATGGGCTCAAGTCCTGGCTCTGCTACTTCTAGAATGGGACTGAATGGCTCAGTCGCTATTGCTGAGGGTTGCTATGAGCATTAAATCAAAATAGCCCTTAGCCCAATTCTAGCACTAGTAGCACGCAGTAAATGTCAACTCTTAGTAGTATTTGTGGCGGCAATAATTAGTTGTGCAATGAAGTCAATAACTAAGAACATGAGTAGTGTTTTTAAAAGAGAGAGATCTAGAACAGAGCTGTCCGATAAAACTCGCTGTGATGATGGAGACGTTCTCTGTTTGCACCATCTAGTTCAGCAGCCATAGCTGAATGTGCCTATGGAATATTTGAAATATGACTAGTTCAACTGAGAAACTGCTCTTTTAATTCTAATTTCATTTAAATGGCTACCTGTGCCTGCTGGCTACTATACTAGACCGTGGGGGTCTAGAGTCATGGAATTATAAAATTGAATTATGAGAGATCTTCGAGGTAGATTTAAAGTTTTCACAATCTCCCCAACCACTGCCATTTTGCAGATATGGAAATGGAGGCTCAGAGAGGGAAACTGACCTGCTCAGGACCACACAGTTAGTTAATGGCACACCAAGCACTAGAACCCAGCAGGTCTTCTGACTCGGTTCTTACTGTCCTGAAGTCTGACTGGGAACGTTCACTTTAGAAAGTCCCCTTTGCCCAAGCATCGTAGGTCCTTTTGGCCACCTCCTCTTTCCCCGCCAGGCACACTTCTGCTCCTTTTGTTTCTAATACATAGGCTGCATCCAGTAGGTCCCCATGAATCCAAAACTCATTGACAGGTACTTTAGTTCCTAGTTTTGACAAATGCTAATGGGGAACATTGTGTATTGGCAGCAGCTCGGTTAGTACAGCCATTGTTTTCATAACTAGTACTTTTTGTTCTTGTTCTATTATTATTTTTTGTTACTTTGCCTGGGTATTAAACCGAAGAATCAACAAAAAATACCAAGTTTTTTTTTACACTATTTACAAAACATGAACCCAGATTCTGTATTGGAATTTTGAGGAGATTAAACCACTTGACAGAATTATTAGTTAAGGAGGGATGATCAGTTGCAGACACAAGTCTTTGCAACAACCAAGTAGTTAGTTATCCTTGAACCCAGAGGCAGATAAGCTGAAGGGACTATCATGGTGTCCAGTCTACAAATATAGGCCTTTCCTTTTCCTGTAGGGAGAAGCCCCCACCTTTATCTGCGGCAAACCCTGGTGAGGAATGGCACGTGGTGTCAGGGAGCTGAGCTGTGGGTTTGTTGCCTCATTCTTGTCCTTGCAAACAGATACTGTAACACAAGGGACGTGGCTGTGTGTGTGGATACTATAACCTGAGACGTGGCAGTGGGTGTGTAAGCACAGGGTGAACAGCTAGGGAGGCGGGACAGGTTAGTTAGCATTTATTCACACCGTGCTCTTTCACGAAGCATAGGAGGTACTAACACTTGTCCTCCCGAGCCGTCTCACCACAGCCTATATGAAGGACAGCACTTGGACATGGTCTTAACCTGGCTCTGCATGAGTGCTGAGGTCATACAGGTCTCTATGCTGCACACACACTGGCCTCTGCAGCTCTTAGAACATTCCAGTAGGCCTTTTCAGCCTGAGCTGTGCTTTTCATAGTCAGTGTAGTTAACTCTTACTCATCCTTCAGATCTCCTATAAATGTTAGTCCTTCTGATAGCATTCCCTAACCCTTACTCTAAAAGAGTAAATCAGCTCCTATTAACACCCTGAAAAAAAGGAGAAAAAAACACCCTTCAGATTATATTACACACACACACACACACACACACACACACACACACGAGTAAGTCTCATTTCATCCTTCCTTGATGTTTTCATTATGATTCTTGGCATAATTCTTAAAATGATACCTTGTTTTTATGATTATGTGTTTAATATCTATATCCTTAGATCAGTAATTTTCAACCTGGTGTTTTATATGATTTTTAAAACATGTAATACCTGACTCTTTTGGTCCTGGGCACTGACCCTTAGATTGTCAAATAAAAAATAACAGTAGCCAACACAACAATAGCCACCCAGTGTCAATGAATCAAATTATACCTATGATTTGTTAGATAGGAAAAATATATGTATATATATTGGTGTGCTTCAAGATTTTAGTAATTAGTTTATGTGTGCCATGAGATGAAAAAGGTTGAAAATCATTGCCTTAGTTTATAGATTCTACGAGGGTAGGGATTATGTCTGTTTTATTTATCCTAGAATCCAGTCCAGTTCCACAAACTTAGTAGGAGATTAGCTAATATTTCTTGAATTCAAACATAAGTGAAGAACTGTGTGATAGAACTGTAACATAGCTTATTTAGCAACAATATACAAAGAATAATTTTTGTTGAGTGAGTAAATGAATGAGAACTCTAGATTAATTTTTGCCTCCCTGGGAAGTTTAGAGATCGAGCTACCTACAAACCATTTAGGACACAGAGAAGGAGGAGTGAGTGGAAAGCAACTAAAGCAGTGTGATAATTGAATTTGTGTGTGCCTTGTAAACATGGCTTTGAAGAAAGCTGATATTGAACCTTTAGGCAAAATAAGCTTCTACTCACCCATCCTGCTGCCTAGTTACTGGGGCTGAGACAATTTGCCTTAATTCTACAGTTTGTCTTGCATGGGTGGACTTTGTGTTGAAGCCATTTCTCATCTGATAGACTGTGAGTAAAAAAGATTTTAATAAACCTTCTTTAATATAAAAGGAAAAAATTATTTGTGATAGAAAAACGTGTTTCTTATTTATTATCCCCAGAGACTTTTGTGCAGGTGGGTCTTCAAAGGGGCCTTTGCTGAACCAGATGGTGGGTGCAGAGATGCATTAAAGAGTTGGGTGTATCTGGGGTACAGATGGATTGGAGTTGATGGGCACAGAGGCTTTCTGGGCAAGTGGAAGACTCATGAGATTACCTTCCTGTGGAAGAAGGCGGAACACTGATACTGGTGGGGGTTTTCATTAACTTGTGCTGTTATTTACCATGCAACTATCCTCCCTACCCTCTACCACTTTCCATCGTGAAATCTTCAATAAAGCCTCTACCTAATACTTTGGATGTGAATTTCCCTTTGGATAGCTATGGAGTGTGAAGGGTCTTGCTCTAACATTAACAAGCAAAAAGCTGCCATATTTGCAACGCTCGGAACAATAAAAATAATCCCCAAAATAGGGTCATGTGATAAAAAGGACACCTCACTTCTGTGGCATTTTCCCCCAAAACCCCAGAACCCCATTCTCATGAGAAAATACAAGCAGACTTAGTTTGGGGGACATTCTCCTAGACAGCTGGACAGTATTCCTCAAGACCAGCAAGATGATTACAGCAAAGATGGAGACCAGGGAGACAGGAAGACGGAATGCAAGGTGGTCCCTGAATTGGTTTCTGGGACAGACAGAGGACACTAATGGAAAAACTGACGAAATCCAAGGAGAGTCTAACTAGTCATAATTGTAATTAAGTTTAAAGGTTTAATTAATAGTAGTGTAATAATGCTGATTTCTTAGTTTTGACAAAAAAAAAAAAATATTAACAGGGGGAAGGGGCCTGAGTGAGGGGTCCATGGAAGCTCTCTGTACTATCTCTGAAATTTTTCTATGAACCTAAAACTATCCCAAAATAAATAGTTTATTTACAGGTAAAACCTCATTACTAAAATAGCCCATGTTTTCTGTAAATCTAAAACCATTCCAACATAAACAGTTTATTTAAAGGTGAAACCTCAAAACTAAAATAGTCAGTGTTGGCTGCTTGCTAAACTAGTGGGCAAAGCAAGTGAAATAATGACTAAAGTTTTTCTTTGAAACAGTTTCTTTAAACCAAGAAATCGCCAAAAGGGAAACTGAAGCTCCCTGCTGAGCAGACAGTGACATCTGTTGTTACCAATGCCTTGACCTTTGGCTCCTCTTGCAGCACAGCCATCACTGAGGGAGAAAAGATCGTTCTGACACTTGTGACAAGGGTAAGGGAGATTTATTCAAGACTCTTGCAATAGAAGTGCCAAGACCATCACAATAAAGGAGGGAGCCTGGGCTCAACTCTGAACCCAGCAAAGACATGTGGGCATTTATAGCCAAGGAGCAGAATGAGGGGGTCAATGTATGGAAAATTATGAAGAGGAGACATCAAAGGTAGGGGGATTCTTGCTAAACTGACTTAGTGGGAATCTTGCAGAAAGGAGGCCAAGGACATACAGCATGAAAGGTGGGGGATGAAGAACTTGGTCAGGTATTAAAAATGATCAGATATCAAGGTGTGTGTGTGTGGGGGGGGGGGGGGGGGCGTGGTTTCTCACTAAACTGACTTGGCAGAATTCTTGCTAACATTGGGCTGGGGCAAAGACAACATTGAGAGAGGAAAGGGGACCTCAAGGTCAAAGCCTAGAGGAGGGCTCACAGGACCCTAACTAATGTTGGCTTAAGGGGAGCCTTTATCATCACCAGGCACACTAATTCCATTGGAGTGGCGTCTCTGCTACCAGCCTTGCTTGATTCGTAGCCCGATGATTTTGGATGCATCTGTAATCTTGGCATGTTGTAGCCCAACAGCAGATTCCACCTGTGATTTCACATCCAGCATCTGGATCTTGGCCACTAACATTGCCAGGTTAATGTTACACGAGCCAATCTCTTCCTAAATTGATTGGCTGGTGGACCTGGATTCAGCAAGCTTTGAGGATTTGGCCTGCACTTCTGCAGATGGCTTGGTACCTGCCACCCACCAGGAAGTTCTTTCCCATGGCAAGAGTCCTTTTTTTTTTTTTCCCCCCCAGTCAAAAGATCCTTAGGGAGAGGTAAGAACTTTACAGAGTACAAACACAGGCCCCATAAATCTGCTAGGTCAGGTGAAGAAGTACTACACGAGGGCTGTATTTCCCTGTCCATTACATTTGTTCACAGTATACATCCAGGTGTCCAGGGCTTTTCAAAAATTGATAAGCTCTGTCTCTCCTTTACATTCCTCTTGGTGTAGAATGACATAGTTGTTCGTCATTTATTATATATAGGTCTCCGTACTAGTCGTGTCTCTCCATGTAAAGCCAAGTGATAAAATGAGGACAGCCAGGCAATTTCAAGCAGAACCAGTTTGGGTTTTTGGCCTGTATTCTGACCTAAAATTATCTTCACAATAGCCCTAGTTCTCCAGCTGGCTCTGGCTGTGGGGCACCTTAGGGCTCCGTCTGCAACAAGACAGACTGTATCACGGGGAGCATTTGAGGGGACAGCTTGTGGGGGATGGATGACGGAGGTTGACATTGGCACATGCATGGACTGAATTGGTGAAAACGTAAATTCAAAGTAGTACCCTTTTTTTTTTTTGGTTTCTGTTCCAAAAACAATTTCACGAGCTAACATATTTTGACTCGCTCAATTCCTTAAATAAATTCTGAAGGGACATGGAAGGTCATAAAATCCAACCAAATTCATGTCTACTTGTAAGGTCCTCCTGTTCTGCTGTTATTTAACTTGTGGTTTTTCCTCCAGGGTATATTAATATATGGAGAAGGTGAAGGAGTTGCTAGAATATTGGGCAAAATGTAGACATTATTAAGCAACTTGCTGACAGATTGTCAGCTAATACCCAACACTTTGGTGGTCACTTGAGCATCCCACCAGCCCAGTAAATAAAACAAAAGTCACAGGATTCCGATGTCTTGAAGGACTGACAAAGATATATAAGAGTTACATTATTTTTGAAGTATTTTCAAGGTTGTGTCCCCCCCTTCTTTTCATTTTCCTTCTTGCAAAACTCTTTAATTTTAACGCCATCTCTTAGCCAGCTTTCAAAATAAAATTGATGTATATCTATGACTTCATTTCCTTTCAGCTGTTTATAATATTTAAGGACAAGCCAACCATAATTTATTTATAGAATTTGATCCCATTTCTGTTTCTCTATTTTGTCTCCTAGAAAGCACAGGAAAATAGCTCTAAATATATCAGAAAAATTAGACATTGAACTTTACTTTCCCTCAAATGCTACAAATAAAATTAGAGCATTTGTCTCAAGAAAAATTAAGGTAGAGAATACTGCATCATTTGGAAATCAGATTACTAAAACATCAGGTCTACATAATTAAGTTTGTACAGGTCAGGAAATAAGAAAGTCAATTTATTCTGGTTTCATGCCCCACCCTGTATGTGAGTACTGTAATAAGGCTTTTATTCTTCCTAAATTTCATACCATCTCAACCTCAAGTGAGATTTGAAATTTGTACATGCCCTACCCTAATTATTTGTCAGTGTGTATAGAAGAAGGAAAAGAAGGGAAAATGATACTGGCACTTAAATGAACTGAAACAATAATTAATGTGAAACCAGCAACCATCCCCTTGATAGGGTTTTGCTCATTTTTCCTCCATTTTTTTTCCAGAACAAAAGAAGTAATTTTTCCTTTTGATCATTTATATCTATCTCCCCATTACTCACAGGTAGCAAAATACATGATGTAGTTTCATTGGACAGAATTAAAAGCTTAAGTTTGGGAAGGTGTCAGACTTGTATCCTAGAAACGCATACCGATCAGTAAGATCTTTGGTTTCTGTTCATTCTCAGAGTAGAGGTGTTTTCTAATATTTAAGAAATACTGTGATACATTGAAAATGTTTCCAATTACATGGCTAATGGTGTCATTCCAATGTCACTGCCCTATGCCAGAGCATAGAAGCCTGAGACTCTGGGGATAGAACTTGGATGTTGCTTAATTTTATAGCATCACCACGTGGTTCTAATGTATAACCCAGAAGTGAAAAACATAGTTGTAACAAGATTTCTTTGTAGCAGAAGAAAAAAAGAAATGCAGTGAAAGACAATTGTAGATTATGAGCTGGCTTGCCGAAGTGGTTCATGTTCACAAATAGAGTAATCTTCCAGACAGAGAACCAGACTAGACTGAGTACAGGCACACAGTGATCCGTGTTTAGGCTGCCAGCCTCTCATTGCCTGTAGATATCAACAAGATAGCCATGGGGTGTGTGCACAGGGCTTCTCCTGCTCATGAGGGAGAGACTGAGGAAGAGCAGCTGACATCCTCCTGCTGTCTGTCTCACTTTCAGGAGTGCCCGGAGGGGCCCCAGCGCATAGGCCCCTCGTGGTGCTGTTGGGAGGTCCAGGGCCCTTTCCTGGCTGTGTTAGGTGGCTTCAAGTGTGTTTGCAATCATTTGGAAGGAAAGCACAAACCTACACTCCGACTTAATATACAAGAAGAGACTTAAATGCAGGGAGCATAGCACAACACCCAGAATGTCACATCATCCAGTTTGTTGACATACAAGCACCAATCTGAATCGCCACCCCCATTTTACCCAGGCTAGCACATGTGTCTCGCCTTCCAGATTCCCATGGCCCTCCACAGCCAGAGGAAGACAGAGAGGGCAGACGGCCCCACACGTCATTCCAAGAGGGAAGTACCCATCTTCCTTGTGAAAACAGCCAGTATCTCAAGAGAAGTGATGCGTTCTCTCAAGCAACTGATCTGAAGGCACAGCTCTGAGAGTGGTTCCTTTCTTCATGAAGCTGGGAACACACACACACACTCACAGTCAGAACACCAGACGGTGGCATGATGGAACCAGATACCTCGTGAGAAGGCCATGCCTTTGTTCCAAGGAGCCCAGCCGCTCCTTGTTCCTTCTCTGCTGAGTGCTCTTCAGCACCTTGCTATCAGGCTGTGGGCAACAGAGGGTGGCCAGGGAGCATCGGGGTTTTGTTTCCACAGTTTTTTGAGAACATAATGAATCACACTGTCATCTTAAGATCTGTGGGCTGAGCTCCAAGGCTGCTAACGGGTCAAATGAATATGGATGCGACTTTATTCTATTGTCCAAGTCATCGGCATCCTCAGAAAACAAGACATTTCCCAGCCAGAGGATCAGTGTCCTCGAACCTGTGATCCAGGGGCCAAGTGCTCTGAGTAAAAGCATGATTGTCCCCACAAAAAATTAGAGGCCATGCCTACCTCCCTAAGTTAAACTTAGAAGTGACAGTATGTGGACAAGAGGTGCCTAGCATCTGGGGCACCAGCCAGATGAAACATTCCAGATCATTCTCTGCCAAGCCTAATTAGTGTCCTGATGCCAGCCTGGCCAGAGGGGGCACTGCAGAGGGGGCTGTGCTCTTGTGTGGCCTTGTCCATCCTCTCAAGGCTGGGGGGTTTCTGGGCCACTTGGAGCTAGAGAGTTCACATGACAGCCACCAGAGCATTTGGTGACAGGCCTAGCATTTGGTGGCACAGGAGTTGTGGAGAAATCTTAGCATGCTAGCTTTGGTGTGGAGAGAAGAGCTAGGAAATAAAATTGTCCTTTCCTCTCTCTCACTTTCCAGTAAGTCTAGATCAGGGGTAGGGAACATTTTTTTTTTTTTGCCAAAGGCCATTTGGATATTGATAATATCCTTCTCAGGCCATACAAAATTATCAGTTTAAATATTAGCCTGTTGTATTTGGTCGAACATTTAATTAACTCACCCCTAATACCTTGGCAGGGCCAGACCAAATGATTTCACAGGCCTTGTACATCCCACAGGCTGTCTAAAATCAAGTAAAACATCACATCTCCCTGCCATAAGGAGGCCTTTTGTTGCCAGGCATGTGGATTTTCTACGTTATAGATTTCCCTGAGCGCACTTTAAATCCAGAGGCACCTTCTCTCCCACTGGCAAACATCTACCCAGATTTTCCCAACCTATTTGTATGTGTTCAAGGCAGCTATTCAATTTTTATATTATAACAAGCACAGCCTAATCAAGAGCAAATGTTCCACAGACAAATTTAGTTCTGCTTCCCAGAGCTAGCGATCAATACCTTGAAGTGAGAGGCCACCTGGAGTTGTTGGAGCCACCTTGTAGGAGTCACGGGTCTCCTTTCCTGCCTCAGCTCCTCCGAAGCTCAGGGACTTTGAGTAAATCACCCACCTCTGGACTCCAGGCTTCTGATCTGTGAAATGAAGCTACATTTGTAGAGACTTAGGAAGAGACCTAAGGACCGAGTACTGAGTGTCTGAGGCAATTGCTTACTACACTCATCAGTGCTCAGGCACCACATTTATGTCTTTACATTTGCCATCTCTGGAACTGGATGAGTCACAACCAATGGCCTATTGTAGTTTATTGGTGGTAATTTGCCTCTCTCTTTATAGTACACAAAATAATGGTGCGTCTGATCATCCCTACTTTTTAGGTCATGTTTCTGAGCTGGGTTTGTTGATCTGAAAATGAAGCGAGATGAGCTCTAAGGCTCTGGGTTCTGCTTTGCTGAATGGCTCATTCCGTGCCTTTGATCCATTGGTCAGATTAATGAGGACTGCCTGAACTTCTTAATGACCTTATTCCTGATCTAATTTTCTCCCAGGCTGGTCTAGACTCTTCTTTCCAGGAGAAAGTCCTCAAGGTTTCTGAGAAGTCTGAGGTACTGGGACACAATCTTCCTGCAGCACCGATTAGCTGAATGGCACCCGTCCCAGCCAGGACCAGAGTGCAGCCACAGCATAATGATTTTATGTGGCAGGTGCTTCTTTATTAACATAGAGCTCCTCGATGTCATTGGGAGTGGGGGGTCTGGCTGGGGGTGTGTAAGGATTAACAGAGGTATGGACAACATGAGTGTCCCTGTCTCTGAGCAGGGCAGGGATGAAAATGCTGGTGTTTCTGGAGTCATTCCCAGTGAATCCAGCCTGCCAGTACCACTTGAGGAGCTACAAATACTGAGGGAGGGTGAGCTTAAGGCAGTACCATGAGGCTCTTCCACGAATTGTTCTCACTCCACTGTTTTAGGCTTGGCCCTGGAGAATTTGCCTTCTTAACTAGAACCAGTGCCTGGAAATTTGTAGGTGCTGAATTATGCTTCACTCTGGCTTCCCTTTGCCCCTTACTTCTTCATCTTCCAGTTAGGCAATCCTCCAAGATCTACCTTGTCTTTATTCTTTATGTCATTGATGACTTCTTGGCTGCTTTTGTTCATAGTTCTTTTCCAAGGTTGTCTAGACCATTAAAAGCTAACCAGCTAGTATGACATTATTCTCTCCTGTCCTGTTGGAGAAATCATTCCACAGTCACCTGGGATCAGTAGAGCGCCCTTCGAGCTCTACTACATTTGATGCCTCCCACACCCTAGTTGAGAAGAGTGGTCTGAAAATGTGAAACCTCCTTAGACTATACACCAAAGCTGGACTTTATGAAATAACTCTATGATTTGAAGCAGAACTTAACTTTTGCCATGCCTTGGCCTAAGTAGGAAATATTTGCATAGTGCATCAGAGTTAACAAAGTAGCATCCAGAGCCAGTTGCCTAGCTGCCCCGAAGACTGAGTGACTTCATGTCCACATATACCCATAACCCATTCTTGGCACCACATTGGAAGTCTGTTATAAAGAATTGCCCTGCCACCAACCAAGCCGAGCTCGCTTGTAGGAGTAGAAACAAGTAGTCACTGTGCATTGTATGTATACCAGAAAGTTCTCTGCTATTTAGGGGCATTATTTTGTGTACTAACAGGGTTCCTTAGTTTTAGAGAATAATGAAATGAAAATCACGAAGTGCGAGAATAGCTCATGTTTTTTGAATGTTCACTAACCTGGTACATAGTGTTCTAAGTGCTTTATGTGGTTATCAGGGAAGAACCCCAGCCACATAAGAGTGGGGTCCTGTCCAGCCCTCAACCAATTTTTGTTGAACTTGTGAATTAAAATGGTTTTTATATTTTTCAAAGGATTTTAAAGGAAAAGCACACACACACACACACACACACACACACAGAGAGAGAGAGAGAGAGAGAGAGAGAGAGAGAGAGAGAGAGAGAGAGAGAGAGGAGAGACTAATATGCCTAAGGCCTAAACTAATATCAGGTTCCCTGCAAAGTTTGCCAACTCCTGTTGTAAAGGATGGCAAGAGGAAATAAAACATCCAAAAGACCCGAGTAAGCAGCAAGAAGACTGGCTGGCCAAAACTCCATAGTTACCGAAAGGAGACAATGAGACTCAAAAGATAAGAGCCGATGACTTTTATTTACAGCACAGCCAGGGCATCACATGGCAGGGCCGGCCCCTCTGCCACCAAATCCCACAGGACGCCATAGGACCAGATGATGCCTGTGTAGGCACTTGTGCTGCAGCTGAGGAATCCAGGATCATGGGCTCAGCACCTTTTATGGCAAGTAGTGAGCAAGCCAGGCTCCCCCTGGGGAGTCAGTAGTCAGGTGGTAGTCTCTCTGTGTCACGTTGACCTATTTATTCCTCTGTGTGACTTCAGAAATGGCTCAGTGTCAGAGGAACCTTAAGACTTGCAGTTTGGCACTCTCAGCATAAAGCTGTGCAGGTGCTTGGACCTATGGCAGACTGCCTTTCCCAACAATGGATTGTCCCCTTCATCCTCACGATAATCCTGTGACGTAGAGATGACTACTGTCCCATTTTACAGATGAAGAAACAGAGGCCCAAAGGGAGGAAAGTAACAGAAGAGCTTGGCCAAAGTCAAAAGTACCTCACCCAAGGTTGCATAGCACCTAGGTGGTGAGCAGTGATTTAACCCTGAGCAGTCTAAAATCAGAGCCAAAACAACATACAATTGCCTCATTTCATACGGCAAGAACCACAAGTACTAGACTTAAATTATATACTGATAAAAATAATTCATTGTTTTGCCTTCTCCCTTGAAGAACAATAATGCTAAGAGATGGCATTTTCACAATGCATAGAGCCTGTCATGATAACCCATTTGAAGATTTACATACATCTAGATACCAGCAGAAGTTTGCCAAAAACTTCCCTGGTAAAAAATGGATTTGGCTAGGTTTTGCCTTTCCCAGTTGTTTTGAAAGTTTCCCTTTGCAGTTAGAAAGGCAAAATATAGATTTAATTACCCTTCTCTAGCTAATGTTCGAACTGCCTAATTACACTAAAAGCATTAATTGCAGATGTTATGAACAGCAACTCACAACAAAATATTTCCTCCTAATTTAACCAGGCCCATCAATTAAAATCCCAGGCATCTTCTTCCAAACCCTTGGCGCTTTTCTCTCTACGTTCCAACAAACAAGTAACTGATTTGTATGTACAGGGTAGAAGCAGGTGCAAATGCATGCTGTGCATGTGTGCCCATGTGTAATGTAAAACCGGCACTAACATTAGAGGAGGTTGTGGGAGTGGTGATGGGAGCATAAGTACATGAACTTGGATGATGAAGTTGGGTTTGACCCAGGGGGTGTGTGACTTTTGGGCTACAGGTCCGACATTTTTGCGAAGGGGGAGAATTTAAGGGGAAAAAATTGGTCTTCCTTATAATATCCAAAGGCAGAAAGTTCAGACAAGCCTCAGGCAAGATGAGGAAATCTCTTGATAAGGAAGCCAGTGCTCAACTGCTTGAGTCCAAGGTTCCCCACCCTGCTCTGCTATTCCAGGGCAGAGTAAACACACCAACAAGCTGGGCTCTGGACTCAGACTGCTGGGTTCACATCCCTGCTCTGTCTCTTCCATTAATCTCTCTTTGCGTCTTGACTGTAAACACTTGAGTTTAGTTGCATCCTAAGAGAATTAAAGGAGATAGTACCTGACACATGTTAAATTCTCAGTGGTATTTGTGCTTCTCTCTCAGGTTTGCCTATTCCCTTTCATCTGCAAACTGGCTTACCCTCCTTTTTTACGCACATGGAAAGATGCCTTCCCAGTGGAACCATTAATTCTACCTGGTGTATCAGTCCCAAATACAATTTTCAGGAGGAAGGTATCTGATTGGGCTAGCTTTGAGGTCGATGAGTCAAGTGTCTGCCCCAGTCAGCTATGGTTAGAGGCAGGACCACAATGTCTGGGTATGACTACAGTGGCCCATTCCTTTGAAGTGACACAGAATTTCCATAACACTTTTGTGTCTACTATAAATATTCATAATTATAAATGAAAGAGTGAATGTTCTACTAGTCCTATTTATAGACAGTAATTATATTAAGGGAAGATCTGTGTGTAAATTGAATCCTATTTTAAGTGGTATATAAGAAGATCATGAAGTGAAATTATTTGTAGAAATCTCTTTTAAATTTAAAATAATAGCTACATCAAATATCCATTCCATACATTAAAAAATAAAATATTTGAGGTGTTATTTAAGCCAGGTTATGTCAAGGTCAAGAGATAAAATTGTGCAGTTTTTAAGTCTGCTGCTCACTTAGGTTGATTACTTTTTGAAGAAACTAAACTTGACAGATTTTGTCTTGGTTTAGGCGTTCTCTTGTGGTTGATCAATAAGAACAGAGTTCTGTTCTGTTTTGAAAAGGGATTGCAGTCAGATATGAAGAAGCAAGTGAGCACCTACCTCCTCTGGGGATATTATTGTAAAAGATCTTTGTCCTTTCAATTGTTTGAGACAGAAACAGATTGTCAGGATCCTATCTCTTATCTGAACTGCGTTTATTTCATTAATTCCGAAAAGAATCCATTTCTATTCAATTCAGCATTTACTGGGTGCTGTGCAAAGCCGTATGCTAGGCTCCATGAGTGAAGCCAGAAGGGGTAAGATGTGGTCTGTTCCCTTGGAAACGTCACTGTGGGAGGAAACAGCCATGTATGCAGTGGACACATTTGCACTGCCATCGGGAGAGATGACCACTATTCAGTTAACTCTGTAGCATGGAACCTTTGCACATCATGGGTACTCAGTCACTACTTGTTGAATTAATAAACTAATTGGTGCACCAAGGCAAGATGACAAAAGTACTATTGAACACATACCAAATGTTATGAAAGTATAAAAGAGAAAGAGTCATTCATTCATCAAATAAATATTTCTTGTCTGCCAGGCACTGTTCTAAGCATAAGCATATGGCTATTGCTTCTGGCTGGAAACTTTGAGAAAATGACATGATGGAGTTGGCATATGTACTGGACCTTACAGATCAGATTCATAGGTGTAAACAGGCGTAAATGGCCCTGAGAGAATTCCAGGAGAAGCTAGACATTCAGTTTGGCTGGAGATGACAGGTGTGGGGTGAGGTAAGATGGCTAAGATTACAAAGGTAGCAGAAGCCAAAATCACTAAAGAAAGGGCCTTTAGTGTTGGAGGTTTGGCTTGGATTGAGTTTTGTAGACAGTGGGCAGCTACTGAAACTTTGGAAGAGGGAATTCATATAAGCAGGCCATCCTTGAGGGAGTTTTACCTGGAAATACTGTGTGGGATGGATTGGCATGCAAGAGGCAAGAAGATCAGGGATGTGGCCTTCCAGCAAAGGAGTGATAATGGAAAGCTAGAGGGAGAAAATGAATAAGAACCACTGGAGTGTCAGAATTCATTGACATATAGGAAGCATCATAAATGTAAAACTGTTGAGACTGGAAAGCAGATCAGGTGAAAATAGTAAGAAGTCAAAGTTTTGGAGATGACTCCAGAGCTTTAAAGTTATTAGAGTTAATAACTTTAATAACTTTAAAGCTTTAAAGTTATTAGCTTTAAAGTTATCAGGAGATTGATGCCACCGCTAGTGAAAATAGGGGCCCACGGGGGAAGGATCAGATTGGCATGGAAAGTGAGAAGGTGAATATATTGGACTTGAGGTAAGAGCAGAGTATCTGCTTGAAAATTAATAGCACAACCATTGACAAGGTTTTTAATTCAATCTAGCAAGACCTGGGAGCCACAGCCATTGGTCCTGAAGGAACTGCCTTTCACTTTTATTGATATCTTTATCTGTAAAACCATTTTTCCAACTGGAAGGAGAAATAATTTTGCAACTACAATATATAATAAATAGTATATTTTTATAGGGTTTGGTGAGTTCCTCCAGAATACTGTTGACCTCAGACCAATACAGATCTAGCCAGAGAAGAAACTTAGATATGTAGGAATAGCACCAGAAACAGTAAGTGGACCTCAGGCTCTGTCTGTGATCCAAGGGACAGGGACATAAGACAATCCAACGAAAGTCTTGGACAATCATAAGTTGTTACCAGCTGAGTTGAGAAGACAATGAAAATCACAGCAGAGAGAGGGAGCTTAGGATCAGAAGATAGAGAGATAGCCAAAATAGCGGTTGTCAATCAAGCATAGTAATCAGGATAATCAGACTAATTTTTGCCAGATGGCAGTTTTTCACCTCTGTTTGCCTTTAAAACATTTGGCATATAAATTCCATTTTGAGGCCCTCTGGTGCTGTCAATTTGCCACTAAGTAACAAAGATAACAGCTGAAGCCATCAGATTAGGTGATATTGTGAAGAGTTCCTGTGTTTATAGACTGGGAAGAAGAACTAAAAATGGAGGAAGCAGAGATAAGAGAAGGTCCAAAAGGATACACTATCATGGAAGCAAAGGGAAGACACTTCACTGCCAACCCACTGAAACTGTGGAATAATACATGTTGTTTTAAACTGCTTCAGTTCTGGGGTGATTTGTTATGCAGCAATATATAACTGAAAAACAAGGAGAATGGGAATGGAATACATGTGGGGTAAGTGTAAAATACTTTATCCCTTACTTTTTACATATCTTTACAAGATAATTGAGTGTTTAGGACAAAAATAATTTTATATCAAATCAAAAAAGAATAGAAATGAATGACAATTTTTGATTTTTGGTGACAGAAAGCAGATGAGTGGTTGTCTGTGAATAGTGCTGTAAGGAAGGGTAGTATAATGAAGGGGTACAAAGAAACTTTGAAGGATTATGGATATGTTCACTCACTTAATTGTGGTGATAGTTTCATAGGTGTGTGTATAAGACAAATCACATTAGTTCTGTATGCTTAAAATATATGCTGTTGATTGTACCTTATTTTTAAAATCAGAAAAAGTTACAAATAAAAGAATAAGGAACAGACAATAAAAGGTTAAAAAATGGAAATGTCAATGTGGGCTGTAATTATTATAAAAGACTTCACAGAGGACAGAATCCCTAGCAATAGAGTTGGGCTTTGGCAAATCTTAGAAGTGGACAGAGTATCAGCAGGACCAAGAAGCAGGAATTGATAGGGTGTGTGGAGGAGAAAAATAAGCTGATGCCCAGCACTGAACACAGTCTTCCTCAGTCTTTTAAGGATAATGTCTTCCTGAAAACCTCCATAAGCCAAATTTCTATAAATCTAAAGCACAATTACTATTCATTTCAAGAGATGGCGATGTTTATTGAGCCCCGGAATTAAGCCACTTATACCAAAACACCACCAAATCCCCCTTCCAACGGACACTGTCACCTCAGTGAATAATATTAGATATCAAGGGATGGCCTCCAAGACAATTTTCTTTCAGTAATTACTCTGTGATAAAGCTAAATGCCTTTGTTCAGCTCATTTATGGCTATTGAGTAACATACATTTAAACCTTTACTGTCCTTTCCTTTTTTTAGCCCACAAAAGACAAACTAAATCAATACAAGCAAAGCAAATGGTGCATAAGATTGTCACTATTATAGACTTGCAGATCAGAAATACTGGGAATACTTCACCACTGGGAAGATGACCTCATAGGGGCTCTTCCTGGCATTCGGCTACTTGGGAGATACACACCTTCCAAAACAGTTTCATAAATGTGAATAAATGCATCAGCATAAGCCAAAGTAGATATTACATGAAACTCCTTGCAAATTTAAATTCTTATAAACTAAAAAGGGCATTCTCTGGGATATAAGTATAATGGAAATAAGCTTAGAGAAGATTAAATAAGACCAGGTTAAGGAAGGGTTCTAGTTGTTAGATTAAGGATTTTGAACTTAATTGGGAGGCATGTGAAATCTGGAAAAGGGGAGTGACATCATGAAAGATGTCTTCAAGGTAAATCTAGAAGTCATGCACAGAATAGGATTAGGCAAGGAAATAATAAGGTGAGAAGGCTGTTTAAGATGCCAACATGGAGTTGACCAGTAAGGTGTGATGAGACTGTGAGTAAAGAAAAGGGCAATGCAATGCCAAATAGATTTAGTAATAATTATTGGTATTTACTGAGTGCTTTTTATGTGCCTGGCACTGTTCTTAGTGCTTACATATATTAGCTATGCATTCACTGTGTATTTACTATGGGGTTACTAGTATGCTATTGTTATCCCTATTTAACATTTGAGAAAACTAAGGCACCAAGAAATTAAGTACTTTACTCCTGGTCAAAGAGCTAATGAGGAGCCGAGTCAGGGTTTGAACAGTGCATGCTGGCTCCTGAATTCCATGTTTGCTATGCACACCCACAGGTGTCCACTGTGTGCAGGCCCATGATAGGTACTGAGAGAGACATTAAAGGACCCCCGTCCAAGGGAGGTCTTGGATACATTAATTTCTCTCATATCCACGGCACTACCTTCAACCAGGACAGTGGCTTCCAGGCTCTTGACTTCCCACCCTCCATGTTCTTTCCCAAGAACTTCTTCTCATCCTCCACATCCAATCTGAGCGGTCACTTCCCTCAGAACATCTGCTGGA
The DNA here is from genome assembly GCF_964339955.1 of Pipistrellus hanaki. Classification (NCBI taxonomy): domain Eukaryota; kingdom Metazoa; phylum Chordata; class Mammalia; order Chiroptera; family Vespertilionidae; genus Pipistrellus; species Pipistrellus hanaki. Next base: position 167,108,153 of record NC_140503.1, on the reverse strand, counting down.
ACACCCTGACCCACACGTGCCTTAGGCCCTTCAATGTGCTTGAACAGTACCCATTGCCGTCACTAATTATACAGCTTCCTAACCTCATGCTTAATCAATGGCTCACTCCACTGAATATTAAGCTCTGTGAGGACAATGACCTTGTTCATTATTTTGTACCAAAAATTAGCAGGGTACCTAACTACGTAGTGGGCTCTAAATTTTTTTTTAATTGAAGAATAAACGAGCATCGATTTTGACAGGGCATAGGAAACGAAAGTGAGAAAGAAATCAAACCTTCTTCTAATACATTAACCTACCTAGTGCCATTGGCAGCACTAAGGGAGCAATTTAAAGAACTGTTTTGGAATTGGTCAATTTAGATTGGGACCTAATGAATATGTGATACAACGCCTTCCTTCCAAGAAGAAATGCCCCATGTGCAGCTGAAATGGAATAGCGACTCATTTGGGAGTTTGGAGATTCAGAGTTGCTAATTTCTGGAGAATTGACCACTTTTTGTAAAAGGGAATTTTGCGTTCCTTTTTTCTTAGTATTGCTTACCTAGACTGGTGGTAGCTTTGTAAGAGTAAAACATAAATCAAAATTATTACAAAGTAATTAATTTAACTACCACCCATTTTATTACCAAAAATAATCAGTAGTTATCATCAAAACTATCATTATACATAGAAAGGGGAATTAATTTTCTCTATGGTTCAGAAAGTTTTCTCATATTTTTTGCAGTTGTGTGCTTAGGTCGCAAATGAAAGGATGGATTTCAGAGAAAGAAGCCTAAGCTGAAATGGTCTTGATTCAATTACGCAGCAAATAGAAATGCTATTTCTGATCTTGCAAAGAATAATTTTGGCTTTCCCATATATCATTATTTGATAAGGACTTAGTGAAAGGTGGATTTTCTGGATGAAGACTTGTGAATGCAATTACAGCCCCATAGCCATACCCAGCCAGTGCTTCTGCTTCAGTCCGCAGAGACTAACAATTGATAAGTGCTTTTAGGGTGAGATGTGAGTCTGTCATGCTAAAAGCAGCCTCAGAGCTAGAGAGAAGGTGTGTCAGTAGTCTGGCTGTCACATGGCCCCTGCCAGAATACATGTTGGCATCTGTACTAAGGCCTGAAGAATGACCCACCCATTTCCTCCTGGCTACCTTTATGGGGAACATCTATGTTTGACTGGGCAAGCAGAAGTTCTTCCTCTCTGATGGATCATTTCGAAGGGTGTGTGTGTGCATCTGTGTGTTGTCATGTGTATCTATGCCTTTGTGTGTTCATGAGCAGCTTAGTATTTCACTGCCAAGTATTTGTCTTGGCAGTCTCCATGTTAACAGGAATAATATTCTCCTCTCAAAAGACCTGAAGGACTAGTGGAATAGTCAGGTACATCTGGGTTCAAACCACAGCTTTGCTTCTTGTAAGTTGTGTGACTTTGGTTGAATCGATAAAGAAATTTTTAGCCTTAAAGAAAAAAAGAGAAAGAAACCCTGACATTTACAACAACATAGATTTATCTGGAGTATATGGACAGTGTGCTAAGTAAAATAAGCCAGAAAACAGAAAGAAAAGAAAAGAAAAAACAAAAACAAAAACAAAAAAAAAACATGATCTCATTGATATATGGAATCTAAAAAAGAAGACTACATAGAAGCAGAGAGAATAGTGGTTACTAGAAATGAAGGATAGGGGAAATGAGAAGATGTTGGTCAAAGGGACAAAAAGTGCAGTTATATAGAATGAATTAAGTTCTACAGGCCTAATGTCCAGCAAGGTATGTATAGTTTATAATACTATATTGTATGCTGAAAATTTGCTAATAGTAAGAGTTGATTTTAGGAACTATCATCACAAAAAAAATGGTAATTATGGGAGGAGATGCTATGTTAATTAACTTGACTATAGTAATTATGTCACTATACAGAATATATATATATAAATATATATATATGTGTGTGTGTATATATATAATCTCAAATCATATAATCTATACCTTAAATATATACAATTTTATTTGTATTATTATGTAAGTTTCAGGTTTACAACATTATAAGTTGATGTCTGTATATACTGCAAAATGATCACCCCCAAAAATTCTAGTTACTATATCCATCATCATACAATTGACTCTTCTGCCTTCTTTTACCTACTCCTAACCCCTTTCCCCTCTAGTAACCACATATATATTCTCTGTATCTATGATCTGTTTGGGGTTTTTTGTTTTGTTTTAGATCCCACATATGTGTGAAATTTTTCTTTCTTTTTTGGATTTATTTCATTTAACATTATCCCCTCAAGGCCCACCCATGTTGTTGTGAATGGCAAGGTTTGATTTGTTTTTATAACTGAGTAGTTTTCCATTGTATATAGCATATACTATATCTTCTTTAACCACTCATCCATTGATGGACACTTACATTGTTTCCATATATTAGGTGTTGTAAATAATGCTGCAATGAACATAGAAGTGCATAAATCACTCCTAATTAGTGTTTTATATTCTTCAAATACATACACAGATATGGAATAGATGGGTCATAAGGTAGTTCTATTTTTTATTTGTTCAGTAATTTCTATACTGTTTTCCATAGTGGCTGCATCAATTTACAGTCCCGCCAACAGAGTATGAGGGTTCCCTCTTTTCCACATCTTCTCTAACATTTATTATTTCTTGTCTTTTTGATCTAGCCATTTAACAGGTTTGAGGTAATATCTCATTGTGGTTTTGATTTTCATTTCCCTTATAATTAGTGATAGTGAGCATATTTTCATGTATCTGTTGGTCATCTGTGTGTCTTTTTTGGAAAAATATATATTTAGATCCTCTGCCCATTTTTAATTGTGTTTTGTTGTTGTTGTTGAACTGTATGAATACTTTATATTTTTTGTATTAACCCCTTATTGGATGTATGGTTTGCAAATATCTCCTCTCATTCTATAAGCTGCCTTTTTTATTTTAATAATAGTTTCCCTTGCATTCGGAGTCAGATCCACAAACACATGGCTAAGCCCAATGTCCAGGAGCTTAGTGCCTAATGCTTTCTTCTAGAAATTCTGTGGTTTGGGGTCTTATATTTAAATCTTTATTCCATTTTGAGTTAAATCTTACAATTGTGGTTTAGTTTCTATTTTTTAATCCATTTTTATTTTTTAAAAATAAAATAAAAACCTTGGATAAGGAAGAAGGTGATGACAAGTAGGGGAAGCTCAGAGGAGAAAGACAAACCAATTGCAAGACTTATTGACCTTTTGAGTGCAAAGCCCAAAAGGCATTTGGGGAAAGAAGCCTGGGACACTGGAGATGACATAAGGCTGGATATAGAAACCTTGGAACCACATTTAAAATAAAGCCATGATGTAGAGCTGCCTTTGCCTCAAATTAAGTATGTGTGCCTATGTTAATTAGGGTGTCCCTGCCTAATCCCAGCACTGCCAGAGAGAACATGGAACATTTTTAAGAAGTGGTCCATGAGGTATAGAATGGGCACAGTTACTTTTTGAATAATTTCTTTCTAAGTAGCAACACTTCCAAAGCTATTCTAAATTATTCTTTAAGTTGAGTTACCAGTGGAGCCAATTTTTATACAGCCTCCGTAATTCACCCAAGTTAGCTAGCGTCGCCAGGTTCTGTCCTTCCAGATTGATGTGTTTAATAGCATCTGCCAGCAGAGGCTGTGGAGCAGCATTTTAATGGATCCCGAAGATTTTTATCAGATTATGCTGTTCTCCGGTAACAGTGCCAGTGGTCCCTCCCCAGTTGGTGTTGCTGACACTTGCCTCAGCAGAGGTGGCCGTGTTGCCGGCATTAAGCGATACTGAGCGTAGCAGCAGTTGATAGGTTGGTTAACAAATGAAATCCTGAAGGCCAAGTAGTGATATACGTTATTTTAAGCCGAGATGCAAACTCCTTGAGTGAGAAGAGCAAGCAGCTTCTTTCTGGAGTAAGTGAATGTGTTAGGAAACAAGAGCATGAAAGAGCCCTGATTTGTACGCAAGTTAAAAATCAGAAAGCTTCTTATACAAGTGACAAATTAGGAGGTAATTAATCGCATTAAGTAAGGATTCACTGTGGAATTTCTCCAAACAGCTAGTTCCCCTCATCATGTAAAGTATTTGATTGAAATTCATTACCCACAACATCTTTTATATAAAGCATGGTTCCTCATATTGATTTCACTCATTATAGGGAACATTTCTGCAGAGGGGATTCACTTCCATGAAATTAAAGTTTACTCTAATAACATGTAAACTGGAAATAAGATTTGTCCCCACTTAGCTTATGTTCTTCAAACCCTTATGTGAGCTCCAAGCTTGTACACGAAAATGGAGCCTCCTAATGACCGAGCTCCCATTCATTCTCGTTTCCTTCTCCTTATTCAGGGAGAGAATGGATACATGGGGCCCTTTTTTTATAGGATAGTCTGCCTATCTTCAACAACATGTCAGGACTTGGACCACATTCCATGAGAAAACAGAACACAAAGTCCTCTCCTGGGGTCCCTGCTCCGCATATAGCTCCATCCACAGCCTCCATCCACCATCCAGTCCTAGTTGTGAAAATAACCTCCCTCAGCAGAGAGGCCAAGCACAGCATTGAGGGTCCCTTGTGGGGAAAAGGGTTAATAACTAGGGAAGCTGGATTTCAAAGAAAGAAGCAGTCTGTTCAAGAAATTATGACCTCAACACCCACAAAACCAGATAGAGACTTCAAGGTTCCACATTCTGCCTCAGTACATCCATCCTCAAACACTCAAATAAAAATAAAGCTCGTTTAGATGTCTAAAAAGGACAAAAAGAGCGAAAGAGCAGGAATTATAATCAATTGCTACCTTATTTTAGTGTGTTAGTGAATAGCCTACTAATCCCCTTGACCCACTCATTTATCCCCTTCTGTCTTAGTTTGGGTTGCTGTAACAAAATTCCACAGACTGAGTGGTTTATAAACAACAGAAACTTATTTCTCACAGTTCTGGAGGCTGGGAAGTCCAAGATCAAGGCCCCAGCATGGTCTCATTCTGTTGAAGGCCAGTGCCTCTCTCTGTGCCCTCAGCAGGAGGAAGTTTGCTAGGAAGCTGGGTGGAGTCTCTACTTCCATTCACAAGGGCTCTACTTTCATGCCCCAATCACCACCAAAGGTCCTATCTTCAAATACCATCACACTGGGGATTAGGTTTCAATGTATGAATTGGGTGGGGAGAGGGCACACAAACATTCAGACCATATTAGACACAACAGACAATCCGTGTAAAGAAAAGGTGGTAGAGGAGGAACTATGACTGTGCCAATATCAGAGGTCATTATGCTGAAAGGTCAAGTACAGAGACATTAAACATCACCATAAAGGAGGGGGAAAATAAAACTGAATTGCAACCATCTATGAAAAGGATACATGAAATATAAAACAAACTTCTTTCTCTCCCAGTATGTCTTCCTGCCCATCACTTAGATATCTGGGTGCCTTGGTCATAGCTGGCATTCAATATGTATTGGTTTAATTGAACCTAAACAAACAAAAGTCTAATCAATTTTTTTAAATGTAAACTGCTAAGTGATGCTTAAAATTAAAAAAATAACAGTAGGATGTCATCCTAGTGTGTTCTTGCTTGTACTTCATAGCACTGATAAAGCAGGCCAGCTTTTCTGATAATGACAAGGTAGCCCTACCAGTTTGGCTCATTGATAGAGCATCAGCCTGCAAACTTGATTTGATTCTAGTCAAGGGCACATGCCTGGATTGCAGACTCGATCCACAATAGGGGGTGTGCAGCCGATCAATGATTCTCTCTTATCATTGATGTTTCTATCTCTCTCTTCCCTCCCTTCCTCTCTGAAATCAATAATAATATATTTCAAAAATTAAAAAAAAAAATAATGACAAAGTGCAGGTCCCTGATTGTTGCTAGGTGCTATTGCCTCTGCTTCCTCAGCCTCCTGAAGCCACTCAGTCTCACGCTTGTCATACCAAGACTTGGTGAAAACTGTCCCAGAAGTTTCTGAACCATGTTTAAATAAAGTGGAAAAATAAAAATCTTATTTAGCTTGCTTTTTCCCCCCTCCTTTCTGATGCAATCTGTGGGTTTCCGAGGCAGCTCGGCTTTCATAAGCATCAACCTAGAGAATACCTCCAGGTACACTGATGGGTCCAGCTGCCTTTTGTTCTGTTGAATGAAGGATGTCAGGAGCACTCTATCCCTGTGGCTCATAGGTGGTGCCATGGTCTCCCCCTACTGGGGCCTACGAAGTGCCTTTTGAAAATCATTAGCAGAGTAAAGGAGCTTAGAGGAGGTTAAAATAATATCCTAATACTTACTGAACACTTGCTTTGTGCCACATAATAAGCTTTTACATGGTCTATCATCTATACTGTAAGAAAACCTAAAACCCCAACAGCATTTATTATTTACTTAGCAGCAAGTCTGAGACAGGCATATAAGGCATAGGTTGGAAAAATCAACAATATCATTGAGGTGAAAACTTTTTTTTTTCTTTTATGATCTTTAGTGGGTAGACTTTTATCCTTGGCTTCACAATATGACTGCCACTGTGCCAGACATCACATCTACATGAAAGACAGGGAGGAGGGTGAAAGAGTAGGCATCAAGAAAATTTTGCTTACTTCTATATTCCTCAAATAGAGAAGCAAAATATTTTCAGAAGTCCCTTAGCTTTTATCCCATCAATCTCAGCTCTACATATATATATATATATATATATATATATATATATATATATATATGTAGCAAGATGATTAAGGAGGCAAGTCATTAAAGTAGACTGCTTTTCATGAGTTTGAATCTAGGCTATACTACTTCCTACCTATATGTCTTAATACATTGTTTAACCTCTTTCTGCTTCCATTTGCTTTCTTTTAAAGTGAGGACTATATATAGTAACATTATCCTAGGTTGATTGTGGAGGTTGACTTAACACTTACAGAGTACCCAGAACTTGGCACTAGAAACATGTTAACTAAAATGCTAAGAAGCAAGCAGCTTCACTTATCTGATTGCATTTCATGGGCATTATCCTGCCTACTAATTCTTCAATAAGAATACCAGGGTGCATTAGCCTGAGGAGCCCCTAAGAACATCCTTCCAGAGGCAGATTGCCAGGGAACTGAGCACATAAACATCTACAGCTCTTTGTAGAATAAGGAGGCATGGACAGGGCACTTAGCTGAGCTGGAGACACAGTAGGACAAGAAGTGGGCAGGTGCATTTAGGCTGAAAAAGCAATGGTACAATTATACCAGGTCTTCCTCTGCCATTTCGGCAACTCTAGAAAAAGATCCTCTGAAGTAAGAGGTTCAGAATCAAAGCAGGCCAATATTATGGGCTTTCTTAAATTCTCATAGTTCCCAGGATTGTAGGGAATAAGAAATGAGCTGATTGTGTGATTTGGACCTATAGGAGGTAGAGTGGAAAAAGGCTATGCCTCCTCCCCTCGACCAGGCAAGCGACCACTGCATTTTACAAAACACTGTGTGTGTTTTTTCTTTTCAACACCGTGAGAATTTTTTTGATATTTCTGTAACTCAGGGAACAAAAAGGAGAATCCACTGGAACTGAATTGGGCTCCCAGGCCAGAGGGTGTGGCCAGTGACACCTGAGTGTGGGGAGAGAGAAGCACAGCCTCTGCTCTGGGTCGCCAGAGGAGTAGCTGCCTTTGTTTAAAATTGGTCACCAGAAATCACCCAGGGTGCTACCTGCACTCCCCGCCTGCTTAGGAATGCCTGAAAATCCTGCCAGAAAAGTGAGGCCTATGAAGAGGAGTCTGCCTGCCAAAGCTGCCAGGGAAACGTTCCAGGTCAGCCTCCACCCTGGGTTCAGGTGGACTCAGGCCCAGCTTTGGCCTGTACTGCCCCGGGAGTTCCCAGATTCTCTCCATCTTGAGGGGTCCCTGGGAGTAGGCTGCATGCCCTGCGTGGATCACAGGCTGGGTCACAGACACATCTAGATTCATAACAGTTTTGTAGTTAAACATTCTCTTGCACTGAGCCCCACACATGATAGAGCTGGGCCCATGGAAGGGACCTGAGATCCTGACTATTACTCAGAAGTGCCTTGCTACCTGACGGAGGTGTATGTCTTCTCATCCCATTCCACTACCCAATGTATTAACCCATATCTACTTCATTCACAATGCAGTTGAAGAGAAGGTACTAGACTTCTCTATGTGGTTTCTCTTTCTCTCGACTGCCCATCCTGAGAACTCCTGCTAGGGTACCTTCGGAATTTCAGGCATCTGTTGGCATCCTTGCTTAGCACGGCCTCCTCCTGAGGCCGGGTAACACAGTCCTCCCAAGTTAATGATAATGTGTTGGGGTGGGCCAGGGGTGTGTGGATTTGACTTACAAAGACAGATGTTGTTTCCGGAGGGGAAAAAAAAAAAAAGAAAATGGTATATTTTTCCCCAGGAAGTGCACCATTCTTCACAAATGTTTTTCTCTCGGCATTTGCAGCACCCACAAGAGCCTGGTGATACCATTGGTTCTTGTTTTATGGATGGAGAAACTGAGTCATACACCAGGTCTGCAGGTTCTGACTTGGCAGCTGGATCACAGAGCATGTTTCCTCTTTTAGGACTAGAATTTTTATCTCATTTCCATAAACAAAATACTCACGAGAACATGGCTTTTCTGCTCCAAACAAGTATCTTCTTAAACACAGTTTGATGGCTTTGGGGCATACACATTCTGTCTATACATATGATAGCTTTCAAATACCATATGGTTGGCCCAGATTGATTGGTAATATTTTTGCAGATGTTAGATGAACCTTCTGGAGTGCTGGGGGCCCTAAGCAGCCCTAACCCAAACTAAAGCAACAAGAGGAATTTTTGTAAGTGTGGGGGGTCCAAACAGTGTCTTCATTCAACTGGAAGAATACTAAGACCTGTGTGTGTGTGTGTGTGTGTGTGTGTGTGTGTGTGTGTGTGTAATATATATTATGTATATTATATATATATATATATATATATATATATATATATATATATATATATGGTTTTAAGATTATTTTTTACTCTATCTCTCTTTCTCATAATGCTTGCTGAAGTTTAGTTCATTCAATGCAGGGAGAGTAAGTCCAGCCTCTGTGTGAGCCAACTGATTGATAGTCAGCATTTCAAGAGCTGGTGACTCTGGTCTATGCCATGCACACAGAGAAGAAATTCATGAAATCTCCAAAGTAGAAATGAGCAAGCAAACATAGCAAAAGGCTGTTTAGAGTTCCACCCAAAATCTCATTAGCTGGCGGTTTTGATGGAACTTACGGACCAAGAACGGGAGGATGCACTTCTGCTACCCTGGCCCTGCATATAAGCCAGAGAACATTCCTGTTTTCCAAAGGGCAGAAAATCCATGTTTTTGCTCAATAAATATTTATTGAGTAATTCTCTGTTGCAGGCATGAAGACACACAAAAAACAACACACAGTCCCTAGTATTAGGGCTGCCAGCCAGATGGGAGGCAAGCATGGAGGGAAAGTATGGCTCAGTATAATGTGTGCTACAATTAAAGTTTGTATGAAATGCCATGGCCACAGAAAGGAGAAGGTCTCTGTGTGGCCACAGAGAAATTAAGGTTCTACATTTCTCATAATTGGGGTGGCGAGAGAGGAGTTGGGGTGGCAAGAACAGCAGTTGCAAAGACAGGGAGGCAGATGGTGGGTATATTAGAATATAGACAGACAGGACACACTGTGACTCCGAACCCTAAGATTGCAGGGCTCATGATGGGGGTGGGGTTAGGGAATCATTAAAGGTGCTATGTGCTATGTCAGAGAGCACAGGATTTATCCATAGGACAATGGGGAGCCTGTTACTGGATTAAAAGGAGTTTGAAGGATTTATATGGTCAGATAAGTTTTTTAAAGATCACTCTAGTGGCCTATACTAAAGAATTCATTAGGGGAAATGGAGACAAAATTGGGGCCCAGACTTCAAAAACACCCTTGCATTTCCCAGTACAATACAGTAGAGTGGTTAAAAGGTTAGCCTGGAGCCAGACAGTTTCAGGTTCAAGGTTCAGCTGTGCCATATAGTAGCTGTGTGACCTTGATGAAGTTACTTAACTTTTCTGAGCTTATTTGTCATCTGTGAATTCAAGATAATAATGGTTATTATGATCAAATAAGATGATGAATACCCTGGCTGGTTTTGCTGAATGGTTAGACTGTCAGCCTGTGTACAGAAGGGTTGATGTTTCGATTCCCAGTTTGATCCCCACCCTGGTCAGGGCCCATGTAAAAGGCAGCCAATTGATATATCTCTCTCACATCAATGTTTTTATATCTACCTATCATCTATCTATCTATCTATCTACCTTGTTTCCCTGAAAATAAGACAGTGTCTTATATTAATTTTTTCTCCCAAAGTTGCGCTAGGTCTTATTTTCAGGGGATGTCTTATCTTTCCATACGCTAGGTCTTATTTTCAGAGGATGTCTTATTTTCAGGGAAACACAGTATCTATCTGTCTGTCTTGTCCTCTTCCTTACATTCTTCTCTCTCTAAAAATCAAGGACAAAATATCCTCCAGTGAAGATAATAAAAAAATAATAATAATAATAAAAATAAGATGATACGTGAAAGGTGCTCAGCACAGTGCACTGTATAGAACACATACTTCATACACACACACACACACACACACACACACACACACACACAGTCTGTAAGGGGAATTACAGAGTTACATGCCAAATTCAGTGCTGTGGAGTTACAGAGGTGCTTTGAGCACATGTGGAATTGAGGGCAGGAGGGTCAGATTTAGCAAGAAAATCAGCAAAGGCCCTTAAGCTAACAGTGGGAGGATAAATAGGAATAACTCAAGCAGAGAGAAGAGCGAGAGTTGTTTAGGCGGAAGGAATAAAGCAAAGAGCCTAGTGTGTTTAAGGATCTGGTGGGGAGCAAGGCTGGAGAGCAGCCTGGGATGGGATCACAGGGAGCCTTCTCTGCCTCAGTGAGGATTTGAAGTTTTATCCTCAATGCAGGGACAAGCCTGTGCAGCCTCCTTTTCTCCCCTCAGCCCTCACCAGAAGGTGATACGGTCCAGTGGGCCCTTCAAGAAGCTCATGGGGGTGGGGGTGGGGAGTGGCTGTGTGGAGTAACCATTAGTAATTACTTAGCGTGCGGACCTTTCGCAACCCTGGGGCCTCTGCCAGGCTCGCCTGGCATGATCCACTGAGACCATAGGCAACTCTCGGCTGACTTGGCAGCAACAGGAGAGGCCTTGACTGCGATTTGATCGAGTTTCACTGAATTTGCCAAAGCTCTGTCACATGTTTTCTCAGGTATTTGACAAGCCAAGGACAGGAAAGGACATGTCGGGGGTGGTGGGTGGGGAGAGAGAGAACAGATGAGAGCAACACAGGTAATCAGGCTGCCAGGGTCTCTGGTGCTGACCCAGGTTGCTTCTCATGAAACCCACAGGAAAGGGTGACAGTTCAGGGCACTCACTGTCCACCAGCATCTGTGTCACAGACTCATTCCTGACAACCAGTCGAGCCAGGAACTCATGTGCAAAACACAGGCTCACTACCCTAGAATGTCCTGTAACTCATCTCAGCGTTGGGAGAATTCATCTACCTGTCTCAGCCACCAGCCCCCAAATCCTCCCTCCTAGCAAGGCAAGAAACCAGGGATCAAGCCAGGTACAGCTCCTTCATATATCAAAGAGACGTAAACTGTGATATTGGTCTCCCCCATAAAGGACAACGTAGATGGAAATTAATCATTTTCTATACAACTACAAATCTGCTTTTCTTCTGAACAACAAATAATCTGTCAGCTGTTCTTATAACATCAAAGCTGACCAAACTTCAGGAAAAACTGTCATTTGTAAGCTTACAGGGAGGAATTTTAGATTTTGTTGGCCATCGTTCCCCTTGACCCCACATTTGGGCCAAGTCTAAGAGATGTCCTTCCTTGAGTCAGTCTGTCTCAGGCATGCAGGTCTGTCACTGCTCAGGCAGTGCACACCATATCTGGCAAGGTCTCTCTGTTTTGGAACAATGCTCATTCACTTCTAATTTAGAGATGAATGGATTCAATTTCTTCATTTTAATTTCCTTCTGCCATTTTCTCAAGGAAATATTAGAACTAATTATTTTCTTCAATGAAAAGTGACTCTATCTTGGGTTAGGAGATGTAGAGGGTACTACATTAACTTCTTCGGTGGCCCAGTCTCACGTGGGCTCCTCCTTGCTCACTCTGTAATGATAGCTGCTACAGTATGTTCTCAGTTTGTGAGGCCAGGGCACGTGTGGTGGTGGAGGTCAGAGGGTGGGAGTTCTAGTTCTGACTTTATTCCTACACAACTTTTTCCAGACAACACTGCCCAATTCTTCCTCTCAGATGCATAAGTTCAATCACATCACCTCCCTCTCTATGTCTGTTCCCTCATTTATCCAATGAGGGGCTGTCCTTGCTCATCACTTAGGCTCTAAATAATTTTTTTTTAAATCCTGAAGAAATATCCTTGGCTGTTTGACTTATTCAGTTTGGTATTCCTATAGAAACACAAGTCCTGCATATGAGACAGCAGAAATTATATTTTCTTGGTAATTCTGAATGTTCAAGCCCTTATCCCCAGTGTGATGGCATTTGGAGATGGAGTTTCGGGGAATTAGGATTAGATGAGGTCATGAGGGTAGGTCCCTCATGGTGAGATTAGTGTCCTTGTAAGAGAGACACCAGAGAGCTTGCACTCCCTCCTTCCATTCCTGCCTCCCTCCCTTTTTCTTTCTGGAACACAGCTAAAGGCAACCACCTATAAGGCAGGAAGAGAGCTCTCACCAGAAACTGAACTGGCCCATGCCTACCGTGAGAAGTAATTTCTGTTGTTAAAGCCACTCAGTCTATGGAATTTTGTTCTGGCAGACTGAGCCAACAGCAAGCATTCTCTAGGATGGTCATGGCGCCTGAGTCTTCGATATGTTCATGTTGAAAGAAGACCACCCTCATGCAGTCAGAGAAATATGGAATGTACCATCAAATACGGCAGATACTCTTATGTTTTTAATGTTTAATGTTCAAGTGAAGATAGCCAGTATTGTTAAACATGATCTCACACATGGTTGTTTTGTTAGGAGTAGGAATTGCCTGAACTAGACTGTAAAGTACTTTAAGTAAGTACTCACATGGAAAATGAATGAACACCTCTTTGGAGGATAGGAGTTGTAAAAGTATATTAGTCAGGCCATGGCTGGGTAGATCAATTGGTTGTAGCATTGTCCCAATACCCCAAGATTTCAGGTTCAATCTCTAGTCGGGGCACATACAAGAATCAACAATGAAGGTATAAATAAGTGGGACAAAAAATGAATGTCTCTTTCTCTCTAAAATCAGTTTTAAAAAATTTAAAGTATAATGGTCAGAATTAAATAAAAAAATTAGTACAACAAAATCAAATCCTGAAGCACGTCATTTTTAAGCACTATAATAATTTCCATGGTATGGCTCAGCTCCATTGGAAATGACAATGAAAGTGTCACTCTGAACATCATATACCTTAAGTAGCATATTGTCCATTCTCATCCTTTCAGAACCAACTGAAATGTCTTCTCTTCTGTGACTTTTCTAAATGTCATTTGAAAAATGGCATTTGTATTTTTTTACATTCCATGGTCCCTATACAAAATTTACTTATCTCACTTCAAGGTTTTCATTGCAAATTGCTTTGTCTTTCATAAGACACTTATCATATCATATCATGGGAAGATGGTGTCCTTTCTTTCTTGCTAGACAGTGAACTCTCTATGGGCAAGCCCATGGACATGGAATCTCCTCAATAAAAGCTTGAATGAATGAATGAATGAATGCTCCTTTGTATATGATTCATTTCTCACTTACCCCAACTTCCAAAGACTCTGATTTAGTTACCAGACTGAGGCTTTCTGCCTCCATCTGCCCATCATAATAATAAAAGGCTAATATGCAAATGGTTGTCACACTGCAATGCCTTAACAACTAATCAGCAGGGACCTGAAGCTGTGTGGCACCTGGTAGGAGTAGGGGAACTCAAGCCATGCCCGCCGCCTGGCAGGGCTTGATAGGAGATCTCAGGTCACACCCCACCCCCAGTGCTGGGTCAAGGGACCTGAGGCTGCACCCCCTGCCTGGTGGGACTTGACGGGGGTGAGGCTGGCTGGGTCTGGGTCTCCTGCAATTTCAAGGTGTGTTTGGGCAGGCTAAGACTTAACTCTGGGTCCTGCAGCATGCTCCAAACTCTGACAAGAGAGAGATTTTCATATACATTTTACTAATTTCATGCACCAGGCTGCTAGTCTGTTATATGATACTATAAACAATAGTAAACATTGTCATTTTTGTTTTTCTGATCCCAGAATCTTTAATTAGCAATGAGAGCTACTGAGATGCAGAGCCAGTAAGATATATGTGACCTTATTATTTAATACTATTTGTCCACAGTTGCCAAAAGTCCTCCAGCATAAAATGGGCTATTATGTAGCCTAATCTGAGAGGTCCATCCTCATGTTTATTAGAGAATGACTCTTGTGGATTGTGGTCTTGACCAACCTTTTTTAAATAAAATAAAACCAATTATTTTTATAACAATCCAAATGCTAAATTTTGTTAAATAATGAACTATGTTTTCAGGATAGATTCTGTAGCAGAACTTTGCATCAGCTACTGAATCTGTTGTGTTCAAGGATGAAGAAGGAAGAGGTTTGGTCCCAAGTGCCTGAATGTCCTGATACATCTTCTCTCCCTTCTCCTGTGCTAGAATCTAGCCTATGTTTCATTCCTTATGAATCTTGATCATGGTTGGCTATGTCCTATATGCTATACTCAAGGAATCTCCTCCTGGATTAAATAATCAAAGACCTAACAAGAGAGCAGGCATAGGGATATATCACAGTAGAATGACACAGAGTGAAGTTGACTTTTTAAACAAGATTTCTGACCTCATATAACACTAGGTAGGCAACCATCCCTGAGGCAGCAATGATAGATGTGGCCATACTAAGTAATATTAGTTCTTAAATTAATTTATTTCTTCTACCTCCCTCCTTTCTTTTCTTATTGCCTTCCTTTCTCCCTTCCTCACTATCTTTCTTTTTTCCTTCCTTCTTTTCTATCTTTTTCCTTCCTTTCTTTTTTCTTTCCTTATTTCCTTCCTTCTTTTCCTTCTGCGAGTACTTAAGTGAGTACTTAATATGACCTTGGCACTGTCCTTGGCTTGGAGGAAATAGCAGTGAATAAGACCAGGTTCCTACACCCTATGAAGCTTACGCTCTGATAGAAGAGATAATAAATAAGTAAATAAATAATTTGCAATTCAAGGGATAAACTATTTTATGAGAAAACAAAAATGAACAAAGGGTATGGCAGTTCCTAAAAAAATTAACCATAAAATTACCATATGATCCACCACTTCCACTTCTGGGTGTATACCCAAGAGAATAAAGCAGGGTCTCAAACAGATATTTGTATGCTCAGATTCATAACAGTATTATTCATAAAGCCCAAAGGTGAAGGCAACCCATCAAAGTCCATCAATGAATGAATAGATAAACAAAATGTGTTCTATAATACAATGGATTATTCAACTTTATAAAGGAAGGAAACATGCTATAATATATATGAACCTTGAAGACATTAGACTAAGTGAAATAAGCCAGTCACAAAAGGGCATGGGGTACTTAGAGTTGTCAAAATCATAGAGACCAAAAGGAAGATAGTGGTTTCCAGGAGCTATGGAGAAGGAAATGGATGGAAATTTTTGTTTAATGGGTACAGTGCATATTAAGGAAGATGAAGAGGTTCTAGGAATGGATGGTGAGGATGGTTGAACAGTAATGTGAATAAACTTATGCCACTGAAGTATACACTTTAAAATGGTTAAAATGGTAAGTGTTATGGTATGTATATTTTAACATGGAACGTAATAGGGATTTTATAACTTTGGGATTTTGTTGTAACTGCAACAGAATGCCTTTGAAGGATTTTGATCAGTTAAAGAACATGATCTTATTTACTGTTTTGAAAGATCATACTGGCTGCTGTGTGAGAAGTAGACTGAAAGAAGGAACCTGGAGCCTTAGACAATTAAGAGACTATGTCAATTGTCTAAGTGAGTAACTGGTGCCTCAGGTGGTGTTGAGATAATGGGACAGGTTTGAATAGTGGTTGGATTAGGATATATTTTCAAGGTAGAATCATCATGACTTGCCAGTGGATTTGATGTGGGGTATGAGGTTTGATGTCTCAGTTTTTAACTGAGCAACAGAGTGAAAGGGGGTGCCATCCACTGAGATAGAAATGACTGGTGAAAGCTTGTTAGCAAATGGCAAAGAGCAATTGGGGAGTCAATTAAAAGAAGTTTCACAGAAAAATGAAATAATAAGCCCAGTTTCTAGCAGGGTGCTAGCACATACAAGCCATTTATTAAATACTTGAAGGAAAGAATGAACTAACTAATTAATTAAATTGCATGGATAAATGGAGGGAAGGAGGAAGAAAGAAAACTAATTCTAAATTTTACAAAACGTGAAGAACATTTTGTAAAATGATACGATTCTAAAGACCCCAGGCTAAAATTCAAAAGTCTGGAGTTCCAGTTGCAGAAAATATATCTAAACCTCAGATCCTTCTCTCAGCTTTTATTCTTGGACCTCCTGCCTTTCCTCCTCTGCAGGGAATGTGCTCACACTTTTATTCATCTCAGCCCGCAAGCCCATAGTCCTTGCATCCCTAGCCATAAACACAGCTCACAACCCTGGGGCAGGGAAAAGCCAATCAGTAAGATCCTCCAGCTTTCCACTCACCAACCATGCCTTCCCCACCCCACGTAAACCATATGCATCCCTACAGGCATGTAGAGCAGGGCCCTCAGCAATCCAGACCAATTCCCATAGAGCCAGTCCTCCAGAGAGTCTCATTTTGTAAGGGCTAGCTTTGAAGAAAGCAGGAGGCAAGATTAGATTGTTCCATGAATTGGCTGGACTTGCTTTGACTGATTCACTAAATGCTCTTACTAAGCCCCC
Organism: Pipistrellus hanaki; assembly: GCF_964339955.1. Lineage (NCBI taxonomy): Eukaryota > Metazoa > Chordata > Mammalia > Chiroptera > Vespertilionidae > Pipistrellus > Pipistrellus hanaki. The sequence goes on along the minus strand of NC_140503.1, from coordinate 167,091,150 downwards.
AGGCTGGTTCCTATGGATAGCCACATAGAAGGGGAGAGCAATTAGGGGGAAGATAATATTTTTTAATAGATTATTATTGATTTCAGTGAAGAAGGAAGAGGGGGAGAGAGATAGAAACATCAATGATGAGAATCATTGATTGGCTGTCTCCTGCACACCCCCTATTGGGGATCGAGCCCACAACCCAGGCATGGCCCCTTGACTGAAATCGAACCAGGGACTTTTCAGTCCGTAATCTAAGGCTCCATCCACTGAGCCAAACCAGCTAGGGAAAAGGGAAGAAAATATTTAAGTCACTTTCACAGTTGAGGGTAAACAATGCAAAATGAGAATTGCAAAACAACCTTGCCTCTCAGGTTTTCACACATTAACCACTTTTGTACTGGCTCTTCCACAGGACTGAGAGTGCAGAGCAGGCCTACATCAGCCCCCTTGCCTGTTTCTTTGATGGAAAAGATTATCTCGCCAACGCCAACAACCTTCTGGACAAGCTCTCCACAGAGCCCTCCTGCCTCCCCCACCAACGGCACACCCAGCAACTCAGTGCCGCCCATTACAGTGACATCTGTGCAGACATCTGTAACCCCAAAAAATGTTGTCATGGAGCCCACAGGACAGGAGACCACCTTGACCTGGGAAGACCCAAATACAGACACCTTATCAACAAGCAGTGAGGTCCCCTTAACACCCACGCCTACGGAGCACAGCTCAGGCACTCCAGAGGCAAGTGTGTCAGCTACAGCGTCAAGGTCCCTGAGTGAGTCTCCTTCACCTACCTCCGCTCAGACTCCAACCTTCTCACCCCCAGCCCTATCAACCTCACCACCGCCAATTCTATCAACCTCACCCCCAGAGGTTTCTTCTGTCTCGGACAACACCAACCACAGTTCCACTGAGACCAGCACCAAGACCACAGAAGCCCCAACCACACGCGAGTCCCCAGCACAGGAGCACAGCTCTGGCCACACCCCCACTTCACATGTCACGTCGGAGCTGGTGCCCACAGAGAAAACGCCCCAAACAACTGTGCCAGCCAAAGTGACCTGTATCCTGGTAGATATTGAGACCACCACCGCCTCCCCCAGGGTGATCATGCAGGAAGTGGAACATGCACTAAGTTCAGGTGAGTCTCCGTTTAGAACCCTACTACCATTTTGACCATGAGATGTTAAGAAAGCAACTCAGTTAACCAAACACAACTTGTCAACTTTGAATTTTGGAGTGAAACACAAGCTGAAGTATAATTCCCCAAAATTTCCACATGATATCTCAATACTTGTGGCCAATTGCCAAATTTATGATTTGTCTTTACATTTGTCACAGAGAATGTAAATGAATGACAATATGTAAGCAAAAGCATTAACAGCATGGCATTTGGTCAAGCTTCCCAGGTTTCAATTCTGGCTCTTGACCTTAGGCAAGTTAATTCATCACTTTGTGGCCTTATTCATCCTCACCTGTAAAATGGGCATACAAGAGGTTCTAAGGCATATGGTTCTTGTGGAGATTAAATGAGATGATATATAAAGTTCTTAGAACAGTTCCTGACAGGGATTAAGTGCTCAGGAGATATCAGTTATTTTTAAAATTTTGCTCTGTACTAACAAAGTGTTTATGAAAACCAGTCTAAAAAAAGTAAGAGGGGGATATAGAGAACTTATTTATTCTTTAGAGTCATTGATATATTTCAGGAGGAACACAGTAAATCTTATAGGTTGTCACATTTGTTTTGATTTTCCCAGCAACCCTGTGAAGTTAGTATTATTTTATCTTGATTTTTCAATCTCGGAAATTATGATGGAGAGAGATTTAGGGTCTTTTCTGAGGTCGCAAGCATCTGGCCTTGGCATGGAAACTGTAAACTTTAGGCAAGTGAGCAGGAAAATAACTTAGTGGGAACATTTGGAGTTTTTATTAAGAAACAGGGAAGTAAGAACAGTCAGGTGAAGGGGAAACATGGGGCTGAAGCTCTTTTCTGGGTAGTCCTGTGTAGGGGTGGACTGAGAGGGGAATATTCCAGACACACCACCTGAGGTCAAAGAAATGGCTGTGAGGAGAAATTAACATCTTTGGAAAAAAATATAAACAATCACTATGAATAGAAACTTTATTAGACAGTAAAGGTGGGGAGAGATACAGCTAAGATGAACAAGATGTGATTCCTCATGGAAGCACTCATAATTTACTAGGGAATAAAGCCCCCAAAGAATTACAAATACTTATTTCAAAAGCCTAGTAGACCAGTGAAAGTCCCATTAAGAAAGGGAGGTTCAATCAAACCGACATAAAGGAATTCATTACAAAGGTTTGGCTAGCATGCAGGGGAACCACAGGGGACCATAATGGCAGACTTGCTATGAGTCAGGCCTAAGAGGAAAGACATGTAACCAGAACCCAAAGGAGAAACTCTTATAGAATAGACCACCTTGAGAGCAGCAGTGACTCTTGGTTGAGAGACACAACTAACCCAAAGTTAACCTCCTGAGTGTGAAGGGAATCAGTATTCTGCCTTCTGTCTCCCCCTTCCAAGCTCTGATATACAGAAGCCAAGGACAGGGAAACCCACTGATGTGGTCCATACAGGTCAGCCTCCTGGAGGCCTGGGCAGAGAGCAGAGTGGAGAAGTGTGGGAGTGGATCCAGAGAGGCAAAAGGAAGAAATCTAGCATATCAGATTCAAAGGTAGATTCCTCTGTGCAGCTCCCTCCCCATAAGCACCTCTGTTTATACCTCCAGCCAGCACTTATCACACTGCATTTAGATGTGCCCTTTCTGTCTCTGTCTCTGTCTCTGTCTCTGTCCCACTTCCCACCCGCCACCTTACCTGATACTTTCCATGCTCCCAACATTGCAGGTAATATCTCTAGCATAGTCTAGGAACCTGGAGCAGAGTGGGTGTTGACTTGACTCAGTGTCTAAAGGACTGTCCCTAACCAAGGTGCCCTAAAAGGCAGCTTGCTGGCAGTGGCCCTATCTCTTCTCTCTGTCCTAGTTCAGGTCCTCATCGCCACCTGTGTGCACTGCTTCTTCAGTTTTCTCACTGATCTCCCTTTCACCGCTCTCTACCCACTCCAGAGTACTCCAGACATGGTGGATCCACACATTCTGAGATGGGCATGTAAGAATCTCCATAATCTGATAGGTCTTACTACTTTCCACAAGTGCCTTAGGTTCATGGGCTAGAATATCTAAAACAGTCCTGTTCCAATATTCTGGCTCATGTGTTAGACCATGTATCTTAATTTCCTCAACTCTAAGCCAGCAAGGTCAAGAGACACAAAATTAGTGTCAGAGCTGGTCATGACCCTATAAAGTTCCAGAGGATATTGTAGCTGGTAGGAGCTCCAGAGTTATGAAGGAAGGAAGGATTGAATGACTGGACAAAAATTAAATGTGGCAGGTTAGAGGGAGATCACTGAGCAAGGACCAGACTCCATTTCACAGACCAAAGAGGATTTATCCCCTGTTAAATAAAAGACTATGAAATATGCCTTTCCTAGGACCCTGTGCTTGATGCAAAGAAGCATAAGGAGTATAAGACCTGTCCTTTTGGATTTCAAGTCACTCTTAATATGAATGAGAATGAACAAGGTGGAGGGATGTTTGAGCAGATGTGATACAATCTGTTCATTTCAAAGGTGAAGAAATTACGTCCCAGAAGTTTGGAGTGCCTCACACAAGGTTACACCACTTAGTGGCAGAGCTGGGCTCAGAGCCCAGATCCTCAAAACCACAATCAAGTCTTCTTTCAGCACCCATCACTGTTGCACTGCTCCTCTCTCAGCCCCACACATCAAGCAGCACCCTGAGACTGCTCACAGGTTGCTATTTAGGGATGTTTTTGTTTAGACATTGTTGTGCTGCCTGAACAGTGTATATAATATACAGGCAGTCCTTGGGTTATGTTGGACTCAACGTACGCTGTTTCATGGTTACATTGCCATCTCCCATTTATTTATTTATTTTTAAAAAAAGTTCCATCATTTCGATGTATGTACATATGTGCTTTATGGTTTTTATTATTTATTTACCACAAGGTCAGGGATTATTAGCTTTCTTTGAAACTTTTTTACTGTTTCATTTCATTACTGCTGTGTATGTGCTCCATGTGAGTGACGTATGTGCTTATGGGGGTGGGTTCCAACTTACGGTGAAAACCTTATGCAGTAGGAATGGATCTCCCACATAACCCGAGGACCTACTGTAGTAACAATATCACACTGTTACTTAGCATCTTGTCTTATTCTGTGGACGTTCACATAGCATATTTCTATTAATCCAAGAATTCAACCATCCATAGTCACCAATAAGTAATTCTAAGACAAGGTTAAAGCTAGTGGAGTTCAATTTGACTAGAGGAATTAGGGAAGATCCCATGATGGTGCCAAGTTGTAGGAGATAAAGAAAATTTAGGCCTAAGGAGGCAATTGGGGCACTTTGTGCAAAAGTGATAGTTGATGCTGCACTCACCTGACCTCAGAATGCTCTCAGAAATTATAAGCACCAAAATTGCTTTGCCAAGGTATCCAGTGCCCTCCACTTTACCAAGTCTGGTGTGAATCCTTAGGCCTGGCTTGATCTGACCTATCAGCAGCATTTGACACAGATGGTCACTGCCCTCATTTTTATAACACTGTCCACTTGGCCTCCAGGACACTCTCCCTAGTGCTTCTTCACCTACCTGGCTGCCTTATTTCACCCCTCATCTTCCTACACTGGAGCACCCCGGGGCCAGTACTGCCCTCCTCTCTCCCTGAACTCTCTACACTCACTCCTGAGATGACCTCATCCTGTCTCATGACTTAAAATGTCATCCATATGCTGATAATCCTGACATGTAAAATCCTACACCTGTTTTGCTTCATTGAACTAAAGACATGTAAATCCAGCTGTCAGCTAACTCACACTCCTCACGTGGGTGGCTCATAGGCCTCGCACACTTAATATGTATAACATGAGTTACTGATTTCCTCAACCCTCAGTCTGCTCCTCCCTCAACCTCTCCCTCTCTTCTTGCAGTTCTGGAGACTAAAAACATTGGGCTAATTCTAGACTCCTTTCTTTCTCACATATTCCAGTCCATCAGAACCTAGTCTCCTCTCACCCTCTGTCGTCTCTAAAATAAATTTGCATCATAGTAGCTACTGAGCAAAGTATGACTTTAATATTCCTTCAACTGAACTCACTACTCATCATCCTTGCCAGAGAGATCCTTTTGAAACCGAGGACAAACCTGTCACTGCTCAGCTCTAACACTCCCTTGGCTTTCCCTGAGTCTGAGCAAAGCCCACGTCTGTGTCATGCCTACAGTGCTCAGCATGATCCGAACCCACACAGCCTCCCTGCTTTCACTTCCTTTCTCTTTAACCAGCAGACACACTGGCAGTCTTACTATTCTCAAACAGACCAAGGACACTCTTGCCTCAGGGGCTGTGTACTTACTACTTCCTGTGCCTAATACAGTCTCCTGCCAGGTCTTTCGGGCTCACTCCTTGTCAGAGATGACAGCTACCCGAAGTCTTGACTCACGAAAAGGAAGCCTTCACTCACACTCCTGTCTGAAATAATAAACTCATCACCATTGATCCCTTCAATGCTGCTCTATTTTCCATTTGATCCCTTATCACTTTCTGACTTTATCTCACTTACTTGGTGAGTAGGTGTCTGTTTTCTACCACTAGACTGTCAGCTCCAGGAAAGCAAGGAATCTTGTTCACAAACAGGAAGATGTATGTTACTCCCAACCCCTAGAACTGAGCCTCAATAACCAACCAGTTCCAGAGAAGCTATTTCATCTCTCTAAGTCTCGGCCTTCTCATCAGGAAGAGGGGAAAAGGATAGTCACATGACGGCATTATTGTCAGGTCTTGTTGGGAAAATAAATTTGCTTCACAGTAGCTACTGAGCAATGGCTCTGTCGATAACTGTGATTATTATTTTCCTACAACATCATTTTATGATTTATTATTATTGTTACCATTTTGCTATTGTCCTTCTTCTTGTTGCTGCTGATACAGTTATCATAAAGAAGAATGCCCACTATTTCAACAAACTTTTATTGAGCTTTTGCAATGAGTTAGGCGTCTGCTTAAGTACTGGGAATTCAGCAATAGATAAAACAGTCACTCCCTCATGCAGTTCACAATTTAGCATGTACACAACATGTCAAATAACCTAGCTTGTTGGATCCCAGACTGTGGGGAGGGGAACACTGCAGGAAAGCAGGAAGTCAGGTTTCAGAACAAGTGTTAAGAGGACCCCAAGTAGCAGGATGAGATGACTTACTTTACTTACCAGGCCATTGATAGTCACCAAAGGCTTTTCTTCAGGGGAAGGAAAGGCTAAGAATTACATTTCAATAGGTTTCAACTAGAAGAAATGTGTGTTTTAAGTTTCATGGCATTCAGGCTTAGAAACAGGTAGACCAGTTTATACTTGGTCTGTGGCTTGCCATTGTCACTGATAGGCACACGTCATTAACTACTCTGACTGTAAGAGCTCTTAGCTATAAACTAGGTACAGGGGAGGTAATCTTTCAGGGTCCTTTTGGCTTATTATACTATTCAGATTGTTTCTTTAAATTATCCTATGCCAAAGGAATGAAGCTCATATTCACGAGTTTTGCTGAGTATATGCATGTTGCAAGGATGGAGCTAGTGACTAAGGTGAGCTTGCGGCTATCTATTCTACAAGTAAAGAAATGGGCCCAGAGTGACTTACTCCAATTCTCACCTGAGTGACCCAGCCAAAACTCAAATTTAGTTCTCCTGACTGGCCTTGAATCAAGTGTTCCTTTCGCCACACCCATCTTACCTGAATTCACAGAAAAGAAAAGCTGGGGAGGACCAGTGGCCTCCAGAACTTTTGTGGAAATGAGTGACATGGAATATTGCCACATGCCGACTGCCGGCCGCTGGGTCACGGGGAGGGGCTGCCCTATGGGAGGAGAAGCAGGTGGTAGTAGCAGTTATCCCAAGGCAGCTGTCCAGAAAAAACGAGTTTTGACTTTTGTTTTTTCAGTTTTTGTCTTGCTTTTAAAGGAAGAGAGACAACTGTGATGTGTTAAATTTGGGTCACCTATGTTATTAAATCCAAGCTCTTCAAGGCTGGAAACTATGACTATGGAATATTTCTGACTCGCTGAGCTTAATTGGATGGTGCTGTGCACAATTAGTTGCTCAGCATATGCTTCAGGGATTAACTGATGTTGCACACCAAGTTATATTCAAGACATCATCACTTCTTGCATAGGCAAACCCCAGTATTTGTTCAGCATAAACTGTTCTAATAAAACTATTAAATAAAGGGCTCTAAGCAGGCACAGACATCTAGACACTATGTGCCCATACCTGCAAGGGACTTTCAGCTTCATAGGACATTTGCTTATTCCAGGTTAAAATGAACATAAATTTGAAAGAAAAGAATTCCAAAAAATGTGAAAATAACTTTTAAAGTAGTCATTAAAAAATTTAGGAGTAAAAATATCTGTGTTAATGACCATCATATTTAGATGACGTATTAAATATATGTTAAAGGTGAAAATGATTTAATAAAAAATCATAAGTGAGAAGACGATGTAAAAGAATATTCATTAACTTTTATTGATCAGATTCTTTTTGAATGCCCAAAATATATCAGGAAGCAATAATCCTAGAAAGTATTATACTAATGTTAGGCTCAGCTTTACAAATATTATATCATTGTACATGCCCAGGCTCAGCGTCCTATAGTATCTTTTCAGTTCACTTGTCCTTCACTGCCTGGGTCCTCTCCACCACTGAATACTATTGATTTTGAACTCTTAGTAGCTCGGAATTCACCTATTTCTTTTCAATTTTACTCTCATGTCAAAACTCCCATAACCCCATAATAGCTTCCTAACTGGCCCTTAATTTCCTCTCCTGCACCCATCTCACATCTTGCCCATTCTCCACATAGCAGCCAGAATGACAATTAGACACAGATCTCATTGGGTCACACACATTGGACTAATTGGTAGAAAACAGACACACTACCACCAGCCCCTCTGGGCATCCTCTGCTCTTAGCATTAAATCTACAAGCCCACAGGGTGGAGCCTCTCCTGTCTTTCCGCCTCATCTCACCCCCTGCACCGCCATGTTGGATATCTCTCAGTTCCATGGATCTGCTGAGCTCCCTCTTGAGGCAGAGCCTTTCCTTATCCAGATCCTTCTACATAGAGCCCACAACACACTACTTAACCTGGTTAATTCCAACTCATTGCTCAGGCTTCAGCTCAAAGGTTATCTATTCAGGAAAGCTCTGTTGGGGCCCCAGTCCAGCTGTGGTTTCCCAGTTACAACCTGTCACAATTCAGTTGCCTCTCTTCTCCACAGTGTATAATTATTCATGTGCTTGTGTGGCAGCATTGCACATTGCTTACCCTGCCTTTCCAAGTACCTGATGTGGGGCCTTGCCTTTTTGGGCTTACACATAGATCCCCAGTAATTAACAGTGTCTAACTCAGTGTAGGTGCTCAATAAATGTTTGATGAATTCCTAAATAAATGACTTCTAATGACAAAATATCAAGCTTTAGACCAAAAATTTACATATTTTCTGAACTTCATAAATGCGGACCTTGGAACTGAGAATGAAGGAAAATTAAACACCTTCCTTGTCTTAATCTGTTCAGGCTTTTATAATAAAAAATACCATAGATTGGGTGACTTAAACAACAGAAATTTATTTCTCAGGGTTCGGAGCTGGAGAATCTACTAGTAGATTCAGTATTTGGTGAGAGCTGAGTTCCAGGTTTATACAACCTTGTATTTCCTCTGTGTCCTCACTCAGTGAAAGGGGAAGGGGAGTTCACTGGGATCTCCTCTGTAAGGGCACTAATCCCATTCACAAGGGCTCCACCCTCCTGACTTCACCTCCCAAAGGCCCCACCTCCTTGCAGTTATAATTTCAACATATGAGTTTAGGAGGCCACAGGCATTTAGTCCATATTAATACCTGTGTACTCCTCTAATACCCCCCCCCCATCATTATACTGTCTAAAGAGCTTGCTGCTGCCATTCAGGGTTCTGCCCACCCTATTCCTGCCGCCACTCCTCTCTTTTCCCACCATGCTGACTCTTATCATTGGTCTCCAAGGATTTAAGGGCTGACAAGTTACAAATTGTAAAAAACTGTCACTCACATTTTTTGTGTGTGTTTTTTTTCTTTTTCTTTTGTGCTCAATTCTTTAAACTTGACACCTTAAAGCTTGCTAATGCCAAGTAAACTCTCATAAGGAGCTTCAACGGTCAGACTTTATTTTAGATAAATATTATTCTGAACTCTTTTCTCCATGCTTTTATTTCTCCTTTGGTTTACTTTTACTACTTAAATCTTAATCTGAATTTGAAAAAGTTAAAAACTATCCTTTGAAAAAATATATGCCAAGGTAATAAAATCATCTAGTTACCATTTAAGTTATCTACCAGTATAGAACTCCTTACAACACTTACAGCATACATGTGACGTAGTTTAATTGCTTCAATGTCACCATTAATTACATTTGGAGAGTTGCTGCCTCCATGGGACAATTTCTTCTTCCTGCTTCAAATGCTCTCGCCAGTTATATATGACTAAAATGACTTTGGAAGTGCTTCACTGAGAAAAGCAAGTTAGCTTATAAGCACATCTGATAGCATTAATGAATCTATGGCTTATTGGCTCACTGAGAAAACAGATTGGTAAAGGCCTGATTCCATATCCAAAATGAATCCTCACTGTAATTTTCTGACTCAAGAGCATGTCTTTTCGGTTATAAAATAATATCAGGAAAGTGAGAATGGATCATCACAGGCCCACCATCTTTATCATAAAAGGATCTAAAAATCCCACCCCAGTCAGGAGCACTGTATTCAGAGAACATATAATGGATACTGCATTGATATTTTCCTCAGCATGACTTGTTTCTCAATTCTCAGGGGGGGAAAAAATATTGGCCAATAAGAGACAAAATTGTATTTAACAGTATCTTGCTTTTATCATTGGGCTCATGGCCTTTGGGGGTGGATGACAGGCTAAAAAATGAAGGTAAATGTAGGTTAAAATTACATAATTTCAATAAATCCATAGAAGTGATTCATCAAAAACCATTTGCCATATTTCTACTTGGAAAAATTAGGGGGTCATTTCAAAGCCAGGTTCCAAGAAGGCAAGAATGTTACTAATGGTACAATCTCAGGCATCGGACTGCCTGGCTCAGATCCCAATGAGGCCATTATTAGATGGGAGACTTGAGCCATTGTATTCATCACTGGGTGTCACATTTTCCTCATCTGTAAGATGAGGGTAATAATAGTACTAGCTTGCCCTATAGGATTCCTATGAGGATTAAATGAGACAAATTTATAAAGTGTTTCATATAGCACTAAATAAATGTTAGCTGTTATTATTACTACAGTTGGGTCTCTAATTCTCAGCGTGGATACCAATAACTGTTGACTCTTTGAGACTTTGGTTTTCTTCACTTGAAAAGAAATAGAATGTTTGTAAACACTTTAAGACGCCCAAAAGGATTATTACTATAAGTTTTCTATAATAAAGATACATGTAAGCACCTGCCTAGCACACAATACAAAAAAAGGATAACACAAAAAGTGTTGGAAGAGAAAAATAACTATGTTCACATTTGAAGTAGTAATGCTTTCACAAAACTGGTGAAATCCAAAGCAAAGGGGTAAAAGAGCGCGAACAACTAGAGATTTCTAGCTGGAAGGAAGAAAGCCTTGGAGGGAGGGAGGAGACAAAGGTTCAGCTATAGGACTTTGCCGAGGCCCCACTGGCCCCTAAGAGGTTGCCCTCTCCCCTTAGCTGGCATTAACGTTTGGAAATTATTTTCTTTCCAGAGTTTTTAACCCTTAATCTAGAAGAAGTTAAAACTGGGTAAAATACAGTATCCAAAAGCAGGTTCCTGCCTGGCCTTGGTGATTAATTACATGGAGCAAAGCTAAATGCACTAATGGTTCCTGGAGATCTCTGAGTCCTAGGGCCACAGTACTTATACTGATGTGACTGCCCTTGGCTAAGGTGTTGGGACAGGTGATCTGAAACTGTGACTCCCTGCTCCACACATGGATTCCATAATTAAAATGACAAATTTCACACTGCTTAGCAAACAACTTTAGGACTCTGTCTTGGGCTCTGAGAAGTATCCCCTTCCTTCTCGCTTATGTTCTCTGAACCAAGAAAAAAAACAGTGTGGAACATCTTAGTTGCTAAGGCTGGTGAACCCTGAAGAAATAAGAGCCTTCACCTGCAGACTGGATGGATGAGTCTCAAAAAGGGCACATACCAGCTTTCTCCCCTAGGTATTGTTTGATCCATGGTCATGTCTCATTTCCATCTTTGAAATACTAAAGGGATAGAGAAGGAAGTAACAACAAAAACCAAAACCTCTTTCTGTGTTCATGTAGATGAATGGCAGCTCTTAAGCAGGACAGCAGCATGCTTCCTGCGGTACTTTATTGGCCCCTCAATGTGTCATTCACAAAGAGTTGACTTCAAAGTTGAGATCCCTAATCTGGCCCTTAAGGCTGACTTCTGTCCCTACACACACCCTTCCTGTCCACTGCCATGCAGCTAGTTGCTCCAAACTGAAAATATCCCAGAGAATTTTTTTAAAAGCATTTCAATACTAATTGCATCTAGGACACTCAGATAGCAGAGATGCAGGGATCTTTTTCCCTCTTTCTGACTTGACTTCTGAATAGAAATATCTATGTCCTCCAGTCAAGGAGTGTAGATGACCTAACTTAACACAGCCAAGGCACTCATGCTATAGGGAAGAATTTTCAGAAGAGCAGGAGAGTTCTCATCCAGGACAAACAATAGAGGGGATCCTCTGACCTTCTTCTTTTTTCAATTATTCTCCAGAAATCTCTCCGACCCCACCCTCCTCTCCATCCTGATCTGGAATGGGGCTGATACAGAGTTCAGATTCCTACCCATGTCACTTAGCCCAATAGAAATTACAATTCAGCACAGGCTGAGTAATATTCATTATATAAAGTAATTGTGAAATAGTTATGAATCTGTCCTGCAGGAAATATGAGAAAGGCAGAAACTGACATGGAGCATGTTAAGGGAGGACAGACTTAACATCATGGACTTAGAAGTGAAGTCTTTGTTCATGTCTGCACTGCTACTCCTGGGAGTGGCTGAGTCAGGACAGTTGTCCCTCCTGTGCCACATTTTCTTCACTTTGGGCCTCCACCAACAAGCAGTATTCATGAAGCTGCCACATTCCCTGGAGCAGTCCCAACTGCTGGGCCCAGCTCCTGCCCTCTGTTCTTCCTGGCCTCTCCCAGGGGCTCTGAGGGCAGCTGATTTACCCCCAGCCTAGTTTCTCACACCGCACCCCCTCTACCCTCAAAACTTCAAACTGCAGATTACTAACCGGCTCTGCCTAGCTTAATGCCTGGCACAGGGTAGCCACAGTAAAGGTGGTTTCTATCACTTTGATGATGAGGATTGTTTCTCTCAATGCTTCCATTAGTGTTCTTGGCACAATACTACAGACATTCCCTGGGAACTTTTAAGCCAAGGCTGAGTTTAGAACAGTCTTTGAAGAGAGTCTGCTACCAGCATTCAGATAGAAGGGTCACCCATATTTCAGGAGGAATTCTCATTCCCGGCAGGCTCCGTCTGGTCTGGGCAGCACCTTTAAGCCAACTGAAGGAAGGGAATGCTCCCTGACATTGACCTGGGACTGCTGTGCGGTCATGGATGTGTCCTAGTGCTATGGGAAAAGGGATGGGGTGGGAGTCCCCTCTGCTATTCTTAGAAATCCAGTCTAGTTCACACATTACAGGAGTCAAAGGAGAGCTGGGACTGGGTGACCTAAACAGGTAGTTATAATAAATTCCAGAGGGAAAGAAGCCTCATTTGTGTTAGGAAAGATTGTGATTGTAAGTGAAGTGAAGAAACTTTTAAATGTTGATAACCAGGGACTGTGCTGGCTTGTGTGCCCCAGGTTGCATTAATTGCAAACCTGAGCTCCCTGTGTGTCCTTCAACTACAGCCGATATGAATGCATGAGAGAGAAATGCAGGGGAGGGGAACAGCCACTTGCCTGGGCGAGTGTAAAACTTTTGTTTTCTCCACAGAGATTTATATTTCTGTATACATTTTTTACTATATGCTACCTTTGTAGGTCAAATGCTCTTAGAGAAAAAAAATAAAATAAAAACAGGTTTCCAGATGACAGGAAGTGGAAAGTAGAGATATTGGAGATTCTGCTCCAAAGTTTAATCCAGCCCCAAGGCAGGCCTGATTCCTGGATCGCCAATAGAAAGCAGACAGAGGAAGCTGCATTTGCACTGGAAAACCCAGAGGGGCAGGTTTTACCACAAGCAGATGCAGAGCTATTGCTAGAGCCCAAGTTGGCAGGAGAGTTTCCTGGGTACCAGCATAGAGACTGCCCTGTGTCCCAGTTCTCCTCCTTAAAATGTGGTTCTGGGCCCTTAGTGTCTCTGTGCCTTGGTTTCCTCATTTGTAAAATGGATATAATAAGCATAGCTACCTTATGGAGAATTACATTAATTGAAATAACTGAAGCATAGAATAGTCCCTGACACAGGATAAATAACAAGAATGTGTGGATGGCTATCACTTTTTTCTGTTGTTGACTGTTACTTCTATTATCATTGCTGTTTGGAGGAAGGAGTTGCAATGGGAGATTATTGCTGTAGAGCAGGGGTCCTCAAACTTTTTAAAGTGGGGGCCAGATCACGGTCCCTCAGAGAGCTGGAGGGCCGGACTATATGAACTACTAATTCCTACCGTAACACCTCGGCTGCGCTCACTGCCCAAAAAACCTGGCGGGCCAGATCAGACTCCTCTGCGGGCCGCATGTGGCCCGCGGGCCGTAGTTGAGGAGCCTTTTTCTAGGGTAACAAAGAGAAATCCACGCTCAGACAGACCTCTAACCTTCAAGCCCTTTCTTCACCAGGCCCACTTCCCTCCTCCAGCACAGACATGTGCTTTTACAGAGAAAGAATCCCTTTGAGACAAGGTGTTCCTTCCTCTGGGTGACCTTGACTGGAAGAGCCGCCACACACTCTAAAATGGCCATCTGCTTCTCTTCTCCATTTCTTACCTACTCCCTGAACCAGGGAGAGGAAAGAAAAGTGCAAAAATATTGAAAAACAGTCAAAGAGGTTGTTAAAGATGCTTCTCAAAATAGATCAGGTCCTCACAGACCCAGGGACTTGGTCAAAGTACTGACAGGGGCATTCTAAATAAGCTGACTATTGAATTTCCAAGGACCATGTGGTTCAGGAGTCATCGACACAGAGGAGCAAGACATTCACCTTTTTGTCACCTCTGAAAACTTCCCACCATCAACCCTCTGCCTCCGGCTCTCTCAGAGCAATAACAACCTTTTATTTATTTATTTGTTTGTTTATTTATTTATTTATTTATTTATTTTTATTATTCTGTTAAATTTCCTTTATTTTTTATTTTTATTATTATTTTTTATTTTTTTATTAAATTATTATCTTTGTACATATACCATTGCCCACCCCCTCTCATACATGCCCTCCCTCCCCAGAGTTTTGTGTCCATTGGTTGTACTTATATGCATTTATATAAGTAGCTGGAAGTACAAGCCATTGCAATTAGACAAGAAGAGGAAATAAAAGGCATCCAAATTGGAAAAGAAGAAGTAAAGTTATCCTTATTTGCAGATGACATGATATTATACATAAAAAACTAAAAGACTCCATCAAAAAACTAATAGACTTAATAAATGAATTTGGCAATGTAGCAGGATACAAAATTAATGCCAAGAAATCTATGGCATTTCTATATACCAATAGTGAACTTGCAGAAACAGAGACTAAAAAGGCAATCCCATTTACCATTGCACCAAAAAAATTAAGATACCTAGGAATAAACTTAACTAAGGAGGTAAAAGACCTATACACGGAAAACTACACAACACTGAAAAAAGAGATAGAGGAAGATGTAAACAGATGGAAGAACATACCATGTTCATGGATTGGTAGAATCAACATCATCAAAATGTCCATATTTCCTAAAGCAATCTATAGGTTCAATGCACTCCCCATTAAAATACCAATGGCATATTTCACTGACCTAGAAAGAACTCTCCAAAAGTTCATTTGGAACAACAAAAGACCCCGAATAGCCACAGCAATCCTGAGAAAGAAGAGTAAAGTAGGAGGGATCTCAATACCAGATTTCAAGCTGTAATAACAACCTTTTAAAAGAGCTAGGACCGGGCAGGACATCAGGCTGCACAAGGGCGGGGTCTGCTCTCTCCAGAGCTGGACTTTATTTTGTCCAGCAAGCCCCAGTTATATTGTTTTTCTTTGTTGTGTTATTGGGTGGTTTTGTGGGTTTTTGTTTTGTTTTCACAACATGGGAAAGGTTCAGGTGAACAGTGTAGTGGTTCTGGATAACCCTTCTACAAATCATTCCAGTGCAAGATCACCTTCCAGTGTATTGAGGAACTGTCTGAAGACCTCAAGTGGGAAATTATCGATGTGGGCTCTGAAGAAAGTGAAGAATATAATCAAGGTTTAGACTCTGTTAGTGGGCCCTGTGCCTATAGGAAGGCATATGTTGGTATTTCAAGCCGATGCACCTCATCTAGGACTTGTTCCAGGTGCAGATGCAGTAGGTGTAACAGTTGTGCTAATCACATGCATCTATCCAGGTCAAGAATTTATTAGAGTTGCTATTGTGTAAATAATGAACATCCTGAGACAGAATTAAGGGGAAATCCGCCAGTAAAACCACTTTTCTAAGCTTCAAAGGAACATTTTGGCATCTAATCCCAGAGTTACAAGATTCCATATTATTTGAGAAGATAACACAGAAAAGCTGGAAGATGCAGAGAGCAGTAATCCAAATCTACAGTACCATCTTTCAACAGATGCATTACCTGCGGCATCAAAGGGATGATCCACGTCAGAAAATGCACTCAATGTCACGTTCGAATCTCACATGGATTGCACGTGATCACCTGCCACCTTTCAGTACAAAGCTATAAAAAACTCACAGAACTGATTCCCTGAAATTCCATGATAAGTCAGTTACTAAGACACAATGTGAAGAATATATTTTTGAAAACCCTGTAGAGCCTTAGCCAGAGTGGTTCAATGGTTAGAGTGTCGGCCCACACACTGAAGTGTTGAGGGTTCAGATCCTGGTCAACGGCACGTATCTGGATTGCAGATTCGATCCTAGCCCTGGTCAGGTTACTCTCATGTGGGAGGCAACTGAACAATGTATCTCTTTCACATTGATGTATGTCTCACCTCTCTCTCTCTCTCACCTCTCTCTCTCTCTCTCTCCCCATCCCTACTTTCCTTTCACTCTCTTTAAAATCAAAGGAAAAAATATCCTTCAGTGAGGATTAACAACAGAAACAACAAAAAATTGTGTAGATAGAAAGGAAACCAGCATTTGAGCAAATTGTGGAATATAAGTACAATTACTTTTTTTTTTATTTTTTTTTTTAGTTTTATTTATTTATTTTTTTTTTACATATTTTATTGATTTTTTTATTGCCCCCCTCCCTCCCTCCCACACATCCCCTCCCTCCCCATAGTTTTATGTCCATTGGTTGTACTTATATGCATTTATACAAGACCTTCGGTTGATCTATTATCTCCCCCTGATATCCCTACCCTCCCCACTGTAATTTGACAGTCTGCCTGTTGCTTTACTTTCTCTATATCTGTCTCTTGGTTCATCAGTTTATAATGATCTTTATCATCCACTGATGTGTAAGGTCATGTGGTGTTTCTCTTTCATTGATTGGCTTATTTCACTCAGCATGATGCTCTCCAATTCCATCCAGGTTGCTGCAAATGATGAGAATTCCTTCTTCTTTATGGCAGCATAGTATTCCATTGTGTAGATGTACCATAGTTTTTGGATCCAATCATCTGCTGACGGGCACCTAGGCTGTTTCCAAATTCTGGCTATTGTAGATTGTGCTGCTATGAACATAGAGGTGCATATATCCTTTCTGATTGGTGTTTCTAGTTTCTTGGGATATATTCCTAGAAGTGGGATTACTGGGTCAAATGGGAGTTCCATTTTCAGTTTTTTGAGGAAACTCCACACTGTTCTCCACAATTACTTTTAAGTAATTTTTCTCTAATGTGTTGTTTTAAGTTCGGAAACTTCTCTGATAATATATAATTTTTTCTTCTCTATATGTAATTAAAGCAATTGTAAAAAGATATGACTCATAAGGCCAGGTTATAAGGATATTTTAGCTTCCTGGACAATAATCTTTGGGCCTTCAAAAGAACAAAGTTCACTTCAACTAAAATACTTCTTCCTGTACTAACAAATAGTTTGGTTTAATTTAATGGGTGAATTTCCATTACTTTTTGGAATGCCCTCAAAAAAATGGATTTGAATCAACTTATATGCTATCAAGAACTGTAGGATTTCCCATCTGGTGTTGCTCAGTGGTTGAGTGTTGACCTATAAACCAGGAAGTCACAATTCGATTCTGGTCATGGCAAAATGCCCGGGTTGCAAGTTCCATCCCTAATGTGGGCATGCAGAAGACAGCCAATCAATGATTCTCTCTCATCATTGATATTTTTCTCTCTTCCTCTCTTTTTCTCTCTGAAATCAGTATATATATATATATATATATATATATATATATATATATATATATATAAAGAACTGTAGGATATGAATTTCCAGGCCATCTTGAAGCCTCCTATGGCTACTATTATAGTTCACATTATGTTAGATAGCATTCAGTTTGGCTCCTAAAATAATAACAAATGTGGTTAATTGTCCTCTGGCTATGGCTTTTGTTTTTGTAACAATTTAGGAAACCAGAACACTCCCCGAATCATATACATCATTATTACCCAGTGCAATCAACATGTCAAGAGCAGATAAAAATTCCCTGTGTTTAAAAATTGGAAAGTATAATTACTTCAATCTGTTCATTAGATTTATAAAAATACTATAAATTTAACTATTTAAAATTGTTTTCAGAGATCATATGTTGGCAGCATTTATGTAAAAACAGTGGATTTGGAAAGGTATATTTAGCTTTATTATAACAGATAAATTATTATTTTGGAAATATACTTATTTCCACACATATAGTTCTCTTCTCACATCCTATGACACTCATGCAGAATAAGATGAGGCATAGTTGTAGTAGACATATTCGAGATAGCTTTTCCAGATAAGCCTTTTAAAAGCAATCTTGGAAAGGAATTCATTAACTAAATGAGCCAAAAAGTTTTTTTTCCCTCTTTGAGGAGAGCTAGGTCCTTCCTCAAAAAGTTCCCTATGTGCCATTAAATGAAGTGTAGAATATTCTCATTACTCTTGAGGCTAAAGCAAGACATCAGCCACGTGATACAGAGTTATGCAGTGCCTACCTATCTAAAATTTTTATACTGTGCTTCTTAAAGCTTTTATTTTGAGGAAGGAAAAAAGGCATTTGTCTGAATATGGAGTTTAAGTTGTACATAGTCCCTGTCATTCCAAAAGTAAATTTGTGAAACAAAATTTTGCCAAGTGTTAAACTTTGAAATTTAATGTACCAGATTATTAAAATACTAGCCATTAACTAGTTCACAGATTTTAAAAAATAAAATACATTCTGCTGTTAACAATAAGTAAATAAATAACCTCCAAGAGCCTAAGAAAGCTCTTTCTTTAGAGTGGTTCAGGGTCACCCCATCATAGCCTAATGTTGTCATGTTGGATGTAATTGGCAAGTATCCTGTCAAAGGAGTCAGTTACAACATTTCTTTCATGTTTAAAGGGATGAAAAGAGAAAATGCCTCTATGAGAAGAGTCCCCAGAGGAACATTGAAGAACTTGGAATATTGCTAAACCCAGGGAAACAGGAGGGCACCTTCAAGTGAAGAGGGAGGGGGGTAGTTTGGACAGGAACGTCCCTTCTGAGTGTGGAAGACTTCCTGAGTCCATAAAGTGTGACAAAGAGACGGGGGTATCTGTGGTGGGAGAGGCAGATATGGAGGGAAAGACCCCTTAAAAACGATGCCTCGGTTTATTCCAGGACTGCACAGGACCTTAGAACAGAGTCAAGGCAGGTCAGGTGATGACCTCCAGGGCAGCCTCCTTCCTCGAGGAGTCTGACCAGGTCAGACCAGGAGCATAGTCTTCTGAGAGTTGGCTCTGGCTCCTTCAAGGAAATGATCTGACCCTATTCAGACAGTTATTCCTAAAATAACTCTCCCCCAGCTCCATCGTCCTCTGGACCAATGCAATAGAATCACAGGAATAGATACTCAGGTAAGATATGGGCCAGGGCACTCCATATTGGACAGGTGGGGAGCCTGCTGCTTTGGGAACTTTTTTGGCTCAGTGACTGAGCTCAGAGACTGCAAGTGACTTTTTTTTTTTTTTTTTTTTTTTTTTTTTTTTTTTTTTTGCCAGTATGACATTTATTCATTCAACATTAAATGAGTGAGTTAAGTACCCACTGTGGCCTACAGACTGTGGCTGGGGCTAAGGGTGTGGTAAGAAGGGGAAAGAGATGTAAGATGAATAGGTTTAGAATCTGCATGGGGAAGCTCACCAGAGTAATGGAGCAGATATGAGGAGCTAACATACAACAACACTGTATTTTGCTTGGGGTGTCAAGAAAGCTTCTCAGAGGGGTTTATATTAATTGTCATGAAGAAAGAGTAGGAGTTGGCCAAGCTGAGAAAAGGGCCAGGGAAGCAACCAGTATGCCAATGGTTACAAATGCCAACTCTGGGTTCAAATGTTAGCTTAATCATTTATCAGATTGTAAAACCCGAATCAAGCCCTTAATCTTTCTGAGCTTTAACTTTCTCATCCATAAAATGGGAGTAATTGACTCAGGTCACAGACAGAATGAAATGAGATGGTAGCTGTAAAGTTCTCGGCCCAATGCCAGCCCAGAGTAACCACCTGCAAATATAGAGTAGGTTACTCTTCTGCCTGTTCTGTTTTTTTTTTTGTTCTGGGTTCTTATGAAAGTGGTAAAATGGCACCCTGAGAAATATGAGCTTTCGTGGAGGTCCATAAATCAAAAAGGCTTTGGCTCCTGGATCTCCAATAGCACTCTGGTAAGGCAGAACACATTGGCATGGTGCAATGTGCTAGCACAATGGAATATTCTTGTATCTTGGCTTCTGAACTACACAGATAAATGTATTCCAATTCTCTCTTAATTCTTCTGGCTCCCAGGCTTTACAGTGTGAGTCACACCTAATCAGATCCCAATGAGGAAGGACTGTAATGCCACACCACCCCACACCCAGCGCACTGCCCACCAACTGTCCACACCTTCCTTCACAGGGCAAAACCACCGTGCCCCACTGCACCTTCCTCATGTTCTCTTTCCCTGCCCCAACTTGAAAAAAGAAAGTGTGGGAGGAGAAGGGGAATTCCAGTTTAGTTTAAACAGAACTCAGTAGGAAATGACATTTGTTTTCACAAGGAGGAAATGAAGCCTTTTCTGTTACCATTTAAAGCTGTGCTAATGTTGGCTCAGCCACCCTCTCATAAGTTCAAATTAAGATGCCCTGAGGTGTGGAACTTCCCAGGGGGAGGTTCCCCACTGCTTCTGAAAGTGGCAGATGCTGTGGAGGTGACAGGGAGCTCAGGACATAAGACATCCTAAGTGAGGGGCCTGATAAAGGTCTCCTAGTTCCAGATGGCCTTTGCTCCCAAGGCGGGCACCCTCTGAGGAGAGCTGGTGGATGGCAGAATAGTTAATAGGATGGTCCAAAGTATAATGTATTTTACCCGGCATGTTTTGGTCTCACGATGGGCAGTGCCAACCCTCAGAAGTTCCCATTTGCTCAGCTTCCCTCAAGGCCCCATCAGGTAGAAAATCACCTGCTGATTACAGCTCTGGTCGCACGGGCTATCCCTGAACAAGAAAAGGTGGCCTTAAAGAACCCCATTTGAAAACCATGGTTATACTAGACAGCTACCAGTCACGTCGAGGAGAAGCAGGTCACTCAATCACTTGCTGTTTTTTTTAAAGAAAAGAACTGCACTTGAGTTGGAAAACTGCCTGGTTTATCTTTAGGAACAGGTGGCATATAAATAAATTCAGTAAATCAAACAATTGGAGGGAATCCAACTGCTCAGAGTTAGGGAAGCGAGTCTGAGAAAGGCCAAACCTACAATTTCCTATATTAAACTATCCCTGGGCAAGAAAGAAGAGTTATGGGGCCGAAACCGTTTTGGCTCAGTGGATAGAGCGTCAGCCTGTGTACTGAAGGTTCCCAGGTTCGATTCCCGGTCAAGGGCATTTACCTTGGTTGCAGGCACATCACCAGTTGGGGGTGTGCAGGAGGCAGCTAATCGATGTTTCTCTCTCATCGATGTTTCTAACTCTCTATCCCTCTCTCTTCCTCTCTGTGAAAAATCAATAATTTTTTTAAAAAAAAGAGTTATGGGGAAACCAACCATACCCCACTTTTTTAAAGAGGCTGAATTAAATTAAAATGCCTATTTTTAAATTTGCTCTTAATTGCAACCACTGTATCTTTTTGAAACTTGAAATACTCCTAACACCTTTCCTTGTAGTAATACTTCCTCTTAATAAGCTCTTAAAAATGCTGTCAATAGGCTTCCATGAACATAAAATTGCTCTCATTTCAGTGCATTTTGGAGGCCCAGAACCTAAGCACAGCCTTTCAAAATAGGAGTGGAGGATTTTCATAAGGAGATCTGACCTTAAACTTTCTCTATTTGATCTGGTCCGCACATTGGAGCATTTAGTGCCTTAATGCTACCTAAAAAAAAGTGAAGATAAATGTACTGATGGTTATGCTATTCATGCTCTAAAGATTCCGGGAGAAGGAAATGGGCATGTGAGTGAGAGTCCAGAGTGTGGAAGCTCTGAAATGGTGCAATACAGTCTATTTGTGTGGACACACCCAGCTCTGGTCTTAGTCTCTATTTTAGTAACGAACCACCTCGGCTCTCAGAGGCCTATTCATTTGCTGAAGTAGTAAATAATTTCTCGGTGGCCTGAAAGAGTAAGTGGGGTCCCTAATAATAGCATTTGTGCCAGAAAGTCAATATAACTATAGGGGACAAGAGCTCAATTGATTCTTGGCATTTCTAAGGTGAAGTAAAAGTGAACTATATACATTATTAGTCCAGAGCTCACACAAAAAGAGTGTTGTGCTTCAAAGCAGTAATCTTTGGAATTGGTATGGTTATTCTTCCAAGGCTACATGCTCAAAGGGGTGGGTGGTGTGTTGTTGTTTTTTAACTGCTCATTAATGGTTGCCTTTGGAACCCCATTTCAAACTACACAATAAAACATTCATGATACATTGTAATTGCACCAGATTAAGTCTATAAACAGAAAATACTGTGACCTACTAGACTTGATCTTGTTTTTAGATGGAGCTTGACTTTATTCTCTACAAAATCAAATTCACCTTCAAGGATGAAAACTGGACATACTTCCCAAAGAGGAATTTTTTGAAATGCTTTGATTAGATGCCATCATTAAGATTAGTGCCTCTCCTACCAAGATGATCCTTTTGAAGCAGACACTACTAATACAACTGTGTGATTCTGGTTTATTTAAAAATCAACCTCATTACTTTGTAGTAATCCTCCAACAAAACATCCTAAGTCTCCCAATATTTTGCCAATGATAGAAAGAGGAACCAGAGTTTATAAAAGAACAAAGTAAGATTTCAGGGTATTTTAAATCCCCTACCACCGTAGACAGCAGCTGCAGCAACAGCAGATTGGTGTCATTCTTAAGAAGATAATCAAGTATTACTGTGGGCTGTTCTCTGATCTCCAGGCCAGCAAAACCATCTTACTAAATACTGACCATTTCCCAAAATCTCACATAGCATGAAAAGCATTTTGGTAATATAATTAAGACCCTGGATTTTGTTCCAGTTCTGGCTTCTCTGCAAAAGGATCTGGAGTGACTCCCCTTCCTCATCATCTCTCTGTGCCTTTCCCCCTTCACAGGCAGCATCGCCGCCATTACAGTGACTGTCATTGCCGTGGTGTTGCTGGTGTTTGGAGTTGCAGCTTATATGAAGATCAGGTGAGAGGCACCTTACTGTCTTTCTTTTTTTAAATTTATCTTTATTGTTGAAAGTTTTGCAGATGCATCCACCCCCCTTCCCCCATTAACTCCTTCCTCCCCACTTCTGCTCCCTCCCCAGGCCTTCTCTGCACTAATGCCTGTATCCATGGATTATGTATATACTAGAGGCCTGGTGCACAAAATTTGTGCAAGGGGATGAGGTCCCTTCAACCCGGCCTGGACCCTCTCCAATCTGGGACCCCTCAGGGATGTCCAGTTGCCAGCAGTTAGACATCCCTTTTACAGTCCAGGACCGCTGGCTCCTAACTGCTCACCTGCCTGCCAGCCTAACAGCCTGATCACCCCTAACCGTCTCTGCCTGTCAGCTTGATTCCCCCTAACTGCCGGCCTGCTCGCCTCTCACTGCTGCCCTGCCAGCCTGGTTGCCCCCCTCACTGTCCCTTTGCTGGCCTGGTGACCCCTCACTGACCCCCCTGTCGCCCTGGTCACCCCAAGCAGCATGCTGCTCAGTTGTAAGGCCATCCCTCGCTAACCTCCTGCCAGCCTTTTTGCCCCACACAGCCTGCCGTTCAGTTGTTACTATGAGGGTGACATGACCAATTTGAATCTTACCCTTTTATTATTATAGATGTATATAAATTCTTTGGTTAATCTCTTCCTGCCCCCTCCCCCCACCACCCCCCACCACCCCCACCCCCCCCCCCCACACACACACACACACCCTCTTCCCTCTGAGAATCATCAGTCGGTTGTGTGCTTCCATGTCTCTGGCTCTATTTTGTCAATTTATTTCATTCATTAGATTCCACATATGAGTGAGATCATGTGCTAATTATCTTTCTCTGACTGGCATATTTCACTTTGCATTATACCTGCTAGGTCACTCCCTGTTGTCTCGTACCTTACTCTTCTTTGTGAAGAAAGGGATCCCATGTTGTTTGGCTCCAGACAGAGAGTTATTTTGCTAAATGCTTGTTTCTTAATAAGTGTCTTAGGTCCCAGATATATTGGCAGGGAAGTGAAAATGGCCAGTATACTCCACAGTGGACAGGAATAGATGGTACAGTATCTGAATCTTGGCAAAGCAGAAGAAACAGCTGAAATACACAGCATGATGACGTAATGGAATAAGAATGTATCTGGAATCAAGAGATGGAGGCCTTGCCTCACTGCCCTTAACTCACTGCCCATGAGGGAAGAGCCTGACCCTGAGGGAAGTGACTCCTGACCCTCAAATTGTCTCACCTGGAAATGGGACATAGCAGTGGGCTCAATGGTTCCCAACTACTGAAGTTCTGATGCATGCCAGTCTGTAAGGAAGTTTTCACTGGTCCTAAAGCGAAATGCTGAAAATACAAGGAAATGTAGCATTTTCTATAAAATGTCCCCCCCCCCCCCCGAGATTATGTCCTTATGTTTTTTATTTTTAAATACCTTTTGTTATGAAATGAAGGTGATCACAGATGGTAGCTGAGTTTTTACTCTTTTTAGCTAAATAGAAAGTTACAAAACTATGAGCCCCCATTTTTGTTGTCTATTGCTCTGTGAAATCCCAAAATCTCAAAACCAGGTGGTGCTCACATATTTAATTTCTCATCCCTATGCACACATCACCTTTGCTGCCTTCCCTCCTGGCCCTCTCTCATCACCTCTAGTCACCCTGCCCTAAACAAAGCCCACTAGTAGGAAACTCTCCCTTCCTCCTTCCCTTTTATTTCTCTCCACTTCCTATTTTAAATGTGCACCAAATCAATGTAATGATGGTGTCCAGTAGAAGAATGCCCTGTAATATCTAAGATACAAAGAACAGAAAAGCCAGGTTTGGAAGAGAAATTGTAATCAAATGGCCAGTATTACCTGTGTTTAAAAGCTTTTATAAAAGCATTCTTAAGTCTCTTTCATATTAAATAAAAAAAAATTTTCTCTTTATTAAATTTATATTTTCTTGAGCAGCAAACTTAATTTTATAAATTATATCTTACTAAATGGCACACTTTTTCACTATTTTAATTACTAGTTTATTACTGCAGATACACTATGTTTTAATTATAAGTTAAATTGGCTTTTATGAACTAGTCTAGGAACCTCATTCCCACTTTATAGCAAAGTTTCTCTTTGTGTTGGGGATGCTCATAAAAAGGGCCCTGCAGATTGATTTAGAGTCATTCTGGAATCACCACTGGGGAGTGTCTGAAAGGCTATGATTCCTGGAATAGGATCTCCACTGGAGTGTGGCTAGAAATAGAAACTCTTCCCTCTTGCCACACACTTACCAAAAATTATGTTGAAATAACCCAAGGAAGGACTTTTCTTCTTGAATTCAGGCAAGAATTCAAATTGACCATCTCAAACCTCCCACTGACTACAGACAGGTAGTCTAGAATAGTGATTGAGAATTCAGACTCCTCAGCAGGGAGAGCTTGCTTTGAATCCCAGCTCTACTGCTTTGGAGCAGGTTCTAGTGTGACCTGAGCATGCTATGGAGCTTCACTTATCCTCACTTCCCTCCCATGTAAAATACGGGCCTTAATTTTAACTCCATGCTAGCATTGCTGGGAGGATTATTGGATAATGCCTCCCAAAGACATAGCCCTGCCACCACCACCATCATCTTCATCATCACCAAAGTGATCAACTGGAAGGGACCCCAACAATGGGACAATTGCTTGATGGTAGCTCTGAGCATTAGCCATGTGCCAGGCACCCTTCTGAGCCTGGGAGCAGGGCATCACATCCGGGATGAGACACAGTCCTGCCACCACAGAAATTACTGTATTTGGAACATTTTTGTTAGCAGGCCATCTAAATGGGTTCTAATGAGTACTGATTAAAATTGTATATCATTTTATCTTTAAATTTTAAATATAGCAGAAACCGGTTTGGCTCAGTGGATAGAGCGTCAGCCTACAGACTGAAAGGTCCCAGGTTCGATTCCAGTCAAGTACATGTATAATACCTTGGTTGCGGGCACATCCCCAGCAGGGGTTGTGCAGGAGGCAGCTGATCAATGATTCTCTCTCTTTGATATTTCTAGCTCTCTATCCCTATTTCTTCCTCTCTGTAAAAAATCAATAAAATATATTTTTAAAAATTTAAGTATTTTCTCAAGGCATTCTCAGCACCAGACTAATATGGTGAGTGGTTACGTTGAATCAGTCATGGTTCATCTCCCCAAGATACTTAGATCCTCCCAAATCCAGAAAGGCCCCCGGGGGCAAAAGGGTGCTGTTCATCTTTGGCACTGCAAACTTTAGGATGAATAAAGTGATTAGATCTCTGCTTAGAAACCCCCTAAGGAAAACCCCATTCTGCTGCTCTGTTAATTATTTGGGCAAAATAACATAAGGAGGTTAATAACTGTCATGAATCTTAAGGCTATGCTAAAACCCCTTCAATTGTTGTTTTGCCAGGTTATTGGAAAGACCTGCTAATCATTCATCAAAAAAAAATTTGGCTCAATTGACAAATGTGTGTGTGTGTATGTGTATGCACGCACACGTGTGTGTGCATGTGTCTACCTAAGGCTAGGTTTTGCTTTGGCTGGAAATTTATTTTATTTCTATGAGAACAATAACATGGCAAGAAGTCTGCTGTTTGTGGTCATTTAGCTCACTTGGCTGGAGTAGCAAGTGACTGAAATATCAACCCATGAGGGAGCCATTAGCTTCTGGCCTGAAACACAGGCTATGTCCCTGCAAATGCAAAAGAAGTCTGCTTGAGAGAGCAGCAGCCTCACAGCCAGAAAATAGGGCGCCCCTTGCAAGCTCTGCTGCCAGAATCTTAGTAGTTTGACCTTTCTCCCAAGTTCTACTTGCCTCCGAAGGCATCGTTAACTCATTAGCCATCTGTTTCCACACCCCGATTCTTTGGGGACCATAACCCCTAGTTTTGTCACAGTGTCCCCTGCTGGAGAGCTACCACATATCTCTGAGACCTAAGTCACTTTTGGATGCGGCTCCTAGAAATGAAGTGCCCTGCGCCTTCCAGGGCTCCTCTCCATTATCTATCAACTGTCACCCGTCCCCCACCCCCCTGCCAATTGTAGCCAGCAGCAGTGTGGTATGTATGAGAGGAGGAACATGGGTGTTGTAGTCAGGTTCTACTACCATTTAGGCAAATTATAATCTCCTGGATCTTTAATGTTTTCATCTGCAAAAATAGAAGTAACATCTATCTTCCAAACTTGTTTTGAAGATGAAGTAATGAATGGAGAGTACTGGGAGAGACCAGATAGCATGGTGATTAAGAATATGCACAGTTTCTTCCTTTGTATTAAATGGAACTGTACTATTACCTAACTCAGGCTTGTTACATTGGGAGACAGATAAATATACCATGCCAGGGTATGAGATGAGAGCGATGGGAGGGCTAACCACTGTTGTTGCCATTTTTGTTAAAACAATTCTTATTCAGGTGCTTAGCAAAATGGTAACGTCCAGCAGACCCATTTGGTAGGCATCAGGGAACCAAAGGCGAGGGGGGTGCTAGGAAGAGGAGGAGGAGATGGCCCAGGAGCTCTGTTTTCTAATTTTGCGTTTTGGCAGTTTCAATTGTGCTCCTTCTAAATGCCCATGAAGTTGCATCCGTGTCGTATGTTCACAAATAGAAACTACCTCCGAGCACTCTTTATTCCAGGGCTTATTTGCAACTTTAAAAGAGAGCAGAGGCCTTGCCTGCCTCTTGCAGAAGGGTGTCTTTAATTAGTGATGATTGAAGAATGAAGTAAGTCATTGTTTAGTTTAAATTGGCTCAAAACCGGTCAGCCACGAGATAATCCCCTGCGCAAGAGACCGTATCTGCTATCGCCAGCAATGTGGATGCTGCTATAATTAGGTGTGCTGGCAGCCCAGACAGACAAGACGGCTGTTCCCTTCACAAAAATAAATGTGGTATTGATTTATAGACACAACAGGGCCTCGCTCTGAAGGCATCTTGGTAGAAGTCACCTGTTTTGTTTTAAGTCTCTTGGTGATTATATTTTATAGAACTGGATTCTTTCTAGTTATTGTTAGGTTTAAAGAGGTAGGCGTAGTCAGTCACAAAGGCTAGGACCTTCTAGAACAGTGGTTCTCAACCTTTCTAGTGCCACAACCCTTTAATACAGTTCCTCATGTTGTGGTGACCCCAACCATAAAATTATTTTTGTTTCTACTTCATAACTAATTTCGCTACTGTTATGAATCATAATGTAAATATCTGTGTTTTCCTATGGTTTTAGTCAACCCTGCTAGCGGTTCTCAACCTGTCTCAACCCACAGGTTGAGAACCGCTGCTGTAGAGCCTAAGACCATCGGAAAACACAGATATTTACATTATGATTCATAACAGTAGCGAAATTAGTTATGAAGTAGCAACGAAAATAATTTTATGGTTGGGGGGTCACCACAACATGAGGAACTGTATTAAAGGGTCACGGCACTAGAAAGGTTGAGAACCAATGCTCTAGAATTGGTGATCTACAGGTTTCCTTTTTCAGTTCAGCTTTGGCATTCTGATCATCTAGGTCAGTGTTTCCCAACCTTCTCTCATGATGAGAATCACCTGGTGGAGTTGTTAAAACACAGATTCCTGAATCCCAACTAAGAAGTGCTAAACTAGAATTTTTGAGAACATATAGGTAAAATTGCATACCTAACTTAGTGCTCTGTATATAAAATCTGTCTTAGAGCACTAGTTAAGTATACAATTTTACCTATATGTTCCCAAAAATTCTAGTTTAGCACTTCTTAGTTGGGATTCAGGAATCTGTGTTTTAACAACTCCACCAGGTGATTCTCATCATGAGAGAAGGTTGGGAAACACTGATCTAGGTGACTTGATTCTGGGCACAGGAACCAATGGGAGAGTTTATTAAAAACACAGTTTCCCGGGTCTCAGCCCCACAGGGTCTACTTCAGTAGGTTGGGGTGGGGCCTGTGCATGGGCCTTTCTCACCAGCTCACAGGCGGTGTAATGCTGCTGGGCTCATGACCGCGTTTTAACTAAGCCCACTTTCATCTCCCAAAACTCCAAACACACACTTTGCTCTAGAGTTTCTCAAGTGAATTGCCCTGCTTTCTCACGCCCTTGCTACTTAGAACGTGCTGAGCCCTCTGTCGGAGGTATTTGGTCCACCTTTTTCTTATCTGGCTGATTCCAAGTTGACTAGCTCAATGGTCAGCAAACTGGGGCTCTCAAGCCACGTGCAGCTCTTTGGCCCCTTGAGTGTGGCTCTTCCACAAAATACCATGGCCTGGGTGAGTCTATTTTGAAGAAGTGGCAGTAGAAGAAGTTTAAGTTTAAAAAATTTGACTCTCAAAAGAAATTTCAATTGTTGTACTGTTGATATTTGGCTCTGTTGACTAATGAATTTGCCCACCACTGGTCTAGCTCTAAAGGGACCCCCTCCAGGAGTCTCATCCCCACCTTTCCAATGGAAGTTCCTTGCTGCATGCACCTCCTTCATATCACTCAGGTCCCTGTACTGGAATTTGTCTCCACCAGTCTCCTCCAGCAGAAGGATATAAAGGCCCTGGCAGTGCCTGGAATATAACAGTTGCTTTATAAACAGTTGCCTAAGTGAATGATTCTGGGCAGGAAAGTTTAGGGGAAGGAGGATTTGTTTCCTTCAAGTCAGGAGAAATGAGATTTGGTGGGAGGGAAGCCTGGGGAACCTGTTAAACCACACGCTTGGCACTAGTTACCTCGGGACTCTGAACTTGTTTACAGACGGACAGGTGTTCTAATGTGCAGGCCTTTTTTTTCATTGAGTGTCTGCCAGCATGATATCTGGCAGATAATTTTAAAAAATATAATAGGCAAGTTTTACCTGCCCCTTCAAAGTACATGTGGCTATGTAAAGATTAGTTTGAAAGAAACTGCTTTTAAAGAGAAATCCAGACTATGTAGAGAGCACTTTGAAAATGATATTTAGAAATGTTTCTATTATTGGGATTTTGGTAATAAGAATATGAAACTGATAGAATTCCTGAATTATGATACTCATTCTGCCATCAACTGGCTTTGGTAACTGTGGGCTAATAAAATCACCTCTAATGGTTATAGTTTTCTTGGTTTCAAAATCGTAGCTCACAATTCTTAGTTTTGACAAATGTGCCATGGTTATGTAAGATGTTAACATCCAAGGAAGCTGGTTGAAAGGCATATGGGACTTTATTTTTGTAATTTTTTATAAATCTAACATCATTCCAATAGAAGAAGTTAATTTCTTTAATTATAGTCCAGTAGCTACCTTGCAGGTGTGTTATCTGCTACTGCCCCAGAGCCTTTGCACTTGCTGTTCTCTCTGCCTGTAGGATGTATCTCAGTATCTCAGGCATCTCTGTGGCTCATCACATCTCCTTTATTATATATATAATTGATTTTTCTACAGAGAGGAAAAGAGAGGGATAGAGAGTTAGAAACATCAATGAGAGAGAACCATCGATAAGCTGCCTCTTGCACACCTCCCACTGAGGATGTGCCTGCAACCAAGGTACATGCCCTTGACCAGAATCGAACCTAGGACCTTTCAGTCCACAGACTGACACTCTATCCACTGAGCCAAACCAGTCTCGGCTCTCCTTTATATGTCTGCTCAAATGTCATCTTAGTGAAACTTTCTCTGATGGCCATATTCAAAATTATAATCCATGCCTCCCATTTGGAATTCCTCACTTCCCCTCCTGCTTTATTTTTCTCCATTGCACTTATTACCATCCACCTTATTATTTTTCATGTCTTATTTATTGTATCTGCCCCACGAAAATGTAAGCTAACGTGGGACAGGGAGTTTGTCTTTTAATTCACTGTGGGATCCCCCAGACCTCATAATAGAGCCTGATAAAGGTAGATTTTCATTGAATAGTTAAATGAAAAGAGCCAGGCAGAAAAATGACAATCAGAGAATGAAAGCCACCAATGGAAGAAAAAAAAAGGAGGTGGGGGAGGAGAAGGTGACAGCTGCACCAATCTAGCTTTGCTAATAAGCATAACCAATGGATGCAAGACACTAGAGGAGGGGAGAGAAGACATGTGCCTGGGGTAGGGGAAGCCAGGAGAAGGTCAATGGGGGAAAAAGAGTAGACATATGTACTACTATTTGTAATACTTTAAACAATAAAATAAAACTTAAAAAAAATAGCTTTGCTAATGCTATCTAATAAAAGAGTAATATGCAAATTGACCATCACTCCAGCAAATTGACCATCACATGGCTACCCCCATGTGGTCAGAGATCCTGCCCCTATGTGGACACAAGATGGCCAGCAGGGGAGAGCAGTTGGGAGGGACCAGGCCTGTAAGGGAGGGCAGTTGTGGGTGATCAGGCAAGTAGGTGAGAACAGTTGGGAGGCACCAGGCCTGCAAGAGAGGGCAGTTGAGAGGGTCCAGGCCTGCAAGGGAAGGCAGTTGAAGGCAATCAACCCTGTAGGGGAGGGCAGTTACGGGTGACCATCCAGCAGAGGAGGGAAGTTGGGGGCAAACGGGCTGGCAGGGGAGCAGTTAGACATCAATCAGGCTGGCATGGGAGTGGTTATGGGTTGATCAGGCTGGCAGGCAGAAGCGGTTAGGGGCAAGCCAGGCAGGTGAGCAGTTGGGAGCCAGCAGTCCTGGATTGTGAGAGGGCTGTCCGACTGCCTGTTTAGGCCCTATCACAGTGTGATCAAAGATGGCCGCCCCCATGTGGACACAAGATGGCTGCCGCAAGATGGCCAGCAGGGGAGGGCAGTTGAGAGGGACCGGGCTTGCAAGGGAGGGTAGTTGGGGGGACCAGGCTGTCAAGGGAGGGCAGTTACGGATGTCCAGGCCAGCAGGAAAGGGTAAGTTAGGGGTGACCAGGCTGGCAGAGGAGGGCAGTAAGGGTCAATCAGGGTGGCAAGGGAGTGATTGGGGGTGATCAGGCTGGCAGGCAGAAGTGGTTAGGGGCAATCAGGCAGACAGACAGGTGAGAACTTGAGAGCCAGCAGTCCTGGATTGTGAGAGGGATGTCTGACTGCCCTCAAGGGGTCCCCGGTTGGAGAAGGTGCAGGCTGTACTGAGGGACACCCCTCCACGCTGTGCACAAATTTCATGCACCGGGCCTCTAGTGAATGATAAGAGTCTAAGGCTTAATTACTAATGACTAATGAGATGCAAGTTCAGCTGTGTTTTCACAGCACTGATCCCTGTCTTCTTCATCTTTATATCCCTCCTTCTCAGCACATAATAAGCCCTAATTATTGAGTGGCAAGATTCGCTTGACTAAAGAGGAGAGAAAAGGTAATAAAGTTCAAGCCTCGTTGAGGAACTGGGGTTGACTTTTATAAAGGAAAAGGTGCTTCGTAAAATATGTTTGTTTCAACACAAGGAAATTAAAACCTCATTCATCTTCTAAGACAATTGAGCTCCATTAAGTATTGATGCTATAGCTATCTTAGAACAGGTACCATTTGTAGTTGTGGAGAAGGCCTCAAAACCAGTATCACTATCACATGTACCAGTTGTCATCAACAAGGACTCACTGATTGGGAGGAGGGCAATTAGGAAGGACTGTTTCCTCTTGGAGCAAAGTCATTTGAGAAGGAAGCAAAGAGGCCAGGACTTAATACAAATCATTCCCTGTTTTGTCCCCTCGGGTTCTGCTCTGAGCTAACAAAACCAAACAGTACAGTAGAACAACATTGACAGTAAGCACAGCACCATTGGTTAGCCAAGACTATGAGCACTGTGCCGAATGCTTTAAAGCCATGTCATTGCACAGGAGAAATTTAGCTGTGATTCTCTTTCCTCTTCCTATTTTTAAGATCAAAATGGTGGCTTTGACTCTTTATGTGATCTTTAATAAGATGTTTTTACTTTGCCACAGTTATAGTGCACAATGAATTGCCACAGGCCATACAACTCCCTGCTGGCACTGACCAAGCAAACTCCATATATACTGTTTATGTGCTACTGCATGTACGCAGTTATTATCAAATATTTATAAAAGAACCACTGCATCAAGAACAACATATGGGATGTTCAGAAAAATAAGAAGAAAAATACAAGACACAGTCTGTCCCCAAGAGGCTTACCATTTAAGGGGAGTGAAGGCACAAGTGGAAACAGCTATGCTGGTGGGTGTGCCAGCCTTCACGGAGAGATTAAGTAAACAAAACCATTTTGACCTTATGATGATGCCATTTGTTCAGGTTGCTATTCAGATTGAAATTGGATGAGGCCGTGTTATGTTCATAGGACAGGGAGACCTGGGTTTTAGTACCAGCTCTGCCATTAAATCAAGTGAACAAGGTTGTCTAGATTCCCTGAGCCCCGCCTTCCTAAACTTGGAAATGGGAGTATTTTCACCTCTAGACTCTGTAAATGAAAACCTCCTCCATTTCCATCTAAAACAGGCCGTAATTTGCCGGGACCGGTTTGGCTTGGGGACTGAAGGGTCCCAGGTTCGATTCCGGTCAAGGGCATGTACCTTGGTTGCGGGCATATCCCCAGTAGGGGGTGTGCAAGAGGCAGCTGATCGATGACTCTGTCTCATCGATGTTTCTAACTCTGTATCTCTCTCCCTTCCTCTCTGTACAAAATCAATAAAATATATTAAAAAAAATTAAAAATAAAAAAATTAAAAATAAATAAAACAGGCCGTAATTTAAGAAGTTTTGACCTAGAGAGATTGTTTAAAGTGATCATAAATTATTCTCCCCTTATCACACACACATACATATGTGTTTGTCTATCTCTCTATATAGTAGGATTTCAACAAATCTGGCTTGAATCCCAGCACATCCAATTCTTCTTGCTTAGCTAATTAATATATTAAATAAGTCTTATGAGTTCAGTGCATTCCCAAATATGGTTTATCTAATCTCTTGCTTTGCTATTTTTACTTATCATTTTTCTCAACACACTATTCAATCCAATGAAAAGGCTAAGAAAAATGAAAGATCCATCTACTCCTTTACTTTGCTACTGTATTGTGTGTGCAGTGAATTCTCTTCTAATACAGCAGATCCAGGTGCAGTTCTGATCAAATAGTCTTACCTAAAATAACCATTATCAGTAAAACCTGATGACCAGAAGGATTTTAATCCTCTGACCTCACTCCAGCATGATAATAATTTTTAAAAATTCAAATATTAATATAAGAAGCTGGTTTTATAACTGTGCCTGGGGTGTAATTTCAAGAGTTCCTGGTGGGAGGGAGGCTCCCTTTTCATTCAATGTCTTTTACTTTTTACAGATTTGCTATGGGCTTGTGTAACTTTCATTATAATAAAAATTAAAAAGCGATATTGGCCAACACTTATTGTGCATTTACTATGTGCCAGGCCTTTTATATGCATTACCTCATTTAGTCCTCGCAACAACTCTAACACAAATTTTTTAAAGTTTTTCCATTTTATAGATGAAGAATCAGGGGGTTAAAAACATATTCAAGAACATACATCCATTGGCTAAGGGAATAAAATTATATGATAGAAATAAAAAATGGTGTGAGAAGTTAATTTACCATACAAAAGTGAGACAGGAATGCCCTATCAATAAAGGAGCATGTTTATTAGGTAGATGTTGGCCAGCCTTACAATACCAAGTCATGCTGAAATTTAGGCTTGGCTCCAGTCTTATAATCCCCAGGTTTTCACTTGTCCATTCTACTGAACCCATTTCTCAACCATCTTGTTAAAGTATTTTATTGGAATTGGAGGTTTCAAATATGGGGGGATGTTGAGATGGATAGCTCATTCATTCAGTCAAACCAGAAGATCAGTGGTGTGTTATTTGTGATCTCTTTCTTTCTCACACCCACAGAAATGAATGTGGACCTTTAGAGAAACCAACACATCAGGGTGTGGTTCTTAACAACAAATCCACTCTTTTCAAATACCTGGCAGATGGAAGAAGTCTGCAGAGAGTAGCAACAATTATTTTAGCAACAAATAAAAGTATAGCACATTCTTCTTGTGCTTCTCAGATTGTTATTTTCATTTTGCTTAATTTTTATATCTAGCTAAGACTGGGCATGTTTATCCATACTATAAATAGCATAGCTGATTTCCAGTGGCAAGGTGTAATAATTCACACACTAGCACAAACCTCAGAGGCACCACATGCTCGTTTTGTAATATTTTCCCAATCCTGTTATTAGTTTTAGCCTTAAAATTACCATAATTCTTTCCAGGAAGCTCCAAATTTGTGAACAGATT
Source organism: Pipistrellus hanaki (assembly GCF_964339955.1). Taxonomy (NCBI): domain Eukaryota; kingdom Metazoa; phylum Chordata; class Mammalia; order Chiroptera; family Vespertilionidae; genus Pipistrellus; species Pipistrellus hanaki. The sequence continues at coordinate 167,055,915 of NC_140503.1, read as the reverse complement.
GGCCTTACAGGATGTGTTTTTTTCCCCAATCACTATTTCTTCCACCAACATTTATTACGGACTTACTATGATCCAGATATTCTTCTGAAAATAGAGCTAAGAATAAAGAAAATGGGCAAATAACCCATATGTATAGTCTAGTTAAGGAAGAGAGGCAACAACAAAATAGGTAAAAAAAAAAAAAAAAAATTACATACAATACTTTATTAAATGGTGATGAGACCTATGAGAAAAATGAAATAGGGAGTTGGGGAGGGAGGGAGAGAATTGAAAGTTTAAATGGAGTTCTTAAGGAAGGCCTCATTGAGAAGGTGACTTTTTTATAAAGACTTGAAAAAGATGAGGGAATGAGCCTGTGGAGATCTGGAAGACAACTGTTCCAAGCTGAGGGAACAGTAAGTGCAAAGGCCCTGAGGCAAGATATGCCAGGCATGAAAGGGAAGAGCAAGGAGATAGCATGTTGGAGTAGAGGGAGCAAGAAAAACTGGAATAGTAGCTGATGTGCTTAGAAAAGTAACAAGGGCCAGATCTTGTAGGGCTTTGCAAACTCTTGTAAGTTTTTTGTTTTGTTTTGTTTTTTTTGCTTTTATTGATTTCAGAGAGAGAAATGGAGGGGAAGAGAGAGAGAGAGAGAGAAACAATGATGAGAGAGAATATTGATTGGTTGCCTTCTGCAGATTGAACCCACAACATGGGCATGTGCCCTGACAGGGAATCTAATCGTGACCTCTTGGTTCATAGGTTGATGCTCAAGCACCAAGCTACACCAGCCAGACTGAAAACCTTTCCAATGACTTTAGATTACTTCAATTTCTCATAGAAATAATATTAATTGTGGGGCATGTTCCCAGAATGACCCACCAGAGCCTGTTAAACCCATACTGCCATTGAACTAAGGTGCTAATCAGACTCTGGGAAGCTGAGCTCAAAGCACTGTACTTAGATCCAGGAGGTAGAGGTTTGACTCATAGCTCAGTTGGGTGACTGACTGTGTCAGTTAACATCTCTGAGCCCCATTTTTCTCCTGGGAGAAATAAGGATAACCAATATCTACCCCATGGCTTCATTCTGGGGATCAAGTGGAAACAAAACATAGACGCACTTTGTAGACCGTAGAAACGCTATATAAATGTCAGGAGGGGTGGGAACATTCTTATTTCGGGGGAAATTAAGCCCAGGACCTAAGTAAAAATGCCAGGAATGCAACCTTCCCTTTTTCTCATTACTTCTTTTTAAATAGCCGTGGGAATAAACCTCTCCTTCTCGGCACTGGAGGTCAAGGGGAAAGTCAGGACCCTGCTGATCTCAACAGAAGGCACCATCTGGGCTCCCAGCGGATCAGTCGTAACTCACAGAGTGTTTGTACACTGAGACCCGCCTATGGTGGCTGGGTCTGTTGCCAAGGGGTCATTCTCGCAAAAAACCATGGCTTCCCTCCAGCGGCCCTGTGAGCTTCCCCAGCTCAGGCTGCCAGGCATTAGACTGTCTTCAGATGGACAACTTCTCCAAATAACAACCTCTTCTCCTTCCCACCAGGCACTCCTCCTACGGACGGCTTCTGGACGACCATGACTACGGATCCTGGGGAAACTACAACAACCCTCTGTACGACGACTCCTAACAGAAGAACGTGGCCTGGGGAGAGGGATAGCTCTTTATTTATAAGTGATTATCCAGTAGAATTGATAACAAGTACCTGATGCGCCTTGAGCGACAATCTTAAGCCCTGTTTTATTGGTTTGGTTGTTTCATTTTCCTCCCTCTCCTTTGGCTGCTACAACTTCCCCTTTTTGGTACAAAAAGAACCATTATGTAAAGGTGTGTGGAGGCTGATTTGCAGCTGAAATGGGCCAACCTTCGATGCCGGGCCAGACCACCAGGATGGAAGCTTCTGTACCCACCACCACAGGACCCACTGTGAGGACGGGACAAGGAATCCAAGTGTTTTGTTGGGGGTTACTTTTAGGGGAAATTTCTGTTTGTGGTATTTCTTAAACTTTTATTTAGAAATTGACATTAAATTTCAGTCAGTGGAAGAGAAATGAGTAGTGGGAGGATCTCACCCTGCAGGTGAGGAAGCAGTGGTTTCTCAGATCCCTTCTGAAGGTCTCTTTATCTGGCTGTATCTGACAGGACCCCTATGTGGCTCTACTAGCTGCATCCTAGCCTCTTAGCTGTTTAATTAATAAAAGAGGAAACTAGACAGTGCCCTGAGGAGGCCAGCAGGCAGAGGGGCAGAGTTGCTGGTTGCTGTCAGATCTCAGCTCACCTTCTACCTGTTCTCCCCTCCCGACCACCATCTCTGCTAAGGATGGCTGTGTCCTAGGCATCAGCAGCCGGGATCCCAGCCAAGAGCATTTATGGAGTTGTGTTTCCCCAGGAGCTGAGCTTAGAGAAGTAAAGGGAGAGGCGTGTGGAGGGAGGGAGCTGACATGAACTGAGTATCTCATTAGGTAAAGTGGGAATCAGCTCTCAATAATGGCCAGAGGCATCCACTGCTTGGAGGAGCCCAGGGATTCCTTGCTTTATGCCCACAAAGCAACTGGTTTACTGCTAGCTGTCTGTAGGATAATGACTATAAACTGTTTAAGAAAAAAAAAAAATTTTAAGACGCTATCTGCAATTGCTCCGTGAGGCATTTCCATAGGAAACAGATGCGGTGATTAATCCATTTATTATTCCCATACACTTACCTTGCTAATTTTGCCCTCTACTAAATCAAGACCCTGGGTAGATAGTCTTAAAATCCTGCATAATAAATTTTGAGAAAGAATGGGTCATTTTTGCAGGTACCCATTTATTGGAGTGGTTCTCAACCCGCAAGACAGTTTTGCACCACCACGCCCCAGGAGATTGGTGGGGGGAACATATGAAGATGTCTGGTGACAGTTTTGATTATCGCACTTTAGCGGTGCTAGTCAGTAGAGCCATGGATGCGCTGAACATCCTAAGATGCACAGAAGAGCCCACCACGACAAAGAATTATTTGGCTCAAAGTGTCAATAGTGCTGAGTTCGAGAATTCCTAACTTATTGCCGTGCCCAGCATAACAGAACAGGGCACTCACAGATTTTTAATTAAACAAAATGATTTGTCAAATTTTTATCTCAAAAGTGTTTCATTTTCTAGCTGATAGGTTGTTTTGGGCATGCCAGTTGCCTCTCTATTTGTTTGTGTGTTCTTGATTAGCTTTATTTCATGGCTATAACGACCCTCCTACAACACATGATATTAGCAACTGGCATCTGATGTCCTGACTTCATGGAGGAGAAAATATCCATTGGGTCCCATTTCAAAATGTGTTATATTATCTAGCAATGTCATAAAGAGCTTGACACTGGTTGATTTTTATTTTTGAACTTGGACCTGCTGCCATGACTCTGTTAGTTTCCGGAAACTTGACCCTCAGCTCATCCTGTCACTTGTTATGACCAGTAAAGAACTGGCCTAAACCACCATTGCCAGTCTGTCTGTCCTAAACCCCTCTGGTGTCACAGACACCCGGAGCTAGGCCGTGTCCACAAACCTGCCATCCCACTTTCTAAAAAAGAATTTCTTCCTAAACTCTTTAGGCACCAAAGGAGAATGAGCAGCCTCCAGGGCAATTTTTAAAAAGGAGTGAGTAATGAGGAGTGGAATTCTGATATCTCAGATTATTTAAAGCAAAAAAAAAAAAAAAAAATGTTTAAAGTGGATATTCTCAGAAAAGAAAAAAAAAAATGGGCAAGAATGGCCAACCATGACCCCTTCAGCAACAGTTGGCCTGAATAACTGTCCTCCTTTCCCACCCTCATTTCTTGCCTAGGCTTTCTTTTTGGCAAAGGATAATTCAATTAAATCAGAACATTCCATATTTTTTTCTTTCCCCAAAAGCATTCTGACAAAGTGTCCAGGAAACCCCTGGTAGAGGTGCAGTTCTGGACACTGCTTTCGTCATAGACACTGGATCAGAGGAGCCAGCCTCTTGCCAAGAAATTCTGACCGACACAAGCCATGGACTCAGCCAGCACCTTTCCTTACGGAGGCTGTGATTTTGCAAGAGCAGTCGATGCCTTTGGTGTTCTTATTAACTTCCAAATCCTTACAGAAGAGAGAGGGCCATGGACTTAAAGCAGATATCAACCAGCAGGCAGTTTTACACCTCCCCCAAGGTGACAGCTTCCCATAAAAACTCTCACTCCTTGAGAGGTTAGTTTAAAATACCAATACGACAAACCTTATTTTGCCAAATGAATTTTTTCTTCTATTTTTGAGTTGGCCAAAGGATTTTAGCAACTGAAGTCAACAAACTTGCTACACACACACACACACACACACACACACACACACACGAAATATGTGGATAATTGATGACCTTTACCTCAGGGAGAGTCTGTCCAGCTCTACCCAAGAGAAATGGCTCCATCAGATCTAAACAACCACATACCATCCAGGGACAGGAATAGTCAAAGCATTAGAGGAATGTCAGAGCAGGAGGGAGGCAAGCAGCCTCTTCTTAGACTGTAGCTTATAAATGATGAAATAATGAGATCCAACTTTATTTTCTTTACTCGTGGCCCCAGTGAAGGCTCTGCTCTCTCTGGATGCCTGTGTCGTCATTTCTTAAATGGGGGTGATGCTTTCATATTGACCTCACCCCATGCTACCTCACAAATGTGTTGTGAGGACTAATGAAACCATGTCTACAGTGTTTTCAGTTTCTGCAGAGGAATATTTATAGACATTTTCAGTATTTTAAGTATTCTATAGGCATATAAATGATCTCAATTCCTTGTTTGTTGTTATACTGGTGTGTTGTTTTTACTTAAATCTATAACATGACAGCTGTATCATAGCCACACCAGACAGCTCTTACTGCTTCAGGCTACCCACCAGTGCAGCTACTGCTTGAAGGTTAACCACACCTGGAACCACAAAGGTTAGCTTCCATCTGCAAATGAAGGAAGGTTGAGACATATGCTCACAGACTGTTGAGTTAGGACCCAGGAGGTTAGGGTAGCACAATATGGATGCCTGAGCACTAACAGCCTTTGCCATCTTGGGGTCTTCTGGGTTCTTTGTGAAGTTGATTTTGGTTTGATATCATCTGTTTTCCCTTCATCTTGCTTGCAAGGGTGCATGGTTCAACCCCTTGCATCTGAGAAATGAATTTTGCAACTGGGCTAGATGCTAATTTGCACGTCGATCCACCTTCTTTGCCTTTAACCTTTTTTTTTTTTTTTTTTTTTTTTGGCAAATGAATGTACCATTTCAACTTTGATTTAAAAGTTCTACTTGATATTGGTAATAAGTGCTAACCAAGAGACCATTGCCAGATTGCTTTCTTAGGGTGAGTTAGCCAACATCGCTTAAAGATGGAAAGTTCTGCAACTTCTTTGATATTGGATGTAATTGTATCTACATTTGTTGTAAGACTTATTGTATACCAATTATATAAATTAAAGGTGTTAAAAGCTTGTGTCTGACAATCGTGATTTGCATTTTGATATGTTTTGTTACTCAAGCCATTCAGTTGATATGCCCAATATTGCTTATATTAAGTAGCTCTTGCATGCTCTTATAGAAAATTTATTCCACATCAATAAATAACATTTTCTACAGTGCAGGGAATTATCTCTGATATTTAAAAAGAATTGAAGAATATCAGGAATAAAGCAATTTTCCAAACAGTAATTTTACTATTAACTATATACCAGGTCTTATAAAACAGATGAAAAAAAAAAAAAGAAACTTTGATTCAATGAATAGATGGTGATGCATAATCAAGTCACGTAAAAGCATATTGGCATCAGTAGTACATTTGATAATACTTGGTTCATTCTCTTTCAGAAAGTTACATTCAGTATACTCATCTTTATCTGACAGTTAAATGCAAGTGATATCAACCATCCAAAATATAATTTCAACTCTAAGAAGCTAACCAAAGATTATTCTGGTTCTGAAGCAAAGAGCAACACCAAACTTGTAAAAGGTCTCATCTCTTCCCTTAAGGTACCTAGCCTTTGGCAGATGCAGAATGGACTACATTTACTGCATTAAAGCAGCATTAATCAATTTGAGCAAACAAATAATTGCATTTCTATTTTAAGCAAGACACTGAATATTTGCTATTTTAAAAAATGATTCTAATTAATACTCATTATGGACTTTAGGTGCCTGTGGGCATTGTCAAATGTAATCTTTGCATCAGCTATCGTGGCCATGGATTTTGCAACATATGAGAAGAATGGAACCATCTACAAACTAGAGCTCATTGGTGTCACAATGCATGTAAACTTCACATCACATTTATACCTGGGACATTTATACCTTAGATACCTGGGTTCCAGGACACAGCATGGGCAAAGCCAAGTCAGGAAATAGGAAGAAAGCATGGGACAGTCCCTTTCTGACTGATTATTTGTTATTTCTTGAGGACCTAGTATGGGCATGAAAACAAGTAAAGACTTCATTATTCCAAGCATGCCTGAACAGAATTGGTCAGAAATCACTTTTATTTTATTTATTTTTTTTAAATATATTTTATTGATTTTTCACAGAGAGGAAGAGAGAGGGATAGAGAGTTAGAAACATCGATGAGAGAGAATCATCAATCAGTTGCCTCTTGCACACCCCCTACTGGGGATGTGCCTGCAACCAAGGTACATGCCCTTGACCGGAATCGAACCCGGGACCTTTCAGTCCGCAGGCCAACGCTCTATCCACTGAGCCAAACCGGTCCCAGCCAGAAATCACTTTTAAATGCACATAGAAAGAAATGGCTTAATAATATGTAGTGTCTATATAGTATGAACTCTTGGCTTCAAATCCAGTATTTTCCCAAGTATTATACCTTTCTGAAGTCAGATCATAATCTGTTTTGATTGTTTAGCAACCTATCTACATCTTTTACTCTCCTAAAATTCAATAGCACTAACCAAATGTTGGCCATATTTTGATTGTTGTCAAAGCATTGAATCATAAATGACACTTGAAAAGCACTGATCAAATTGGGGGAGGAAACCTGTAAGAGGTCTCATCTCTTCTCTTAAGGTTCCTAACCTTTGGCAAGTGCAGAATGGACTACATTTACTGCACTAAAGCAGCATTAATCAACTTGAGCAAATAAATATATTGTATTTCTATTTTAAGCAAGACACTGAATATTTACTATTTTTAAAATGATTCTAATTAGTATTCATTATGGACTTTAGTGCCTGTGATCATTATCTAATGTAACTTTTGCATTAGTTACAATAGGCATTTCACTCTCCCCATTTTACAGATGAGGGAACTGAGGTTCCAGAATATTAAGTCATTCATGTCTGTGCTGAATTCTATGTCCTCCATAATGAATCAGATGGCTCCTTCTCGCCACATATTTACAGTTTAGTAAGAGTCAGGGTTGGGATCCAAACCAGGTTCTTCAGCCACCAGAGCCCTTTGTCTTTTCCTACCTCAGGGATTGGTATCTGATGTAAGTATGACGCAGTTCCTATACCTCTTGTTAAGTGGGACCTTCTACCCTTTGCAAAGTCTTCCTAAGCTATTTTGGGCAGTCGTGGAGGCATCTGGCACGCAGCCCATAACAAGCCCAGTCAGCTCCCAAGCATGTGTCTGCTGACTCCTGCTGCCCTCCTGGGCTGTGTTCTCTGCCAAGGGGGAGGCAGCCTCCCCCGACCCTGTTCAGGCAGGACACCAACACAGGGTGCCTCTGTCTCCCAGAGTTTTAGTGACTACCTCACTCTTAGTTTCCATTTGTGTCTTCCCTGTTCTCCTCCTGTAGTTACATGTGAGTCCACAGCAGCTTCCAAGGATGCTGCCCTTGGAATCACTCATGCTCTTACCCAAAGGCTCCATCTTCATGCCCACTTGTCTGTCCTTGGTGTCATAATGATAATGATAGCTTTCTCTCACATGGCACTTACTATGAGCCATATATTGTCGTAAGCACTTTATATGAATTATCCTCCCTATGAGGTAGATGTTATTAATAGCCTCAGTATACAGTTGAGAAAACTAAAGGCCAAAAAGGTATAGAATCTTGTCCGAGGTCACACAGCTACTAAGTGATGGGGCAGAATTCAAATGGCAACGGTTGACCTCCAAAGTCCATGCTCTTGACCACTTCTACAAAGCCCTCACTCTATGCTGGAGGTTCTTGACACACACACTCACCCGTCATCAGACAGGCCATCTGTGTCTAAATCCAGTGTGAGACAACCTGAGGCCCCCAAAAGAAGGTTTCTAGAGTGACTAAAAATGGGTAGGAATAGAAACTCTTAGGGCACCCAGCCTGGCAGACTCTGAGCTGCCTCTATCTAAAGTCTGGCACTTCCATCCAAGGTTATCCACTCGACACCCACCAACTCAACAGCAGGGGCCTCCAGGATGACCTTCCCTTGTCATCAGATCCACACAGCAGCTGTGATGAGACAGTCCAGACCACTGTCTTGCTCTCCCACCAGCCATTTCTCCCTTGGCACCTGGACAGAATTCACTGCCATAAACACGGCTGGGCAATGTTGAAAAGTTCAGATCAGTCAGAAGCCAGGTGTTATAGGGCAGTGTGAGAAACAAATGCCCACCCAGCTCCTGTGCCAGGACAGTCAGCTCTGTAACAGTGCTTCATCAGGGAAAAGAAACACGCGCACACACCACTCTTCCACGGATTCCTGGGGTAAGTATTAAAGGCTTCATACAAAGTTAAGGATTTTGTATGGAGTTTAGAGTCTCACACAAACTTTGCAAGAGTATGAAGAGAAAGGGTAAGGGAAGCCACTAGCTGGTGACTGCTGAAAGGCTGCAGCAATGAGGTGGGCGGTCTTCAAGAGTGCACTGGGAAGTCACAGCTGCCTCTACACCCGTTTCTGGAAAATGGTTTTGCCTTTTCCATATCTCATCTTGAGAAACGCTCATGGACAAGCTTTAAGCCAGAATCATACAGGAAAAGGGATTGCAGGAAATGTGGTTCCTGGCTCCTCCTCTGCATTGCAAAGGAGAGGTTAGAAAAGGGTGGCAACGATGCTGAGCTGAACATAAGCAAATGAGCACAGTCCACATTTCTTACTCCAGATGAGAACTTCCCAAAATGGACAATAAGGACATCATGTTATTCCTAAGGTGATGCAATTGTCTTTTACACAACCAAGGGTCCACTCCGCAGCCCCCTAAAAAGAAAGTGTCCCGTATGTTGCTTTAGCTCTGAAAATAGTCACTCCTAGTTCAGATGCAATCTTCTTTTGATAGTCTATGATTTAAATGCTACATTATAAGGTTAATCACTTTATATTGGAATTGAGGAGGCATGAGAAAGGAGAGAAAAAGGACAGAAATATATAATAATATATATAACAAAGCAAAAATTAGAATAAGTAGTTATAAAAGACTTCCTTTTTGCAACTAGTCATTGACCATATTGGTATTTATTTCATTCTTCTTCCACTAACCATTGCATGTTCCTTTTGTCCTTCAAAAAACAGTATTTATTATGCATTCTATAGATATGTAAACAAGTGAAACAAAACTTCCAACATCTCACCTGGTCATGGTTCTATATGTGGCCCATGACTTAACCTTCTGTAAAAATGCAAAACTTAGGGACTAAAAGAGAGAAAGGGAGCTACTGATCTGGATATTCTATTTCCAAATTTTAAAAGAGGAAGAGAGGGAGGATAAAAGGCAGGGAGGGAAGAGACTCACATTGTATATAATGTACCAAATATTCCTCCCTCCCTACTTTCATTGCTCTGTATTCTTTCCTCCCACATCCTTCCAGCCCCTTTCATCCACCCCCAACAAATAGGAGGAAAAGGTGGGGAGGGGGAGAAAGTAGAGAAGGGGTTCAACATCATTTTCAGCATTTAGCTTACTGCATGCAGAACCCAGGATATTTCACACCTCTATCTATCCATCAAGTCCTCCCAACTCCCCCATATCTATTTGAAGTCTCCTCAGAAGAATGATACCTTCTTCAGAAAGCCAGAATTTGATAAAAGATGTATTAGGACAAGAGGTGGAGAGTAAAAGCAGGGTTTCTTTAGTTTATTCTCTTTCAACATAGCAGTTCCACAGACCTTCCTCCCTTCATATCCTCCAAACCCCCATCCCACTCATTGTGAGGGCAGCCAAGGTTGTATATGGTTTTCTGAGCCATGAAAGCAAGCTCTTGAGATCATATGCAATGAAATGAAATATGTCTAACTGTTACAGGGTAAATAATCCTTGATGGTAATTAATCTCATTACCTGAGACCCAGTGGTTGTTGGAGGGGTTATGCCCTGTGCTCCTGAACAGCCATTTCTGGAAATGAGCCAAACTCACCAGGCAGCCCTACTCAAGGGGGCATGGCCTTGAGGCCTTTCCCTGTCCCCAGCATAACCTCTAGAGTGGAGAGGCTGTATATGTTTGTCTCCCATGAGCCAGTTTTAATGCTCACACGAGTTGAGGCAAATCCCTGAACTAGCTTCTTGGGGACTGATCTCATGAGTCAGCCAGGGGACTGACATGTGGATATTCAATAAAGAAAGTCACAATCATTATTTCCTACCATTCCTGAGATCCTGGAAACCAACGCTGCTGGTTCCCTGCAAATTAACAGACTTTCAATCCAACTATACTCAAAATCATAACCAAAGGAGAACTGGTAGGCCAGAGATTCTGCCAGCTTTCTGTAATTCCCCATTGGCTTCTTCTTTATGTCTAGGACAATAGCTATAAGAGAGGGGGCAGTGGGAAATCCAGGCTGCTACGGTACCTGATAGAGGGTAATGGGATTTGAAGCCAACATAGACTCATTTGCTCAGGAACAGCCTCTATGTTTGCTATATTAAAGGTCCCACAAATTCTCCTAAGAAAGGGACTGTGATGGAATTGTAGCACTTACATTCCCTCAGCATTCAAAAAACAGTATTCATTATGCATTCTATAGATATGTAAACAAGTGAAACAAAACACAATCCCCAAGATAATATTCATCCTCAAAATACTTTCAATCTTATACTAAAACAGTCAAATACGTGCTTCCATACACAATGATGGTTATCAAGGTAGAATAATGTGCATGGGACATTGGGAGCACAGAAAATGATGTTTTGAGAGGATCTGGAAGTGCTCTGACAAGTTTATTTTCATCTTCCTTATTCCAGATGCTTCTCTGAATTTCATTGCTCCACTGTCTTCCTTATCAACTTCCTGGACCTGAACTAACCACTCCTCCCTCTTCCCCCCCACTACTCTCCTACCCCCCCGCCCCCTGCCATCCACCACTCTTCCTTTGAAGTTCTATCTTTTGCCATTGGTCAGAGATTTTATCTTAAAATTTTAATTTTTTTCTCCTAACTTATCCTTTGGAATTAGGAGGACTGGCCTTTCCCAACCCTGGTCATATTCAGATTCTCCCTCTCTTCCAGTGCTTGTCATGCCCCAACAATATCCTGGCTAGAAGTTGATAAATATTTTGTCTCCAATTGCAGAAAGAAAAGAGGAGAGGAAAGGAGAGGAGAGGAGAGGAGAGGAGAGGAGAGGAGAGGAGAGGAGAGGAGAGGAGAGGAGAGGAGAGGAGAGGAGAGGAGAGGAGAGGAGGAGGAGAAGAATTATCTTTTCATCTTGCCACAATTTCCTAATGATCACCAAAGAGTCCACATGGTTTTCCTGACTGTGTCTTTTGATGGAAGGAAGAAAAATGACATTTATTGAATGCTTATTATGTGTCTGCGCTGTAATTATGATATTAAGATCTTTTAGAGATCGGGAAACTGAGGTTGGATAGGTTAAGCAACCTTCACATGATCACATAGCTAGCAAGAGGCAGAGTTTCTATTTCAATTGTTGACCTTTTTACTCCAAAGCCCATATTCTATCTAATACAGCACTGCTTCTCAAATATTAATGAGCATGCAAACCACTGGAGAACTTAAAATACAGATTCTGCCATAGCCAGAGTGGCTCAATTGGTTGGACATCATCCCATGCACTGAAAGGTTGCCAGTAAAATTCCTGGTGAGGGTACATGTCTGGGTTTCAGGGCTCAGTCTCCAGTGGGGGACGTGCAAGAGGCAGCTGATGGATGTTTCAGTCTCACATCTCTTAATGTCTCCTTTCCTCTTTCTCTAAATATTCATTAAAAAATCTTTTTTGAAAATGCAGACTCTGATTCATAGGTCTAAAGTGGAGCCTGAGATTCTGTATTTGTAATGATCTCCCTCATGGTGCTGATGCTAGAGGCTTCTGGCTGCTCCATTTTTGAGCAGTGAGGTGATATAAGATGCAGCCTTCTTATAACCCAGGTAAACCCAACGGCCTCACAGGGAGCAGTTTTCAATAGAAGTGATAATACCATCTCTTACCCCAGGGCAGCATATTTTGAGTTTGTTTTTAGTTGTCACAGTGACTGGTAGAATTCTGACATTTAGTATCTGGGGGTTAAGGGTGCTACATACCTTCTATGTATGATAATACAGGTTGATTTTCTTAGAACAGTCCTAGACAGCACAGAGTTGTCCCACCTAAAATTCTTTTACCTTCTCATGAAGGAAGCCTGAACAGCAGCATGGGGTGGTGCGAATTGCTGTCAGGGATCCCTTCACTCCCTTATCTCCATTACTTGTTCTCAGTTATTAGAAACATCAGCTCTGCCCTCCAGCTGTTCTGCTCCAAACTGTCATCACTAGCAGCTGCTCTCCAAGATATCACTGTTCACAGGAGCGCATTCTAATGCCTTGCTTCCTGGAATGCCAATGTGTCAACAGACAAGATGATCCAAGATGGGCCCACTCAGAGATCACATGTTTCTGGGTGCCCCCAAAGAGCACAGAGATGTCCACACAAACTTGGACATTGAGGAAAACATGTAGACCAGCTGATAAGTTCATATGGTCTTGCATTCCATGAAAATTTAAAAATGTATTTATTAAGAAGATGGCAGAGTATTTGACATCTACTAAACTCCTGCTATGTGTCAGGAATGGACAGGTGCTTTGAAATATTATTTCATCATATCTGTAGCATGGAATAGTCATTACAGACTCTGGAGCTAGCAGGTCTGAATTCCACTTTAGGTAATTACTAGTTGTATTCTCTTGAATATAATATTTAATCTCTCAGGAAGAGTCTCAGTTGACTCTTCCTCAGTTTCTTCATCTGTAAAATGGGGATCATAATGGTCCTGCCCCTTTAGGCTGCTATGAAAGTTAACACCTGTAGAATGCATAGAACAGTATCTAGCAAAGACCATGCTTGCTAAGTAAAATAGCCATGCCAAATAAATTATTTCCCATGTGAGCAAACTGAGGCTTACCCACGTTCACACAGCTGCAATGTGATGGAATATGTCTGACTAGTCATAATAAAACTAATATTCACTCAGAACTTGCTATATCCAAGACATTATTCTAAGTGATTTCCTATCATCAGTTCAATTACTCCTCATAACTACCATAAAAGATAGATCTCATTATTCCAATTTTACTAAATGAGAAGACTGAATTGCCTGAGAGTATGTATTTGGTGAGTGGTGAATCCAGGAACTGAGACTCTGTGTGTGGTGGTTGCGGAGTGAGAGCCTCTGTGTCTGGGTGATATAGTTCCCAAATTAATGCTTTATTCATTTCCCCACCTACCCCTGTGGGTCATCTCCTCTGAGTCTAGCTCTGAGCTAGGCATATTTTGAAGTAAAAAGAAGTAAAGTCACAATGGTTACTTTCAAGTTAATAATTTAATGCCATATCTTTATCTTTTTGTAGGATAGCTTATTGGCAAAGCGGCATATGAGAATAAACCTGCAGTTAAATCTCAGTTCTGCTAATTACTAACCTTAATGACTCTAGGCACATTACTTAATCTCTCTACATCTCAGAAAATGTGGATGATAATACTCAATAATGATAGTTATAAAAGCTAAATAAGATCCTTTGTGCATAGTACTCAATAACTATTAACCCCATCTCTTCTTTTCCTTTCTCTGTAACTCAGAAGAAATGACAAACTAGAATAAGAAATTCAGATATTGTTTACAGATGGTTTACAGTAAAGTTTCTGGATAATAGCTAAGAAAGAGTCTCAGTTGACTCTTGAATTGGAATTTGTTCCTAAAAATCCATATCATATAATTAAAATGTTAAATAATAAAATTTAAAAAAACACACATGCTTTGGATACACATTAAAATCATATCCTATACAATCCTATATAATAAAGAGGTAGTATGCAAATTGACCATCACACCCTTGCAAAGATGGCTGCCCCCATGTGGTCATAAGATGGCCACCACAAGATGGCTGGCAGGGGAGAGCACTTGGGGGTGACCAGGCCAGCAGAGGAGGGAATTTGGGGGGAATCAGGCCTGCAGGGGAGGGCATTTGAGGGGTACCAGACCTGCAGGAGAGGGCAGTTGGGGGGGACCAGGCCTGCAGGGGAGAGAAGTTAGGGGCAACAAGGCCCGCAGGGAGGCCAGTTATGGGTTATCAGGCTAGCAGGCAGAAGTGGTTACAGCAATCAGGCAGGCAGGCAGGTGAATGATTGTGAGAGGGATGTTCAATCATGATCAGGCCTAAACTGGCAGTCGGACATCCCCCAAAGGGTACCAGATTGGAGAGAGAGCAGGCTGGGCTGAGGGACACCCCTCAGTGCACACATTTTATGCACTGAGCCTCTAGTTTTTAATATGCAAAACCAAACGCATAACATAAATATATATTTAAAGTATGAGGGTGGGGGTGAGGTTCAGCTAATTGGTTCCTGAAAAACGTGAGCCCAATGAAATGTGGACTGAAAATGCCTTCTCTTCTTTATTATTAGAATCAACAGTTTTCATTGGTCTGAGACCTCCGGAAATGTTGGATATTTGGTTCACTGGGGGAAAACTTTTTCATTGGTGAGGTAATGAGTGTGAATGGTCAATTCTATGGGAGGAATTTTGAAGGTGACATCTCTTACAGTAATCTCCTTTTCCCTTTGCAAAAATTTGAAACACCTATCTTGAACGGTAGCTTGCATCTTTGAAGATGTCAGCCAACTTGTCCAGAAGAGCTGTCCATGTCTTTATATCAGCCCTTTTAGCTTTCCAGAAATCTGAGAATTTTCCAGCCTGAAAGATTTAACCATTCTTTACTATACTTATTACCTGCTCTTGATTGTTCCCTAAGCTCTGTTCATACACGTGACAATCAATGTGCCTTTGCCAGAAAGAGACATGCCCCTTAGCTAATCCTGAATACATATCATCAAGTTGTTTTCACCACCCAAATCAGCACATCACATTGTCTGACCACTAATTATTTGCAATGACTTTATTCTAAGAACACATGAATTTCAGCTCTTAGCTAATCATGAATAAAAGTTTGTTCATTATGGTTAAAGTACTATTTATGATAGCACTTAAGACAACTTCTCAAGTTAAGCCATCCTAAATCAGGAGGTGCCTGTTCCAAATATTCCATTAATCACATATGACGTCTTTCCTCAAAATGAGGATTCTGGTCCATTAACTAATCCTACTAACATCACTTTTCTCACAGCTAGAAAAAAGATTCCAGGTCTCAATTGAGTTATTTTTGGCAGTAGGTAATTCCATGTTCCAGAGACAAACTTTTTTGCATAATCAAGTTTTAAAATGTCAGTAGCAGTTTGAAAGGCATGAAAGTATTCTAACTTTTGAAAAAGCTTCCAAATATCCTTAAGTTTGTTTAACTAACCTAATGAAATCAGATAAAAGTTGAAGTTTTTGTCAGTCTGAAGGGGATTCCAATACAGGGCCATGGATGCTGAGAGCTAAGTCTGCACATTTAGTCCTAAAATATTTAGCCCTTCATCCAGAAAAAATAACCCAGCCTTGGAAAAATTGAAGTCACAAACTTAAAAAGCTTAAACAAACAAAGAAAAGTCATGAAGTATGTTTATAATGTCTTAATAAAAAACCTATTTATATTTAGCATACTTCCAACCCAATTCTCCACCCTATTTCATTAATTGACCCTTCTAGGAATATGGGAGACTGGAGGACAGAATAGTGTCCTATTTTTGGTTAGCAAGACTAGCAAACTTCAAAATCTTCTGCTGTGCACCATGAGAAACAAGTAGAAAAAGTTAAAAAGAAATGGTCATTGGTCTGGAGCATATATAAAGACCAGGTCCAACAATATTCATGCCCACAGACATTTTACAAATGTAAATGTAAGAATATTTTCAACCTTGCTAGCAATTTTTAAAATTCTAAATAAAACAAATGCACTATTTTGTCTAACACATTTATACAACAAAAAATAAATCTCAATTTTAAAAGTCAAGGTAGGAGGGTGTGTGTGGAGGTGAAAGAGGATACAATAGAGATAAATGGTGATGGGAAAATAATAAATAGAGGGGGGGAAATAAAAGCCAAAGTATCCAGTACCAGAAATTCTGTGATAAAACTATTATTTCATATATTCCCTTCTAGTCTCCCCTTCCCTTAGTATCATAACCTCAACTTTTAGATGGATATTGTTGCTCAGATAGAGAACTACCTACCCACCTCCCTTGCAGTTAGTATTATCATGTGACTAAGTTAAGATATAAATAGATATGTCTGTGTAGGAATCTTGGGAAATCTCCTTGAGAGGGAATATGTGTGCCTCTCTTTACTTCCAGATATCACAATCCCACTGCTGGCTACAGTGGGATTGTGATATCTGGAACTCCAGCAGCTATCTTTGACCATGAAGTAACTGAAAGAGTAGAAGCCACATATCAATATGGTAGAATACAGAAAAAATAGTGTGGGGCTTGGATGACACTATGGGCCTACTATACCTACTATACGCCCCAAGACTTCTTTAAGAAAGAGGAATTAATCTTTCCCTATTCAAGTCACCATTATTTTATTTTTAAATCATATTTTATTTTTCAAATACAGTTCACATATATAAGGGTCTTGTTTCAGGTGTACAACTCCATGATTAGACATTATATATCCTACAAAGTGAGCACCCATCAAACACCATACATAGTTATTACAACATTATTAATTATATTCCCTATGCTATACTTTACATGATTATTCTGTTACTACTAATTTGTATTTCTTAATCCCTTTACCTTTTTCACCAATCCCCTCAACTCCCGTCAGAAACCATCAAAATGTTCTCTGTATCTATGAGTCTGTTTCTGTTATACTTGTGTTTGCTGTTTTAGATTTCACATATAAATGAAATCCTATGGCATTTGTCTTTCTCCTTCATACTTCACTCAGCACAATAGCCTCTATATCCGGTCATGTTGTTATAGATGGCAAAATTTCATTCATTTTTATGACTGAGGTATAGTCCATTGTGTATCTGAACCACATCTTTATCCACTCATCTATTGATGGACCTTTATGTTGCTTCAATATCTTAGCTATCTACACTAATAAAAGAGAAATACACAAATTGGCCATACCTCCATGACACCACTAGCCAATCAAGAGTGAGTATGCAAATTAACCAAAGAAATATGGAGTGTTAATTTGCATGCACAGGTAGGAAGTGAAGACTGAAGACTAAAGACTAAAGATGACTAAAGACTGAGGAGGCTGGCTTTTCTGCTGCAGCCAGAGTAAAGGCCTGGGTCCAGGAGGAAAACCATGCTGGCAGCCAGGGGAAGGAAGGACTATTGCACGAATTTTTCTAGTAAATAATGCTGCAATGAACACATGGATGACTATGTCTTTTGCATTTAGTGCTTTGGGTTTCTTTGAATAAATACTCAGAAGTGGAATTGCTGGGTCCTTCATTATTTCTTGTTATACATGGACATTGTTTTAAAGTCTATTTTTGTCTGGTATAAGTATTGCTACCCCAGCTTTTTCTTTTTTTTTTTTTCATAAAATATTTTTTTCCATCTCTTTATTTTTAGTCTGTGTTTGTCTAGATCTGAAGTGAGTCTCTGATAGACAGCATATATACGGGTCTTGTTTTCAGCCACCTATGTCTTTTGTTGAGACCATTTAATCCATTTGCATTTAAAATAGCTGTTGATAGATATGTATTAATTGCCTTTTTATTATTCATATTTTTTACTTTTTTTCCTTCTTATTCTTAAAGAATACCCCTTAACATTTATTATAATACTGGCATGGGGTTGATGAACTTCTTTAGCTTTTTCTTGTCTGGGAAGCACTTTATCTGTCCTTCAGTTCTAAATGATAGCTTTTCTGGGTACAGTTATCTTGATTGTAACTCCTCGCTTTTCATCACTTTGAATATCTCATTCCAATTCCTTCTGGCCTGCAAAAGTTCTGTTGAGAAATCAAGTGAGTCATATGGGTGCCACATAGGCAACTGCTTTCCTGTTGCTGCTTTTAAGATCCTCTCTTTGTCTTTAACCTTCTGTATTCTAATTATGATGTGTCTTGGTATGGACCTCTTTGGGTTCATCTTGTTTGGGAATCTCTGTACTTTCTGGGTTTGAATACCTATTTCCTTTTCCAGGATAGAGAAGTTTTCTGTCATTATTTTTTTCAAAAATAGGTTTTTAATTCCTTGCTCACTCTCTTCTCCTTCTAGCTCTCCTATGAGAGGAATTTAGCATGCTTGATGTTGTCCCAGAGGCTCTTTCAATTATGCTCATTTCAAGTCACTGTTATTTCAGTGTTAATTTCTTAAATGCAGCTGAAATTATTTTCTATTGTTTTTTTTAAAAAGATTCAAGAGCTATAATGTCTTCATGCTTCTATTAGACAATATTTTTCAGTGAACAATATTCTAAGTATTAGGGAAAATCAAGTTGTCAGTCCAGTAACATTCAACTTTCAGATATTTATTGTTATGCTTCTAATAATACTTTTTGTTCTTATGAAAAATTATTTCCATGATTCTCTAGTTCCAGCTAAATGTCTAGGAAATTTAGTATAAATTCATTATATTCACATTCTATATTTAGAAGTTCTATTAATACATTCTGAGTTATAATATTTATGTGAGTATTATTGTCATTATATATGACAATAATAAGTGCTTTTAAAACTTTGATAAGTGCTTTTAAAACTTTGAATCATTTGGATAAAATCAAGATATCATACAACAACCAAACTTTTAAAATAACAAACATAAATAATAATACCAAATAAAATAGAATGGTGCTGGGAGAAAAAATACTCAACTTGTCAGAATTTCTATGCACAATAGTTTATAATGGCCTCACCTTCAGTTTAAGAGATGGACAGAAAGCTTGTAAGTGTGACAGCTGTGAAGTAAAAAGTTATTGGTGTGAGAGCACAAATGAATACACATGTATGTCATACTAGTATAAGCTCACTTCTAAAAAACTACCTAAGATGACGACAAAGAATGACTTTGAGACAGACATAAATTGGAGGCTAAGATAATATATACATATTTTTAAATCTGTACTAGTAAGTCAAAACTACCTGTTAAGTTCTGGCAGGAACTAAATGTGAGAGTACAGTTCAAAGAAAGTAGTTGTGGACAAATAGGGGAGGACAGAATCTCCATTCTGGCTTAGGATATTCTGCAACTCATAGACCCTACTCACTTCAGCCTTCAAAACCAGCCCCAAATAAAGTGGTATTCTGAACAGCTTCCATGTATTTGTGAAGAGAATCTTCTTGTACATTCATTATAAGCTCCCCATGGCTGCTCAAACCTATCACGTTATCTCTGTGGATCTCTACATGTCCCGCCAAGAATACAAAAAGGTCACATTCCTCTGAATCCCTTACCTGAGCCAAGCGAAATGGGGAAGGAAGGAATGCCTTAATGTGTAAAGCAATCTTGCTTTTGCCATTTATTCTTGGCCCTGAAGTCTAAAACAAAAATATGTCTGTGTCCAGAGAAGTGATTGTGAACTTTTTAAAATGAACACCCAACACAAACACAGTAATAGAGATGAATGGAATGTTAGCAAGGACAGCTGACCTACTTGTCCTTTGACATAGCAACATTTTTAGAATATTTGGATTGTTAGGATGGGACAGTATTTTTTATGAAATCTGTAATTAATCTTAATAGCAAATATGTAAATATATTTACATATTTGCTATTAAGATTAATTACATATTTGCTATTAATTAAAGATTTGCTATTAAGGTCTGAATGGGCTCCCAAGACCACTGGTTATCACAGAAGTTTTATCAGAAAGTTCTCAGACCTCCTGGACCTCTGAAGCAGAAATATCACAGTGAGAGAGGAGTTTATAGCAGAAGAGCCATGAAAATACCACTTTGATGTAAAAGATGGATAGGAAAGGGCTCTGATAGCCAATGCACAGCACTGAAACAAACTGTTTCTAAAACTGAGTCCTTCTGAATTCATCAGGAAAACTGAAAATCACAGCAGCCTGTCTGCAGGCCCTTGGCAATGAGAATATACTTGTTGAGCTGTACATGGCAGCTGCCTGGGAGAGGGGGTTGTATACTAAAAGAAAAAATTCCTGTTGTGCTTTATATGCTTTTATAGTCTCCGGCCTCTACTCTAATCATAACTCCAAGCAGGTTTACTCTGAGCATTGAGATAAAAATTTATCTGCTAAGCATAGTTTTTTGTTCATTTGTTTGTTTTCTGAACCCCATCAAGATTTTACCAGTCTATACTAAGCATAGTTTTATGACTGCCCCTGGGTTTGGGGAAGAAGGGTGTATTGTGGCTTTAGTTATTCCATCCTGGGAAGTTCTGAGTTAGGATTCTCTGCACCCAGCCCTGGTCATCCTTGCTGGCTAGCAGGTGTAAGCCATCTACCTGGGCACAGGCAGAGGAACCAGAGGAATGAATTGAGGATCACAGAGTTACTGCATCTGCCTGCCACAGTGGTAAGGGTACCATTTCCAGGCTCCACAGTGTCAAGGACACCCCTCGGGTTGCACAATGTGGTGGCCCTGGCCCCAGAGACTACTCGGCCTTGTTATCTTCTCTTCCAGTCTACTCCAGTACCCAATTCCTACCACTCTAAATGTCTTCAAAATGAGATGTGGGCCCAGCCTGTGTTGCTCAACACTTGAGCATTGACCCCTGAGCCAAGAGGTCTCAATTTGATTCCAGTCAGGGCATATGCCAGGGTTGCTGTAACCTCAAGTAGAGGGGCATGCAGGAGGCAGCAGATCAATGATTCTCTCTCATCAGTGATGTTTTTATCTCTCTCCCCTTCTCCCTTCCTCTCTCTGAAATCAATAAAAATATGTTTTTAAAAATCAGATGTGAAAATACTTTACAAAGAATAAAGAACTATGCAGATCTAAGGAATTTTAAGGAGTATGGTATTATTTTGAATAGCTAATTGTTAACATATCATTGTGTTACCTCGAGGGTCTGACTTATTAACATGTTAGTGCATTCTAATAAGTTGATCTAAAAGTTTACATAATATATTAAAAGAACTTAAAGTTCAAGGAACACTGCAACATAAGGAATTTGAATGAGGAAAGTGAGTGTCTGGGTAAAGAAGTACTTATAGTCTAATAAACAACAAAACACAAAAACAAATGAAGACAGGTAAAGTTTAACAGGAGAAGGAGTTATGGTTAGCCAAGGTTTGACATTAATGTAAGGGAAGTGGCCATAGAAACAACAAGGTCACTGAGATGCTCAGAGTTGTGGGGTTAGAGAGGTACAGAAGATAAATGAAGTTGCTAAAAATAAACTTCATCCCCTTAACAATTTACCTCTTGCAATCACAAACTCATTCTAGTTTCCTTGCTCTCTATATTCCCCTATATAGATTCTTGTCAGGTTTCAATTTGTTAAAATAACTAAAGTTCTCAGTTCACTCAACCAGGGCTGTTAAAAGATTAATTAAATGTTCAGATCTCCTTGAGTTTCCCCTACTGGGAATAAACACACTGACTAATTTCTTACCTTAATGAAATCTTAGAGAAGGACCTACAACAGAAGGCATCTTCTCCAGTTTGCTAGCCCAGATTTCTGCCCTCTCCTCCCCAATGTTTTCCTGATTACCTTGAACATAAAATTATCTCATCATTTTTTTCCTCCCCCTCCACCCAAGCACACTAGATTTTAAGTCCCTTGAAATAGTGCTAGCATTTTGTCCATATTTCCATTTCCCAATGTTTACCAAGGAATATGATCAATGCTTTAAACTACACTGAACTCCTCAAGTGAGTGGCCTCACAGTTATGCTAACAGCCTTCAGTAAGGGGGAGTAGTGAATTTTATTAAGAGAAATTTAAGGAACCTAACCTTAAGTACTCAAGAATCTTAATACTTATGTCTCCTTAACAAGTTGGAGATGGCATTTATTGTAAGTTTTCTGGGCCCACTGGATATATAGAAGCATGGGTCTGAAAGAGTCCAGCCTTCTCATGCCAGAGGTCCCTGGGGCTCAAAGAGATGGCAAGATAAACAATGAAACTTAAAATCTAGTGGGAGGAGACAAACAAAAGAATAAGATGTAAAATCCCTGGATATTGTAATTGCTAGTGTATATTTGGCATTCAAACCCAAATTATAATAATTAGAATCTTCCCTTGCCACAAAGCCAGTGTGGCTCAGTGGTTGAGCATAGACCTATGAATCAGGAGTAGGGTTTGATTCCCAGTCAGGGCACATGCTGGGGTTGTATGCTCAATCCCCAGTAGGGGGCAAGCAGGAGGCTGCCCATAGATGATTTTCTGTCATCCTTGATGTTTCTGTCCCTCTCTCCCTCTCCCTTCCTTTCTGAAATCAATAAAAACGTATTTTTAAAAAATCTCCCCTTGCCTGTTTGTAAGGAAACTAACATATAATTAAATTAAAATCCTTCTCTTATGTGACAATATTTCAAGTGTGAAGTAGGGGGTTTGATCCCTTTAAATATTACTGTATTTAACTCCATAAATTTAAGGTCATGGTTAAAGGGTAATCTTTGGCATTCCTTGGAAGGAAATGGTAACTCAAGTCAAAGCTAAAAGAAGACTGCTATAAAAAGGAAATATTGGTATGGTGGTTTTGCCAGGTCAACTTGGTAAAGCTGAAACCACATTTTTCAGAATTCTTAAGCCTGTATATTATTCAGAGTTAAAATCGGTCAAAGCTGGCATTTGCATGGAATTTGGAAGGTGGAAATGAAGCAGCAGTCATTATCCTCTGAAGGTCATCAAGCTTGGATTTGAGTGATAGACATATATGCAGGTGCCAGTGAGTTCCATGTTGTTGTCACTCTCTGTTCCATATTGTTGTTCACCCTGCTGTTCAACAGAAATCCCTGGTTCTTCAATAGATGTGTTTCCCATAGACCTATCCTTCACTTTCCCTTTTGGTCTCACTTTGGCAGTTGAATGTGGTTGGCTTTCAGATTGACTGGTTGGTGTCATCTATGATCCTTCACCTCAGCCTTCAGATCTTCACTTCCCAGTCTCCCATGCCTGTATAGGATCTAATTCCTGCAATAAATCCTGCATCCATAGTTCAGAGAAGTCAGCTTCCTAAATGAACCATGGTGTTACAAATAGTTAGAAAGGATCATTCAACTCCATTAACATTTATTGAGTATCTATCTGGCCAACTTTCTTCACATACACTAATCTCATTGTATTTGCATGACATCTCTGTGAGGTTGCCATCATAACACAACCTTACAGACAGAAAAACAAAAGCTGCAGGTGATTTACTGGATTGTTTTTAGAGAACTCAGCTAGAAGAGAAGAAAGAGAAAGGCAAAGCATTTCTCCTTAGTTTGCCATTCCCTTCCCACCCACCTCACACACACATATACACATGCAGCAAAAAAAGATGCTACATTTTCACATTTTCAATACCAGTTGGGGAAAGAAATAAATGACTTCATGGCTAAGGAAATTAAAGTAATCAAATAATTAGTGAAATGGGGCTTAAGGCTAAACAAGGAGCAGATGGGTTGGGAGAAAATTAAGCATGCTGGGAATACTCCATAAATTCTCACAACAACACTCTAAGGTAGGCTACTGCTATCCTGTTTTTACAGACTAGAAAAAGAAAACAAAACTATAATGCTTTAAGACAACCAATCAATATAAAGCAAGTCTTCAAACACTCCAGTTCTTTAATAGCAGAATATTCAACTAGAACTCTGAAAAAGCCACATGTCTTTCTCAAATGAAGAAAAAAAGAAAGGGGGAGGGAAATGATGACAAGAGTGAGACAAAAAGACAAACAAATAGAAATGAGAGTGACAGGAGAAAATGAGAAGCAAAAAGGCAGATAATCTCCATTTATTACAAAAACATTCCTAGGTCACCTGCCCTGGGTCTGGAACTGTACAGATTCAGGGTATATAATATAAATATATCACCTCCCACTCCATGGAACTTACATTTTAGTAAATAAACTAGACACGAACCTGCAAATTTAACCATTGCTATATTGTTGGCAATTTACTTTAAATTACTTCACAATAATCTGTGATATATAAGTGAACACTTTAGTTTATGCACTAGGGGTGATACCATTGCAATTAGCTAGTTATTAATAATAGAAAAGGAGCAAAGGGAAGGCCAGCCACTATGGGGACATGTCATTTTGGCAGCTTCACCAGGAAGCTGCAATTTCACACTCCCCAGGGAACCTCTGGCCCATTCTCCACAGATCACTGGGAAGCGGCCTAACAAAGAGGAGAGAGATGCATACCCTGTAAAGCTGGGATGAGATACAGAGGATGCTTGTCAGTCAAACCTGGGAGCAAAGATCATTGGCCAGAGGGACAGTAGTGGCCCACAAAAATTTAAGAATACATAATCCCCCCCAAAAAGGAGTATTCTATTTCTTGGCTCTTGGCACTTGGTTCTTGACTCTTGGCTCTTTGGTTCCTTTGACTTTGCTCCTGCAGACCCCACATGCAATGGGCTAATCCACTGCAGCAGGAAACACAAACTAAACCAGCCTGATGCTGAACGGAACACTGCTCCAACATGGAGCAAATTGGCTTTGATCCTAACCCTGCTGAAACCATGGCTACGCTTATTCTATGGTGGAACTGAGGGAAATGGGACTTTGGAAACTCAGGTGTATAATTCCACAGAAATAGAGCTTTCTACAAAACATCATGCTCCCCTGGGGGCCTCCATAAATTCTTATTCCAGTGGCGCTCCAAGAACCCCACTCCCACAACAACCGGTGGGGGCAAAGAGATTTCCCTACCCATAACAGGAATGGTAGGTTAATACCTGAACTACCCTAATCAGAAATATGCTCTCCAGGATGGTTAGTTAGTAGGTGAAAGACTCAAATCAAAATCCACTCCAGGAGCAGCGATGTTAAGGGTTTACTTACTTTACTATCTGATCAACAGGTTTATCACTTAGTATAATAAATGTTGAAAATTATTTTTCTTTGATAAAATAAATGGTCTTCCAGTTATATGGAATAACTAAAAAGATTGTACAGGAGCTGCCACCTTTGCATAAGCAAATATAGGACTCTAGTAATGCTAACAGGCTTGTATCTTTTTTTTTTTAATCTCTTTTTGTTTTACTTTATTTTTTCTATCACCACTTATCCCCTCATACTCTCTTTTACCTCCAGACACCCCTCTTAGCCCTGTATCTTTTAAAATGATGCCCAAGGCCTTGGTATTTCTTCTGGTACAATATCCTACCATTTGGACAGTATTTGATACTGATTAAAAATTTAACTGAATCTTGCTGCTAGAATATGTTCACATTTGCCTCAAGTGAACCCTTTAATTAAAAGCTCATCTGGGTGCATAAAAAAGAGAGCTAGGATTTCACTGAGCATACAGAATAGACTATGTGATGTTTTTGTGTCTGCTTGATGTTACTTGTAGTGCACAATCCATTTTGAGACTTGCCTTCAGTGTAATATCTCTGCTGGTTGTGAGTTCCGGGGATGTAATAATTATAAATTACCAAGTTAGCTTAAGGTCATTTTATAACAGCAATTAATTTTAGGTATTTTAAATGCCCTAAGGGAGAAAGATAGGATAACATGGAAGCATATAACATTTGTTCCTGATCTAAATCTAATTAATCAGAGTTTGGGATACACTGGGGGTGGGGTGTGAATCCGTTGTAGGTAAAAAAATCAAAGAAGATTGGACAAAGAAGGAAGGCCACCTGTGATAAGCTGATTCAGGAAAGGTGGTATTGGTTAAATCAAAAAGATGCCAAATTACATAGGGTCTAGTTGGTAAAGATTTTAACTGGATGTAATTAAAACAGGCTGAATGGATGAATGCAATGTTTCCAAGGAAAAACCACTATAGACTGATTCATATGCCTTTCAGCATAATGATTATTGCTTGTCTCATTTTTTATTCTTATATTTCCAGTAGGACATGATCTCACTCATCTAGGGGAAATGGTGAACAACATAGACTGGTGAATAAGAACAGACCCAGAGATAAGGAGCCATGGGTCAGACTGTTGGACCTCAAAGGGAGGGTGGGAATAAAAGGGAGAGATCAACCAAAGGACTTATGTGCATACATATGAGCCTAACCAGAGATCAAGGACAATAGGGGGTGGCGGCATGAGGGGGGGATTGGAATGGGGAAGTTGAGGACAAATATGTGATACCTTAATCAATAAAGAAAATAATAATAATAATAATAATAATAATAATAATAATAATAATAAAATAGTGGAAAGAATACTAGGTCTGAACACACAAATCCTTTCCATTTGACAAATAAAGACCAAACTAAAAAGGTGACACTACTTAGAGAAGCTTGATCTTGGACAACTTAGACAAGCCTTCACCCTTAGCATGGAAGATTTGTTAGTCTGAGCAAAACCCTTTAGGTGAGACCTTCTGGTATTTTAACCTTTTTTCTAGGGCATTGTTTTATCTTAGTTGGCAATGGTGTTTTTGTACCAGTGCCCAATTAGCCCACAACTCCTCAGTGAACAACAAACCTCATCCATTTGCATAATTGTTTCCTTTGCTGCTTCCTTTATAAAAAATAATGAGCCATTATGCACATAATGAAAGCAAGCTTAACAAATGAAGACCAGGCTGACAAGAATCACATGAGAAGGTCAAGAGAAATTAGCATCAAGGCCTGTCTGCTAACCATAGACCAATCTAATATGCACTGCCTTCTGGGAACAGAGGATTCCTTTGGGGCTTCTGCTTTTGGATTTGCACATAAATTCAGGCTTTCTGGAGAAACCATGATTTTATTTCATCAAGTCTTTCTCCTTCTGCTTTTCTCCTTTTCCACTTATCTTTTTCAGTGAAAAGTATCTGGTTTGCTTGTTATTAGAACATTCTGCAACAAATCCTCTCTTTTCCCTCTTCCTTGAGTCAGATATTTTCCCAATGAATCTTACTAAAAAACTAATAGAAATAAGCAAAGATCTTTAATCCTAAGAAGTCCAGTGATAAGATTTATGGAGACCAATATTTTCCTCTTCGAAGTAGCAATATTCTGTGATCACAGAATGGCTAGAACAAGACAGAGACTGGTAAGTACCTTTTCTCCCAGATATAGGTGGTCCTCCTGATCATGTGACTTCTAACAGTTTCATTTTTTTCTGGTACCAGTGGATTGTCCCATCTTATACAGATATTGGTCAATTTTGAATCCTGTACATTGAATGTCCCAGTTCCTGGAAGGTACTATCAGTCAATCATTGTTGGATGTCCCAGATTTCTAGATGATTAGAAGGTCATTGGTGAGTGATACAGTAAATGTTCCAGTCTCTCTCACCTGCATTCTGTGTCACCTATGGCCTTGTCATTCCATGTGTGGTCTAAGGAGCATCTGCATCACCAGAGAACTTGTTAGAAATCCAACATATCAGGCCCACTCAAGACCTGCTTCAGACACTAAATCAGAATGGACATTTTAACAAGATCTCCAGATAACTGGTTTCCACAATAAAGTTTGAGAAGCAATGAGCTAGGGCCATGGTCGGCAAACTGCGGCTCGCAAGCCACATGCGGCTCTTTGGCCCCTTGAGTGCGGCTCTTCCACAAAATACCATGGCCTGGGCGAGTTTATTTTGAAGAAGTGGCATTAGAAGAAGTTTAAGTTTAAAAAATTCGGCTCTCAAAAGAAATTTCAATCGTTGTACTGTTGATATTTAGCTCTGTTGACTAATGAGTTTGTCAACCACTGAGCTAGGGTATTCAATGGGGACCCATTTAGTTCAGTTTCTTCTGGGGTACTTGACCACCTCCTATTTACCTTGCTGGTGAAATGGGCAATGGGGATGGCCCAACAACACACGACACTGCACAGGTGAGATCACAGCAGTTATTAGTCACAGATACTCAGGGCCTGGAGGCATGAAGGACAACACACACACCTCACAGGCCCAGGCTACACAGGGGTTGTACTAAGGAGCATATTGACAGTCAGGGGCCATGGGAGGTAGGATTTGTGGTACTAAGAGGGTGAGACACCCCTCCCCCCCAAACTCCTATAGGAGAATGTGATTGGCTTGTGTGAATAATTCTGTGGGCTGGCAGGGAATGGAAACCTGCTGCTGAAGAATAAGTGGGAACTGAACTTGGTCCATGTCATGATAAGAAGGGTTTTTTGGTTTGGGGACCTTACCCACAAGAGGAGAGTTAGGCCGAAACAGGTTTGGCTCAGCGGTAGAGCCACTGACTGAAAGGTCCTGGGTTCGATTCCGGTCAAGGGCATGTACATTGGTTGCGGGCACATCCCCGGTGGGGGGCGTGCAAGAGGCAGCTGGTCGATGTTTCTCTCTCATCGATGTTTCTAACTCTCTGTCCCTCTCCCTTTCTCTCTCTGAAAAATCAATAAAATTAAAAAAAAAAAAAAAAGAGGAGAGTTAGAGAGAAGTTTGTGGTTAGGACAATTGATGATCTTATCCGGCCCCCTGATTTTATGGCAACACATAATATTGGACCATAATATCAGGGCATATGCAGGTAAATGACCAAGCACAGTGCCTGGATTGAGGGAAAAATTATATATATCATACCCATTCTCTTCTCTGCCTTTAGAATTAGCCATATAACAACCATAGTCTACAACGATTCAGATCCTACCAACATTACTTGAATGCCTAACATATGCCAGGCACTATTAATTATTCTCACATGCATGATCTTATGATGTTTACCCTAACACTATGTATCTGTTGTTCTTATCCCTGTTTTATAGGCTAGGAAATCGAAGAGAATTTTATCCAGTCAAGATGAACTGTGTTTATGATATATCATTATGGTATTCATCAATACAATATGTGATCTGTTATAATACAGTGAGAATCTAGCAATACAATAGAACCTTTATAAACATAGATGCTAGTCACAATTTGTGAGAAACCAGCAGTAGAAAAAAATTGAATTTATTGGGCTAATTCAATCATATGAACAGCAGGGAAGATGGGCTGGTATAAAATATTTTGGGCTTCATTTGCTTGTCTGATGCAGATAAAGTCCGACAGTAACTAGACGTTTACTTGAAAAAAGATAATTGAAAGAGACAGTCTAGGAGGTATAGTAACTAACACTTTTTCTAGGTTATCTAAGTTATATCTGACTAATTTAGATCATCAGTGCACCTGGACTATATCTTTCTAGTTCCCAAAATAAATGCCCTTATCACCTCAGAGTTAGAGATGGTGTAGCAAAGTAATTAGTAGTAGTGACTCTGAATACAGACTTCTTTGGTTCAAATCTCAGATCCTCTGTTTTCTGGCTAGGGGACCTGGTTCCAGTCACTTAATTTCTTTGTGCCTCGTTTTTCATCTGCAAAACATAGATAATAATATCTTCTGTTCACAGAGTTGCTATGAACATGAAATGAGTTAATCTATATAAAGCTCTTAGAATAGTGCCTGTATAGAATAAGCATCATTGAAGTACAGGCTATTAATATGAATCAGTGTTATGTCCTTGACTTACATAGGTGGTCAATATGGTAAAGTGATCATATGAAACTTATCCAAATAAATAGAACAAAATAGACAGCCCAGGAACAGACCTTGATATATATAAGAATCTAGTTTACAGTAAAGAAGATTATTTTAATCAGTAAAAAAAAAAAAAAAGATTGGGTTATTCAATAAATGTGTTGGGAAAATTGGATACCATGGTCTCCCTTTACCTTACCCTCCGTCTAAACTGTATCTTATGGTAATCATTATGGCATCATATACTATGGATTAATAATGTCTTATTTTCCACAGGGGGAGAAAAAGAGGTCATTCATATATTCATCATATAAGTCAGAAGCTCATTTTAAAGTTTTATTTTCTGCAGACCCTCCTGGTACCATTTATGTAATCCATTAAAGCATTGGCATGATATGGATGGTACATTCAAAACAAAGTAGTGAAGTCCCTTAGTTGAGTAACTCTGACAAAAATGTGGTCAAAACCACAAAGAATAGTAAAGAACCACAGTCTAGGAACAAGGGATAGAATACCATACCTAGCTCTGAGCAGATGGAGTGTTTATCAGAATGAAGTAAGACCTGTAGTTATTGGACAGTCACCTGACAGAAGCTGAAGCCTGGCAGGGAGGGAGACATGGAAGTAAATACTATCCTTCTGGCACCCTCTATCTCTTCTGGCATCCTCTCACTTCTGGACTCAAGGGAGCCTGATTGACTCAGTGGGTACATGTCAACCTCCTTTGGCACACAGGAAGGTAGAGATGAGAAGAGTAAACCGTAAGGATTAAAGAAAATATTCAGCATAACCTGTAAGGATGCAAATGTTTTGTTCTAAATAACTGAAGGGAGTGGAGGAGAAGCATTGTTTAAGTTTCCTAAAGTCTCCTAATGACCAGAGGATATCAGTCTTGGACAGAATTATTCCTTATATGTTACCCTGATAGAAAGGGTACTATTTTTTGGTCACTGTATCAATGGCATCAAAATTTAAAGAAGACAGCCATATAACCTACATCCCCTAGACTTGCTCATATTATCATTAATCTCCAAGTTACCTTAGCATCTATATAACCCCCATCCAGATCACTTCAACCTTTGATTGGATTTTAAGATATGAAAATAAAAACAAACTATCTGAAAAGTTAATTAAGAAAATAATCCCACATATAACTGTATCAAAAAATTAAAATACTTAGGAAGGGTTTTAGCTAAGGGTGTAAAACACCTGTGCATTTAAAACTATTAGACTTTAATGAAAGAAATTGATGAAGACAAAAATAAATGAAAGAATTAATATTGTTAAGATGTCCATACTTTGTACAGATTGAATGCAATTTAGAATAAACAAACCTAAAATTTGTGTGTAACCACATAGGACACTGACTAGTCAAAGCAATCTTGAGAAAGGCATCACACTTCCTGATTTCAAACTATATTACAAAGCTAAAGTAATCAAAACAATATGGTATTAGAATTTTAAAAAGCACATAGATCAGTCAAACTGAATAGAGTCCAGAAATAAATTCATGCATATATGTCCAATTAATTTACAACAAAGGAGCCTAGAATATGCAATGAGGAAAGGATAGACTCTTCAAAAATCATGTTGGGGAAATTGTATATTCATACGAAGTGAATAAAACTGAACTGTTATCTTATACCACACACATAAATCAACTCAAAATGAATTAAAGACCTGAACATAAGTCCTGAAACCACAAGTCTCCTAGAAGAAGAAATGTGTGCTGTGGGGAGAGAATAATTGCCTCCTTAACTGGTCTTTTTAATGATTTAGCAAAAGAAACAAAAGCAAAACTAAACAAGTGGGACCACATTAAACTAAAAGTTTCTGCACATCAATGAAATAAAAAATAAAAAAAAGTTTCTGCACATCAATGAAATAAAAAATAAAAAAAAGTTTCTGCACATCAATGAAGCCTATAAAATGAGAGAAAATAATTTATAAATCAAAAATCTCATATGGGGTTAAAATCCAAAATACATAAAAAATTCATGCAACTCAATAGTGAAAGACAACTAATCCAATTAAAAAGTCAGAAAAACTGAAAAGACGTTTTTTTCAAAAGACATACAAATGGTCAACATTTACATAAAAAGGTGTTCAACATCACTAATCATCAGAAAAATGCAAATCAAAACCACAATGAGTTATCATCTCACACCTATTAGAATGACTATCATGAAAATATAAGAGATAACAAGTGTCAGTAAGGATGTAGACAGAAAGGAATCCTTTTGTACTGTTGGTGCAAATATAAATTGATGTGGCTTCTGTGAAAAACAGTTTGCTGTTTCCTAAAAAAAGTTAAAAATAAATCCATCATATGATTCAGCAGTCCTATTTCTGGTTATATATCTAAAAGAAAACAGACAGAGCATTAAAGAAATACTTGCCCTCCCATGTTTATCGTGGCACAATTTGCAGTAGCCAAGATATGGAAACAACCTAAGTGTCCATCAATGTATCTATAAATAAAGAAGATGTGCCCATCTGGTGTGGCTCAGTGGTTGAGCATTAACCTACAAGCCAGGTCACAGTTCAATACCTGATCAGGGCACATGCCCAGGTTTCAGGCTTGATCTGCAATAGGGGGTGGGCTATCTAATAATGTTGTGCCATCTAATAATGTCTTTTATATGAGGACTTTTGTAATAAAGTCTTCAAAGATTAATTCGGTCCCTCGAAGAGTTAGATTTTCCAGAAAAAAAAAAATGTACTTTTAAAATTTTATAATAAAAGTTATACTATCTCTATTACAAAGAAACATGTTTGCCAACCTCCTACATGCTAGATATATGCTAACAATAACAAAACGGACACTGCTCCTGCTGCCTGAAGCCACTGGCTGAGAGGGGAGACAGAGATTCCATAAATAAACATAAAATTATAAATTTTGATAAGCGTGACAAGGAAAAGTGTTATTGAGAAGATGGCAGAAAATGGCAATTTAGATGAAGAAATTTAGGAACTTTTCCTCTGAGAAAGTGTCATGTAAACCTACACCTGGGAGTAGCAGGAGTTCATTAGTGCAGCGGAAAATAGGAGAGCATCCTGGCAGGGAGACTGCATGCCACAGGTGGCTAGAGTGCAGACAGTGACAGGGAGGGTGTGGTAGAAGGGCGGAGTCTGGAGAAGCAGAGCATGTACATGTGTAATGTCTCTATGAGTAGAACACATGAAGAATTTTGGGATGTCTTTATTTTTATTGCTTACACAATGACAGATGTCCTCTTCCCCTGCCCTTTGCCTATCTCCCACTCCTGCCCCCTTCCCTCAGGCCATCCTTCCCACATCCTTCCCCCTTCCCACACTGTTGTCAGTGTCTGAGGGTTATGGGTATGTTCTTTGGCTAATCCCTTTACCTTTCATCCATTCTGACTTACCCCTCCCTTCTGACAGCTGTCAGTCTGGTCCATACATCCAAGCCTCTGTTTCTGTTTTGTTCATCAGTTTATTTTTGCTCATTAGATTCCACATATAAGTGAGATTATATGGTATTTGTCTTTCACCAACTGACTTATTTCACTTAATGTAATAATCTCCAGATCTATGCATGCTGTCTAAAAAGATACCAATTCCTTTTTTTTTTTTTTTTTTAAATATAGCATGGTATTTCATTGTGTAAATGTACCACAGCTTTTTTATCCACTAATCTACTGATGGACACGTTGGCTATTATAAAGAACACTGCTGTTTTTTATAGGGGTACATATATTCTTTCAAATTGGTGTTTCAAGATTCTCAGGATATATTCCCAGAAATCAGATGACTGGGTCATAAGGCAGTTCCATTTTTTATTTTTGTGAGAAAACTCCATATTGTTTCCCAGTCTGCATCAGTCTTTATTCCTACCAACAGTGGATTTTGTCATAAGTCTGGTGGGAACCCATGAAAGAGTTTTAAGAAGGAAAAATACATAGTTTTACTTATGTTTGTAAAACGATCACTTTCTCTGCAGTGTAAGGAATGGCCAGACATCTATGCTTGGAGAGTGGAAAACTAAAGAAAACAGCACAGACCATGGCATTAAAACTACCAATAAGGAACTTAACCATTTGGCCTATGACAAATTGGTAAGTTACAATTACAGGTCCTTATCAATGTCACAATAACAGCCCTTATCAATATGTATTCTCTTTTTGACAATTTCATTTTTAAAAAGAATGTATCATCTAAATATTAACAAAATATTAAATTTTGCATAATATTTAAAATTAAATGTAAGTGATTCTAACTTATCACCCAAACATTAAGTAATAGTGAGAGCATTTATGTTAGAAGCACATGGTTTCTTGCTTTAACTATTTCTAAAGTTATTCCACTCACTTTTCACTGTTATCTGGTCCAAACTCAGATGATACCCTGGTGCCAAAAGTACCATAGATCCATAAATCAGACAGACAAGTATAACAGAATGTCTTGGTAATGGGCTCTAATGCATGCCAGAGAAACTATGTTATAGCTGAAATAAACTTTACTGTTTTCAAAGAGAAAAAAAAAAAAAAAAAACAACAATGACTCCTGGGTTTCTGGCATGAACAACCAAGTGGAAGGAGTTGGCATTTATTAAGACAGCATGGACCAAAGGGAGCCGATAAAAGGGGATAAGCAAGTTTCAAACATGTTGAGTTTGAGATGCCAGAGATACGTGGGTGGGGCGATCAGGCTTATAGCTGAATATATGGGTCTGAAGTTTAAAAGAAAGATCCAAGCTAGAGATAGAAAACAAGTTAAAACTGTTGGCATATAAATTATATGTAAACCCTTGTTAGAGGATAAGATTTCACTTTTTAAAAATTAAATGTAGCCGAAGCCGGTTTGGCTCAGTGGTTGAGCGTCGGTCTGCAGACTGAAGGGTCCCAGGTTCGATTCCGGTCAAGGGCATGTAATTGGTTGTGGGCACATCCCCAGTCTGGGGTGTGCAGGAGGCAGCTGGTCGATGTTCCTCTCTCATGGATGTTTCTAGCTCTCTATCTCTCTCCCTTCCTCTCTGTAAAAAATCAATAAAATATATATTTTTTAAATTAAATGTAAAGTGAACTGAAAAGAAAGCCCAGGACTGAATCCTAAGCACTCCTATATTTACAGTAGAAGCAAAGTCCAGAGAAAAGTATGCAAAAGACACTGAGGAAGGATGGTCAGAGAGAGATACAAAAACAGGACATGGTATCATGAAGACATTCAAACCTGTATAGAATTTTTGTGAGTTTATTTGAATCAAACTGTCAACAATTGCCAGGCAGCAATTCCTAACCACTGCATTTCACTGCCTTCCCAGATTACCTTGCTACAAGATCTCCCATGCAGAAGTTATGCATCTTCTTGGAGACCTCACACTGGACTGGGCAAGGAAGTAGGATTTACATTATTGTCATTATTGATATGGAAGAGTGTTCTGATGTTGATAATTGGAGAATATATTGAAAAAGCACTAGTAGCTATTCAGGTAAAGTAAATCCTTCAGATTTCTGTGTAGGAGCATGAACCAGAGTGGAAATTAATGTGGCATTAATAGTCATGCCGAAGGCCAAGAAAGAATGTCCTAACCCATTCAAATTTGATTTTTAGATGCTGTATTACTGGAGAAAAATTCCACCTTCTTTGTTTTTTTTTCTTTTGTCTGAAATATATCTTTGAAATGTGATAGAGGCAGCCCTGAGCAGCATAAAAGAGTGTATATAGGCATCATTATAAGAATGTGATGGTAGTGTAGGCAGAAAAAAAAAGAAAGAAAGAAAAAAAAAAAGCACATGCTAACCTGACAAGCTCAGGGAAGGCCTGAATGGCAGTCTTGCAAACTTAAAGACTCAGTGTAACCACAAAGGATGGTCTAAAATTAAAATTTTAACTAAAAGCACCTATGGTGGGTAGTCATGTCCTAGGCTGGCATTTTCTCCGATAAGGTCAATTTTTACCTTACCTGAGCCATTGTCTTTTTGCATCTATGATAACATATCCTTGAAATATCTGGGTAACTTGTAACTTCCCTTTTCCAGGACCCCTTGGGGTACAACTTAATGTGCCAGGTGCCTGGACAGATATCACAAATTCTTTCACTGTTATCATTTTGTTAACTGTTGGCTATCCTGCACCCACCTAAGTATGTGTCTATCATTTTACTTTTTATCCAATCCCAGAGGTCACCACACTCACACTTTGCTTTCTCCCGCCTCTCTAATCTATCACCAATGGATTTTATGTAACCCACTAAGTCTCCTCCTTTGATTGCAATGTATTAAAATAGATGAAAAAAATGCCCTTCTCTGAAGCATTGTCCCAATCTGTTGAGATACTGCTGCCTGGCAATTGTTGACAGTTTGATTCAAATAAACTCACAAAAATTCTATACAGGTTTGAATGTCTTTATGTTAATAGTAGCAAGCATATGGCCATATACACAAAATAGGAAAAAGAAAAAGAAAGATCACCATGGACAGTTGTTCAATTTTGGTTAAGGGCACGTACCTCTGTTGCAGGCTCCATCCCCACCCAGGTTCAAGGCATATCAATGTTTATCTCTCTGTCTCTCTCCCTCCCTTCCACTCTCTCTAATAATCAATGGGGACAAAAATATCCTTGGGTGAGGATTAACACAACAACAACAAAAAAGGAAGGAGAAAAAAAAGATAAATTAGTTTAAGTAACATTAGTTTTACCAACAAAATTGAAACATTTTATTATTTTAGTTTTAGAGATAAATAAATTAAAAACTCAGGAAGGTTACTGATAAGCAACCTCTCTAAGGCATGTAATTAGTAAACAACAGCTATATTTGTACCCAAATCTTTCTTTTACTGGCACAATAAGGGAGACTGAATTACTAGCCCCCTATTCTTCACCATCCCTATATCCACACCGTTTGCTATAACTTTGTGTTCCTCCCATTATACAGATGAAGTGTATTTCCCCAACCCTTCACTTTTTAACCATATGACTTCTTGTGGCCAACAGTTGAAGGGGCAAATAATGTTGAGGTCCTCAGGGACCTTGCCTGTTTTCCACTTGCCTTTTTGGACCTCTGTCGTCACCATAAGAAGTACGAGTCCAGGCTAGCTCACTGGCCCCAAGAGGAGGAAGAGAGACACATGGAGTAGAGCCACCCCAGCCAAGTCTAGCCTTCCACCCAACCCAGACCAGATCTGTATATGTAAGAGCTATAATATTAAATGACTATCACTGATAGCCTCTGAGTTTGTGGGTAGACTGTTTTATAGCAATAGCGAATTGATGCACATGCTATCAATAGATTGAGCTTGACATTAATTATTCATGTTACTTGCTTTCATGATGGTGGTAACAAAGATCAGCTACAAGCGCCATTTTTGAGTAAGTTATTAATGTTATTGCTGAGAAGTCAAAAAGGTTCATTGGGATAATTGACATTATATATGAGGAAGAGAAAATCTATTCCTGGTTTTTCCAGCCTGACTTTTTACATTCTTTCTCCAGTCTCAATCTTAACATTCTGTGTCCACTGTGGCCCATGGTCTGCTCCATCAGCGCTTCCCAAATCCAGCCAGCCTATCCTCAAATAGCTTTCCTCGGTGTTCCATCTTTTATTTTCTCTAGCAGACCAGGACTTCATTATTTATGGGAGCCTATTGTTTTTGAAGCAGTCTCTTGAACATAGATGTCACCTTCAAAGTATTAAATGATAATAGTGGTGGCTTTCCATTGGTAGCAATCTGAACTACATGCAAAGCTATTTATTAAAAGTGAAGGCTATGTCATTAATCAATAGGTCCTCAAGAGATGGTCTCCTATATTCACCCTTCTCTATCATCCCTATTTTTCAAGTAAATTTTTCACTCAGTAAAACTGTAGTGAAAAATTAAGATAATGATCTCTGGGGGGCAGAGGGGGAGGGAAATCACCAGCACACTTCCATAGAGAAACTATCAAAAGATCGTATATAATTAATCATTAGGTGTATGGTTATTTTTATTTCTTCATTTAACTTGCTATTCAATGTTTCCTTAAATGTGTATAGATACTATAAATGCATTAGTTGTTAAGTTTTGTTTGTTTGTTTGTTTGTTTTTTGCTATTCCAAATAGATTGTGCCAAATGGACATAATGCATGCTCAGTAGACATTTGGAAAATTAATGGATAAATTCTCATTCTATATTGCTCAGTGTTCAATAGAAGCAGTTTTCTTCAGGTGTGCTTATCAATTGAAATAACCTGCAAAAGCCCCTAGCACAGTGCCTGACTCATGCGGATGCTTTGTTAAATGTGTTTCAACCTTTATTGCACTACCAACACTCTCAGATAGATAAGTGCCAAAAGTTCCTTAAAATTATTAATTCTCAAGCAAAAGTAACAGAAAATATCCTTCCTCGGGTGTCCCTTTTGATTGCAAAATAAGATGTTCTTCAATGGTGCAGAAATCCCTCTTTTTATCACCTTTTTCTCTCCCTCCTTTGTCCTACTCCCTACCTCAATCACACACAAAATCAGGCATTGTTTGGGTAATGTTTACATGTGTAAATTTTTTGCTCAATAATTTGGTTACATGGGTGACCCTCAAGAAATAAAAGAAGAAAACCAGTGTGATTTCTCTCTGGTTCACTGTTACCTACAACAACCTTCCTAAGAGCGCCCTAGCCCTATTCAGGCACCCTTTGCTGGGACAGCTTCATTCCCCTCCTGTTCTCTCTTTCAGGCTACCCTCATTCTGTTCCATTTCCTATATTGCTCCAGAGTGTTCTTCCTAAAACACACTTACTCCCCTATTTGAGAACCAAAATAGTTGTCATGCCAAGAGCAGTGGTTGCTACTTTTATAGAGGACTGTTCTTTCCCCTCCCAAATATCTATGGGCATAAGTCTGATAAACATTATGTACAACTTTTAAATGTTCTGATGCCAGAGTTAAAACCTTGATACCCAGGGAAAAGTTTCTATAATACTTCCATACCTAAAACCCAAGGTTCTCCAAAATATTTTCAATCTCCCCAAATTCTCCTAACTAAATCCCAGATAGATTTATCGCCCAGAATGCTTTTCCCATTTATGTTCCTATGCCGTAGAAAACTAAACTGGAATTTAAAAGCCCTGGGCTCCATTAAGGGACTTTGGGAAGTCACATTCCTTCTGAAGCTGTTTCCACATGTACTGGTTGTTTAGACCAATGTTTCCCAAAGTATAATATGTGAACCATCAATTTAAATGGCACACCCTCTATTATTTTTTATTTTAAGAGTTTAATTTATTTTATTTTAATGTGATATGGAGAAAAAGCATATTTATAAATCCTCTATTTTTAAATGTATAACATAAGATTAATATATAAGGCATATCTATAATTTAGATACTTTTACATAGCACAAAAATAAGTGTTAAAAGTGAGTTATTCAGAACTCTAAATATATAGAAAAAAATAACAGGTGATATAAAGATACTGCAAAAATTAGCAAGGTCATATGCAAATCTGAAGATTGAGGAGCAGAGGACCATTGATCTCCAAGGCCTTTCCCAGCCCTCAGCCATGATAGCTCCTT
Organism: Pipistrellus hanaki; assembly: GCF_964339955.1. NCBI lineage: Eukaryota > Metazoa > Chordata > Mammalia > Chiroptera > Vespertilionidae > Pipistrellus > Pipistrellus hanaki. The sequence goes on along the minus strand of NC_140503.1, from coordinate 167,016,636 downwards.
ACACTTTCTTTGAGAACTTTGCTCCCAGTGACTAATGTAAACAGCTCTCTCAGAAACAATAAGGCAGGAGACCCAAGAGTTGTTTCTTTATTCTCATCAAGGGAAAAAGAATCTTAAAAAACATTTTTTATTTTTGATGAGGACAAAGAAAAAGGATTTTATATGAGTTGACCAAAATGCACCAGGAGAGTATTGCTAGGAACAGAATTCAGGTCTTGCTCCCTTGGGATTGGCATTGACAGTTTTGTTGGGACCATTTGATGGCACATTTGTGACTCAAAACATAAATGAGCGCAAATTTTTTTCTTAATGACTAATACATACACATTCAGATTGAGATAGAAACTGCAGCTGCTCCCTCCCACTGCTCTGAGTTTGATGAACAGATGGCAGACTTCCTTGGAGAATGGACAGATTTAGGGCTGCCTCATAGGTAAAAATTGCATAAAGTTAGAACCCCGAAAGAAGTATATGTCATAAATATAAATGCATTTAAGAATTGCCAAAGAGAAAGGGTTCTGTGTGCCCCACAGCACCCAAACTATGGCTGTTTGTATTTAAAATATTAATGTTTCAGAAGCCAAGTATCATGCACCTTGATCGATAAATATACATAGATACATAAATGACTATTGTACCCAAGAGATGGAAGTTTCTTCTGGATGAGTTTTCCCCCCTAACTTGAAGACAACCATCCTAACAACTTCCTATTCACACAAAACTAAGTCCTAGGTTTTGGCAGCTCTTTCCTTCTTCGATAGCAGTCCAGAGAATTTCTTGTTATGTGTTGTTATCCCATAAGGCAAAATCAAATCCAAGGTGGGAGAAGGAGTTGTTGTTTAATGTGTAAAAAGTTTCAGTTTTGCAAAATGAAAAAGTTCTAAAGATCTGTTTGCCCAATGTGGATATATGTAACATTACTTAACTGTATACTTAAAAAAAAATTCAGACCTACACTAGAAAACATTAATCTAATATCCCAATAATCTAATATCCCAATAATCTTTAATTGAAATCAACCCTTAAAAAAAGCAAAATAAGAAAGGGAAATAAAGAGCATGTAGCATACATTTGCATCCAGCTAATGCCCTCTGGAGATAAGCCCATTAAGAGGAACTTAAGGCAGCTTAAACTGAGCAATGGGTGATAGAAATAGTCAGAAGAAACACAGAGATCTCTTACAAAGCATTTAAAAAGATCACATACCAAGAAAATCACTGATATCAAAGGATAGCTCTGACGGTCATCCACAGACCACGGCCTGTAGGTTTAGTGGGGGATAATGAGCAAGGTGGAGAGGTGCCCACGAGGTAATTTGACTACTGGTTAGATCAGAGCGCACTGAGGCCTCATCAGGAGGCCCATTCCAAATCTTACTATTTTCTTCCTCTTCTCCACCCAATGCTTCATCATTTATAGTTTTCATTTATAAGAAAAAGAAGACATAATTTTTAACCAGTAAACTGAGAGTCCAGAGCCTTATATTCACTGGACTGTGACTAAACAACAGTTCCCCTTGAAACTCTTCCTCTCCATCTCCTCATCTCTAAAGCAAGAGCAGGACAACAGAGGTCTAGGATCTCTTCCTGCACTAATAGTCAGTGATTGACAGAATGAAGAATATTAGCAAAGTTGGTTGTGATAATTGGTTCTCTGCCTCATCTCTTCAACCTCAATAATGTGCTACCTGACACTTCATGGGAAGGAGATCTTAAAATTACGCCTGGAGAATGATAAGCCTATTAGGAATTGCCAAGGTTTTAGGCACTGAAAAAAAAATTTGAGAAATAATATTATACCTTATAGATAACAATATGAAGAGGAAACAAGCAAAAAAATAGATATAACTGTACAAAAACTCTGAAAACTCAACAATAAGAAAACAAACAACCCGATTTAAAAAATAGGCTACAGCTTTAACAGAAACCTCACCAGAGATGTACAGGTGGCAAATAAGCATATGAAAAGATGTTTCACATATGTCTTTGGGGAAATGCAAATTAAAATAACAGTGAGATACCACTCTATACCTATTATAATGACCAAAATCTGGAACCCTGATGACACCAAATGCTGGCAAGGATATGGAGCAATGGGAACACTCATTCATCACTGGTGGGAATGCAAAATGGCACAGCCACTTTGGAAGAGAGTTTGGCAGTTTCTTACAAAATTAACATACTTTTACCACACAATCCAGCAATATTACTCCTTGATATTTATCCAAAGAACTTGAAAACTATGTCTACACAAAAACCTGCAAATGAATTTTTATAGAAGCTTTATACACAATTACAAAATTTGGAAGCAACCAAGATTTTCTTCAGTAGGTGAATGTATAGCTAACCGCTGGTTTAGCCACACAGTGGAACATTATTCAGTGCTAAAAGGAAATGAGCTATCACACCATGAAAAGACATGGAGGGATCTTAAATGCATATCTGTAAGTAAAATAAGCAATCCCAAAAGGCTACATACTGTATAATTCCAACTATACAGTATAACATTCTGGGGAAGAAAAACTATGGAGACAATACAAAGATCAGTGGTTGCCAGGGGTTGAGAAGGTAGAGACAAATAGGTGGAGCACAGAGGATGTTTAAGGCAGTGAAACTATTCGGTATGATGTCACAATGATGGGTATATATCATTATACACTCGTCCAAACCCATAGAACATACAACACCAAGAGTGAACCATAATGTAAATTATGGACTTTTGGGGATGATGATGTGTAATTGTAATAAATTTACCCACCTGGTTGGAGGTGTTAATATTGGGTGAGACTATGCATGTTGGGGTGGAGGGGGGAAGGGGCGGGTAGAAGGTAATTGGAAATCTCTGTACCTTCTTCTCTATGTTGTTGTGAACCTAAAATTACCCTAAAATTATATTAATAAAAATTTTTAAAAGACTAACTGAACAAGGTTACTAACAGCTAATAAACATGATCTATAAAATAGACATATCTGGAAATGAAGGAAGATAGGAACATAACATAGTGCTAACTTGAAGAGAATGAAGTCATTTTTAACAGAAGTGCCATAGAAGGTAGAAGTACTACCTTAATTTACAAACAATATAAGACAAAATATGGCAAACAGAACAAGATAAACAAATTGATATTTCTCAGGAAACTGATGAAATGAAGCAAATTCTTTTTTTAAACACTCAAGAAATAGCTTTACAGAGTTTCAAAAGTCTGGCACTCTCTGCATATCTTAAACATTTTGAGTCAGGAAATCAGTATAGCCACTAACAAATTATAATCATTGTTCTATTCATTTCTCTTAAATTGTTATTAAGTTATTTTATTATATACTCTAATTCAAGAAGGTTTCAAATATTTTAGTGCATTTGGCTTATAGCCAATTTACAGCAGTCACTATACTTAGCTTGTTTTAGTGTTGCCTCTTTAAAGCTTTTTCATTGTTGACCTCATTTTGCTATTTTTACTGGCCAGATAGAGGATGTAGTCAAGTAAATTATTCAGAAAGAAGGTGCTGGTGAAATAGTTTTAAGTTCTCTACACACCATAGAATGCCATTCTATGGCCTCACGAGCAAAGACACCCTGACTGGATGTTCTTCTTGGAAACCAATATTTTCTCTCAAAACTCTGTAGCTGCCTTTATTGTCTCTTACTTAGACTTTGGTGTCTTCAAAGAAAATCATCTGAGAAAAAGTATCATTTTTGTTTCCTTTATTAGTGTTATGTTTTGTATTCCTTTGAACTTGAGCTTTTTTCCCTTGTCCGTGTAATCCATGACAATTGAGAGAATGTAGTTTAAAAATAAGCTTTCCAAAAAAAGAATGTATTTATACCTATATATGTTTGTTATAAATTTTACTGATAAATGGATGTGCAACACACAAATTTTAAATATAATAAAATATATAATTCTCTTGATTCTAAATCCCAGGTAGCTCATTGATCTTCACTGAATGATTTTTCTTGATATTTTGTGACCTCTTGTTATATAGACATCCTTGATGACAATCAAGAACTGAGTGTGGTTCCAACATGACTGTTGGGTGATATGTCTTTTACACTTACAAGAAGAAAGCAAAATCACAAAGATATGTCAGAACTTCACTCATCTATCAATGACCTAATTTCTTTTCTCAGTATATGATCTATAATAATAAAAGTGTAATATGCAAACCAGCCAAACAGTGGAACAACATCTGGACATCCTTCTGGATGACCTTCCAGACGAAGCCAGGGCTTCAAGGGCTAAGGCAGCAGCTGGGAATGCTGCAAGGGCCAAGGCAGCTGGGGCTGTGAGGGCCTACCCTTGCATGAATTTTGTGCATCAGGCCTCTAGTATGTGTGTGTGTGTATATATATGCCTAAGCATCCGAACTGGTTGCTATGACACGCACTGATCACCAAGGGGCAGATGCTCAATGCAGGAGCTGCCCCCTGATCGTCAGGTCAGTCCAGTCCCACACCAGGAGTGCCACTCAGCTGACCCACAGGCACCAGATGCAGGGCTCACAGCTAATCCGGACTGACTGGGCACAAGACCACGGCAAATGCAGTGGGGCTGGGATAAGCGGGAGTGGCGGGTGGCATTGGACTGCCAGTTTCAGCCTGATCACTGCAGGCTGTGCCAAGGAACCCCACTGGTCCACGAATCCATGCACCGACCTCTAGTTTTTGAATAATATATTATATCTCTAATTTTTGTGCTTTTCTAAATATAATGGCTAATGACATGGCTCACTTTTAAATGTAATTTCCATGATTAAGGTTTTTTCCATCTACTTTCTGCAATCTAGACAATCAACAAAACAAACCAAGCCCTGATTTATAGCATCTGTTGATTTCAATGGTGTAAATACTCCAGCTATGGCTGATTTCAAATGACCACTGTGACATGACTGAGCACAGAGTTGGAAAGATTCAACAGCGCACCTTGATACTGGATTTTCTCCATACAGATGCAAAGCTGTAAGTAACCTCAAGAACATAGATGATAGTAAAATGTAGTAAAAATGATTGGGGAGTGATGTGTTGAGTATTTCTTGCCTTTTAAAATATAATTTACTTAATTGTAAGTTTATAAGTTTACATTTTTTATTATGGCTGTGTTTAATGACAAATTCATGGAATGTCAAAACATTTAAAAATCAGCTCTCACCCTGGCCAGATGGTTCAGTTGGCTAAAGTGTCCTGTACACCAAAAAAGCTGCAAGTCTGATTCCTGGTCAGGGCACATATCTAAGTTGCAGGTTCAATCCCCTGTCAGGCACAAATGGGAGGCAACTAATTGATATTTCTCTTACACGTATCCTCTGGTGAGAATGAAAATTAAAAGATCAGCTCTCAGGACCTGGGCCTATGCTGGGCTTGTAGTGTTGACTTAGCCTAGAATGTGGGAAATGCGATCTCTCTCTCTCTCTCTCTCTCTCTCTCTCTCTCTCTCTCTCTCACTCTCTCTCTCTCTCTCTTTCTCTCTCTCTCTTCATATTCTCTATCAACTTCCCAATAGTTTTGTTTGATCAAGTTTTTTGTTCTAGTTATTTTTGTTTCTGCCCCCAAGGAACACATATAATTCTGAAAATAAATCACTGATTCTCTATTTCCATGCCAATAATCTTACTTTCATCTTTCTTTGTTTAATTTACCTCTTTTCCCAGTGAGCCTGAGAAAAATATCTTTATGTTTGAAGGTTTCTAAAGTATAAATTCTACTTCCTACTGCTGTTGCATTCTGAGTTTTTGTCAACTTACAGTGTCTTATTATTATACTTTTAGTTAAGACATTTTCATAAGCACTTTTGTTTTTAAACCATTGTAAAGAAAACAGTGGTATGTTGTCTCCAGAAATTACAATGTGTAACTATATTAAGGAACATAAACCGCAAAAGAAACACAAAAGGAGAAAGGCAGAAAATCCAGTAAGTTCAATATAAGTTCCTTACATATGAAATAGATTGCAGTCATCTTTAATAAACTGTTACTATCTCCTACACTAGCCAAATTCCACACCTTCTTTCAAGTATCTAAAAGTTGTTTTACCAACTTTAATACAGGGGTGAGCAAAAATAGGTATATAGTTTTCATATGGAAAATAACACAATAATCAATAAATAATAATACAAGAATAAACTCTGTTTTGCATACTCACAACTCTGTGCCTACTTTTTCCCACCCCTATATTTATTATTAAAAAAAAGATAATGTTTAAATTTCAGTCTGATAAACTCAAGCTTACTAATAAAAAATTTTTGACAAGGGTATCCTCTTTGCTTTATTATTTATTTGTTTGTTTTTATTGATTTTAGAGAGTGAAGAAAGAAAGGAGAGAGAAAAAGAAACATCCATTTGAGAGAGAAACATCAATTGGCTGCCTCCTATATGTGCCCAAACCCAAGAGATTGAATCCACAACTTGGGCATGTACCCTGACTGAGGATCAATCCTGCAACCCTTGTTCTTGGGATGACACTCCAAGCAACTGAGCCACACCAGCCAGAGCTTGAATGAATGACAGAAAAACATAATAGAGGACTTTGTCACTTATGATAAAAAAAAAAAATAGAGAGAGAGAGAATAATCAAATTAAGTCTTAGTAGAGAACATTACCTCTAGCTAACTAGTTAGCCAACAAAGACTCCTTTGTAGTTTGCTAATCCATAAACTCAGTGTCCTTATAAAACAGGGCAAAGAATTTCAGCACAGTTTCTAAATAAACAGTATTTTTATATTTGAAGGATTTTTCTTTAAGTTTTTCTTAAGGTTGGCTTTCTTTTTAAAATAACATATTACTGATTTCACATTTTCCCTTTGTAAAGAGGGACTTATATTATTTTTCTCACAAATGCATTTTCTTTCTACTTCAGCCTGATCTCTCCTTATGAGTTTCTATTTCATAGATTTTGAGTCTTCTGGAATGATATCTGAAAGGAGAATGAGAATTCCCATTATTTTTTTTAACTTCTGGTTCCTTATCCTTAACTATGTTTAAATATGTACTGTACCCATTCTCAGAGCAATATACTTTCTCTGAGACTTCAGAATGTTTCTCTTCTTTCATCTTTCATAGAGCCTATATTGTTGTTTTTGATTTTCTCTTTCTGTATTCATTATCAAATTATGAATCATCCTTGTTTGCTAGAATACCTGTCCTCCTGAATGCTGGTTCTTAGATCTATACCTACAACTCAGTAAGCAAACCTCCCTCCTTCATTTTTTGTTTTGAACAGGTCTCCCTCATATGCATCTTTATTAAAATTACCTTCCATCCCCATTGCTTGATTCTCTGATATTCTGAGTTACTGGAGTATGTTTTAAAAAATCACAATACCTAGGATATCATGCTACCTGATCTTTTTTCTTAGTTCTCTAATCTTATGCAAGAGGACCAAAACTCTCAAGATTCAACACACTATTTCAGTCCCTTATTACATGTTGCTTTGTTCTTTTCTAGGAAGTTCAGGTTCTGAAAGGATTCAAGAAGAGCAGGGTGAATTTGGGAAGGCATAGTGCATTGGATCTTTCAAAAGCAAAATCCATGGAGTACAGAAATGAATAGCCAGTTCCTTTTTTAACAAATTTGAGCTTTTGTCCAGGGTGGAGGGGTAAAATATCTTCTGTTCTTTCAGATAGATGAGATAATACTGTTTCTAAGATAAAGTAGACAGGCCATCTATGCTTTTCTAAATACAGTTCCTTTGACAGTTAAGTACATATCTATGTATGTATATATGTGCAGATAGTGTCTATCACTTAGATATATTTGATCAAAGTTCAAGTAGGCATGGTTTCCACATTGTCACTAACAGTCAATTAACACTGATGCCAAGAGTGGGTGATGGATGAATGGGTAAAAAGATAGCAAGAAAGTATGGAATAAAGAGAATAAGGAAAGAAAGAAAGGAAGGAAGGAAGGAAGGAAGGAAGGAAGGAAGGAAGGAAGGAAGGAAGGAAGGAAGGAAGAGAGAGAGAAAGAAGGGAGAGAGGAAGGAAGGGATGGAGGGAGGGAGGGAGGAAGGGAGGAAGAAGGAAGGAAGGAAGGAAGGAAGGAAGGAAGGAAGGAAGGAAGGAAGGAAGGAAGGAAGGAAGGAAGGAAAAATATTGGAAATTAATATCCTCAGGGGAAAACCTCAGCCAACAGGGACTAGGTCCAAAGACTAAATATCCCAGATTCACTATCCCTATGTGGGACACTTCTGAGATATGTTAAACATGGCTCCTCAAAGAGTCCTCAACAGGATTGACATCTAGATGCCCGCAGCTCATTAACACACTTTTTATTGATTTTTCCTTACTCCCTTCACTTGTGTTTACAGCCTCTCAAATAAACTCCTTGCACTCAAGTGCTTATCTCAGTGTTGCTTTTGGGTGAATTTCATCCAAGACACAGATTCTATGAAAATTTTACAAAATTAATATTTGTTTTGGTTTGGGTTAAGAATTTCAGCCTGAGATTTCAGTCCCTTTCAGCTAGAACAATACTATGTTATTAGTCTTCAGATGGCAATGCCATCTCATAATTGTAACTCTTGAATATAAGACATTTGGGGGGGGAGGGGAGCCTAGCAATCTGAATCTATGCCAGTAACCTACTTTCTAACACACACTTTTGCCAGCCAATAATTAACTCCAATAATGCCTATCCTGCCTTGCAGACCTGTTTCCTGGAATACTCCCGTTTTGCAGAGGCCATAAACCATGAACCACACTCAAACTTCAGAGGGGGTTATCAGCACTGGTGCCAGGCCAGGCCTTTGCGTGTGATTTCATGTCCCCCATCCCAACACACAGGGCTTTTCTCAAAGCCCATGAAAAGTCTAGAAGCCTGCCACATTTGAGGGATAAAGAAACAGAAAGGTATAAAGGGAAAGCTTCCTTCATATTCATCATTCAGGCTTTGGAGAACTGACTCCCCTGAGTCACTGTACCAATACATCTGAAAATAAAGGGGTTTTCCTGAATCTCTGAGTACTCCTTGTGTGTATTTTCCAGTCGCCTGGTAAATTCCATATCACTCTCTTATTAGTTTTTTTTAAATATATTTTATTGATTTTTTACAGAGAGGAAGAGAGAGGGATAGAGAGTTAGAAACATCGATGAGAAAGAATCATCGATCAGCTGCCTCTTGCACACCCCCTACGGGGGACATGCCCACAACCAAGGTATATGCCCTTGATCAGAATCGAACCCGGGATCTTTCAGTCTGCAGACCGACGCTCTATCCACTGAGCCAAATCGGTTTCATCTCTTATTAGTTTTTAATTCATGTTCCTTATTTCCCCCTCATCCTTTGTTGGCCTGAACTCAATGGGCATGAGTTAATTAGAATTATTCACATAGCTGTGACTTCCTCTGATTCTCTCATTTTTCCCTCAGCCAGTCTGCAGAAAGACAGTTCTTCCCAGGATGTCTTTCCATACTATGAGCAGATGGAACAAGCTAATGAGAGACTGACTGATTTGACGATCTAGAGATCTGGGCTGTTTGCTTTTACTCTTTCCCTACATATTAAAATCAATACAATATAATCCATCCATAAGGATATAACAATGAATTACTGAGTTACCATAAAATTTAACTGGAGGCTTACTCTAATTCTAAAATCTCCATTAGGATTTTTAGAAGAATCATACATAAGTGACAAAAGCCGTAAATAAACTTACATATAGCTGGGTGGTATCTATAGAGGCCAACACTCACTCGAGCAATTTTTCACATTTGAATATTTTTTTAGGGCCACTCTCAAGTTTTTGATTGCTTTTTCAACTGTTTCAGAGTCATGTTGATTTTTTACTCTTTAAAGAAGAGGACTAAGATGATTGCTTAATTTTTTAAGTTGGAAAATATTATATTAGGAAAACATAAAGGGGGTCATAGAGGATCCAAGTACATCTGGAGAAAACTGCTGCTGTCAACACTGCCTGGGGCTCAAGGCCTGCTGCTTGTGCTATTTCATTTATAAAGAAGCAGATGGCACACAAGAAGCCTTTTCCTGCATTTCACTTGCTTACAACAAAAGCCCTAAAGCTCTGGCTTTGGACTAGTGTTTCCATGACTAAGCTATCTGATCCACTTGCCTTTGAGATTCAGGTTCAAATGAGGGTCACCTCAAAGTCAAACAAACACTTCCTAAGATGGCTATGAGATGATTGGCCTCAGGGGCAGTCAACCTCAGAAGGCCCTACCGTGCAAAAAAAAATTGGCTCAATTTTATACAAAGCCTCGATGAATATGAGGGTGGGACTACAGTCAGCTCCTCCTAGAGATTACTAATTATGCTGGTCACTTGGAGAGTGTATGAGTGAACTGTGCTGGAGTAGAATGTCATCACATGTCATGACCAAATGACCCAGGCACATTTCTAGGCGGACTTGAGTTTTTCTTTCTTGTCCTTCATCTTAAGGTTTACTTTTAAAGGACATAACATCCTCAGACCCAGGAGGTCCTCCTCACAGAGCCTTAGACACAGATTGCAGCATGGTCGAAACCACAGGCTAAAAGCGACTTCCTCAAAACTTACTGAAGAAACAAGACTGGGATAAGAAGTGGTTAGTGTCTCATTTTGGGGATCAGTCAGCTTAAAGTCCAATAAATGGTAACTAACATTTACTGAGCATTCACACAAACCAGACACTGCTCTGGGTGCTCTACATTCTTTGGCATGATGGCTTTCCCAAAGATGGCTACCACCACCTATTCATCTATCCCATATGCTCTTCTTACAGAACAATGCTAACATGTCTCCTAGTACATATCAGGACCTGTGACCTTTTCCCTTGACCCAGAATGGACTTTTAGGACTTCTTCATCCAACAGTATATGAAAAAGTAATCCCGGGAGATTTCTAAGGTTAGTTCATAAAAGGTAGCACACATTCGGTATGGTTCCTTTGGAACACTTGCTCTTGGAACCCAGTCTTCATGTTGTAAGGAAGCCCAAGCCACAAAGAGAGTCCAGATGGAAGTGTTTCAATCAACAGCCCCTGCTGAGGTCAAGATGATACCAGCCCCAGCCACCCCAGCAAGTACATCATAGACCCTGTATATGAATGGCCCACCTGAGCCAAACCAAGTATTAGAATCACAAGGAATAATAAAAATGATAGTTGTTGTTTAGCATTGTTTGGCATTATTATGTAGTAATAGGTCCTTGGAATACATATATAAACTTATTTTTATGTGAACCCATTGAAATAGGTATTATTATTCCTTCTTTCCAGATGAAGGAAAACTAGGGCATTGAATGGTTAAGTAATTTGCCCAAGTAAGTGGCAAAGCTTGGTTTCAAACTCAAGCAGTCTGGTTTATTGCAGCTTTATGTTCTTAAGCTATATTCTATGCTGCTTCTCATATGCTCCCCTCCCCTATAAAAAGACACTGAGAGCAAGAAAAAGTGACAAATCAGTGCTAAAGGGGATGGGAGAGAGGCTTCTCTTTCAAGCAGGTAGTATCCATCAGTGCAAAATTACCCTTAGCCATTAGCTACATCCCCACCTGGTAGACTGGGCAAGTACAAGTCTCTGGAAAACTGATACCCTTTGTACACCTGCAATGCCAGGAGCTGGTGCAGGAGCTGGCTCTGGGAAGCCCTTCACTTCACTCCACTCTCCTCTGCCTCATCTCCTTCACCCGAAGACTTACCTCTTCTATGTGACCACAGAACGTACCTCTGGGGAACACCTGTTCCTCTAAGGAGCTTTAACAAACCAACAGGCTTGGTTGCTAAATCTGAGGCTTGAAGATAGATACTGTGTCAATATTCAGCAGCAATTCCATAGTGGCCAGTTGGGGGGGCCCTGAAAGGACCCACTGGACTTAGAAGGGTGGAGAATAGTGATTTGGGTATGACCCCCCCACCCCAGAGAAGAGTTGGCTAAAACTTCATATTTACCATAGAATGTGGAAAGTGACCAAAGAATTTGTAATAATATCCCCTAAAACTTCACACCTAGCTGCCTCTACCAACAAGCACCCCAATGTTGTGATGACTTCTGAAGCTGTGACTTTGTATTCCAGAAAGACTGGAGTTGCCTTGATGAGAACAGGCCTCTTGGTGTGAGGAACACTAGAAAAGGAATGAGCTACATAAAAATCATGTGTAAGTGTCTGTGGACAGCCACCCACACTGTCGGGATGGCTAGTTGAAACGAGAGCCAGCAGAGACACAGCAGCCTGGCTTTCAGAGCAAGAAATTATTTCTTTCCTCAGAAGTGACAGAAATGAGTCCAAACTGTTCATTTTTAATACCAGTCTGATTGCCCCTTTCAGCTTCACATGGATTTCACAGCATTGGCAGGAAAATCTATCAATGTTAAAAAGACATTAAATTACTGAGTCTCAGACAGGCAACTTCAAATTAAAACTACTGATGTGAAAATAAAAATCCAAATGAACCAGTACTTTCCTTCTAGTTCCTTCTAGTCCCTTTAGTGCTGGGATCTATCAAACTGAACCTAATGAGGCCCTCATGCTCCTGCTAAACCCTCTCCTGTACCTCCATCCCCATCCTCTCACTCCCAAGCATTCCAGGATTCGCACTACATGCATACCTTACTATGCATGAAGGAACATTTCTTAAAAACTGTGAGCCAGACTCGGTAATATATATCATATTCCCTCTCCCTTTACTTGCTTATGTGTTTGTGTTTCCAAAGCCCTTATCTTTTTTTTTTTTTTTCCTGCACGATAAGCACAGCAGTAGGTTTAGAGAATATCTGATCAAAGAGTGAGGAACTGGACCCAATTTTAATATCTGAGTTTAAAGAGACAAAGCAAGAAAATATAAACCTCAAAGCAACTGTGGCCATGCTACTTCATACAGAATGGTGTGTGTATCTTTAATGATGACTACTGAACCTGGATGACTATATACAAGTACACTGTTATATCAAAGCTTAGAGGAGAGAAGGCCTAATATAATATCTCCAAAGAGAAAGTCACAGTTCAACAATAAAAAAATAATCATCATCCAATTTTTTTTCATGGGCAAAAGATCTAAATAAACAGTTATCCAAAGAAGGTACACATTCAAATGCCCAATAAACACATGAAAAGACACTCAATGGCATTAGTCATAAGGTGTCCCTGTCACTCTGTCTTGGCTAGAAGTCAATCATTTACTTTGAATGGATCTTTTTACTTATATATGATTTTGTAACATTGTAAATTATCACTTGGAAAATATTGGTTCATTTAGTTATGAAGATATTCTAAATGTCATTATATAATATCAAATTGTGTTCACTCAATTATACAATATTAAAAAAAATCACATTTGTGAATGCCATCAATGATCTCATCAGACAAGCCTTTAAGTACTGGGAAGGTGTCAGCTCTTGATGTTAGATGTAAGTATTTCAAAATTCTGATTTTCAATTAAAACTCATGTTTTATCATTGGCACCAGATACTGTCAGTTGTTTTCCTTGGAGTGACAGACTCATTTTATTCATTTTCAATAAAGAGCCTTTATCTTTTTATCTAATAATTCTTCAAATAATTGTGCTCCCCTCACCTCATATTTTAATTCCAATAATCTCTAGGCCATTTATTTCCCCTCTCACTACAGTATCTTCAAGTAATCTTCAAATGGTTAGAACACATAACTACACTGAGGCAGGCAGGGTGTAGCTTTGTGATCTCCCACCTCCGAATTCACAGTTATGAGATTCTGAAAGTTTTTTTTACCACTGAGTGTACCTACAAATGTGCATGGGACAAGTACCACACAGCACACTGTGATTTGAACTAAAATTTAATTCAATAATTGAAACACATTCTTCACCTACAAGCATTTTGTTTTTCTAATGAATCTATCTTTAGGGTTTAATGCAGGAGCCAGATCTCAACTCTCGGGTCATTAAAACCCACAGCACATTTAGAGAGTTGGACAGGTGCTAAACCATGTCTTCTGGCCACATTCCACTTTCAGAAATGACAATTTGGCACCTGAAAAAATCCCTTCTGTGACACAGAGATGAGCCTGCAATTGTTTCGCCTTGATAAATAGCCCAGATGTTGGCCTGAGGAGGCAGCCTCACACCTACATGGTGTTTAATAGAACCCCCTTCTGATCATAGCCCTCAGGAAATATTTCCTGAAATATGGAAGCCCTCCATCTCAGCACAAAACAAAGGAAGCTGAGGCACCAAAAAACCAACCTTTTTCCTGCATGGATCTCTAGTATCTTTTTAAAAAATATATATATTTTGTTGAATTTTGACAGAGAGGAAAGGAGAGGGATAGAGAGAAACATCGATGAGAGAGAAACATTGATCAGCTGCCTCCTGCATACTCCCTACTGGGTATGTGCCCACAACCAAGGTACATGCCCTTGACCGGAATTGAACCTGGGACCCTTCAGTCCCCAAGCAAGAGGTTAGGGCGATCTCTGCTGTCTTGACAATTACCTTTCCTAAGTCTCTCCAAACTTAAAAGGAAGACGGTTAAAATCTGACTGTTTCTTCATAATCATGTTCCTTAACCTTAAAAGTGGAAATGGCTTAGATTTCCCAAGATTGGAACAGAAATAATCTATGGAAAAAAGCGTTGAAATGGTAATCTCTATTGTTCAGCAATAAAAAGGAACAAGCGGATGCATACTACAATCTAGATTAATTCCCAGAGCATTATGCCAAATGAACAAAGCCAATCTCAGAAGGTTGTATACTGTATGATTCATTTATGCAAAATTCTTTAAATAAAACGACAGAAATGGAAAACAGATTAGGATGCTTGCCAATGGTTAAAGAGTGGGCTGGGCGGGAAGATGGTGGGTGTAGTGTAACAGAGCATCAGGAGGGATCCCTGGGGTGATAAACTATTCGGTATCTTGATGGTATCAATGCCAATATCCTGGTTGTGATATTGTGCTAAAGTTTGGCAAGATGTTATTACTGAAGGAAACTGGGGAAAGGGTACAAGGGACCTCTGTTATTTAATTTCTCACAACTTCATGTGAGTATACAGCAATATCAAAATGAAAGTTTAATTTTTTAAAAGGAATTGGTTTGGAACAGAGAAGTTCAGGCTCTAGCTCAGGGTCTGCAATAAAAGCACAAGCGAAGTTACTCAGCCTCTTTCATCTTCAGTTTCATCATCTGTGAAAAGGAGCTGGACAGGATCACCTCTCAGGTCCCTATGAGTGCAACAGCCGAGTGACTTCAGACCTGCTCTCATTCCACAACGCCCTTTGGAACAGCAGGGCCATCTGAATTACCAGGCTACCAAGGCAGAGTAGAGAGTTTACAGAAACAGTCTCCATAAATACTATTTAATAAACAAGCTTCTATTAAAAATAGCATAAAGAAATAATTTGAAAGAAAAAACTTAAGATGAATGTTCTTCTCATTATTATAGGTATAACTTGTTTTTGTTTTTGTTTTTGTTTTTTTTTAAAAAAAAAAAAAGGTTTTATAGCCCAGCCAGCATGGCTCAGTGGTTGGTTTAGTGTTGACCTATGAACCAGAAGGTAATGGTTTGATCCCAGTCAGGCCAATGCCCCATTTGTGGGCTTGATCCCCAGTAGGGGGTATGCAGAAGGCAGCCACTCAATGATTCTCTCTCATCATTGATGTTATTTATTCTCTCTCTCCCTCTTCCTGTCTCTCTGAAATCAATAAAAATATATTTTAAATTTTTTTATAAACTACTGTTTTATAAGCAATGTATTTTGCTTTCTATAAACCAAGAAAGCTAACCATCATTTATGACATTTTCTTGACATTATATACCCACATCACCCCCTCATTTCCTGGTTTCTTTTCATTGTTAAACTATTCTTGTTCGTATTATGATATTCTCTGGGGAACCACAACACACAAAACAGGAAGTTCTTTAACATAACTAACAATTTTAGAAGGGGAAAACTCAAGCAATTGACTACAAAATGAAATTTTGTTGGATTTCTTCACCAAATAATGAGCATGCTTTTATACATCAGGTAAACTAAACTGGGTAGTTTATTTAACATCAGACTTATCATCAGTGTTAAAATATCAACCAAGCAGTTTATTATATCCAATTATCAACCTTTACTATTTTCTGGGGGAAACAAAAGAGGTGGGGGGGGGGGTCTTTCTCAAGGAGCAGCAGTAAATATTGTTTAAGAAAGCCACATAGAAGTAATAATCACAAAACAAAATGCAGTTACCATCATCTGTATTTGAGAAATCAGAGGATGTTTAGGCTCATCAATCATGACAGAACTCAATTTAATCTTAGGTTACAATATCCAAATAATTCAAGCATATTATCATTATATCTACTAAACTTATACACAATCTGATTTACTCACATTTGATGACTTACTAGTTACCATACAATTTTGCTCTGTCTTGCATAAGGTTAGGTATGACCTCATCTGCTATGGAACAATGCTGAGGTGCAGCTGGTTGTGACACTGTGCTAATTGACCTGGATAGATTTGATGGAAGCTATTGTGATCCTGTGAGATTCAAAGGGTGCCGCTTTAAATTTTTAAAAATTCCCCACTATCAACTTAGCAAATCCATTTCTCTCTTAGTGATTCCTAGCCAGAAAATGGTCTCCTTGGCTTTCAGCAACTCATTTTTCCACCTGAAGTTGAAGGCGTGTTTTCTCCTAATGATTTTGTCTTCTACACTAAAATTTTTTCAGTCATTAATTTTTTAAGATTCGGAAGCTTCTATGTTATTTTCAGAAGCTTTACACACTAGTTTTGTAAGGTCATTGCTATGTGTCTGTTCAACTTTTTACCACAATTTATATTTCCTCTATATCAATCAAGAAGTTTGAAGAAGAAAAAAAAAACATTTATATAGCTCCCATTAGGTGTAAAGTACATTTTTTTTTCACTGCATTTATTGTCTGAGTATGAAGGAATAGACTTAACTATTTCAAGAATTGATGTTTATCTATTCCTATAAGATTTAAAAAAAAAAAAAAAAACTTTTCTATGCTTTTTCATCATGAGAAATTTTGCAAAAATAAGATTAGGCCATGACCTTTTTCCCTAGACTAGCATGATATGTCACATTTAACATCATTTCAAGCATAAACAACACTAACAGAATTATAAGCACAGCATTTTAATGAAACCCATTATTTTCCACCAGATATATCTAGCTTTTTGATACCATTTTAAGACAGAAAAGCAATTTTTAAAAAAGCATATGACTCACTTAATTGTGTTTACTTGTGAAATTACTGTGCCTTTGCAAGGTCACTGGATCAACAACAGGGATCTCTGCAGTGGTTCAGTCTGAAGCACTAACAGAAAACTTTACTTGGCTGTGGGGTTTTAAGCAGACACCAAGGACCACAAAGCTTTATTACTTTATATTAGCCAGAATAAATACTTTAGCAAATCTCCTCTTTAAAATAATTAAATCTCAAAATTATAAAGGATGTTTTTTAAAGGAAGATCTCACCACTCATCCCAGACTGGAAACACTTCCAGATCCTGCTGCCCTTCATTTAAACAGGAAAGGAGATGAAGTGTGTCTCAGATCAGAATCACCTAAGGTGCTTCTACCCTGTTTCCCCGAAAATAAGACAGTGTATTATATTAATTTTTGCTCCCAAAGATGCACTAGGTCTTATTTTCAGGGGATGTCTTATTTTTCCATGAAGAAGAATACGGTACACATTTATTGTTAAATGAAAATAAAGGAAATTTATTACCTGTATACAGTACGGTAGTACGGTAGTTGTCAACACAAACCAGACAAACTATGAATCCTACAGTATCAAGAATTTACTCATTTATTCAATGACAATCATGTCATCATCTTCTGGAACATCATCATAACAATCCAATTCCTGAATTTCTTGGTGAATTTCTTGTGACTCCATTTCTTTCAGAATCAGTGGACCAAATCTCTCATGTTTAGCCTGGGGGGGGCCTTATTTTCGGGGCGATGCCTTATATTTCACTCAGAAGGAGTAGGTCGTATTTTTGGAGGATGTCTTATTTTCGGGGAAACACGGGTATTAATTCAGATCCTGACCCAATCCAACCTGGTTAGACACAATTTTCATGGGATTTTTGTAATCATTGGGCATCTCCAACAGTTAGTCATAAGTGAAGGTTGTGAGTTTCCTCTCCATAACCCCCCTGAAAGCCAGTATCAGTCTGAATCCTAGCACACACACCAGCATTTCTCAGCAAACATGCAACCATCATACCGCCAGTTTGGCAAAGTGCAATGGAGTTCCAGCTCTCAGACCTTCTACGTGCCCCGAGAGAACTTTCTGTAGACAGTTCCCTGGGAGCAAAGGCAGCAGGATTCAGCTCAGTATCTCATCAGAGTTAGGAGATCAGGAAGTCTCCAAATTAGCAGCTTAAACAGGCCACTGGGGAATCAAGCTCTGGGTGCCATGCCTGAGGATGCAGACTACTGGGCCTGCCATACATTTTCATACCTGTGTGAGCAAGAGCAGTGAGGGTCTCTACAACATTTCCAGAAAATCCACATGTAATGAAAACTACTAATTTCATCAATAAATGCTCAGTACTAACGTATATTAGTGAAATTATCAAAATGTCTGGTGTTATTTGAAAATAAATATATTTGAATGCCTCTAGGTTGTGGCCTTTTGATTAAATGCTAGCTAAACTGTCTCCCCTGGAATGCATATTTCTGACTAAGGCAACTAACCACAAGGGTAGAGATTTGAAGTAGCCTACACACACACGTTCATATCACAAAGTCTCTGCTGAAGTATGTTAAAGAAAATACCAAAGATCTGCTGACTCAGGATAACTGGACTTCTGTACAATTCCTATATGATGCCTAAGCACACTAGGATTTTGTGAACCACTGTTGCAGAAATTATAGACTCTGAGGAAAACAGCCTACTTTTAGAATCCTGGGTCCTCTACTTTACACTTTATAGCTATGCACCTTTGGAAATTTTATTTAAATCTATGATTCAGTTTTCTCATCTGTAAAATGGTCATAACAACACCTAGCTTATAGGATTAGTGTAAGAGTTCATTTGGGTTATACCAATAAAGTTATTGGCACAATACTTTGTACATTTTGTGATATGAATAAGTTTATATGAAGTATCCTTAGTTTTCTCTTCTATAGAAAACATATAACCTATTCAATAGAAATGATCTGCTTTTTCTCTGCCCCTTTAAGTTAGAGTACTTACCCTGCAAAAGCTGTCCTTATGATCCAAACAGGGAATTTTAGAACAAAACCATAATAGCCTTTGTTCTAAAAATAACTTCTACAAATGTTAAACTCACAGCATATATTTTTAGAGATCACATGATTGATTTGCTGTTACTTTTAATAATAACACAGAAGTATTATTTTTAATCCTCTCTTGAGAATATGCCTACTGATTTTAGAGAGACAGGAAGTGAAAGAGAGAAATATATTAATATGAGAGAGAAACAGCTATCAGCCATTCCCTATATGTACCCTGACCAGGGACCAAAACAACAACCTAGGTATGTGTCCCAACTTGGGAATTGAACCCACAACTTTTTTTTTTTTTTTTTTTTTGTTTATGGATATGCACCAATTAATTGAGCCACCCACCCAAAGCTATAGAAGTATTCTTTACACATGTTGTTGCAAAGTCAAATTTATACATTCTGAACTTTTAGGGGAGGGGGATCTGTTGTAAGATTATATATCCTGTTGAATATCATCATCATTGTGTTGAATTTAATAAATCAAGATATATTTGATTCCTATTCTATCATTAACCTAGCTACTCTCCTCCAACTTCACACCATCTGTAAATGCAATTAGTATACCTTAAATATTTTCAAGACTTTGATTTTACAAAATGTTGAACACTCCATAATGTTCCAACCAAGTTGGAGTGATTACCCTTTGTGAAGGGTTATACTAGTGACTGGCCTCTTCCCCTGTTATTGCATTCAACCAGTGGTTTCCCATTTTCCCATAAACAAGAATGTGTAAATCTCTTTGATACAGGCCATAGAATGTCATGCCTATTATACTATCTGTTCTGTCAGTCTATCATCAATTTTTACAAAGAAAATAAAAGTAAAATTAGTATGACATGAATTATCTTTATTCTTTAATTTTATTTTTCAATTACAGTTGACTTTCAATATACATATTGAAAGTCAACTGTAATTGAAAAATAAAATTAAAGAATAAAGATAATTCATGTCATACTGTGCAAGGGGGGCGTGAGGGGGGTGTCCCTGCACCCACTCCAATCTGGGACTCATCAAAAGATGTTCAACTGACCATTTAGGCCTGATCCCACTGGGATTGGTCCTAAACGGGCAGTCGGACATCACTCTCACAATCCAGGACTGCTGGCTCCCAACTGCTTACCTGCCTGCCTTCCTGATTGCCCCTAACTGCTTCTTCCTGCCAGCCTGATCACCCCATAACAACTCCCATGCCAGCCTGATTGATGTCTAACTGCTCCCCTGCCAGGCTGCTTGACCCCAACTTTCCTCCTGTGCAGGCCTGGTCATCCCTAACTGCCCTCCCCTGCAGGGTTGATTACCTCCAACTGCCCTCCCTTGCAGACCTGGTCCCTCTCAACTGCCCTCCCCTGCTTGCCTGATTGCCCACAACTGCCCTCCCTTGCAGGCCTGGTCCCTCCCAACTGCCCTCCCCTGCTGGCCAGCTTGTGGTGGCCCTCTGTGTCCACATGGGGACAGGATCTTTAACCACATGGGGGCAGCCATCTTGTGTGTTGGAGTGATGGTCAATCTGCATATTACTCTTTTATTATTTAGAATAGAGGCCTGGTGCATGGGTGGGGCCAGCTGGTTTGACCTGAAGGGTGTCCAAGATCAGGGTGGGGGTTCCCTTGGGGCATGGGATGGCCTGAATGAGGTGCCAGTGGTAGTTTGCAGGCCAGCCACATACCCCAGTGACCCAAGCGGAGGCCCTGGTATCTGGAATTTATTTACCTTCTACAATTGATACTTTGTAGCCTACAGCAGAGCCAACTCCCCTGTTCTCTCAGTGACTGCTGCCATTTCTATTTGGATTTGTTAATCTTCTATAATTGAAACTTTGTAGGAGTGGAGACCTAGGCCAGCCAGGGCTGCAGAAGCTTGGCTTCCACTATTGCCAGGGAAACCCAAGCCTCTTTCTTGCTCTCTGTGGCCACTCATCTTGGTCAGGGTTAATTTGCATAATTGCTCTGATTGGATGGTGGGCATGGCTTGTGGGTGTAGCAGAGTTATGGTTAATTTGCATATTACTCTTTTATTAGGTAGGATTGGTTTCATGTGTGTAGCATAGTGGTTAGACAATCATATAATTTACAAAGTGGTCCCTCCAATATTTCAAGTACTAGCCTGGCACCATACATAGTTATTATATTATTGACTATATTCCCTATGCTGTACTTGACATCCATGTGACTATTTGGTAACTACCATTTGTGCTTCTTTATTCCTTCACTTTCTTTTTATCCAATCTTTCAACCCCTCACCCCTTTTACAACCATCAGTTTGTTCTCTCTATATATAAATGAGTCTGTTTCTGTCTTGTTTGTTTATTTTTTAATTTAGATTCTGCACATAAGTAAAATTATATGGTATTTGTATTTCTCTGTCTGACTTATTTCACTTAAGCATAATACCCTCTAGGCCTATTCATGTGTTGCAAATGGTAAGATTTCATTCTTTTTTTATGGACAAGTAATATTTCATTGTTTATATGTTTATCCACACAATTTTATCCACTCATCTATTGATGGGCACCTTGGTCAATTCCATGTCTTGGCTATTATAAATAACACTGCAATGAACATAGTGGTGCAAATACCTTTTTTAATTAGTTTTTGGATTTCTTAGAATATATACCAGAAGTGAAATTGCTGAGTCAGTTCCATTTTTAATTTTTTTGAAGAATCTTCATACTGTTTTCTATAATGTATGCACCCATTTGAATTCCCACCAATTGTACCTGAGGTTCCCTTTTCTCTACATCCTCACTAATTCTTATTGTTTGTTCATTTACTGATGGTAGCCATTCTGACAGGTGAGAGGTGTTTCTCATTGTGGTTTTAATTTGTATATCTCTGGTGAGCATCTTTTCATATGTCTATTGGTCAATATAACATGATTTCTTTTTTATTAAAATATGTTTGGGTTAGGAAACCTCAGTTTTTGTTTCTAAATAAGGAGTATGTTTTAACTCATGTACCAAAAAATAATTAATTGGTAGTGGCTGCCTAGAGCACAATGTTGACAATAATTTTAGGTCTTGTCCATACATAATAGTCAAGAATGCCATAACTGATTATTTAGTAATGTCTTTCATAGATATAAAAGATAAGAAGGTTGTAGCACTCTGAACATGTTTACACGTCATCCTTGAACTGGATTTTGAAAATCTAGCCCTTAATTTACTGGATTCTAAAACCTTATCTGGCCTGCCATTTATAAAGTCCATCTTCTTCCTCCTCTAGACAGAATGACATATACTAATTTCCCAGCATGCCAATGTCTCTGATTTTTCATAATTCTTCAAGATTGGTGAAATGTCTCAATGATATGATTTGTCAGTTTTCTTAGTACTTTGGGATGTAATCAGTCTGGATGAGGAGAGTTTAACTCATTTATAGCAAGAAAAGTGTTCTATTGCTTTTTATTTTATTTTATTATTCCTATTACTATTTATTCTCTCTATGTCCCCTTCCAAAAGAAAAGTGTTCTATTATAGTATTTTCAACCATATTGGGATTTGATTGTTATTATTTTTGACAGTTTTCAGTTAAATGATTGGCCTTTATGGCAGATTTATTTTCCAAGGATAGCCATACTTCCATTCCACATCCTTTATGTATAATGTGACCTTAACATTCAGCAAACCTCAACAGGTCTTTGTAACTACCTCAAACTGATAGAATATGATAGAAGTGACATTGTGTGGCTTCCAAACTAGGTTATTAAAATAACACACACTCCCAAGTTACTCTCTTGAGATATTCACTCTTGGAACTCAACTGCCATTCTGTGAGGAAGCCCAAATTATTCCATGGGAAGAGATATATAAAGAGGTCATATAAATGTATTGTAGCCAACAGTCCAATTGTGGTGTTAGCCAGCAGCCTTTATCAAATATCAGGCATGTAAACAAAGAAGCCTCCAAATGATTCCAACTCAAAACGGTATACTCACCATCAGCCTTCAAATCTTATTAGCTAAG
Source organism: Pipistrellus hanaki (assembly GCF_964339955.1). NCBI lineage: Eukaryota > Metazoa > Chordata > Mammalia > Chiroptera > Vespertilionidae > Pipistrellus > Pipistrellus hanaki. The sequence continues at coordinate 166,993,502 of NC_140503.1, read as the reverse complement.
GCCCCAGACATCACAAAACAAAACAAAAATTATTTCTGCTGTCCCTCTTTGAGTTTCTGAACTGCAAGACACATAAGAATAATAAAAAGGCTGTTTTATCCTACTACATTTTGGGGTAGATTGTTTCACAGCAGTAGTCAATGGGACAATCTCTTTTACAGAATAGACAAATGCAAAACAGAAATTCTCTCGTTAGATAGGTTTCTCAGTTACTACCTGTATTGGAAATGCTTGGAATGCTTGTTAAAATTGATATTTCTACACACACACACACACACACACACACACACACACACACACTGGTCTAAGAGTAACTACCCAAACATAAAGGATGATGGAATCATATCATAGGCCTGGAGAAGGCCAGAAGTAAACATGTGTTGAGAGTGTTCGGTGCCCTTTATATCTGAGCATGGATGAGAAATCAATACCTGACCACTCCAGAAACAACTGGCACCATTTTAAAAGTTCTAGTTCCAAAATTCAAATGTATTACTGAGGTTACATTAGAATCAGATAAAAATAAAATAATGTTATTTCAACTAGAAATGATGATGAATGAAAGAAAAAAGCTGCTGTCTGAGACCACAATAACATCATTTTTTTTAAATATTATTCTGGCTCCCAAATTCTGGGCTTTCTCTTGGCCACTCATTGTTTAGGAAGGAACTGTCCAGCACCACTGTTTCCTGAATGAGAGCCATTAAACCCAGCGGAGGAAATCCTGGCTCAGCCTCCCACATGTGTTGTAGGACTGAACTCCTCCCTTAGAGAGAAGCCAAGGTCCTTACTCATCTAAACACCATAGTGAGCCACACCCCCACAAGCATCAATGCATGCTAATGCCACAGTCAACAAATGATACAGAATGGGGCCAGTCTATTCAACTTGTTTGCCAACTAGAACTTTATAATCCCTGAAACATAAGGGATTTTAAAAGCTTATCTTTTCAAAAAAGCAGAAATCATACTCTCAAAATATTTCTTTTGCCTACTTACTAGGTTCAAAGAAGAATCTAAAATTCTGCTCTGTAAAATAAGAATGATAGGTGATGATTGCCAGGAATCCTTCAACATTAACTATTGTGTGAACATAAATTTGACTGTTTCTTTGTAAATAGTTATTTGTTGGAGAGGTATTAAAATTATTTTTTTCTTTTCCTAAAATTTAAATGACCGTAAAAGTAGTATTGAAAGAATAAGAATCTTGCTGTTAAAGCTATAGACCAGTGGTAGGCAAAATCATTAGTCAACAGAGCCAAATATCAACAGTACAATGATTGAACTTTCTTTTGAGAGCCGAAAACAGACTTCTGTGCATGGGCCATGAAGTTTCAGTCACACTGTATGTGCACACCTGCATGTGGTATTTTGTGGAAGAGCCACACTCAAGGGGCCAAAGAGCTGCATGTGGCTCACGAGCTGCCATTTGCCAACCACTGCTATAGACTCATGCTTTCAAAAAGTAGGGACTGACAGGATGATTGCTTATTAAATGGTGATCACGCTTCAGATGTTTTTGAATTAGCATATTTTAAGATCAGGTTTATAGCTTTTCATAAATCCATTTTCAGGTTGATATTTTTAATAAAGAATGTTGAGGAAATAGAATGTCTGTGCAGATAGTAATTCAGATAACAAGTTATTGGACAAGGTGCTACAGAAGATTTAAAAATGCAACAAGATTAAGGCAAAACATGCTCCATCTGCCCCTCTCAATGAAACATCTGGACCACTGAATTTGTCATATTTTTTCTTTTGCCAAGTAGGTCTGCAACTTACATTTTCTAAATAATAAATTACAAAAACCAACCCAATTTTTTTTATTTTATGGCAGAACATATTTCTGTTCTTTTTTGTCTGCAAGCATTTTTGTCCTTCAGTCCATACATGGTTCATTTTTGTTCATATAAAGGACAACATATTTTTTTCTTTTGACTCCTATCTTCTGTAAAGGGTGTTATTTATTTAGATTTGTTCCTTTGGATTCCAAGTATGCAAGATGAGATGATCAAATGGTAACCATGGTGACAGAAAGCAGAGTTCAAATATTAGCAGGGTCATGTCATTCTTTCCCACAGTGCAAAACTCACATTCTAAGACTAATCCCCAGTATCTAAAAATATATCTCCAGACATCTCGTATTACCATTTATGGGGAAATATTACTGAAGCAGTTAACTAATGTTTCCATTGCAAAAAAAGAATCCCTGGTTGGTATAGTAAGAGAACCCAGTTTTGAGGAATCTAAATGACAAAGGCAAAGAAGGGAGCATTTTCTTCTCTTTACAGCACATGTGTCAAACACAAGGCCCGCGGGCCAAATCCAGCCCGCCAGGCCTTGCAATGTGGCCCGCACCGCGCTGTCATCACTGCACTCCGCTGTCAGTTTATGACATTGTCAGTTTATGACTGTTCAGTAAACCATTCGGCCCATGATTTAGGCTGGATTTTAGATTTTGGCCCCTTCTCTGATTGAGTTCGACACCCCTACTTTACAGAGTAATTTTTGAAGCTTAGAACTACTCCTGAACCAATAGGAATGAATGAAAAACCAGATCCAGATATGGCCTACCATAAAAACAGCAATGACAATTAAATAACCCTATTTGACAGTACTTATGATATATCCGCATACACACTGGTAAAGTGGTCACTAAAGAATTTCTCTGACTAGGACTTTCTCACCAACCAATCAGCTATTATTTAATTATTTGGCTCTATAACTGGCTGAGACCCAAGACTATCTGTGGCCTCAATTGCACCACAGAGTAGCTGGTTCATGGGCTGACTGTGCACATGGCCACGCTCTGTTTGCCCCTGGCCAGCCCCAATCACATGTGAGAGACAAAGATGATGCTTCTCCTTATGCCCATTTTAAAGTTCATAATAAGAGACTCTGTTTTGATTTGATCCTTGGACTTCAGATTAGGAAAATTTTGAATGACAAAAACAGCAACTAAAGTGACCATAAAAATCTTAGTTTACTTGCAAAAAATACAACTATTAAGTATCCAGTCTTATTGCTTAAACAAGTTTGACACAGATAAAATTTTAAGTGAAGCTTTACTAGTTTATTATTGTATTTATCAATCTTAATTAAGCTTGTGTTTTTTTTATAACCTCAGCTCCTTAGATATCCCAAATTTCCATCACCAGTTCTTCCCATGCTCTGATTCTGAAACTGAATTAAAATCATTTCTATTACACAATTATTATCAGATACTGTATAGTGTAATGTTATACATTGGATTCTCAAACCTTATTAAACTTATACCAATCTCTTTCTATCCCGACAACCGGTTTTCTACAATCTGTTTCTAATAGTTTGATATCAAATCATCACATTGAACACTAACTGTCTTAAAAATTTTATTTGTCCATTACATATCAGTAAATCTGCAGGGGAAAAACTATTTCTTTCTCAGCTTCATTGGACATTAAGAAAGAATGCTCCCTCTATTCCATCTCCTGGGCCTTACGTTCAAACTTAGGCCATGCATCTCTAGGTAGTAACATTTACCTGGTTTCCATTTACAGGGACTTCCTGCCTCCCAGCTATAGGGCATGTCTCTATTCCCCCTGGCTCTTTTCACAGTGTTTAAAACTTGCAAGTGGTTCTACCATATGTACAGGAACAACCTGAGACTGACTCACAACAAAGACTGGTGAAATGTCTATTATTTATCAAAGCAATGTTTATAATGTTATATATTGTAAATTAATGTGTGCGTGCACATGCTCCTGCAATAGTCACTATACAGAGGAGCTTGACGTAGCCAGGTCGAGAATAAACCTGACGTGATGGACTAGGAGTAAACAAGACAGAGGGCTGGAGACTCTTGTGCAATTCTGGAAGAACAGATTGGTAGTACAAGGGAAAACAAGCTATTATGAAGTAACTGGAAAAGGTATGTGCAGTGTGATGGCTACAGAGAACTTCCTTAAGATAAAGACAGCAAGCTGGTTTAAGCATATGACCAAGCACATACAACTTATCTTCCTAAAAACAGTTTGTACTGTGAGATGTTTTCACAGTACCGAAAATAGTTTTGTGATCTAGCAAGGTAACCAAATGGGAACAATCACAAGGAACTGAGATCGTGAGAAACTGGGCATTCTCAAAATCTCTGCTCCAGGGAAGAAACTTGGAGAGATTTTTGCTGTGGACAACCACAGCAAAAATCTACAAGCATAACTAGGGGTTTTTCTGTTTAGAAAATAGGGCACATTTCATCGGAGATCATTTTTTGAGGGATGACAGTATGTATTCCAAGTTGTTGCACTTAAATCAAGGGATGTGTTTCTAGCCTAAGGCAGGGCTTGAAAGCACCTACCTTCTTCACTTAGCAGAACACCTATGACTGAGATATAGGACATGGCAGATTCCTCAGAGGGCCAGCTCAGTGACCCAGGCAGCCTAACCCTGAGAGTGCTAGATGTAAGCACAGTAGCTCTACTTCCACAAAGATTAAAATACACCCTGAGAAAATACAGTGCCTTCTGTTTACCTAAAAATTTGAGTCAGCTCTTTTCTCTTTGCCAGCCTCTGGTTTAAGGCAGTGAAGACTTAGGATTCTAACACAGAGATATTAGAGGTTTACAGCACAGTGCTTTTTATTCGCTACTCAAAATAATGTTAAATAATTATCAAATATCTCCTGTTCTCATTTTTCAGCCCTCTGCTGGTAAAATGTCTTTCCTTGAATTACTTAAAAAGGTTTGCCCTTCAGCAATCTCTATAGACATCACGAGGTTTCTTTTTTCCTATAGGCTGGATGACATGTCTCCGTCTTCTATATCAAACCTGAGTGACAGTGATGAGATCCCGTTCGTACTCTTCTCGTCTGAGGGTTAAGAGGTGGGATCTCCTCTATATCTGATACTGTATCTAGAAATATCAAGGAGTAGCAAATGACATGACATGGAGAAAGCTATGATTTTGAAAATGCCATGCCTTTTTTCTAGTTATATAAATGATAGCTTAAGAATGCACCAGCCCACACCTTGGGGTACTATGCAATCTCAAGAGAGTTTAACAGTCTATATGTTTTTCAGATGAAAGAAGCATTGTCACAAGTGAATAAAAAATTTAAATTCCTGAAACAGAATTATCGAGGGTCTCTTGGCATTCCAATAATGGATGTATTAATTTATGACTGAATTATTTACTTGGATGGATTGTGTTTATCCAACAATACGACAGAGATGGCAGTGCTCTCAAATATGCCATTTGCTCTCCCTCCCTACACTTTGGCCTTGTTGTGGTTAGGAAGGAACCCTGTGCCTGGTTCTCCTAATGGCTGTAAACAGATATGAAGTATGTCTCTCCCAATTTAAGGTGCTTAAAACTAGGTGAGTTTTCCATACTCTCCCTCCCTTTGCATCAGCAACCCTATAGAGAGCTGGGATTCTTGAGCTACAAGGGGGTAGGATGGTACCCTGGAGCACCAGGCAATCTGAACTGGACTCTACGTGAGCAAGACAAACACCACTGACAGCTCAGCATCCATTTATTACTGATACTTAGTTTATCCTAACTTGACAAATTTAAAGGGAAGTAAATTTTACAAGTTTATTAGTTACTGCCCCACGTGGTGCTTTTGTGTGTTTGCATGTGACTAACTCATTTCAACTTCAAACTCAAGTATTCCCAGTGAACAAAGCCCTGGTTGGAATCCAGGTTCTGCCACTAGCTGTAGGACTTTTGGTGGGTTACTTAACTCCACGAGCCTTAATGTCTACCTCTGAAAAATGCAGTTAATAATATTACTTAGTTCATAAAGTTGCTGTGAGGATTAAATGAGTTAACATACAGAAAGTACTATGAACAGAACAAAAACACTTAATAGATATTATTTTAGATTTTCATAATAAATTTTAGTCATGATGATCTTTAAAGAAAATGGACTGAATCTGATATCACTATTGTGGGTTAAGAGGAGAGGGTAGTGATGCCATGGGCAAAGGTGATGGTTGTCAGATTAAACATGGCAGAAGTTCTGTGGGTGAGGTGGCTGCGATTGTGATGTGGGTGGACTGTGTCTATAGCAGAGCCAGTAGGTTTTTAATCAGGGTCTGAGAGCATAAACCTTGCTAGGAAACTGACTCAGAGTGCGAGGCCAGTTTTATTTAGCTCCATTTTTCTACCTTGACTTCAGTGGCAGATGCTCTTTGAAGAACTATGATGAATATCACCCACATATTTAGTAAATTCCTTCCCCTAATCCTTTAAGAAGAGATGGAATGTGCTGACTTCAGAGCTGAGGGTAGCATCAGTCAATGGAATGAAAGGTGTCCATTTTCTGGTTTGGAGCAGCAGCCACAGTTGTCTCTCCTCCCTCTCACCCAAGTTATACAAAAGCTGAGGGACAAGGGCTGCTGTGGAGTCTTAACCAAGTCAAAATCAAGGACAAGTATGGTGGCACCAGCACTGTCACTGACCTGGCATTGACTGGCGAAATATCCCCTTTCAACCTCTAGAAGTAAATTTTTATCAAGAAGGTGGTAGCACTTGGGATATAGACATAAAACATTCCTCATATACCATGTCAGGTATTAATGAAAGAATAAATCAAAACCATCGGCTATTATTTTTAAAACTTTTAAAAAAATTAAAGGCCATCCAAGTATGTAGGAAACATATTGCATGTGGGAGGCCAGGAGATAAAGATTGCTTATGGGAAGAAAGTTCATACCTTAGAGAAGGCAGCCATCTGGAAATTCCATTTGCGTATCTGAAGAAGAACTATGAAGCTGAAAAAGAAGAGTAATAGGACTGTGTGATGAAGGGATTAAGTTAATGTTTTCCTGACAACAAAACAGCAGAACAAATTAATTTCCTCTTTCCCCTTAAGACCTGTTTCAGGAACAGATTTCTGCTCTTTTCTCCTTCCCCATTTGTTCAATACAATTAGCAAACAGTACAAGGATAGAAAGCACATTCTTCTATGGCAGGTGACTGGAGAGACACATATGTCAAGGGGAAGAACAATGCAGAACTATCCTGGTCACAGTGTGTTAGTAACTTCCCTTTTGTTTACAGAAAGCTGGCCATTTTTCATGAAGAGGAATTTCAAAAGCCTGTCTCTTCTTGTTCTTTACTGAAAATTCACAGCCAATGATTCATCGATGGGAGATAGCACAGGTTGTTAATGTTAGTTTCTTCATTTTGCAAATAAGGTCCTGGAGCATAAGCAATCATAGATTTTTTAGTTACAGAACCAGGACTAGAACACCGCTTTCCTGACCTCTGTCTAATGCACATTCTTTCTCTTAGGGCATATCTGAAATCAAGCACTTGTTCGTTCACATCTGATCATAAACTCAGATATGCAGTCTCAAATTTCTCATGTCACATGTAACCTTCTCGATCTTTGCTGATAAATGCAGTTGCGGCATTACAGCCTCCAAAAAAACAGGTGGGCATAGTTATATAAATGCAGGTATTTCTCTTACATTTGGTTGCCAGGATCCATTCCTGGAGTGATTAATTTATTCAACGGGTGTTTATTGAGAGCCAACTATGTGCTAAATACTATTGTGCTGGATACTTGAAAGAATCTAACCAAGATTAATAGCAAACAGTACATGTTTTACTCCTATGAGTAAGATGTCAAGCTTTCTGTAAAAGAAGCTAAGCCTCATCCTGGCTGCTGTGGCTAAGTGGAGAAAGCATTGGTCCATGCACCAAAGGGTCTCAGGTTTGATTCCCTATCAAAGGCATGTTCCTGGCTGGCTGGTCCCTTCTCCCCAACCCCCCTCACCCCCGCTCCAATGTGTCTATCTCACATTGATGTTTCTTTCTCTCTCTTTCTTTCACTCCCCCACCTCCCTTCCACACTCTCTCTCTCTCTCTGAAAAGTAATGGGGGGAAAAAATCCTGATTTGAGGATTTACCAAAAAAAAAAAAAAAAAGAAGCTAATTCTTTCCTTTTCTTTTATATATATATATATATATATATATATATATATATATATATATATGGTCTGGAAAGGGAAAAAAGGAGGGGAGAGGAGGAGGTAAATGAAAATACATATTAGGTGAACACTGATCTGTGTGCAACATCAAATTTAAAAACTCTGATCAGACAGCTCACTAAATATGGTAGGATGACCACATGATACTAATGTACCCAAGACTGACTGAAAGGCAAGATTTGAAACTAAACATGCATCATTAGATTGTCTCAGGAAGACTCATTGAGCCTACTTGGCATTGCCTCAGCCAAGAAGTAATAGCAAGATCTTCCTTATTTCACCCCCTTACCATGGTTCATGAAAGAAACACAAGGTAAATAAAAGGTGGGGGTGGGTGGGTGGGAAGAGATCAACCAAAGAATCTGTATGCATATATGCATAACCCATAGACACAGACATTAGGTGGTGAAGGCCTGGGGCGAGGGGTGGAGGCAGGCTAGAAGAAGTCAATGGGGGGAAGGGAGACATGTAATACTTTCGACAATAAAGATTTTAAAATAAAATAAAATAAAATAAAATAAAATAAAATAAAATAAAATAAAATAAAATAAAATAAAATACTGTGATTTAAAAAACAAAAACAAAAAAAACAAAAAAAAAAAAAAAAAAAACAGGGCTCTCCAGACCTTTAGTAGGTGAGTTGAGGTCACTGGAGTCCCCCACCATGCCCTGGGCTGATTAATTCTGTCCACTTCTGCCTGAGGCAGGAAGCAGGATTACTAAGAGCACTTGAATCAAAATATTATGGATAACAAGCTGCAGTGGCTGTCAGGTATAAACAATAGTATAAACAAAAGAATCTATCATTAGATGTTTAAAAACATCTTAGAAACTAGCAAAAGAGGAAATCTCATACTTTAGAAATAAAATCCTCTTATATTCAAAATCCCATTGGAATCAATTCCCAGAAAAGTCCACCAGGAAGTCCTCGAACTCATCTGAGGATGTGTTTATTGAAATGGCGAAGGGCTGAAGACAAAGAGGTCATTTACTAAACCAGACATAAGTGTTAAGGATTTATGAGTATTTCACAATTTACCCTGGCCAGTGTGGCTCAGTGTTTGGAACATCGTCCAGTGCCTGGAAGGGTCATGGGTGAGGATTTTTAAAAGTGTTAAATTCTCAAGAATATTTCACAATTTATAATCAAATGCATACAATCACACAGGCTTTACAGAAAGGGACTTAGTTAAGGAAGTAAAGAAAGAGCAACTTTTTCTAATTCGTCTACCCACAGGGGGTGCTTTTTCCTAATCCCAACAAAGGAAATTCATTTGTGCTAGCAAGAAGCCTGTTTACAATTAAAACACACAAACAACATGCACGCAGAGAGAAGTATTTGCACCAAGTAGTGAGCAGTGGCATGGGGGGAAGCTAAATGAGAGAAAGGTTTAAATTGGCAATAATAACATCTGCCCCCAGCAATATAGCAAAGATATAAAAGTTAGAATATCAAAATATGTTAAATGATTCTATCTCATTTATGGTTTAATGAACCTCATTTAATTCAAAAAGAGTTGTAGGATGGGGTCATCTAGATTTTAAAAATATTCTTATTGATAATTAAGGTCACCAGATTTTAACATTGGTAAAGTGGGACACCATCAACGGGGAGGTGGGGGTGGCACGGGGAGGCGGGGGGGCAGGGGTTATTGATTAAAAAATTTGTATGGAGCAACAAAAATTTGTATGGAGCAACAAAAATTTGTATGGAGCAACAAAAATTTTCATAGAACACAAAAATAGTATTGTAATATATTTTTTTTAAATTTCAACATAAGTACAATTTAACATAAGTACAAATATAATAAATTTTTAAAATTTATGTATAGTATTATTTTATTCTTTGGCATATATAGTAGATTGCTGTCATTGTTTAAAAGGTCATGAAATTTTTCACAAGAATTTATTAAATTATATTTCACACATAAAATGGTTTCCAAAGTCTCAACACTTAATTGTAACATAAGTCGTAAGTCTCACTTTCAAGGCCGGAGCTAGACTTTTTGCCGCCACTATAAAATATAAATAATACGAGTACTGTTTGCTAAATTCAAGAAAATTTATGTATTTATGAAATAAATAAATCAATTACTTAACTAAATTATCTGAATAGCTGATTTGTAATGACATCACTTGTTTAACTAGCTTACTAGCACGTAGTAGGATGTGTATCGTCTGAGAGACAGTTACAAAGTTTTTTCATCATTGCGAACTTTATAAGCAGTTCTCAATTATCAGTTCTCAACAATTAGTTGTTATTATTAAAGTTTAACATTATAAAATTAACAAAAATAATATAAAACTCATATCATGGCTAAGTAGCCACATGGCCGCCGAAAACCGTATATTCCCTTCCCATTCTCCTGCTGTTCCCTAGCTTGCCGTGCATTCTTTCCAAAAATCAGGACTTTTTTAAAACGCAGCGGGACGTGGGACAAATTGTTAAAAATCGGACTGTCCTGCCAAAAGTGGGATGTCTGGTCACCTTATAATAATATTATTAAATCTATAAAATGTGTATAATCTCTAACTTGCAGAGCTTGTGACCATATGAAACATAACTGACCAGAAAACCAAGTGAAGAGAGCTTTATTCCCTCTCTGATAATTCAGAAACCCTCAGAAGCTTGCAGAGCTTCTGGTGATTAGGGGGAATATCTACAATTACCATATGTACTATGAAAAAAGAATTGGGCATTTTATTCTCTCTGGTTATTTTAATGTCCTCATCCTTTAATTTATCATTTCTTTTGTATGAATGTACATGTGCGCACGCACACACACACACACACACACACACACACACACACGTGCGTGCAGCTAAACCTGTAAATACTCCCCTTAGAGCTCTTTATAATATTGTTTTCAGATGTGACCTTTGCAAACAGCTTACTCAACCAAAATTAGGCCAGAATGAAATCTGAAGGATATTCCATCCTTTATTCTTTTAAGTTAGCCAGGAACTAACTCTTCAATATTCATAACCACTCACTGAAAATACATGATTGTTCTATTGGGAAAATAAGGTTGCCTTGAGGAGAGATGAAAAAAAATCTGATTTGAAAGTCCAAGTTAATAACAATTCTAATAGGACAATGTTGTAAATGAGACCTAAGTTAATAGGTACAGCCAAAGGATGACCTCTGTGGATTCCAATTAGAATAAGCCTATCAAGGATGGGGGCCCATACCACAGTTATAGTTGGGAAACATGGCTGATGTCATGAATGGGAAACAAAATTAAAAGCTGAATATAAACAAAGTATTCCTTTCTTGCTTATTCTCTAAGATCATTATTATCTGAAGTATAAGAATTGTCAAAAGTTTAAATAATTCTTGAAAGAAGCTCAAAGTATTAATAGTGGCTAGAATATGACTATTCAAGATCTATAGACTCAAATATCAGCTTCATTATTTATTAGTTCAATGATTTGACCTTGTTACCTAATGTCTCTAATCTGAAAATGTGTCTATTAATATCTATCTTATAGAATATGCAAAAATGCCTAGCATAGACTTGCTGACTGGTACATGGCAGATGCTCAATTGCTCCATTTCTTCTTCTTCCCCTTCCTTCTTGGATATATAAGGATAACCTTAAAGAGTACCAGTGTATTCAGAAATATGGACACATAGGACATTTCTCCAGGAGTAACTGTTTTATTTTACCAACAGTTTAACTGCTGTGTTTTAGCATAGCATTCTCCTTGTTAATAATTATATATGTAAGATAAAACATGCTATATAAGTGAACTTGATGGTCCCCTAAGGCAGTGTGGCTTCATATATAAGACTGGGCTCCCAGACCATACTCCCTGGGTTTGAATTCAATCTCTGCCACCTGCCAGCTGTATGACCTTGGAAATGTTGCTTAATCATTCTCTGCTTAAGTGGTCTTAGCTGCAAAATGGAGATTAAGGAAAACATTTTCTCTTAGATTTGTGAAAATTAAATGACCTAATCCATAAAGAAATTGAAAACAGGGCTTTATACACAACAACAGTTACATTAAATGTAAAGCCATTATACTAAACTTTCAACCCTAGAAAAGAAAGAAGTTCATGGTGATTTTTCACAATGGAGGTGTACACTTCCATTATCAAAGAAGTTTTCATTCGGATTCCATCAGAAAGTGAGTCAATTTTCAGTTTGTTGACTAGAAGGTGCCTGAAGTAGCAGCAGAGTGCTTAGCATAGATGCAAATCATCAAGAATGTGAGTTAATTTTTGTGCCCACTACATGCAAGGCCCTTGACAGTATCTCAGCTCCTAAATCCTCATTGTTTGGAGAATGCCCATGCAGAAACTTATAGAACATGTGTTATCTTACATATATAATCCACAATAGAAGTTTTCATTACTGTGCACTTATTTTAAAGTAAAATGAGCTTTTTCCTCTAATAAACGTGAAGGGTTCTATATGACGAAGGAATAATCACACTCCTCCAAGAGTTGGAGTCAAACCTCAGTAGCTATTAATAGGATTCTTGAGTAGGTAAATTTCAGGGAATGCTGATATCTGACTGAATCAGTCAGAGCTCCTCCAGATCAGGGTAGCACACCACAATTGTCACTTTTGAGTTTCTGCAACATGCTTCTTCAGAGAATCAGGAGGGGCCTCCACAAACTCTTGAACGCTAGTGAGATAACAGAGCATGTTTTTATTAGACCCCATGACAGCCCCAAAGATTAGCCATGGGAAGCCATTTTCATTAGAGGAACAGAGAGAAGGCAAAAGGAAGGCGGTCAGAGCTTCCTCTGATGACTGGTATGGCCAGCTGGGCCCTCAGCTAAAAGCCAGGTAACTGCTGCTACCACCTCCATGCCTTTCTGTTCTGACAAACACTGAGGAGCCTGTCTGTCTCCTCCCTGTGCCTATTCCCTTCATTTTCTTCCTCAGCCTCTCATGACATAGGAAGGCAGTATATATATTATTACGGTTTGAACCAACTATATGTAATTAACTCCCAACTCCAAATCGATGTGCCCTGCTCTACTCTGGTGCTGGTGCTGGGATTGTGAAAATGAGTTTCTTCCTTGGCCAGCTATTCCTGATAGGTTATAACCAATAGGGGGCACTAGAGGGAGTCTGGGAGGCGGGGAGAAAGTTTTGTTCTTCCTGTTGCTTGCTGTTAGGTCAGCATCCCTCAGCAATGGCCTTTTGCCCAGGTAGAGGCGCTTGATCCCAGGCTGCAGCCTCTTTTGTTGGCATCACCTTGCCTTTCTCAGAGGTCTGAGTGTAGGTCGGAGAGAAATCTGCTCCCAACTTCCAGGGTCTCATCACCCCAAATGCTTCCCTTGGCTTACCCAGTGTGGGATCGACTGTTTCCTGCAATTACCATTTCTGTGATGTCTTAGTGTCCCCCTTTTCAGTTTTCCAACAATCGCTTAACCAGTTTCTTATATTGAAACATAGAGTAAGATGTCTGCTTTCTTTGATTGACTTACTGTGTCTTGTAGATCTGAGAAACATCCAAACCTATAGAAAATTGTTATGACTTTATTTTAACCAAACTGACATTTGCCAAAAAGCAAGATCTCAGGTGCTCCAGAGAATGACAGTTTTAGTATCTTGTATAAATCTGGAATTAAGACGGGAACACAAGGAAGCCTACATGAAGGTGTGAGAAAACAAGGTGGAGGATTGGAATACAGAAGAGTTAAGATACTGTACTCTCTGGAGGATGGTTATGCTTCAAAGAGACATTTCAAAGGTGTGATAACCTAGATGCACAAGAACAATAGACAGGGTTTGCCTAAAGCAAAGATACATTTTTTTACTAAAGAAGTTATATATGTGCCTGAGGCTAACTTCCCACCATGACCTGTCCAGCCAGGAACCTCTGATCAAATCACTCGGTGAGGTTACTTTCAGTTATATTTACTACAGTACCCTATTCACCCACAGTCTGCTCTAAACGATTTGGGGAAATGGAAGCAACAATATGAAGTAAATGAAATCCATTCCTCATCCTTCTCCATAGTTCTCTCTGTGCCATCCTCTCTCCTACATGAATAAGCAAGTTACTCAGCAAAATTGTTCTAATTAAGTTGTAAGCTAATAATGACTTAAAATGGGAACTCTCATGTTGCTGACATTTTCCAAATGTTTTGATAATTATGTTTTAAATTAAGTTTAAATAGAAATGTTCAATCAATTTCAAATGTTTGGCATTGAGTTGGACACTATCAAGGAGACAAATAGGGTGAAGTGTGGCATATAATAATGTCCCTGTCCTCAAGGAAATGTGCTTGAGGGAGAAAAAGTTAATGTACACACATTAATAAAAGGAATATATAACACATAATGTAATTATAAATTGAGTTAGATGGTTCAGACCACAAATGCATTAGAAGATGAGAAATAGAAGAGTTCGTTGGGTGTCGAAGTAACTGGGAGGACTTCACAGTAGATTATGATAAATTTGGAAGGAAATAGGGAACGAGGATTGGAAAAAAAATTGTCCAGACTGGGAAACAGCATGAACAAGGGTAGGGAAATGGAACATTAGACTTTGATATGCATATCCAAAGTTACCAATAGATGTGAACTTGCCAATATATAAATTTGCAATTTGGTTTTTCCATATAGATTCTCCTAGGTTTGCCACCAAAGCAGAACTCAGATTCTGATAAACTTATAGTCAAATCATCTGGAATTCCATTTGCCACTTAGAAGGAGCCTTTGTGAAAATCAGACTCAAGTGTCACTCAACTGTGGCCATTCAGAACCACATTCTTTCATTTTTACCAACAGCTGGGGATTTGATATTTGGGATTAATATTCTGGTAATCCTTTTGATTGACCCGGTGGTTTGTCTAAGAAGTTTCCATCCTTCAGAAATGACTCAGTTAGGAAAGCAAATAGGTCTTAGATATGCTCCATTTCCTTCCAAGGAGTGTATTTGGATAGTGTGGAGGGGATGTTAAAAGTGTACTTTTTTCACTTGTATAAAGAAAACATACAAATGAATTCATGTGAAATGTATCTACATATGAAAGCAATGTATGAAAACCCATTATTTTACAAAAAAACTAAATTATAGGAGTATTATTCCCTGCAACAAAAACAAACAAAACAAACAAATACAAAAAAAAAGACAAAACACGACAACAACAAAGAAATTTCAGACACAAATACCAAATGCTTGTTAGAGAAACTTGCAGGATCTTAATTAGAATAAAATCTCTAGAATCAGTATATTTAAAACAAAATACAAATTGTTCATTCGTTACCAAAACTGACCGCTAATCAAGTTATGACACTATATACCTGGTTAAAATTAGGTTTTAAAATGGGATTTTCAAACAACTTTTGTAAAGTTTCATAAGGAATGAAGCAGAGTCTGCATCCACTTCACCAAGCACATTTATAAACGGGTGAGTTCAAGTGGTAGCAGCATTCTTCAAAGTATAAACAAGGAGATAATAGTAGACTTAAATCCTGACCTTTCCCATAAAAGCAACCATCCTCTCCTGGGCCCCTACCCTTCTCTAATTTACAGTAATGTAATCCATATGGAAGAAGTCAGTATGTGTTTGGGAACCAACTGCTCCACTCTCTTTTCCATCACAAAAGCCAGTTGTTCTTCAGAACCATCCATCAGGATCACATTACACTCTGAAGCATTAAAAAAGGGGGCCTGAGCTCAGACCTCCTGCTGAAAAGTTAAGTTGTCAGTTGTTAGGCAGAAAATCAATCAGAAATACATTTGAAACAATGGCACTCTGCCTGAAATTACACTGGGCTAGAAAACATCAACCCAGAGGCAAAGGAATACTAATGGTCGGAGATACTCGCATGCCTTAGACAAGGCAGATCAATTTATTTAGATACCTTTTTGAAACAGAAATACACTGGTGCCAAGTCTTAGGTTTACATACAATTATAGCAGAACATTTGCAAAGTTTTCTCAGAAGGATCAAAATAGTCTATGCCTAACATGTGCCAGTACTTCAAAATTGTTATGGATTGCTTTAACTAACTTACATTCCTATCCCTAGATCTTACAAAGGTACAGTTTGGGTAATTTATCACACTTTTGCAAATGTTCCTGGAAAACACTTGGGTAGCCAGTATTATCACAAACCCACCAAAGCCCCTTGCTGAGTGAGTGGGAGGCAGGCAAAAATCCTGGGCCACACTTTCCATATAGACTAGTCTTACTTCCAAAGTCACAATAGAATTGGTTAGACTCCAGTGCCATTGAAATCAGGCCTTGACCCTTAAGAGTAATAATATCAAAAGTAATAGTTAACAGAATTTGAGCACTTAGGTGTCTATCTCAGTGCTAAGGCCTTTACATGCTCCTGTAACCCTCCCAACAATTTTAAGAGGTATTGGGTGGTCTTGTCTTCATTTTACAGTCAGAGAAACTGAAACTTAGAATGAGTCACTTATTCAAGGTCACTTAGCCTATGGGAGGAACCAGAAGTCAAGGTTAAGCTGAATGATCCCAGATCTCCATGCACACACCACTTGGTGATACTACCTCATAAACAACTATGCATAGAGGAAAACCACCCTACATCACAGAACACTGCTTCAACCCAAGCCAACCAACCAACCTCACAAATGTTTCTGGGCCAAATTTTTAAAGAAAGCCAGAGAGTTTGGCCCTATCACACCCAGAGTCCTACTGGGTCAGGGATGTAGTATCTTCATGCTTATTATCAGAAATATGAAATTTTAATTATGTGCTCAGAAAGTTTGAGCCAGGCTGTGCTCATGTTTGGAGCCTCATTAACCAATCATGAAACAGCTAGCAGTCGCTGTAACATAAGTATGCATTTCTACATGTCTCCACTCATCTCCTCTCCATGGAGGCATGCTTGTGCCTGGTCATCTAGGATGTGTCAAACACAGATGTGTTTATTTGGGAACCCCTTTCCTCACCACTAAGTTAATACGTATGAGTAGTAACTGCTTTAACTACTATGATTAAATCATCCAAAGATTTCAAGCATTTATTCCTATTGAATATTTGCCTGTGGGCAGAAGAGATGTTCCCATTTTACAGCTACAAAGATTTACCAGCCCAGAGAAATTACAAAACTAAATTTTTCCAGCACTTGGCTAAGTGTGCTGTTGGAGTTAAGCATGTCTTTGTTAATGAAATAGATAATAACTGAAACATCAGTTATGCTGCCCAGGCTCTCGGAACTCCTGCTTGATGCTGCTGGCTGCAGAGCATATACTTTATAACCTTAAATGTGTTCTACCTAAACTCTTCTTTTTTAATTAAATTATTATCTGTGTACATATTTTAACATTGCCCCCCCTCCCATACATACCCTCCCTCCTCAGAGTTTTGTGTCCATTGGTTGTACTTATATGCATGTATACAAGTCCTTCGGTTGATCTCTTATCTCTCCCAGATCTCCCTACCCTCCCCGCTGTAATTTGACAGTCTTCTTGTTGCTTTACTGTCTTTATATCTATCTTTTGGTTCCTGCATTCACCTTATTAACTCATATGCAAGTTCTATTCCAGCCTATGCTTTAAGTGCAACAACTGTTTCTTGACCTGGAACTGCGCACAGGCTAGTCTGGGATTTATATGAAGTAATCTTCCTTCCTAAGAAAAGGTTGCTGAGATAGCTCAGTGTAGCTGTTACATACACAGATACTGGAGCCAAAATGACTAGGTTCAAATTCCAACTTCAATCTTGTATGTGACCTTGAGCAAATGAATTAATTAATAACTTGGTGCCTCATTTTCCCCATCTACAAAATGAAAATAAAGATGGCACCTAATTCATAATCATTCTAAAAATTAAATGAGTTCATGTGAAGTCTCTAAATAGTTGGCAAGATATATGAAATGTTTGCTGTTTTTACTATTCTAAACAACCTTCCTTCCTCAATCTCAGAGGAATAATTCTTTTGTGCTAAGACATTCTTATTCCCTGTCAATCTCATTCAGAAGGTTCTAATCAAATAAAGTTCAATACCTACTACGTCTTCCTCTCCTCCTTTCCACTGAACCACACCCAAAGTTGACATGTAGTTGTGTCGGAACCTATATCAGTCCCACAGGCAGGCTGTGGATGTACCCTGTTTCCCCGAAAATAAGACAGTGTCTTATATTAATTTTTTCACCCAAAGTTGCGCTAGGTCTTATTTTCAGGGGATGTCTTATTTTCGGGGAAACACGGTAGTAGTTTTCCTCTAAAAAAGTCAGGCTTTCATATAGACAGAGATGGCTCCAAATTTCTAGAAATAACCCTCACAATAGACATCACTTCTTTGCTGAGTCACAAGCCAATTCTATATTTTTTAAATCCAAATGTGCACCTATTGCATTTAAATTAATATAAATCAATATAAAAATTAATATAAAAATATTATGGGGTTAAGTCATTATCTCTAAGATTAATCTACATTTCCCTTAGGTGAAATTAAATTTTTATACTAAAGAAAGCAAGTTAGAGTTTGTCATAGCAGTGACTTACAGAGACTGTCTTGAATAATGAGGTTGCTTATTGGCCAAAGGCTTTGGCCAGGACAACTTTACACAGGCCAAAGCCACTCTACCAAGATGGAATTCAAGTCCAGTCCATGCCCTCCAAATAGGTTGGATTCATGGCTCCCTTGAATTCAAATTATAAATTTTCTCTTTCTTCAATCAGATTTGAGTCTGCAAATTCCCACCAAGATTGTTCCAGCAGTTGATTAGATTCAACTAATCCATTTACTGGCTAGTTCTATTCTGAATACTTTTCATATTTTGTTGTGGGCTCCCGCCACAAATCTTACAGATATTTAAATGACATCTGATTGAATTCTGCATATTGCTCATCTCTATCCGACTCAACAGACCCCAGACATCATACTAATAAGAGTAAAGAGATAGGTTCATCTGGATATTATTACCTACTACAGCTTATTTATAACAAATATATGCCTTCAAACTGTTTTCACAATTTGAAATCATTTTTTTTTTTATAAATCAATCTTTGTTGTTCATATTATTACAAAGGTTCCTCATTTCTTCCCCCTCCACCAGGTTCCCACCCCACCCTCCGCCCCCTCCCCACCCTCCACCCCCTCCCCACCCCCCATTGTTCTCATCCATAGGTGCACAGTTTATGTTCAGTCTCTTCCAGCATCCACCACTCCCCCTTTCCCCGAGAACTGTCAGTCCACTCCCCTCCCGTATCTCCGACTCTACTACAATCAACAGCTAATATTGTTCATCAGGTTTTTCAATCTCCTTTTTTTTTGTTGTTGTTGTTGGTTTTTTTTAATAAATAAACTTTTACACTTCTAAGAATAAATTTTAAAATTTTAAACCTTGTTTATTCTGCCTGGGAACTGAGAAGCAAACTTGTTTACATGTAAACTTGCCCTTAGGCTATCAAAAGGTGTAGCCATTTAAATGTAAATGAACACATTGTTTAAAGATAGCTGCTGGCTGGAATTGGATTACCTGTTCTGGGTGGGAAGGGCTTGTCCTCCCCTTTCCTCCATTAAAATTAAGATGTTAGCTTTAAAACTCTTTTTGGGAAGAGACCTTAAACTTTCAGAACTTTACATTTTTCAGGTAGTAAATCAGTTACTTAGCATTTTCTCAAATCAATAATACCTCCACATGCCCAAGGATACACTTCACACAAAAGACATGTGTTGAGTTATTATAGTGCTGGGGTGTTGATCTGTGAGTGCCTTGTGTGGGGTCTGGATGAGGTTGGTTGATCTATTTGGAAGTGTCTTTTGTGTGAAGTGTCTTTTGTGTGAAGTGAAATCATTTTTATCCACAATTCACATTGTTAAACCTCTTAATTTTGTTTATTGTTAAGCCTAAGAAGTAAATTTTATTCTATTTTTTAATTATTTGGTTTTTCTTTTTATAAAAGCAATGTAATCTTCCCCAGGAAAGAGGAAAACCTAGCTAAAAAGCCTAAACTTGCCACCTTCTGACCTGAAATCTTCTGCCGAACCTCATGCAAAGCTACCTATGACCTCAGAGCTGGCATACTCTCTTAAAGCTGCCCCTCTACAGCCTTTACAGGGTACTTTAACTTTGAAATAATTTTAGATTTTCAGGAAAGGTTTAAAAAATACAAAGAATTCACAAGTACAACACCAAGATTCCTCAAATATTATCATTTTACTATATTTGCTTTATAATTCTTTTTATATCCATTGATATATATTTTGTCTTCTGAAATACTGAAAGCAAGTTTTAGACAGGTGTTATTAACTTTGATCACACAGTTAAGATTATTTCTGGCAGGTTTCTCCACTGTAAAAATACAGCTTTTCTTTGAAATTAATAAGTATATTGTGGGGAGATACTTTGAGACTATGTAAGTATCTTGCTTTTCATCATGCTTTCAACATCTGGATTTAGGAGTCATCGGTGATTTTTGCCTAAAACAGTCATTAACATAGTGGCTGCCAAAGAGTGATTTTTTTAACTCCATCAGTTATTCTGTCTTTATTAATTGGAATTTTACTGTGAGAAAGAACAATCTCTTCTCTCCCATTTATTTACTTATCCCATTATTTATAACACTATGGACATAAGGACTTTTATTTTATTCTTTGGGTTATACTCCATTAGTATCAATAGTTATTATAATGCTCAATTTGTCCCATATTTGGCCAGTGAAAGAGCCTTCAAAGTGGTTTCTGTGTTTTTTGCAATGTGCCCCTAATTCTTTGAGCACTTTCTTGCTTTAAGGCACTGGGCTTTCTAAGGACCACTCCCTCCTGGGTTGTCTCATTTATCACCACCCAAGGGCAAGGTAGTTTGGAGAGAATTTCTATCTCCCCACCCCTCTTCCCAACGTGAAATATATAGTTTCTTCTCTGCCTTGAAATTTTCCTCAATACAGCCTCATCTTGTTTATCCCTTTCTTCATATAAATTTCTTTTACCTGCTTTTATCCTTGTATTTTTAGAAGTGATTCTTTGCTCAGCATTTGCTTCTCAGGCTCTTTTTATTGATTCTGGTCTTTGAAACTAGAGAGAAAAAGCACTAACAAAGACATAACTCTCTCTTCTCAGCTTCTCCAATTTATCAGACACTGTAAGACAAGCCTTAAGACCATTAGAGTCAGATCACTTAAGACAGAGAGTCATTTCAAAAGAAAGCAAGGGAAATGACATATATAAAAGAAAACAAGAGACTATTTTCAATATACTACCAGAAGACCATGAGTGTGGCTCCTACACAGAGAGGATTTAAGGTTTAGGGTTGCCCAATGAATAATGCATGCAGAAATTACATCAAGGAGTTTAATTTTCTGTTCATGGGTCAGAGGTCAGGCTTTGGTCCATCATGGAGGGAGCCTTCAGGGAATAATTCAGTGAATGGGGAGGCAGGAACTGTAATGAAAGGATTTCTATGAAACCATGAGAAATCCTATATATCTGGGAGTAGAGACACCAAGAAAAAGATACAAGAAAAAGCACATGGTGGGTTAATGTGGATAATACAAAATACCTCATTAATAAAACATTTTCTTTTCTCTATGTATATGGACAAATTTCTAAATATATATAAATACTTATCTTTTCCACTTAAAAGCATTTTACTTGGAAGATAATGAGAAATAAATGTATGTTGCACTTCTAGGTTAAAAGATATCTTTTATATAATACTAGAGACCTAGCCACCAAATTCGTGCACGGGTACTGTCCCTAGGCCTGGCCTGCGATCAGGACTATCTTCTCCAGCTGCCTGCAGCTGGCCCCGCCCCCACCACCACCCACCAGCAGTTTCCCATTGGCCAGCAGGTGATCAGAGACTGCTGGCCGGCCGGGGAAAGGTTGTCAGTGTGCCCCATAGTGACTGGTCCAACAGTCATTCTGGTCGTTCTATCATTAGGGTCACTTTGCATATTGCCATTTTATTATATAGGATAGAGGCCTATTGCACAGGGCTGGCTGGCCTGCCCTGAAGGGGGCCCTGGATCGGGGTGGAGGGTCTCTGCTGGGTGTCTGGCCGGCCTGCCTGGATGAGGGGCTGCGAGAGGTTTGCAGGCTGGCCACGCCCCCAGCTTTGTCAGGAAGGACATCCAGAATGATGTCTGAAAGACGTTCAGTCTATCTGGTCTAATTAGCATATATATATATATTCACAAACAAGTATTAATATATATCTCCCAAGAAATATAAGAATACTTCTTGGTTATGTAGACTTGTGTCCATCCCAGTCAATGTTCTATACGATTTCCATCTAAAGAAACCTAATGTACTATAAACCTTTTGTCCAGGCTGAAATACTAGCTATCCTGCCAAGAGAGAAGAGACATGATAAAGAGAATATATTCCCTTTTCTTTCCTAAGCCACAGCTCTTCCTAGAGCATGAAAATGAAATTTCATGTTGAAATATGGTAACACTCATACTTGGGTAAAAACTGCTGTTTGAATTTTAACCTTGCTATCTGACTTCGACCTTCGATTACTTGCTTAAACAATAGGGTAGTTACAGGAGATTGACTCCCACTGACTCAGTAGCTTCAGGGGTAGAAACTGTAGATAACCTTTAGTTCTGCTTTTGTATTATGGGCAAGATAGGGCCACATCCAATGTCAAGCAGGGTGTGACTGGGAACCACCCCTGCAGGCTGTCCCCAGTCTTTAGAATTTAGTCCTGAGGGGCCAATCAGGGTTAGCCAAGGCAGTGACATCACCACCGACATGAGTAAAACCCCTGGACTGGGCGAAATTCGCTCTCTTCTGCCATGCTGCCGGCGTGAGTGGACTGAGCCCATGCTAGCATGGATAAGGCTCTTTTGTTTATTGCATCGGACTCGGCTCCCTGGTGGTCCTTGGGGATCACGAATTCGTCTGGTATCCCCAGCCAGGACCATGAGGGACCCCGGTCCGGAGAGTCTGACTGGCCGCGGTAGGTGTGTGTTTGTCTGTGTTTTTGTGTGAGCGCTCTGGAGGGACTGCCCCTCCATCGGGGCTCTTACCTGGGTGTTTTGCCGGCTGCTGCGTCAGCCATGGTTTGAGTCCGGATTCAAATCTGTAATAAATTCTAGCATGCTTAATCAAATTGGCTCTGGTGGTCCATCTCTTGGGGACTCGCTCCGCAACACATGTCCCAAGATAAGAAAAACCTTAGGGTCACTCCTCCGCATCCCCAGAGTCAAGAATTCCTCCCTTCCATGCTGCTTCTGCATCCACACTTCACTCTATCCACTGTAGGTACCTGGGTTCTAACACGGTCCTGCATTCAGGAGGAGTTTCCAGAGAGGAAGATTTTCTTTGTACCCATCTATTTTTTTCAAATGTTGTTGTTGTGGAGCATGTTTTAAGTCTTTAATTTTATAAACCAAAATATTTTACAGGAAAGAAATGTCTCACTCTAAAAATCCAGAGGAAGGCACCAGAAAACACTGATTCCTGGACCTTGATGTGCCTCTGTGCATAAAGGACTAGTCTAAGATTAAACCTTACCCAAACTGGAATCCATACAAAAACAGGGAATCTTTCTGCTCCCATTTTGTGATGAATTAGAAGGGGAAGACTATAAGATAGAAACATTGCAAGCAACTAAATTGGGTTAAGTACTGATTGTAAATTACTATTTTATAATCTGAGAGCTGTCTGTGACCCATAACGGCAAGGTGTTAACTTCCTTCTACTCTTCAAGTTAGGAAAAAGCTCATTTAATGAGTTTTAGGCAAAGGGAAAATCTTAGCTTGGCCTTCTGCTATACTTTTATTTTCTTTCATGATCTTGAACTTACATAAGCCCTTTCATTACTCTATGTGTGAGCTCTATTAAAAGCCTGTTTCTCTGTCTAAGGGTCAGAGGTCAGGCTTAGATATGTCACAGATGGGATTTACTCTGAACACAGAAGCTCTTGTCTGTCACTCATTCTCCTTCCCCCAGGAATGCTGTCCCTGAGGGAGGATTCTCTTCCTTGGGTAGTGATGAAAGGTTCAAGACTGGACCCTTTACTCTGGAAAAAGGAGAATCAGCGTAAACAGTACCAGGAATTAACTTGGAGTTTTCATTATAATAAAACACTTGAAATAAAAAATATCCTCCCGATGAAAACCAAAGGCACTTTTGCTTCTCTGTTTTGCTTATCTTATTTTGAAGAATAAACAAGGGGCAGAGGGAACCTGAACCCTAATGTTTTGAGGTCAAAATATCACACTCAGTAGCCCAGCTTCCACCCTCTTAGGAGCTCCCATGGTTAGAGAAAAATGGAGATCCTTTTCAACCCTTTCTTTGCTGATTCTTCCCAAAAACAGCAAAAAAATATTTACAAACTGCGTATCTTTTAAAAACATTTCCAGAATATAAATGTGGCCCATGAACAATCAACTTCTTGTGATCCCTTTTCTGTCTAAGATCAGAAGTAACTCATCAATAAAGAAACAGAATTTCTTCCCCACATTATGTACCACTTTCACCAAAGCCTACAGGAATGATAAGGATGAAGAAAATAAATAGTGCAAACTCCTCTTATCATCACCCCACCCTCCTACCACCGTGACTCATGTACTCTGTTTTTTTTTCTATCTCTCCAAAAACAAGATTTCTCACATCTATTGACATTTCCTGCTCCTGACATTTCTCTGCTCTAAGAGTTCTGAGCTCATTCAGGCAGAAATTAATCCAGTATCTCGGACTATTAACTCTGGTAACAATCCTTGCAGAAGGCTCGTAGGTCTCCCTGCACAAACCCTGGTAAGGACTGACATTAGTAGCAAAGATAGAAACAAGACATTTAGTGCAGATAACTTGGCACCACCCAACTAGTGAAGTCAAAATGTTAAAACACTTTTCTTTTTTTGTTAACCATTACTAAATACAAACTTTTCTTCATGATAACCCATGGAGATGATAGGATTGAATGAAGGAAGAGATAAAAGGCCTACAGTTTGGATAGGATTGAGAAATGGGGTAAAAAAAAAAATGTCTAAAAATTTAATGTTTTTGTTTTAGGCCAAATTAAAATGTCCCATGGTTATGACAACTTTGTCAAAATTACCACATAAAAAATAGATGAATTGCTTTTATAAATTTAGGGAGCAGGCAGCATCAGTACAATTTCACTGCATTTTCCCTTCCATAAACCTGGAAGGCAAAAAAAATCTCTGGGCCAATCCATGTGAGGGAGAAATACTATCTAAGCCTCATTGGAATGGAACTACATAACCTGAGCCCCAAGAACATTTCAGGTGGGGATAGCAGGAACTGGAGAGAACATCAAACCCAACATAAGCAACAAATCTACCTGGGAAATATCCCAACATCCATATTCAGAGATAAAGGGGCCATTTTCAATATTTGTATTTTGTGTGTGTGTGTGTGTGTGTGTGTGTGTGAGAGAGAGAGAGAGAGAGAGAGAGAGAGAGAGAGAGAGAGAGAGAGAGAGAGAGAGAGGGAGATTTTTTTTGTTCCATTTATTTATGCATTCATTGATTGACTTTTGTATATACCTTGACCGGGGATAGAAACCATAACCTTAGTGTAGCTGGACAACTCTCTAACCAACTGAGGGGCCAGCCAGGGCCTCAAACATTTTTAATGTGAGTTGGATTCTTACAACTTCGAAGTCAAACAAGCTGCAATTGGATTCTTAAAACTTCGAAGTTACATAAGTGCAATTACCATTTCACAGTAAAACTCTCTCAAAGACCCCAATACTGGATGTGAGGGCGATCTGGCTGCGACATCTGTCACCCCATTGATCGCCAGGGTTGATTCGGCTGATCTGGCTGGCTAGGCGGGTGTCCCCCTCCTCCCTCACCGATCCATGTGCGTCCCTCCCGAAGCTGCGCGCTCGGTCGAAGAGGACGACTTTCCCCCAAGAGGAGAGGACCGGTCTTCGGTCAAGGGAATACGAGTAGCTGCGCTCCCCTGCTAGAACCTCCAAACAAGCTCTCAAAGACCCCAATACTCTCATTCTTTGGCCCTCCAGTCTGTGATACCTCAGGGACAGAAGCCCTCTGGTGCAAAGCTCCCTCCTTTGCCAAATTCAGAGGTTTTTGTTGCTTAGGGATGTGCTGTGCTGGGCTCTGCAGAGTCCCAGGTGGAGATAACCAGGAACTTTTCACAATCAACACACAAGGCCTTTTAATTACAAAGTGCAAATTTATTCCCAGAATTATAAACAACTACTTTATCAAACTGAACAAATTTTAAAGGACACACCAGTCTTGAAAACACTAGAGAGAAGGGAAACTGGGTATGAACACAAGATTATTTTTAAAAGCAAAAAGGGAGAAAGAAAAAGGTATAAGGAGTTTATTTGACTCTCTGAATTTAAGGAAGTTCCTATTCTAGTTAAAAGATGAAGGAACACACTACAAGTCTTTGTCCACTCCTGTCCATGAATATCAGTGAGTATCTTATCTTGCCTATTTATAATAAGAATAAATAATGCAATTCTTCATTTTGGGGGAAAATGTTCTTCCCACTTTTTATTTGGCATGTATATAGCAAATAGTATCACTATATAGAAATAGTGAAATCTGATCACCCCATGTGCGTGAGTTCTTAAGGGAAGAAGATCTTCCAACAGCCATTGAGACTCAGGTAAAATAGCTCAGGATAAATTGTTTATGTTAACTGTCAAATTACTGAAATGGCAATTTTCTCAATACATAGGCCAAAAATAATCTTCAGTAAACGTTTAAATTTAGTGAAGTTACTAAATGTCTCAATTTCAGATGTAATAGGGAAAATATTAATTTATTTTTTTGAAGCCTAATGTCAAACAACATAATTCAGAATAATTTGTTCAAGGGCCATTTGTGGGACACAAATATGACATAATTACAATCTCTAAAACATCCTACTCCCAACTCTTATTTACATACTTATATTTATAGTTCTAGTAGAGTTACAGTCATGACCATCCTAATGCCCTTTTCTCCCTGGATTGGGATCAGAGGTTACTTCTTCAAGGAGCAGATGAAAGGTTGATAACTCTTCTCCCTTACCCTTCCCCATCCCACACTGCTCAAGCCCAGTGGAAGCTGTTACCATCTTTCCCATCTTCAGTCTGCCAAATGAATCCAAATGTTAACAGTTTGGGGCTCTTACAATATTTTGACATCACTCATTCCTCATTCTATCCTTTCTTTCCCCCCCCAGAAAAACAGTGTCCTTTACCCTCTTCCTGACCCAGCTTTGCCCTATCTTCAGAGGATTCTGCTCTCCCTGGAAGGGGCCTGATGGCTCTTATTGTTCCACAATAAATTGAAAGTGGGCCCTGTGTGGATTTCTAAAGAGTTGCATTATCCCTCAGCACAAACATTGATAATAAAAAAGCAGCAAGTGGGTGGTTGTGGAAATCTCAGGTAGAGGGTGGCAAAGTGTTCAGTACTGTTCCTGTCTCTTTCTCTCTATTAGAGGCTTTGGTAAGTTCCTACAGAATTACTAAACCCCTATGGAAAAGTCGGCAGGAGGCAAAGGGGGTTCCTTGGATTCTGGCAATGTGAGAAAGCGTTTTCAGTGAGAACTGGAGACACATAAATAGAACAGAATAAATGTGACTGAATAATACTTTAAGATATTAATTCACATAAGTCTTCTTCTCCTTTACTTTCCATTCTTGTCCTAAACTCGAACATCAGAGAGGTTGCTCTTGGTCTCTAAACAGCTGAAACAACCTAAGTCCCATCAGCAGATGTGTGGGTTAAAAACTGTGATACATCTACACAATGGAAAAAAGGGAACTTTTACCATTTGCAACAGCATGGATGGAACTGGAGAGCATGAGGCTAAGCGAAATAAGCCAGTAGGAGAAAGATAAATATCACATGATCTCACTCATATGTGGGATATGATGATCAACATAAACTGATGAATCAAAATAGATCCAGAGACAAATGGCAGGGAAGATGGGGGAAGGCAGTTAGAGAGCAACCAAAGACTTGTATCCATGCATATTAGCATAACCAATGGACACAGACACTGGGGTGGTGGGGGCTTGCACTCAGGGGTGGGCATGGCTTTGGGGGGGGGGGGGCGGTCAACCAGGGAAAAAGGAGACATGTAAAACTTTAGAGAGAGGAAAAAAAAGAACTAGGAAAGGAGCGAAATGAAGGCCAGACATTATATTATATGTAAGCCTGGCCATCTGGGCAGCTTCACCAGGAAGCTGCAACTTTACACTCCACAGGGAACCACTAGTCCATTCCCCACAGACCATTAGGGGAAGGGACTGGACGAAGGGGAAATGTGCATATGAGCATTGAGCTGGGATGTCATAGGGCAGGTGCTTGCTGCCAATCAACCTGAGGGGATGGAAATTTTGGAAATTTTGGAGATAGATAATCCCCAAATAAAGGAATTCTCCTTCTCTTGGCTCTTAGCTCTCTCGGTTCTTGTGGAGCATGGCATTCACCCATGTTCCTTCCATAGCCCGGTGTTCCTAGAGGCCACATGGCCCATGGCCATGCAGACAATGGACTGATGGACTATCGCTGGGTACATAGCTAAGCCAGCCTGATGCTAGTCTAGAGTGCAAATATGGAATGGAAACTCTGGGCAATGGCTTTAATCCTAGTTCTGCTAATGGCACAGTTGGACTCCTTCCTTGGAGGGACGGAGGGAGATGGGACCTTGGAAATTCAGGGGTCTAACCCCACACAAATAAATGCCACTCATCCTCCATGTGAGTCTCAGAAAATTATTTTTCTTGTGACATCACAAGAAGCCCACTTCCCCCGGCAACACGTGGGACAGGGAGAGCTCTCCACCAATAACATTTTCTCTTGCTGATAGAGGTGATTTTCAAACTCCTGAAGAACCTGTGATTTTCTCTTCTTGGCCTCGCCTCCCCCCTGCTCCTTCTTTTTCCAGCCTGAAGTGGGAGTGAGGGTTGAGCAGGTGTCAGTGAGCAATAGAGTGGGATCTCCACAGAGCCCCAAGGCTCTGTCTGCTCTTTCCCAAGGTGTCCAAGTGATCCCATCCCACCCCTATGTTATACATACCCCCTATCCAAACAATCTCTCTGTTTCACACTCAGTGAAAAGAAACACAGTGGGCAATTTCCTTAGAAACAAAGGAGATAGAAGCATGCTCCCTTTCCCTCCCCAAGTCCTAAGTTTAGAATGAATAACTATTCCTTATACTGATTTCTTTACAAATCAAAAAAGAATCTCCTCTGTAAAATGGAAAAAAATTGTAATTAGACCCATTCACTATTTCATCTTATCTGAGCTTCAAAATAATTCTGAGCTGTAGGAAATGAGGTTTTACCTTCTTTTTACAAATGAAGGAAGTCTGTATATTGCCTATAATGAAACCAGTTTTACTGCTCAAACATTAATTTTATTCACAATGCTCCATTTTTGTGAGGAAAAAAAAACTAATAATAAGTCATTCTATTTAGCTTTAGATTCTATCTCAAACCTAGCTAGGAACAACAAGTTATTAAAGAAAGAAAGTAGATTTGATGTAAAATAGCTAAAAAAGAAAAAAAAAAAAGAAAAGAAAAAAAAAAGGAGTTCCTGGCTTGGTTACTTGTGGGAGAGAAGAGATGGAAATATATTTCCAAAAAGGTGAGTTAAACTGACAGGAACATCTGCCACTGTGAAAAACTGAGGGTGTAGAGAGCGTCTTTCTTTCTAAAGCACAGTAATACCCTTCACAGCTATTATTTTCTGTTGAGACCCGTAGAGATACAAAGGTCTCAAAGCAGAATGTTGAAACGGCAAATTCGGGCTGCTCAACTGATCACACTGAACAGGCTACACTGGAAGATGAGATCTGTGTGTGGCTAAGTTCAGAGACACAACCAGGTGCCTGAGCCACCTATTCTACTCAAGCATCCCTGAAAATACTACAAAATGGAAAAATCTCCACCTGCCTCTCAGGTAGACTACTGGACATGGGCAAACAAACACACTCCAGTTTGGAATGGGCACAGTGCTTGAGTGACAGACAGGTGCTAAGGAGAGCGGGTGAACTGCAAGGCTTTGGTTTTTAATTGCTTTAGATACAGTCAGGGCCTGGGATTACAAAAGGATGTTGGAGCCTCACTCCTGTTTTCAGTCCTTCTCATGTAGACTGCTACCTAACTCAACCTCCATTCAAACAAACACAGAATATTTATTTTTTTTACTTTCTTTGTTAATGCTCATGTGAGGATATTTTCCCACTGTTTTTTAGAGACAGTGGGAGGGAGGGAAGGAAGGAGGAAGGGAGAGAGAGAGAGAGAGAGAGAGAGAGAGAGAGAGAGAGAGAGAACATCCATGTGAGATAGACACATCAATTGGTTTCCTCTCACACATGCCCTGATGGGGGCCAGAAATCAAACCTGCCACCCAGGTATGTGCCCTTGACTGGGAATCGAACCCACGACCCTTCAGTACATAGGCCGACACTCTAACCACTGAACAACAACAGCCAGGGCTAAATATTTTGTTAAATACCCAATTGAAGGGAAACCAAATTAACAGTCAACCTTGGCTGCCCCGTGTCTTGTCATCTTAGTCAGAGAGAGGAAGATCTTTGGGAGAGAGTTAGGTTTAATGTTTAATATTCACTTAGTACTTATAGAGTACCTACTGTATGTCAGGCACTGTTGCAGGCATACATCTGTGAACACACAAAAATATTTGTGCTTGGGAACCATGCTAGTTTTGTGGAAGGAGGTATAAGATACATTTAAAATATGTTAAATTATAAAGTATGTTAAAAAGAAGAAGTTCAAAATAGAATAGAGTAAGGAAAATGGGGTGCTGTGTGGCAGGTGGGGGTACATGTACAAGTTTGCATTTTTACACAGGCCAATCAGGATAGAACTTATTGGAAAGGTGACTTCAGGAACGAGGTAAAAAAGTGAGGCTTGCCTACATGAGGGAAGAGTTTTCCCAGAGGCAGAGGAAATAGGGCCAGGGCTGTGGCCCTATGGTAAAACTGTGCCAGCGCTTTATAAGAATAGCAAAGGGTAAATGAAAAAAGCAGGAGATGGAGTCAGAGAGGTAGGGCAGGGGATATTGGGTAACCAGATATGTAGAGCCATGTAGAGCAACACAGGATTCTTATTTTACTTTGAGTAAAATAGGGAGGGAATAGAGGTTGAATGATATGATCTGGTTGATTTATATTTTAAAAATAAAATTCTACCAGCCATGTCAAATTATAGGCTAGAGAGGAAATGGAATAGCAAGGAGATCAGTTAAGAGTTCTTTGCACCATCCTGGAGAGAGATGTTAGTGGCTGGAAAGCAATTTTTAGCAATTGAGGTGGTGAAAATTTATCCAATTATGAATTTAATCCCAAAAGTAGAGATGATAAAAATTCCTCAGCAGATTGGACATCTATATGAAAAAAGAAAGGTAGGGAGGGAGATATGGATGGAGGAAGAAAAAGAGAATTCAAGGCTGCATTTAAGGTTTGTAGTCTGTACCACTGAAAAAAAAAAAAAGGAGTTACCTTGGACTATGAGAAAGACTTCAGGTAAACAAGTTTAAAGAGAATAGTTCCACTTGGCACCTGTTTATTAGAACTGTCAAGACAGTCAAGGGAAGATGCTGAGAAGATAGTTAAAAGTCTCAAACTTAACATGTTCAGTACCAAAAGTTTGGATACATCATCTGTCATACCCGACCCAAAGCATTTCTTCTGTTTCTCAGGATATAGAAATTCTACTCAAGACACAAACCTCCCTGGACTCCCTCACTCTGTCACATTCCATACCTAATTATCAACAAAGATGAGCAGTTCTACCTTGAAATGTATTCAGAATCTAATCATTTCTCATTCTTCTCAAAGTCAATAACTCAGTCTAAACCACCATCATTTTTGTCTATTATAAATTAATATTTGTCTAAAACCAAGATGAAGTTAACTCCTGGGCTAAATGTGAAACTTAATCTCAAAAATTATTTTATTCTTATTATTTAAAAATGTAGTAGTCAAATTTATAGCGTTAGATATTATACTACCAGAATTATAATTTCCTGGCTCTCACAGTCACTACAGTGCACATTTGCAATACCAAAGGGATTTCACTTCTCACTAAGGGTGGTATTTGAGGGCAAGCTCTTCCATTTTAAGGCACTGCTGATACTGGTGTCATCACTGAGACTTTCCATCTTTTCTAGTAGTAGTCACAGAGTTAAAGACTTTTTATCTCTTCACCTCCTGGGTTTAAAGTTTTGGTTGAGGGTGGTGATATATTCATTGAACCAATCCCACAAACTCTGGGCATTGCCTGAGAAACATGCTCTTCTGATCATTTTTAGAAGCCCTTGAAAGGTTGTTACCTTTGCTACTATCTGATATTTCTTATAAGTTTGCATGTGTTTACTTTTAACACAATCCCCTTTTTAAATCTGTCCTTAGACCTTGGATCTAGAAATATGGCAACAGAACAATGCAACTCTCTTTCAAGACAGAAAAATTAGCTCTGGGCTTTCCATATATACCTCAGTGTTTATTGCATGAACACCAACAGCAGCACCTTCTCTTTAGTCAAATGCTGGGAGAACGATATAAGAAATACTTGCACATTCAATGTACTTCACGTTGATAATTTCTTCAGTATGTTCTCAAAGTAAAATACTTTCTCTTCAAGCAACTCTTTGATAGTGAATCCTGTCCTGTTGATATTTTGCCTGCCAAATGAAAGAACATGCCCCTTTCTTTTGAGTAGTTTTTTGTTGTTAATCCTCGCCCGAGGATATTTTTTGCATGATTTTTCTAGAGAATGGAAGGGAAGGAGAAGAGAGAGAGAGAGAGAGAGAGAGAGAGAGAAACATCAATGTGAGAGAGACTCATCAATTGGTTGTCTCCTGTATGTGTCCCAACTGGGGCCAGGGATCCAACCTGCAAGCCAGGTCTGTATCCTTGACCAGTAACCCCCAACCCTTTGGTACTCAGTTCAACACTCTAACCATTGAGCATGACAAGCTAGGGCTTGAGTAGCCTTTTTAACATGATTCATATTCTATCCTTTTTGAACACCTTGTATAAGTCCTCGATAAGGTAGTTCAAAAAATTCTTGTAGGTCATGAAACTTGTCTTTTGTTCAAGAATGTTGATAGAGATCAATTTAGGTATTTCTTATATTTTCCATTTCTCTGCTTAACTTTTATACATGTGGAATATATATACATATATATATATAACCCTAATATGCAAATAGACCAAACAGGGCAGAACAGGGGAACAACCGGTTGCTATGATGTGAGCTGACCACCAGGGGACATGTGTGGAACATGGCATTCATCTGCAGCAGGCAGCAGAGCAAGGAACATGGCAGGCATCAGCTGTGGTGGGATGGTGGAGCATGTGAGCAGGGGCGCCAGACCAAGGCAGGGCACCAGTCACTGTCATTGGGGTGAGCCTCTGTTGGTTACTGAAAATTCTTTGCTTCTGCTTGCCATGGTCCCACCCAGTGCTTACATCTGCTACCAGCACCAACCCGCTTGCACCCGCTGCTAACACCAGAGCTGCCGCTAGCACCCACTGCCAGAGCCAGCCCCACTTGCACCTGCACTGGCACCGGAACCACCACTCACACACACTGCCGGTGCCCTGATCGCTGGGCACCATCAGGAGGCACGAGCGGCTCCAATTGCCCATGAGAGGTTCTCCACCTCCCCCTGCTTCTGAGGGGTGATTAGGGCAGCAGCTGCCACTTGCACCTGCTGATGGTACCAGCCCAAATCACTCTGCACCATCAGCAGTTGTGAGTGGGACCAGTGCCATCAGCATGTGGGAGCAGCAGTGGGGGGAATGGGGCTGCTGGCAGACAGGGAACTGAGGGGGCGGGGTTGGGGAGAAGAGGCGTGGCAGGAGGGACATGGAGGATGGGCCTAGACCCACCCCTGTGCTCACTGCAGCCTCGCATCCCACAGTTCCTTTCAAAGTGCACCAATTTGTACACTGGGCCCCTCGTAGAGTTATAATTGTTTAAATGTCCTTGTCTGCTTATTTTAACATCTGTGCCACCAGGTTGTTTTTTTATTAATTATTCTTTTCACTATGGATCATATTTGCTTAATATTTTATATGTCTGGCAATCTTTGTTTTAATAACAGACATTATCAATTTTAACTTGCTGGATGCTAGGATGAAGTTTAGTTACCCAGAGATAGTTTGATCTTATTGGGCCTTGCTTTTATGATTTGCTAGGCAGATCCCAAATGGTACTCCATCTAGGGCTAACTATTCCCCACTTCTGAGGAAAAACTTTCTGAGTATTCAGCACAATCCCCCATAAACTATGAATTTTTCCAGTTTGGTGTGTGGCAATAAACAACATTCCTGGAACTGTGTTAGTACCAAGCACTGTTTTCTAATTCTTTGGGGTTATTGTAGCTTTCTCACACACATGCTGACTATTCAGAGAGAAGCTTCTGCAGGTCTTCAGGTTTCTCCCTCTGCGTAGTGATCTCCTTTTTGTAACCTTGTCATGCAAACTCCAGCCACTTTGGTCTCCCTAGTTCCATCTCCTTAATTTAGGGAATGTACCAAACTCTGCCTGGATTCTCCCTCTTATTTCTTAACATTCATCTTTATTAATTTTTTTCTTAATGGACTCTTAAGGTTTTTATAACAGAGATAGATTTCTTATTATACTCACAGCATGACCAATAGTCATAGTAACAAAGCAGCATCATTCCTGATGATAACCTCATATGAAAAATTGTTCTTATGAATGGCAAGCTCACCCTACAGTTGAGGGACACAGAAAAATAAATTTTCTGTGCTTGTGAACAGGAAAAAGAAGCAGCTGCCCCCTCTTCCATTTCTGAGAGAGGTTCCTTAGACTTGTCTTGCTCTAATCTTTTGTAACATAAATAAATCTCTGGGTGGGAGAAGAAGGGGATTCCAAGAGTCTCCAGATTTTCAACTCAGAGATGTTTCCAAATTCCAGGTTTTACCCTCCCTTGAAATGTAAACACATACCTGAGGGATTAGGTAAATCTCTCCGGATTTCTCACTATCTATTCAGATGGAAATTAATTTCTAAGACAGGTCTTTTTGTCAGATTCCAAGTTTCAGTAAAATTTTCTCAGAAAGCCCTACTGTGCAGAAACATAAAAACATGTTCTCTGTAATCCCACATCCTCCCCATGCACATCACCTGGAAATTCTCTCAAAATAGTTATCTCGAACAACTGTTACTTTCCCATCTCTCAGGAATCACTTTCCTTTGTTGCCTAATGTCTAGTGTTTTGAAAACCAATGTTTTGTTCCAGATGAGAAAGTAAATCTAATTCCTGTTATTCCATCTTGGAGGAAGCAAAAGTCTCACACTGCTTCATGTTTCCTTGCCTTTGCCCTTGTTTTTCTCTGTTTGGCATATGCTTTACCATCACACACACAGGCACACACAAACTTCCTCTCCTTATCCCTTCCCCAAAATTCACATCTTTCTTTCAAATCTCAATTGACAGTCTTAACCCAGATGTAAGATTTTCTTGACTCTCTCATGCACATTTGGGTATCTATAGTGGACATGGCATCTGTCCTCACTTCTAATTTAACCTTCATTTAATTAAGGTTTTCACCCTTCTCCATGCAGCTATGTGCTTTGAGAGAGGCAAACCTCATGCCTGCTCCAGATTCTAAGGGTAATCTCATTCTTCTTGGCAGTGATTTAAACAGGACAGGAATATAACCCAGGTCTGGCTAATGATATGATAGAAGTTGGCTAGTGTACTTCAGGGAAAAGTTTCTTCACTTCTAAATGAGATACAGAAAGAAATGTTTTTGTTCTTCTTCTCTACATTTTTTGTTTGAATATTGTACTTTCTTATTAACAGTTTGAGAGTGAAGCCAGCACTGTTAGAGCAGAAAGATGTAAAAAATTGGGCAGAATTACTCAATACTCAGAACTTCTCAATACTCAGTTAAATTTTCAAATTATTAAAGATAAGTTGAGTTGGGTTTCTATTTCTTTCACCAAAAATATTATCACCAATGAACTGCCTTTGCTCATAAGTACTCATATCATTTTGTATGATTTGCCTCCTTTTCAGCTGTGGTTGGCTGCACATTTGCTTTCCTTCTAAACTCTAAGCCTCTTTGAGAGTTAACAGGGCACAGTGCATCATAACCTTAGACAGAGTAAATGCAGAAGGTACATGAAATGAATGACTGTTCCCAATCTCCCCAAAAGGTTGTGAGATTTCTATCAATACTATTTTTAAAAAAATCTTTTTATTTTATTTTATTGATTTTTTTTTTTTTTTTTTTTTTTTTTTTTTTTTTTTTTTTTTTTTTTTTTTTTTTTTACAAAGAGGAAGAGAGAGGGATAGAGAGGTAGAAACATCGATGAGAGAGAATCATTGATCAGCTGCCTCCTGCACACCCACCACCGGGGATGTGCCTGCAACCAAGGTACATGCCCTTGACCGGAATCGAACCTGGGACCTTTCAGTCTGCAGGCTGACACTCTATTCACTGAGCCAAACCGGTTTCGGCTATCAATACTATTTATAATAGCTAATATGTATTAAAAACTTAACTATATGCCAGCCACATATGCACTGAGTGGCCAGATTATTATGACCACCCCATCAGTATTTCATTGAGCCACCTTTTACCTTCAATACTGCGGTGATTCTTCTTGGCATTGACTCCACAAAATATTGAAAGGTGATGCGAGGAATCTGACACCATGCCTGATGAATAGCACTGTCCAGTTCTGTGAGAGTTGATGGTTGTGGAACCAGCTGCCTGATGGCTCTTTTAACTTCATCCCACAAATGCTCAATTGGATTGAGAACTGGTGATTGTGGAGGCCACCTAAGCAAGGTAAGGTCTTCCTCATGTTCTTGAAATCACTCTTGCACAATACAAGCATGGTGGCATGGCATATTGTCTTGTTGAAAGAAGTCATCTTCATTGGGATACACCATCAACATAGGATGAACTTGATCAGCAATGATACGTAGGTATGTTGTGCTATTCAGACTTTGTTCCACATGAATAAAAGGGCCCAAATCATGCCAGGAAAACATGCCCCAAACCATAACACTGCCCCACCAGCTTGAAGGGTTGTACTCAGGCATGTGGGGTGCATGCTTTCATGCTGTTTCTGCCAAATTCTCACTCTGCCATGTGCATGATGCAACTGGAAACGTGATTCATCGGACCACATAGCTTTCTTTCCAATGCTCAACTGTCCAATCCTGTGTTCCTGTACGAATTGGAGACATTTTATCTTGGTAACTGCAGGCAGCAAATGTGTTCAAACAGTCCTTCTGCTTCCATATCCCATAAGATGCAGTATATGGCTAATTTGCCTACAAATGTCAGGTGGTCATAATAATTTGTCCACTCAGTGTATATCTCCTGTACTCTTTCCAAGAATCCTGTGGAATAGGTACTATAATGGTATTATATTTATTTTGCAGTAGGAAAACTGAATACTTAGAAAGTTTAGTAACTTATCCAATCTTATTCAGCTGGGAAGTGGTTGAACCTGTTGGGAGCTCAGCTGAACTGTCAGGTGTCGAAGTAGCTATAATAAATAAACAATAAGCCAAAATGAAAATAACAACAAAGCCTTTTATCACTTATATGATAGTAAAAGCAATAGGTAAAAGAAAAGAAAAAGCACCAACTGACCCCTGTTCATTATCCCCCATGGCACGGCACACTGGTAAAAGTCAGGTGAACTGGTACAGATGTGGGCATCATCTCAATGTTGGGGACCCCAAGCAACAGAGTCTTGCAGTTTCATGGACACTAGGGCCTGGGAGGAGGTGCAAAGAGTTAGGAGTATGAAAATACTGAGTACTGAGCCACAGTAGGGAAAAGTATCTTCATAATTCCCCCTCCCCTTGAGTCCCATAAGATGCCTCCAATTAAAGAGAACTAGGTATGAAGATGCCTGAGCCAGGAACACAAATCTTCAAAAAGCATGACCAGCCAAAGGGGCCTGCAACTCCCTTCAGAGTCTGAGCTGCACTGGCTGTGCACTGAGCCAGGTGTGAGGAAGGCAGCTCTCCCCCATGGTGTCTGTCAAGTAGAGCCTGTGTAATTGCTTATGGTTGGACCAAAAGAAAAAATCACACATGGGATTATTGACCAGAAGCCAGACTCGTTAGAACCCAAGTCCCTTAACCACTAGAGCTTGTCAGAGAGAGAGAGAGAGAGAGAGAGAGAGAGAGAGAGAGAGAGAGAGAGAGAGAGAGAGAGAGAGAGAGAGAGAGAGAGAGAGAGAGAGAGAGAGAGAGAGAGAGAGAGAGAGAAAGAGAGAGAGAGAGAGCTTAATTTATTAATTTCTATCTGCCCTGAAAAAAGTCTAGCACTGGACTTTGGTACATAGTACACATAATTAAAGAGAATTGAATTTAATTGCAGAGAGTAGAGAAGATAGTTGCTGAAATTCAACCACTAGCCAAAAATCCTGCTATAGTTTAACTATATTTCTTCCAGAAGAAATAAATTGATACTTCAGAAGCATAACTCATTAATTCCCAGTAGATGTATTCAGAATCCTGCTAATGAGATCTCCTCAATAAATTCTAAAAATGTTTCAAGTAGTTCGTATCATGCTCAACTACTTCATTTATTACTTTTCTACCTTGTCACTGAACTCATAAGTATTTCATCAATTATCATAAAATTCCAGATAATTTTCCTCTTTCAAGCAAACCAAGATGTCTAGACACTCAATAAATATTAATTAGTGAAGATGATGAAGGTTAACTTGATGTTTCTTTTCCCTAATTGCTTTTGAAGACCTTTACATCATTTGGCATTTGATTTGAAAGTTTTGGAAGAGCCCATTTCAAATCTATACATTGTTGATTAATATTGTCACGCATTGCCATCTTTCTTTGTCCAAAAGGCATTGCAGTCATTAATTCCATATTCAGAGTGACGGGAAGAGATCCAATGTACTCTGAGCATCCTAATGCATTAAATGCTTTCTGGACTGCTGAAATCAGGACATGCCAGAACAGCATTCTGTTCTGGGGTCACTCCACTTCCTCTCCCTCCTTCAGTAAAGCAGGGTTATGAAAAATCAGCTTACAATGTCAAAGTGAGATGTTTCTTTTATAGCTACAGAAAACAACATGAAACCCTATCCCTCCGTGTCTGGTTTCTCATTCTCCATATGTTAACACAACACCCCTAAAGAGAGAAACCCTGGGAAAGTGTCAAACGGGAACACAAAGTTAATTTATACATATACTAGAGGCGTGATGCATGAAGATTTGTGCAAGACTAGGCCTTCCTTCCCATAGCTGCTGGCATCGACTTCCCTCTGGCACACAGGACCTGAACCTTTGCGCTAGTTGCCTCCTTCCACCTTCACTCCAGCTGGAGCCACCTTCTGCCTTTGCTCTGGCCCTGCCACCCTCCTGTAGCTCCCTTCACTCCCCGCCCCCCCCCCCCCCCATAGCAGACATCCCACCCCACCCCAGCCTCTCTGCACCTGCACACATGCTGCCCAAAAGCCCAGAGCAACTGGGGTGGGGAGGAATACCTGCATCCCAACCTGGCTGCTGCCATCTTTGTCACATCAATTTGCACATCCCCTCCTTATTGGCTGTGGGCACATCATCTTTGTCACAGAGTGATAGTCAATTTGCATATTCCATTTTTACTAGATAGAATATATTTTTAAGTAACCTGTCCTTTATAGAAGTTAAATGCTCTCTGGGATTTGTTAACTTTCCTGAACTTTCCCCTTGACTAGAAATAAGCCTCTCTGGCTCTTTTCTACCTCCATTCCCTCTCACTGTGAGTCAGGCCACATCCTTAACCCCCCCTTAACCCCTCTTCCACCACACACACACACACACACCATGGTCTTCAGGTCTTTAAGTAGTCAGACTCTCCAATGTGTGGAAATAACATATTTTTAAAGTTGTTTTAACCTATCAGATAACCAGAGTAAAGGTGCTACAATTATTGAACAGCCTTTCTCTCTCGTATAGTGTGCTCACTCTATGCTGTCCAAATGTCAGAAAATAACTCAATCAATACCCTAGCCCTGGGTTTCTAGCTCCATTTGAGTTTTTAAAGTTTCAGGCTCAATTTTCTTAACAGATACTTACAATGAGGTTTTACAAAGCAAGTTTCCATTTTCTCCTCCAATCAGGCTTCTGTTAACTACAACTTTTCTCCCTTATCTTCCCCTTTGTCTATCATGGAACAGACCCTTCTCCCCAAATAGTTTGTCTTTTAAGGTGCTATGGATTGTAGCTTTTCTATATTATTATCACATAAACAAGATAAAAGTAGGGAACAGATGATTTAGAGTAGCTAAAGCAGCCACTGGCATTTCCGTTTTTAATTCATTCAGAAGGAGCACACACTGGGGCACCATAGTTGGGGTCCCTCTTTTAAGCCACGAAAGAAGGGGAGATGGAAAGTTCAAGGGAATAGTGTCTTTAGGTACATAAAGCAGACCATGTTATAATTTCTTCAAAGATGGGGGTCTATGATTTTCTTTTCATTAAATTAGTTGACTAAAGCAAATCACAAATTTCTAAGGGATTCAGATAACTATATAAGATTAGCACTGGAAGTATATATTAAGTTTAAACAGAAAAACTTCTGATCTTATATAACTAACTCCTTTAATATACAAAATAGATCAAAACTATCTTCCTCTGCCTTTCTCTCTCTGGGTAGAAGACTGCAGATAGTAGAGCTACTTTAGATGATAAAGGATATCCCATTATATTTCCAAAAATTAATTTTAAAAAATGAGTCAAAGTGCTTTAGTTCTAATTTACAACCACCTTGGATCTGTTGCCATAGATGACCAGTCTTTCTGAGCCATAGTTTCTAGTTTGCAAAATTAGGATAGGGCACCTTATTCACAGGCTACTGTGCCTAGCCCTTTGTAAACTCTAAAAAGCTGCATAAATACAATGGAACATTAATAGGAATATCCAAGCACATTTCCAACACATCATCACATAAAAAAAAAAAATTGGGAACTATGGGTTTGTGAGCCATCATCAAAGCTCCTAACATAGAAAGGAAGATATTTTCTGCATATAAGGCATGTGTGTTTTATCCTGAAAAGATAGTAAGAATTCCCTAAAAAGAACTGAAACTCACCCTCATCATCAGATATAAGTCCTGGTACACTTCCCTATACACTAAGCAAAAGCAATTTTGACCAGAAACACAACAAAATAGATGATTTTGATATATACAACCATTACCCTAATATCTAACATTTATGAAATGCTCGCTATGTGCCAGGCACTGTTCTAAGCACTTTACTAGCTTTATCTAATTTAATCCTTCCTGTGATGTAGGTGCTATTATTATTATTTTACAGATGAGATATATAAAAGCTAAATAACATGCCAGCGGTAATATAGCGGTACAGAGGTAATAGATACTTGAACTCACACTCTTAGCCACTTTTTCACTCTCCCTTCTTTCAAGATCTAAATAATTTTTTTTAAGATATATTTTATTGATTTTTCACAGAGAGGTAGGGAGAGAGATAGAGAGCCAGAAACGTTGATGAGAGAGAAACATTGACCAGCTGCCTCTTGCACACCCCCCCCACAGGGGATGTGCCGGCAACCAACATACATGCCCCCGACCGGAATCGAACCCAGGACCTTCCAGTCCTCAGACCGACGCTCTACCACTGAGCCAAACCAGTTTTGGCTCAAGATCTAGATCACATGTGTCAAACACAAGGCCCGCGGGCCAAATCCAGCCCGCCAGGCCTTGCAATGTGGCCCGCACCGCGCTGTCATCACTGCACTCCGCTGTCAGTTTATGACATTGTCAGTTTATGACTGTTCAGTAAACCATTCGGCCCGCGATTTAGGCTGGATTTTAGATTTTGGCCCCTTCTCTGATTGAGTTCGACACCCCTAATCTAGATAATTAATCCTTCCAGAAAAGTGTAGAAAACTCAAAATCCTCCTAGAATTCCTATCAAATCTTGGGAGGGGACAGGGCATTGGAGCAAAGAGCACTTCTCTATCAAGGTTCCCATTGGCTCTCATCTCCTGCTAATGATTTCCCCGTTTGGGACTACATCAGCCCAGAGTGAACCCAGGATGTTTGTAATTCCCATGCAAAGACTTTTTGAAGATTTCTGGAGATACAGTTTACAGCCCAGTAGTGGAAACAAGTTGAAATTTAATTTTTTTCTTAATTAAACTTATTGGGGTGACATTGATTAATAAAAGTATATAGGTTTCAAGTATACAATTCTATATTACATCATCTGTCTATTGCATTGTGTGCCTACTACCCAGTCAAATCTTCTCCCATCACCATATATTCGACCTCCTTTAACTTTTACTACCCCCCAACTTTCTTCCCTCTGGTAACAGCCATAGTTGTCTTTGAGTTTTTGTTTGTTTTTCCTATTGTTCATTTGTTGTTTTCAGTTTTATATTCCATATATGAATGAAATCATATGGTTTTTGACTTTTTCTGTCTGACTTATTTTGCTTAGTATGATATTCTCAGGATCCATCCATGCTGTCACAAATGGCAGTATTTCATATTTTCTAATGGCTGAGTAGAATTCTATTATCCTATATAATAAAAGCCTAATATGTAAATTGAGTGAACGGTGGAACAACCAGTGCTATGACACTAGCTGACCATCAGGGGGCAGACGCTCAACACAGGAGCTGCCTCCAGGAGGCCAGTGCACTCCCATGGGGGAAGCACTGCTCAGACAGAAGTCGGGCTTATAGCTTGCGAGCAGGAGCCTCTCTCACCTCTGCTGCAGGCAGGCAGTAAGAAGCAAGGGGTCCTAGACTGCCAGAGTCCCAGGCTGAGAGAAGGTGCAGGTCTGGCTAAGAGACACCACCTGCCCCAGTAATCTCATGCAACAGGCCTTAGTGTGTGTGTGTGTGTGTGTGTATATATAAATATATAAATATAAATATAAATATAAATATAAATATAAATATAAATATAAATATAAATATAAATATAAATATAAATATAAATATAAATATAAATATAAATATAAATATAAATATAAATATAAATATAAATATAAATATAAATATAAATATAAATATAAATATAAATATAAATATAAATATAAATATAAATATAAATATAAATATATACACACACAGTGGTGCCTCGCATAAAGAACGCCTCGCACAGCGAACGCTGCACACAACCAACTTCATTTCATGATTCATACAACGAACTTCGTTTCACACAACGAAGTCGCCCGAGCTTCCACGACCGCTTTGCCCG
The DNA here is from genome assembly GCF_964339955.1 of Pipistrellus hanaki. Lineage (NCBI taxonomy): Eukaryota > Metazoa > Chordata > Mammalia > Chiroptera > Vespertilionidae > Pipistrellus > Pipistrellus hanaki. The sequence continues at coordinate 166,950,403 of NC_140503.1, read as the reverse complement.
AGCTTCCACGACTGCTTCGCCCGAGCTTCCACGATCGCTGCCGATGTATTGCATCCTTCTGCGCAGGCACTGCAGGCAGTCGTTAGTCACTGCGCTTAACTTAAGCACGTATCGCGGCAATCGTTCTTCATTATGAATTAAATCACGCACGTATCACGGCAGTCGTCCTTTTAAGTTAAACTCAATATTTTTTTTATATCATGGCTTCTAAAAAAAGCAGGAAGGTGATTTCTGTTGAAATGAAACAGGAAATAATTAGAAGGAGTGAATGTGGGGTAAAACAGTGTGACCTCGTCAAAGAGTTTGGCCTCAGCAAGACCACCATTTTCACCATTTTGACAAATAAGGATGCAATCAAATCAGCCAAAGTAGCCAAAGGAGTTATCAAAACTATTTCATGAAAAACATAGGTCTTCAATCCACGAGGAAATGGAGAGGCTATTAGCGATTTGGATTAAGGACAGGCAGGTGAAAGGTGACGTAACAACCCAAGATATTATCTGTCACAAAGCCAAGAGAATTTATGACGATCTAAAGAAAAATGTCCCTGGAAGTAGCAGCAATCAAGATAATGAAGAAGAATTCAAAGCCAGCAGGGGGTGGTTTTTTAGATTTAAGAAAAGGTGTGGAATCCACAGCGTTACTATGCAATGGTGAGGCTGGCAGTGCTGACAAGAAAGAAGCAGAAAAGTTCTCTATTAACTTTCAAAAATGTATTAAGGATGAAGGATACTGCCCACAACAAGTGTTCAATGCCGATGAAACGGGTCTTTTCTGGAAAAGAATGCCGAGCAGAACCTTCATTACAAAAGAGGAGAAGAAATTGCCAGGACACAAAGCCATGAAGGACAGACTTACCCTTATGTTTTCGTCTAATGCCAGCGGAGACCTCAAGATCAAACCTCTATTGGTTTATCACTCTGAAAATCCAAGAATTTTCAAGAAAAATAACGTTATTAAGTCCAAACTGCCCGTCCATTGGAAGTCCAATCAAAAAGCCTGGGTGACCCAAGTTATCTTCAACGAATGGATTCTGGAAACCTTTGCTCCTGCCGTGAAGAAATTCTTGCTGGAAAAAGAACTGCCGCTCAAAGCCCTTCTGATACTTGACAATGCCCCTTCTCACCCAAAAGACCTAGAGGAAATATTGCAGGAAAATTATCCTTTTATCAAGGTGCGGTATTTGCCACCAAACACCACATCCATTCTTCAGCCAATGGATCAGCAAGTTATTGCGAACTTTAAAAAACTCTACACTAGAGCCCTCTTTAATAAGGTGTTTGAAGAATGCGAGTTTGGTGGAGACAATATGACTGTCCGAAAGTTTTGGAAGGAGAAATTTGATGTCCTTATGGCAATACGACTTATACAGAAGGCCTGGGAAGAAGTGTCACAAAGGACCCTCATTTCTGCTTGGAAGATGCTTGTGCCTTCGTGGACCCAGGAAGAAGCAGTAGTTGATGACACAGAAGTGGTGAAGGACATCATCACAGTGGCCCAAAGGTTGGAATTAGAGGTAGAGGAAGAGGATGTAGAGGAGCTTATTGAGGAACACGAAGAAGAGCTGACAACTGAAGAGCTCCAAGCACTTCTGGTCCAGCAACAGGACAATGCTCAAAGGGAAGCGTCATCTGATAACGAGGAGCAACAATCAAACAATCAACCAATCCCAACTGCTGACATCAAGAACATCCTGGTCAAATGGAAAGCAGTTCAGGAGTTTACCAATGCCCACTATTCGGATTCAGCTGAAGCAAACAGGATCAACGATCTTTACTCCGATACTCTTGTCCGTTATTTCCAGCAGATGTTGGAGAAAAGAGAAAAACAAACGACTTTGGACAGGTTTTTCATGAAACCATCGGCCAAAAAGCAGAAAATGGATGAAGATGTGCAAGATTCGGTAGACTCTACTTGGTCTGTCTTAAAATTAAAAAAATGTGTGTTTTTTTTTAAAAAAAAATATGTTTTTAGATGTATCTAAATAAAAATAATAACAAAAAATGTATCTTTTTATGTCATCTTAGCATATTTTATGCTACAGAACGAATTATTTTTTTTAACATGTATTGTTATGGGAAAACGCGTTTCACATAACGAACTTTTCGCATAACAAACTTGCTCCTGGAACGAATTAAGTTCGTTGTGTGAGGCACCACTGTATGTGTGTGTATATATATATATATATATATATATATATATATATATATATATATCACATCTGCTTTATCTAATTATATAGTGAAGAACACTTTAGTTGTTTCCATGTCTTGGCCACTGCAAATAATGCTGCAATGAACATAGAGCTGGAAATATCTTTGAGAATAAATGTTTTTAAACTTTGGGGGTAGTAGCCCAAAAAGGGGTTGGTGGGTCATATTGTAACTCTATTCTTAATTTTTAAAAAGAAATTAGCTCATATCAATTCTTCTTTATTTATATATTTTTATTGATTTCAGAGAAGAAGGGAGAGCGATAAATTGAAACATCAATGAGAGAGAATCATTGATCAGCTGCTTCCCGCATCCCCACACTGGGTATTGAGCCTGCAACCCAGGAATTGAACCATGACCTCCTGATTCATAGGTCAAAGCTCAACCACTGAGCAACACCGGCCGGGCTTTATTCTTAAATTTTTTAGGAATCTCCATACTGTTTTTCATAATGGTTCTACCCATTTACATTCCTACTAGCAGGAATGTTTCTTTTTTCTTCACAATCTCTCCAAGACTTATTACTTGTCTTGCTGATAATAGTTATTTTAACAGGTATGAAGTGCTATCTCATGGTAGTTTTGATTTGCATTTCTCTAATAGCTAGTGAAGTTGAAATTTAATTTTAAACAATTCTGTTTCCATGAGAATCCAGACAATTTCTACAACTTGGGGTCTAGCCTCCTGCCTCATTGCACAGCCTTCCTCTATCTTTTCCCACCCCATCTCCTGTCTCAAGTCTCTTTACTCCCATCCTCAAATTCCTGTCCTATTATGCTGTCTCTTGTTTCTTTAGTTCCTGACAACCCATACTCTCAGGATCTCATGTGTCACCCAGTGAGTTAATAAGATAGTTTCCTAATCAAAGGCAGTTCCCTCCCTATGAGAAATTACAAAGAGAACATTTTTATCTTGACATATATTCATTTTAATAAACATTTATTCTGAGAGGTAAAAAGAGGGGATGGTAATACATAAAACCAGAGTGATTTTTGATATCATGAACTCTCATACTGCTAAATCCCTAAAGAATAATTAGTAGACGAAATCAGAAACTCAAAGTCACTGTAATTATGATGATCTCATTTGCATAACTCATCTTAATCCATTATAAATTCATTACAGCAGAGGAGTACTCTCACACCAAAACATTAAAATATTCTGCTATTAGGAGAGAAAACAACCTGGTGACATGCCAATATGCCATATTTTTTATAAACTATCTTCTTCATCCAAATATTCTGGCAGCTTCTCTGGCCCATGAGATATCCAACTAGAAGCTAATTCACTCCAGTTGTCAAAACAGTTGCCTTTATCAGCAGGATTCCTGGGTTGTAGACATTTGCTTTATGCTTTCTAACACAATCAATTATTTCCTCCTACTGCACTCCCACTTAGTTAATGAGTTCACAAAATTGTAATTTAATCACAAACATATTGGTAAACTAACTCTATCTCTTTTACTTGCCCACAACTACCACTTTTCATCCATTCTTTTATTCATTGACTCACCAAATATTTATGAAGATCTTTCTATGGTCAAAGCCTCAGAGATACAAGTAGGAAAAACCATGGTGCCTGTCTTTAAGGATCACCCAGTGTAGTATGGGAATCATGCTTTACAAATATGTTTAGCCAAGAATTACAAATGTTATTATTCATTCATTGAACCCATGTTTTGAGGCTCACCAACTGTTCTAGGCATCTATCTTATATTAGTTCATATAATCTCACTTTGAGGGGAACATCATTAGCCTCATTTTACAGACAATATAACTGGTAATCAGAAAGGTCAAGTAATTAGCCCACAGTAACTGGTAAATAGCGGTAAGGGGCAAAGCACAGATCTGAAACCAGGTATGTGTGACTCCAAGTACTTTGGAAATAAGGAGGAGGAGGTTACTAACTCTAGGCAAACAGTAAAGGCTTTTTAGGGCAGCAAATATTTAAACTGATCTATAAGGAGTTCACCATCTAATAAGGAAAAGGATGGTATTTATGGTGGAAAGAACTGTATAGGCTCAATTATACAGTGGTGCCTCACACAACGAACTTAATTCGTTCCAGGAGCAAGTTTGTTATGCGAAAAGTTCGTTATGTGAAACGCGTTTTCCCATAACAATACATGTTAAAAAAAATAATTCGTTCTGTAGCATAAAATATGCTAAGATGACATAAAAAAGATACATTTTTTGTTATTATTTTTATTTAGATACATCTAAAAACATATTTTTTTAAAAAAAAACACACATTTTTTTAATTTTAAGACAGACTAAGTAGAGTCTACCGAATCTTGCACATCTTCATCCATTTTCTGCTTTTTGGCCGATGGTTTCATGAAAAACCTGTCCAAAGTCGTTTGTTTTTCTCTTTTCTCCAACATCTGCCGGAAATAACGGACAAGAGTATCGGAGTAAAGATCGTTGATCCTGTTTGCTTCAACTGAATCCGGATACAGTGTATTGAGTTTAACTTAAAAGGACGACTGCCGTGATACGTGCGTGATTTAATTCATAATGAAGAACGATTGCCGCGATACGTGCTTAAGTTAAGCGCAGTGAATAACGACTGCCTGCAGTGCCTGCGCAGAAGGATGCAATACATCGGCAGCGATCGTGGAAGCTCGGGCGAAGCAGTCGTGGAAGCTCGGGCAAAGCGGTCGTGGAAGCTCGGGCGACTTCGTTGTGTGAAACGAAGTTCGTTGTATGAATCATGAAATGAAGTTTGTTGTGTGCAGCGTTCGCTGTGCGAGGCATTCTTTATGCGAGGCACCACTGTATGTTGTGCTCTGGCCCAGATTCTATCTTACCATTCCACTGAAGTGGAAAAGTAATTAATTAAGACCAGTCGCTCTACCTCAATACTTCCCAGAGTTGACAGGATCCTCTTGAGGGCAAGGGTCATGCCCTACTTATTTGGTGCTCCTCCCAGAGCCCACTGCAATGTCTTAAAGAGACGGGGCTCACTTGTTGTTCGAAAAGTGAGTTAAAGAGTGTACAGTGAGATGAAGGGAAGGGAAGGGGAGGGAAGGAAGGGCAGGGGAGGGAAGGGAAGGAAAGGGAAGGAAAGGGAAGGGAAGGGAAGGAAAGGGAAGGGAAGGGAAGGGAAGGGAAGGGAAGGGAAGGGAAGGGAAGGGAAGGGAAGGGAAGGGAAGGGAAGGGAAGGGAAGGGAAGGGAAGGGAATGGAGGAAAATACAACTACTTTTTATCACAGGGCATCTTATAGTGTTTATTTTCTAAAATGTTCTCAGGGTGTTTTTAGGGTGCTAAGTCAATTTTCGTATCAATCCCCGTTTGAGAGAAATTTGCTGGTATATAATCTTAGCAACATGATTATACCTTTTATGATGATCCAGCAGCCACAAGACTTGACATGTGCTTCAGTCATTTCAGAAATAGTTCTGTGTGTACAGCTTTGGCTAAAATGGTATAGTTAGGTCCACAACATCACCCTTTGTTAATAATCAATTATAGTATTACACTTCTGTAATAATAGTAATGATAGCTTGCAGTGTTTACAAAATTTACTTTCAAGGTAGTTATACCTTTATCATCACCTCACCATAACCCTGTGAAGTCTTTCACAGTTTATGAAGCCATGGTTCAGATAAGTAAGCAATGGGCTCAGGGAGACCAAACTCCAGGTCCAAACTCAAGACTCTCGATTCCTGGTCCAATGATCTATCCATTCGTTCAGTCTCCTTCTTCAGGAAGAAAAAAAAAATCTTAGAGGAAATATATTTCAGTTTTTCACTTTGTCTCCTTCTCTCTCCATTTCTTTTATTTTACACGCACACACTAACTCATTTTTGTCTCACTTTGTAAGAATCTGAATTTGTTCTGAAGTACAACTTGCCTCTACCAGTTTTAACCCTGTTCATCTGCCTTAGGTGATCTCCTTATCACTTTGATAATGGTGGTTAAAGTGAGTCATGAATGAGGTTGAGTGGTGACTCATCCTGGCACTCCACCTGCCATCATGCTCCTATTATTAATTTTTATAATCTATTGGGAGTCTATATTTTCATTCTGACATGAGTTAACTTTTACTATACCTCACAGTCATTCTTCTCATACATCTGCCTGGGTTTTTTGTTTTGGTCCTTTTTTCACATCCCCAAAGAGAAAATCAAAGTTTTGAGAAGTTTCTGGCTTGGACACTACCTAATCTCACCTCAACCACACAACTATGGAATTGAAAGGATATTTTATTGCATGTATAAGCCCTCTCAAAATTAAAAAAAAAAAGTATATGTAAGATTTTTAAACCAGTTGAATAAGTTGGGTTATTTTATTTCTTCCTCATTTATGTTTTTGAAAACCATCTTAGGATCTCTACTATCTTCCAACTATATTGGGGTTGTAGAAAATAAAAAATGCAACTCAAATTAATCACACATTGGAAATGGTTGGGAGGGAGGTTAGGAAGAATAGAAGCAAGAAGGGAACATGTGATGAGTCACCTCATTAAACAGCAGCCGATGACCAGCTTACATTGCTAAATACCTCAAAGGAGTTGAGTAGACACTTCCCAAAGTCAACCTCCAATAGTCTGAAAGTGAACACCCAAATAGTGGTTAAAGCTGATAGGAAAACTACTACAGGCTTGAACACAACATAGTTGGAGGAACCATACAGATCTGACTTACATGTGGCTCAAGGTGACCTTCTTCCCTAGACACAGCTCCTCCATATCATTGCTTTTTCAGTTCCAGCCAAAAGGTGGCCAATTTTTTTTATAACACCTCAAGTCCACTCTCTCCTATTTTCATTCAACAAAGAGTTATAGAGAGTTAATGTGTGCCAAGCATAGACTTAGGCACTGAGTATCAATAAGGTATAATCCTTGCCTTTGGGAGCATTCAGTTCAAAAGGGGAGACAGATATGTAACATCTGTGATTAGGGAGATATTTAAAATATATTAACTCTTCTCATACCAACCAGTTAAAAGGGATGTTGTTCAGTGCACATAAGCATGCTGGCCTCATGATAAATACCACATGATAAGACCGGTGACAGAGATCTCTAGAAGATGCCATGGTAACTCAGAAACACTCAATTAACACTTACCTCAAGCTACTACATGATCATAATTCTGGTCCTGTGATAAGAATTATTTAGACAAATAAAGTGGATAATAATAAAGGTAATGATAAAATTATATATTTAGTATATACCATGTACCAGTTCTGTGTTTAGAACTTTCCAAGAGTTACATTATTTGATTCTCACAGTATTACCTTTTAACAAATGAGGAAACTGGTTCTTAGTGATACCAAGTGAATTACCCAAGATCACACAGGGTTTAAACTGTAACAATCTAACTCCAAAAAGCTTGCACTTATCCCTGAAATTTAACGTGTTGATGCTTCTAAAAAAAAAAAAAAAAAAAAAAAAGGAGGATATTAAATTTAAGGGTACAGAAAGACTAAAAGAGCTATTCGGAAAAAGAAAAGTGTGTTTCTTATCATTTCCATACTGCAAAGGTGAATTAGGAATATTTTAGGTAAAGAGAGATTGGTGTTCTTATTCAAAAGGCCAAACCCAGGTCAACATAAGTAAAGGTAAATACCACGTAAGACAAAGCTAACAGTCACTTGTCTTAAGAACCCTTCAGAATGAAGGACAGGCAAAGAGAGAGAGAGCCATAGGTAAATATTGTTCAAGGTGTCCAGTGAGCAGAAGAGACCCTCATCACACCTCTGAAGAACCTTGCTAAAAAGTTAAAATAAAGCTGTCTTCCGAAACATGCTTCTGGATCACAGAAACAGTCCCCTGGTATGTCTCTTACCAGTTTCATGGAAATAGCCTTTTGCATCTAAACAGCTAATCTGTTCCCTCTGCCTGATCTACACATAGAGTCACATATTTTTCTCCTGTAGGCCTTTACAACCGAGGGTGGGGAAAGAGCTTTAATGTCAGTCCAGGAGAACTATAGGTACACTTGCAGGCAAAATAGCAGAATAGAAAAAAAATAATTTTCCTGAAGAATTTCTGACATATACTTTTCATACTGTTAAGTCTCCAAGTAATAAAATAAGAGTGAGAATGTCACCAATGGAACTTATTTTTCATGGTGCCCTTCTAAGAGTCCTGTGTTTGCAGGATCACAGGTGGAAGGAAATTTATATCTGTGGATTTAACAATAATAAAAAAGTAAGGAGCAAACAGCTTCCCCCACTCTCTTCTGTCCAAATGCAAAAATTTCTATTTGAAAAAGAGTAAGTCCAAAATGACAAGGTTAAGAGTGTCACTGAGGAACAACTTACTGGTTTAAGGGGTGGGGGTGGGGGGGGAGGAGCATTATCCAGAACAGCCAATTCAATATTGAAATACCCCATATCTGGGTTCATTGCTCATTTTTTCCTTTGATAAAAAAACAGAGAAAGAGACAAAATATATGCCAACTTGAGTGATAGCAATGAATGTTTACAAAAATATTTCTTTACTTCATTTAAACCCAGCAGTACTATTATTTATATTTCAAAGATCAGGAAACTATAATGTAATCAGGAGATTAAAAGGTTGAACTATCCAGAAAGACAGATTCAAGACTTACTCAGGTCATCTGACTCTAAGTCTCATTTTCTTTCCACTGTACTTTACCTAGATCTCTGAAGGCCAAAGTTAAAACCTTTTTGCAAGTTAAATTTCTAAGATCGTTTATATTTTAAAAGAGATTTCAAGTATATGCAAGTGATTCCTAGATTTCTCAATGTCATATTACCAGACACAACAGCCACAGAGAGCAGGCAATGTTTTTACCCAGCCAGACCTCTCTTGCCTTGGAAGTCACCCTGGGATGGCTCACCTGGCTAATGAAGCAGAGTTTACCCATTGTGATCCAGGAGGCTTACCTTTCATCTCCATTCAGCAACTTCAATGGCCTAGAAAATGGTTCTCAAATTAGTACTTAGAAGACTTCCCTAGGAGCTCTCAGGAATTCTGGTCCAATCAGTATGGGATATAAGAATCTGGAATTCTTAACAAGCACCTTCAAGTAATTCTGATGCAGGATGTTAGTGGATCTCCCTAAACTGGTAGGGATTGGGTAGAGGTAAGGAGCAGGTGAGAGAAGAAAAAGTGGCAGAGGTAGGCAGAGGGTGGGTATAAAGTGCCCTCTAAGCTCTCCTCGGGGATTTAAACTTTATCCTAACAATACTGAGGAATAATTGAGGTTTTCAAGCAGGGGCATCACATAATATATTTAGACTTAGGAAAGATTTTTAAAGTATATTTTATTGATTTTTTTTTACAGAGAGGAAGGGAGAGGGATAGAGAGTTAGAAACATTGATCAGCTGCCTCTTGCACACCTCCTACTGGGGATGTGCCTGCAATCCAGGTACATGCCCTTGACAGGAATCAAACCTGAGACCTTCCAGTTCACAGGCCAACACTCTATCCACTGAGCCAAACCAGTTAAGGTTTAGGAAAGATCTTGATGGTCTTTAGAGAATAGACTAGAGGGATCAAAGACCAGAGGCAGGGAGAGCAGTTGGAGGCTGTTACAGCAATTCGGGGAGGAGAAGCTGGGAGCTTGGACTACAATAATGGTGGTAGAGATGGAAAGACTTCAAGAAAAAAATTAACATACATAAAGAGGCAACACACAATGAAAGGGTTCAATGAAGTGGGAAGACATCTACCAGCAGAATATCAACTGCTACCCATGTTTCCCCGAAAATAAGACATCCTCTGAAAATAAGACCTAGCGCAACTTTGGGAGAAAAAATTAATATAAGATACTGTCTTATTTTCGGGGAAACAGGGTAGTAAGAGTCTATCAACAAAAAATCACCATAACCCCAGAAATAGTCATCTGGGCCCAGGAGAGCATTTCTCACCCAGAGGATTTCTTAATTGTGTGGCTTCCTTGACTCTGTCTCTTCAGGACACTTACTGTTCATGTTAACAGAGGGAATCTACTGCCTCTTATCATAAAGGGCTGTTGCTCAGTCTGGAATCTGGGTAATGACCACACTAACTGCAGCCATATTTTTTTAGCAGAAGCCTCTCACAGTAGTTTTATGATTCTCTATCATGAAAGTCCTTCCCAGCCAGCCCATATTCCCTACGTTGCACCTTGCTTATAGGCTCAGGTGATCTGTCCTTCATTATAGCATCGTCACTCAGTCTGCTATAAAGCTTGGAATGAACCAGGTCCTGAGTCCAACGTGAAATATATTCAGAGAAACCTTGGCATGGATAGCCACATTTTAGTCCCTGGGTTCTGTGAACAGCCTCTCATAAGCAATGTAAATCTCATTTGTAATATATATATATATATATATATATATATATATATATATACACACACACACACACACACACACACACACACACACACACTATATCTATATAATGTATTTAATCTGTCCAATAACATTTTTAATCATATCATAAGCCTTCTCCCTGAGGCTAGTACAAAAGGTTGCCTTCTGATTAAATCCATTATATTTTTAGCCCACATGTATTCATGTGACTTTATTATTTTTCTAAGCACCATCAATCATAGTCTAATAAAGTGATGATCAATTCCTCTGTATCCAGTTAAAGGAAGAAAATTACCAGCAAATTAAAAAGATGATATAGACTAAAAAGGAAAGGCAGAGACATTCACTGAAATTGCCAAATAAGAGTGAAGAGGCCAGTTTCAAGAGAGCCAGAAGCCCCATTCAGACCAAGTAACTCTTGCCTCTGGGGTGGGGCAGAGGCCTCCTTTAAAACCTCTGCAAGTGTTCCTAACATGGAGGGCTAGGAGCCACAGTTCTAGGAAACATAAGAGGTTTGATGAGGGTTTTTCATCACCCCAGAATCCCAATTTGACATCTTGTGTAACAAAGATTAATCCAAGTTACCTGTGCCTTCTTCCCCATATAAAATGTCTACTTCTCTCTTAGCTGAACTTTTAAGAAGAAAAAAAAAAATGATTGAAAGACCCTTTTATCTTTCATTTTGTGTTTCAGAATGAACAGAGCTTTATTGTTTAATCTTCGAAAAACATAAATCAGACAATGTCATTTTTAGAAATGACTGTAGCTTTGTTGCTTTTTTTCATCTTTTAAAAATATAAATCAGATCATGTCACCTCCCTGGAGGTTCACTCCTTAGTGGGCAGAGAGACAAATAGAAGCCATATGCTGTTCATTTAAATGTTTAAACTGATAGATAAAACCAAAAACTTGTTAAACAAAATATATTCCATATTTTTTTGCAAATGTTCATGTATAGAAACAAAAATCAAAAGATATGTGTATGGATTTTATAGGATTAAAAGTTGGCAAAATATCAAAGATGAATGAATTTAATTATTATTACACACAGGTGAGTGTTCTAGTGATTGGCCAGCAATGTTTGCCTGAGCAATAAAATAAAGTACACATAGCTCATAAATTATTATTTATTAAATGAAATTTATTTTCTTACCTTTATTTCAGTAAAATCAAAAATTATGTTGTCATAATCAAGATTTTTATGTAATTTGTGTTTTATTAACACAATGTCAAATTAGATCCCCTTTCTTGGGTTATTTTAGTTCTTAGTTTTATTTTAACTAATTTCAACTTGGAGAAACTTTCTCTTGCTAAGATAGTAACAACCAGAAAATTGGTAAAACAATTCGTAAAACAACATTTAGATTAAAAAATTAAACCCCAAACTTTGCATATCATATTTAAATATTTAATAAAGTTGTGCAAGATGATTTTTGTTGTTGCTAAAAGTATTAAATATTTTAATTTTGTCATATAAATTGTCATTTTATCACTATGTTCACACAAAACAATAACTAGAACCTGAAGAATCTGTATGATGCGTGTACATGAGTATTTGTATGTGTATGCTTGTGTGCACATACACATGAATGTGTAGTGCTTGTGTATGACGTATGTGGTGCCCACTAAAGCATAGAGCCCAGGACCAGGCCTCATCTTACTCAGTCTAAAGGCAAAACAGCTACCCTTCTTATTAACCTTCAATGGCTTCCCTTAGAATTAAATCTAACTCCTCACCAAGGACCATGAGATCTTACTAGGTCTGGTTTCTGCCCAGCTCTGAGCCTCAATCAGCCTCCCCACAGACCCCCATTTATCCTGTTGCAGCTACGGTGGACTCTGGTCTGCTCCTGGGACACCACAACCTCCTACCTGCTCAACAACTTGCATTGCTATACCCTCTGCCCAGCACAGCTTACTTCCAACTCTCCATGGCTGGGTCCTATGAGCCCATTAGGTTTAACATAAGGCAGACAGTATCCGGAGTAAATGACAGGTTCTGGAGCTAAACTCCCGGAGTTCAAATTTGGCTCCACCATTTATCATCTGTGTGGTCCTGGCCAGTCTCCAAGTGTCTCCTTCCTCGTTTGCAGGAAGGAAACAATCCTACTTTCCCACGGGTTACTGTGAGCATTAAGTGAGTTCATCTAAATAAAACTCTCAGGCCAGCCCTAGCAGAGGAAGCATCCAATAAATCATAGCTCCTGGAAGCAGAGAGGCTTCCCCTGCCTGCTCAGCCCACAGTCGCCTCCCATACACACACACCATTTCTTTTCTCTTTTTTCCTGGTATTTATCACTATTTAGAATTGCATTGTTTATTTTTATCACTGCCAATTGTCTGTCTCCTTCCTCTGGATGCAAGTTTTATGAGAACTAAGCCTTTGCTGAAAGTTTTCTTCTATAGCCTCTTGTGTCTGGCACAGAGTATATATGCATTGAATGAATCATTCTTTTTATTTTCAAAGACTGCCAATTTCATCCAAATCAGAAATTACAGATTTGGAAAGAAAAAATTTAATCTCCTGTTCCAACTAACACTTCTCAAATTGTGCTCGTTTATGATAGGTTAATAGGCATGTGTACAGGGCTGTGGCATGCAGAAAGGTAAGTGACAAAGGGAATATGGAAGTTATGGTGCTGAAGATTGCCAACCACTCTCCAACAATGAGAGAGATTTCTTCTAACAGCCCCAAGAGAAGTGGAATCTTTGCATTAATCCAGTTAATTTAGTCTGTGTGGACTTCCCACCTGGCCATTGCTTGTTGTAAATGAACAAATTAACTACTAAGTGACTAGAAACATGTGCCTTGCACAGTGCAGAGTCATAAAGTAGGGAGGGAACTACTTCCTAAAGACAAAGCAAGAAACACAGATCTTCATAGATCATCGATATTTGTGAATAAACACCAACTATACCAGGGATACCACATGAAATCATGCCTTCTAAAATAAGTATAAAAATCCTGTTATCCTATACTTCAATCCATTTGTATGCTATTGTCTTGCTTTCCCCAGATTTCTTGAGAATGCATAACACTGGCATCAAGCCAGTGACAGTGAGAAAACAAGGAATTCTAGCACATTTGGGTCATCTTACAGCTACGTCTCAAGAACCCATGCAATTTGCCCATAAAGAAATTGTCTGTTGCCTCGGCCACCAGACTTGGTGCAGAGCATTGAGCACTAGAACACCGACAGCAGCAAACCAAACTAAGCACATCCGAACAAATGAATGTCTTTTAACTTAGCCAATCTGAATGCTTTGATACTTGTGATTTATTATGTTCACTGGATGCCACCTGAGGAGGGACGGCTTCCTTTTTATTATCATTTTTTTAATTACAGTTGATTTTCAATATTATAATAATTTCAGGTCTACAACATGGTAGTTAGAAGCATAGAACTTATGAAGTGATCCCTAATAAGTCTAGTACCCACCTGGCACCATACATGGTTATCCCAATAGTATTGACTATATTCCCTATGCTGTACTTTGCATCTCCATAAGTATTCTGAAACTGCCAATTTGTACTTCTTAATCCCTTCACCTTTTTTACCCAGCCCACAAAAAGATAGGCAGTAAACGCTCTGACATTGCACTTAGTTATATTTTTTGGATGTCTCCTCAAGCGAGGGAAACAAAAGAATAAACAAAACAAATGGGACCAGAAGGAAGAAGCACCTAGACGGTCTCTTTTCCCTCCAGTCCAGAGCCAGTGTCTGGCTGTCGTGTACAGCTGGTCTTGCTCAAGCCCAGCCAGGTTTCCCATGATGACTCACAGAGAAACACAGGAAGTGATCTTCTCTGGATGACATCATCCCTCATGGAACTTTTGTATGGAACCGTTGATTACATAAGACTCTAAAGTCCACATAGAAAGCACTCACTGATTTTACATTTCTTCATTATTTTCTTAACTGGCTGTTCATGGTGTCTGCAAAATTGAGACAAGACTTTCTCAGTACAGAGGCAAAAACAAACTAACTCTTTAAACTTCCTTTATTTAGAATCTCTAGAAAGAATGTCGATCTTGGCTAAGTATAAAATACTTTATCTATTATAGGTGAGATTATTCAATTTCATTAACTGTCTAGTTATTTCTCTTTCGCTACCTTTCTTTCATACATATGTTCCATGGGCTCCACTCAAAGCATGAAACCTGTCCTTCTGACACAAAGAGGACCTTTGTACTAGCCACTGTTGCCAGTAAGGCCTCCCAATGTCTCATTAGGGTTAGGCCTTCGGCAGCTGGTGCTGTCAATAATATTATTAGGTGAGACTCATGAAGTTTCATTTATGTATTCTTTTTTTCTTTTTCTTTTTTCTTTTTTGTCTAAGCCCTCTAATCCAGGCATTTGCAAGCCAGCCATAACAGAAGTATCCACTGAGCATTCTGCAGACATTAACTAATTCATTTGCTACACTTTTCCCTTTGGAGGTACTGGCATGTAGTAGAATACCTATCAGTACGCGCTTACAGAATTACAGGGACATTTTTGACAGGATACTCCTATTGTGTCTTGATAATTTATTGGAACCACCTGGTATCAGATATCCTACTCTGAATAATACCTGAGTGTGTTATTTTGAAAATTTTCAAAACATCAGAGAAATTGAAGGAATAGTATATAAGGATCATCCATAGACCTTCCCTCTAGATTCACCAGTGTTAAATGTTTTGTCTCATTTGTTTTCTCTCACTCTGTGTGTTTGTGTGGTGGGTTTGCAGACATCATGATACTTCAATCATAAGTTTTTTAGCACTAATCTCTTAATAATAAAAACATTCTCCTACATAAGGAAAACCATCATTGAACTCTTACGTATTTAACTTTGATACACTATCAGCAAACATACAGTTGATGGTCAATCTTTTCTGATTGACCCAATAAAGTCCTTGGACTGTTTTTTTCTTCTTTTAATCTAGGATCCAATCAAGGATGCTACAGTGTATTTTGTTACCATGTCTTTCTAATTTCTTTTCATGTGGAACAGTGTTCTCCATTATCTCCCTCCCACTCTGTCCCCCCACCATTTTTTTTGGGGGGGAGGGAGGGGGGAGGGTCTTTTATCACATTGATATTTCTAAAGAAACCAGGTTATTTGTTTTATAAAGCGTTTTACAACCTGGATTTTGCAGATAATTTCCCTATGATTCAATTCAACCTAAACATTTTTGGAAAAATTTTGGCAACGTTATGTGAGTGATGCTGTGTCATCCCCATTACATCACATTAGGAGATATATAGTATCTCATTATTAATGATGCTAAGTCTGATTGTTTCATTAAAAAGTTGGCAATAGCCAAAACCAGTTTAGCTCAGTGGATAGAGTGTCGGCCTGTGAACTGAAAGGTCCCAGGTTCGATTCCGGTCAAGGGCATGAACCTTGGTTGCGGGCACATCCCCAGTCGGGGGTATGCAAGAGGCAGCTGATCGATGATTCTCTCTCATCGATGTTTCTAACTCTCTATCCCTCTCTCTTCCATTCTGTAAAAAATCAATAAAATATATTTAAAAAAAATAAAAATTTAAAAAAATTAAAAGTTGGCAATATTTTTTCATTGTAAAGGTACTTTTGACCTTTATAATAAAGAAAATAATAAATGACATTTTGAGATGATCTGACTTTATCTCTACATATATATGTATGCATGTATGTATGTATGAGGAAGGTGCAGAGATTTTCCATATACTGCCTCCTCCCACACATGTACAACCTCCCCAATTTCAACACCCCCCTCACCAGAATGGTACATTTGTTATAACTGAGGAAACTACATTAACTTAATCACTCAAAGTCCATAATTTACATTACAGTTCATTCTGTATATTCCATAGGCTTAGACAAATGTGTAATCACAAGTTCCACCATTATAGTATCAGACAGAGTATTTCACTGCCTCAGAAGTCCTCAGTGGTCTGCCTATTCTTCCCTCCCTCCCCACTAACCCTGGCAACCACTGATCTTTTTATTGACTCGAGTTTTGCCTGTTCCAGAATGTTGTAATCAAACAGTATGTAGCCTTTTCAGATTGCCTTCTTTAATGTGGTGATCTGCATTGAAGATTCCTCCAAGTCTTTTTATGACTTGATAGTTCATTTCATTTTAGCACTTAGCGTTGCCTTATCTGTATGTACCAGTTGGAACTTAAAGATTCTTTTAAAATTTGATGTTACAATCCATTATTTTATCCTTTTTTATGCTCATCTTTTTACAAATGTGGTCAGAGGGATCCCCTTAAAGCTAGTAAAATTATAACTTTACTACATTGTTACGATTTATAAGTCATTATAAGTAAGCAGTTATGTTGCATTAAAATCATGGTTTAACCTCCAGTCCCTCATCATTGGTAAATTAGTAATATAACCCAAATGCTCCCCAACCACTCATCTTCTGCAATCATCTTTTTTATTATTCAAACAAAATCACTTATACTCCCACCCCACAGAAATTGTAGGAGATCTCCAGTATTTTCAAAGGTTTGGGGCAGGAAATGGGAGAACGTGTCCTCCAGTTCCCTATCTCTTCTCATGGCCAGCCTAATTGCCCATCACCTCCAACCAACCCAATGCCGCTTGTGCATGTTGCCATCCCTGCTCTATTTCCTGCAACCATTGATTCAGTTCTTTCTTCACTTCTCAAAACGTGGCTCTCAAGAGAAATCACAACACCAGAGAGGAAGTTACAATATTGCACATCAGATATCAGTGCTCTAGTCCTCCTCTGAGAGCTACCTTCCTGGGTTGTTCATTGCTTTCGTTCATTTTACTCAGTCTACCATACCTCCTTTCTGCATTGTCTTCATTTCTAATACAAGCAGCAGGTATCATGCAAATGCAGTGACCACAGCAAACACTTCATGTATAGTCTCAGTCTAGAGCCACTTAGCAGACAGTTTGGAAGTGCCCGATCAATAACATCGTTTTCTTCTTTACTTCAATCATCTTACCTATGTGTATCCTTTCAAACACCTTCCTGTCTCCTCACCTTGGCAACCCATCCTTGTATAATTCAGTAGACGCCCTCCTGGCACCCTGTCTCTGGCTGTTCCCAGATGGCCATCCCTCCTGGCTCTCTCCAACCTCAGGTTAAGACTCTTATCAGCCCTTCTTTTGGCCACCCGCTCCTCAGGCCACCTGTCCTATGTTCCTATCACTGTTCAGCAGATTGACAGCTACACTGGACCCACCTCCTGCATACTGACAGTTGCATTTTCCATTGGGACCTAATGAATCATCTGATTCTTTGCAGGATAGGAAGGGCTGTTGAATTACAGCTGCAATTATATATCAGAACATTCCAGCTCCCAAGAGGAGGAAGGACATGAGGAATATTCTTCCTTCTAGAAAATACACATATAATGAATATATGGGCACAACTCCTTACTTCAAAAATCACACATATTCTCTCTCACACACACACTTTCTATTTATGTTACTTCTGCCTATAGCACCTGGGAGAGGGCAGAGAATACAAATTGCCATTAAAGAGGGAAGGAAGTCAACAGTCTAACTTGCAGCTCCATTAAGTAGCACTTTCCTGAGTCATTGTGAATTTTCTACCTCATTGGGTGCACATATCCTGGCTGGATGTCATAGCGGTGAGAACCTTCAGACCAACAATTACGAGCAAGACTAATGGCCAGGAAACAGAGGTCAGGTCTCAGCCTTTGGCCTAAATTGCACTAGGTTGCAATGATATATATGAAACCACCATTAACTATTTGTGAATCCATTTATTGTTAAGGGACTTTTAATAAGTAAGTACAACCAAGATTATGTTAAGGATCTTGAAACAGGTAGATTACCCTGGAATATCCAGGTGGGCTCAATGTATCACAAGAGTCTTTAAAAGATGAGAGAGAGAGAGAGGCAGAAGGTTGGAGTCAAAGATCTGAAAATGTCAAGTCATTGAATTTCAAAATGGAGGAAGGGACCATGAGCCAAAGAACGTGGGCAGCGAGTTGAAAAGGCAAGGAAAAGGATTCTCAGCTCCGGTAGAACCTCCAGAAGGAATGCAGCCTCATTGTAGCCCAGTAAGACCCATTTCAGCTCTGATCTCCAGAATTTTAAGATAATAAATTTGTCTTAAACCACTAAATCTGTGGTAATTTGTCAGTGTTTAAATAAGAAACTAATGCATCCTTTTCCCCCAATTGAGCTCTGAACAAATTAAAAGAAAGGCAAGGAATAGGATAGAAAGACATCACCTTTATTGCTGATAAAACTGATGGTAGAAAATGTAATTCTGTTATATAATAATGAGGCCTGCCAAACCAAACCCCAGATTAGACAGACTTTACCACCAGCCAAGTGCCACCTGGGACCATCCACCGGAATATGCAGAGAGAAGCACAAGACATGCTTTTATTTGGCAACTAGACTTTAAAGAGAACAAGAAGAAGGGATAAAACTGGGCATCTAGATTCTCATCTCAAATGCCCTGGTCAGATAATTCTCTCTTCTCCCCTGAGGCAAAGTAAGTGAGGAAGAAGATTAAAGCTAATGTATATCCTTCTGTGTGGAAATAAGAGGGAAAGGAAATAAAGTTTTAATTTACTGCACATCCCAGATACTTCTCAGGACATATTACTCCCTGGGTCATACATTATTCAGAGAGATATTATATTAGAGGTGTTAAGTTCATTGCTCTGGATTCCATTTGCCTGAATGCACATTCTTGCTTCATCATATTCTAGCAAGCTGCTTCCTTACCCTCTTTGTGCCTCAGTTTCCTCATCAGTTAAAAAAAGACAAGAAGAACAAGAAGAGGATTATAACATATAATAACATTTCATAATTTTGCTATGAGAATTAAACAAAATAATGGATGTAAAGTACCTAGCACAGCATCTGACATATAGCATGCATTAAAAAAAAATACTATTATTTGTCTAAGTACCATTTCTACATATTTCTATATGTTATACTAATATTTTTATTTAGGAACTAAAGACTTACTACAGAAATTATGATACTTATATTAGATCAGTGGTTCTGAACCAGGGATTGTCCTCTGGGGGACATTTGGCAATGTCAGGAGATACTTTTGGTTGTCACTATTGGGGAGTTCTACTAGCATCTAAGGGTGGGGCCAGTAATGCTGCTAAACACCCTAAAATGCATAGGGCAACCCCCACAAAATGAGTTAATCGGCCCAAAATATGTTAGTAGTGCCAAGATTAAGAAATTATATTAGAAATCATTGGAATTGAGTTGTATAACAAAAAGAATGTTTTTATTTATATTCTAATATATAGATGATATAGATATATAGATATAGACATGATATAGATGATATAGATATAGATATAGATATAGATATAGATATAGATATAGATATAGATATAGATATAGATATAGTATAAATTAAATTCTAAAATACACTTATGTAGTCCTGAGATACAGTGAAAGGACGATGGAACAGGTAAAATTTTTTTTTCAATTAGCAATAATCTTGCCTCAGATAAACCTCATTGGCTATGATGCTGCCATTGTGCAAAGCTGGAAGAGGTAATTAAAAGATCTTTTGTTGGGTTTTCTTCTTCCTTGATTTTTTTCTTCTTTCTTTTTTTCCTCCCTGCTTTCCTTTCTTTTTTCTCTCTTTTTCTTTCTTCCTTATTTTATTAAAGAATAAGAATGTTCTTTTTAATATGTTCCCAAAAGAGTCAGAATTCAGCCCCAGTGTCCTACTCCCACACATAATTATGAGTATTTTTAAAGTTTCCCTATTATAATGCTCCTTTCTCCTCCACAGCTGGCTATAGAAATTCTGTCAAATAAAGGTTTCAAGCATATGTCTATGGAGAGCCTCAGATGAGTATGTGCAATCAGTTTAATAATTTTTTCAATATATATTTCCTCAATCAATAGAGATAAAAATATTCCTGTGATCTGTGGTATGAGTGTCTTCTTGAAATTTTGAATGTAATGCTGGAGAAGTCTAAGAATCTTTTTCAATATGTTAAATTTAATTAAATTATTATCTTTCTTAGACTCCTTTATGGCCTCCCTCCATATCCCACCATGATCTTCAAAATGCCAAATAGTTTGAATGCTTGCAGTGGAAAAATCTTTGGGTAACTTCCTTTCAATGTGACCTATTTAGCACAGCAGAGAGACAATCCTCATTTCTCCTATGCTTAATTCTGAATCCTCTCCTGGCCCAGCCCCAAAGGACTCATCTGTACATCTTAGCATAGTGTCTTACCTGGTCTAAGTGGACAATTTGCTACCTCATTTGGTGCATTAATCTGCCATGGCAGTGAGACCCTTTTGCCAAATATTACAAGGGACACTAATGACCAGGAATATGAGTAGCTAGCAAAGGTCTCCCTACTTCCTGAGCACATGATTGTGTGAACTGATATACACGGCGACTTTGGTTTTGTTACCTAAAGGAGAAGAAAGAGGAGACGTTTACATGAGAATACACAATTAAAGGTGGCTTAAATAATAGGGCTTATTAATTCAACTAACAAGAAGTCTAGAGGCAGAGCAATTCCGGTATTGGTGTAGTAAGAAGCTCAATGACATTATTAAGGACACATGGATTCTTCCATCTACTCTACCAGTCTCAGCTGGTTGGCCCTTGATGTCAAGTTTTTTTCCTTCATGGTTCAAGACCACAACATCACAGTCACATCCAAAGGCAAAAGAAAAAGACAGTTTCTTCTTGCCCATCTTCCATTATTACTAAGAGGATAATATTCCCCAGAAGTCTCTCCCTGGGAACTTCACCATTAGTTTTTCTCAGGGACCCCTGACAAGGATAGATCACAGGGCCATGCTCAAGCTACAAAGAGGCAGGGACAATACACACAGGAACTTTTCATCTCTACAGTGAAAAATAGGCACTTCCAGCAAAGAATGAGGTACCGCCCCCAGTGAGAGACAAGGCGTAGGGAAAACAGTGAGTGCTTCCCATTCTGACCCAGGAACCAGGAATGGCCCCTTAAGATAGGGCTATGAGTGCAAGCTGATGGGCATATATAGACTTTAAAATCACATCTACTGTTGCTATAACACCTATAATATTGAATAGTTCCAGTTTCTCTCCCAAACCCATTGCTACCTTTTAATTCAATGATTCCCTAAGAGCTTTATGGAGCGAATTTTCTCTCTCTCTCTCTCTCTCTCTCTCTCTCTCTCTCTCTCTCTCTCTGTGTGTGTGTGTGTGTGTGTGTGTGTGTGTGTGGTGTGTGTTTTCAAGGCAAATCAGTGTACAAAAAGAGAAAATACTGATAAGCAAATATTTTAAAATGTGATACCACTTGAGATACTATCAATGCTAATAGTTTGGTGTATATTTCTTTAAACACTCTTAATCAACATATACACATACATTTTTACCAGGAATTTTTCTTACAGCATTTTCCTCTAATGTAGCACATACAAGAACACAAAACAAATTACTGCGCTTAACTTTAAAACTTGAACATAGAAAGCAAATGGAACTATTTATAAAGTAGCCAATGCCAACCGATAAATAGAGATAATAGGAAAAATAAATAGCTTGGAATAGTGTCAATTCAGAGTTAATTCGTCACATTTATATATCAGTAAATGTGAAGCTACATAGTATTTGGCTGAAATGTGATGTTTGGTGAAATTAATTTCCAGCCCAACATTTGAAACAAGAGCACCATTAGCTTTCCATGCATATCCAGGTCTGCTTCGACTATTACAGGCATAAATCATTTCTTCTTTACTCTGTGGTGAATAATGCTGTAGTGATAAAAGCCTTTAGTGTGTAAAATGTTCCAGTTTGCAAAAATATTCACATAAATAGCAACTTCATCTTTCAGAGCTTTCTTTGAGCTTGTATCACTGGTAACAACTTCATATTTCTTCTACAAAGTCATTTCTTGAGTAGCAAATATAATAATTTTAAATTAATTAGCATCCCAGAAACATTTTCCTTGCACTTCTCGGAAATACCTGCCCACATCTCACACATCACAGCTGTCCTGAATAGAGTAATTTTGACCAGCTATCATGATGCTGACCTTTTGATGCAGCTGTTTGGCCAGGAAGATGTGTTGATGCTGTTTGAACTCCAGCTCTGCCATTTATTAGATGTTTTCTTGTGAGAAACAACTTAACTTAACCTTTACAGTTTCCACCTTCTCACTTGTAGAATGGAAATAATAAAATATCTGCCACACAGGCTTGTGGCAAGGATTAAATAAAGTATTAAGTGCTTGTGTGATTCCTGGGATACAGTTACTCCATAAATAGTAGCAATGACAAAATTAGTGATGGTGGTATTAATGATGGTAATGTGAAGATGCAGCAAGAGCATGAGCTAAGTAGCACTAAGATAATGCACCCCTTTTATCCAAGGGTCTAATACATGGGTTCCTAGGTTAAAAAAAAAATGTCCAATAACCTAAATTTTGAACTTCCAGATTAAGTTAAGGAAATTTAAATTTACATAAATTGCAGCATCCAAAGAACTTAGAAATAAGAGTACAATCAGGTACTCAATAGTGACACTTATGGATCAAATATGATGCCACAGACCAAGTGTACTTTTCACATCTCCTTCCTCAACTTAACGAATGGATTTTTTTTTTAAATATATTGGTGACTCACTTCTGCCAGGTATTTTGCTAGGTGCTCCTGTTTTTGCCTTGGCATGCCAAAAATTCTAGACACTACTGATAAAGCATCAGAGTATGCCCATTGGTAAAAGAAACATTTATGGCATAGAGGTGGGCATATAGAAAGGGGAAAAATTAGTCGTGAGGAAGAGACTGTAGTTTGGTTAACACTACAAACTGATGCACTAAAGCAAATGTTCAATAAAACATTGCCATCAGTATACACTGAGTGTTAAGGACACAAGTGGCTGCTTAAAAAGCTTCTTCAGAGGCAGGGGGACCTTTACCTGTACAGGATAAAACTTGCTGTGGTAGCACGTCCCGGGAAGGAAGACATCGGAGTAGAATGCTTTTACTGTTGATTCTGCAGGGCTGCTCTTCTATGGCTATGTCTCCTCATCTCTGTTCCACACAGCCATCACTAGAGAGAACAGAGAAGAAAAACAGCCGTGTATTTCTTAAATCAAACACAACAAAAATTAAGTCAGAGGGTAAAGGAAACATAATTATCTTGAGAGGCAGGGGGTTGTTAATCTCGCATGAAATTGTGCGGCTTTAGAAAGAAGGTGCAACTACAAATTATCACTCCACGAAAAAGAACATGAAAGCAGCCAATAATTGGGATCTATTGATTGAATTTAAAGTTGCTTTTTTCTCTAAAATCCCTCTCTAAGATCATCTTCAATGTGATTTATCTGGCATTGGAGTCCTGTTGTAACCATGATCATGCATATGCAAGTGGACACAAAATGTTTAACCAGCAGCTTATGGAAAAAATTTTCCACAGTGTTTGAAATATACAAATCTATTCTGCATAAAAAGCTTGATGTAGATTGGCACTCTTGTCCACAAATGTAGGTCTGGTAGGCTTAGTACAAGGGTATGGGTAAAAATTTGATTTTGGCTCAGTGTAACCATTTAGCTTATGTCCATTTGCCTCCTGTATTTTGTTAGTATCACATGCTATGCAACAGATGAGGCAGTGTGGGACTCAGAACCAAAGAATGGTCATGGCTTACATTAATGTCCCACAAACAACACTTTGAAAAAGTGTTAACACTCATTTTTTTTTCCAGAGAAATTTGAAGTTTTGTATTTGGTTTAAGGTTACTTTGTTTTTGAAATAGGTGTAAATTCTCAATTCCTTGAACTAAAGGGAAACAGAAAGGGAATTTTGACCCTTGGCATTCTTGCCTAAAATTATCAGGTTAAGGTCATATTTCATTTGAATTAATACATTTACACATTTCAGACTGATAATTTACATGGTGACTTAAATGTTTTTCAAATCAAGATTCAGTAAAGGCGCTTTAAAAAAAACCACTAAGTTTGATAAGTGAATGAGCATAAACCCATGTGTGTGCGTGCACATACACACACACACACACACACACACACACACACACACGCACACACGCACAGTCACTCAACATCAACCATAGACTGATCAGTTCTCTCCAGCACAGGACCCCTGTCAAAAAGAAGGAAATAGCCCAGCCGATGTGGTTGAGCATCAAACTATAAACCAAGGAGGACACAGTTCAATTCCTAGTCAGAGAACATGCGTATGTTAGGGGCTGGATCCCCTCCTTTCCTCTCAGAAATCAATACAAATAGCCCTAGCCGATTTGGCTCAGAGCATCGGCCTGTGGACTAAAGGGTCCTGGGTTTGATTCCAGTCAAGGATACATGCCTGGCTTGTGGGCTCAATCCCCAGTAGGGGATGTGCAGGAGGTAGCCAATTAATGATTCTCTCTCATCATTGATGTTTCTATCTCTCCCTCTCCCTTCCTTTTGAAATCAATAAAAATATATTTAAATATATATATTTAGACCTAGCTGGTTTGGTCAGTAGATAGAGCATCAGCCTGCAGACTGAAGCATCCCAGGTTTGATTCTGGTCAAGGGCATGTACTTCAGTTGTGGGCTCCTCCCCAGCCTAGGCCCTGGTCAGGGCTCGTATAGAAGGCAACCAATCCATGTTTTTCTGACATCGCTATTTCTCTCTGTCTTTCCCTCTCTCTTCTAGTTTCTCTAAATATCAATGGGAAAAAATCCTTGGGTGATGATTAAAAAATAAAAATAAAATAAAGAAAGAAAGAAATGTTAAAAAAATAAATATATACAAATAAATTTATAAATAAATAATAAATAAATAAAAGAATGAAACAGAGGAGTCATGGAGGAAGGATGAGATAGAGGAAGGAAAGAAAGAAAAAAAGAAAGGATGGAAAGAAGAAGTTTACACATATAAACATAAACTTCCAAAAAATAAAAACCCTGAAAAATTAAGTATGAATCAAATTTCAGAAAATCACTCACTTCATACACCTTTCTCCATAGATTTTCAGCATTATTTCAGAAATGACCTACTTGATTTATGATTAGATTTCAATGTCTCAAAGCTTTTATTGCAGCACCCTCTCCCTTCAACCTCCTTAATTAATCCCCTCTCATCTAACTCTAGTACATTTTACTTATATGTCCTTTGCTCTGTAAAAGGTTCCCCTGACTATACTCTGCTCTCAGCTGGGTTAGGTACTCCTCCCACATGTTCATAATATGCTATAATTTTCCACCTTAACATTTATCATGCCACATTGCAATTGTACATTATGTGGCCCACTACTCTTTAAGCTCCTGCCTGTCTGTCTTGTTCATTGTGTTGTGTAACATATGGATACAAGTCATCAATCTATCATCAGGTTAAGACTAATGGGCATCTATTATTTTTGCCTGGCCAGCATCCAATCCTTCTCTTTTTGATATCTTCTTAAGTGACATTATTTTTATCTTGGATTTAGACTTAACTAAAAATCTACTTATAGGCTTTTTAATGAAATAAAACAACATTATTTCCTTTTTCTCACAACAGATTGAGTTGGGTTTGAAACTTCCAACTGAAATAATTCTAACATATAGAGATACTAGCTCCTGGCAATGGGGCATTGCAACTCATTCGTGAGTTAATGCAGAATGGACTTTTTCTTTTCTGCCTCCAAGTGAGAGCCATGATTGAGTCCATTAATCTGAGGGGTAGTAGGCACAGGAGCAGGCTGAGAAGCCTGGAACAACAGCCACAAGGCACAGGGGCTTGAAGAGCATGGGAAAAATCAGTAAGTGAAAAATATGTAGGCCACTGGAAACAAGCGTCCCAGCCTCGTCACTTGGCATGGGAATCGCCATGCCCTTCCCACAGAACGCAGCCCCTTGATGATGACAGAAGAAGAGGATCAAATAGGTCAGCTTCAAGGAGAAACTGATAGGTATTTCTAGGAGTGAATGGAAGTCATTAGGACTGTGACATTTCTGGTGCAGCCCGGCACGGTGCTGCCTGTGTGCCTTTGATGCTGGCATGGTACAGTGGCTCCTGCGTGTTTGCTCTGAAAGTATGGTCAGACCCCTGATCGTCTCCCACAAGCATTGACAAGCTGCAAATGCCTGATTCTCCCCAGGCAGCCTAGAACCTTTGGACCTGTCATTTTTTTTCCTATTCACATCAGTGGAGATTTTCTTGTCTCTCCCTTACATTTCCATAGTGTTCTAAAACTCTTCATGATTAAGAGATTTCCAACAGTTGCGATGTGTTGCATGATTTATTAAGTAATGTGATAGTCTAAACTTCATTTCACATTCAAAGATGTGGGGTGAAGCACAAAGAAAATGGGCCTTCTTGGATCCCCATGTGGCTGTGGTTGCTGATGGCTTTCCAGGGGAACACCTGCACGTTGGTTACAGCCAGGATTTGTGACAGAAACAAGTATCTGAGCACTTGGACTTGGCATACAGAAAACACAGTCTTGCCAAACATAAAAACGCATTCCTTCCCAATTGCTTTCTGCATGTAGACAGAGAGGCGAGCAAAGCAGGGGCAGACTGAAGTCGCTGAGATCAAGAGCCACTGATTTCTGATCAGGACCAAATCCAGGAGTGCTACAGTCCTCAAATTGCCTTCTTCAACTTCTCTTCCCTCATGTATGGGTCTGGCAAGAGCCTGCTGAGGACTCTGTAATAGTTAACTGATTATTTCTTACCTCCGCCAATATTTTTATTGAAGGTAATAGTAACTACTTGCTCTTTTCTCATTTTTTAATCGACTAAGTTTTGGGGGAAATATATTGGATAAGGGTTTTAGCAAATTTTTATTATTTTTAACATGATTTATGTATGATTAGATATTATCTCAGAGTCCTGAATTTAAAAAAAAAAAAAAATGTCATGGCTATTCCAAAGTATTTCTCAATCCTATAACTTCCTACATCAGGGTGAACCTTAGGAATGAAAACATTCCTAAGTGATGTGGCCTCTCCATTTACTTCATTGCTGGCTTTGCTTTTATCTCTTTACCTACCATATTCCTACTAAAAGTACAAAATTACACTGAATAAAAATAAAAACCTGTCCAAAATATTTTTTAAGTATATTTTTCTCTATTATAATCCAAGTCTCATAATAGTCAGTGTCAGAAACCCAAGTCAAATTAGGATGGGGAAAAGCAAAATATATGAGCTCAGGCACTCAGCTGGGCAGCCAGGAAGGCACCGGTGACTTAAACAACAAGCATTCATTTTCTTACAGTTCCAGAGATTAAAAGTCCCAGATCAGGGTACCAGCAGGATTGAGTTCTGACGAAAGCTCACTATCTTGCTTGCAGACTACCACGGTCACATTCCCACTCTGTCCTCACATGGTCTTTCCTCAGTGTGTACACATAGAGAGAGAGAGAGAGAGAAATCTCTTTCTTCTTCTTATAAGGGCACAGGTCCCATACTGAGAATCCTATCATTATGCCCTCATCTAAACCTAATCATTGTCCAAAGACTGTACCTCCAAATACTATTAAATTGGGGGTTAGAACTTCATGTGATTTGAGAGCACACTAATATTCATTCCATCTCTCTCTCTCTCTCTCTCTCACGCTCCTGCCCCGGCAAATACACACACTCACACACAGTCGCATACACTTCCACCAATGCCTACCTTTCAGTCTCATTTTCTCCTATCCCAGTTTGACAAGACACCTGACTACAGAACCTTCCAAAGTCTCCTATCTCTGTTCCCCGATTAGAAATGCTAGTTATACTCACTGGTCCCATGTTTAAAAGCCTGGAGAAGGGCATTGTTTGGTCCAGCTTGGCTCTGATGTGCATTCCTGGAAAAGTGCCCAAGAAGATGGCACCACCCATTCAACCAAAGGGCTCAGACGGAAAGGAGCACTCATAAAGCAGGCTTACCACTCATGTTCATAAAGACTCATTAGAACACCCTACTGATCAACATTAAGTAAAAATAGCAAGATATTAAGCATGTCTGTGGTGTGATAACCATGTTATAAAAATGTAAACTTGATGAGAATGGAAACTTTACCTTATTCCTTGCCCTATCTGAGCATAGGCCTGGCACATAACAGATGCTCAATGGATACTTGTTAAATATATTTTATTCATTTTTTACAAAGAGGAAGAAAGAGGGGTAGAGAGGAGTTAGAAACATTGATGAGAGAGAAACATCCATCAGCTGCCTCTTGCACACCCTCTACTGAGGATGTGCCTGAAACCAAGGTACATGCCCTTGACCGGAATCGAACCTGAGACCTTTCAGTCCATAGGCTGATGTTCTATCCACTGAGCCAAACCAGTTTCAGCTCAATGGATACTTGTTAAATGAATAAATGCAATAAAGTGAACAGAGAACAATGATAGAAATTATATACACCAAATTCCAAAAGCAATAATCTCTCAATGTGAGATTACAGAAAGTTAACATTTTTCCTAAATCTACTTTATTTTTAAATATTCTATAGGAAGCCTGTGGTGGTTTTAAAATGAGAAGAGTGATGTTACTTTTAAGTTAGCTTTATGAGAAATTGAGTATTCTGTGTTTTGAGGGGAATGAAAATTGAAATGTTGTCAAGTGCCCTTGACAGCAATCAGCAGTTTTTCCCTAAGAGACTCTGGAGGCAGTAAAGTGCAGGCTCTGCCTCCTCCACCCGGAGCAGGTCACCCAGAGGGTGGAGTGTCTCCTGGGAAGAAAGCGTGTTCAAAGCTGTCCTCCCTGGCATTCAAATCACAGAGGCAGGACTCTGGCTCCCAGGCCCACGGTGGTGGAACACCTCCCTAAGGCTGCATCCAGGGTTGTTTCCGGCTCCCCAGTGGCAGCTGCCAAAAAACCAAAACACTGCAAAGCACTGAGACCTAACTGATAACAAGCTACGGGCCAGCCCTTGTGAAAGAAGTCAGCTTGTTCCCCCAGGAGCTTAGCGGAATCCTGGAGATCCCCTGGTTCACCCCTCATTTTACTGGGAAGAAACCTGGAAGGCAGAGAAGCAAAGCTACCTTTTTAAAATATATTTTTTTATTGATTTTTTTTTACAGAGAGGAATAGAGTTAGAAACATTAATGAGAGAGAAACATCCATCAGCTGCCTCCTGCACACACCATACTGGGGATGTTCCCACAACCAAAGTACATGCCCTTGACTGAAATTGAACCTGGAACCCTTCAGTCTACAGGAAAAGCAACTTTTTCAACATGAGCCATCTGAACTTTAGTTTCCTTATCCATTCAAAGCCTGAATACAACCGGCCTTAATGTACTCGATTTAAGGTTCGTTCATCTCAGCACCCTAAAGACATACAAATCCAAAGTCCTCAAAGAATGTCACTCCTGTGTGATAGAAAGCAAAGGAAATGGGTATTTCACTGGCAGGGAACACAGAGTTCCTAAAAACCTCTTCTGCATCTCTCTCTCCTTGCAGTCCTGTGCCTGAGCATATAGCAATTCATCTTCTGCCCACCTCAAAATCCCCAGCCCATCTAGCGATCCTCCTCTGTGGGCAGTGTTTTTTCCCCACTCGGAGATATTTTCCCCCAGGGATCTGCATGCTTTATTGTGCCACTCAATGTGGCCTCTTCAATTCTCTCTCCACTTCGCACCTGTCAGCACAACAAAGGACAAAATGCTGTCCAAACAATTTTAAAAAAAACCCTGCCCCTTCCCCCCAAAAATTTGAAATATGTATAATTTATGAATGAGGCTTTCTTTTAACTTTTACACAGGTGGTAGCAACATATACTTCACAGAGTTGTCTGTGAGAAATGAACAAGGTAGCCTAAGTGAAGCACTTAGCACATCGTGAGCGCTCAGTCATGGCACCTTGCTTCCCTCCTCCCTAGACACCACAGGCCTGGCCAGGAAGTCCAACCACAGGAAAGTAAATGAAAGCTGCCAACCCTAAAGGCACTTCTGCTTCCCCAGGGAGTGGTCCTAGGCAAGACTGCAACTTGATTGTAGCATTTTTAACCTTCAAACACCTCCCCACCCCACCTCCATCCATGTATTTCCTCCTGGGCCTCGCCCCATCTTCCCAATTTTTTCTCCCATTTTCTTAAAGTCTCTGTGGAATGGCTGGCAAACAGAACTCAGGAGGCGTTCATGGAGTACAGCGTCAGAGCTCAACCCTGACTTCCACCCAGCTTCCCTGTCATAAATTCTTATAGACCAGGATACTCTTCAGAGTCCCCACAACTGCAATCCTGTTGGTATAATTGCTTGTCTCCTCTGACAGGGTACAAACACCAAGAACACAGAAACCATAGTGTCTTATTTGCCATGATTATGCCCTATGGTTATGTGCTATCATAGTATCTGGCACAGGAGGGAGAAAGGGAGGGACAGAGAGAAGGATAGAGGAAGGGAGGAAGGGGTAATCTCACAAAGAGACCATTCCACCCAAAGAAATTTGAACTCACTTTGCTTTATGTCCCGCTCCTGACCAAACACTTCTCAGACATAAAAGGGCCATTAATTGCAGCCTAAGTCATCTACTCCACCTCCTCACCTGTTATCCATCCAACTGCTTCCACCACTTTGTTTCTGGTGGTACACAGCTTTACAGACGTATGTGTGTCGGAGGCAGGGGGCATTCTATGAACTGAGAATCAGTTCAAGGGATCCTGATGCCTTTGGTTGCGCTGCCATGTTGCTCAGCCATCCTCTCTCACAGCTCTGCCTTCCTCTATGACCCTCCCTTTCAGAATCCCTACCACTCCCACCCTCAAGATTTCTCTTTCTTTACACGGTGGAATTCCTAACTCCTCAGTCTCTGGGGTATAAACTCTTACTGGCAGGGGGTTGAGGGGTGGGGCAGCTGGGAGATAACACACCCAAGACTATGCCAAATCTTTGAAATCACAGCTGGCAAGGGTTAATGAAATTGTTAGCCTGGAGTTGTCCTTTCTCCCCAGCATCTCTGCAGAGACCAAGACACTGTTTCCAATCTCAGTAACAATTATCCGGCTCATCTTCCTTTTCTCAGCCATCCCTTAGTCTTCCTTTACTGGTGCTTATTGTGTCAACATCTTATTCCCTCATGAGAAATTTAATTTTCCGCTTACAAATACACATACATGGCTTTCCATAAATGCATAGGTGTGAGCATACTAGAGTTGTTTCTAGTACAATCTTTTTTTTTTCTTTCCCAATTTTATGTGGTTTTTCTGTCTCCCTGTCTTCCTCGTTGTTATTCACATTAACTACCTAGGATATTTATCTATAGACACTTCTCTTCGTGCTCATATAACTATATGTAAACATCTGTATACATATAAACACAAGGTAGTGAATGCATTTTTGTTTTATAAGGATGAGATCATATTTTACAGACTTTCCTGAATCTTGCTTTTCTCATGCAACAATAATTCATGGAAATGCTTTCCAATCACCTGGCATGGGTCTAATTCTTTTTGTTTAATGGATGCATAATATGACATGGGATGAATGTTCTACAATGTATTACCCGTTCTCTTATTGACAGGCATTCATTTTCTCCCAGTTTTTGAGCAGCTAATCCTTAAACATATATTCTTAAGTCCTGGTGGCTTTTCTTTTGAATGGTTTCTCAGAAGTATCATTTGCTAGGTGGAGAGATATATGTATTTTTATTTTTAATAGCTATTTCCAGTTTATCTTCCAAAAGACTATAATAATTCACATTTCCATCAGCAGAGCAGGAGATGGCTCTTTTTCTTGCATGCCCACCAGCAATGGCTATCACTCTTAAAGTCCTGGCCTTCTGTTAGGTGTAAAGCTATTCCTGTTACTTTAATTTGCATTTCCTTGGCCTCTAGTGAGTTTGGGCATCTTCATTTTTTCATGAATTGCCTCATACTGTCCTTTACCCATTTCCCACTGAGTGTTTATCTTCTTGTCAATCTGTAAAAGTTCTTTCTACATTAACCCTCTGTACATACTCTATATTTTTCCAAATCAATTTTTATATAGACTTTTATAGTGTCTTTTGTCATACAAAAGGCCTTTTTCTTTCTAAATTTTAAACTTAGAAATATAGCAAAAGAATTCTGCATGTCCTCTCATTGTCAATATAGAGCATTATTTAACAGCCCCAATAAAGGAATATTTTATTCTCTGGTCCCAAAGACAAGGAGATATATTATTTTTTATTATTAAATTTAATAATAAAGGCAACATAGATTTCAGGTGTACAGCTTTATAATATGATACCTGCAAACTCAATTTTGTGCTGACCAATCAAAATATAGTCTCCTTCCCTCACCATTTATTTGACCCCCTTTCCACTCTTCATACTCCCTCAACTCCTGGTGATAACCTTTCTGTTGTCTGTATATATTGATAGATGAAATAGAGAAGGAGGGGCCAGAGTTAGGGATGTCATGACACAGGCTTTATTGGAGAGAAGAGTACCACTGGTAGCTGCTTCCAGAGAGAGGGGCAGGCGGAAGAGAACGAGGGCTGGGGGGGTGGGGGGTCCATGTACTTTTAAGGGGAGGATAGGAGACGGGGGGGGGGGGGGGGCGCGGTTTAAGGCACTCAGCACGTGCTGATTGGTGATTAGGGACCTAGGGACATAGGAATCAGGGGCTTAGGATATTTGGCAGGTGCTGATTGGTGGTTCAGTGCTCAGGATGTCTGGCCGCAGGTGGGGTTTATGTCTGTCCATCAACTGGAGGAAGGGAAAATCTATCATATATCAATGATTCTCTCTCATCATTGATATATCTATCTATCTCTCCCTCTCCCTTCCCCTCTGAAATAATTAAAAATATGTTTGGGAATGCATGTGTCTAGCATTCAATCTAAATTTACAGGCATACAAAGCAACAGGAAAATATGATCCATGAGAAGAGAAATTAATCAGTGGATATTGATCCAAGACTGACATACATAGTACAAATAAAAAAATAATAAAAAAGCTAAAGATTGCAGAAGAAAGGCTAAAGGAAGTTGAAGACAGAGTAGTAGAAACTATCCAAATTGAAACATAAAAAAAAAATACAAAACATAAAAAGAACTCAGTGAGCCATGAGCGAGCTTTAAGCAGCTTAATATAAGTGAAATTGGAATTTCTAGCTAGTACATAGGGAAAAGAGAATAAATATTTGAACAATAATGATTTTTAAAAATTCAAATTGGAATTTCTAGCTTGTTTTTGTTTGCTCATTTGTCACATTTTGTTTTATATGCGCAAAATCATATGGTTGTCTTTTTCCGTGTAACTTATTTCACCTATCATAAATACTCTCAAGATTCATCCAGATTGTCCCAAATGGCAGATGTATGATTTTTTATTTGTTATTTACTATAGATGAGAACCAGAGTCTATGACTTTTCATGTTAACTTATAGATTTTTTTTCTCTAATAGAGATGCAAATTATTCCTGTCCAATAGAGAAATATAAGTCACAGTTTTATTTCCCTGTAGCCAGTTTTGTCTCTAACACTGTAAGCTTGTTCCAGCCTGCCTTCCCCAACGAGTTGTATAAATCTCTGTTCTCCAAACACTTTGAGCCAGTTTTGTCATCCTGCTGGTTCCCTCATTAATAGGCTAAATAAATCTTTAACTTGTGTTCAATGTATGAGAGTCATGTTTATGCCTTTTTTAAAAATTACACTTTGACACTAGATTGTTTTAATATAATGTGAAAGAGGTATAACTTTAATTTCCTTCACATGGTTGGTTGTGTCAGCTCTACCTATTAAATAACCTATCCTTTCCCCATGTGAGTAGCAACACTTTATCTTTGCCATGTATAGAATAAAATGTAGGCTTGCAATAAACACTTTGATGATTACTGCATATTATCATATATACTGAGTGGCCAGATTATTATAATCTCTGAACGCATAATAATCTGGCCACTCAGTGTATATCCTATATAATAAAAGGCTAATATGCAAAGTTTCTCCTTGACCAGGAGTTCGACCAGCAGACAGGTTGGCCGGACCCCACCCATGCATCAATTCATGCACCAGGCCTCATATATATATATATATATATATATATATATATATATATATATATATCTATATATATATTGAGTGGCCAGATTATTATGCATTCAGAGATCATAATAACATAATAATCTGGCCACTCAGTGTATACTGGATTCTACTTCTCAGTTCTCTGTTTAGGTATTCTGAGCTATTAGTCCATTCTCTTGCCAATACCATTGACTTGTTTACTGTGGCATTATTGTATGATCTCATGCTTAAAACCTTTATTTATAGTTTTCTTTTTCAGAATTCTCTTCTATTCATGAGTATTTATGCTTCCATATAAAGTTGAAGAACATTTTATCCAATTCTAAAAAGAAAAACCTTTTGAAATTTTACTGAGAATTGTGGATTTATCTATTAATTTCTATAAAAATTGATATTTTGTTGCTTTAAGCCCTTCTATCCTAGCATGTACTGTATCTTTCCAATTGTTCAGTTCTTGCTTTATGTCTTTCAATAACAATTTTATGGTTTTCTTTATGTAGGCCGTGTATCTTGGTATCTTTATTGCTATGTATGTCAGATATTGTTGCTATATCAACCGTAGGACATGTTTTTCACGTTTCCAATTTTATGTGGCTTTCGCAACTTTATCTTGCTTACAAATGCTTTACAAAATCTCATTATTTTTAATAGTTCATATTATTTCACATTGTTTTCATCTTCTTCTGGTCCCACAGTGCTTTTAGAATAAAATCAAACCAAGAGCCCACATGATTCCTTTTCTACCTCTAAGCATTTACTGACAACCTTCAGCACTCCTTTCTTCCCTTGTATTCTAGTACTTGCTGTAAACATGCTTATTTTTGGCTGTTTCAGCTCTACTTATACGAAAAGGTTGAGCCCTACAGGAATGCCATCCATGAGAGGCACTAAATCTGTAAAAAATAATAATAATAATAAATCCAGATTAAGCAGTAGAAAACAAAGAAGAAAAGGAAGTGGAAAATAGAATTAGAATCACAGTTACTGGAAAGTGCTGAGTACCAGGCTGAAGGGATGAGATGAAATTGAAAAAGATTATAACAAAGTGAGAAGACAGAGGATCTGGGAACAGGTTAGGATGGGGAACAAGAAAGAGGTCAGGGCAAAGTATTTCAGAACTAAGCTGTGACCCTGGCAAGAATGCCCAAGGCCTAAGTGTATCTGGTGCAGGTTATGGAAACCCAGGCAAAACCCAAGATCCAAGTCCTCTCGGAAGCATTGCACACATTTTTTTAAAAGAAAAGTGGCTTTATGTAGTAGACACTTCCAAAGGAGCATACTCAAATAAGTAAATGCCTTTTTCAGTATTCTTTGCTTAGTCCAGACACCGCCTTTGTAAATGTTCCTCACAGTTAATCCTGCTTTTTTTTTTTTTTTTTAATTCTCTTTCCCTCTGGGGTTTAAGATAAAGTGCAAAGGGAAATGTGGTTATTATCTTTTTATGAAAAATATACCAGTACTTGGTTTTATGTAATTTAATCATAGCATTTTATAGTCTATAATAATCACTTTCTGATTCAAAATAAATTATCTTTTACACAGAAAAAATATCCATCAGGAGCACATATGTTTTTCAAATCCATTTGTTCTTCATGTTCGCAATGTTAAAAGAGGCATTTCCAGCTAGCCTATACTTGTTCTAAATGTCAGGATTGACAGGCTATTACCTTAGAGGAAATATCTTCATTTGCCATCATCTGAGTCAATATTGTTGCAAAGGACATTTGATCAGACTAATGAATCACCAGACTCCTTTAGTTTGGATAAATGGATAACCAGTGAAATATGCTGATATCATTTTTCATGGGGCCAAGAAAAGAAATTCTGCAGACAGAACAGCTGTATTCTCTTTACACTTAAAAAAAAAAAAAAAAAAAAAAAAAAACCACAAAAGGAACAAAAGTCACTGCTTCCTGGGCTTAACCCCATAGTTATCTGACTTCATTTCCCATGGCCTCCCACCACTAGACTCCAAAAGACAGCCATGCCCCCTTGTGTTGTGATAGGTGCACACATCACCCCAAAGGCCAGGATCTCTGTGGTATGGTCTATGCTTTCCGTATGGTTTTCTTATCCTTCACCTACCAACCCAACTATTGGAAGAGTGATTTATCCTCTGATCACCACACACCTGAGCTATTCCACAGGCAAGTGACTTTCCAGTTTTTCAGAGCAGGCCCCCCACAAAAGTATGTTTTACCTTGCAATCCAGAACCTAAATAGACACAAAATAACTAAAATAAAAATGTTAGAAAACAATACTTACCCTCACAGCATGTGATATATTCTGATCTTTTCTTGTCAATTTTAGCCTCTGTTTTTTAAAATGCTGGCCAAAACCACCAAATCAAAATTTCAGAATCGAATAAAGGATCTCAGACCTCATTTTAAAGAAAAATGCATGAGGAGGACATAGCCAGAGGTCCCACGCATTTCTTTTTTTTTTTTATTTATTGATTATGGTCTCACATAATTGTCCTTATCCCCCAATTCCCATCCCAAACCCCTCCCTACATATGCCCCCTCCCCACTGTTGTCCATGGCCACTGACTAGGCCCATATGCATGCACACAAGTCCTTTGATTGATCTCTTCCCCTTATCCCCACCCTCCCCTACTTTCCCTCTGAGGTTTGAGAGTCTGATTGCTGCTTCTCTTTCTCTGGGTCTGTTTTTGTTCATCAGTTTATGTTGTTCATTATTTCCTCTAGATGTGTGAGATCATGTGATCCACGCATTTCTAATGATAGTAAGAGGGTGACACCCACATGAAGAATCATTGAATTATATATAGTAGCACCTTGCTAAAATCTATCTTCCTCTCAAGATCTAAAGTCCCAGATTGGAAAGCCATTCATTCATTCATTCATCATGTAGTCATTAAAAATGTATATATTAAATGAATACTTACTGTAAGCCAGAAAATAGAAGTTAAAAGGTCACCATCATATAATATTCTACCTTCTTTGTAGTAAGACCTATAAGTATCATTGAACCTTGTCATGTTCCAGAAAATATTCTAACTGGTGGAGATGTAGTAGTGAATAAGAAATGTTCCCTGTGCCAAAACCGGTTTGGCTCAGTGGACAGAACGTCGGCCTGCGGACTGAAGGGTCCTGGGTTCGATTCCCGTCAGGGGTATGTACCTTGGTTGCGGGCAGTGGTGGGTGTGCAGGAGGCAGCTGATCAATGTTTCTCTCTCATCAATGTTTCTGACTTTCTATCCCTCTCCCTTCCTCTCTGTAAAATAAAAATCAATAAAAATATATATTTTTTAAAAATATTCCCTGCGATGTTGTTTGCAAGAGGAGGATGTGCTCCATAAAATCATTCATATTTTCTTAGCCAATCATTCTTCACTGGGATTTGATTCTTGCCTTCTGGGAGACTCCTGGGGACATTTGGCAATACCTGGAGGTCATTTTGGTTGGCATGACTGGGGGGTGTTACTGGCATCCAGTGGATATAGGCCTGGGATACTGCTAAACATCCTACAGTGCACAGAACCCCACCCCACACACAACAAAAATTATTCAGCCCAGAATGTCAACAGGCTAGCCCTTTTCTTTATGATCAATGCATATATTTGACAAAAGAAAGAACTTTGAGATGTCAGTAGGCCAGAGGGCAGGAGGAATAGACAAAGGAAGTTGACCAGTTAGCAGCTGTGAGTCAAAGCCAACAAAAGACTGAATGTGTGTTGAAATTTTGAATCAACTTCCAGACACCGCCATATCTTTCTTACACATAAACTTTCCGAACTATTGCCTATAATCAACCCAGAAGAAGCAAATATTTCTTTCTTATGGACTATTTACCTGTCTCAGAACTCTCTCACTTCACTTCCCATCTCCTTATGGACAGCCAGTGTAAATACTTTCAAAACAACTTACATCTTTTTCCCCCCCAAAACTTATATAAAAGGACCGGTCAACCCCAGGAAGGCAGACATGTTTGTCTTCTCCCTCCAGTCCTGCTGGTGGTTTAGACTGCATGTCCCAAGACCTGTCCTTTCTCTGGTTAGCATGTGACTCAATAAAGCCTTTTCTTTCAGGGTAACGCTCCGTCTCAAAGGTTGGCTGTTTTTTGTTTTGTCTTGTAACATTGAACAAGATGAGATTCAGGTAAGTCCATAGCTGTGAACAGCATTTTCTTCTTGTGATGCTAAGTGGCTTACTACAGGTTATAGACAAATAAAAAATTTTGAAGTTTTGGGAAGTGATGGGGAATAAAGCAAATATTAATTGAGTACCACCTGTATGCAGAGGACTGTGCCCAATTGTTTTGTGTTTCTGTGTGTCTGTGTGTAGGTGTAGGCTGAGGGCTGCAGGAAGAGCATACACAAAACTTAACTCTGACCTTCTTAAACTCTATCCACAACAAATTCACAATCTGATCTTATTAACCAAAATATTTAATTAATAATATACATTGGAACTCTAGTTACATCCACATTTTTTTAGGAAGCAACTGAATTCTTAAAATAAATACATCAAACATTAAAAGGAAACCAAAGGAAGTGAGTTCATGCAGACTCAAGGTAGCATTTCAAGCCCATAAAAGCAAGACACCAATGTTTATACGATCCAACATGCTTTAGGAGGGGAAAAGATTACCAAAAGTAATAATAAACAGCAGTAAGTCTAGACCAGGGCCATGTAAATGGCTAAACTTCGCTTTTCTCGAGTTATTCAGATTCGGGGAGCCGGGGGGAGGGGGGGGGGGTGGAATGAGGGGAGGGAGATATAGAAATCCAATTACTTAGAACTGCTGAATTGTCTGCAGGGGGAAAAGTGTTCTGCTCCAGTGTCTACATAAAGTCTATCTGAAATAACTCTTCTGGTAAATTTTCAAAAGAACAGACTTTCAATTTCATTTTTAATATTGTGACTTCTGATTTTCAGGTATGGGATTTTGTCTTTGTTTTTAAGCCTTTGGTTCTAAGGAGCATCCTTGTTCTTTTAAAAAGAGGGAGTTCAGGCATTAGGTGTGAGTTTAGAGAAGATGTTCTCAAAAGTATCCTTTCAACCCTCAGATTCCACAGTTTTAATGGAGTGAAAATGGACAGCTCTCTGCATTACTTCCTATCTGAGCAACATCTGCTGCCCCTGAAAATGACTCTACTTCTCAAAAGCCTGTGTCCCACTTGAATGTGTCAAACTCTCTCTTAATTCCCACCATTTGGGAAGGCATGCATTATACTAAACCCTGCGTATATTACTTGGCACCAGAAATACATAAGACAGTATTTCGAATATGAAGCCTATTTATTTATATTATTGCTTGTCTGAGGCCGAGTTATAAGATTAGTGACA
Organism: Pipistrellus hanaki; assembly: GCF_964339955.1. Lineage (NCBI taxonomy): Eukaryota > Metazoa > Chordata > Mammalia > Chiroptera > Vespertilionidae > Pipistrellus > Pipistrellus hanaki. The sequence continues at coordinate 166,910,692 of NC_140503.1, read as the reverse complement.
ATTACTATTCCTCATCTGGCTTCAGGGTCTCTGATAAAGGCACACAGAGCAGGGAGCAATTACAAAGAGTAGGCAGAACGTTAGCAAAGAGGCAAAATGTGGCACCTTGAAGAATCATCAAGGAGAAGGATTAATTAAGGAAAATCATCCAAAGTAATTATCCCAAAGACCAACAGGGACATGGCATATCCACAAGTTCTCAAGATGCATCCTAATGTCGCTAAACCCAGGAGGACTAAAGGAATATTTGCTTCAGTGATTTGCTAGAATAACAAATGCCGTTCAAAAAATCAGCAATTAAATGTGCACCTGTAGATTTGCTCTATCTGCAGTGAATGCTGTCTTACTTCTTTTACCATCTCAGGTTCTCTCCCTCTCCCCCCCTCCCTTCAACTTCCCTCCCATTCCCCCTCCCCCATCTCTTCCTTCTCCCCCGTCCTCTCCCTAACCCTCCATATCCATGTTTATGTGCATGAATCTTTGTGTGCATACACAAAAATCTATTTAAATTTTTTAAATCAAGAGAATTTTTGAATTTTTATCATCTTCTGGCATATCCCAATTCCCATTTCTCACTAAAACATTCAATTTTGAAGTGTGCCTGAATAAGCTTTCGAATGAATAAATATTTCTTAAGGATTACATTTTTATGCAACTAGATGTATAGTCAATAGATTTTATTGGTCAACCAGTTTTAAGACAAATTTCAAAGTTAGCTAAACTACCTATCAGTAGTATCACTTGATTTTTATAGTTTTTCAAAATTATTGAGTTATGAGCATCAGATAATTTCCTAGCACCAAGAACTATAATTTAGAGTTTGGGATAGCTGCTAAATAGAAAGTTGGTGTTATTTTCACATCCATTAGGATTCTGATGATATTTTCCATTTGAAAGCATTTGACAAATTTATGGAAATTTCTTAAGAGTTTGGCATGGGAGGAGATAATATGAAGAAAAAGAGGTGAAAATCGGATATGACTTCTTATATAGCTTAGGCTGCTAAACATATTTCCATTTTAAACATAGGACTCATTTTCTGGTCTGTGTTCTGAAACTAATTCCATCACGGAGGTTCCTTCAAGCATAACAGAATGTCTAGGTTTAAGAGAATTTTCTAAAAAAAAAAAAAAAAAAAAAAAAAAAAAAAAAAAAAAAAAAAAAAAGATAATCATTAAAAAATATATATATATATATATATATATATATATATATATATATATATATATGTAAAAAAATGGCCTTTTAAAATATAGACTGGAGTTTTTCATTTAAGAGACTTAGGAGTGACCACTCACGTTTAGGAAAATGTGCCCAGTTATTCACTCCTACCTCTCAATTCCATAGCAATACAGTATTGGAGAAATTTCTAGGAAGTTGGTCCTTGCTCTCACAGCTAAGACTGCTAATAATCAGGGCCTGAAGTGCCAGTCCCCACCTCCGCCCATCCATCCCATTTCTTGCCCAATCCCAACAGAATGTTTTCCATATCTGGTGGGTCTCAGAATTAATTCACACTCCCAGTTGCTAAAATAATTTCTAGGGTCCCAAGAAGACCCATAGTTAAAGCAAGCACTTGCAGCTTATGGCACTGAATTAGCCAACAGAAATTATTTAGGAATTTCAAGGCTAAATCAATCATCAATCTTCAATAATAATAATACATTCAAAATTATTAACTTGGTTGGACCCTAGTCTGGGTACCCCTTGTATCCTAGCTATCGGCTCAGTTCCTGGTTCCTGAGATCAATGTCACCTCTCTCACATACTCTGCAGTCCCCCTGGATTGTCCCACCAATTGCCCAAGTTTAGATCACCTGCCTATGAATTTTCCATGCTGTGGGAAATCTTTACAGTAAAGTTGAAACTTCAGCCCAAATTGTCTTCTCCTTGTCACCCAGGTAGCTCCTGAACTGTCTTTATCTCAGTCCAAATAGCTGGGATTAGACAAAGCAAGATGTTTTGACATTAGGCTGAGGATAACATGATTAGATAAATATGCAGTGGAGAAAATCTTTGATGTATACCAAAATTAAGAAAAAAAAATCAATCTGAGATGGTCTGTTCTTATTCTAGAAGCAACTACACATACCTCTCCAGGTCAGCAATTCCTACATGTTCCAACAAGACAGTGATTCTGATGCATACTAGTAACCCTAAGCCATTGCTTCCAGCAAATTTTTAAGAATAGTCTGGCTTTTCTGAAAAATTATTCTCAATAAAAAGCCAGAAGCTTGTCATGAGTGGTAGGGTCATTTCTTCCACTAGTCCCACTATATATCCTGAGAGAGTTTCCACCTTCAGAGACCATTTTTATCACCATATTCCTACAAGTAGGTGAGCAGCAGCCTCCCAGGAAGGCATTACTATGCTGTTAGCTTGTTGCTCTGTGCACAGCTTGAATCACAACTAAACATTTCCTGTAAGTTTTTTCCTCATCCCCTTTAAGCCTTAACTTTCTCAGGGTATGTATGATGCTGCTGAGCTGTCAAAAAAGCTGTCTCCGGAAGGCTTCTCACTTTTCTTTTAGTGCCAGTTCATAAAGTCACAAAGCAAAACAAATCACCCCCATAAAATTATGAAGGTGAACTGGAAAATTCATGGAGGCCTCCTCCAGGACTGTAGCTGCCACAATTCATGCTGGCCCACACCTGCTCACCACCATCTCCCCACGCTGGGTGTAGTGACAGCTCCAGGGAGCTGGACCTTGGAAACCAGCATGTCCTCCCCACCAGTTACTCAACCCACCACCCACGCCGTTTCTGCCCTTATCGCCACCAAAAGTGCTGTCACCAAAGTCACCAATGACCTAGAGGTGGCGTAATCTAACAGACAACTTTCAAGCATTGTTTTTTCTGACCTCTCAGGAGTATGTAATACTCTTGAATACTCCTTCCTATGAGAAAAATACTCTCATTAGTTGGCTTCCAAAACATCCCTCCCTCTACCTGGCTTTCTTTTTAAGTCCCTTATTCTTTCTACTTTTCTTCCCTCTTAAACTATTGGCCCTTCTCTCCAGTTATACCACTCATTATCTTTAGGATTTCAGGCAAGTTTCTAAAGCTTGATTAGTTTCATTTTCTTCACCTGTAAAATTGAGATAATAATACTTACTAATTGGGATATTGAAAAGATAACATGAAATAATGTGTGTAAAGCACAAGAATAAGTGCTTACATTCAATAAAGAATAGACAGCACTACTACAACATCCTTAGACCAAATGTCAAAGCCTAATTATGCCTCTAACACATGAGGAATTATTAAATAAATGATAGTATGTATATGCCAAGAAACACTTTAAAGTCATTAGAAATACCTTTAAATACTACCAATGGCATGGAAGAAATGCTCACGCTATAATGTTAAAAAATTACATACTAATGTAATAAATATACATGAAGTATTTAACATGTGCAAATCACAGTGTTAATGCTGGGGCTGTAATGATCAATAAGTTATCATGGTTTCATGGAGCTCTATTCTAGTTTGCATAAAGTAACAATTGGCACATTAATTAAACATAATAACATCTCAAATAAGACATGTACATACAGACCTACACAGAGCAGCATGTCAATTATATATTAAGTATTTGAATAAATTAATAACTGAATGAAAATCCAGGAAAATAAAAAATGTATTGTGGGATTGTGATTAATTTTTACATACTTTCCTGTATTTATACAGGGATTGGTAAAAGTAGGTTGAGAGGAATACTCTCCCCCAGGAGAGCACAGCAGCAATATCTCCTTTCCCCTTCTTCCCTCTAAGGGACCCCATAAGACTTGCAACAAGGGGAGCAATGGGCAGCGGCAGCTCATCTCAGGCTAACCCCTTGAATCTGTCTCAAAGGCCTCCTTTTCTCCGACTTTTCAGTGAGCAAAATTTAATTCAAAATTTTAACAAAGTAGGTTGTGAATATGTGAAGTACAGAGTTTATTCTTGCATTATTATTTAAGTACTGTATTATTTTCTTATATTCAACTGTAAACCTATTTTTGCCCACCCCTGTATATTAACCAAAAACATGTACTAATTTCTTAAATGCAAACAAATCTGGAGTTTTATAGGAAGCTTAGACAGAACTTCTAAATTCTCTATCTGGAATCTACTTTTTTTAATGGAGATATATGTAACACTTCCAACAATAAAGAATTTTTTAAAATAATAAATAAAAATAAAATCTCACCAAAAAATAAATAAATAAATAAATTCTCTATCTAGAATCTACCCTTTTTATTATTATTATTATTTTGGCTTCCTTGGTTTTCATAATAAAGTCAGAGGTAGGTCAGACATGATCACCTCAGCTTCCTGCTGTCTACACCACGCCTGACTCTCTTCCCTACCATGCCAAGAAGAACATGTCAGACAACCAGGTCATAGGCTACCCCCATTTTATTTCATTTATTCTTCTGTAGGGCTAGCCCCTTCTTTGCTATCTCCTTTACCTGCATGTATAACCTCTTCCTCTTGAGGCCATCATCCTGCTCTCGTCTCTCAGACCCTTAAGAACTCTCCAGGAGCCTGTGAACTACTCTAGGTCCTACCCTCTCTCTCTCCTTCCACTCATAGCTAACATTTTTGAGAATGATCCAGACACTTTACTCTTTCTCACATCCCACTAACTCTTCAACATCAACTAACTTGCTTCCACCCACAGCACTCCGCTGAAACTGCTCCTGCAAGTATCACCCAGAATATTAATTGTAGCGTACAATGCACAGTTTGCATTCTTATTTTCAAAAGCCACTTTGCTGGGATTTGCACAGGCTGATGCTCCACCCACTCACCCCACCCCTAGCCCCATTTGCCCAACTAACTCCTCTCTTTCAGGTCTCAGCTTAAATAGTATTGTGTCAAAGCTATCTTCCCTATTTCTCCTCTTTGCATCACAATAAAGATAAGCTCCTTGGTTCTGCACCAGAGCTCTCATACACTGCTGGTGGAAACAAGGAGTTTCTTATAAACTTGTATTTAATATATGACCCAGCAATCTCACTCAGCTATTTATCCAAGAGAAATAAAAACTTATGTCCACACAAAGACCTGGACACAAATGTTTATAGCACCTTTATTTATAATTGCCAAGAACTTAAACAAATGTCCTTCAACTTATGAATGGGTAAAGAAAGCTACCAAGTTGGTGAACACATCCATATGCCAGGAGTATAGTGCACCTCCAGCTCAATGGAGAAAGAAGCTCCTGCCCCCAGGACCTTTCTGGACCTTGTTCTATGCATCTCTCTCTCTGACTGTTCATCTGTATCCTTCATAATATCCTGTATAATAAACCAGTAAATAAAGTTTGTCCCTGAGTTCCATGAGCCACTATAGCAAATTCCCAAATCTGAGGAAGGGAGTCATGGAAACCCCCAATTTGTAGCCCAGGTAAACAAAAGTCTGGATAACCAGGGGACCTACTACTTATGACTGCAATCTCAAGTGAGGGGCAGTTTTGAGCCCTTAATTTATGGGATCTGTACTACCACTAGGTAGTATCAGAATTGAATTAAATTGTAGGACATCTGGCTAGTGTCCACAGAGAATTAGAGAAATGCATGGTGTGAAAAAACCCAACATTTGGTGTCAGAAGTGTTGTGAATAAAATAACAGATTCATAATAGGAGTTATAATGTGTTTGAAGCCTTTTGCTTCCTAATGACCAGTTTCCGGGAAGCCCATTATTCTACCAGAAGACGTAGATGAATTTGGGAAGGACAGGCATGACACAGTTACTCAGATGGCTCCTCTGCACTTGAATTATAAATTTAAACCAAACCCTTTGTCTTTACTGTTTTCTCTTGAGAACCCTTCAATTAAAGAGAGGAAAAATAGCCGAAACCGGTTTGGCTCAGTGGTAGAGCGTCGGTCTGCGGACTGAAAGGTCCCAGGTTCGATTCCGGTCAAGGGCATGTACATTGGTTGCGGGCACATCCCCAGTAGGGGGTGTGCAAGAGGCAGCTGGTCGATGTTTCTCTCTCATCGACTTTTCTAGCTCCCTATCCCTCTCTCCTCTTTGCTGTAAAAAATCAATTAAAAAAAAAAAAAAAAAGAGAGGAAAAATATTTCAAGGAAGACATCATAAAAGAATGACTTGCTGCTATTTTCCCCCTTCAGCCCATTAAGGAGGACCTCTTTGTACATATAAGTAATCTTTATTCAAGAACTACCAAATCATTCAAGGCTGTATGATTTATTAGGGTGGTTTCCACCTAGCAGTCAGGCCTTTCACAGCCAGCCTAGGGGTAAGCAGGAGTTTCCCAACCATTTCTAAGTATTCACTTGTCTTCCACTTTTTTCTCCTCCTGAAAGGGCGATGTATTGGATCCAACCAAACCCTTCCTACCCCAGATTACTCCCTCTTCTGCTGACTGTTCACCATGCTCAGAGCAGCCAAAAAGACATGCACCCAGACAGTGTTCTATAAAGGAGGCTCCTTGCCTAGTTTTTTCCAGTCTTAGCATCATTGTCAGTGAAGTAGGGACTACCCTGTTGCTATATTCCTGAACAAAGGGCCAACAGTTTTTATCCCATTCTAAAAGTCCCTCTTCTAGAACAGTTCCTTTTTAAAATGTTCATCTAGGATATTCAAGAATAAAAAATATGTTATCAAAAATTTTAATAGAAGGTATCCTATGTTTGGCACAACAGGATAACCATTAAGCACCCTTAGGATCTAGTGGCAGGGTGGGGATTCTGTCCCCTAGCCAAAAAAGTGAGTGGTTCACCACAGGACTGCTCTATTACCCTGCCTATTAGTCCTAGGAGAGAATATCACCAAGCTTCATAACAACTATCTTTTCTTTTTTTTTTTTAATATATATTTTATTGATTTTTTTTTTTTGCCCCCCACCCTCCCTCCCACACATCCCCTCCCTCCCCAGAGTTTTGTGTCCATTGGTTATACTTATATGCATGTATAAAAGTCCTTCGGTTGATCTATTATCTCCCCCAGATCTTCCTCCCCTCCCCGCTGTAATTTGACAGTCTACTTGTTGATATACTGTCTCTATATCTATCTTTTGGTTCATCAGTTTATAATGCTCTTTGTTATCCACAAATGAGTGAGGTCATGTGGTGTTTCTCTTTCATTGATTGGCTTATTTCACTCAGCATGATGTTCTCCAATTCCATCCAGTTTGCTGCAAATGATGAGAATTCCTTCTTTTTTATGGCAGCATAGTATTCCATTGTGTAGATGTACCATAGTTTTCGGATCCAATCATCTGCTGACGGACACTTAGGCTGTTTCCAAATTCTGGCTATTGTAGATTGTGCTGCTATGAACATAGGGGTGCATATATCCTTTCTGATTGGTGTTTCTAGTTTCTTGGGATATATTCCTAGGAGTGGGATTACTGGGTCAAATGGGAGTTCCATTTTCAGTTTTTTGAGGAAACTCCACACTGTTCTCCACAGTGGTTGCACCAGTCTGCATTCCCACCAGCAGTGCACGAGGGTTCCTTTTTCTCCGCAACCTCGCCAACACTTGTCCTTTGTTGATTTGTTGATGTTGGCCATTCTGACAGGTGTGAGATGGTACCGCATTGTTGTTTTGATTTGCATCTCTCAGACAATTAGTGACTTTGAGCATGTTTTCATGTGCCTTTTGGCCTTCCTTCTGTCTTCTTTTGAAAATATTCTATTTAGGTCCATTGCCCATTTTTTAATTGGATTATTTATCTTCCTTTTATTTAGTTGTATAAGCTGTTTGTAGATGTTGGAGATTAAACCTTTATCAGTGGTATCATTTGCAAATATGTTCTCCCACACTGTGGGCTTTCTTGTTGTTTTGTTGATGGTTTCTTTTGCTGTAAAAAAGCTTTTTATTTTGATGTAGTCCCATTTGTTTATTTTCTCTTTAGCTTCCATTGCCCTAGGGGTAGTATCAGTGAAGAAGTTCTTTTGGCATACGTCTGAGATTTTGCTGCCTGTGGATGCTTCTAGTATTTTTATGGTTTCCCGTCTGATGTTTAAGTCCTGTATCCATTTTGAGTTTATTTTTGTGAATGGTGAAAGTTTGTGATCTAGTTTCATTCTTTTGCATGTGTCTGTCCAATTTTCCCAACACCATTTATTGAAGAAACTGTCTTGACTCCATTGTATATTCGTGCCTCCTTTGTCAAATATTAGTTGAGCATAGTGATTTGGGTTGATATCTGGGTTCTCGATTCGATTCCATTGATCTATATGTCTGTTCTTGTGCCAGTACCAGGCTGTTTTGAGAACAGTGGCTTTGTAATATAGTTTGAAGTCTGGTATTGAGATCCCTCCTACTTTACTCTTCTTTCTCAGGATTGCTGTGGCTATTCGGGGTCTTTTATTGTTCCAAATGAACTTTTGGAGAGTTCTTTCTAGGTCGGTGAAATATGTCATTGGTATTTTAATGGGGAGTGCATTGAACCTATAGATTGCTTTAGGAAGTATGGACATTTTGATGATGTTGATCCTACCAATCCATGAACATGGTATGTTCTTCCATCTCCTTACATCTTCCTCTATCTCTTTTTTCAGTGTCGTGTAGTTTTCCCCATATAGGTCCTTTACTTCCTTAGTTAAAGTTATACCTAGGTATCTTAATTTTTTTGGTGCGATGGTAAATGGAATTGCTTTTTTAGTCTCTGTTTCTGCAGTTTCTCTGTTGGTGTATAGAAAAGCCATGGATTTCTTGGCATTAATTTTGTATCCTGCTACATTACCAAATTCATTTATTAAGTCAATTAGTTTTTTAATGGAGTCTTTTGGGTTTTTTATGTACAATATCATGTCATCGGCAAATAAGGATAACTTTCCTTCTTCTTTTCCAATTTGGATGCCTTTTATTTCCTCCTCTTGTCTAATTGCAATGGCTAGTACTTCCAGTACTATGTCAAACAGGAGTGGCTAGAGTGGGCATCCCTGTCTTGTTCCTGTTCTTAGAGGGAATGGTTTTAGTTTTTGCCCATTGAGTATAATGTTTGCTGTGGGTTTATCATATATAGCTTTTATTATGTTGAGGTATGATCCTTGTACTCCCACCTTGTTAAGAGTTTTTATCAGAAAAGGGTGTTGGATTTTATCAAATGCTTTTTCTGCATCAATTGATATGACTATATGATTTTTATCTTTCAATTTCTTTATGTGATGTATCACGTTTATTGATTTGATAACAACTATCTTTTCTTATTGTGTACAAAATGCTTTCACCTGTATGACCCTGTCTGATTTTCATTCCCAATATGAGATGTACAAAGAATTTTTATATCTATTTCACAAATGAGAAACTGAAGCTTGAGGAATAAAAGAGGTTGGCCCAAGAAAATGCAGTTACATTCCACTTCCCTTCCATGGAAATGGACTCATTTTCTCTGTCAGTTTGACCTTGCACTGACTCTGTCTTTTCTTGTGAAGGCTTCTTTTTGCTTTCTTTCAGTCAGTACTTGCAGATACTGTGTAAGCCTTGGTTTTTACTTACCTTCTTTTCTTGTTCTCTCACCTGAAAGCTAACTGCCTTGTGCCTGGCAGGAACCATGCCAGTATATCCCAGTCCCCGCCTCAGTGATTCCAAGGCTCTTGAGTCCTCAACGTTGAGAACTTGGGTTCTTTCTAGGTGCTTTAATCTGAACCCATGCTCTGTGAGCCACCTCAATACCTTGTCAGTCCCCTACAACACCCATCATCTGTACCTTGTTCTGCTCTGACATAGTCATCCATTTCCTTTAATCTCAGCCCACGACATGATCACAGAAGTCTCGGGACACCTTTAAAAGGGGACAGGATTATTTGTAGATAGGCCCTCTAGATTATGGAACCCCTGGAGTGTGGGCCCATTCTTCTCCAAACCCCAAGTTTTTCTACACCATATCCCTTTTCCACATACTACCACCTACCCCCTCCACCACTTGAGTCTTTGGAGCAAGAATCTGATCAGCCTAAAATTAGTTATGATCTGTCTGAAATGTATGTTGATTATTTGACCAGCAGTGCAGTGGTCCCTTCTATAGCCAAATGCTTATCTTATGACAAAATTAGTATTCTGCAGTAAGAGACAAGCCAGAAGGTTTCTGAATCCTCTTCCATTTACAACCAGTTTAAATTCATTTACTACTGTGAAAGCTACAAAAGGGAAAGAAAACAGACTAAGAATGAGACTTGCCCAGAATTAATGTTTGCAGATTTTATGCTATTTTTGTCAGAATTAGAATATATTCTGCCTGGTCCAAATAGCTTTCTCTTTCTCCTTTCTGTCCCCTTCCAGAACTCCCAGCGTTGGTTAGAATGTAGGGCAGAATTTCCCACAACACACAGAGATCACCCATCTGTCTCTAGTTTCACAAAATGACAAACTGGAATGGCCCTGAGAGCCAAAAATTCTATTTAAATCTTGTCTCTAATATACTAGTTTGGCCAATGGATTTTCTTTTTCCATCATTATAAATCAGGCACTTAAAGCAGACTTAAGAAAGGAGAGAGCAGACTCCAAGTATCTCATTGCTATGCTGCTGATGAGAACTTACATGAAGCTAGACCACTCGGACCCAGTCAACTTGCAATCAGTCCAGGGAGGAGTTTAGCATATTTTCAACATTGTGGAACCTACTGCGTTTCCTCTGCAAAGTAGAAATGGAAAGACCCCATCTAAAACATAGCTCACCCTCTACACTGGAGCAGGGTGTGTTGAACATGTCACCCACTGCTGAGTCTTATTCTGCAGGGACAATCAATGACCTTGTGTCTCAGTACATGGACTTGGAGTGAAAGCCAGCATCTTTGACATGAGATGATTTCTGGATTCTCTTGTTTAGAATTCTCTAATACACAGTGGTATGCTTTTGTGCATAGATAACTCCAAAACATCAGTGAGGACCAGATAGCATTTTCAAATGCTTTGCCTCTGATTGGATTATTCCTTTGAGAGAATGACTTCTGACAAAAGATATTTAAAAAAAAAAAAAAAAAAAAAAAAAAGGGAATGGTATACAAAATTAATCATTCCCTAAAGAAGCATGATGCCCCAAAATGGAGCAGTGCATAAGGCATTTAATTTGAATTAAGAAATCCTGAGCTTTAATTCTATGTTCCCTTGAGGTGGGTTGAGACTAAGCTTCATCAGCATATAAAAAATGAGACCGCTCAGCAGAGCATTTTTAGAGAAAGTGGCATTACAAGGTTGTAAAAAACACAATTTATGATAGCTGATGAAGAGAGAACCCAATTGAAAGTTAAGGAAAATTACACTTGACTTTGGGTGGCCAACTGTTGAAGTTTGGGCTGCCCCAAAGGCTTAGCTGAGAAGAGGACTTAGGTGCAGGTGTCTTACTTGGCATATGATCCCTGGAAGTAGGAGAGAGGGATTGGTGGGGAAAAGGAAGGAAAGCCAAAGCAAAGGTTAATTAGTAAGGTCACTACTGTGAGCAATTTGAGCTTAAATCCACTGGGATTCCTGAGAAGGGTGTAGAATGCCTCCCAGAATAGGCCACCTGAAAGATGGCAGAGCACTTCTTTCCCTGTTTCAGTCCCCATTGGCTGAGGTTTAGTCCCAAAGGCACCACCAATTCTATCACATTTCCCAGCTGCATCAAGAAAAGGACCTGGGCTGAATGAAGAGCAACCCAAGTTGAGTGCTTGAAACATCCCAACAATAAATGGGAACACTGCCCATGAAGCAGCTACCACAGCTGGAAGTCTGAAGGGCTTTTTTTTTTTTTTTAATATATTTTATTGATTTTTTTACAGAGAGGAAGGGAGAGGGATAGAGAGCTAGAAACATCGATGAGAGTGGGACATCAATCAACTGCCTCCTGCACACCCCCTGCTGGGGACATGCCCGCAACCAATGTAATGCCCTTGACCAGAATCAAACCTTGGACCTCTCAGTCCTCAGGCCAATGCTCTACCCACTGAGCCAAACCCGTTTCAGCTGAAGGACTTTGATATGGGTGCCAGAGTGCTTCCTACACTAACCCAAGGCTCTCCTACAGTGTTCTCTTGCTTATTCAATATGCAGAGGTGTTAAACAATACCTTTCCTTATTATAAAGTTATATTGCTTGGATGAACTTCTTGAAGAATCATGTCCCTTCATTTCCAGGCCTTTATACATGCTACCCTTGATGTTTAGAATACTCTGCCTGCCCACTCTTCCCCACCTCTACTTTGCTATCTAGACTCAACTTAAAAAGTGCTCCAAGAAGTTTTCCTTGACCAGTAAGGGAGGTTGGCTGATCAGGTTATGTGCACCCAAGGAACACTGTATGATTTGTTTGTGCTATTTATCAAATTTTATATTATTTTTAATATATATTTTATTTATTTCAGAGAGGAAGGAAGAGGGAGAGAAAGATAGAAACATCAATGATGAGAGAGAATCATTGAGAGCTGCCTCCTGCACATACCCCACTGGAGATCAAGCCCGCAACCCGGTCATGTGCCCTTAACCAGAATCGAACCTGGGATCCTTCAGTCTGAAGTCTGATGCTTTATTTATTGAGCCAAACCAGCTAGGGCTATTATTTTTTTAAAACTGTTCTTCTAGTCACACACACACACACACACACACACACACACACACACACACCATTCAATCTATCAGTACTGTGAGGTCAACCCTTGCTATTTTGTTAATAGATTATATTCCCCAAAACTAGCATAGGGCCTGCCACAAAAGTGAATGAATAAATTTTTGTTAAATGGACTAATAGGTCAATTAATGAATAAATAAATCAATGAGGGAGACAAAACATCTGTCCTCTCTCAAAATGCCTGAAAGTCTACTTTTCTCAGGATGTTCTAGTCCCTTCTCCCTTCTGTGTTGCCTTCAGAGTGATTATTCCCAGAGCTTTCTATCCAGGATCTCTTATCTTGTTCTTTCCTGGAATAAAAAAAAGTGCAAGATAATTGCTACAGGGGTGTCCTCTCCATCTCTGCACTATTCCCAGTGGCTGTGTTTCAAGGGTCATTTTGTTTGTTTTGCAGAGAGCACCCACAGGGTTGACAGCATTGTTAGTTTAATCCTGACCTCTCAGTTTCCTCCCTTGGCTTCTGATAATAACTCTGTCTTGCTCCAATAGGCACAGATGATCTCCATTGATGTCAAATTGCCCTGCCCCTCTCGCCTCTCCTTCCTCTTAAGCTCGCCACTCTCAAAGGATGACAATGCTGGCCAAAGGCAGAGACAAGGGGAGGCCAATGGGAACCCTTCATCAACAAGCTGCATTCTTCCCACCCCAAGGAGCCAAGAAAAATGTCCTCAGGGTCAGGGCCCCTCCAACTCAATTCCCAGAAGACCTAATAATAGCAAGAAGAGGAGAGAACATACCAGAAAGTCTCCACATAAACTCAGAGTGGAATAGCAGTGCCAAGAGACCAGAGCAAATGCCAGGCCAGAATGCTCCAGTGGGGGATCCTAGAGCAGGTTCCAGAGGATGCCAAATCTGCACAGGGAAGTAGACCTGAGTTCAGGTAAACAACTGACTCCTGGGAAGAGGAACATAAAAGTACAAATCCTGGAGTGACAAACTTGTGGCAAAGAGCTGATTGCTGCTGAGAGTTCTTCACTCACACCATACCACTTCTTGTCTCCTCTGTTCCTACCATCTTTTCTGCCAGGAAATCTCCTCCTGCCTCTCTACCTTGTGCCTCTCACCTTGTTACCTGTGCCTCTCTTTGAGGCAACCCTCTTTGAATCCCACAGACTGTGCTTCCAGTCATTGCACTCACCACATAACTTGCCCCTCTTTTACCCTGCTGGTATCCCAAGGAAGGAGCCTCTTATTTGCCTTTGTATTTCCAATGCCTAAACTGGTGCCTTGCCTAGAGTAGGTCTCTCAATAAAAACAAGATTAAAAAGTTAAATGAATGAATGTATTTATGAGAAGTGCTTGGGACAAGATCTTCAAGAGAGGCAGAAGCTATTCATCAGAACAGGCACAAGACCAGAGGTAGGCCATCAATTGATATACAAGACTGGGTCCCAAAGTCCTGGGCAATTTCTCCTTATAACCCTGCTACCAGAAGTAAAGATGTCTAAGATTTTGAGATAAATTCATGTATATAAATGAAAGTTCCACAGTTTCAACTCTGATAGCAAAGATACAAACCAGGCAGACTGGCAGGTCTAAGTATTTCATTCCCCTGGCTTGGCAAAGATTGGGGAAAATTTGGAAGTAAAGCTAGAAGGGAGTAGAGTTATGTGGCATTTGCCAGTGATAGTTGACCTAAGGAAATCTCTCCAACCTAGTTTTGTTTGTTTTTTCCCCCTTCTTCACTCAATATGCTCTAGCTTCCTCAGCCATCTCTTACTGTTGACTACACCAAGTTCTTTCCTACCTTAGGGCCTTTGGACATGCTATTTTCTCTACCTTGAATATCTTTCTACCCATACTTTGAAAGATAAACTTTTTTTTCCTCTGTAGACTTTAGCTTAAATATAATCTTCAATGAAGCCTTTCTTGGCCATCTTATTACAAGTAGGTACCCCCATCACAGCCTGTTTTAGTTTGTCTAAATTGCTATAATAAAGTACCATAGATGGGTGGCTTGTAAACAATAGAAATTTAGTTCTTAAGAATGGAAAGTTCAAGATCAAGGCTCTGGCAGATTCAGTGTCTGGTGAAGGTGTACTTCCTGATTCATAGTTGTCTTCTTTAAAAAAAGAAACAAAAAAAACATATTTTTATTGATTTCAGAGAGGAAGGGAGAGGGAGAGAGAGAAACATCAATAATAAGTGATAATCATTGGTTGACTACCTCCTTGCATGCCCCACACAAGAGATCGAGACCTCAACCCAGACAAGTGCCCTGGAAGGTGCATCAGAATCATAGGTCCATCAATGCTCAATCACTGAGCCATGCCAGCGTGACTAGAGAGTTTTCTTCTTGAAGTGCCCTCTCATGGTAGAAGTGGAGAAGAAGCTTGCTGGAGTCTCTTTTATGAGGAAGCTAATCCTATTCATGAGGGTTTCATTCCCATGATCTGATCACCTCCCAAAGGCCCCACCTCCAAATGCCATCACATTGGGAATTAAGTTTCAACATAGGAATCTGGGGAACACAAACATTCAGTCTACAGCACACCTAATAATCTCAACCTCTTCTTTTTTCTTTCATCATAATATGTATACAACTTGAAATTACTTTATTTACTAGTGGTGTTGGGGGAGGCGGGTAATCTCTCATTCTGGGACATTATTTCTTAAGGACAGAGACCTCACCTGTCTAGCTTGTTCACTGTTTTATCTTTAGCACCGAACCTGGCACCTAGAAAGAAGCAATTGCTATTGGTCCCATTGTTGTTGAAGAGGTCTCTCTGTTATT
The DNA here is from genome assembly GCF_964339955.1 of Pipistrellus hanaki. Classification (NCBI taxonomy): domain Eukaryota; kingdom Metazoa; phylum Chordata; class Mammalia; order Chiroptera; family Vespertilionidae; genus Pipistrellus; species Pipistrellus hanaki. Next base: position 166,895,394 of record NC_140503.1, on the reverse strand, counting down.
GTCAAAAGAATTTCAAATTATGAGCTCAAGCATGAGCCTCTTCATTTTTCCACATATTTTGTGTATTTCATATCAGAAAGCATTTATTAATTCAGTAATGTATATTAAAGGATGTCATGTAGGTATAAGCTAGCCTTATGACTAAATGCCTCCTAATAAAAGAAATTGAAATTTTATGATTAAGGGGTTTAGAAATAATCAAGAGGAGGCTAAAAATAAAACTAGCAGAGGGAGAAAGGACCAAAGAATAGCTACTGGCATGCCTTCCAAAATGATGTCCCAGATTATGATTTCATGAGAAAAAAATAAAATAACTGCTTGCCAAGCTATATAAAAAGGATGAATTCTGGGAGAACTTAGAAACTAATCATTATTAGGCCTATAGAATCTAGCTATTCTTCATAACTTAAAACTTTCCAAGAACCCATTTTTCCTGGGCATTCTGTTCCCTAGTCTGACTTCTCAACGTCCTAATGACATGGTAGGATCAATGGTCTGGTTTTCATTACCCAAACCAGGCCAGCTAAGTTAAAAAAAAAATTTTTTTTCCTAAGGAAACAAAATGAACTCTTCTGGTTTGCAAATACTCAGTAACATCTCTGCTAAGGCCCTAGGAAATGTAAACCTTAGCCTGTTCCTTTGTGTGTGTTTTTCATGTTTGTTTCATTACAGCAGTGAAACCATGTCCCACCTCCTCTAAGCTACATTTCAAAACTGAGTTATAAATAAAGTGTTCCTTTCTACATGGAAAGCTAGACTCTTTGTCTTCATCTTTAGAAGGCTTGAAAAGAGCATCACTTTCAAAGTCAGAGGACAAACTTTCCCAGTCATCCCTGTATTCGGCCCCCTCCCCACCAACCTGTGAAGTTCAGTCCAAGCCCTGCCACCCCTGGGAATTTGCTATTGCTCCAGTCCACACTGATCATCCTGAACACATGCAGCTTAAGTTGCTATTGTTTTCTAATTGCATAAGGTCAAGGAGGAACAAAGTGGGAGGTAGTGAGGGAAGAAAAGAGACACCAAATTGAGCCAAGGACTATGTCATGCACATTACACAGGCGATCTCATTTACTCCTCACCACAACCCTATACATTAATGAGATTCATAAGATGCCAAGAAACTTGTCCATAGTTCAGAGCCAAGAAAACATAGTCAGGATTCAAACCCTGGGATCTGACTACACAACTCATGTTATTTCCTCTGTACTGAAGAATCAGTTTTATCTCCTCTTCTACTTCACCCCTAAGCACAGGTCATACAAGAAATCAGACCAGAAAGATGAAAGATATGAAAACTGTGGCAAGTTTCAGGAATAAACATCCTAACAGGTATCCATTAGCTGCAAAGCAGAGCACTCAAGAGTTTTGGAGATGGAAAGGGAGCTCACATTATGGTGAAAGAAAGAGCTACCGTGTTTCCCCGAAAATAAGACATCCCCTGAAAATAAGACCTAGCGCAACTTTGGGAGAAAAAAATAATATAAGACACTGTCTTATTTTCGGGGAAACAGGGTGTGTATAGAGCAGGGGTCTTCAAACTACGGCCCGCGGACCACATGCGGCCTGCAGAGGAGTCTGATCCGGCCCGCCAGGTTTTTTGGGCAGTGAGCGCAGCCTAGGTGTTACAGTAGGGATTAGTAGTTCATATAGTCCGGCCCTCCAGCTCTCTGAGGGACCGTGATCTGGCCCCCACTTTAAAAAGTTTGAGGACCCCTGGTATAGAGCATTGGGCATGTATGATATCCTAACCAACAGAGAAGTATGATATCTAGAACCCAGGAAGTAATCACACCTCTGCAGACTCTCTACTCACCTAGCCACACCTGTATTGTTTACTGCAGTTTTAGTCACAGGGGATATGTGCTGTGGGAGCCACAAGAAAAACATGAGAATACTGTCAGGAAAAGAGAACTCTTTAAGGAGTCATGGTTAAATCTCCAAACAATTAAAGGGCCATCTTTTATTCACAAGATACTTGGGAAAGCCCCATTAAATTCTAGAAGACAAAAATAAAACTAAAGAATTCATGCTACAGGAAAGCTCATTTTTGATTTTCTGGGTAAAAGAACTTGGACAATTCAAACCATCCAAAAATGAAACAAACCATATCTGGACAATGGCAGTTCCCACTGTTGATAGGTTAACCACACAGCCTGTGAGAGGGCAGGGCAGGGCGAGGATAAACTCCTGACTCCACTGTGGGGCAGGGCGGAATTATCCTCCATTTTGTGTAACTGGACCCTAGCCCTCACCCAACCAATCAGGGTCAGCCAAAGCAGAGACATCACCACCCCACCGATGTAAAACCCCTGGACTTGTCGAAGTTCGCCATGCTGTTGGCGTGAGTGGGACAGAGCACATGTTAACATAGAAGAGGCTCTCTTGTTAATTGCATCGGACTTGGCTCCCTGCTGGTCTTTGGGGATCACGGAATTTCGGTACAACACCTGGAAGACCCTTTATTAACTATATGGTAGAGGATATTCGTATATGAGGAATTAAGAAGGGACTAAAGCCCTACAAGATCTCATTCAATGCTATAATTCTGAGACAAATTGCATTTTAATAGAGTTTTCTCTTATTGCAAGGAAATTTGCATTTGTTTCCTACTGCTGCCACAACAATTTAGCACAAACTTAGTGGCTTAAAACAATACAATTTATCATGTTACCATTAGAAGTCTGACAGGTCTCACTGGGCTAAAAGCAAGTCTAGGCAGGGCTGCCCTCCTTTCTGTAGGTTCTAGGGGAGAATCCATTTCCTTGCCTGCTCTGGCTTTTAGACTTATGGCCCCCTTTCTTCACCCTTAATGCCACAACAGCATTCCAAGCCTCTTTTACATATCACTTCACTCCAACTTCCTCATCTGCTTCTCTTCCATTTCTAAGGACTTTTGTGATTACACTGGGCCCACCTGATAAATCAGGATAGTCTCTCTAGTTTAAGGTCAAATGAATAGCAATCTTAATTCTATTTGCGACCTTAGTTCCCTTTACCATGCAACATAGCACATTCACAGGTCCCAGCAATTACTAGTAGGATACATGAATGTCTTCGAGATGGTGTGGAAGGGGCATTATTCTGACTATCCCATCAAGGTTCTGACAAATGCCACCAGTACATCCCACCAGTTCAAGCTGACATGTGACTCTTGGCCTTCCCTGAAGATCATAGGGGAGAGGAAAGGGATTTGGTGAGAGTATATCAGGCCTCCTTGAGTAAACTTGAGAAAGTCAGCCTCTACCTGACCCAAATCAAGCAAAGAAAATTGAAGAAAATATTTTTCTGATTAAATAGATCTTACCTCTTGATATAGGATATCAAATGACTCAAGTGAACATTGACCCCCAAACATTCCTTGGGACCTCAAGCCTAAGTAACTAAGCAAAGAAATCAATGAAAAGTATCTAATAAGGGAGCTTCCAAAATTGATGTTAAAAGAAAGGAAAAATTAAAAGGTAGCTAGCTCTCCTCTCCTCTCTCTCCTTTGTCACCAGTATATACCCTGTTTCCCCAAAAATAAGGCAGTGTCTTATATTAATTTTTGATCCCAAAGATGCAATATGTCTTATTTTCAGGGGATGTCTTATTTTTCCATGAAGAAGAATACGGTACACATTTATTGTTAAATGAAAATAAAGGAAATTTATTACCTGTTTATGGTACGGTAGTACGGTAGTTGTCAACACAAACTAGACAAACTGTGAATCCTACAGTATCAAGAATTTACTCATTTATTCAATGACAATCATGTCATCATCTTCTGGAACATCATCATAACAATCCAATTCCTGAATTTCCTGGTGAATTTCTTGTGACTCCATTTCTTTCAGAATCAGTGGACCTAATCTCTCATGTTTAGCCTAGGGGGGGCCTTATTTTCGGGGGGATGCCTTATATTTCACTCAGAAGGAAACCTGTAAGTAGGTCTTATTTTCAGAGGATGTCTTATTTTCGGGGAAACATGGTATTAGAAGCTAGATGTGTCTTCCTTGTATCTCCCTTCCCCGTGGCAAACACTACTACTGCAGCAGGCTTCAGAAATCTTCCCCAGTCTGTACCCAAAGCAGTTACTAGCAATTAACAGAGTTGTTACATGAGAAAAAACTATTTGCTATCTCCTTAGGAAAGAGTCTCTGTTTGGTGGGTTGGGGTTTAGAATTGTTGTTATTGCTTTGATAAATACTTTGTACAGGGCAATGAACTGGAAATCATGCCTTCAGTTAAAAAAAAATGTACAATTCATAATCTCAACTGAAGGAATACAGTCTAGTAACATTTATTGCTATATTGGCTTTTTTAAATATATTTTTTATATTTAAAAGGGAGAGAGAGAGAGATAAACATCAATGATGAGAGAATCATTGATGGGCTGCCTCCTACATGCCCCACACAGGGGATCGAGCCCACAATTCCAGGCATGTGCCCTAACAGGGAATCAAATCATGACTTTCTTGTTCATAGGTTGATGTTCAACCACTGAGCCACATTGGCCGGGTACTATTTTGTTTTTTATAAATAGAACTCCTGATCTCACACCCTCTTTGCTTGTATTTACATGGAGTTTTATCATTATATTACCTTAGGAACTCCATAATTTGAATCACAAAGAAATCCCTGATTGGTCATTCCTTTTCAATAGGCATACTTATTGTGGGATATTTTTTTAAGGGCCTTTTCAGCCACCATAAATGGTCTATCAGTCAGAATTATTTCCATTGTAATTGAAGGGGGAAAAAAGAGAGAGAAAGAATCTATTGACTAACATCCTGAAAAATCAAGAGGTGAATTTGGCTTTGGCCATTTTTAAAGCCTCCAATGATGCTCTCAAATCGTCTCACTCTCAGCACCACTTCCCCTCTTTCCCCTTGTTGACTTTATTCTCCTGCAAGCCCTTGCCTTATGGGGACAAGACAGCTAGCAGCAGCTCCAAACTTATCTCTTGTCTCCAAAAACCCCAGTAGAAAAGAAAATTCTTCTCTATCTACCCCTCCAAAGGTCCTGGACTGAATTTAATTTTAGTGGCTTACTATTGATCTAGCTCAGGTCATGTGCTCACCTATGAACAATAACTCTGATAGGAGAAATGCAAACTTAATTAGCCATCCCTCAGCACCTGCCAGCTTCTGGAAAAATTCAGCTTCTACCTAACCCAAATGAAGCAAAGAAAATTGCAGAAAATATTTTTCTGGTTAAATAGATTTTACCTCCTGATATAGTTTATCAAATGACTCAGGTGTATATTGACCCTCTAAACATTCCTTAGGACCTAAGGCCCAAGTAATAAGCAAAAGAAATCAACCAAAAGTATTTAATAAGAGAGACTTCGTAATTGGTAGGTTATAAAATTAGTAAGAAATGGAAAATTAAAAGTTAGCTGCATTAAGTGCCATTCGAACCACATGAGATAAAACAAGAAAGAAATTGATTCCCTCAAGAAAAATTGGGATTCTGTTACCAGGGAAAATGGATGCTGGGTAGGTAGAAATATCAAGCAACCCCTATAATTGGTGACAATTTGAGTTAGATTACTAGCAGCTCTCTGGCTCAACTTTAGCTGAGAATAAGTCAAGGAAAAGAATGTCATCATTTAGATAGGAGAGCATATGGAAGAGGCTGTTCGAAGCTCAAACCACAGTCCAAGGAAGTGGGATTAAATAAAACACCACAGTACAGGGGCCCTGGGCAATTTGCCTGACGTTTTAGGATCAAAATCCAGAAGATATAGACAGCCACTGAAAGGGTAACACTCACCAAATTCACAAGCTTATTCATTTTGCTTAAGCCTGAAATAACTTCTAAGAAAATAGAAAATAGAATATGATGACAAAATGATTTGGTATCAGGCAACCCAACATGTACCAGCCGTATTGTCTCAACATGTCACTTAACCTCTCAAAGCCTCAGTTCCGTGGGATTAGTAATACTTTCTATCTTACAGAGAATTAAATGTGACCTAATATGTAAGAAGGATCATTTCTTAAGGCGATTTCTTAACATGACCCTCCCATCCACATAGCTATTACAATGAGACTTTGCTCTTGTATTTACCTTCCCTTTGAGTCCAGGCTGCCCTGGGAGTTGCTTTGTTCAATAGAATGAGGCAGAAAGGATGTGTGGTTTCCAGGGTTAGCCTGTAAGAGGCTTTGCAGCTTCCATTTATTCACTTTTGGAAAACTCCCTCTTGGAAGCCAACCACCATGCCATAAACAAACTCAGGCTAGACTGCAGAACAAGGAGAAGCAACATATAGAGAGACCCTGAAAATGGGAAGCTATCTTAAATGTCCCAAGCTTACTTGAGCTCCCAGCTGAATGCAGATGCATGAATGTCCTCAGCTGCATCACATGAAGAAGCACATCCCATCTGAGCACAGTCAACCCACAAAATAATGAGAAATAATAAAGCACTGTTGTGTTTGTGTTTTTTAAATATATCTTATTGGTTTTTTTTACAGAGAGGAAGGGAGAGGAATAGAGAGTTAGGAACATAGATGAGAGAGAATCATCAGTCAGCTGCCTCCTGCACACCTCCTACTGGGGACGTGCCTACAACCAAGGTACATGCCCTTGACTGGAATCGAACCTGGGACCTTTCAGTCCACAGGCCAGTGCTCTATCCACTGAGCCAAACTGGTTAGGGAAAGCACTGTTGTTTTAATCCACTATGTTTTGGGTGGTTTATAACACAGAACTGATAACTGAGACAATGTGTAGAAAGAATGTTTCTGCAGCTCTTGCTATACTTTTTCTACAGTACTCCTCAAGAGGAATTTTATTTGCACTTTAAGCAGAAAAATTCCTTATTTATAGGAGTGTCTTATGTTGTGCAAGAGGTCCAGCATCACTGACCCTTACTTGCTAAATCCCAGTGGTGCTCTACAGTCATTGAGAAAATCAAAGACAGCAGGCCCAAATGCCCCTTGCTATGATACAAATCCCAGAGGAGCACTTACTTCTGGGAGGGTGAGGACTTCAGAGGTTAGCCTCCCTAATCAAAGGCAGGAACTGTATTCTTTCTGTGTTTCCTGACTCTCATTATGAGTTGAAATACTTTCTTTCCTGGCATTTCATGTTGCCTTAAAAAGGACGGACTGCATACCAAATAGATGGATGGCATGGCAAGTCATGACCCCCTTGGTGGGAGAACTGAATGTCCTACTTCAAGGATGGCCTGCACTGTAGTACACTGTGCACATTCTCTGTTCTAAGTGCCTTAAGAGAGGGTCACCCAATCCACAGGCTTTCCTAGGGGAGCTGCTAAGTTAGGCCAAACAGGAAGGAGCGGCTAAGATCATTTGCCCCAAGAACGGCAGTGAGCGAGTGAATGTTGCCTTGGTTTATCTACCTACATCGACTGTGATCAGCCCCTGTTCCAAGAAGAACGTTGGTGAAAAGCAGAAAAACCAGTGACCTTTATGGCTGTGGAATTTCTGTGAAGAGACTTGAGTGCATGGTTCAAGGTGCTCTCAGAGGAGGGAGCATACCTGGCCTGCCAATGAGGTGGGGAGGAAGAGAAGGGACGTTGGGAGAGAGAATATGGAGCAAGTGTTTTACAACCTGAACCTCAGAACTGTGATCCTCCAAGGAGAGCACTACTTGAAGACAAAAAAAAAAGTTGAATGGCTTCTCAGGGATTTTGTTTTCTGTGCACATATAAGCCATAGTTCCAGTGCAGGTGGTAGTATTTAGAGCACTCAGATTTAAGTTCTGTTCATTGTAAATGAGGATACGCCTGACCATTCATTGCTGTTCTATAACTAATGTAAAATATGTATGTTTATCTCTTTTCTTATAATATGCAAATATACTTAAATGTATACAGTTTTAAAAAAGAAAGAAAGGACTGCATTAGGCCATACAAAAGTGAGTTTAGAATGCCTATAAAATTATACTATACTAGATGCCTGATGTACAAAGATTCATGCAAGAGTGAGACTTCTTTCCCCTGGCTGTCAGCACCGCCTTCACTCCTCCAGAGCCACCTTTCCACCTTCCCACACTGCCCAGAGGCCCAGAGTGGCCAGGGGCAGGGCAAAATACCTGCATCACCCCCATGGTGACACAAGTGTTCTCCCCTACTCCCAGCGCTACACACCTGTGTATGCAAATTAACCCACCATCTTTGTTGGGTTAATTTGCATACTCACTCCTGATTGGCTGGTGGGTGTTGCAAAGGAATGGTCAATTTATATCTTTCTCTTTTATTAGTGTAGATTATTTGATAGTAAATAATGCAACTTGATGTGGTAAACCTGGATAGATTTGGCCTTAAAGGGAATCCAAAGAAAACTGTCTTCTACAGTTAAAGTTCAGTTAATGTAGAAATCATCAACAGCCTTTCTCAAATTTGTCCCATTTATTTAGCACTTAAGGCTCAGGAGAAAATAAGTAAATGAACATTATTCTTGGCTGCATGACCATCCTTGTCTTTTTCTCTTGATGGATCTTTGTAATAGAAACCCCTAGTAATAAAAAAATTGACAGCACAAGCTAGAGTGTTATGGAGATGAAACTTCACAAAGATAAATACCACTTTCCAGGAGGCAGAGGACTTAAGAAGCAACCTCCTAAAAGAGAGTTGCCATTAACCATGACTGTATATCTCTTCTTTGTAAACAGCAGGGAAGATCAAAACGTTATCTGTTAATTTCACAACAGTGGAATTCCAGAGCTTGTGTTTTCTTTCCTGGAGAGCTTCAAATTTCCAGGCCAACTTTAAGTGCAATATTTTATTCAGTCAGTTTGAAGAATCAGTATCTCTGATTTAATAAATATAAAATATTTCTTCTACCCAATTCTTCTACCCACTTCCATTTCCCCCTTTCATATTTCTTTTAGTTTTGAATCTTATGTTCCTGCTAAAGTATTAGCTGAAATGGGGATGGTAATTTATTTGAGCATATGTCTGTCGATTTAGTTCTAAACAAAAGCTAGTATGCTAGACTTGCACATACCATCCAAAGAAGACACAGGATGCCAAGTTAGAATTTAGAATGAAACTTTTAAAAGTAACAAAATTACACTTTAAATTCTTGTATTATACTTACTCAAGATTGTACAAATTCCTTAGTAATCTTAAAGGAGTGGAATAAAGAAGTAATTATATTATTAGAAAAAGATAAGATCCTATATAATAAAAGGCTAATATGCAAATAGACTGAATGGCAGAACAAGTCGTTATGATGTGTGTTGACCACGAGGGGGCATGCATGGAACATGGTGGGCATCGGCCATGGAGGGATGGTGGAGCAGGTGAGTGGGGAAGCAAGAACAAGGCAGGGCATCAGCTGCTGTCATCAGGGCAACACTCTGGTGGTTACTAAAAATTCTTTGCTCCTGTGCACCACAGTCCTCCCCAGCGCTCGCACCTGCTGCTGGCTCCTGGAGCCAGCCCCAATCAGTTGGTGCCATCAGTGGGTGTGAGTGGAGGCTGCTGGTCCCAATTGCCCCTGAGGGCTTCTCCACCTCCCCCTGCTCCTGAGGGGCAATTGGGACAGCAGTCAATGTTCACACCTGCTGCTGGTGCCAGCCCCAATAGCTTTGCACCATCAGTGCATGGGAGTGGTGGTGATGGGAGGAGAGCTGCTGGCAAACAAGAGACCAAGAGCCATGGTAGGAGGGGTCCGGCAGGGATGCAGAAAATGGGCCAAGACATGCCCCTGTGCCCACCACAGCCTCATGGCCCACAATTCCTTTCAAGGTGCACAAATTTGTGCACGGGTAGGGTCCCTAGGCCTGGCCTGTGATCAGGGCTGATCTACCCCAACTGCTGGCAGCTGGCCCCAACCCCTGCCACCACCACCAGTCTCCCTCTGTGTGTGCAGTGAGTGGCGGGGTGATCAGGGCCCTGGTGCCACCTGAGTCTGCTGCCACCCACCCCCAGTTCCCAGTTCCCCATCAGGCAATCGGAGCCTGCTGGCCAGGGGGAGAAATCGAGAGGTTGGCCAACAGGCCCCAATGGGATGATCAGGGCCTGAGGGCTGGGGATAGCTCCTGTGTTGAGCGTCTGCCCCCTGGTGGTCAGTGTGCATCATAGCCAACCAGTCATCCACTGTCTGGTTGATTGGTATATTACACTTTTATATATAGACTAGAGGCTCGGTGCACAAAATTTGTGCACTGGGGGTGGGGGTCCCTCAGCCCAGCCTGCCCCCTCTCACAGTCCAGAAGTCCTCAGGGGATATCCTAGTGGGCCTAAGCCTCAGTCTGGCCTCCCTCTGTGGGAGGCAACAAGCTGATCAGGGGAAGGCACCACCCCCATCACCCCACTACTGCTGTGACTGTGGGCCGCTGCAGCCACCAAGGTGTTTTCATCAACTCAAATTCTAGACTCTTCACCACAGAAAAATGACAACTTTCTTTGGGCATTTTCAAGATGTCTCTTTCATAGGATATTACATTTCTTTCTTTCTTATTCTCACCTGAAGATATTTTTCCATTAATTTTTAGAGAGCATGGAAGAGAGAGGGAAAAACAGAGAGAAGCATCAATGTGAGAGGGACACTTTGATTGGTTGCCTCCTTCATGAGCAGGGAGGAGCCTACAATCTAAGTACATGTCCTTGATCAGAATCAAACCCAGACTCTGCAGTCCACAGGCCAAGGCTCTATCCACTGAGCCAAACTGGCTAGGACAGGATATGACATTTCTTAGACCCTCCAGTAGTGGACCTTCATTTTTGGATCACCTTCTTGAATTCTTATTACCCAAGTTACCAAAGATACTGCAAGTAGTGTACAGGGAGTTTAGCCAATGAGCTGTAAGAAAAGGTGTTTCCTCTACAGCTCACATGCAGAGGCAGGACTTCTGGCACACTGTCTCCCAGCAAGGGCGGGCCCTCTCCTGTGTGTTGTATCTCCACTCCAGGCCTCGAGCCCATCTGCACATGCAGCCTCCTCCTGAGCTGGTCGTAACTGTTATGGCATCCCAGCTAATTTGTGTGTGTGTGTGTGTGTGTGTGTGTGTGTGTGTGTGTGTGTGTGTATAGACTAGAGCAGTGTTTCCCAACCTTCTCTCATGATGAGAATCACCTGGTGGAGTTGTTAAAACACAGATTCCTGAATCCCAACTAAGAAGTGCTAAACTAGGATTTTTGAGAACATATAGGTAAAATTGCATACCTAACTTAGTGCTCTGTATATAACATCTGTCTTAGAGCACTAGTTAAGTATACAATTTTACCTATATGTTCCCAAAAATCCTAGTTTAGCACTTCTTAGTTGGGATTCAGGAATCTGTGTTTTAACAACTCCACCAGGTGATTCTCATCATGAGAGAAGGTTGGGAAACACTGGACTAGAGGCTCAATGCATGAAATTCGTGCAAGGGTCTTGCCCTCTCAGCCTCGCAGCCCTGTCCACTGGTCATTCCAGAAGGTCATTCCACTGTCCAGTCTAATTAGCATATTAGCTCTTTCTTATAATGACATTGGTGTTTTTTATGGATATCTGTAGGTGGTACTACATGTACAGATTTGACAGTGAAATAAGCAAATGCAGGAGCTCTTGGATTTGAAAACTAACTACTATATTAAGAAAAAGAGAGAGACCTAAACACCCAATCAATTAAAATTTAAACTTAAAATATATTTCTTAGAAACAAAATATAGATGCTAGAACAGTATACTACTTTTTAATACTGGTCTATTTTAGAAAAAAACTCCTTCTTAGTGAATGAATTCTATATTTACACTTCAAGTATATTTTTAAGAATTAAAATTTTAAATCCATATAATATTTATATTAATAAAATTTGATATTATAAAATAAGAAGAGAACATTTTTCACTTTACAAAAGAAAGGATTCACAACCAGGTTTCACTATATATTAAGACCTTTTGAGAAATATTAATGTGATTATACATATTAAAAGTTAATGCTTATACAAATTTTGAGAAATTGATCTTTTGTGTAAATTGAGATATACCTCTCTAGCAAGGGCTATGATCATTTTCAATTCTTTATCACTCTCTCCTCTTTATCACCCTAAATTGTCTGTTAGTAATAGTCAGTGAGCTCTGCCAGAAAGAATTCTTCTACATCAAAACCATAACTCTTTTTTCTAGTGTCAACCAAAGAAATATTAAAGGACAGATATTTACTTAATGTGGAACCATCAGCCAATGCAGAGAACTGGTCAATTCAATTTTCAAAATAATCCCAAGGACCTGAAACATCTAATAGTCCATTAACACCTGTTAGGACTTCAAATAAAGTATCTCTAGTGAGATTTTCTTTTTTAAAAATTTAAACTCTTCTGTCTACTGTGGAATATAAAAAGCATCAGGGAAGTTGTGCAGCTCAGATGGACAAACTATATATTTATTAACTAACCAAAAGGAGGAAAAGAGGTCCATTTACATCAATTAATCTCAATCATTAAATCTGCCCCTATTTCCACAAGTATAAAATAATGAAGAGAGACTAAAGTCCAAGTCTATTTTAATCTGAAGCCAAGCTCTCTCACACTGTCTTCTGATTTTCCTCTATGAGTTTATATCTGAATCATGAATATCAGAAATGTGCTTTATGACTGAATCTTGGTGAGATTGTTCTTGTGTTATCTTGAGGGATGAGCTAATGCTCTTAGCTTCCACCAAGCTCATTTCTGTTTCTCTTGATCATGAAATCAAATATGCTATATTTGAATTAAAATATTAAAAAAAATAAAAGGCCAGCAGAGAAGCTGAAATTTTTTGAAGTAATAGGAAGAAAGAAACAAAGAATAATATGAAACTTGGTTCAAAAGAGATAAAACTTAAAAGAGGGGAAAGAAAGAAGAGAAAAATTGCAAGATCTTGAGGATGCAAGTTTAAAAAAATATTTAGGGACTTTCTTCCAGAGGTGTCAAACTGGGTAATTTGGACCAAATTTCTTCCAGAAGGAAACTAAATATCAGGGGGAAATATATAAATCATGTTTTTGTTTTTAAGTATCAAAAAGCTAAAAAGAGAGTGTGGAATTACTGGGCCATGACTTAGAAGAAAATGGTAATCTAAAGGTATGAGTCTGGCATTTTGCCAAAAGCATGTTGGCCAATCCAGAAAAGGCAACTAAGAGGTTCAGCAGTGTCTCTGACATCTTCATAGGGCCAGAAAAACAAAATGTACAGTACTGCTGATAGAGAAATTTATGTCTTTGAAAGACAGTTAAGGGAGCCTAGTCAGTTTGGTTCAATGGATAGACCAACGTCTCTTAGATTGAAAGGTTCCAGATTTGATTCCAGTCAAAGACATGTACCTTTGTTGCAGTTCAATCCCAGGCCCCAGTAGGGATGTGTGTGGGAGGCAACTAATTGATGTGTCTCTCTCACATCAATGTTTCTTTCTGTGCATCTCTCCCCCTTTCTTCCACTTTTTCCAAAAATCAATGGAAAAAATATCCTTAGGCTGAGAATTAACAACAACAAAAGAAAGACAGTCAAGAGAGATCTAAATAAGTAGAAAGATACACTATGTTCATGGATTGGAAGACTCAATATTGTACTGATGCCCCAAGACATAAATAAATCTATGGAACAGCAAAGAGCAACTAGACATGGGCTCATTTATATATAGCATGTGGTATATTACAGATGTAGCACTCATAAAAGTAGGGAAAGGATGCTTGCTACAATTTGATATCTATATGAGGAAAATTAAACTTGACTTCCAACCTCACATTCCATCAATACCTACACCCCACATAATACACATTGTATGTATGCATTTATGAAATAATGTTTATAAAATCACTGTAAAAGTAAACCTTCTTAAACTTGAACAAGACATTTTCATAAAAAGTAAAATGAATAAATAAAATGTGAGATATTCATACAATGAAATACTGTAGTGCCATGGAAATTAATGTGGCATCATGGATAAATCTCAATCATATTTTATCTTCAAGAAATTCGTCAATTCTAAGTCTTGCTTGTTGGTATCGTTATGTGTTCAGATAGACTTTTAAACATGTAGTAACTACTCTTCCATCCTGTTTGAATATTTTGCATGTGAATTTGACAAGACAGTTCCAAAACCTTTTAGATGTCTTGGTGTTTGTCTTTGGCTAAGGAAGAATAGTAAGTGGCCTGCTACCTTAGAGTCAGTTGTCATATGATGATAACTATACTATAATTCCTTTGTGAATATACTAGTAAAGACTATGAACATAACATATCTTCTAAGTCTTAAATCATTCATACCCTTTATGGTGTTTTTTTTGCAATATTAACAGTTTTTGGAGAAGACTACTTGGAGCACTTGTGAAACTTCAAGCAATTGATATTACATCTCTAAGCCTCAGTTTCCTAAAATGTACTAATAAAATGAAAATAGTAATGCAACCTGCCTCACAGGTGTGTTTTAAGAACTAAATAAGATAATCTCTCATATAAAGCACTTATACTGTAAAGTCTCTTATCTATAACTAGAGGCCCGGTGCATGAAATTTTATACACTGATAGGTGGAGAGGTCCCTCAGCCCAGCCTGCACCCTCTCTCAGTCTGGGACCCCTTGCTCTTTACCTCTCACCTTGCTGCTCCTTAGCGCTGACTCAGGGGTTGGAGAAACTCCCACCACCACAGCTGCACTCACCAGCAGTCAGCTTCTGGCTGAGCAGCACTCCCCCTGTGGGAGTGCACTGACCACAGGGGGCAACTCCTGCATTGAGTGTCTGCCCTCGGGTGGTCAGTGAGCATCATAGTGACCAGTCATTCCACTGTTCATTCTATTTGCATATTAGGGTGTTATTATATAGGATCATTATCTCTGAAAAGGGGTAAAAACTCCCCACCTTAAATGGTTGTTAAGAAGACTAGCCACCGTGTTTCCCCGAAAATAAAACATCCTCTGAAAATAAGAACTACTTACAGGTTTTCTTCTGAGTGAAATATAAGGCAGCTCCCGAAAATAAGGCTCCCCCTAGGCTCTGTCTCAGAAACTTTGTGAAACCTAAACTGCAAGAAGTTATGACTTGGGTGAAGAATTCATGGGAGAAAATCACTGACAGTTGCATTGCAAATGTACTGCGAGCAGGCTACCTTGACAAGAAGTACTCATTTAAAGACAGTGCTATTGCTAAACATGAGGGATTTGGTCCACTGATTCTGAAAGAAGTCACAAGAAATTCACCAGGAAATTCAGGAATTGGATGGTTATGATGATGTTCCAGAAGATGATGACATGATTGTCATTGAATAAATGAGAAAATTCTTGATACTGTAGGATTCACAGTTTCTCTGGTTTGTGTTGACAACTACAGTACTACCGTACAATATACAGTTAATAAATTTCCTTTATTTTCATTTAACAATAAATGTGTACCGTATTCTTCTTCATGGAAAAATAAGACATCCCCTGAAAATAAGACCTAGCGCATCTTTGGGAGCAAAAATTAATATAAGACACTGTCTTATTTTCGGGGAAACATGGTACCTTCTCCAGGCAGCTATTGGAGCTGATTGGATTAGGTCTGGGTACTTGAGAAAAGGTGACACATGACATAACTGTCAAATTATTTCTCTTTCTGGGGAAGTGGAGGAGGGGAGGGGGAGTGTTAAACAGTATTATATTCTAATTTTCATTTAGTCATTCTTCCCTTCCCTACTGACAGGAGCCTGGACCCATTTACATTATCTCTCAGCCCCCTGAGTTAACTCCAAGTCAATACAGACTTCAGTTTGTATCTTCAGCCCTGTCCCAATAAAACTGACCATTTCCTGCTTCTTCAGTCTCTACCCCTCACTTTCACTAGCCCAGGCTAGGCTGCCCCCACAGAAGGTAGATTTAGCAAGAAACAAAATCAATATTGATTTTGTTTCACATCTTTATTCAAGTCTTAATTTGAAATAAATACTCCAAAGGCTCAACTCTGAGGAGGATGGGTTCTTGCCTAAGATTTAGGACAGATTCATAATAGATGATTGTGTTTTGCTTGACATATGCTTTAAAGTAGGCCGCTGTGCAAAACAATTTAGAATATAAATAAAATGGGTTTGCCCTACCTAGTTTGGCTCAGTGTCGGCCTACAGACTGAAGGGTCCAGGTTTGATTCTGGTCAAGGGCACATGCCCGGGTTGTGGGCTTGATGACCAGTGGAGCACATGCAGGAAGCATCCGGTCAGTGATTCTCTCTTCTCATGGATGATTCTATCTCTCCCTCTTCCTTCCTCTCATAAATCAATAAAAAATGTTTTTTAAAAGGAGAGAAGAGAAAAGTAAAAGGAAATAAAAGAAAAGGGGGGAAAAATAAAAGAAAATGGGCTTAGCGAAAATGTCATGTCAGAACACATTACATAAGACTTTATAGATTTGTGTGTAAAATCTCCATCTAGTGTGCTGGCCAAGGATTCTATTAACTTAGTAATTGGAGAAGCAAGCATTCATCTATCACTACAACAAATAAT
The DNA here is from genome assembly GCF_964339955.1 of Pipistrellus hanaki. Classification (NCBI taxonomy): domain Eukaryota; kingdom Metazoa; phylum Chordata; class Mammalia; order Chiroptera; family Vespertilionidae; genus Pipistrellus; species Pipistrellus hanaki. The sequence continues at coordinate 166,879,008 of NC_140503.1, read as the reverse complement.
GTGAGATGGAAACAGATCCAGGTTCATCAGAAACATTATTAGAGCTGCTACTCTCCCTTTGCATTTGACTCTCAGTCCTGTTACCAATAACCCCTGGCCTCAGAGTAGCTAAAACAACAAAACAAAACAAAACAAAACAAAACAAAACAAAACAAAACAAAATAAAACAAAACAAAACAGCCATGGAACCACTGGGATCCAATGCAATCATCATTCAGCAAAGTTATAGCTTAATGGCTACTGATTCAAACACGAGAGTCCACAGTGATCCCGTCCAGTTCTCATTATCACATTAACCTCATCCTTAAATTCTCCAAAGATATTTTTCTCCCAACAAGTTCCTCTTCAAAGATTTATAATTGCCATGAAACACTGTAATTCATAAATTAAATGATTTATGCTAGACATCCAGCTAATACTGATTACCACTGTTTGCCTGACTGAAGCCTGCCTGTTACTATGAGACTTTGCCTCTCCAGTTAATTAATATTTTCCAGGCACTTGTCTGGAAGACAACCATAGGAGTTGCTATGTAATTGCCATTGTTTACCACAAATTGCAAGGTGCCATGGTTACTTCATCCTTGTCACTGTGATCTAACATCATCATCACCATCATTATCAATATTTATTGAATGACCACTTAAATGCACTCAACTCTACTAAGTGCTCTAATGTGTCCTACAGCACAGCTTGCCAATGAAGGCTAATCACTAAATAGCACACCAGAGTCCTACTGCTATTCCAGTACTATTTTTTTTAATTAATCATTTCTACTCACTTTTGGAACCTTAAAGTTAGAAGCATTAACATTAGCAAATTATCCCTTTATTGGGTCATCTATATCTTTTTAATCTATGTTGTCTAACACATATAGATTCTCTTAATATTTGTTAATAAATGAAGCTATGGATGAATTTAATAAACAAGTATACAGAAACTTGTAGCAAAAATATCCAATGATAAAAAAGAGAGAGTAAAAAGTAGCCGATGCCTCTTACGTATATTGTCCTCCTTCAGCCAACATTCCATCTAGGAAAAATTAAGTCACTTTTTTTTCCCTTTAAAGGAAAAAGAAAATTACAGAAGGCAGATGCTCAGAGGTTCTCTTGAGCATCATATGATCTGACATTACAGAGTTTAAACTTACTCTGTTGAGACACAACTGATGCTTACCTAAGTAAAAGTCTCTCGTGGGATATCCAAGGTTGACTGTAGCCTCCACTTCTTTCTCTCCTCTTTAAGAAATAATAGAATGTAAGGGATATGGACATAGAGTATAGGGATAACCTTGAATTTTCTTTTATTTCTTTAAAACAAAAAAGTAAATCTTTCAACTATCTTGGTGCCTGAACTTTACTGGTAAGGTAATTACTTGGAAATACTATATTGTAACTGATTGTAACATGTCTCCATCTCTCAGCACAGAAGCCAAGAGACCTGAGTTCTAGGTCCTGATCATACAATAATTAGCCCTATGAATTTAAGAAAGTCATTTCCCTTCAATGAATTTTAGTCTTATTATAACATGAGAAGGTTGAATAAGGGTCCCACTTCAATTCTGATTACTCTACCTGAGGGCTGCTTTGGAACCCTCCTTTTGATTCTGAAGTTTGCCAAGTATGGCCATCCTGGGAAAAGTTAAATAGGACTTTGAGCTTTATCAAGAGTTTTTATATCTCCTAGTAGTTTATCCTTCCAATCCTTCTTCCAGTAATGTCCGCATCATGTAGAAAAGAGTCTGGAAACTTTTCTCAAGCATGAAAGATCTCATAGTATGGCTAGATTCTATAAACTAACTTTTTGGACATGTATTTATTCTTTGCCCAAACTTTGTCCCATTGGAGATCCATCTTCTCCCCTTCTATAATAATCTTGCTCAGTCTATGTGGTTCAAGTACAAATCTCTGCATCCTAGAATAGACACATGACATAACCTTTACACTTTCAGGACTCTTGATTCTCATGACAGTTTTGTGAGGTGGACAAGATAGGTATAATTCTGCTTCCCATTGTAAATGTAATAAAACAATTAATTGGGTTTCATGACTTCATTAAAACCATATATACAGGAGCTTCTACAAACCCCAAGAGTTTTTCCCATTTTAAATCTAATATTATCTCCATTTCCCTACAAGATTGTGAACCCCTTCCTCATATATCCTCATCCTGTAAGTAGACAGAAATTTTACCCAAGATCCTGAGAATAAGGTTAATATCATCAGCTACTATGAAATAAAAGAGAGCAGACTTTAGCAAAAGCCATTATAAAGATGCAGAATGTCTCTACAAGATTAAAGGTAGGAAGAGCAACACTGGCGGTAGCTTAATCAATAGCATTGATTTAAGGGGCAGAAATGTCAGGAAAGAGGAGTTTTAACATGGAAAATTTAAAAACAAGGGTCCAAGAAGAAAACAAAATGCTCATCCAACAATGTCTATTTGAAAGAAACATATAATGAGGGTGACAAAAGAATTTTAGTCAACAGAGAAATATTCTATGACAAGGGGCAAGGCTAGTTTATCAAACCTCACAGTAGCCTAAATAAAATATCTCCCAAGTTGATCCTCTTCACTTTACTTGGAGTCTATGTATTAACTCATGACATTAAGTAATCTGTTCACTTCACTCTAATTTAATTTAGTTCAAAAAGCCTGTTTTAAGTATCCTATGTACAAGGTATTGTGTTGGGGATTGGAAATAAAAGAATGAGCAAGAAACAGTCTCTATGTTTAAGGAGCATGAATAAGATAAAAGTGAGAAAGATCCCCATGATTCTGACATGGGCAACTGGGTGGATGCCATTAAATGATGAATATAAGAGGAACAACAAGAAGAAAGATAGGAAAGAGGAGTTTAGTTTTGAGACATCAGACCAGTTAGGAATGACTTTGGCTGCAAGAAACAACCTCAACCAGCAGAGTTTAAGCAATAGACATTTAATTACCACACTATGAATTCACAGTAGGAAAAACGCAGTGCAGGCCAGCGCAGTGGTACAACATCATCAAGGATGTATGCTCATTCCATCTATTTCCCTGGTACTTCATTTTACTTGGTATCCATGTGCTAATTCATGACATTGTACTACTAATTTTTGGCACATTGGCATTTTGTCATTGTATTTGTTACCTCATATTGCAAGTCCCAGGTTATATGCCAGCTATGTGACTAAAATGTCATTTGTCATCCCACTTTAATCACTATAATGACTCTCCTAAACCCCAACATATCAAAAATCAGAATTGGGTGAGGGGTGTCATGAATGAGCTGTCAGTGTGCAGGTGAGTTGGCACAGCGCTCTGTATGGTAGCTGTGTCAGTGTGTTATGATGCCATCTCATACCAACCTCGCTACTGGAATCCCCAATAATAAAGTGAGAAATACTAATGACTTTCCAGCACAGATGATGGCTCCATTGACCTTTAGTTTAAGAAAAGCCCACCTAGGATCCCATTTAAAGACACTGATCTTGCTACAGGGTACTCCTACTGGTGGGCTATATCAGCAAAGCTGGAGGAGGCGGGTGTTTGCAGATCAGCAGGCATCCTGGTGTTTCTGCCAGGATTTTACCACCTATTTATCACCTACTATGCATCCAAAGGCTACTGGGGTTACTCCTAAAATGACAATTCAGACTTGATGACTGGTACCCACCTCAGCCCTGAGAAGCAGTCAGTTAGGACTGAGCTCAGCTTTAAGAAGCTGAACAGAAATTATGGTTAAGGGCTAAGGAATTCTATAGTTTACAGATGTTTAACAAAACGATGGCCAGGTTTTATGGGTCTATCCTAAAGATGTTAACTGAGTTTACCATTAGTTAATTAGGGCATGCTCTATTTTTCACCTCTTGGCCCTGACAGAAAGCTGACAAGTTTTTCCACATGAACCTGCATCATGGAAAAAGAGCAATGTTAATTGGAGAAAGTGGAAAGTATTGCTGCCACCACCCTTTTAAGGAGAGCATTTCTTTTAAACAGTCTTTATTGTCGGTTTGTTCTTAAAACAAATGGAAGAATGCAGTAAGTCAAATTTCTCATTACTAAATAATTCCTTTTGAAAATATTGAAGTATCTTACTCTATGCTCTAACTTCATGTTCTAGTGAAAGATGTTGGCAAAATCAAATATTAATGTGGATGCATCTGTAATATTTTTTACTTGCTTTCTTATTAAGAGTAATGAGGAATTTTAAACCTCAAAGAAAGTTTTCAAAATGTTAACACTTTCTCTGTTCACCACTCCTTGGCTAGCTCTGATCTGGCTCACCATTAAGTTGGGCACCATATAATTTGGGTAATTCTATCCTTTGTGGATTAAAATGGTCTGTATATCGTGCCATTAAGGACTGGATGTTTTACTTTTTCTAAGGAAAAAATGTAGATAAGAGTTAGAGTTTATAATCTCATTGTTAGCACTTTGTATTTATGATGTCATTCTCAAGATTTGGCCTAAATCCCTAGGGAACTAGACTGCCATAGTATGATTGTTTCCTAGCTTGCAAAAAGTGACTTATGTTCAAAGGAAATTAAATTGTCAAAATCTTAAATCCTACACTTAAATAAGTTAACTTTAAACATATTTCAGAAAATTATTTAATGATTATATGATACCTGAGATCCCCTGTCAAAGAAATCAATAATTATATAAAATTCAGTAATTAAATATGGAAGATAAAAACCAAAAATGTATAAACTAATCTACTCATTACTCTCCATCCAGCTACCGTGTTTCCCCCAAAATAAGACATCCTCCGAAAATAAGACCTACTTACAGGTTTCCTTCTGAGTGAAATATAAGGCATTCCCTGAAAATAAGGCCCCCCCTAGGCTAAACATGAGAGATTTGGTCCACTGATTCTGAAAGAAATGGAGTCACAAGAAATTCACCAGGAAATTCAGGAATTGGATTGTTATGATGATGTTCCAGAAAATGATGACATGATTGCCATTGAATAAATGAGTAAATTCTTGATACTGTAGGATTCACAGTTTGTCTGGTTTGTGTTGACAACTACCGTACTACCGTACCGTATACAGGTAATAAATTTCCTTTATTTTCATTTAACAATAAATGTGTACCATATTCTTCTTCATGGAAAAATAAGACATCTCCTGAAAATAAGACCTAGTGCATCTTTGGGAGCAAAAATTAATATAAGACACTGTCTTATTTTCGGGGGAACAGGGTACTACACCGGTGGTAAGGAAAATAAAAATAGTCGTGAATGCTAGCTGGATGGAAATCACTTCCAGGAAAAAAAAATACAAACAGCCATTAAACATGTAAAAATTTAAAAAGTAAATTGTAAATGGCATTTTCTTTAGAACCCTTGGTCAGTCCAGAAGGCAAGATGAAATGGCATTCTACAGACCATCCCTACTGCCTTGTTCATATTCGTTAGTAGAGCCATAGTACACCTGTTGAATGTAAATTGCTTCATGGACAGTTCCTTCCTCAAAGTTTGGAGCTTGCTGATATCATAGTGACTTGATTTCACCAGATGATAAATAGTACATATAATTTTATTTAAGCATATCAAATATAAGAGAATAGGTTTGGGGTTGTTTTACCTAGACAAGTATAATAGATAGCCACCAGCACCTGTAAATTCAGGAATGAGATTTAAATAGTTACTATCAACGACTCATTAACATGTAACCACTTGAGTAAATTGCTACATTACTGTACATATGTTTATTGGAGTGTGTAAACCAGATAAGAAACCTGATTCCATTCATTCCAGAAAGTTGTTCTTTATCAAAGTTAATGGTTTCCAAACAGAATTGCTCTTTAGAGTAACAAGGCAAGAGGCAATAACACAAAGCATATCCTCCACAGCCCAGAATGTTTATTCCTCTAGAGAAGACACCATCCTTAGAGCATGGGTGGGTAATGTCGGCCCACAGGCCATAGAAGGCTCGAGAAATCATTTGATCAGGCTCTACCAAGGCATTAGGGGTGAGTTAATTAAATGTTTGACCAACTATAGCTGGCTAATTTTAAGTTGATCATTTTTTTTTTATGGTCCACAAATGATGTTATAGATATCCAAATGGTCCTTGGCAGGAAAAAAAAAAAAAAAAAAAAAAAAAGGTTCCCTACCCCTGCTCTAGAGACACATCTGGACAAAATGGTATAAAAAAAAAAAAAAAAAAAAAAAAAAAAAAAACAACCACTGATTTCTTCTCATCACCCTTTTGGCATCTGCTCACTCAACGAACATGCAAACATAACACACACACACACACACACACACACACACACACACACAGACACACACACCCCAATATGCCTGGCCAGACTTCTTGGATGAGCCTCTGTTTCCAAAAATCCAACCCTACTTTTATTTATCATTGCCTTGAAACTCAGTATCCTCAAAATCTGATCTGTCCAGAAGTTAAAAAGAAAGTTAAATGTAGTATTTACACCAGCAGAGGACTAATGAGACTTCTCCAAAGGGCAATTGCATTTTAAAAGAATGAGTTGGTCCTGACATATGGAAATTTAATAGTAGGCCCTCAGGCAAAATATGCTCCTTTCCAGCCTCCTCTAATCACAACATACTCTACTTAAAAAGAAGAAAGAAAAAGCTTTATCAAATGTTTTTACTGTTCCCCAACTAAGGCATTTGACCAAAACATTCCATAATACATCCAGACAATATTATAAGCCAAACACAAATTTTTTTCTTTAACTATTGAATAGTGTCAATTAATGCCTGCATGAAACCTGAGAGCTCCTTCTGGTGTTTAAACGTCAAAGGCCTATGCTATCAAAGGATCTTAAACTAAACAGAACTTTTAAATACCCCTAATAGAGTCTCAAAAAGAAAGTGTGGATTTGCTTTTGGAAACAGGTGGTACAAAGAAGCTAATTTGTGGAACTCTTGATAATCTAATCCAGTGGTCAGCAAACCGAGGCTCAAGAGCCACATGGGCCCCTTGAGTGTGGCTCTTCCACAAAATACCACGTGCGGGCGCACACGTACAGTGTGATTGAAACTTCGTGGCCCATGCGCAGAAGTCGGTTTTCGGCCTACACGAGTCTATTTTGAAGAAGTAGCATTAGGACACTCAAGGGCCAAAGAGCCGCATGTGGCTCATGAGCCACGGTTTGCCGACCACTGATTTTAATCCAATGAAGAAGAGCATCAGAGTAGATGCGCTGAAGCTGTGAAGGTAGACATCTGGTGGACTTAGGAACAGGCCCTTTATGTAGACATGGGCAAAGCTTTCTAAGCAGAAAAGACAACAATGCAATGAGTTTGACTTCTCATAGAACAAAAAGATTAATGTTCAGACAAGTATAGAGCAAAAGGGAAAGTTATGGGGAAAGAATTCAAAGGGCTGGAGAAGAACCAGAAAATGTAGACTTTGTAAGCTGATCACTTAACACCTAGGGTTCTCAAAATCCACCAGACAAAAATACTTGTCATATCAGTCTGGATCCTCTTAAGATACCAAAAAACACCCCAAATCTTAAAAATAAAGAAAATTGAATTTGGGGGATTGATTAAACAAGTAATCAGTAATCAAAGTGCCCAGAAAGCAAAGAATAAATGTCAAAGCCACAGCAGGAATCCACTTCCATGCTGGGACAGGAGGAATTGTGCAAGGAAATGGCATCATCAGAGCTCAGGATCATATGGCTTTAGAATAGTTAGGGCCAGGGTAGGGGACTTCATACAGAAACTGGGCATTGTGAAGAAAGCTGTCTCACTCAGGACAGGACAAGAGGTGGAATACCTGACTTCTCTTCTCCTGCCCAGCAATTTTCTATCAGGTCCTCCCACTGACCCACCCTATCTGGAAATATAATTTCCCATGATTCAGAGCAGAGCAAGGGAAGGATGGGAATTGGATCTGAGAGCAAACTGAAATGGCAGGCACATAGGTCGTCTCTAAGAGGAAAGGTAAAAGACAGGGGGCAGAGGAGGGCGTAGGTAAACGCCTGTATTTGCCACCAACAACAACAATATCAAAATTACAACTAAAATACAGAACAACCATCATCCAGAACCACTGGACAACTGGATGAATGGAAGTCCTGCAACTAGAAAAGTAAAGAAGAAAGCACACTGAGACTGGTAGGAGCATGGAGGTGTGGAACGGGCTGGTCTGGCACCCATGTGTGCCATTTTTTTAATTGGGAGGGAGATTGCCTCTGAGGAGGTCACCCAGAGAAGCAAGGGGTCCCAGCCCTACACCAGACACCCAGCCCAGGTTCCCAGACCTGGGAAAAGAAGTCCCTATGGGCAGTAAAAACTACGGGCTGTAAAAACCAGTGCAGATTGGGGCTCAGTGACACAGAGGCAGCTGGAGACCCATCTGTTTCTCTTAAAAGACTGGCACCATAAACTGAACTTACAAGGTCCTGCTTCCTTTGAGCTCCAGTGCCAGGCGAGGTTCTGGGGAACCCAGACACATATGTAGAGGAATTGGATTGTCTGGTATCAGGACAGGAACTCAGGAACGGCTTTTTCCCAGACGGAGATGCTGGCAGAAATCATTGTTCCCATGTTGGGACTTCTCCGGTTGCAGGGCTGGCTGACTGGCAGCCATCTCTGTTTGCTCTGCCCTGATGATTCCCTAAGAGTCCGCCTCATCCAATTTACAACCCCACCCATGCAGCAGCTTTTATGTATTATTGGCCTTTCCTTACTCAGGGTAAAAACCTGTAAAACAAGCTGCAGTTGGGTAAGGGAGCTCCAAACCTATCAATAAAAGGCCCAAGACCCAGCACCAGCACCAACCTGCCTTGCTTCATAGTTGGGCCTCCTCTGGACACTTCCAAACCTGATACAAAGAGGAAGAATCTGTATATCTCTCTGTAGCTCCTGTTGTGTGGCCCCAGGCAGTGGCTGACTTTGCACATCCCTGGAGACCCAAGAGTCAGTGTACCCAATGGTAAGCGTCAGACCATACCAGATTACAATTCTTCACTTCCATAAGCGACACACTCAAGGGGAAGACTCAGTGAGTACCAAAGCTCCACTGAAGTCCTTCTCTATAGGAGTGTCTCCTGCATATCAGCTCCCCCACTGTAGTCACAGCTGGTCCCCACAGCCAATTGGTCTGGAGGTCAATTTCTCCCAGTGACACCAATAGCAGTCAAGTCTCAACTATAAGACTGTGCTTATAGCACACAAAGGGGTGCACCTAGAGCTCCCAGCTCAGGTGACTGAGAAGGCTGAGTCACTAGACTCTATGGAACATCTACTACACAAGGCCACTCTACCAACTCAAGGAGACATAGCAACTCTGCCTAATACATAGAAACAAACACAGGGAAGCAGCCAAAATGCAGAGACGAAGAAACATGTTACAAATGAAAGAAATGGATATAAAGTTAAAAACCACAATTATAAGATTATTCAGGCATCTTCTAAAAATCTCTAAAAAAAATGGAAAAAGACCAGTCAGAAACTAAGCATACACTGACTAAAATAAAGAATAATATACAGGAATTCAACAATAGAGAAGAGTATTCTAAGAATCAAATAAATAATTTGAAATATGAGAGAGAAAAAAAAATACCCAAAGAGTAGAGCAAAAAGAAAAAAGAATCCAAAAGTATAAAGTAATCAGATGGTTTTATAACAGAAACTATGCAAGCCAGAAGAGAGTGGCAAGAAATATTCAAAGTGATGAATAGCAAGGACCTACAATCAAGATTACTCTACCCAGTAAAGCTATCATTTAGAATTGAGGTCAGATAAAGAGCTTCACAGACAAGAAAAAGATAAAGGAGTTCATCACCACCAAACCAGTATGATATTTTAAATGTTGTAAGATATTCTTTAAGGAGAGGAAAAAGAAGAAAAAGATTTTAAAAAAATATATACATGGATAACAAAATGGCAACAAATATATACTTATCAAAATTAAATCTAAAAATCAAAATAAGCACATAAGAAATCTAATAAATAAACTGGTGAATAAAATACAATCAGAGGCATGGAAATGGAACGGACTGATGATTCTCAGGGAGCAAGAAGAGATTAAACGAAGATCTGATATGTATGTATGCATTACTAATGGACACAGACAATAGGGTGGTAAAGGCCTTGGGCAAGGTGGGAACCAGGGGGAAGGGGGAAGAGGGACATCTGTAATAATCTCAACAATAAAGATTTTTTAAAAGGAAGAAAACAAAAGAGGAAAGGTAAATTCCACTTGCCCCCACCTGGTCTAACTGTAAAACTCCCCGGTAAATCTTTTCTTGTCTATCTGCTTCTGCTGGCTGGCAACACAACTTGAGGACAGAAGCAGAGGGACTAGTTCCTATTTATAATTGGTGTGATGGATTTTGTGTGGGAGCCTGTAACAAAATCCTGGAACCAGACAGCTATTTCTTATTGATGGAGCTGGTGGTGACTGCAGTTGTGGAAGGAGATCAAACTTAGAAACAGCACCTGAATAAATGTTGGAAATTTTTTAAAATCATTTAATTGTATCAGTTAGTCCTTTTATTCCCATAAAATCAAATTAATTTATTTGTCCCTCCCTCAGTGACAGCATTATCATCCATCCAATTCTTTTAGCTAGAAACTTAAAGGTCATACTTGTCTCTTCTTTTTCTCCCAACCAACCCTCCTGATGGTTTAGCTTTCAAAATATATCTCAAATCCATTCATTCCTAATTCAAAATCCTCTCCTCCATCTCCACTCCTAGTCCTATTCATTTTCACCTCTTCCCTAGACCATGGCAAATAGCCTCTTAATTCCTGACATGCTCCCATTCTTGGGCACTTGCAGCCTCCTCTACCCCCAAGTTCTCATATGGTGGCTCTTTCATTATTTACATCTCAGTTCCATCAGCATCTCCTCAGAAAAGCTTTTTATGCATGCCTCTTCCTTAACTACATATTGAAAACATCTGTCATGTCACCAGCTTTATTGTTTTCATAGTATCTTTAATGCCTGAAATTATCTTGCTCTTATATTTGTTTTCTTTTTACCTTCTCCGTTAGGAGGTAAGCCACATAAGGGCAGTGGCTGGACTGTCTTAGTCCCCATCGCAGTTTCAGCACTATCAAAAGCCCTTGGCACAAAACCCGCATGATAAACATTTATCAAATAAATAAATATTCCTCTACCTACTAGATTGTTGATCCACAACTTAGGCAACACAGATACACACAGTCTAGGATGAATTTGTACATTAGATTTCTGCACATGTATTGAAGGGCTTATAAAAGTAAAAATTACTCCCTCTCTTGTCCAAAAATGTTTTAAGCCAACTGATCGATCTTAGTCAACGTGGGCTGCCATAATAAAACACCAGAAGCTGGGTGAGTTAAACAACACAAATTTATTTTCTCACAGTTCTGGAGGCTGGAAGTCTGAAATCAGAGTGACAACGTCGCTGGGGTCTGATAGAGCTCTCCTCCTGGTTTGCATATTGCCTGCCTTCTCCGTGTGTCCTCACTTGGTGAAAACAGATTTTTCTCTCTCCCTTCCTTTAATCATTAGGGCACTAATCCTGTTATGAAGCTCCACCCTCATGACTTTATCAAATCCTAATTACCTATCAAAAGCTTATTTCCTAATACCACCATATTGGGGATTACAGTTTCAACATATGAATTGTGTGAGGTCAGGGAACAATTCAGTCCATAGCATGACCATTAGAAGAAAATCCAAACATGTCAGTATGGAACTTAAGAACCTCAATGAATTGGCCTCCAGCTTGTCATTCCAGCCACCTCCCACCTCCACAATTTCCCTGGATGTCAGTCAGACCAGGCTCTCTAAAAAAGTCACTTTTCCACATATCTGCCTTTGCAAATTCTGCCTAGAATTCTGTTTCTTTTTGTTTGTCTGATACCCTTCAAAACTCAGTGCAAGAGTCACCTCCCCATTTCATCCTAGATGGAGATAGGCATTTTTCTATTTATGCTCTTTGGGAATCTAGCCCAGACTTTAGGCTTACCTAGATTTGCATATTTCATCATTATTATGAATGCACGTAGCTGTCTCTTCAACTCGATCATATGCTCCTGGAACCTAGCTTTTAGATGCTTAATCAGTGTTCAGTGAACAAACAAATAAATCAGCCTTTGACTAGAGCTCTGAATGCCAGGGTTGTAATCTCCAGGGAGTGAGATACCTAAAGAATATGGTGTTTAAATGAAGTGGAATTGTAGAACAGTGTTACCCACACCTCTCAACCCTGACTACAGGTTACAAACTTAAGAACATGCTTTTTCTTAAAAAACTCCTTTTCTTCAGAGCGTGCCTCTGATGAGCTTTTTTCATCACCCCGTCCACCTGTGTACATTTTCTTTATTATATAAGGAGGACACTGTAGATTTTTTTTTAAAATAAAGCACTAAAATTGCCATCATGTCACTGTGCTATGCATTTGCTCTTCTGTTATCTTGTGTAAGTGGGTTGAAATTACTTCTCTGATGAAATGCCTATGAAGAGCTTTCTTTCTGCCTTGTGCATTCAGGGACAGGAAGGGGGGTAGGGGCCCAGGGATTGATGCCCTTCCCAAGACCCCCATCTACATCTCCTTCTTGACAAGTCAGTAGCCATGTCAACCTCCAGGGAGCCCCAGAAAGCTTGGAGGCTGCTGCAGGAGCCATCTGTTTTGCTCCACAGCCTCCATCCAGGGGATTTAGGCCCTGCATCTGGCTGAACCACTGGCAAGAATACAAACCTTTCCTGAGACCAGTCTGTCCTCAATAAGGCTACTCTGGTTCAGGAACCACTGTGGCTGCTGAAGACTTGTCTCTGATCCAGGTTTATTATGCCCATTAGCTTCTGCTTCCTCCTTGGCTTCTGACTATTGCTCCTACTTTCTCTTCACTGTTTTCTGAATTTGCATTAAGCCCTTACCCAAAATTCTCTGCCCTGGGTTTCTAGTGTCTGCCATGGTACTCTTAGTCCTGATTCCAGCCTTTGTCTCCCCTGACCTATGCTGCTCAGGCCTTTACTTACATCCTTTTCACCCTGACCTCCCTCCAACCCCTATCCAACTTGTGTCTACCAGTTAGTTACTATCCTGTGCTGGGACCATAACAGATGTTCACACCACCACATGAAAGGAACAAATGTTCCTGTGGAGACATATTTATCAGCCAAGATTACACCTAGCCAACCCTATTTAGGAGCACCATCAATTACCCAAATATCTAAGTGCTTGATTCTAGACTCCTGGATATGACCTTTGGTAAATAATTATGGAATGTATGGTTTAAAAAAAATCCTTGATCTTATAAGCCGTTGGGTAAAGTTTTCCCTACTTTATCAGTGGACAATTATTCAAAGCTTACTAGTAATATTTTAATATAATAATACTAAGTACTACTCATTTTTTTCTTTTTAAAAATGGCATAATTTCAAGTACAATACATGGTGAGTACCAAATGTTTGACAGTGGAAGAAAAGAAGGGAGGGAAGGAATGAAGAAAGGGAAGGAAGGAAGGAAGGAAGGAAGGAAGGAAGGAAGGAAGGAAGGAAGGAAGGAAGGAAGGAAGGAGGGAAGGAAGGAGGGAAGGAGACTTTTTGGAACATAATGGAGAAGGGAACACTGTAGAGATGAAAAATTATTGAACTGGAAATCAGTCAGGAGCCAGGAGCTCTAAACCTAACTCCATCACCAACTTGGCCTTAAGACCTTGAGACATTCTGATCAAAGTCTCTTTTTGCAGCCTCAAGGTCTGAGAAATGGAATCCAGATTCATCAGGGTCAGCTGGACCTTCCTGAGTCTTCTAAGTTTCCTGGAGCTTACCTGATTGTAGATCATGCTTGGTTCTGTCTGGATGGATCTGTGTCAATCAACTCCAGAGGGTCTCTGAGATTTGAGCTTCTACCCAAGCTTTCTTATAGCACCCGCCTCTCAGAAATGTGATCCCAACTTGTTAAAGGCCAGCCAAACTTCCTAGCCAGCTTCATGTCCAAGGACTCTAGCTCCTTATTCAGATACCTCTCTGCCCCCCTATGATAAGGGTTCTAGGACAATGCCCCAGAAGCCTCAAGCAGCTCCTACAGATGGTCCCTGAATAAAAAATAGTCTCTGCCAAGAGATCTATAATTTCCCTTTAAATTTAAAATTCTATTACTTGTTTCCTAGTCTTATGTTCAAATGACTTACAGGTTTTTAAGTTCTCTCTACAGCTTTACATAAGGAAGGATAAAGAACTCATCAAGAGAAGTTTGAGCTCATCATAGTGACATGAGGTTTTATTTCAGAGATAATGCTTTTTTTTCCCCCCGAGTCTTTCATATTGGTTCTCAGGGGAAATCCTGCTTTTTAGACATTTAAGAAAGGAAACAATTCATACATCTTCAGTACAAAGGAAACAAAGATTCCTAAGCTTTCGTTCCTCCCCCGCTCTGGCTGTCCTAGGTGATGACTCTCTCAGGCACACAACGGAGAGGGCAGTGTCAACATTTATATTTTGCAGCATGTGCCCCAGTTACCCTCAGCCTTGAGAGAAGTTCTTAGGTGGACATGACTTTAGGCTATAAAATGAGTGGGTGCTGCATAGCCCCAGAACCATACCCAGCGCTCAGAACAATATGAGAAAGAAAAGACTGCCAAACAACTAAAATCCCAGTGACACAAGCATATATGACATACACATAGACAGTGCAAATGTTTGTTTGATCTAGCTAGGATTTTAAAATTACATTAAATTTTAGGAAGGAAATTACTTTGAATCCTTGTCAAAGGTAAGTTCTGAAGCCCATCTTTGCTAAGATCCTCAACCTCAGTCAGTGAGCTGGAGGAAGGGAATGAGAAAAACCCATGAGCAGCTGCTGGTTCACAATGTGTTCAAGATACCAACATTGACTGTAAAATAAGGAGACGCAATCAACCCCATCCCTCCCTCCATGGCCAGAGCCATCTCCAGGCCATGTGGGGCTCTTCTAGCTCCCTTATCGCCCACAGGGAAGACCACAGGATCCCTTAAAGGCTGTCTCCTTGTATCCCAAAATCTAACTTCTGTCTCCACTCTCAGACCCTAGTCCAGTCTTAATTGATTCAGATGTACATCCTTTGCTTCAGATACTGTACTTGACTCATCGCCACCCCCTTTTAGATTTTAGACTTTGGACAGTTCCTGTGGACCAGGATGTCATCTCTATTCCCTTTTGCTCCACAACTGCCCTGGTGGATTAGTCCCACTACACATCTACACCCAGTTTCGAGATCCCAGTCTCTGCCAGAATCCCAATATTTTCATAGTATGGGCCAAAAAGTTCACACCGACTGTGTCAAAACACTAAATGGCTCATGTCACCCCTCAGGAGCTAGAGACTACTGTTCAAATCCTATGGGCTTGGGATTCAAATAAAATCTGTTCTTCAACCCAGAATGTTCAAAATGTAATCCTCAGGACTCCAGGGATCCCTCAAAGATGCTTCAATAGTCACTCCAGAGTCCAGGCAGGGTGACAAGATAGGCTCTCGCCAGCCTTCCTTCACCCAGGGCAACTCCTCCTTGATCTGCCTGGCATGCTTGCCATTACCATATAATTTTATTTCAAAGAATGACCCCATTTGGAGGGGTGGGGAAAGGTCAATCCACTACTTAAATTTTTTCATGAAATAATTATAACTAATTTGAATAATGATACTTTTCCTCCGTTTTTTAACTCTACATTTGTTCTTTGTTTTTAACTGGTTTCCCAGTGTATGGATTTATGCACATTGAAAGAAAATTAATTAGAAGAAATATTTTAATATTACTATTTGCATCTTGCTAATGAAAAGAAAATAGGAGTCTACCAAGTCTCCTGTCTAACTACTCCAGAATTTCTCTGAGGACCAAATGAGATGCAGCATGTGAAAATGCATCACAAACATTTGGCTAAACTGTAAAATGTTTGCACATGGCTATAAAACAAGTTGGGTTCCTGGGCTGAAGAAACTCCAAGGTGGCTAGTCGATATTATCCGGCATCCACAGCAACTATTTCTGAGCTGGGCTGGGCTGTGTGCTACTTTTGTGCCATGGGGTCTTGGCAGTGTTGGCTGAGATTTTGGCAGGGTGTCACTCCAGGGTGGTGAAGGGGCATGTGTCCTACTTGGGGAAACTGAGTGTTCATTTGTCAGTGCCAGGTCTGTGGTACCATTTATTTTTAAATGACCAGTCCACATCATGGCAGCTCCTATGTTGAGCATCTACCCCTTAGTGGTTAGTGCACTTCATAGCTACTGGTCGGACAGACACTTAGCCTTTTATATATATAGATAGCTCAAAACTACTAAGTAGACTTGGACAGAATCTTCTACCTACTTCAAGTGCAAAGCCAGTTGTTTGAAATCATTGCTGAGTGGAATTAGTTGCCCCTGTTTTCTCCTTATTATCAGGAAAAAATATTTTTTTTTTCCTCAGCAGGATCTCTTTAGAGTGTCCATGTTTATAACAACATAATGATAACCCATGAGAGAGAAATAAAATATGTTAATGACTATTTTTCCTGAGAAACAAAGTCATTCAATGTTTGTGAACAAAATGCTATGTAAATGATCTTTTTTAAAAAGATGCATTTAAATTTGGCATTGACCTTCATAGCAGTCATCCCTGGCTTTCTCTCAGTTGGGAACAGCATGCATAGATATCTACAGCTTTCAACAGCAACTCTGTAAATCTCTTTCATTATGTGCTGCCCCTGAGCTGCTGATATAATCTTCATAACTAGGTAACACATCTCTACAGAAGTAAGAGAGAAAAGTGAATGCTCTTTTTTTCCCCTCTATGAACACAAAATACATGTTTCTCTGAAGGAGATTTAGTGGGGAGGAACAAGCCCTGTTTTCCCATAGTTGGCAGCTGTCAGGTAGAAAAAGAAATTCTTCAAACCAACAGGCTGCCTTGCCACAGTTCCATGTTTCCCAGGCCACATACCTTGTTAAGGCCATCGTGAGATCAAAGATTACAAGTCTACACAGTTGCATGTTGGTTCCCTTTTCTAATTTCAGGGCTCACAATCCAGAGTTACACACTTGCAGAAAAACATGATGCTTCCTCACTATATACATGTTCACAAAACAAGCTCAAGCCAGCAACAGCTCTGGCTTCATTCACTGCAGCCACCACGGTCTTCCTCAGCTTTGGAAGAATGATTTCCCTCCACTCAGTCCCATTTCCTAACTAATCTTCTCCTGGCTGCAGTTCCTGTTGATTAGGCCAGAATAAAATCTTCTCATTGTGGAGTACTTATCTTCCTCTCATTGTGAAGTACTTATCTTTAGCATAAATAACATCTAGATATATAAAAGCCTAAGGGACAGGCTGACCAGCCAACTGGCTGACAGGCTGATAGCTATGATGCACACTAACCACCAGAGGGCAGACACTCAGGACCAACCACAGAACCATGGCCATGACATGGACTGAGGAATGTACCTTTGCTGCTTTAAGCAACACCCCCAAAAACTTTGAAATGATACAATTACACATCTTTGTTCATATCTGTGGGAGAAGAGGGAGGAAGGAAGAGAGAATGAGAGGGCAAGAGGGAAAATATTTAGGATACCAAGGACAAGAGTAATTTTAAAGAAATAGAGATCTTTGGCATATTGTCTATCAAGACATAGATGGTAGATGAAGTGAGAAATGAAAGAATTTCAATGGAAATTCTGGGCAGGTAGGTGGATTGGGACAAGCAGCTGCTACCCTGGGCTTAATTGATTTCTGCTCTCAAGGAGACATCACAGTGAACAACTGAAAAACCATCACACTTACAAGCTTTTTGTCAGCAATACACCCCACGCAACCTCTGAACTCCCTGAAGAAAACTTGATTACTTCCCAGTGTCAATGCATCATGAAAACCTTTCTAAATGTGAAATCCTCAGGAGCAGTGACAGGAACAATGTTCGGGTCCATTCTAGAGCCAGAATAGTTGTTTGTACATGGCTATGACACAATATCAGTGAGAAGGATTTCCACCCCATCATCAGGACAGGAAATGGGTGGGGATGGAGTTGGGAAGCAGGAAAGCCTGCAGAAGGGGAGGCTCGTGTTAGGCTGAAAGGGGCCGGTATCCTTAAGGAACAAGTGAAGTTAGACAATCCCAGATGATAAAAGGTATAAAAGTCATTTGTTTTAAATTTCTTGGGGTGACATAAGTTAGTAAGATTATACAGGTTTCAAGTGTACAGTTCTATGATACAGCATCTGTATATTGCATTGTGTTTACCACCCAAAGGCAAATCTGCTTCCATCACCATATATTTGACCCTTTTTATTTCCCCCACACACCCCCTTTGCTCTGGTACCCACCATACAATTGTCTGTGTCTAAGTTTTTGTTTGTTCATTTGTTGCTTTCAGTTTTATGTTCCACATATGGGTGAAATCAAATGATGCTTGACTTTTTCTGTCTGGCATTTCACTTAGCATTGATTCTTGGTAGTTCTTTCCTGTTTGGGCCCTACCTTCAATCAATTACCAATTGCTACTAATTCTAACTACCACATGCACCCCATTCATCTCCCACTGCTCTTCACTCCCATGACAGTATTGAACTCCCAGCAATAGCTCTTCCTGGACCATTGCAATACTTTCAAGCTGTCTCCCTATGCCCTGCCCTCATCCATTCTTCACAATGCTGATGGATAATCTTCCCAAAACACTGTTCTGATAATATCACTCCCCAGCTCTCTAATGCTATGAACTAAAGTTCTAAATCCCCACCTCGCTTCCAAACTCCTCCCTAAATCGGCCCACTGTTCCCCTCATATTCTTAGAAACCTGACCAAAATAAATGTCTCATTCCTTTATACAACCACTGTTTTTGTTCTTTCCTGCACCTTGTTTGAGCTTTTGCCTTCCCTTATTGCAAATGTCTAAATCTTACAAATCCTTCAGAACCCAGCCCTATTGCCTCTTCCTCCTTGAAACCTTCTATAAGCCTTCCTTGTGGGTGAAATCAAATGATGCTTGGAAGTCATTGCCTATGCCCTCCCCACTGCCTTCTTCCCTGCCCCACCCAACCCACCACCTCTGAGCTCACGGATCACATCATCTGAGTCTATTCTAGGACACTTATCACTCCCACTGGGGTCATTTGTGTGCATATTTTTCTCCCTCTTATACTTTGCTGCAAGGCAAGGTTTGTCTTGTTCTTTATACAACAGATGGAAAGAGGGAGGGGAGCAAGAGAAGGAAAGACAGACTCTGGTTGGTAATCTGACACCTAAATAGTCCAAATGCCCTAAGCAGTGTCCCCTCTTAGTTCCTGCTCTACTGCCTCTCTAGACTTGCAATGTCTTTACAAAATGTGATGCGGTTATGTCCTCTACTTTCTTCTCCTCTCCTAATTAGCTACTCAAAGCAGTCCAGATTGGGTTGCCAGATCCTTGAGCCTGCAGCGTGGGGCCAGTAGTTTCTTAATGTCAGGAAGGGGGAAGACAGGAAATAGGACAGAAGCACTTAGGAAGAGTCAGGCTGTGCCAGGGAAGGGAGGGGGAAGTCGAACAGTAGATAATGCCACTTGCCTATCACGTTATGCCAGAACCATAACGTGAAGACAACAAGCCATTCCCATGGCTGCCTCTGCTCTACATCAAATGCACACTAAACTAGGAGTCCCAAAGCATTCCAGGTTCAGAAGCACACGGTTCTGAAATGACCCGTTCTCCCATAGCTCCACAGGCATGCTGTCCTGGGAGTATCCTTGGGGAATGAGAAGCTTGCTATGTTCCAGGCCCTTTGCCAAATGCTGCACAAGACTTATTTAATCTGATCCTCAACATGCCCGCCATCTTACAGATGACGAAGCTGAGGCCCCACCGAGATCCAGTTTGCTGGAGGGGGCATTTCACCACTGCAGCTTCGCTGTGATGCATACAGGCAGCTCAGGTGACAGGAAGGTCCCTGCCTCCCCTAAACACTGCCAGCGCCCATTTTCCTGGGGGGGAAGGGGGAGGAAGTGCTTCTGCTTCAGCACAGCTCATTGCATGCAACCTTTCGTTCAGCCAACTGGCAGTGCCCAAGCCCGGCACTGATTGTAAAGCTCCTGTGTGACCTCATACAGTTGATTAGTTATGAGTGTGGGAACAATAGATGCTGCCTCTCTTCCATCTGCGGTCTTCTTTTCTTCTGGGCCTGCCACCGTCCTGATGAGCGGGGTGCTAACTTCAGCTGGCAAGTGCATTCTTGTCAGGCTTTGGCAGCCCGTCACACCACAGCAAATGTTTGATTTCACGCTGGTCACACATACTGTCCCTGAAGATGTCTTCACCGCCTTCCATACCCAGGCTGTCTCCACTCATCCTGCATCCCATTGCCAAATGCATCTTATGCAACAATTTTCAGTGGCTCCCCGTTGTCTCAATGATTATGGACCAGGTTCCCATCTAATGTTTACAGTCCTTTCTGTTCTGGTACAAGCGCTTTCCAGCCTCTTCTCTAGCATCTCCTGTGCACGTGCCCTGGACGCTAGCCGACCCAACCCACAGTCCTCTACTCTGAACTCTGCAAATGCTGGCGGTGGGCTCCCTCGCCTTTTCCATCCATAGAAATCCCAGCACCACCCCAACCCCCAGCGAACATGTTGGATCTCTTCAGAACTTTCTTCAGAAGCTCTCTCCTCATTTCCCATCAGGAACAGGATTGTTTCAACTGCTCTGTCTGTCTGACTCAAGTGGTTGAGCCTCCTTTATGCCTTCACAGCGCTCCACCCTCCACCACACTTGCCCACATTCTTTCTAACTTTCTCTACCATAAACAGTTGACTCAAGGGCAAACTTTCCCTCTTGTTCTCCTCACTTCCTGCACTCCCTCTACCACCACCACAGCAGCTAACTGGACTTCTCACATCACAGTGCTCAAAATCTGTTTATTGAATTACATTTTGAGTTGTTGAATTAGTTAAATATACCAGCATAACCATTGAATTGACCCCTTTATCCTGGGTTTTAATCCTGAGGTTTGTTGTTTTCCTTTTTCTTGTTGCTCATGCTCTCAAGTGGCGATTGTCCATTCTAATCTTGTAGCAATCCAGAAGTTGTATAAATATCACTTAATAGACAAGTGATTTGAATATTCTGGGAAGTTCCAAACAAAACTGTATCCATGTTGTGAAGATAAAATGTAGTGAGTAATGGCTTTTTGTTTGTTTGTTTCCTGCAATGTTCCTTTTCAGTCTGGAAGGTCAATGCAAAGGATTAGCTTTGAATGACCCTCCTTTTCTTCCAGAGCTTGTCCTATAGGTTTCATACTTTTCCTGGGTTAGAACAATGACAAATTACTTTTGATCCAAAGGTCTTTGCTGCCCTAACTGGTTTAGCTCAGTGGATAGAGCATCGGCCCGTGGATTTAAGGGTCCCAGGTTCAATTCTGGTCAAGGGCATGTACCTTGGTTGTGGGCACATCCCCAGTAGGGGGTGTGCAGGAGGCAGCTAATCAATGTTTCTCTATCTATGTTTCTAACTCTCTATGCCTCTCACTCTCTGTAAAAAAAATCAATAAAATATATATTTTTAAAAAACACACAAAAGGTCTCTGCTGGACTCTAGACTCTAAGGATAAATAACTACATTTTTATAAGATGAGAAAAAGGACATTAGACCTCTTCGGCTTGGCGGCCTCACTTCTCCACTCCTTCATTGATCTTCCTGGGATAACTTCCCAAATCAAATAGAATACAGAGCCACATGTCAGGGTCTGCTTTGGGGGAAACTCAGATAAAGACTGCTAGACAGAGAGGGCAAGGGCAGGGCTCAGCCACCCTAGCAATGCGCTAACTATGGAAAAGATCAGAAACTGCTACTTATAAGCTAACTTATAATGGTTTATGTATCTTTGCTTGTTTAAAGCTTTAATAAGTTCCAGAATACCTTGGCTATTCTGGAGGAAAATAAGAGAACAGACTTGGTTTAGGTCTGAATCAAAGCCTACCAGCTGAACAGAATTCCTGCAGAGACTCAAGGGCTGCATGGTCTGATTATGACCATCTCCCATTTTGATTCACTAGAATCAAAATGGGAGCATCTCACCTCCATTGCCTCCTGGCCAGATAATACTGTATTTGGGGCTACATCTTAGAGGTTGAAGTTTTACCTTAGTAAGAGAGATGCTTCCCAGAATTTGCTTCTCCTAACCCAGTACTTTACTTTTTCTCCAGCAAGTTTCTTTAATATGCTATAGTGGTATCAAATTTATGCACAACAAGGTTGAGTGTAATTTAGCCTAAGAGTTGACAGAAATGCTTAAAATGATGAGCTAGAACACAGGTGTGTAGGATAAAAAATGTGTCTTCTGCAGTGATCATAGATTTAGCCCAGCTGCTTCTTTATTCTTTGGAGCCTTGTTCCAGAAGCACAGCACCTACTGAGAATGTGGTAGTCGTACAACATCCTTCTAAGGTGGTTTACTCTCGCATTAATATTTTAGCTCACTTGTTGCAGCTCTCACAGTAAGCCAAAACCAGTGGCGTGCAACTGATAGAATGTGCTGTTGTTCACCTTCCTTCAGATAATTATTCACCTTGAGAATGTTCTGCTCTGCTTTCCTGCTGGGCTCAGTCATGTCTAATCCTTTTATCTATTTTTTTCCATTGATGTTTCCTTTTTTATGACACTTACTAATTGAATTTAGATCATGGCCTACAGCAAGCATGTCAAACTCAAAGGCTAACACAGGCCAAATAAACGAGTTTTAAGTTTATGTGGGCCGCAAAAAAACAAAATCTTCAATTTTCATAGAAACCGTAGGTTTATTTCAATGGAGACATGCTAAATACAAAGGGCTGAAATAAATGAATAATTGTTAATATAAAATAATACAACATTTTAATAAAAATTAATATTTTTCTTAAACATTAACTTAACAGACACTGAATAACTGCACAAATTAATTAATGTAACACAAATAAACCTGTTTTTCTTGTTCTCCGAAAGTGAAATATTTCCTGTTATGCATGCCCAACAAGTCAGTACAGGACAAATGATGTGGCAATCGGCTGCTAAAATATCCTCTGCTAGTATTAGTGGAGAGAAATGGTATGCTTGGATGTAAGGCGTGTAAGGGAAATGAACGCAATGCAATTATAGTAATCAGTCATTAGTGAACGTTGCAGTTCGTTATTAATAATTATGTATAACAGGATATTTAAAAAATTAAGTTACAAAATTTTTGTTAAAACATCTCTTTAACACCGTTATATTGGCTGGGCCGCAAAATATTCATTATGGGCTGCATGAGGCCCACAGGCTATGAGTTTGACATGCTTGGCCTACAGTGTCTCTGAAGAAAGGAATTCAGGGGAATAGTTAAGGATATAATGATAGTTTTCTCCCCACATGGCATTCATCATGGTAATATCGATAACTTCATTATTACAAAGACGTCAGCTTATAAGGCCTGGGTCTGGGTTTAGGGTCCCAGAAGTGCAGCACAATTTGGTGTACTGTTTACCCAGAATGGGGGGGGAAAAAAACAACAACAACAATGTCATTAAGAATACAAAGTGAAAATTGTGATCAAGAAAGAAACAGAAACCAGACTTTGGAGAAGCATTTGTAAAGCTCAGGCTTGGGGAGAGATACTGAAGATGTAAGTACATCACGAGTTAAAAACTAAAGTGCTCTGGAACAGTCCGGAAGCAGAGTGGGGACAAGTCAGGTGAAGAACTTGGGGCTAAGGCCATGAACAATACAAAGGTAGCACGGGTGCATTTTGAGGGGGGTTAGTTTCACTGCTATGGTAGTTAGTACTTCACAGATTACGTACCAATTATTACTGGGTCTCTCCACTCCTGGAAATCATGTTGAATTGAACTTTCTGGCTCCTTTATGGTTGGGGAAAGCCATTTGACTACTTTTAAGCAAATGCCATGTTTCCCTTCTGGGTCAGGGCATTTAACTGCAATTGCACACCTCACCAGAGCTCTCTTTTCCCTTTGGAATGGGGATTGACAACGTTCAAGACAGTGACTATAATATCAGCCTGGGTAAGAAAAGATGGAGCAAACTACCCAGCTGACCTGCAAAGGATGTGTAACATGAGCAAGAAATAAACCATGGAGATTTTTGAGATGCCTGTTACCACAGAAGAATCTCACCAAACCTGTCTAACACAGACACAAGTAAGCCCGCTGTATTCAAAGAAGTGAGTTTGCTGAATATTACCCACATTTACATAAGACATAAGAAGTATCATGTAGTGAAAAGAACATCATACTAAGATGGTGGGATGGGTGAGTAGATGAATGGATAAATGGGTAGATACAAAGACATATAAGATGGTAAATACTAGTGATTGGAGCATAGAACTATGACTTAGGAATGAATTCTAGGTTTATTCTTATTAACTATGTAGTCTTGAATATCCGTTCATTTAACCTCTCTAATAATGAGTGTCTTCATCTGTATAACTTAAGTAAGAATATCTATCCCACTTTCTCAAAGGACTGAACTGAAAACTATGGTGGACAGACTCCAGTTGACCCACTATGATCCCTTCTTCCTGGTGTGCATGCCCTTTGCTTAATCCCCTCCCCTTGAGTGTGAGCAGGACCTGTGAGTTGCTTCTAATCAATAGAATATAATGAAAGTTACAGAAGGTCACTCTGTGGTTATCTATCTACTTGAGGCCCAGTGCACGAAATTCGTGCACTCAGGAGGGGTGGGGTCCCCCAGACTGGCCTGTGCCCTGTCACAGTGTAGGAGCCCCGTGATTGATTGCCCCAAAAAGGTAGGCCTCACCCACCCACTAGGATTCCTCGATGGATTGCCCCAAAGAGGTCCTGCCTCTGTGCCATGCAGAGCCGGGAGGCAGGACCCCCAGTCAGGCCTCACCACATGAGGCAGGAGACCTCCCAGGCAGGCCTCGCTGTGCAGAGCTCGGGGACACACAGACAGGCCTTGCCAAACCCCCAGGCAGGCCTCGCCACACAGAGCTTGGTGGAGGCAGGACCCCCAGGCAGGCCTCCTCACAAGGAGGTGGGATCCCCAGGCAGGCCTCACTGGGTGGAACTGGGGGACCCGCCTCCTCCCGGCTCTGTGCGCAATGCTGGGAGGAGGTGGGACTCTCAGGCAGGCTCCATGCCACACACGCAGCATCAAGCCCAGCCCCGCCCACCTGCGTGTGCCAGCTGTGCATGCAGCCATTTTTGACGGCATGAGTACATCATGGCGTGATGACCACTTAGGCTTTTATTAGTAAGAATAATAATAAAAGCATAATATGCTAATTAGATTGGACATCCTTCCAAATGACCTTCTGAGCGAAGCCAAGGCTGCAAGGAAAGCCCAAGTCCTAGGTGCCTGCTAGTGGGCAGAGGAAAGCCTGGGTTCTAGGTGTCAGAGGAAAGCCAGTAACAGCATCCAGGAAAAGGAAGACCTACTCTAGCATGAATTTCATGCATTGGGCCTCTAGTCTACACTAATAAAAGAGAAACATGCAAATTAACCATCACTCTGCTACACCCACAAGCCACACCCACCAGCCAATCAGGAGCAAGTATGCAAATTAACCCAACCAAGATGGCAGCTGGCCACAGAGCTGGAGCTGAGCAGGAGGCTTGGGTTGCCCCCAGCAATGGAGGAAGCCAAGTTTCCCACCTGCCCTGGACAGCCCTGGCCTCACTCAAGGCTACAAAGTTTCAATTATAAGATAAATAAATTCTAGATACTTGCTTCCAGCCAGCCCTGGCCTCCACTCAAGGAGGCGCAAAAAAAAAAAAAAAAAAAAAAAAAAAAAAGGAGGGGCTGGGATTTTGGGTCTCTGGGGGGTGATCAGGCCAGGATGGGATGGCGGCAGCAATTGGGGGTAAGCAGACCAGCAGGGGGGCCAGTTGGGGGCGAGCAGGCTGGAAGACAGACTGGTTAAAGGCAATCAGG
Organism: Pipistrellus hanaki; assembly: GCF_964339955.1. Classification (NCBI taxonomy): domain Eukaryota; kingdom Metazoa; phylum Chordata; class Mammalia; order Chiroptera; family Vespertilionidae; genus Pipistrellus; species Pipistrellus hanaki. The sequence goes on along the minus strand of NC_140503.1, from coordinate 166,853,197 downwards.
CAGGCAGGCAGGCAGGTGAGCAGCTGGAGCCAGCAGTCCCAAATTGTGAGAGGGATGTCTGACTGCCAGATTAGGCCCAACTCTTGTAAACTGGCAGTAGGACATCCTTTGAGGGGGTCCCAGATTGGAGAGGGTGCATACTGGGCTGAGTAACATCTCCCCCCCACCCTCCCCATGCATGAATTTCATGCACTGAGCCACTAGTATATATATAAAAGGTTAATATGCTAAGTATCCATTTAATCAGTTGCTATGACACACACTGACCACCAGAGGGCAGACACTCTGCGCAGGAGCTGTCACGATGTGCACTGGCCATTTACAAATAAATGGCACCACTGACCTGGCACTTACAAACCAACACTCGGCTTCCCCAAGTGGGACACAGGACCTACCACAACCCTGGAACAATAGCCCACTAAATCGCAGCCAAGACCCCATGGTACAAAATGCAGCCCCCAGCCCAGCCCAGCCCAGCCCAGCCTAGAAACGGTTGCTGTGGGCACTGGGTAATGACATCATGTAGCAACATCGACTTCCTCTCCCTAGTGACAGGCCATTTAACAATAAACGTCACTACAGACCTGGTGCCCACAAACAACACTCAGCTTCCCCCAAGTGGAGCACAGGCCCCATCGCCACGCCAGGACAACACCCTACCAAATCACAACCAATGCTGCAGAGATCCCCTGGCACAAAATGCAGCCCCCAGCCCAGGCTCAGCCCAGAAATTATCACTGTGGGCACCAGGTAATAGCATCACATAGCCCAGATTCCTTCCCCTAGTGAATAGCCTCCTTGTAGTTTCTTTACCCCAGGAACATGACAACATGACTTGCTTTATAGCCAGGTACAAACATTTTACACTTTAACCAAATGTTTGTGAAGCATTTCCCCATGCCTCATCTCATTTGATCCTCACAGAAGTCCTGGAGCAGGTAGATAGGAGACTCGGTGGAATTCTTTTCATTAGCCTGAATATGGAGATTTAGAACACAGACACAGATGGTAAATACTAATATTTAGGAACTTGACCCGACTGAAAAGAAGAAATGATGGACTTTGAAAATGACTTCAGATTTTCTCACTGCACAGAATATAGTCAAACCCTGCTACAGTTAAATATTTTACCCTTTGTTCTCCTTGCGTGATCTACAGTAATAATCTTCTTCATGTTGATATTTACTGCTGTGTTGCTAACAATTACCTAAAAGAGAAGTTGGGGTGCTTCACTGGGCTGGAAAAAGTTTAGTTAAGTCAGAAAGCAGGTCTAATTAAGCAAGTTTATTCTATATCTATAAAAGGCTAAGTTGACTCGCACATGCATAATACATATAAAGCTCTTGCTGGTGCCAATTGCATGCGTGTGTTTTAATCTGTCATTGTTGATCGTGAATTTGGTTGACACTTCTATTATAGATAAAGGGAGAATAGCAATCTTAAAATATTTCTTCTAATTAATTTCCTTTCAATGTGCAGGAATCCATGAACCAGGCCACTAGTCTACCTAATAAAAGAGTAACATGTTAATTGACTGTACCTTCACAACACCCACCAGCCAATCAAGATTAAGTATGCAAATTAACCCACCAAAGATGGTGAGTTAATTTGCATATGCAGTCGCTGAGCGACCAGGGAGGGTGCAGGATGCCTGCATTGTTGCCATGGCAACGATGCAGGTGTTCCACACCACCCCATCTGCTCCTGACCTCTGGGCAGCGTGGGAAGGCAGAAAGGCCCCTCCAGCCTGGAGCGAAGGTGGTGCTGGCAGCCAGGGGAAGAAAGGCCCATTCTTGCATGAATCTTCATGCATCGGGCCTCTAGTATTACATAAAACTTCATCTTGCTACCAGACTGTTTGCCAGCTATTGAAGTCAGTGGACAAGTTTGAAAATCCCACCTGCCAAGAAGCTATGGGCAGCCTCCAGGAGTTGAATGTCCAGTAGCTTGAGGGCCCAGGAAGAAAGCAGAGCTCTCAGGCCTACAAACATAAGAAACTAATCCCACCAATAACCTGAGTGGGAATGAAGGCTAGCTAACAAAGCCTCAGGAGACCCTAACCTAGGGGTGTCGAACTCAATCAGAGAAGGGGGCAAAATCTAAAATCCAGCCTAAATCGCGGGCCGAATGGTTTACTGAACAGTCATAAACTGACAATGTCATAAACTGACAGCGGAGTGCAGTGATGACAGCGCGGTGCGGGCCACATTGCAAGGCCTGGCGGGTTGGATTTGGCCCGCGGGCCTTGTGTTTGACACATGTGCCCTAAGCAGAAGTCCACTTAAATTGTGCCCAGACTTCGCTGAAACCGGTTTGGCTCAGTGGATAGAGCATTGGCCTGCGGACTGAAAGGTCCCAGGTTCAATTCCCGTCAAGGGCATGTACCTTGGTTGCAGGCACATCCCCAGTAGGGGGTGTGCAAGAGGCAGCTGATTGATGTTTCTCTCGCATCGATGTTTCTAACTCTCTATCCCTCTCTCTTCCTCTCTGTAAAAATTCAATAAAATATATATTTTTTTTTAAATTGTGCCCAGACTTCTGACCCACAGAAACTATAAAACAATCAATGTATGCTATTTTAAACGGTTAAATTGGTAGTAATTTGTCATACAGAATAGAATAATTAAGTGAGGTAAGGTATGCCAAAGCATTTAATAAACTGAAAAGTACTAAATATAGGTTAGGAATTAGCCTCAAAAACTTCCTGGAGACTTTACATTGTACAAAGTCAAAAAAGTTACTCATAAGTTTTGGGGGGCCCACAAGTCATTTTTTAACCAAGTTTTCACATAAACTTCTCTAATTTTTCTTTTTAAGTATTGCATCTATTCTTTTATTCTGACTTTGAAGTGCTGACAGCTGTGTCACTGGTTGCTTTTGGTCTGTGATATGTATAACTTCTATATTGCTGTCCATAAAGACAAAATCTGGGGTTTAACTGCTCCTCCTTAGAGAACTATGAAAAGCACAGACTGTTTTAACTATGGTACCAATTTAATAGGTATGCTTCAGCCCACATTTCAATGGAATTGCCACTTTTAATTTTACCATTATCCAACATGTTGCTATGACTATTAAGAGCATCAATGAGTGCTCGTACCTTGTGTCTCTGTTTTTCATCTGGAGGTTTTTGAAATGGATGTTGGAGTGATATTGTCCAAACCAATATGCCAAATATCATCTCAATTACAGGACTATAAATGGTGTGCTCTCAATTTCTGTTATCAGTAATAACATGCCTTGCCTTCTGTGGCAAATCTCCTTCCAAGGACCACTGACCCATGTGTAATCAGCTTTGTGGCTCTGGGATAAGGCAATTTAGAGCTTTTCCCTGAATCACTCCAAATCCGAAGTATGATCATTATAATCATGTGTATCCTCTCAATACCAGGCACTTTGGGCATAGCTTATTTAATTCTCCAAACAACCTTGCAAAGTAAGTTTTTTATTTCCATTTTACAGATCTGGAAACTCTGACTTAGGAAAAATAATTCTTTTACCAGAGCTCACACATCTATAAGTCATTTAACCACTATTTTAAATCAGGTATGCTAGATTACAAAAACCACATCCTTCTTCTTCATCCTACCAACCCTCTAACACTGAAGACTGAGAATACATCATAGCACCAACTTAATAACAATTCCCAAACTTCTTCATTAATTTCCTTCTTTTAATGTTTCAGCCCTTTGTAGGTGGTAACTGTATAATCATCAGTTCAGAAATAGAGTGCTGCCCAGTTCTATAAAGGGAAGGGAAAAAGCTCTTATGTTAGTTAGGATTATACTTAGCTGTGAGTGAATTTAGAAAGATGCAAAGTTACACTGGCTTAAACAAGATATGAGTTTACTTCTTTTTCATGTGGGCACTGTATGAATTTGGAAATGATTAAATCCAGAAACTAGCCCTTATGAAATTTACAATCTAAGGGGAAAATAAACAACTAATAATGTGAAAAAGAATGAACACTTTGCTATAATACATGTATAAGAAAAGGGCTGGGGGACATAGAAGTTAGTTCTAATTGGCAAGAAGACTTCTAATACAAGAATTCTCTTTTAAAGGAGTAACATTTAATTAAGCTATGAAGATGAGAAAATGTCAGTAGACAACAAAGGAGTTGTGCATAAATGTGAGATGCATGTGGGAATAAAGAACATTTCATGCTAAATAAATGACATGAATAAGAGGAAAGAGTCATAAAAGTGTTAGTCCATCTCCCATTTACAGAGGGGAGTACAGGTCTGAAAGAGGCTCCCTTCTTTTATTCTCCCAATATCCCTTCTTCCTTTTTTCCATAATAATAGAATATTTAGGAAAACCAAGATGGCTTCCTAGGTAAGCACCTAAGCTGCTGCTTCCCACAACTTCAAAACAACAACTAAAAGATAGAACGGACATCATCCAAAATCACAGGAAAGCTGGTTGAGTGGAAAAATCTACAACTAGAAAGAAGGAGAGAGACTCACGGATCAGGGGAACTGCAAAGCACTGAGGTAGGGAGACACTAGCGTGTAGAGAGGAAGGTGGTCAAGTGCCTGGCTGGCGAGAGGGGAAAGGAAGCCCCCGACTGCACTGAACCCCAGTTCCGTCTGCACTAAACCCCAACCTCATCTGAAACCCCGTGGACCCAGGCTCATATGGGTGGAGTCTGGACTGTAGAGAAAGGCACTGGAGACTCAGAGACTGGGAGACTTGGGGGAGCCGGGAGCTACAGTGGGCAGGTTCTACAGCAGCACACGAGTGAGTGAACGCAGAGAGGTCTGACCACAGAGATTGCTGCAGCCGCTCCATAGCAGAAGGAGTTGGAAACTCCAGACTACAGAAACCCAACCCAATTCCAGGTGAGCCCCTGGGGCACCCAGGCTCTTGCAGGGGGAATCTGGACTGTCAGGTGGAAACTCAGGGGAGCCTCGGAAGGCAGAGGTCTGAGGCTCGCCCACAAGGGCAGGGCTGACAGGAAGCCTAGACTGTCAGCTCAGCCCTGAGACTCCACCCCATCCAATCTGAGCTCAGAGGCTTTTGCAATTTTGCAAGTCTGATTCTATTAGACTGTCTCCAATACAGAAGGTATCCTGGAGTAGACACAGCTGATACTCACATCCAATTGGCTTGGAGGTCAATTTCTCCCAGTAATACCAACAACAATCAAGACTTAACTACAACAAGGCTGTACACACAGTCCACAAAGGGGAGGACCAAGAGTGTCTACCTCAGGTAATTGGGGAGCCTGACCCAATAGGCCATATAGGACACCAAACACACAAAGTCATCCTACCAATTCAGGGAAGCAGCAAAAATGCCAAGACAAGGAAAGAGATCTCAAATGAAAGAAAAGGAGGAGAACAAAAGACTGGATATAGAGTTCAGAACCACTGTTATAAGGTTTTTCAAGAATTTCCTAGAAAAGGCCGATAAATTTAATGAGACTCTCAAGGATATGAAAAAGGGCCAACTAGAAATTAAACATACACTGATTGAAATAAAAAAAAATAAATAAAAATAAAAACACCATTATACAGAGACCCAACTACAGACTAGAGGAACATAAGAATCAAGTAAAAGATTTGGAATACAAAGAGGCAAAGGACACTGCTCTGGAGAAGTAAGAAGAGAAGAGAATTCAATAAGTTGAAGATAGTGTAAGGAGCCTATGGGACAACTTCAAGCATACCAACATCAGAATTATGGGGGTACCAGAAGAAAAAAGAATGCAAGATACTAAAAACCTATTTGAAAAAATAATGTCAGAAAACTTCCCCTACCTGGTGAAAGAAATAGACTTACAAGTCTAGGAAGCACACAGAACCCCAAACAAAAGGAATCCTAAGAGGACCACACCAAGACACATCATAATTAAAATGCCAAGGGCAAAAGACAAAGAAAATCTTACAAGCAGCAAGAGAAAAACAGTTACCATATTTGCTGGCGTATAAGACGACCCCCTAATTTTTACAGTTAAAACATAGGTTTAGGCCTATATTCGCTGTATAAGACTACCCCCCACTTCCGAGGCAACACCAGTTCTTTTTTAAATAGACCGCCTCTCTAACTCAGCCAATCCAAGCAGGCTTTTTATGCATGCAAATTATACATGTCCTGTACCTGAAGCTACACTGTGTTCTAGTGAAAAGCCTGCTCAGATCGGCCAGAGTCAGAGAAGCAGTCTATTAAAAAAAGAACTTGTGTTGCCTCGGAAGTGGGGGGTAGTCCTATACAGTGAATATAGGCCTAAACCTATGTTTTAACTGTAAAATTAGGGGGTCGTCTTATACACCGAAAAATACGGTAGTTACCTATAAGGGAGCACCCATATGACTATCAACTGATTTCTCAACAGAAACTGATATGTAGGCCAGAAGGGAGTGGCAAGAAATATTCAAAGTGATGAATAGCAAGAACCTACAACCAAGATTACTCTACCCAGCAAAGTTATCATTCAGAATTGAAGGGCAGATAAAGAGCTTCACAGATAAGAAAAAGCTAAAAGAGTTCATCACCACCAAACCAGGATTATATGAAATGCTGAAAGGTATGCTTTAAGAAGAGAAAGAAGAAGAAAAAAAAGATAAAAATTATGATCAACCAATACATATATATCAACAAGTGAATCTAAAAATCAAGTGAATTAAAAATCTGAGGAACAGAATAAACTGGTGAATATAATAGAATCAAGGGCAAAGAAAAGGAGTGGATTGATAATTATCAGGGAGAAAGGAGTGTGTGTGATGCAGGAAGAGACTGGATTAAAATCATACACCTATGGATTAGGACAATAGGGGGGGGGGGGTAAGGACAGAGGGTGGGGTGGGAACCGGGTGGAAGGGAGCTATTGGGGGGGGGGACAATTGTAATAATCTGAGCAATAAAGATTTATTAAATTTGGGGGAAAATAGAATATTTAGCTAAGTACATGGCCAGTCAAAATAAGGACCACATTACCAGATGCCCATATAGCTAGGTGGATCATGTAATTAAATTCTGATTAGTGAGATATGTGTCTAGATGTATCATGTAGCTGCTACGAGAATCATTCTTAAGAAACCAGCTAGCACTTCCCTTTGCCTCTCCTACTTCTTCCCTTTTTTCCCTTCTGCTTAGTGGAATGTAGATATGGTGGGTAATGCTTGAGCAATTATCTTGGAACTTGAGATAACCTTGGGCAAGGAAGTTCCAACATCCTATAATTCCCATAGATCCTCCCACAGGTTTAGATGGCTTTTCAGTTAGAATTGGGGTCATTTGCTTACCCCTTGAGGGCAATGATGAGAATATATCCTGCTGAAGACACAACTTTCAGAGCAATGTTGAAGAAACACAGGCTATAAAACAGACATCAATTCTAAATTAGCCCATATAATTAACTGTGTTTTCTGTTTGTTGTGTTTTTGCTTGTTTAAGATTTTTTAAAATTGATTTTGAGAGAGAGAAAAAAAAATCAATGTGTTGTTCCACATATTTGTGCATTCATTGGTTGATTCTTATATGTGCCCTGACCGGAGATTGAACCTGCAACCTTGGTGATAGGAATAATGCTCTAACCACCTGAGCCACCTGGTCAAGGCCTTATCTGTGTTTTTTGAATACATGAAGGGGATGGATACCTGCTCAGATAACACTTTTTAAATCCTCCTTTTCTTTACCTCTACATATTTCCCCAAGCTCTGCTCTCCCTCAATCTCCAAATTTTTCTGAAAATTTCCTCCAAAAAGCCCTTCTAGTAACATTAAGCCACATGCTGTTTCTCCTCTCCCCCTCTGAAGACCCAAGCATGCAAGCAATATAGGGGACATATGCCACCATGTGGGGACTGAGCTCTGGACAGGAAATCTCCCATTTCATAAGAATCCCAAACTAGCAAGAAACACAACTTGTCCCACAAATATTTTTATAATCCTGTAGAATTCAGTAAGAGGTAATGTTCTACATCTTAGTCTTCAGTGTGTTTCTGGTTCAATTAATAGGCAATCAAATAACTTCTAAAGAAACGATAGAAAATATGTGCATCAGACAAAATTGCTTGCCTCCCCAAGAGCCATTTCATTTTTTTCCTAACCTATTTTGTTCAGATTTGAGGAAGCAATGTGCCCAAGAACGTTTAGTCCCTAACCCAGCCCTGGAAGATTACACATAATCAGCTGAGCCAATCATGCTAATCCCACTTTCTCTACCAGTGAGTGGTGTCTGAATGGGCAGATGGCCCACTTTTAGTCAAAATGGTCTATGGGAAACTTAAAAGGATTTCTCAAAATGAATTTTCTATATCATTTAAAAAGAAAAAGAGGAAGAGGGAGAGGAAGGAGGAGAAGGAGAAGAAAGAGGAAGGAGGAGAAGGAGAAGAGGAAGGAGGAGAAGAAGGAGAAGGAGGAGAAAGGAGGAGAAGAAGGAAAAGGAGGAGAAAGGAGGAGAAGGAGGAAGAGGAGGAGGAGGAAGAGGAGGAGGAGGAGGAGGAGGAGGAGGAGGAGGAGGAGGAGGAGGAGGAGAAAGAAGAGGAGGAAGAGAAAAAGAAGAAAGAGGAGGAAAGGAAGAGGAAGAGGAAGAGGAGGAGAAGGGAGAGGAGGAGGAGGAAGAGGAGGAGGAGGAGGAAGAGGAGGAAAAAGAAGAGGAGGAAGAGAAAAAGAAGAGGAGGAAAGGAAGAGGAGGGGGAGGATGAAGAAGAGGAGGAGGAGGAGGAGAAAGAGGAGAAGGGAAGCACTCTGTTTCCTATTTGAATTCAGTTCAGTTGTGTGAGGACGCCATGCTCAGAGCTGTGATAGCCATTGTGTGAGTATGAAATGAAAATCAAAAGAATCACAGAGAAGTTGACCCAGAACTCAGACATCAACTGTGCTGCTGAATTAATAAATTTCAGAACCACTTACTTCCAGATATGTGTTATGTAAACAATAAATTTGGGGCTCCATTAAATATTCATTTTCTTTTGTTGTTGTTGTTAATCTTCACCCAAGGATATTTTCTCATAGATTTTTAGAGAGAGTAGAAGGGAGGGAGACACAAACAGAGAAACATTGATGTGAGAGAGACAAATGAATTGTTTGCCTCCCTCACTCACCTGGGGTGGGGATTGAGCCTGCAACTCAGGTACATGTCCTTGATTGCGATTGAACCAGGGACTTGGCAGTCTGTGGACTGATGCTCCCTCCACAGAGCCAAACTGGTTAGGGCAATATTATATTAATTAAAGCAAAAAGCATTCTGACTGACAAAATATTCATAAATGACATTCATTTGCTTCCTTTCCACTCAATATTTCATGATTATTGGAATTATTATTATTATTATTAAATATTATTAAAATAGTTTACTTTTATTTAGGTGTAATTATAAATTAGACATAATTCATAATCTCTGTTGATAATATTCGATAGATATAATTAAAGTTCATTGGCATATGAAGCAAAATATTTATGAAGATTGGCACAGTCAGGTCATTTTACAATGTCTAAAAAAATTCTTCACCTTCTCATTTTTATTTTCTTATCTGACCAGCTAAGCCCATTGGCTGTTCAGCCAAAGAGGTTGACAGCCATGAGGTATACCCATTGTGTGTGAACCACACTCTTGGGACTTAACTTGAGATGAGGCATAAAGCTGGCCCAAAGCCTCTCAACAGAATGAAAAACCAAGTGGTCATACTGGAAGATCTGTTACACAGGGCAAAAGTGTTCATAAGACCCTTGATGCAACTCTACAACTTCTATATTGAAAAGTTTAAAGGTGAGAAACTAATGACAATATGCTGAACTGCCTTTTCCCAGCTAGTGCAGATTTTATCTGAGTACTCTAGGACACAGTATGTTTATATGCAGCCTTCTTCACAGTCATTTTTCATTATCATCTGATCTTGAATATCATTTACCCAGCTGTGTAATGTACCTGCCCTAATGTGCAATACATTTATCTTAAAATGCCATTCATAGATTATTTTCTCTCAAGTCTGCAACGGCATAATGAGATAATGTGGTGGAAAGCACTCTGAAAGCTGTAAACTACTATAAAAATGTTGCTATTTTTATTACACCTCCAGATTTTTTTTTTTTTAATTTTAAAATGTTCACGTGGACAATAGCTTTGTGAAAACCCTCTCGTGGTCCCAGAGAGGCTGATACCACAACACTGAGACACATACCTAGAGGCAGATCTGTGCTAATGGCTTCCTCCATTTTTAAAAGGCTCAAATTCTGTCCAAGAAATAGAAACACTTCAGGAATCCTCCTTCCTCTGTTTCTTGAAAGAAATGGATATGTACTAAGCACTTCCAAGCCTGGACATAATTAAAGCAGGTAGCCCTTAGATCATCTGTAAAACAGATACAATATTGATCCCTATGTTCTAATTTCACTATTTTGAAAGTACATCACAGGATAGCGCCAGTATCCAGCTCAGCAGGTGTTCAATAAATATGGGTGGAAATGAGCTGAATCCATGAAAGAATCTGTAACTCTTCTACTCAAAGCCTCGTCCATAGACCACCTAGAGTGGCATCATAGGGAGCTTGTTAGAAACGCAGAATCTTGGGCCCCACTCCAAACTTACTAAATCAGAATTTGTATTTTTTTTTCTATGACAATATTTTATTTTATTTTATTTTATTTATCTTTATTGTTGAAAGTATTACAGATGTCTCCTTTTGTTATTGTTGTTGTTGTTGTTCTCCCCATTGACCCTCCTCCCCATACCCATTCCTCCCAAACTTTTGCCACACTATTGTCTATGTCCATGGGCTATCCTAGGTAATAAAAGGGTAATATGCAAATTGACCCTAATGGCTGAATGACTGGGGACAAACAGTCATTATGATGCACACTGACTACCCGGGGGTCAGATGCTCAATCCAGGAGCCGCCCCCTGGTGGTCAGTGTGCTTCCACAGGGGGAGCACTGCTCAGCCAGAAGCTGACTCATGGCTGGCCAGCACAGCCTATTTTGCCTCTGCAGCAGCGCTAAGGATGTCCAACTAAGCTGTTAGTCAGCCCCTAGGGTTCCTGGGCTGCCAGAGGGATGCCTGACTGCCAGCTTAGGCCCAATCCCCTAGGGAGTGGGCCTAAGCCGTCAGTCAGACATCCACCAAGTGGTCCCAGATTGCTAGAGGGCTCAGGCCGGGCTGAGGGACCAGCTCCTCCCCCCTGAGTGCACAAATTTTTGTGCACCAGGCCTCTAGTGTATATATAAGGTCCTCCATTAATATTCCCTCCCACCCCACACCTCGTCCTCCTTCTGAAATTCGTCAATCTGTTCCATGGTTCTATGCCTCTGGATCTATTTTTGTTCCTCGGTTTATTTTGTTCATTAGATTCCACATATGAGTGAAATCATGTGATACTTGCCTTTCTCTGACTGGCTTATTTCACTTAGCCTAATACTCTTCAGGTCCATCCATGCTGTTGCAAATGGTAAGAGTTCGTTCCTTTTTACCACTAAGTAGTATTCCATTGTGTAGATGTACTGTACGACAGCTTTTTTACCCACTCATCCGCTGGTGGGGCACTTGGGCTGTTTCCAAATCTTAGTTATTGTAAATTGTGCTGCTATGAACATAGGGGTTCATACATACTTTCTTATTGGTGTTTTGGGTTTCTTAGGATATATCCCTGGAAGTGGGATCACTGGGTCAATTTTTTTAAGAAACTCCATACTGTTTTCGACAGCGTCAGAATGTGTATTTTAACAAGCCCCACAAATGTTCATGATCATCTTGAAGTGTAAGAGTTCTGCTGTAGTTCAACATGGTCTGTGCCGTGTTCATGTCCCTTCAGTCCTCCCAGAAGTGACTGGAGACAGCTCCTGTGTCCACACCACTGCACGTCTACCCCTGACAGTACTCGCTGACCCAGGAATCCTCACTGTGCCCTCACATGTAGGCCAGGAATGCTCAGAACTTAATGCCTTTGCAGGGACGGTGAGTTGACATATGAGCACCACAGTTTCCCTGGCCTTCAAAAGGGAAATTCCCAGGCAATTCCACATTGTCTTTCAGAGAGTCCCCAGGGATACTGAGCTCCAGTTGCCCACAGTGATCACCCTCACTGCATACTGGCTTTGCTATCCTCCTGTCTTACTTCTGCATACCCTCCCATTGCTTCCTGGTCTCAACTCCCAACTAAACTGTCTCCCTCTGATCCTTGTCTCAGGGTCTGCTTTTGGAAGAACTCAAACTAAGACAAGTTCTGATAGTCTGCGCTAGCTAGTCTAGCCCCCTGAATTAGTCAGCTCAGGCTGCCATAACAAAATACCAACAAACTGAGTGGCCTAACCAGCAGATATTCATTTTCTCACAGTTGTGGACACTGGAATCTGAGATCAGAGTACCAGCCTGGTCAGTTTCTGGAGAGCGTTCTCATGAGTGCAGAAAGCTGTCATCTCACTTGTGTCCTCACAAGTTAAACGAATGCCCAGTAGGTCAATGAGATCATGTAGATGAGAGCAGAGAGGGAATTCAGCCACTTGGCTTCTGATTCTGCTTCCACCGCTAAGCTCCCTGGGCTTTTGTTTGCTCAAAAGAAGCATGAGGATGTTAGACAAGGTGATCACTAAGGCACAGTAAGGAGAGGAGGAGAGGAGGTTCAGGAACCAGGGTCCTTTCCAACACACCGAACTGCTTCTCCCAACAGTCTTCAAGAGCGACAACAAAACTGAACAAGTTATAACGTTACACTGAAAAATAGATCTCGCTCTTTTGTTCCTCAAACCCAAGTCCCTTTTATTACAACCAGTTCATGATCATTCACACAAACGAAAGGGAGCATTGGCATAAATGATTCAGAAATTCGCTAATAATCAACCCAGCTGTAAGACACTCCTGCCAAAAGCAGCATCCCAGGAGGCCAGCGGCTGGGGAGGAGCAGGCAGGACTCCCAGTGCATGCAGATGATCTGCCGTGTAGAGACAGCCTGTGACCAGCCTCAAGGTCAGTTTAGGAAAGCATAGTCACTTGTGGACGCTTTAGTGGTAGAGACTGAGGAGATATTTACCACGTGGCCAAGAGGTCGAGGGCAGCTGTGAGTTTCCAAAAGCTGATGTTACACAGAAGTCTGTACAAGTATTCTGCCTCCCTCTTCTTTTTTTAAACCCTCACCCAAGAACTTGCTTGTTGATTTTTAGAGAGAGGGGGGAAAAGGGGAGAAAAGGAGAAAGCAAGAGAAAAATGTCAATGTGAAAGAGAACACATCAATGTGCCCTGACCAGGAACTGAAACTGCAACCTCTCAGTGCACAGGACAACACTCCAGCCAACAGAGTCACACCAGCAGGGCTCTGTCTCCTTCTTAATCAGCTCAACTCACGTCTTTGTTTCAGGAGCTTTGTGGACAGCCACCCTCATTCCACATGGCCTCTCCTGGCTTTGGGTATGGCTATAGGAACCTGATGGACCAAAGTGAGAAATCTGTCAAAAATCCTGTGGAACTTCCGCTGAGTACTGGGCAACTCACTTCAGCATTCTCAAAAAGAAGTGGGTGGGGCTTTGCAGACTCGCCTGCTGAGTAGCTCTAAGCAACACATACTCTACCTCTTTAACCCCCTCCCTTTCCCCCTGCCAAGAGCATGACATCTGGAAAAAGCTTCCCAGTGGATCTGATTGAATTCACCCCCATCAATGGAGTAATACGTCTTTGTTCCAGATTCCCTCACAAGTTAACCTATTTCTACCTTCCCTGGACCACAGAGAGGCACCTTTTGTACCACCACAGTCCTCAGAAAACACCAGCAACCACATGGGATTACAACAAATACACAGTCATTATGTGACACTAGCCACACAAATGTAACCAAGCATTCATTTAAGTAAAGCCCTGAGTATTCGTGTGACCTTGAGTCTAAACCCCAACATTTGTGAACACTTGATGAGAGGGACTGAGGAGAAACTGCAGCACCCCAACCAAGACAGAGTGATTTGAAACCAGCTAACCCAGACTTTAGGAAATCATCTATTTTGTGATGATTTGTTGGGGCCATATAACAAAATTACATCTGTGTCTGGTGCCTCTTGTGCCCCACTTCACATCTTCCTTGCCTAACGTTTTATTCATCATTACTGACGCAATCAACTACACTCAGATGTAACCTGATCATACAGTATGTCAAGTGCTCCAAATATACTGCCCACTTTCTGCCCCCAGGCTTCTCTGTCACTGTCAAGCCAAGTGACAGGCCCACAGACCAGCTATTCTGACCCCACAGATAGTCATCTATGAGGTGGGAGGAAGTAAACACCAGGGAACAAACCTTGATCAAGAGGGCATGTGAGACGGTAGCTAAGTTCTCTCCCCATCTGTCCCTCTGAGGTTCATCTCACACAGTTCCTCAAAGGGTCCCTGGAAGGACTGAGCCCCAGTGTCTCACAATTCACTCTTGCAATGCCTTCTTTCCTTCCCTCTTCCATGCTTCCAACATAAATATCCTGAATGCAAGACCAAGACAGCTGTCACCACATTCTTGTGGTCAGACAGAGATAAAGTCCACACAGGTGTTGGTAAATCGGGTGGTAATGACCCCTGGCATGCAGTAGCATCAAAGCCGTCAAGGTTTCCTGTGTGGATTGAAGGAAGAAGCCAAAGGAAGCGAGTATGTATTGGAGTATGCCCTGGCAGTACCCTTGAACAGTATGGGGCCCATGATAATTACAATAATTGTAAATTTCTCATTTTATTTAAGAGACTTAGAAATCTTGACAAAAGAAAATGACAGGCTCAGGCTAGCTAGCTAGCAATTCAAGGCACACCGTGAATGTCACCAAGTCTCCACTGCAGAATTTAAAGGGGCCTTTAAATCTTGCAGTCTGTGCTGAAAATCAGGGATAGGATTTAACTGTAGCAGAGCTACAGAGAAACTGAATTTGCAGCCTCAATAGGTTTCCAAAGTCAGGGCCCTGATGTGGAGAGAGTGGGATCTTGGGATACAGAGGACTGAGCATGGAGATACAGCAGGAGATGGGACAGGGGACCTGAGGGCTCTTCTCTGTTCCCAAGGACACATGCGGCAGCCCCACACTCTCAGAACTAGTTTGGAACAGTATGACCTTGGCTATAAAGCCAGTGGAGGCTGCTATCACTTTAGTTTGAGTTACATTTTGTAAATATATCATTATCTTCATCGTATCCCCCCTCAAAAAAAATTACCCTCAGGCTTCATCATACACATAAATATATTCAATCTATATTTTAACTTGTAAGAAATTGAAAAAAGAGGGAGAGAAGAACTGGTAAAGAAGGTAGCTTAGAAGGTTAGAAAGAACAAAGACTTGCCCTAGCTGGTTTGGCTCCATGGATGGAGCATCAGCCTGTGGACTGAAGAGTCCCAGGTTCAATTCCAGTCAGGGGCACATGCCTGCATTGCCAGCTCTATCCCCAGTATGGGATGTGCAGGAGGCAGCAGATCAGATCAATGATTCTCTCTTATCACTAGTGCTTCTTTCTCTCTCTCTCTTTCTCTCTTTCTCTCTCTCTCTCTCTCTCTCTCTCTCTCTCTCTCTCTCTCTCCCCCCCCTTTCCTCTCTGAAGTCAATAAAAACATTTTTTTTAAATAAAAAGCAAAGGTTTTAAAACCACCCAGATGAGAGTTCAAATAGCAGCACTGCTACTTACTGTTAGCCTTAAGCATATCAGTGTCCCCACCTGTAAAGTGGAGGTGATCTAGTTGTGATGTTGAACAGCATCCAGTATGTAAAGCGCCTGGCTCATAGGCAGCATTCAGTACTTGTCATCTATATTGTTTCACTGTGTAAACAGCTGAGCCATGTCTTTCCATATAGAGTAAGCACCAGCAATTATCAGTTTTGGACGTTTGGTATAAACCAGGAAAATGATTCCATTTGCTGGTCTAGATGGATATTTCCTTATTTTGAGGATAAAATAAGCCAAGTTTTCATCTTAATAATATGGCAATTCCAACCTGGTTCATTTACATATATTAATATGTGAGTCCGTTAAACTCATCTTTAATAACAAAGCTAGCACAGAGAAATTATATTAGAAACCCTTGATTGAAGGTTTGGCTCCATTTTTATGGCATCAGCTGCTGGAATATTTGGACTGTTAACAGTTTTTAATGATTACTGTCACGGCTGCAAAGCTCCCGCGTTGGCAGGAGCGTTAGTTCCCTCTTGAGTTTCAGTTCCATGGCATAATGTGGAGCGGAGCTCTGGCTACCGCCCAGGGACTCCGATCTTATAGACAGTGCCACGGGCCAAACACTTCCACTTCTGTAGCTAAACCTATGGCCACAGCCTTTGAATGGACCATTTCATCCTGAATTTCTCTGGGCAACATTCATGCCCAGGAACATGGCTGAGAAGAAGGCTTTGAGGAATCAGATCAGACAGTGAGAGATGGCCACATAATTCAGTTCAGAACCCTCTCACAAAACAGATCTGTAGGGGACTGATCAGTGTTCTCTATCAAGGCTCCCTTCAGAGAAAACATTTGTAGAGCATTTCTCCACAGGGGTGATCCCTACTGAGAAAGTCCTTCCAACTCCACTGCCAAATCTCATCACTTACATGAGTGAGTCTGAGTATTAAAAAATCATCTTAAGTGAATATTTTTTTTTTCCATCTAAGAGAGTCCAAAGAACAAGTTATTTAAAAAGCAATCCTGGTAGGTTAGAAAAGAATCACAGATCAGGTGATAAAAAGAGAATTCTAAAAATACAAAACCTGTCTCTTTTTTGGTATGGAAAATGCAGTGCCAGCCCTAGCCAATTTGCTCAGTGGTTAGAGCATCGGCCTGTGAACAGAAGAGTCACTGGTTCGATTCTAGTCTAGGGCAGGTACCTCGATTGCAGGCTTAGTCCCCGGCCCTGGTTAAGGACCATTTGGGAGGCAATGAAGCAATGTGTCTCTCTCACATCGATGTTTATCGCTCTCTCTCTATTCTCCTCCCTTCTACTCTCTCTAAAAATCAATGGGAAAAAATAACCTCAGGTGAGAATTAACAAAAGAAAAAAGAAAGAAAATTCAGTGCCATTCATTCTTTCTTTCATTCAACATTTGGTTACAGAAAGTGCATCTTGTACCAGCATTAGAAAAATAAAGACAACACAAAACCGGTTTGGCTCAGTGGATAGAGTGTCCTCCTTTGGACTCAAGGGTCCCAGGTTTGATTCCGGTCAAGGGCATGTACCTTGGTTGTGGCACATCCCCAGTAGGAGGTGTGCAGGAAGCAGCTGATCAATGTTTCTCTCTCATCAATGTTTCTAACTCTCTATCCCTCTCTCTTTCTCTCTGTGAAAAATCAATAAAATATTAAAAAAGAAAAGAAAAGTAAACGTAGTATTTGCCTTCCAGATCTTCATAGTTACTCTATCTAAAGACAGTCTGATAAAATACTATAAAATAACATTACTTAAATATGTGAATAGAATGTAATAGTATTAAAGGAGGGGAACGAAGCTATCGAGTTTAATTGAGTATTATATATAAAAGATGGGAACAGTAAAAGGTATATACATTGGCCAAACACAAAAAGACATCTCAAAACACCTGAATTGGGAACTGCCTTAAATAAAATTGCGAACTATATTGCTTTACTAGTTTAAAAGCTGTGGCATGATTATGGAGTTGTGAAAGTACATTAAAAATTCTTTTGAGAAGAAAAAGAGTTGACAAACTTTCCCGTGCATGATAGAAGTGCAGGTGAAAAAAATAGAGAGGCAGTTATTTCTGAAGCATATTGTTAATTTGCACATTTTGACTGACTAAAAGAGAATCTTTGACCAAAGCCCAGTCAATCATGTTCCCCTCAGAGAATTTTGAACAGGGACCCAGCAATCCCAGTCAATCAAGTGTTTTTTGTTTTGTTTTTTCCACCCTGTGCTCAAAGAGTCAGAATAAGCCAGCCAACGTAGAGAGAGAACAACAAAGCAGAGAGAGGAACTGAGTTGCTAGACTCGGCAACTCCAAGGCTGAGTGATTTATAATAAGTAATCTCAGAAGACAGCACACCCTTCCAGCATAACTCATCTGCTCACTAAGCTCAAAATGCCATTGGCATTTGTAAGAAATGCAAATGTACGCTTTCCTTTCAGAGCCCCACCACCAGTTCAAGTCCCTGGCTCTCAGTAAAGTCTACTCCAATCACTGTAGCCAACATGCCTCAATAATTTTCAGACAAACTCCTAAGAAGAGATTGAGGCTGGAAATGAGGTGCTTCGGTTTTATTTCACCCTACAACATCTCCCAGATGTGCCGCACTGTGAAAAGCCTCTGAAATACAGTATGCATTTTATACTCACCATACATCATAATTTGGACTAGCCACATTGAAAGCGCCCAGCCGTGACATTTGGCTAGTAGCTAACCGTCTTGGCCAGTGCAGCGCTAGCGTTTCATTCCAGGCTCTGCCACTTACTTATTGCGTGACATGAATAGGCTACCTAACCTCTCCAGGCCTCGTTAAGTGGTCTTGTGCATTAAAGGGTATATTACCTGCAAATCCTTTAGCATAGTGTCTGACACATAGAACACTGTCAATGAATTTTACCCACTAATTTTATCACAAAATACAAAGGTAAACAGAAGGGAAAGCCAAAGAAAACTCATATGTCGATGGCACCTAATAAAAAGATTTAAAATAAAGTAACAAGTGAATAAAAACCCTATTTTTGACTGTTGGAATTTCTATGTGTTATTGTGGTGTTTGAGAGCTAGTGTGAAATTCAAAGTCTTGTTCTGCCACTTCTTAGCTGTATTGAAATTCGGAGACTTATATAATGACTAGGTATTTCAATGCCTTTATCTATAAAGTGGGAATAGCAATGGTATCTACCACATTTGATTTTGCTAAAAAAGCAAATGAGTTAGTACTGTGGTCGGTAAACTGCAGCTCACAAGCCATATGCAGGTCTTAGGCCCCTTGAGTGTGGCTCTTCCACAAAATATCACGGCCTGGGCGAGTCTATTTTGAAGAAGTGGCATTAGAAGAAGTTTATATTTTAAAAATTTGGCTCTCAAAAGAAATTTCAACCATTGTACTGTTGATATTTGGCTCTGTTGACTAATGAGTTTGCCAACCACTGAGTTAGTAGATTTAAAACATTTAGAAAATGGCCAATAGTAAAGATAATCAGTAGCTATCATTATCATCACCATCATTATTATACTAGAGGCCCGGTGCATGAAAGTTGTGCACTCAGGGTGAGGGAAGGGGAACCTCAGCCCTGTCCGTGCCCTCTCACAGTTCGGGAACCCTCGGATTGTCCAACTGATGGTTTAGGCCTGCTCCCCGCAGCAGTCAAACATCCCACAGAGGTGGGAGAGGCTACCGCCACCACTGCTGCACTCGCCAGCTGTGACCTGGCTTCTGGCTGAACAGAGCTCCCCCTGTGGGAGCACACTGACCACCAGGGGGAAGCTCCTGCCTTGAGAGGAATCGGGCCAAAATGGACTCTCCAACATCCTCCGAGGTGTCCTGGATTGAGAGAGGGTGCAGGCCAGGCCGAGGGACCCCACCAATGCACAGTCACTGGGCCAGGGAGGGATGTGGCAGGTGGGCCAGCTGAGGAGGGACCACGGGAGGGCTCTAGGGCATGTCCGGCCCATGTAGATCAGTCCCAATCAGCCGGACCCCAGCAGCAAGCTAACCTACCAGTCGGAGTATCTGCCCCCTGGTGGTCAGTGCACATCATAGCAAGCAGTTGAGCAGTCTTAGCATATCATTAGCATATTACACTTTGATTGGTTGAACAGATGACCACTTAGCATATTAGGCTTTTATTATATAGGATGATTATCACTACTACCATGTTTCCCCGAAAATAAGACATCCTCTGAAAATAAGACCTACTTACAGGTTTCCTTCTGAGTGAAATATAAGGCATCCCCCAAAAATAAGGCCCCCCAGGCTCTGTCTCAGAATGCTATTGCTAAACATGAGAGATTTGGTCCACTGATTCTGAAAGAAATGGAGTCACAAGAAATTCACCAGGAAATTCAAAAATTGGAGTGTTAGGATGATGTTCCAAAAGATGATGATATGATTGTCATTGAAAAAATGAGTAAATTCTTGATACTGTAGGATTCACAGTTTGTCTGGTTTGTGTTGACAACTACTGTACTACCGTACCGTATACAGGTAATAAATTTCCTTTACTTTCATTTAACAATAAATGTGTACTGTATTCTTCTTCATGGAAAAATAAGACATCCCCTGAAAATAAGACCTAGTGCATCTTAGGGAGCAAAAATTAATATAAGACACTGTCTTATTTTCAGGGCAACAGGGTACTATTGTTATATTACCATCCCAGATAGTTAATGGTATTCCAGTCATTGGGTCTCAGGTCCTTAGCTTTCACTAAATATATTCTGACTTTTAGTTGACCCCAAATTAAGCAACCTAATGTGTATATAATCAGGAATTTTCTTTATTCAATACAAGGGCAAAAACATAATTACAACAGACTTGTTGGAAACATCCAGCTCATACACTTCATAATCCAATTCACCATTACAAATGCCGAGAAATAAAACCAGGATGCTGGGGACTAGGCTAATTGAATGAATGATAACCAGATATTGGCCCTGCACTTTTCCCTCCCCTTCTCTCTTCTCCCTACATCATAAGGCTGAAAGCCTGGGAACTAAATATCACATACTCAGTTTTCAGCAGGGTACTGTGAATGGCTTAGTTGATAAGGAGATACACTCATGCAAGAACTAGAAGGCATATAGGGGATGGAATTACTCTGCTTCCTCTGGTAGTTTTTGCAGATAGGTTTTTTTTTTTATTGCATTTATTGGGATGATATTCGTTAATAAGATTATACAAGTTTCAAGTGTAAAATTCTATAATACATCATCTGTACATTGCATTGTGCACTCATCACCCAAAGCTTAATCCATTTACCCTCCTCAACCTACCCCACCCTCTTTCCCCTCCAATAACCACCATTGTTCTAGGTGGCAATGAGTTCTCTTGTTTGTTTTGTATGTTTCTTTCTGTCGCATAGTTCACAAATGAATAAAAACATATGGCTCTTGCACTTTTCCATCTGACTTACTTTGCTTAGCACTGTACTCTCAAGATCCATCCACGTTGTTGCAAATGGCAATAGCAAATGGGAATTTTTAATAACAGTTTCCAAGTTCCCTTGAAATTCCCTCCCTTAGGGCTGCAGAGGAGTGATGAGGCCAAGAGTGGTTTCTTATCAGTTGCTGACCACAGAATGGCATCAGGATCTCTCTGGCTCCTTGAATAGACCATAGCTGTGGTTGTGCTCTTGACTTTTCTCCTCCAGTCCTTGTAATGATTTCTGTAGGTACCTTATTCCCCATATTAAATCTTGTTCTAGTTGAAATACCTAGAATGATTTTTGTTTTCCTGGATGATCCATGACTGACACTGCTTTTATTTAAAAATGATATTGACTCCCAATCTAACTAATACCGCTAAGAAATTCTGGTAGTAAAATGTCAGCAATTAATTTTAAAAACTCCAATTCAGTTTAAGTTCAACAATAATAATAAAGAAAGGAGAAGCCATTGCCATTTCTAAATGTCAAGGTAAATACCTTTTTACAATAAAAGAGACCTTTTTCACATTTTGTCCCTGCCTCAATAGTCAACCTAAAACTATCTGTGATTAACTGAATGTTTGTATGTCCCCAAATTGATGTGTATCATAGGCCTAATGTGCAATGTGATGGTATTTGGAGATGAGTTCTTTAGGGTATAATTAGATTTATATGAGGTCATGAGGGTGGAGCCCTCATGATGGAATTAGTGCTCATAAAAGAAGAGGAACACAAGAAGGCAGCCATGTGAAAAGCAGGAGGAGAGCTCTCACCAGACACCAAATCTGCGAGCACTTTGATCTTGGACTTCTTAGCCTCCAGAATTGTAAGAAACAAATGTTTGTTACTTAAGCCACCCAGTCTATGGTATTTTGTTAGAGCAGCCCACAGTGACTAAGACAAGACACTGTCTTACACCAAAGCCCATGCTCTTAATCATGAGACCATATCTATCACACTACACTGTAACTGAGAGCCACTGCCACCCACTGAGGAGTAGCCTTGGGCCAGATTGATGCCTATGCTTAGTCTCCAGAATCAGTGCCAACACCGTGGAGAGATACCATATCCCATAACTACGCTACTTAAAACCTTGTTTCCTTGATAGAAGCCATTAGCATGAGTTAGCATAACCATTCCCATTTCTGGGAACAGAGAGGTTAATGTTAATTTTTTTTTTCCTAAAAATTTTTTAATGCTAAATTTTTTTTTTTTAAATTTATGGCCTCAAAATAAGGTTGTCTAAGGTGAATCTTTTTTATCTTAGATTGGAATAAATATGTGGGAAGTATGATTGCAAGCAGTTATTTTGATAGCATAAGAAGAGTTTGTTTAGATCTAACTTAGCAAACCTTACCTAAAAACACCCCAAGATTCCCACTTACACAGGAAAAAGCCCCGAAGTGGGGCCCTTCTCTAAGAGATGGCTTGAACAGAGATGTGGTCAAAGCTTCCTGTCTCACAAGGCTCCTCCTGCTAATGAGACACAAAGCAGATGGAAAAAGCAGCTGAGATTAGAACAGAGTGTTCTTTGAGGCTTCATGCTCTGTGTTTCCACAGCAACACCATACCTGGAAGAAAGCAACCTTGTGATACAGCTCAGCACGTCTGTCTCCATAACAACAGGATCATGGCAACTTGGCCATGACTCCTCCCTCTTCGTCCTCAACAGTGACCACTGCACACCCTCAACTCCACCTCTGACTTTCTTGGATGGATGTCTTAGTCAGGTTTCTCAGATTCAGACCCTGAAATAAGAATTTGTCTTGAAAGTGATTTATTAAGGAAGTGCTCCCAGGGGAAACCTTAAAGGAAGGGGAGAGTGAGGTGGAAAGGGGGAGAAAGCCAAGCAGCAGTGCTGCCCCCGGCATTGTCCTGCAGAAAGTAACCTCAGCTACTCTCCGAGTTGCCTGTACCCATCTGTTATTAGTTAAGAGTAACACCAAGGGGGTGTAAATCCCATGTATTCAGCTTTTTGCCTTTATGGAACAGCAGGCCCCAAGAGCCAGGAATTCTGGAGAAAGGCTGCAAACACTGGCTTTGGAAAGCACAGCAAAATCAGGTGGTGCACAAAAGTAGTAAAATGGCACTTATGGGGAACTGAACACAGCTCCACCATGCCCACTACATTGGAGAAGACTGAGGAACGATGGAGAAATGGATGCAGGAGAAATGGTGAAGGTGGTAACGCCTTCTCTTTCACTCATGTCAGACAGTGTTTGCCTAAGGTTCTCCACGCAGGCTTTAAATGCCAGGGTCAGAAAAAGCAAAGTCAACTGGCAGCTACTAATCATCAACAATGTGCCTTGCACAGGAATGAAATCACAGAAACATCATACAACAGGACATACTGTATTATCCCATACAATAATCTGAGGTTCGTGCTACCCAGAGTGAAATCATGTGTTGGTGCAAGAAGCAGAAATTAGGAGGGATGCTACTTCCTTGTATGGCCTCCATGATGACATTTGACAATGGAGAGAGGACTCAGTTATCAGGAAAGAGGCTGAAAAAGGATTGCCCCTCAGCCCTGACATTCAGAACTTTAGAGCCTGAGTTTGATTCTGCCCTATCCCTCACTTCCTTTGTGGCCTTAGACAAGTTCATTAACATCTTTGAATAGTATATTTTTGTTCTGTAAAATGGATATATTATATCCTACACTGGATCTCCACTTCTGGAGAAATGGAATAGGCATTATTTTCCCTATCTCTCCCACTAAGTACAACTAAAAATCCTAGACATTAGATTAAAGCTAACATAAGACTCTGTAAGGTGGAGAGAAAAAAGCAGACCCGAGGAAGGACGCAGTGCTGAATTCCATGAGTTTTCTTTTTGCCTCATTTGTCCCAGACTTGGAACTGAAGACGATGGCAACCTAAAAACACAAACAAGCACAGACAAAACAAAACCTTGCTTATACTAGTCAAGGACCAGGAAAGGAGAAATCTAGCAATATAAAAAATCTTTCAGACAATAACTACTCTAGTCCAGCTCAAATACCCAAGAAAATACTGTGGCCCCACCACCATCCACTCCAGAAAATGTAAAGGGGGGAGCCTAGACTTCCACCTTCGCAAGGTCATAAGGAAGTGCCCTACAGCCACCACCAGAAGCAGAAAGACAACTAGGAGCCAAGACTTTCATCATCACCAGCCCTCTCTCCCACTGCACCAATGGGGACTAGGGGTGAGTCAGAACTTCCACCTCTGCCTGGCAGTAGCAAGGTACTTCTTCACTGGGGTGGCATCAGAAAAAGCCTAGTGGAATCTCACACGTCTAGAGGAAATAATGAACAACATAAACTGATTAACAAAAAACAGACCCAGAGAAAGAGAAGCAGTGATCAGACTCTCAAACCTCAGAGGGAAAGTAGGGGAGGGGAGGGGTAAGGGGAAGAGATCAACCAAAGGATTTGTGTGAATGCATATGGGTCTAGCCAGTGGCCATGGACAACAGGGGTGTGGGGGCATATGTAGGGAGGGGTTTGGGATGGGAATGGGGGGATGAGGACAATTATGTGATACCATAATCAATCAATCAATCAATAAATAAATTATTAGTTAAAGAAAAGAAAAGAAAAAGCCTAGTGGAGAGTTAGAAATTTCCTCCTCACCCATGGAAATCCCATAATTGTGTCAGTAGAGACCCAGAGCTGAAGAAGAGCCCCTACCCCAACCTTGGGTGTCAGTGGAGGACAGATGGAAAACAAAGAATGAAGTAGCACCCTCACCCCCAGCCAGAGCAGTATCAGAAAAAGCAACTACAACATGGGATTTAAATGAGATTTAGGGTCCTATAATATAAATATGTCCAAGTTTCCATTGAAAATCACCCATTAAATCATGAACCAAGATCATCTCAAACTTAATGAAAATGTCAATCAACAGATGCCAAAAATAAGATGACAGAGATGTTCGATTTTGTGGCAGCCATTATAAAAACGCAACAAGCAGTTACTAACATGTTTAAAACAAACGCAAAACTATGCCTTAGCAAAAAATTAGAAGATATAAAATAATTGAGAGGAAATTTTATAATTATAAAATATCAAAAACAAAATAAAAAGTTCAGTGGTAGTTCTCAGCAGAATGAAGGGAACAGAGAAAGAACAAACCACAACTCATTGATGTTAAATAATCTAAATAGCCCTGTAACTATTTTTAAAATTGAATTCATAATATTAAAACTTCCAAAAAGGAAAATAGCTTGATTGTTCCTCACAAAGATTCCTTCCTCTCTAAAAATCAATATAAATAATTAAATAACTAAACAAACAAACATACATGCATTCTGTTACCATGCCATCCTGCAATCACATGAAAGTGATATTTACCCAAAGGAGTTGAAAACTTGTGTCCACAAAAAAACCTGCATATGGATTTTTATAGCTGTTTTATACATAATTGCCAAAATTTGGAAGCAACCAAGATATCCTTCAGTAAGTAAATGAATAATGGAACAGAAGGAAATGAGATATCAAGCCAGAAAAAGACATGGAAAAATCTTAAATACATATTAGTAAGTGAAATAAGCCAATCTGAAATAGTTGCATACTGTATGAATCCAACTAAATGACATTTTGGAAAAAAGAAAAACCATGAAGACAGTAAAAAGACTAGTAGTTGCCAGAGGTTAAAAGGGAGGAAATGACTAATAAACAGAGTATACGGGATTTTTAGGCCAATGACACCACTCTGATACTATAATGGTGGATATAAGTATATCATTATAGTTTTGTCCAAACCCATAGAGTGAACAATAGAAGAAGTAAACTCTAATGTAAACTATAGGCTCTGAGTGACATTGATGTGTCAACGTAACTTCATCACTTGTAACAAAAGTACCACTCTGGTGGAGGATTTTGACAATGGGAGAAACTGTGTACAAAGCATGAGGTATATGGGAAATCTCTGTACCTTCTGTACCTTACTGTGAATGTAAAACTGCTCTAAAAAAAATTAATTAATTAATTAATTAATTTTAAAAAAAAAAAAAAAGGAAAATTTGAGAGAAACCTTCCAAACATCCTTCCAGACAAAGCCATGGTGGCGGTGGTGGGGCTGAGGCAGAGGCAGTTAGGGGTGATCAGGCCAGGAGAGAAGGTCAGTTGGGGGTAATCAGGCTGTCTGGAGGGGGTGGGGGGCAGTAGAGGATAAGTAGGCCAGTGAGGGGGGCAGTTTGGGGTGAGTAAGATGGAAAGGGGCAGTTGGGGGCAACCAGGCTGGTGGGGGGGGGGGGGGAGGCAGGCAGTTGGGGGTGAGAAGGCTGGCAGGGGAGGCAATTGGGGATGAGCAGGCCAGCAGGCAGAGTGGTTAGGGGTGATCAGGCAGGCAGGCAGAGGCTGTTAGGAGTGATCAGGCAGGCAGGCAGGTGAGCAGGTAGGAGCCAGCAGTCTCAGATTGTGAGAGGGATGTCTGACTGCTGGCTTAGGCCAGCAACCACATGAAATTGATATTTACCCAAAGGGCTAAAAGAAAATGAGGTATCAAGCCAGGAAAAGACATGGAAAAATCCTAAATACAATGGCAGTGAGACATCCCCCAAGGGGTCCCAGATTGGAGAGGGTACAGGTTGAGCTGAGGGACATCCCCCTGCCCACGTGCACGAATTTTGTGCACTGGGCCACTAGTTTAAAATAAAAACAGATAGACCTGGACTGTGTGGTTCAGTTGGTTGGGCATCTTCGCATGCTCCAAAAGATTGCCAGTTTGATTCCTGGTCTGGGTTGTATACTTTGGTCCCGGATAGGGGGCATTCTGGAGGCAGCTGGCTGATGTTTCTCATCTCTTCTCTCAAAAAAAAAAATCAATTTTAAAAATGTTTTTTAATAATAAAATAAAATAAAAACAGATAGGTTCACTCGAGAATTCTATCAAACATTTAAAGAGAAATTAACACCAAGTCTATACAAACATACCATTTTTATTGCGCTTCATTTTATTGTGCTTTGCAGATATAGTACTTGTGTTTTTACAAATTGAAGGTTTGTAGCAACCCTGCATCAAGAAGGCTATTGGCCCATTTTTCAAATAGTCCACTTTGTGTCTGCATGTCACATTTTGTTAATTCTCACAATATTTTAAACTTTTTCATTATTATTGTTTGTTTTGGTGATCTGTGATTAGTTCATCTTTGGTGTCACTATTGTAATTGTTTTGGGGCACCGTGAACCATACGCATAACATGGTGAACCAATCTATAAATGTGTGTGTTCTGACTGCTCCGCTGACCAGTCATCCACCCCAACACTCCCTGCCCCCCTCTGCCTCTCCTCAGGCCTCTCTATTTCCTGAAAGGAAACATTGAAATCAGGTAATAACCCTACAATGGCCTCTAAGTGTTCAAATTAAACGAAGAGTTGCAAGTCTCTCACTTTAAATAAAGAGCTAGAAATAATTAAGCTTAATGAGAAAAGCATACAAAAAGCCACGATAAGCCAAAAGCTAGGCCTCTTGTGCCAAACAGTTAGGCAAATTGTGAATGAAAAGTTCTTGAAGGAAATTAAAAGTCCTACTTCAGTGAACACAAAAATTATATTAAAATTTTTTAAGGTGAAACAGCCTTATTGCTGCTACATGGAGAAAGTGTTAGTGTCTGGATAGAACATCAAACCAGCACAAAATTCCCACCAAAGCCTAGTCCAGAGCAAGGTCCTAACTCTCTTCAGTTCCATGAGGCTGAGAGGTAAAGATGCTGCAGAGGGAAAGTGTGAAGACGCCAGAGGTTGGTTATGAGGTTTAAGGAAAGAAGTTGTCTTCGTAACATAAAAGCACAAGGGGAAGCAGTAAGTGACGCAGAAGATGCAGTAGCTTATCCAGAAGATCTAGCTAAGATCATTAATGAAGGTGTCTACACAAAACAGATTTTCCATGTAGATGAATTGGAAGAAGATGCCATCTAAGACTTTCAAAGCTGGAGAGGAGAAACCAATGCCTGGCTTCCAAGCTTTCAATGACAGGATGCTCCTCTTGTTAGGATCTAAAGCCGCTGGTGAAATTAAAGCCAATGCTCATTTATCATTCTGAAAATCCAAGGGCTCTCAAGATTTATGCTAAATCTATTCTGCGCATGCTCTATAAAAACAACAAAGCCTGGATGTTAAGCCCACTGTTGAGACCTAGCTAAGAAAAAAAGATTCCTTTCAAAATATTACTGCTTATTTTTTTTTCTTCAGGTTTTTCAATCTCCTTTTTTTTGTTGTTGTTGTTTTTCGTTTTTTGTCTTTTTTTTATTACTGCTTATTGACTATGCACCTGGTCACCCAGGAGCTCTCATGGAGATGTGCAATGAGATTCATGTTCATGTTGTGTTGTGCCTGCTAACACAGTATCCACTCTGCAGTTCATGAATCAAGGATAATTTAAACTTTGAAGTCTTATTAAGAAATACATTTTGTAAGGCTACAGCTGCCATAGGTAGTGATTCCTCTGATGGATCTGGGCAAAGTAAATTGAAAACCTTCTGGAAAGGATTCACCCTTCTAGATGCCATTAAGAACATTAATAATTCATGGAAAGAGATACAAATATCAACATTAAGAGGAGTTTGGAAGAATTTGATTCTAACCTTCAGGGATGACTTTGCAGGATTCAAGACTTCAGTGGAGGAAGTACCTGCAGATGTGGTGGTAACAAACTAGAATTAGAAACGGAGCGTGAAGATGTGACGGAATTCCTGCAATTTCATAAAACTTTAATGGATGAGGAGTTGCTACTTAGGGATGAGCAAAGAAGGTGGTTTCCTGAGATGGAATCTACTCCTGATGAAGATGCTGTGAAGACTGATGAAATGACAACGGAAGGTTAGAATATTACATATACTTTGTTGACAAAGCAGCAACATGGTTTGAGAAGACTGACCACTATTTTGGGGGGGAAAAAAAATTCTACAGGGGATAAATGCTATTAAAGAGCATCACATGCTACAGAGAAATAATTTGTGAAAGAAAGAGTCAATTGAGTGTAGCAAACTTCCTTGTTGTCTTATTTTAAGAAATAGGTAGCATAATAGTAATAAAAGCAAGTCTAAGAATACTGCATACAACATGATAGAATCTTTTTAGAGTTTAAAAACAGCTAATAAAAATATATTGTTTACATATGTGATACATACATGTATATAATATATATGTATATATGCAACTTTTTTAAAGTAAGGCAATGATATACACAAAACTTAGAATATCTATTGCCTTTGAGGGAAACAGGTAAATGGGCTGGGGGTGGGGAGAAGAGAAATACATAGGCAGATGTAACTGTCATTGTTTATTCTTGAGTCAGGTGTTTAGTTTTAGAAAATTTTAGATAATTTTTAAGGGATTAAAAAAAGATTAACTATTGCCGAAACCGGTTTGGCTCAACAGTAGAGCATCGGTCTGCGGACTGAAAGGTCCCAGATTCAATTTTGGTCAGGGGCATGTACATTGGTTGTGGGCACATCCCCGGCAGGGGGTGTGCAAGAGGCAGCTGGTCGATGTTTCTCTCTCATCAACGTTTCTAGCTCCTATCTCTCTCCCTTCCTCTCTGTGAAAAATCAATAAAATATATAAAAAAAGATTAACTATTTAAATGTAAACCAAAAGAAATCCAATATAGCAATTTTAATAATAGACAAAAAGGAATATATAAAATGAAAAGCATCATATGGAATAAAAGTTATATATTGATATTAGGAATAAGAGACCAAGATGATTTAATGACAATGAATATATATATATATATATATATATATATATATATATATATAAAATATGTACATATTAATAATAGTAGTTTAAAAAATATGGAACAATAACTGACAAAACAAGAAATTAATTAATCTTCTACTCAGAGATTTTTAAGTCACCACTTTCAGAAATGGTTAGTTTAAGTAGGAAAAAAAGAGCAAAGATATAGAATATTTAATTCTCAAACTGAAACTAAAAAACAACTTATGAAATATAGATGCAAAATTCATATAAACCATTCCAAACTGTGAATTTCGGGATTTTCAGAGCTGCCTCTGTTTCTTCTCATACATTTTAACATTTAGCCTTGAAAAACTAGACTCTTCTAACTTTGGTGAAAAGTCTTAGCAAGATAAGGAGCTAATATTTCCTCTTTCCCTGAAGCTGCCAGAAAAGCACAGAATATTCTGCATCATAAAACTGACCTGACAACTTTAATTCCAGCAAAGGTTTGTAAGACATCCAGACTTCAGAAACTCCTGTTATATCCCAGGGAAATAGTTCCTCCTCTCTGAAAGACTTATAATGCTGATGGGTTGTTTTATGGTGTACTGCCCTGGTGATAATACCTAAAATGGCATCTTAGATATGTAAATACTTGTTGACTTCCCATGTTGAGCTAGAAAGAGATCATTGGCACTTAACATGCCTAGAGAAAACAAGTAAAATGACTTCTAGAATTCCATTTTACACAGTTTGATTGAAGGTCTCATTTTATTTAAATAAATGAATAACGGTTGGGTTAAACAAAAGTCCTGGGGGAATTATAAGCTACTTAGAACTGAATGACAATGAAAGTATTATATATTAAAATCTGTGAGATGCCCCTAGATAGTTCTGAGAGGGAAATCTTTATCTTTGAATATACTGAAGGAAGATTAAAACAAATTATTTCTCTTCTTAGGTCTCTGCCTTTCCCTGCCATTTTTCCCCCTGCCATTTTTCCTGAACAATTCAGTCCTAAATTTATGAGGTGACCCCGAGAGAAGTAGGTATCCCCATCATAAAATGTGGAGGGCGTGAGCCATGGGGCCCAGAGCATAAAGTAGGCCTCTGGAGGTTAAAGAGGGGGTGCCAGGGGTGGGGGTGGGGAGAGAGGTCCACACCAGGGAGTGGCTCAACTTAGACAAGCAGGACAAAAAGTCATCTCAATGCAGATGCCCCAGAGAGTCATAGCCCTATCAGGTGAGGAAGGCAACCCCGTGTAAGGGCAGCCTGGCCTGGGAGGTGAAGAATGGGTAAAGTGAGGAGGGTACCCTACAGGGTGAGTATGGTGGCAGGGATGAGAAATTGGTTACATACTGGGGATTAATCAAATAACAGAGTGTCCCAGAAGTCTTCATGCAATTTTAAGCTTTAATAACTCTGAACCATAAATACTACAAACTTATAAAAATAAATTTTAATGTTTGAGTATTGAGGTTTCTTTCTTATTTGGGTTTGTAAACTTTGAAGGATATTTAATTTAAGTGTTTTGTTTCAGTCTCCCTTGTTGGAGTTGGCAAATGTTGACTAAAACAGAATAAAATGTTAAATGTATTCAAAATTCACTACCTGGGTATGTGCTCTGGCCAGGAATCAAATATGCCACTTTTTGGTGTATGGAATGATGCTCCAACCAACCAAGCCACACCGGCCCGCAGG
Source organism: Pipistrellus hanaki (assembly GCF_964339955.1). Lineage (NCBI taxonomy): Eukaryota > Metazoa > Chordata > Mammalia > Chiroptera > Vespertilionidae > Pipistrellus > Pipistrellus hanaki. The sequence goes on along the minus strand of NC_140503.1, from coordinate 166,821,821 downwards.
CGTGGGCTTATTTATAAGAAGAGCAAGATAGGACGTAGTCTGCCGCATCACAGCACCCTCACCAGTCATGCTTCACTGCAAACTCCCTAACTGACTGCCCTAACCTTGATCTTGAATCCTTCTTTTGTGCCCAAACTCCTTTCTACTAAATAGCTTTTAACTTTGGAAATACCTCCTTGACTTACTCTCTTATCCCAGACCATCTGGCTGGTGGACCCTAACTTTGTATTTCAGTTACTGTTGCTAGACAACAAATCACCCCAAAATTTGGTGGGTTAATACAATGGCAATCATGTTCTCATTATCTCTTATGGTTCGGGGCACTAAATTGAGCTGGGCACTTTTCAGCTAGATTGAGCTGGGCACTTCTACACTCAGTCTGTCATGAAGTTACAGTCAGGAGGTGCCTAAGGCTAGAGCCCTCTGAAAGCTTCCTCCCTCATAAGTCTGACGATCATGGCTAACTGTTGGTTGTGATGTCAGCTGAAGGTCACATGTGGGCTCTCTGTGTGACCTGGGCTTCCTTATAGCATGGCAGTGAGATTCCAATATGTCCCAGTAGCAAATCTGTCACCTTTATGACTAGTCTAGGAAATACCTCTTCAATCACAGTCACTGGCCACGCATGTACAAGGGGAGAAAAAAGTAGTCCCCACCTTTTAAAAAGAAGGAATATCAATGTCAGATTGGACAATAAGCATATGGGATGGAGATCTTATTGCAGCTATCCTAAAAAATTCAACCTGCCATATTTTGGATCCCCCTTGGTATGTATATTTGTTTCTCTGGCTTGATCAGTTTCCAATTATCAGCAAGTCAAACAGCACTTTTCCACTTAGAACTATCATCCATCTGGTCCTGTTCAGTTTGCAGACTCCCCACGGCACCAAAATTTGCATCATTCCAGCACTGGCACTGCCTGTTCCCAGATTTCTTCCTTTCCCCTTGACCCCTCACCACTGTTCCTCCCTCCTCTCTTGCCCCCGAACATATAAGGGTATAACATTAGCAGACAGCACTGGTCATATACTCTTGAAAATATTCCACCTTTATACATCTGGCCCAAGGAATTCTAACAGGCAGATATGAAATATGATAGCAATAGACATGCTTAATTAAAATTTAAAACTATCCAATGACTATGCACTCTTGATATTGGTTTGTTCATTCTTATATAACGGACAATAAATGTTCTCAATGTCAGTATCCTGGAAGAGCTCTTACTTTTTAAGTACCATGTAGAAAGAAAAATCATTCTGCACAAAAAATCCCTGTCACCAGAAACACTGTGGCACCCTCTGCTGTCAGAAAACAAAGTTTGGTGGTAAGCTGAGTTCATTTTCCCTGCAAAGTTCGCCAGCATCTTTGTACTGCCAATCATCTTATCCAGAAGTAAAAGCATAAGTCAGAGAGGGGAGGAAAGTTATGGGACTTAATTGGGGCAAGATGGTGAAAGTAAAGAATGAAAATCTAATCAGTATATATAATTAAATGTTAATAAGTAAAGAATATGAAATGGTAGCAGATATGAGATACATCATAATATAGCTACCTTTGTCTAAACATTTTACAGAAGTAAAGTTTATCTTCACAATTGACCCACGAACCACAGAAAGGTTAAATAAGTTGCCCAAAGTCACACAGCAAGTAAATATAACAGAACTGATGGATATAAACCATCTCCAGAACCTGTGTCCTTAACCATTCTACTCTACTGCCAAATAAATATGACTACTAACAGGGGGGAAACTTTCTCTAAATTTATCAGAAATTATTATGTATTATTTCTCTTACCTAAAATAAAACTGATTACCAGGGAAATTACTTGCCCCATATTAAGCAGAGAAATTAGAAAGTAATCGAAGTCTCCCATATACAATCAAACCATTCTGAAGTTCAGAAGATCCTATCCTTTCTAAATTTAGAAATTTGTTCTTTTGAGAAATCAAAATGTACTACAATGACCTCAGAAGAAATGTCCCTAATCACAACCTCACTAAAACCTGTCAGTTACTTTACAAAGAGAATGGATTCCCCCTATAACGAGCTCAGAGCTATACAATCAGACTACTGCATTACCGGTCAAACCAGTCAGCAGACAGCTACTCAGAAAGGACAGAGCAACCAGTTCCTGTCACCCTCAGTGGAAAAATGAGTCAAGGATGAGAGGGATGACCAAGGGACTGGAGAGCCATTGCAGGCTGAATGGCGAGGACCTGGGATGGTGCCAGAAGAACCTCATGATCTGTGAGGCCCCCCCAGGAAGAGCAAGACCCAATCCACTCGAGGCCATTTGTCCCTGGGCAGTCTCTCCCAAGAGAACCCACTTGAGGATGGTAAGGCATAGACTCTGTTCCAATGGCTGGAGATTTGGGAACATTGGTACAGTTCACTGAGAGCAGATAATAGAAGATCACCTCAATGCTGCAGACAGGAAGGGAATGAGCTTTAAGAGTAAGGTCTACTGGTGGCCCAGTACACAGCAGGCAGTCTCCTGAGTGCTTTACACTTGATCTTATCTAAACCTCACAACACAAACCCTATGAAGTTGTTGCTACTATCTCTATGTCACAAACAGTAAAATGTCTGAGAAGTTAAGACCCAAGGTCATGTTAGATTGACAGAATTTGAACTTCTGTGCTTCCAAAGCCCATGCCATTTCAAGCTGCTCACTCAACCATTTGGCTCCTTCCCTAAACCTTTACACTAAACTAGGATCCCAAATGTTTGGATACACAAATATAACTAGATTTCTACACTCAGCTGTTACATTAGAAAATATAGCTTCTATTTATTCCTACGTTTTCCATTCTTTTCCTTTATTCATGTCTCCCTTCTCCCAACTCAGATCATCTCTTATCTGTATGTCTGGGTAGGTATTTATGCACGGGGACAACTGTATTTATCCCAGCTTGCAACACACATACAGATACAGAGCCTCACAGGAGATAATGGTGCGGAAAATAAAGAAAAACTCTTCCTTTGCAGGCCTTCATAGAAAACTTGGGCAAGTAAATTGCAGTTTTCTGGAATTCAGTTTGATCAAGCAAAACCAAGTGGGTTAGAATATATGGTCTTCCAACTCTAAAGTCTGTAATTTCATTATGTCAAACAAATCCGTTAATCTTCACAGCAAAATAGCCCCAAAGAAATACATCAATTCACAAAGTAAAAGGCGAAAAGAAAGAGATTAATTGTGACAAATAATGGTCTTTGCCTACGACATCAACATGATTTGATTGTAAAAGAAACAGTGCACAGATTACACCAGCCAGCACTGTTTCACTTTCAAGATGACAAAGTGGAAGTTGGGTCTTGCCTGGCACCACAGCCCATCATCCCTGAAAGTCAGGCTGGCTTTAGAATCTATACCAGGAAGAGGTTATTTATCTGCAAGTTACATTCAGCCCACATGGTCTGACCAGATTCAGATCATCTTCATTTCAAAGATACCAGCACAACATGGCTATCTCAGGGCCTTTGGAACCAGGATTCCTCCATATTCTTGTCTCAGCTAATGAATTCTACCCTCTTTGGAAGTACAGTTGACCTTTGAACTAAGCGGGCTTGGACTACACCGATCTACATATAAGTGGGTTTTTCTCAATTGATGAGCATTGTTCCAGGGTCAAAGGGAAGTTGAGAATCTGCGTATGTAGAGGGCTGGCTGATAGTATAGCTGGATTTCCAACTAAATAGGTGGTCCAGGGCCCTTACTTCCACTTTGTGAAAAGGATCAACTTTGTTAGAAAGCCTCCATCCTTCTCTCTTTGGCTTCCCCATTCACCCCACCCATCAGAGGAGTTACCTGATGGTGAAATTTGGAGAAAAAAAAAAACCCTGTACAGGTATGGCCTAAGCCCTTTCTATGCTGTAGCCTTCCCTCTGGCAACTGCAGTATTTAAGACTCACTACTTCCCTCTCCAGGTGTACTCAATGACTGTACAGGTAAATTCAACTTAGAATAAGGAAGAGCAAACTTAATTTGGCCTTGGTTCCAAGCCACAATCTACTTTCCCCATTAGAAGCAATATGACTCCCAAATTTACTTCTCAATTGATACAGAACTTGACTTAGAACTCATGTGTCCTCTCACAATCCGGGACCCCTTGGAGATGTTGGAGATCTGGTTTCTGCCCTATCCCACAGGCCAGGCCGTGGGATCCCACTGGTGCACAAATTTGTGCACTGGGCCTCTAGTATATAACATAATTCCATCTATACAAAAGTCAAAAGTAGGTAAAAATAAAATATATATTTAGAGGAATTAATATGTAGATAGTAAACTATAAACAATAGCAAGGAACAACTAACAAAATTCAGGATTATTGTTTCATGGAATGAGGCAATAAGAGAGAGGAACATATAATTAAGGAAGCTATTGTGAGGATTGGGGTGTCACAAATACTGTCAATGTTCTATTTCTTCTTCTCTGGTGGTGAAGGCCTGAATGTTCAGGTTATTATTATTCTTTAAACTGAATATAAATGTTATCATATACTCTTATAAATGTATGACTCTCAAATTTGATTTTTTTTTTTTATTAAACGTTGGGTCAGTTTTTATCATCTCATGTCATTTCTTAAAATCCTAGCATTTCTATTTTCTAAAGGTAACCTTCACAGAAATACCTTTGAAACTAAAAAGGCAGTTTCCAGACCCACAATCAATGCTGCCATAGAGCAAAAGTTAAACAAGTACAATAAAAACCAGAAAAAAGAACTCCGGAGGAATATAACTCATTAAAACTTTAAGAGAAGGCACAGATCATATTAAGTTCCATATTAAACACTATACTAGTTGTTCTAAAGGAAATTGAAATTCAACAAGGGAGATTAACTTAACGTGTAAATAATCTAAGCAAAGGAGACTGGAACAAATGCCAATTTGAGATTTCAAGCAAATGTGATGCCAAGTGGGAGGTGGAAGTGGGTGGACAACAGTCTGGGGCAATCGGAGATGGGTTTCCAAGAGATCTTCTGATGTTGTGAACAGGCTCTAGACAGCGATCACCAACCTTTCAGACCTCACGGACCACCAGTGGTCTGCGGACAACCGGTTGGTGACCACTTCTCTAGAAGACACAGAACTGTTTTTTCAAAGTTCTCCAGACTCAGCTCCTCAAGTCCCCACCCACAAGGATGAGGAGCCAATGGCCAAGCCCCACCTAAGCTCACTGCATTGGCAATAGTTGGGATTGCGGCAACCTCTAGACAGGCTAACGGGCTGTTTACCATATTTAGCTCATTCTGAATTTTGACTCTAAAAAAAATACAATACTGTATTTTTCCATGAATAAGACACCCCAAGTATAAGACACCACCACTATTCCAACCCAAAATTAAATAAATATTTTAAACATTTTGCTCGTTTTCCTCTTAAGGCTTTTCTTGGCATCTTAAGTTGTTCTTCCTTTTTTCTCCACTGTCTGATCTCTCAGTGGGAGGAGGTCCAAATTAGCTCTCTGCAGCTCTATATCCATGCTCTTTTGCTTAGCTGATTACATTCAGTTTGAATTTTGCAGAGTAAGACAATTGCTTACCAGTATTTATCTTATTTTTTGACATCTTCATGGGCTCAGAACTCTCCAGTCCCTGTTGCATCTGTGCACCCTCCATCTCCACCTCCAATTATGGCATCAACTGATGTCAGTAATAAGGCTCAGGATTGAAGGAAGCCTGTTTAACAAGGTATGGGCAGCTATGCACCTGCTAGCTCCATCCTGGGCTGATTTCCATGTATAAGATGCCCCTCCATTTTTAGTCTAACGATTTTAGAAAAAAATAGAATCTTATACATGGAAAAATATGGTATGCCAGATGAATGAAAACAGGACAATAGTTGGAAGCAGGTGGGTGATTAAGGGAAGTTTTGACTCTGGGAGAAAACAAGTGCAACCAGCTCGGATCCTGATCAGAGGTTTACCAGAGCAAATGCTTGGCAGGCCTAAGCAACATCTAAACAGGGGCAATCTTAATGAACTGTCAGGCATTACCCCAGGGGTCATAGAGCAGGCCTGTTGACACCCAAAGGAATGTACTTATCTACTGATTCTAAAATAGAGAATGCGTAAGTCACAAGCTCACCCATCTCCAAAACACCACACTTTTGTGGTCCCTGAGTGGCAGAACCAAGCTAAAAAGTTGCCTGGAAGTTGTTCTAAGGGCTCCTCACTTATTTACTTCAAACATGAGCTAAAGTTAGTTTCACATACAGCTCCCTACACTTAAGACTCCCTTGTAATTTCTAGAGATAAGAAATAACCTATGTACACTTCTTTAATGATACAAGGGGCAACTGAGCTTCTATGCACCAAGAAATTCAGCCCTAACTGGCTTTGCTCAGTGGATAGAGTATCAGCCTGTAGACTAAAGGGTCTCAGGTTTGATTCTGGTCAAGGGCATGTACCTTGGTTGCGGGCACATCCCCAGTGTGGGGGGGAGGCATCTGATCAATGTTTCTTTCACCCATGTTTCTAACTCTATCCCTCCCACTTCCTCTCTGTAAAAAATCAATATATTTTTAAAAAATTATAATAAACTAATCCACCTGAACTCTTGATGCCCTCCCCTTTAAAAAAATTCATAAACATATTGAGTTACTGGTTTTTAAAATAAGTATACTAAGATACAAATTAGAGACAATTATGCTGTTCCTTATTTCAGGAACAGACAATTCCTAAAACCAGACTGACATACATTCCTGTAAGCTTTTTAAGTCTCTATGAACAGGAAAAGAAAATAATGAAGTTATCTGTTAGAATATGAACAGTAGTTATCTCTGGAAGATGAGACTTGCCTTTTTTTTTTAATCCTTACCCAAGTATGTTTTTCATTGATTTTAGAGAAGGAAGGAGGGCGGGAGGGAAGGAGAGAAACATTGAAATGAGAAACATTGATTGGTTTCTTCCTGTACACGACCAGACTGGGGATTGAACTTGCAACCTAGGTTTGTGCCCTGACCAGGAATCAAATCCTGCAACACTTTGGTGTAGGAGACAATGTTCCAAAATTAATTGAGCAACCTGGCCAGGACTATCTTCTTCTTACATATTTCCCACAATAAAAAAATTCTTGAATCAGGAAAGGTCCCCCCAAAATTAAGACTTTCCATTTTAAGTTATTACATACTGAATGCTAAGGCACTTATGATAGTGAATGAGAAGTGAATTGGACATGTCATGAACAAATCTCTGAAGCCTTGATTTCAAGGGCATTTGAAAACTGCTTCAAGCACATGACTGGATATCATAGCATTTACTAATCTGCTTATTTTGGACAAATTTGGATCCTGAGTTGAAGATTTAAGTAATCAGATTATGAATTAAAATATGACATCTAGCTTTGCAGACACCTCCGCCCAGAAGCCACTCCGTGACCAGCCATGACAAAGCCCATAGTGTTCTTCAACATTGTTGTCAATGGCGAGCCCTTGGGCCGAATCTCCTTCAAGCTGTTTGCAGACAAAATTCCAAAGACAGCAGAAAACTCCAGTGCTCTGAGCATTGGGGAGAAGAGGATTTGGTTTTAAAGGTTCCTGCTTTCACAGAATTATTCCAGGATTTATGAGCCAGGTGGTGACATGGCACAGGCAGCAAGTCCATCTGCAGGGAGAAATTTGTGGATGAGAACTTTGTCCTGAAACGTACAGGTCCTGGTATCTTGTCCATGGCAAATGCTGTACCTAACACAAACAGCTCCCAGTTTTTCATTTGCACTGCCAAGCCTGAATGGTGAGATGGCAAGCATGTAGTCTTTGGCCAGCTGAAAGAAGACATGGATATTGTGACAGTCATGGAGCACTTTGGGTCTAGGAATGGCAAGACCTGCAAGATCACCATTGCTGATTTTGGACAACTCTGATAAATTTGACTTGTGTTTTATCTTTATCACCAGACCATTCCTTCTGTAGCTCAGGAGAGCACCCCTTCACCCCGATTTGCTTGGAATGTTCTATAATCTTTGTTCTTGCAAGTTTATTGGGTTCCACAATTTCCTTACCCCTTCCCAGTCTAGCTAGATTGCAGAATTAACTTTATGATTATGAAAGAAAAACTAAACAGTTGTCAAATAATTAAATAAATAGACATCTAAAACTGGAAAGTCTAACAAATCAAGAGCTCCTCCATAATATATGACTATTAGGACTACTTTGGCAAAATAGAAGTTTGAGTCAAAGGCAGTGTGGTACAGTGGGTTTGGGGTCACACGTCTGGACCTGATTCCCAGCTCCAACATTTAGTACCTGTAATTTACTTGAGCATGTCATATAACCTCTGAACATCAGCTTTCTCATCAATAAAATAAAGACAACACCTATGCTACAGAATTATTGTAAGGATTAACACTAATGCATAAGCCTGGCACATGGTAGATTCTCAAAACACAGAACTTCTATACTCCTACTGAAAGATCCAGTGACTACAATTAAAAGCAATCATATGACTTAACTAGTTTAGCAGGATAACAGAGACAAAAAGTATTACAACTAGAAAACTAGTCTTTCCTTATCTGTATTCCAGACAGTAACACCGAACAAGATGTCCCATTGCTTCCCCAAATCAAGATTGATAGTGCCCCCCTGCCCAGGCCAAAGAAACAAGTGAAGGGAGTGATTGCAAGAGTAAAACATGTAAGATAGGAAGGCAACATAGAATAGAGAAGGTCCAGGCCCCAAACTGGAAATCAATACTGCTGCCTTTATCCAGGTAAAGAAATTTCAACAGAAGAAAAAATAAATGTTCCAGAAATGTTAGGATCTCTAGTTAAAACACTGTCTACCTTATTCACAGAAAATTCAACTAGCTCAAAGTTAGAAATGTAATGGGAGTTGACTGATGAGTAACACTTTACTTATAAAGCGTTTTATAAACAAACTAAGTTGAATACTGGGATACTAGTGCTAAAGTTCAGGATCATCAAGTATTACTGTGCATTGTTCCTGAATTAAGAGGTATATTTAATTCTACTACATGAGTACGAAAAACTATTAAAAAATAAGAGATCTTGCCAGGAATATTCTGTACCCTTTTTACTCACTTACTCCTGGAAAACAAATCAGTTTCACTAAAAAGAGATGTTGACAGGAAGCCAGGAAGGCTGGTCAACAACCTTAATTGCTCTAACCTTTAGTTGATATTGTTAGCTGAAGCAGCCTCCACCTTGTTTGTCCCGTGTAAGTTTCTGTTATTTCCTGCCTAAAGGCTACATGTAAATTTCTGTTTATGTTGCCTAAGATGTTTTCCCTAAAGCCTCAATAAAAGGGGATGGCAGGGCCAGAGCAGGGAGTAGTTCTCCCACTAGAGTTGGACTACTGCCTGGACCCCCATATTGCCAAGTTGAATTTCTTCAAGACTCAAATCTCTTCATTTGTGTGCGGCCCTTCTCCAGAACCCGAACGCTGAATTGGAACTCTTTCCACGCAGGCCGTGAAAGAGAAACCTATAACCTACTTTTAAGCATTTAGAGAAGAAAGAATGCACCCAATTACAACAAAGACAACCACTACAACACACACACACACACACACACACACACTAGAAGCCTATTAAGTATGAGGAACACTAGAATGGACCACCATAAGGGCAGGGACTTTTGACTATATTGGTTTTTTTTGTTGTCTCTGCAGCATATAGAACCATACCCAGGCACAAGGTAGTTGCTCACTGAATACTTAATGAATTATTCTTTGAAAAAATTATTTTGGTAACCAAAACAAAATTATTGTCAATGTTGGTGGTTTTCTTAAGAATTAGAAGAATTCTATTCTTTTACATTTTTCCCAACTAATCTTATGGGAGAACACCTCAAAACAAGAATATTTCTTTTATAGTATAAGATTATATTGCCCTAATTAAGCCAAAAACAGATAGTCTTGGGGAAAAAATTTCTATAAAACAGTTTCAATATAATTTTATTAGCAGTTATTCTGTCAAAATTCACATTTACAAGATCCAAAGGACTGTCTTACAAATTTCTAAAGCATATGGAATTAGATTTTAACAGTAAGATAGAACATTTTCTTATAGTACAGCCCTTAAAAAGTCAAGAATAATACTTAGAATTAATTACAGTTCTGTCAAACTAGAAATGAATTCTGCATGCAGAGTGCCACTTAAAGCAAAGTTCCATGAAAGTATAACATATTTCTATGGATGTAAGATTCAGTGGCAAACATCATTGGCTTCCAAACAACTGACACTAAAGGAATTTTCAATCAAAACACAGGTGCAGTGGCTTTCATTAAATATAGATATGATGATTCTATAAAGAGACCCTGAATCCTTAAGTATTTGTAAATGACTTTATGCTGTGACACTAGTACAAAACACATCAACTCTAATGCATAGAATCTGACACATTATGACAATAGGATACTAAAGATAGCTTCTTCTATCAGAAAATGCTGAGTTTTCCAGTGTAGTATATGCTGGTCACTGCTGATCTAGTGAAATTCTACAACCTCCAGCCTGAGCAGTATTGTAGGATTCACAAATATTACATTTCATGCCTAATATATGGAACTGGACTGTAGATCTTCCATTGCAATCATTGCAGAGAATCTAAAAAATGAAGAGATGAATTCAAATTAAGCATATTAAACCTTAGAGAATATAAAGTGACATTGCTCAAAATATTTCCTCAGAAATAATACTAAAGATGTAAAAACACCTTTACATATGTGTCTAAACATTTCCATAAGTAGAAATGCCCTATTTTTTGTTCACTGAAAACTCTAAGAGGCTACTCTGAATTCAGAAAATGAAAATGAGGATTTGTGCCAAGAAGTTTATTTTAAAATAGCTCCTGAGTAGTATAAATAGTACTAGCATGAAAAGTAACATCGGCACTTATCAGATCAACACCTATACTGATACTCCTCGACTAATAATGGGGTTACATTCTGATAAATCCATTATAAGTTAATGCTGTAAATTGAAAATACACCTACTGGACCTCATAGCTTAGCTTGAACAGTTTCTACCGAATGTGTATTGCTTTAGCACCACCATAAAGTTGAAAAACCATAAATCAAACCACCACAAGTCCAGAACCATCTGTACTTCAATTCAAAATAACATACATATTTTATTATTTTCATTAACACTTAGAAAATTAGAAAATTATGTTAGTTAATAAAACAAATTTTTACATACTTATCATGACATTTTTGCTTATTCTTTAGGTTTTTTTGTTTTGGCAGTGGAGAAATCAGAAACTACACACGAAGAATGGGAGAGTTATTGCTCAAAAGCCCAAACTCCTTGATGGCTTATCATCAGAGGATTTTAAGGAGTTAGGGGAAACAAGTATTTGGAAGTGCTAATGGGGTGTGTTTTAATTGGGGAAACTTGGAACTTGACCATTTATGTATAAGGGATTTCTTCAGCACCAGGTCTTGCTGGACAACAGATTCTCCACTTCCTTTTAGGTTTAATATACTAAATTCCTAGTCTTCTATACCTCAAAAATGAATTAAAGTTCAAAAGTAGTTCTACAATTGAACAAAGAGAAGCTTTTGGCTCATCCCAAAAATGTCAATAAAATGCCATTTAGGGATTAATCTTTTCTAGTACTGAGATCTTGAAAAATAAAAAAGGTGTTACCCTGAAAATTGATCAGTACTATGTGAGAAAAGCATTAGCTTTAAAAAAGACACACCAGAATAAGGAGAAGACTTACAAATTTACTCTAAATTATAATTTGGAAAGTAATTCTCTTATGAATATGATCTAAATGTAGAGAATAGATTAGTGTTTGCCTAGAGCTAATGAACTGGGAATGACTACTAATAGGTACAGGGTTTCTTTTTGGAGTGATGAAAATATCCTAAAATTGATGGTGAGGATGTCTATATAACTCCAAGAATATGATAAAAAGCACTGAATTGTATACTTTAAGTGGATAAGTTGTATGGTATGTGAATTACATCTTATTAAAGCTGTTATTTAAAAAAATCTTCCACATGGAATATCACACACTGCAGCCTACAATAAAGCATCATGCGATTATCAGTTTAGTATTCCAAAAGTGATCATTGACCTTACTAACAATTCAATTATTCACATGAATTATAAAATGCTCATGTGAAAATACAACAAAAATAATTTTTATTTGGCTTTCATAAGTGGTTCTGATCCTTTTGTGTAGAAGTACCTAAACTAAACTAATGATGTTTAGAAAATGTATATGTCCAAAAATTATTAAAGCACCAGAAAGCTATCTAGAGTTCTAATTCTTATCTGTAATTCAATATACTATGCTGAGAATAGACAGCGCCATACCTCAATTAATGGAGAAAAGATGATCATTCTCAATAAGACAAATGGCACAGAAATATATTCTTATATTTTAGATTACAGGCTAATAAGACCAAATTTTAAAAATCTAAGTAACATAGAACAAACAGGGTATTAAACATTAAAAACAAAAACAAAAAGTGATCTTCAAAAATCAGCAAACATGTTTGCTTGAAATCAATTGAAAATAAAACATCAAACCAATAATTCACCTCTACTCAGGTACATTACTGATTCTGGCAAGTAATGTGTAAACAGTTCAGAATAAAGACTGTGCCTGCCACCTAGTGTTGGGAAGAACTGCACAAAGATATTCTTAAAACTTTTTCCCCTGGTCTTTTTAGTTCAAAGTAACTAAAATTTAAAGATTATTTTGTTTGTTCTTCCTATTAGCATTTGGCTTTCTTAAGTGGCATCTATGCCAAAGCAGTATTTTTAAAAAGGATTTGATCAAAAGGACAAAAATAAACAGGAACATCAACAAAGATTTGAAAAGTTTTCAGCACTGATTTTACTCACATCTACAGTCATATTCTGATATTCAGATGGCATAGGAGTCTGTGCTACCTCATCATCCAGCTGTCTCCAGTACCTCGTCATATCTAAAGCAGAGTGCATACATAATGGACATCTGTAGCCTCTAGAGAAGATAGAAAGGTTATTTTCCAAATATTAAACTAGAAGCATATCAACTCAAGTATAGAAGATACATGCTAACTGATGCATAAACCACTCAACAAAGGGCATTAATCTGTATTTCAAGATAATCTATTACAAACCTGGGAACTTTTATACTATGAAAGTTTTCGACTAAATCTTGAATCATATGGCATTTTTTAAACCTACTTCTTTCTTCTCAGTTCTCTAAAATAGACAGGAATTAGTCCCTAATACTTATAGAATATACTTAATATATTTTAAAAACCAACTAAGCTACTTTTTTAGCTAAACAACCTCAATTTCTGAATATATTTAAGTAAAGAAGACACTATATTCCTTAAAATTTATTCAGGTATTATTTTCTAAAAATTCTGAAAAAGTTTCCTTGTATCTGGCTATTATAAATTAAAACTGCTCATCAATTTGCAGAAACAAAATACATTTTACACAATCTCCTCTTTCCTAATTATTCTTATCTCTATTTCACATCCTTCCCCCTCAAGAAAGTCTCAGCTTTAGATAATCTTGCTACCAGCTTTCTTTGCAGGTTATTATACTGGGACAACATAATGACTTCACAGAATTTTGAGCAATATGCCTTAGCACAAAATTTTACAAAGCTATGACTGACTGCCTCTGTCAGAAACTGAGCGCCCTAGTGAGTGTATCCAGGAAGTCAGAGGTAACTGTCTCCATTTGTAGGATGAGACAAGGCATCCTGTCCTATACCCCCAAAGATGCTTTCCCAGCTTAACACTACTCACTTACCCTACCCATCTGAAGACAAATATGCCATGCCCAATATACTAATAGCAATGAAAAAGAAGACGACAAAAAAATCAGACATCTTACAATTGTAACATTTTAAATGCCAAACACTCACGCTTTCAACATTTCTTCATAACATGTTCTGTGGGGGGAAAAAAACAAAATATTATTTTAGTAAAACAAAAACTATTTCCAAACATTTTTGAGGAAGAAAAAAAATTTACTTTACCTATGTAAAAGATGTCCACATGGCAAGACATGGGCAACAACTCGAGATGTGTGAATGTCCTGTGAAAAGAAATAAATGTTACTGCTTATATGAAGATAATATAAACAACCAAGTATTTTAAAATCAAGAGGGGATTATTTCCAAAGCAAAAAATATTGTAAGCATACCTCCAAACATACTGGACAATTCTGCCGGGAAACATTTTCAATACACTGTTTAAAAGAGAAATTCAAATTATCAAAAGCTTAACTAGATGGAAATAACAGATATAATAATATTATTAATAAAAACTAACAAATAAAAGAAACAAAACCAATTTATTGATAATAATTAACAGTCCAGCTGGTGTGATTCAGTGGTTAAAGGTCAACCCATGAAACATGAGGTCACAGTTTGATTCCCGGTCAGGGCAAATGCCCAAGTTCCAGGCTCGATCCCCAGTAGTAGTAGTGCAGGGGACAGCTCAATGATTCTCTCTTATCCTCTTCCTTCCTACTCCCCCCTCTCACTCTCTCCCTCTCTTCTCATCCCACGTCCCTTCCTCTCCCTGAAATCAGTAAAGACATATTTTACAAAAAGATAATAATTAACAATAATTCATGTTTCCTATATCAGGGGAGAACGATTTAACTCACAACTATTTCAGGCTTTGCAATATTACCTCAAATAATGAAATTGCTTAATATATCTTAATTATTCAAATTCTATTCATTTTATAGGTAAGGTAATTTAGTGAGTCCTAAGACTTACCAAAATTGCAATGATAGTAACATTTGAGACTTTTCTGTTTTATATGTGTTTTACTCCAAAGCTAACCTGCTTATAATATTGATAAGAATAACAGTTCATATTATCAAGATCTTACCATATGCCACACACTAAGTTCATTGTCTGTACTAGTCTAATTCTCACAACTCTAAATGAAACACATATAATTATTATCCCATTTTAAAGATGTGGTACCTGAGGCCTACAAAAGCTAAATAATTTCTGAAATTGTGAGGAAGCATGGGACTTGGTTAAAAAATCTGTAAGGAGAATTCTCTAAAAGGTCAGAGGCCTCTGGCGGACCTTACCAAAGGCAGCAAATCTTGCCTTTACTTTTAAACAAGTCTGAGCCCCTGGGTGTTTTGCTAGAATTTTTATGCTTAGACTTCAAAACATCCTTTTGAGAAAACCATTATTACTTTTAAAAGTATGCATACTGATACCTTGTGCTTTCCTTGGAGATTCATAGCTAGACATAAGTTACATTTCAAACAGTGGAAAAAATCTTCCTTTGGACCAATCCTGAAAGAAAAAGAAAAAGGCAAAAGGTTAGAATTGTTTTTACTATAGTGATAATTTGTTCATCATAACACAGAATCAAATAGCAGCATTCTAGACTACAGTTTCTCCACCTAGGCATATTGACATTTGGAGCCAGATCATTATTTTTGGTGGAGAACTATTCTGTGCACTGTAGGATGTTTAGCAGTATCTCTGGCCTATATCCAGTCGATGCCAGGAGCAGACTATTTTCCCTCCCAACCCAGCTGTAACAAGCAAAAAATGTCCCCAAACATTGCTAAATATGCCTAGGAAGGGGGAATGCAGGGGGGAGGGGAATCATCCCTGGTTGAAAATCACTGTTTAGACCAGTGTTTCCCAAACTTCTCTCATGATGAGAATCACCTGGTGGAGTTGTTAAAACTGATTCCTGAATCCCAACTAAGTAGTGCTAAACTAGAATTTTTGGGAACATATAGGTAAAATTGCATACCTAACTAGTGCTCTGTATATAAAATCTGTGTTAGAGCACTAGTTAAGTATACAATTTTACCTATATGTTCCCAAAAATTCTAGTTTAGCACTTCTTAGTTGGGATTCAGGAATCTGTGTTTTAACAACTCCACCAGGTGATTCTCATCATGAGAGAAGTTTGGGAAACACTGGTTTAGACTAATGATGATGGTGATCATATATGTAAGAAATCAGATTATGGCTTCAGATGATAATAACTCTAGATCAGTGGTTCTCAACCTTTTTAAATCTGCAACCCTTTAAAACAGTTCATGCTGTGATGACCTCCAATCATAAAATTATTTTTGTTGCTACTTCATAACTGTAATTTTGCTACTGTTATGAATCGTAATGTAAATATCTGTGTTTTCCTATGGTCTTAGGAAACCCTGATAGTGGTTCTCAACCTGAGTTGAGAACTGCTGCTGTAGAGGCTAAGACCATAGGAAAACACAGATATTTACATTACGATTCATAACAGTAGCAAAATTACAGTTATGAAGTAGCAACAAAAATAATTTTGTGGGTTGGAGGTCACCACAACATGAGTAACTGTTTTAAAGGGTCACGGCATTAAAAAGGTTGAGAACCACTGCAGATGAATGGTTTCACTGAAGAAAATGAATGAACAGTATATTTCTAAGGACAAAAAATATAGTACCCTCATCTAGTTATTCAATAAAAAGGACTTCCCAATATTTTCTGAAAAGAACCTGGACTAACCCATTTTGCTAACAAAATGTGTATCATTATTCTTCCATCTTTTATGATGTTTGTATACCAAAATTTAATTGATAGGGCTCGTAAGTGAACAAGTAAAGAAAAGTGTGTATTTAAGGCATTGGGAAGACCTTGGCTGATGTTTCTCAGTGGTTAGAGCATAGGCCAGTGCAACAAACGACTATGGGTGCAATTCACAGTCAAGGGCACATACTGGGTTGCAGGTTCGATCCTGTGCCCCGATGTGTGAAGGAGGCAACCAAACAATGTGTCCCTCTCACACCCTCCCTCCCTCTCTACCTCCCTCCTCCTTCTACTCTCTCTAAAATTCAATGGAAAAAATATCCTCGGGTGAGGACTAACAACAACATCAAAAAAACGGGGGTGGGGGTGGGGGGGTGGTGTTACCGAAAAGGAAACAGATGTTACAAAAACTGCAAAAATTCATAGGATTGATCATCTTAATCAGTGCTGTTTTTTTTTTATTGTTTTTTAAAAAAGGATAGCTGTGTTTATTTTTTAAATATATTTTATTGATTTCTTACAGAGAGGAAGGGAGAGAGATAGAGAGCTAGAAATGTTGATGAGAAACATCGACCAGCTGCCTCTTGCACACCCCCTACCGGGGATGTGCCCGCAACCGATGTACATGCCCTTGACCGGAATCGAACCTGGGACCTTTCAGTCCTGTACTTGAGCTCTGGAGTCAGTATTAAATTTTGATGATGCAAGTGCAAGAATCAGAAATAATTATAAGCTAGAACCTATTCAAATTATACCCAAACCCTGGAATTGAGACACAGGGTAGATGACTGGATAAGAAAACATGACCCACACAGACCCACCTATGAACAAGTAAAAGGATGAAAAAAACTATTCCATGCAAATGGGAACAAAAAAATTTAAAAAAAAAAAAAAAAAAAAAGTGGGTAGCAATTCTTATATCTGAAAAATAGACTTCAAAACAAAGGCCATACAAGATTCAAACAAGGACACTATATAATACTAATCAACCCAACAAGAGGATATAACCCTTGTAAACATATATGCACTGACTATAGGAGCACCTCAATACATTTAAAAAATATTTTTGGTGGACTCTGAGATATACAGCAAGCATGTCAAACTCAAGGCCCACAACGAGTATCTTTGCAACCAAGCCAAAATAACGTGTAAAAAAAAGTTTCAATAAAAAGTTTGTAATTTTTAAAATATCCTATTATACATTATTATTAATAACAAACTACAACATCACTAACCACTGATTACTATAATTGTGTTGCGTTCATTTTCCTTACGCACCTTACGCGCAAGTGCACCATTTCTCTCCACTAATACTAGCAGCGAATATTTTAGCACTTATTGCAATGTCATTAGTCTTGTACTGACTTGTTTGGCATGCAAACAGGAAATATTTCACTTTCGGACAACAAGAAAAATAGGTTTATTTGTTTTATGCTAATTAATTTGTGCAGTTACTCAGTGTCTGGTAAGTTAATGTTCAAGAAAAAAATATTAATTTTTATTAAAATGTTCTATTATTTTATGTTAACAATTACTCATTTATTTCAGCCCTTTGTATTCAGCATGTCTATATTGAAATAAACCTATGTTTCTATGAAAATTGAAGCTTTTTGGTTTTTTGCAACCCACATAAACTTAAACCTTGTTTATTCGGCCTGTGTTAGCCTTTGAGTTTGACATGCTTGATCTAAAGCAATGCAGTCAAAGTAGTAGAATTTAACACCCAACTGACATCACTGGATAAATCTTTCAGACAAAAAAATCAACAAAGAAATAACAACTTTAAATTATACACCAGATCTGAGGAATTTAATTGTTATTTACTGAACATTTTATACCAAAACAGAATATATGTTCTAATCAGGCACACATGGGACATTCTCAAATGAGACCACATGTTAAGACACAAAACTAGTCTTAAAGAATTCAAGAAGACTGAAATCATATCAAGCATCTTCTAGAATCACAATGTCATGCAACTACAAATCAACTACAATTTAAAAACCTCAAATATATTCAAACACATGGAAGCTAGTATGTTATTAAATAGTGAATGGGTTACCAATGAAAACAAGGAAGAAACCAGAATTAGCTGGAAACAAATGAAAATTAACACATAAAAACCCAAAAATCTATGGGACACAGCAAAAGCAATCCTGAGAGGGAAATTCGTAGCATTACAGGCCTACTTCAAGAAAAATCTCAAGTGAATAATCTAACCCTACAACTAAAATAACTAGAAAAAGAACAAAGAAAAGCCAAGAATAAGTAAAAGAAAGAAATAATAAAGATCAGAGCAGAAATAAATGACTAAAGACACACACACACACACACACACACACACACACACACACACAAAAGATCAATGAAACCAAGAGCTGGTTCTTTGAAAAGATAAACAAGTTTGAAGAACTTTTAGCCATACTCATCAAGAAACAAAAAGTCCAGCCGGCATGGCTCAGTGCTTCAGCTTCAACCTATGAATCGGGAGATTACAGTCAGGGTACATGCCTGGGTTACAGGTTCAATCCCAGAGGAGGCATGCAGGAAGCAGCTGGTCAATGATTCTCATCATTGATGTTTCTATCTCTCCCTCTCCCTTCCTCTCTGAAATCAATAAGAAAATTAAAAAAAAAGGAAAAGAAACAAAGAGAGAGGATCCAAATAAATAAAATTAAAAATGAAAGAAGTAAAGGATTGTAAGAAAATACTACATGTCAACTATATGCCAACAAGCTAAACAACCTGGATGAAATGGACATATTCCTAGAAAAATGCAACCTTCTAAAACTGAATCAGGAAGAATCAGAAAACATGAATAGGCCAATAACAACTAATGAAATTAAAGCAGTAATCAAAAAATTTCTAGCAGCAAAGCCAGTGTGGCTCAGTGACTGAGCATTAACCCACATACACCAAGAGACCATTGGTTCGACTCATGGTCAACATGCCCAGTTGCAGCTCAATCCCCAGTGGAGGAGCAAGGGAGGAGGGAGGTGCAAAAGGTAGCTGGTCAATGTTGATGTTTCTCTCTCATTGATGTTTCCACCCCTTTATCCCTCTCCCTCTTCTCTCCCTCTTCCTTACTCTCTTTCTAAAATCAATAAAAACATTTTAAAACAAACAACAAAAAACCTCCCAGTAAAAAAAAAAGTCCTGGACCAGATGCTTTACAAGCAATTTTTACCAAACATTCAAAGAACTAACACCTATCCTCCTCATATTATACCAAAAAAATCAAGAAGAGGGAAGATGCCCAATCTCTTTTTACTAGACCAGCATTATCCTAATTCTAAAACTATATAAAGACATTACAAAGATGAACATGGATGCCAAAATCCTTAACAAAATATTAGCAAATTGGAACCAGCGATACACTAAAAAGATCATATACCAGGACCAAGTGGGATTTATACCAGAGATCCAAGGCTGGTAAAATATTTGCAAATCAATGAATGTGTATATCACAGGATTTTTTAAAAATCACATGATCATATTAACAGACATTTAAAAAAAAAGCATTCAATAATATCCAACACCAGTACATGATAAAAACTCTCAGAAAAGTGGGAATAGAGGGAGCATATCTCAACATAATATAGGCCATATAGACAAACTTACAGCAAAATTATACTCAATGAGCAAAAACTGAAAGCATTTCCCTTAATATCAGGAACAAGACAAATCCAATATGGCTGACACTGAGAAATTCATTAAGTTGAAACTGAAGAAGGTAGAAATGCAACAGAAAAACCCACTGCCTTCAAAAGAAACAACTGAACAGGAGATTTGCAAGCAGGCAAATCATAATTAGTGAGGTACTGTCAATATGCACTGTACATTCAACAAGGTTTGGTTTCCTATTTTATTCCTTTTAGCTGTTTAACTTTGTAAAATGCAAAGAGGTTAGATCAGTTTAAGTGATTATACTGCCCCTTTTCACATCAGAGAACTTACTGACAAGGAAGGTCGCACCTGCCTCTCATATCTGCTTTCAAGCAGAAAGAAAATAATTCCAAAGATAAAGAAAAAGAGGGATCCTTCTAGTCAAGATGGTGGCATAGGAAAACATAGTACTTGTATCCTCCCACAACCATATCAAAATTACAACTAAACTACAGAACCACCATCATTCAGACCACCTGAAATCTAGCTGAATAGAAATCCTACAATTAGGGATTTAAAGCAGTAGCTGCATCAAGGCTGGAAGGAGGGTTAGGGATGCAGAACAGGCTGGTCCCCCAGCCATTTGTGGCAGAAAAATCAGAAGAAATATATCAGGTATGGAGGTCTCCCCTGAGGGATCCCAGCCCCTCTCCATCCCCAACCCCATGCAAGGTTTCCCAGCCCAGGCCTCCAGTGCTGGGAAGAGACATCTCTGTAATTTCTGGTTGTAAAATCCACAATGAATTGAGGCTGAGTGAGAAGAAGGGCTGATGGAGTCCCAAGCAGCTCATCTTAAAGGGTCCGCACATGAACTTACTCTGACTTACTCTTTCTGAGTTCTATCCCAAGCAGCTCAAAAGGCACCAGGAACAATCAAGGAGGAAATGAATGTTTGGCATTGGGGTGAGAGCTAGGGGAGGGAGGTGCTGCTTTTTGCCAGAGAGAAGTGCTGGCAGAAGCCATTGTTCGTTTTCTGAGCCCTTTCCTCACAGAGCCAGCAGGCAGGAGCCATATTTGAGTCTCCATCAACTTAACTATCACCATTCCCTGAGACTCCAACACATCAAACTTACAGGCATACCCACGCTTTTTCCAGTGCCTTTTCAATAGGAAAAGTCAGGCTTCAGGATTTCCTAGAGGTAAATTATATTCCAATAAAGTTGATCTTTCAAAACTATTATTGTCCAGAGAAACCAAGTTGACAGCTTAGGTAAACACCTAAACTGCTGTCTCGCACAACAATTTCAAAACTATAACTAAAAGACAAAAAGTCTATCACCCAGAATCACGGGAAAGCTGGCTGAGTGAAAGTTCTCAAGTAGAAGTAAAGAGAAAAGACCATTGAGACATGCACAAGTGCTGAAAAGCTGAGGTACAAAGGCTCTGGAATCGGGCTGGTGGCAGGCAATTGGATGTGCTACTTTTTTTCAACCCGAAGGGAGACAAGCTCCCGATTACTCTGAAATCATCTAGTTTCTGGGGAGACTCGGGAGACCCAAACTCCTACAGGGAGAAGCCGGATTGTCGGACATCGGGTCGGAAAGTGAGGGTGACTTTCTTGCAGAGGTGCACCCAGCAATCATTGTTTCATGCGTTGGGGCACAGGACATGAGGACTTGGAAACTCAGAGACTTGGAAACACAGGGACTCGGAAACAAGGAAATACAGAGAAAGCTGACTGGCAGCCATCGCTGTTTGACACACACTAGCCTAGTAACGCTCTGAAACTCCACCCTGCACAATCTACAAACCCACCCAAGCTCCACGCTGTGGCTTTTGCATATAAATGGCCTGCCCTACCGCAGCTTTACCAAACCAACTGCAGCTCTCTCTGGTCAGACAACTCCAAAACCTCCAAACCCCAAGCAAAGAGGAGAAAACTGTAGTTCTCGCTGTAGCTCCTGCTGGGTGACCTCAGATAGTAGCTGACCTGCACCCCATGGGAGATCCAGAAGCTAATGTAATTAGTGATCTGTGTGAAATGACACCAGATTTCAACTACTCTCATAAGGGACACATTCAAGAGGCAGACTCAGTGAGCACCAAAGCCCCATTGAAACAAGTCCTGCCCCATAAGTGTGCCCCCAGCACAGCAATTCTTCCATTATAGACACAGCGGGTCCTCACAGCCAATTGGCCTGGAGGTCAATTCCTCCCAGTGACACCAACAACAATCAAGACTTAATTACAACAAGACTGAACACACAGCCACAAAGGGGTGCACCAGAGTGTCCACATCAGGTAACTGAGAGGCCAACACATTGGGCCACAGAGAACATCTAGGACACAAAGCCACCCTTACCAACTCAGGGAAGCAGTGAAAATGAGGAGACAAGGAAACAGATCACAAACAAAAGAAATGGAGAAAAACAAATGACGAAATATAGAGTTCAAAACCACAGTTATAAGGTTTTTCAAGCATTTCCTAGAAAAGGCTGATAAAGTTAACGAGACCCTCAAGGATATGAAAAAGGACCAACTAGAAATTAAACATACACTGACTGAAATTAAAAATATTATACAGAGACCTAACAGCAGACTAGAGGAATGCAAGAATCAAGCCAAAGATTTGAAATACAAAGAAGCAAAAAACACTCAAACAGAAAACAAAAAGAAAAAAGAATCCGAAAATTTGAAGATAGTGTAAGAAGCCTCTAGGACAACTTCAAGCATACCAACATTAGAATTAAGCCTCTAGGACAACTTAAGCACACCAGAAGAAGAGAGAGCAAGATACTAAAAACCTATTTGAAGAAATAGTGACAGAAAACTTCCCCCACCTGGTGAAAGGAATAGACTTACAAGTCCAGAAAGCGCACAGAACCCCAAACAAAAGGAATCTAAAGAGGACCACACCAAGACACATCATAATTAAAATGCCAAGGGCAAAAGAATCTTACAAGCAGCAAGAGAAAAACAGTTACCTAAAGGGAGCACCCATAGGACTATTAGCTGATTTCTCAACAGAAACTATGCAGGCCAGAAGGGAGTGGCAAGAAATATTCAAAGTGATGAATAGCAAGAACCTATTATACAACCAAGATTACTCTACCCAGCAAAGCTATCATTCAGAATTAAAGGTCAGACAGCTTCACAAATAAAAAAAAGCTAAAGTAGTTCATCACCACCAAACCAGTATTATATGAAATGCTAAAAGGTATTCTTTAAAAGGAAGAAGAAAAAAGTAAAGATAAAAATTACGAACAACAAATACATACCTATCAACAAGTGAATCTAAAAATCAAATGAATTAAAAATCTGAGGAACAGAATAAACTGGTGAATAGAATCAGGCGCATAGAATGGGAAAGGAATGAAAATTCTCAGGGGGAAAGGGATGTGGGGGGTACGAGAAGAGACTTAACAAAAATCATACATCTATGGATGAGGACAGTGGGGGGAAGGTAAGGGCAGAGGGAGTGGGAACTGGGTGGAGGGGAGCTATGGGGGGGGGGGGAGGAGAAACAATTGTCTGAACAATAAAGATTTATCAAATTTAAAAAATTATATTATTGTCCAGATACACTAGAAGTAATTAGAACAGAGTATTTTACATACAGTACCTACAAATTCCACAGTTTTCACAATGATACTGCTTCTTGTCTTTGTCAAACAGATGGCATATATTGCAATAATATTCTCCAAACAATGTGCTACACTCTTCACAAGTCTGTTGGGCCTAAAAAAAGGCATATGTAAGTAAAAATTGAGATAAATTTACCAAAATATTTTGAATTACTATTTGAATATCCAGAATTATGTTATAGTATATGCAGCTTTATTTTTATAGGGTTTTAAACACTTAAAGCAAAGATATTTGGCAATACTTGACAATACTCTTGATTAAAATTTTAAAATGACCTTAGTAAATTTTTTTTTTAAATAAAAAAAATAAAAATGTGATAAAATCTTACATTTTGAATTTTTTCACAATTTATGCATTGTACTTCCTTTACTTTAAAGCGATCTAGCGGATGATCTTCCTTGTCATCATGACACAACCGGCAAGTATACAACTTGTCACAGCAAGGTGCCTAATGCCCAGGGGAGAAAAAGAATTATAATAAACAAGAGAAGAAAAGTTTACAATGCAAAAAGAAATTTTCTTCCTACTCTTCCTGGAACAAGGTCAAAGACTACAACCTACAAATCAGTTGGGTAAGCTGATCTTAACCTGTTAACCGGGGAGTTCCCTTTTTAATTATGCAACCTGTAATGGGTGCATACTCTTTCACTAGGACGTGTCAGTACGTCACACCCGGAGGACGTAATTTCATATTATTTTTTATTTATACTTAAATAAAATAAATGAAATATATACTATTTCGTTTATTTATATATATAAAGCACAAAGGAAAATACAAAATTACAAATAAATAGAAAAGAATACCAACAAAAAAAATGGAAACATCGAATTAAAAAATTATAAATTTTACAAACAATAATAAAGATTACAAAAAATATAGACCGTCCCTCTCAGGGCGCAACAATATATTTCAAGGACGTATTCATACGTCCTACCCGTTCCCAATATTGTTTACGTTTGACATATTTATAGGTCCCGCTCGGTTAACAGGGTTAAACATAACAGGTCACTGTTTCTTAGCATATAATATTTTAACTATTCTTTTCAACATCTATACGTTTGTATCAAGTTGAACACAACCTTGTCCTTAAAGACAAAAGAATCATGAAGGATGCAAATCTCTAGACTAGAAAATTAACCCTCCAACACCCTAAATGGCAAGCCAGCAACAACTTTTTGAGATTTCCAGATAAATTCATTTACCTACTTCAATCGCTAAACATTGAATATTAAAAAGATATTTGAGTTCACTTGTGTTTGTCAATTGTTAACTACCGTATATGCCTCATATTTTAGAGGATATAATAACAAATAGTCCTTGTTTTCAAGAGTGGCAAAGACTGACCACCAAAATCTGTTCTCTCCTTCCTCCCAGCTATACTATAATAGTTCCTAGACTTCCTTGCTATTAGTTGTAGGAAAAAGACTAGGTTCTTACCAAGAGAGTATGAGCAGAAAACATCAGTGCCACTCCCATGCCTGAATATTAATAAATAAACTGGGACTGACCCCACCTTCATGCTCTCTTTTGCCTTTCCATAAGATGAAACCTGTACATGGCAGCAGCCCAGCTGATGACTATCTGCCCTAAAACATGGCAAAATAACACAAATGAAAAAACTTGTCCCTGGAGCGATCATGTAGAACAGAGCTTCATTAACAAACAGGATCACTCACCTTGGAATTGTTAGGTAGGAAGAAATAAATTCATTATTCTTTAACTCGCCTTACTGTTGTGTATTTTTGTTATAGCAATTTATTTAGCATTACCCCAACTAGTACATTAAGAAATTTCCAGACTAGCAAACTAACCCAATACTTTCCAGTACAATGTAACCTTTTAGCTCCCCACTCATTTCTGACCACTTCCTATGCTATGATTCACACCATGATATAGTTTATTCCTTAAAGATTTTAACACTCAACTGGTTGCCTTCTCTCCAACACTATTCTTGTCCTAACTCTTAGTGATCTGCACATCCACAATAATAATCCTTCCAATACCCTGAAATCTCAGTTACTTGCCTTTCTCACTTCCACATATGCTCAGTCATACTACAAAACAGGGGCTCTCTAACATTTTGGTTTTAGGACCTCTTTACTCTTAAAAATTATTATCCCAGAGAGCTTTTGTTTATATAAATTATGTCTATTAATACCATATTATAAATTAAACTGATAGGCCCATTACATCTTAACATAAGTAACAGTTTAATGAAAAATAAGTTATATTTTCCAAAAAAATTTCTGGGTTCTCAATTCTGCTTCTACATTCAATGAGTTTTGGTTGAAGTATATGGAGAAATTCGGACTCACACAATGTAGCTAAAAATGGGGGTACTTAAAAGCTTTTTCAGAGAATTTGGATATTCTTCTTTGATACTATACCAAAACTCAACAACTCTTGTTTAGTTGCAATATGGACTCTGAAATCATATCAGTAAACTATTCTCCCTGTTACAGTAAAACTGACTGACCTATCTTGAACTTTGAAAGTATCTTTTACTCATGCACAGGTTATTTGGAAAGTATTAGTTCACTGAATTATGCAATATAAAAAAATCACATTTGTTAATATCATCAAAAATTTTTTAGGTACTGGGAAGCACTCAAGCTCACAGTAACTAAGACACGTTTCCCAAAATTCTACTTGGTACATGAAAGCTCAAATTTTATCACTGTTGCTAAAACCCGTTTGGCTCAGTGGATAGATAGTCGGCCTGTGGACTGAAAGGTCCCGGGTTCGATTCCAGTCAAGAGCATGTACCTTGGTTGTGGGCACATCCCCAGTAGGGGGTGTGCAAGAGGCAGCTGATCAATGATTTTCTCTCATTGATGTTTCTAACTCCCTATCCCTCTCTCTTCCTCTCTGTAAAAAAAAAATCAATAAAATATATATATTTTTAAAAATTTATCACTGTTGTTTTCCAGGTAATGACAGTCACACTTCTCTCCTTTTTAAGAAAATGTTCACCAAATACCTAAGCCTGAATAACCATACTTCAAGTAAAAATATGCTGTTCAATAAAAAATATAAGTAGTTCAGTTCACAATTGCACAAGAGCTTTTCCTCACAAAACCACCTAATTGAAGTCTGCGCTGAAAGCAGTTGATGAAAACATCAAACATGTGGAAAGTACAATCAAGGGATGAGATTTTATACAATTAGTAATTTTACTGCTTTGGTTTTATCAATGACATTCTTAAATAAACCCGGCTTTTTCTTTTTTCTTTTCTTTTTTAACCCTTTGCACTCCGCTGTCCCCTCTCAGGGGACATCGGAATTCTAGCATATCACTCGGATGTCCCCTATCAGGGGACATTGCAGTTTATTAGTGATTACGGGGAATTGAGTTATTTCAACGCACTCAGCCGCAAAGTAGCTTCGAGTAGCTGGGAGCCAATGTCCAGAATGGCTCGGAGTGCAAAGGGTTAATATATAGGTGTAGCACAGTTCAGTGCCACTGCCTTGATTTGTGCTAAGGTGCTAGCAGTATTAATCATTAGTTTGCACACACTGAAAAAGAATGTCTTAGTATTAGACATTAAAGGAAAGTAGTTTTGACCTTGAGGAGTCCATTCATTCCACACAGAAAACCACTGTTCTAGAACTGAGGCGTGTTTGAAACTTAATTTCAAGTATGGCATTCTCAGTCTAAACAGTACCTCCTCTCTTTCCAACACACTCCAATTCTTCTGTACACACCCCTTCCCTCTTCCTCTACATACTCACTTATCCAGAATCTCAACTGGTTAAATCCAACTCTCTCCTACTTAACTTACATAGGAACAGCTGACTACAGATAAAGAAAAAGCACCTCAACCCTGACTGGTCCCAATTTAAAGTCATAACCACTAAAAAAAAGTGGGTCTTTAAACTACCACGTTTTCCCAGTCAATTTCCTTATTCTTCCAGAGTGTAGGACTTAGAACCTAGATTAAGTCGCATCTTCTCTCTCTTTAAACCTTGAACACCTCTTCCTTACTACTTACAATCTGCTGATGAATGACCATGCTTCTTATTTCACTGTGAAAACAATAGAAATAATCGAGAACATCTTCCCACAAATTCTACCAGCCTACTTGCAAATGTACCTTATATTCTATCTTCCTTTCTGTTACAGAATCTACAGTCCATGTTACTATTAAAGGCTAAGGGTTCCATGTTCTCGTTGAATACTCAAGGACAGTGCTCCTACAGTTTTGCCTCTCCCTCCAATTATAAAATGTTCTCACTTTACTGGGTCATTTCCAATATACAAACATGCAGCAATAACTCCCATCTTAAAGGGGAAAATAACCCCATGACCCCAATCTCCCAGTAACCATGTTTTTATTCTTTCAATCTCCCAGCCTTATGTTTTTATTCTTTTACAACACACTCCAAGAGTTGTCTATAAAGACTGTTACCAGTTCCAATACTCCCATTCTCCTTTGAATACAGTCCAATAAAGTTTCCTCCCAATATCGCCACAGAAACTTCTCAGAATACCAGCGACCTCCTCTTTAATAATTTTTTAATTCTTCTCTTAGTCAAACAGCCGCATTTGATTTACTGCCTCCTAAAAACTTTCCACTTGGCCTCTGGTGTTTAAGGAAGACAGAGGGGAAGGACAAAAAAGCATTTGATAACTGAAGGCCCAGTAGCTTAGTGTTAGGAAATGCAGATACAATGTCTGCATAGTTTCTTGGGGGTTAAAGGGAAGGCCAAAATGTTGAATTCAGTTTTAGATCTCAAGCTTTGAAAGAGTAACAGAACAACTCAGTGGAAATGGAATCATAATAGCATTCAATTCCTTACACCACACTTGGTGAATGACCAACTTTGAAAGAGCTCATCAATTGCAGTAGAGGAATATTCACCAAACCATGGCCTGCTAAAAAGGCTTTAGATGGTCTTCACATAGGAACTTCTATTATTAACTGTATTTTATATATATGAGGCACTTAAAGGTAGTTTGCTCGAATTATTAAGGAGCAAAGCTAAGAACCAGGTGTAGGTTGTGGGGCTGAAATCTCAAGCTTTCTAAGCAAAATCTTCAAACTGTTTCTCGCACGAAGAATCAGGAAACTTGAATCGGATGGGTGCCAATTTTTCAAATTACAGACTGACTAGACATTCTTCTGGAAGTGAACAGCAAAAGTAACAATATATGCATATTAGGCACTGTCCTAGCCATCATCATTTCCTACTTAGTGGCCATTACAAGCCTGTCTTCCTAGTTCACACCATCATACACGTTCTCTTTGGCAGGGGTGGGCACAAAATGAAGCTGTAAAACGGTATCTACTACAGGAGCTGACATCACATCTGATTCTCTACTTGTTATCCCTCTTCCATTATTTCATCACACTTGGAAGGGATCCTGGGGAAAAGCCAGCACAGGCCCGAGACTGCCTCAGTCTACTTCCAGCAACAACCACAAAACAGATAAACCCACTGAGAAAAAGGGATCGGAGTGCAAAAGCCCAGGCTCTACCCAAACAAGGAGGAACGACTTTGCTTGCAAAGTACAAAACAGGAGGAGATGTGCGGCCTGTGAACACCTCGCCGAGCATGTTCTCCGCAGCAGGAACCCAGCTGGAGGCGAAGAAGTTTAGCCTCACCAACTGCTTTTAGCCTCAAGCTTAAGCCCACACCTAACCGCCCGGCCCACTCACTCCGTCCCCAGCCCGGCCCGGCGGAAGCTCCTAGAGGAAGAGCTCCATTAAGTCGTCACCTTCAGGAGACATCCTCTGTCATAATGTTCGCAGCCCCGCTGTCCTCGCTTTGGGCCTCGAGCGCCATCTTCCCGCGCCAAGGCCGCCATCTCCTCTCCCTCCCCTGAACTCTCCAAGGACCCCCCGTCTCCCAGGATGGAAACGATGTCCTGAGAAAGCAGCGCCGCCCTCCCGGCCGCGGTGGCCAGCGGAGCCAATATGGCGCCTGGCCACGTGACCCGGGGCAGTCGGATTTCCGGCTGGCGGGGGCGGAAGCCGAGGAAGACGCAGTCTCTGTCGTCGACGTCAGTCGCTGTCCTCGCCGCTAACGGTAATGACTCTTAGGTAGCCTTCGCTTCCCCGACCCCATAGCGGCCCGCCCTCACTCTGGGGCGTGGCTCGGGCCTGAAGGACAGCGGCGGCGCCGCGGAGAGACGCCCGGCGGCCGGCCCCCGGGGACGGGGCCCTTTCCGGCCGCCGCATTCGCACCTGACAGGGCGGCCCCTCCCTCTTCCCGGCGCGCGCGCGCGGGGCCGCGGCCTCGAGAAAGGGGCGGAGCTCGGCCCGGCGCCCGGGCACGCGCCGCCACGGCTGGGCATCGGGGCGTTCCCCGGCGCCCGGCTTCCCTGTGTCCTCCCCTTCCCCTTTTACTTGCTCTTTATTTCTTCACATTATGTGTTGACATTTACTGTATACCAGTCACCGGCTAAGTCGCGGGGACAAAGCAAAAAAAAAAAAAGACACGCCCCACCCTGTCACCGCGGGACTCGCAGTCTGAGGGAGAAAGTCTGAGGGGGAATCCCTGAAATGCTTATAAGATTACAGCTTTGAGAAGTGCTAGGGAGAACTGTGTTCTCCGAGAGCTAATAACACCAGAGGAGACCTGACTCAACCTGGGATTTAGGGAGGTCCCCCCGGGGGAGCCTCAGGGGCTGGAGGCTGAGGAGGGTGAGGAGGCCGCCGGGGTCGCTGTGCTGAGCCCGGGGGCAGAGCCCTCCTGGGAGGGAAATGCACCCACAAGGCCACGGAACCGAAATCCTACGTGTTTGCTTCCGAGCGCGTGGCTGAATACCTCTTGGCTCATCCAAGAAGAGCCAAACCCCTGGAAACGTTTTATGAGCAGAGCGGCAGGTGTTGGGAGAAACATACTCGCCTTTGGTTTTCTAGTGTGATTTCCCTTGAAACTAAAATGTACCGGGAAAGGCACACAAGCCCCCCTTGCTTTGCAGTTACTAACGCTGACCATTTTCGTTTTCTTCCAGTTCTGTTATGCGTGGCTAAAGTCATGGTGAAATGCTGCTCCGCGATCGGATGTGCTTCTCGCTGTTTGCCAAATTCCAAGTTAAAAGGACTGACTTTTCACGTGTGAGAGTTTCCTGTAGTTAAGCCAAGTGCTTTCAAAAGGAAAAAAGAAAAAAAGAAAAAAGAAAAAAGGAAAAAAAAAGCAGTTTTACTTAAATCTTAAGTTTTGAACTTCAGTTCCCAATTTCTTTTTAAATAACCTTTTTTACTTACATTTGAAGTGACGGTGATACCTTTGCACTTACAATTTAGTTTAGAGATTAAAGATGCCTGCCAAGGTATCCTGCTGGTTAACAAAAATATCATCAAAGCCATGTGTGCTAGCATTACTTTGCATTTTAGCATGCCTTCAAAGAAAGTCCGTGTTGTTTACCTGTAGTTTACAATGTGAATGAAGGATCTTTGCCCAAATATATTGTCCTTGGGTGCAGAAAAACCTTCAGTTGTGGATCTTACCATAAAGTATTAAATATCCTTTGAAATTTCTTTATAACATAAGAAAAATTTAAATGAGGACCATATGTCTACAGCATGATTAGTAGAAAAATCTATTATTAAAACTGTTAAGTTTCAAAAGCATGAATCTGATAGTTTCTGCTGTAATATTTCCCAAGAGTAATAGCAGACTAGTTAAGAAATTAATTTAGTCAATCCTTAATTCAAGTATAATATCAATAGTGTTTAATTTTAAAATACTTTTTGTATTTTTTCTAGATTCCCCACAGATGAAAATGTAAAGAGAAAATGGGTATTAGCGATGAAAAGACTTGATGTGAATGCTGCAGGCATTTGGGAGCCTAAAAAAGGAGATGTGTTGTGTTCAAGGCACTTTAAGAAGACAGATTTTGACAGAAGTGCTCCAAATATCAAACTGAAACCTGGAGTCGTACCTTCTATCTTTGATTTCCCATCTCACTTACAGGTTTGTTTATGAGTACTGCTTGCCACCATTACTCACTCTTTATGGTACTATTGAAGAAGCTTCACCACACTTGCTTTGAAATCCTCTTAAGTTTTTAAAGATGTAAAGTGCTGCTTCAGACTGTGAAATATGTAGTAGGAGTATTTTATCAATAGCCACTCAGAAATATTTATAAAGGTTTGGTGAAATTGACTACCCCTAAGAGTTAGCATAGCTCAAGATTTGTATCTGAAAAATAGAGGAACATAAGAATGGTTTAAGTCAAGTTCCAAGTTGGCAGTTCTGCTCACTTTGGTTTAGAGCTATATACATGCAAATGTGAAACCTAGGTAGGACTGAAAGGAAGAGAAAAAGAAAAACAAACAAACAAACAAACAAAAACAGGAGAAGGTAAGGAGAGAAGAAGTCTAAAAAAGGAAATTGATTGGGTAAGTAAATTCTAGTTGAATTCTGTTTTTTCTCAGTGATATTAGTGCCATGGGTTGGCTGCCTCATCCTCAACACCTTCCTTGACCTCATATACCTGGAAGTGTATTTGCTTCCATAAACTTTAGACTGACTGATCCAATGTGGAGAGTTCATAGAGAGCCTGTGGGTTCCACAATATAATGAGCCTCCATTGAAAGGTATCTCCCTCCTGACAGCTGGAAACAAGGGAAGTGGTCCAGCAGTGATCTTGGTTACTCTCTGCAGTTGTTCCTATTGAGGCACCTGAGTTATCAGGTAGAGACTGCCTCCCTTTCTCCCTTATTAGTAAATGTGCAATATCTTGTGCAATTAATTTTCTCTGAAGGGTTTTTATCCTATAGTAAGGCATCATCTCTCTGCTATGTTGAGGACTTTAAGAAATATTGGCATAATAAAAAATGAGTTACTTTCAAAAAATACTTTCTAATAAAGCAAATTTTATTATAGAAAATTAGATAATAAAGGAAAGAGAAAATAAAAATTAATAATAATTTCATAATCCAGAGATAATACTGTTAACACTCTGATGTGTATCATTCTAGTGGTTTGTATTTGTATGTTTATATATAAATTTATCTCTACCTATATAGTCATAAAAATAGAATTATACTGGCCCTGCTGGCATGGTTGAGCATTGACCTATGAACTAGGAGGTCATGGTTCTATTCCTGATCAGGGCACATGCCCGGGTTGTGGGCTCGATCCCCAGTGTGGGACATGCAGGAGGCAGCAGATCAATAATTCTCTCTCATCATTTATGTTTCTTTCTCCCTCTCCCTCTTCCTTCCTCTCTGAAATCAATAAAAATATATTTTAAAAAATAGAATTACACTGTATGTATATCCTCTTTTTTATTGGCTTATCTTTTTATTTTTTATTTTTTTTAGTTGAGAGAGAGAGAAAGAGAGAGAGAGAGAGAAAAAGAGAGATATCGATGTGAGAGAGAAACATCAATCAGTTGCCTTCTGTCCCAAATAGGGATCAAACCCACAATCCGAGTATGTGCCCTGACTTAGGATCGAACCCCCTCCCCTCACCTTTGAGTGTGCAGGATAGCACTCCAACCAACTAAGCCACTTCGGAGGCAGCCTATGGATGTTTCTCTCTCTCCCCCTCCCTCCCAGCCCTGTCTTCCCCCTCTCTTTCCCTCCCTCCTTCCTTCCCTCTCCCTTCCTCTAAAATCCATTTATTTTTTTTGCACTATAATATTTCATTGTATAAATAAACTAATTTTCCCATTCACCTACGACATTTTTGTTCATGACTTTTGATGCGCTTATGTCCACATTTCTAAAGAATGTATGCACACTTCTGTTTGAAGTGAAATTGCTGGATTCTATTAATGTGTCTGCTTAAGTAGATATTGTCATAATTTTCCAAAGTGGTTTGCCAATATACAGTACCACCATCAGCATATTACAGTTCCTAAGGATCTATATCCTTGCTAGTACTTCTTGATGTGAACTTTATAGAACATTTTAAATGACCATATTGCCATTGATTCTATGTATGAACAATAACTTATGTAATTAGTTCTCACTATTGTAGATAAGTTATCATCTTTCACTATTTTAAATAGCACTATAATGAACATTATTGTAGCTAAATCTTTATTCATATCTTTATTTCCTTGCACTAAATTCTTAAAAGTGAAACTGTTGGATCAAAAATTTTACACATTAAAAAAATTTTTTAAGAAATCTTTTTATTTTAATTGATGAAAGAGAGAGAAAAATGGATAGGTTGTCTCTCATATCCATCTCAGTGAGCAAATCCACAACCTGGGTATGTGCCCTGACCTGGAATCAAACAGGACATCTGGTGTAAGATGAGGCTCCAACCAAATGAGCCACACAGGCTAGGGCAACAATTTTTTTGTTGTTTTTGGTTTTGTTTTTTATTTTTTAATAAATCTTTATTGTTCAGATTATTACAGATGTTCCTCTTTTTTTCCTCCATAGCTCCCCTCCACCTGATTCTCCACCATCTGATTCCCCTCCACTTGATTCCCCATGCCCTTACCCCCCCACCACTGTCTTCATCCATAGGTTTAAGATTTGTGTCTAATTTTTCCCCACACCCCATACACCACCTTTCCCACAAGAACTGTCAGTCCACTCCCTTTCTATGTCCCTGATTCTGTTATATTCATAAGTTTACTCTGTCCATCAGATTTTTTATTCACTTGATTTTTAGATTCATTTGTTGATAGGTATGTGTTTGTTGTCATTTTGTTGTTCGTAATTTTTTACCTTTTTCTTCTTCTTCCACTTCTTAAAGAATACCCTTTAGCATTTCATATAATTCTGGTTTAGAGTTGGTGAACTCCTTTAGCTTTTTCTTGTTGTGAAGCTCTTTATCTGACCTTCAATTCTAATTGATAGCTTTGCTGTTACAGTATGTAGGTTCTTACTCTTCATCACTTTGAATATTTCTTGCCACTCCCCTCTGGCCTGCATTGTTTCTGTTGAAAAATCAGCTCTCAGTTGTATGGGTGCTCCTTTGTAGGTAACTAACTGTTTTTCTCTTGCTGCTTGTAAGATTCTTTATCTTTTGCCTTTGGCATTTTACTTATAATGTGTCTTAGTGTGGTCCTCTTTGGATTCCCTTTGTTTGGAGTTCTGTGTGCTTCCTGTACTTGTAAGTCTATTCCTTTCACCAGGTAGGGAAAGTTTTCTGTCATTATTTCTTCTAATAGGTTTTCAATATTTTGTTCTCTCTCTTCTTCTGACACCCCAGTTATTTGGATGTTGGTATGCTTAAAGTTGTCCCAGAGGCTCTTTACACTATCTTCATATTTTTGGATTCTTCTTGCTTTTTGCTTTTCTGGTTGGGTGTTTTTTGTTTCCTCATATTTTAGATCTTTGGTTTGATTTTTGGGGTCCTTTGATCTGTTGAATTTCTGTATATTCTTTATTTCAGACCGTGTATGCTTAATTTCTGACTGGTCTCTTTCCTTTTTTTTTTTTTTTTTTTTTTTTTTTTTTTTTTTTTTTGCATTCTCATTAAGATCCTTAAAGGTCTCATTAAGTTCCTCAGAGGTTTTTATTTTTTTATTTATTTTTTTAATATATTTTATTGATTTTTTTTACAGAGAGGAAGAAAGAGAGTTAGAAACATCGATGAGAGAGAATCATCCATCAGCTGCCTCTTGCACAACCCCACTAGGAAAATGCCTGCAACCAAGGTACATGCCCTTGACTAGACTCGAACCTGAGACCTTTCCATCCACAGGCAGATGCTCTATCCACTGAGCCAAACCAATTTTGGCGATTTTTCCTCTTTGCTTGGAGGTTTTGGAGGTGTCTGACCAGAGCTGCAGTTTGTTAGGTTAAGATGTGATAGGGCAGGCCATTCATATGCAAAAGCCGCTGCACAGGGCTTGGGTGGGTTGGTAAATTGTGCAGGGTGGGGTCTCAGGGAATCACTAGGCTAGAACGTGGCAAACAGCGATGGCTGCCAGTCAGCCATCTCTGCATATCTGAGTTTCTATGTCCCTGCATCCTGCGCTCTGGCGCAGTAAACAATGATTGCTGGGCATACCTCTGCAAGAAAGCTACCCTCACTTTCTGATCATGGCAGACAGTCCAGTTTCTCCCCCAGAGTAGTTTGAGTCCCCAGAGTCTCACCAGAAACTGGAGTTCAAAGTAATCAGGAGCTCGTGTCTTCCTTCTGGTTGAAAAAAACAGCACACCCAGCTGCCAGCTGCCAGCCGCCAGCCTGATTTGCGCAATTCACCCATCTCCCATACCTCAGCTTTTCCACACTTGTGCACGTCTCAGTGTTCTTTTCTCTTTCCTCCTAGTTGTAGAACTTCTACTTAGCCAGCTTTCCCATGGTTCTGGGGTGATAGATGTTTTGTCTTTTAGTTGTAGTTTTGGTATAGTTGTGTGAGGCAGTACTTACAGGTGTATACCTTATGCCTCCAACTTGGATTTTTTTCCAGGACCACATTTCTAAGACATGTTTTTGATACCATTCTTCCCAAGGCCTACCAAAAAACTTTTATCAATCTATTCTCCCTACTAACAACACATAAGCATTACTGCCCAGCTTAACCTTTGGTATTAGTTGCTTTTAACCTTTGCTAAAATTAATAGGCAAAAATGTCATCTTACTGTTTTATTTCATCTCTGAATATTAGTGAGTTTCTACATTTTTTATGTGTTTATTCACCATTTATATTTTTTTTTTGTGTGTGTGTTATATCTTCAGGTCCTCTTCTATTTTCATATTTTAAGGTATATTATAATGTCATACATACACACACACACACACACACACACACACACACACACACTAGAGGCCCGGTGCATGAAATTTGTGCACCGGGGAGGTTGCGGGGAGTGTCCCTCAGCCCAGCCTGCACCCTCTCCAATCTGGACCCCTTGAGGGAGGTCTAACTTCCCAGTAGGATCGGGCCCAAACAGGCATTCAGACATCCCTCTCACAATCCAGAACTGTTGGCTCCAACTGCTCGCCTGCCTGCCTTCCTGATTGCCCCTAACAGCTTCTGCCTGTCAGGCTGATCACCCCCTAACCACTCCCCTGCCAGCCTGATTGATGCCTAACTGCTCCCCTGCCAGCATGTTTGCCCCCAACTTTCCTCCTCTGCAGGCCTGGTCCTCCCAACTGCCCTTCCCTTTCTCCTACAGTTGAAACTTTGTAGCCTGGAGTGGAGCCAAGCCTTCTGCTCGCTCCATGGTGGTAGCCATTTCTGTTGGTATTTACTTATGTTCTATAATTAAAACTTTGTAGCCTTAAGCAGAGGCCAGGGCAGGTGGAAAGCTTAGCTTCTTCAATCCCCAGGGGCAATTCAAGCCTCCTGCTGTATCCAGCTGCGTGGCAGCAGCCATTTCTGTTCGGATTTATTTATCTTTTATTTATCTATCATTGAAACTTTGTAGCCTTAAGTGGAGGTTTGGGCCAGCAAGGGCAGGTGGAAAGCTTGGCTTCTTCCATTTCTGAGGAAACCCAAGCCTCCCTCCTGCTCTCTGTGGCTGCAGCTATCTTGGTTGGGTTTATTTGCATATTCACTCCTGATTGGGTGGTGAGCATGTCTGGTGGGTGTAGCAGAGGTACGGTCAATTTGCATATTACTCTTTTATTAGATAGGGTGTGTGTGTGTGTGTGTATTGAGGATATGAAACATTTAACTGCCATCTATGTTGTCTTTAATTTTGTTTTGTTGTCTTTAATTTTGTTTTTTTTTAAATTCAGACTTTTTTGTTAAGTAGTCAATTCTATATTTTCTTTTGTATTGTCTGACTTTAGCCTTTCCCACCTTAAGATTATATAAACATCCCCTATATTTTTTATAGTTCCTCATGGTTTTTACCTTTACATAAATTGTTAATACATAGACTTTCATCATGTTTTATTATGTATAAGGATATAACTGTTTTCTTATTTGATTTTGACATTATTTATAGCTTTTCTCCACTTATTTATAATTCAAGTATTTTATTCTAAAGGCTTTTATCTACTTGAACTATTTCTAGATTTTTCTTTCCAGGAAGAATAGCAAACTGGTTTTACTATTATTTCTGTGTAAAAATTTTTAATACCTGGAGGACATATCTTCTCTCATTATTAATCTTCTTTTTTAGGAAAATTTGTGCTTCTAGATGAACTTTAGAGCAATTTTGGAAAAGTTCCTTTAAAGTAATTTCAGTGGAATTTAAATTTTAGTGACTTTTAAAAGTTGTTTTCATTAAAAGAAATGTTTTAATTTTGCAGAGTTAGGAAGGAATAAAATTTTTAAAGGGACACAAGTATCTACAATAATTGTTATTAACAATTCTTAACAGGGGAAAAAAGAACAGCTTCATTGTAGAAAAAACTTCACTCTCAAACCCCTTCCAGTCACACACCACAATCACAAGCTTGTTGGTGCTTCCTCGTGTATTGAAGAATTTCAATCCCAGTTCATTTTTGTAAGTAAAATTACTTACTGAGCTGATGTTGATATTTTTAAGATGAATTTTTCCTTTCCATTAGTTTTAAACTTTTCAAGATCTTATTGAAAAAACTAGGAGTCTAGATGTTTGAGATTTTTCTTTTTAATCTATAATATCCCAGGGCCATGGTAATACAATAACAAATTAGAGGTAGTTAAGCCTTTGTTTATATATTTAGTTAAGAGAATGCTTTCACAAGGATATTTCAACCAAGAAAATGCAGTTCCTCCCTTTAGATACTATATTTTTATATGGAAAAATCTAATTTAAAAAATAGTTCTGTCTTTAGGTTTTAAAGTATAATTATACACATATAGTAGTCAAGCTTGCACTTATTTATACATTTCATTGTCTGTTCATGTTAAAACCAGGCCTGGAATCCAGATCTGTTTTACTATCTTGATTACTATATCTTTATAATAATTCTTTAAATCAAAGTTGGTAGTCTTACAACTTTGTTCTTTTTCAAAGTTGTTTTGGTTATTCTGTGTCCTTTGCATTTTCATATGAATTTTAGAATCACTTTGTAAAACATCCACAAAAAAAGCCAGCTAGAATTTTGACTGGGGTTATGTCAAATCTATAGATTCATTTGGGAAGGATTGCCATCTTTCTTTTCTAAGAGTTGCAATCTTAATAAGTATCTTTTACGCCAAAACCAGTTTGGCTCATTGGTAGAGTGTCGGTCTGCGGACTGAAAGGTCCCAGGTTCAATTCTGGTCAAGGGCATGTACATTGCGGGCACATCCCCGGTAGGGGGTGTGCAAGAGGCAGCTGGTCGATGTTTCTCTCTCATCGACGTTTCTAGCTCTCTATCTCCCTTCCTCTCTGTAAAAAAATCAATAAAATATATTTTTTTAAAATAAGTATCTTTAACACATTAACTCGTTATGTCTTCATGTACTGAGGCCTTTCACTTCTCTCAGTGATGTTTGTAGTTTTCAGTGGACAGGTGTTTCACTTCGTTTTCATAAATGGTATTGTTTTATTTACTGCTAGTATGTGGAAATACCATTGATTTTTTTTATATTGATCTATCTGGAAAACTTGCTAAACTCATATATTAATTATCAAAGCTTTTTGTAGAAGCTATTAGATTTTCTACATCATGTTGTCTGTCCTTAAAAATAGTTTTGATTCTTTTCAATATGAATAGCTGATTTCTTTTTCTTGCACTGCCTTGAACTATACCAAATAGAATTACTAAGAACTAATCTCCATGCCTTGCTCCTGATTTTTTTTTTTATTGATTGATTTGAGAGAGAAAGAGAGAGAAGGGAGAGAAAGAGAAGCAAAAACATCATTTTGTTGTTCCACTTATTTATGCACACATTAGTTGAATCTTATATGCACCCTGCCTGGAGATTGAACCCACAACCTTGGCATATAAGGATGATGCTCTAACCAACTGAGCTACCTGGTCAGGGCTCCATGCCTTGCTCCTGAGTTTAAGAAGACATTCAGTCTTTCACCATTGGAGACATTAATATGATATTAAATGTGATATTAACTACAGCTTTTTATAAAGCCCTTTATCAGATTGAGGAAATGACTTTATTCCTAGTTTGCTGAGAATTTTTATTGGAAAAGAATGCTAATTTTGTCAAATGATTTTTTTGTATCTATTGAAAGATTATATTTTTCTTTTTTTAGTTTGTTAATATGATTAGTTACATCAATTAATTTTTGAATGTTAAACCATCCTTCTATTCCTGGAATAAACCCTACTTCCTTTTTTAAATATTTTTTATTGATTTTTTACAGAGAGGAAGGGAGAGGGATAGAGCATTAGAAACATCAGTGAGAGAGAAACATTGATCAGCTGCCTCCTGCACACCTCTTACTGGGGATGTGCCCGCAACCAAGGTACATTCCCTTGACTGGAATTGAACCTGGGATCTTTCAGACCGCAGGCTGACACTCTATCCACTGAGCCAAACCAGTTAGGGCAAATCCTACTTCTTAGTGATGTGTTATTTCTTTCATATATTATTGGATTCGATTTAAAATTTTATGTTTAAATTTTATCTTGTATGTTCAAGAGTGATACTGGCCTGTAATTTCCTTTTGTTTCAATCTTTTTGTCTGGTTTCACTATCAGAATAATGCTGAACACAAAAGAATGAGTTAAAAAATATTGCCTCTTTTTTATTTTCTGGAAGAATTTGTATAGAACTGGAATTATTTTTTCCACAAATGTTTGGTAGAATTCTCCAGCAAAGCTGTCTAGGTCTAAAGTGTTCTTTGTGGAAGTCTTTTTGCTAGCTTGTATTTTCCAAGGGATTTGTTCATTTTATCTCAGTTGTCATGCTTATTAAAATTGTTCATGATATTTCCTATTATCCTCTTAATATTGTATCTATAAAATCTATAGTAATATCATCTCATTTCTGATCATTTGTTTCTGTTCACTTTTATTGCTTATCAGCCTGACTAGACAGTTATCACTTTAATTGATCATGTCAAAACTTTGTGTCTTGGGCCTTGTATTGAATTTTTTAGATAGGAGTCATTCCACTCTCTTATTTCATTTTGGCTGGTAGCAAAAGTTTTCACTAATTTTAATGTTAAATAAAAGTTATTCAAAAATTTTTATAGTGCCTTTATAAATGTCAGTGTTATCTTTCATATTTTCAAATGAAAAAGGTATACCCAGCAAACATAAGCACAATCATATTAAATATTAAAATAACTTAAATTATCTCTTTAAAAATCCAAGGCCTGAGTCCTCTTTAAACGCATAACACCCAGCCTGAGGGCCTGCTTCAGTCAGTGCTCCTTTCCTGACTTCCTTTATAAAGTCAACTGTTCATCAAACTAAAGTAACTCTGTTACCAATTTAACAATGTAAGTTTTTTTATTGTTAAAGCAAACTTAGGGAATGAAAGCCTTATAGCCATTGTGGGTTTCAGTGTTTATAAGCAGATACCCACTTTGAACGAGAAGTGCATCCCATCCATAGCATTTTGCTCTCTTCTTGTCTGCATAGCCTTTGACAAAAGAGGCTCTAGGCATCTGAAATATTGCTTACTCCCTTTTCCTCTTCTTATGTTCACCAACTTACTAACACCAACTTACAATCACCAACTTATTAAAGGTCTCTCTAAGCACAGTAACTGGAGAAACAGCTGAGGCCTAGTTATAAGCTTTTGGCTAATTATTTGTCTGTTCATTTAACTTGGTATTTATGTTTTTAGGAGCACAGCTACAGTGTAATGGACAGTCCAAAGAAACTTAAGTATAAATTAGATCATGTGATCAGCGAGCTAGAGGATACCAAGAAAAGTCTGCAGAATGTTTTAGACCGAGAAAAGCGTTTCCAAAAATCATTGGGGAAGACAATCAGGGAATTAAAGGATGACTGTCTCATCAGCCAAGAAACAGCAAATAGACTGGAAGCTTTTTGTTGGGAATATTATCAGGAGAGCATAGAATGAGACTGTATTTCATGAAATAATTTCACGTTATGTTTAACCTAAAATTGACATTGGTACAGCTTTTTAGAAAATAATTCTTATTTACCATTATTAAATACTGTCTATCATTTAGAGTATTCTTTGGGTCCTCTTCACCATTAATAAGCATTATAGTTGTTATCCAAAGACCATTTTTTAAGACATGCAGAAATTTGTGTTCTCATATTTTGGTGTGACTTGTAACAGTTACATTTTTATATACCTAAACTAGTGCCAGGTCATTAGTGTAAGTCCGTGGTCGGCAAACTGGCTCGTGAGCCACATGCGGCTCTTTGGCTCCTTGAGTGTGGCTCTTCCACAAAACACCACGGCCTGGGCGAGTCTATTTTGAAGAAGTGGCGTTAGAAGAAGTTTAAATTTAAAAAATTTGGCTCTCAAAAGAAATTTCAATCGCTGTACTGTTGATATTTGGCTCTGTTGACTAAAGAGTTTGCCAACCACTGGTGTAAATTAAAAGATCAAGAAAATTCTCAGACTAAGGAAATGATATCAAATCAGCCATGTTAAGCTATGGTAGTAGGAACTGAAAACTTCTTCAGCAGCAGCAGATTTTTTACTTCAAAGGAATACTTTTACTATTATTTATGTAGGTACTCTTTATGGTAAATATGTTCAATTATACTTTAAATGTATCTTACTATACTGCAGAATTTATTTATAACACATGTTGACTTTGGATCCAGTCCAAGGTGCTTTGTTATCAGTAATACCAAAAGATCTTTTTACAAGACATCCCATGGTACTGGCCCTAAGAACAGCATATGGTACAAAACTGTAGGCTTTTAAAGTTGTCCAGAGACAAGTTAAGAAGACCCCTGGACAAGGTCTTAGTTTTTCAATAGAGTACATTGTTCTTCCTCACTACTTTTATGTAAACCTGTGTAGCTTTAAAAAATTTTAGAAAGGTTCATAAATCTGATTTTTCTAATAGCTAGTTACTCTGACAATTCTGAACATTCTGGGGTTTTTTACTGTCATTTCATTCAAAATCTGAATGCCAGTACTTTCAGTTTAATGCTGCTTTATATTTTACAGAAAGTAATTATGCTGACACTTTTAAAAGTATAAAATATAGAAGAAACTATTTAAAAAGAATGATGTGGCTCTTCCAGTGGAAATAGGAATTGGAAAAAGGGTTATAATATTTTCCTCTAATTAGAAGAGTAGATTACCATTCAAGAGCTTTTATATAGAGAAATTGGTAAGAAAAACATCGGCTTTATAAATAGTTTCTTACTGAGTACACAGATAATAACTCTTAGCTATTTTCTGATTGATCCAAGTGTCAGAAATTTTGGTTTTCTCTCAGTTTCTTAGTAAAAGCAACTGAAATTAAGAGACATAAAAACTATGGATTAGAATGCAATGTACTAACCCAAAGTCAAATTCTACTTTGAAGCATATGTACATATATGAATCTCATTAAGGCATCTATGCTATAGTATTTAGAATTTGAGTGTCAATTATTTCAATGTGTTAACTAGAAATGAACTGCATTTGTGCTAAAATGTTCATTATAATTTTGTTTGTGATATATTAATATCATTAAGGATATGGTCACTTGAATTTTTTATATTTAAGAATTCTCTGTTTTAAATGCATGTTATATTTTTATATAGGACTCCAAACCTTCCGTCTGAATGGGATTTTTACCCACATTTGACGGATCAGCACTATGCTAAGAAATCTCTGAGGTCATATATTTTTACTACCTTAAAAAAACTCATTAGTTACCCATTATTTATGTTAGTTATTTAATTTTGAATTCATAATGGACACTTACGTGGGAAGTTTGGG
Organism: Pipistrellus hanaki; assembly: GCF_964339955.1. NCBI lineage: Eukaryota > Metazoa > Chordata > Mammalia > Chiroptera > Vespertilionidae > Pipistrellus > Pipistrellus hanaki. The sequence continues at coordinate 166,778,464 of NC_140503.1, read as the reverse complement.
AATGACTTCTGTGACAGATATGGAGATTTTTTTTTCTCTCACCCTATTTTTTCAAATAAAGTCAGTGGGCAGTGGAGAAAAGTAAAAGGATAGATCCAAAACAGTGTGTCCAAATTCTAGCTCTCTACAGGCTGCTTAAAATAAATTAAGCCCGGGAGACCTTACAAAAGCCAAGTCCCAGTTTCTGCCACTATCAGTTACCAGTTATACTTTTACTACTTGTGTTCAGAGTGAATTCAGTCCTTGTGCTCTTTTTCATTGGTCTTCATATCACTGAGCGAGAGATAACTGTGGGAAAATATTGGTATCATCAATGAATTGGAGTACCCATTTGCTCTTTATTTTTATGGAGATGTGATTACCAATAGAAATATGACATAACAAAGGCCCTCTCCACCTGCCACCCCAAACAAATGCCTGACTACAGTATATACCTCAGTTCACAGTTCCCAGAGAACAGTTCTTAGCCTGGGGAAGAGCTGTTCTATGCGGAGCAAAACCAGTCATCTCCCATCCAGAGGTTCCTCCAGGAACCAAGGCCAGCCAAGGGTTTCACTTTATTTTAAGGCTCAGAGTGGCCTCTGGATTCTGGAACAAACCAATACACCAGTTCAACCTCAGCACCAAATCGGGTGTGAAGGACTTGACAATGTGTTTTTCTCCATATAAAGTTTAAATCTTTAGCTTTGGTTGCTAAAGATAATCATAATTATAACATAGTCTTTAAATGGAGGACAGATGAAATGTATTAAAATTTGTATACTTAGTTTTCATGAAAAAATAAGATTGTTACAGAAATAACAGGGTTGAAGAATCCATTATATACTTGAAAAAATATTTTCTTCAGTAACGTGCTCTATGTGGTTTTTATACATTTAGTTATTCAATAAAATGAACCAAAAAAATCAAGAGTTTGCCTTAATGTTTTCCACATTTTCTTCTCCACCAATAACTCGAATATGAGAGTCTACTAGGTTAGATGGCCCAAGTGGCAGGCCTGCTTCCACTACAATATGGACCTGCCATAGACCTTTTTCCTGCTCTGGGCCTCACTCAAAACTGGCAGCCTTTCATGTCATCAAATGTAGGGCAGAGAGCAGTATTCTTAGGTGTGAAATATGCTGCCTTCAGACCTCAAAGAGGCCTATTAAGCACTGTGCTGCCACCTTCATAGTGAGATACAAGTTGCACTAATATGTCTTATACTTCATATGGGGATGTCCTAGCATGCCCCTCCCCCAAATTTTACTGATGTAAGCTCCTAATGCTTTTCTCCTCACTGTTCTGTTGGATGACATACATGCTCAGTAGATTTCATACCACAACATCTGAAAATTTAAGTGTTTGAGTCTGATTCAGTCTCATTTATTTAATATTTATCTTAGGCACATAAAGAAGTTATAAACTAACATTATTACATGTATTATCTCCATGGTTGGCAAACTGCGGCTCACAAGCCACATGCGGCTCTTTGGCCCCTTGAGTGTGACTCTTCCACAAAATACCACGGCCTGGGTGAGTCTATTTTGAAGAAGTGGCATTAGAAGAAGTTTAAGTTTAAAAAATTTGGCCCTCAAAAGAAATTTCAATCATTGTACTGTTGATATTTGGCTCTGCTGACTAATGAGTTTGCCGACCACTGTACTAACCTATTACATGTAATGCTTTCAAAGCTCCATACATTATTGTGTGGGATACAAAGAGGATAAGATGAGGTGTTCATAACCTATAGGGATATACAAATATGTAACACAAATACAGAGAAGTAGGCAATTGTCAGGACTGTCAATTAGAGAAGGCAGACTATGAAACTAAGTTCCAAAATGGAACATTAGTGTGTCAGGGTGCATTTTTAAAGTTCTGTCCTGGGTCCTGGATTCTATTAGCACTCTCCTTGGATGTGACAATAAAAGACCAAACTACCCAGAGACCTAGGTTCCAATCTCAAACCTGCCACTTTATTACATACAATCTGCACCCTCTCGCAATCCAGGACCCCTTGAAGGATGTTGGACTGCCAGTTTCAGCCTGATCCTCAGAGGCTGTCCAACATCCCCCAAGGAATATGGTAGTGCATGAGTGGCAGTCAGCCAGGGAGGAGCCTGAGCCCTGGCCAGGCGCCCTTGCAGCTATGCTTGCCTCTGCTACTCAGTAGTGCTGCCTCAGAGGCCAGAGGGGCTGGAGCCACCACAGCTGCGCTCATGGGTCAGCTGAGCAGCGCTTCCACTGTGAGAGCGCATTGACCACCAGGGGGCAGCTCCTGAGTTATCATCTGTCCCCTGATGGTCGGTGTCCGTCATAGTGACCAATCAGTTGTCTGGTCATTTGGTCACTTAGGCTTTTATGTATAGATGGGACCTGGGTCAAGTTAGTGACTACACAATCTGAAATAGTGCTGTTAAATCGCTCTCCTGTGAACTTTTTTACTGGTCCAGAATGAAATAAGATGTTTGTTCCAGAATGTAAATCAGCACACTATTTTATTGTCCACATTTACAAAGTGGACAATACTTACTCACCCACTTGTGAGAATTTATTGTAATTGTGTGTAAAACAGACAATACAATGAGCCCTCCATATATTACTTTCCTTTCTTTAAACCCCATGCCAGAGTTAACAGGAAGAAGGGCAAAAAGCAAGATGGGGAAATGAGTTTGACAGGAAATGATAGTAGCCCAGGAGGCTATTTGGGCCTTGAATTGCCATCTCTCCTTGTAGCAGCTCAAAAGCAGGGAAGGAACATTCCCCCACTGAAAGAGACTATTTTAGTTATTTGCCATCCTTCTCTCCATTCTGCCACCTCTACCCCGAAAAGCCATTTAATCCATCATAGGTATATCATTCATTTATTCAACTTCATAAAGCACCTTAGATGGTGCTACTCAAATGTGGTTCACAGACATGTGTACATGTTAAAAACCTTACACCAGAATGCAAATCAACTACATCTCGAAGCACTGTTAAGTTCAGTCAACATCTTTTTCATGGCAAGATTTCTCGGTGAATAAAATAGTGTGCTGATTTACATTCTGGAACAAACATCTTATTTCATTCTGGACCAGTAAAAAAGTTCACAGGAGAGTGATTTAATAGCACTATTTCAGATTATGTAGTCACTAAATAGGCAATCTTTGACTTAACCTTAGCTTATTGGTTTGTGGTGGGTTGACAGTAGAAGAGGCCGCAGCAGATCTGTGTCAGATAACAAACTCCAAATGCTTGTGGTAGAGCTTGTGGAGTTGAAAGATAACATCACATCAGACTCAGAAGATCTGGGCCTCATGCTTTTGAAAACAAGTATTTTATTAAACAGAGATAGTGAAGAGTACAGGTTGTGCAGAATGCTAACCACAAACACTGGTGATGAGCACCTTGTGGAGCCGGGCATCCCACTGCAGACTTGCCAGCAAACTGTACTCAACATACAATTTAACTAAAAATGAAGGGGACTGATGTTTATGAAAGAGATTTGTAATGGTAAAAAATGTTGCCAGGCTACACAGCTGAAGGAGATTATCTCTGAAATCCTAAAGATTTCAAGAAATGTTTTGGTTGCCACTTATATCACTATGACACTTGCAGATGACTCTTAGGTAGGGAATGTCTTACTGAGATGGATGGACATTTCACCTTTTTTGTGGCCATCACCATTATCTGGCCATTTTTCATTGAAAAGATAGGAAATGCTTTTAACCAGCAATAAATGTGACTATTCAAAAAAAATCAAACAAGGCCTATAGGGACTGGAAACTTTCAGAGTGGAATGAAAATGTATTCTGTAATTTACATCTAAATCCAGTTTTGGCAAGTTATTTTTAAATGTACTTTATGGCACAGAAACTGCATGTGCCCAAAGTGGGCTATGAGAGGATTGTTTGTAAGAGCAGAAAATGGAAAGCAACCCAAATTCCATCAAGCGGTGAATGGGTAAATAAAATTATGATGCATCCATATAATATGCCTAAGCAACTGTCACAACCAAAACAACCGAACAGATGACCAAACAGGCTGCGTGGGGTGACCAGGCCAGCAGAGGGGTTAGTGAGGGGAGACCAAATGACTGAACAGCAGGCTGCATGGAGCAATCAGGCTAGTGGGGCAGGAGGGCAGTTAGGGGTCATCAGGCTGGCAGAGGGGGCAGTTAGGGGCAACCAGGCCAGCAGAGGGGGGGCAGTTAGAGGTGATCAGGCCAGCAGGCAGAGGCAGTCAGATGAGCGGTTAGGAGCCAGTGGTCCAGGATTGTGAGAGGGATGTCCAGCTGCCGGTTTAGACCCAATCAGGCCTAAACCGGAAGTTGGACATCCCCCAAGGGGTCCCAGATTGGAGAGGGTGCAGATTGAGCTGAGGAGACCCTCTCCCTCCTGTGCACAAATTTCATGCACTGGGCCTCTAGTGCTGTAATAAGCAGCGATTAAAAAAAAAAGACATCAATCTATATGTATTGGAATGGAGAGAAAAAACATTTTAAGTGAGAAGAAATAATATAGGCAGCAATTCAAAATATCCTGTTTATATAAAATAATTTTAAACCCACCTACAAAACAATTTCTAATTGCATGTGTGTGTAAATATACAGAAAAGGAATCGAAGGATCTGCCAACTGCTAAAAGTGCTTCTGGAGAGGGGAATGTATATAGTTCTTGTGACAAAAACAGAGAGAGGAAAGAGGAAGAGAAAACATCCAGGCAGGGAGGGAGGGAAAGAAAAGAAAGGAAGTTATAATAACAGCATTCTGTGTATTTAAATAAAAACATTTCACCTCTTAAAAACTAGTAGTTGATTGTTATCATTATGCTCATCACCTCCTTAAGACACAGACTAAAGATGGATCCAGGTCTTGAATTGCTACCATTTCCTGTGAAACTTGGATATTTCCAAGAACTCTCTCACACCCCTGTCAGCTTAGTTACTGGGATTTACAGAAACCACTGTCTGGGTAGGGATGGTTACAGATTTCAGTTAGCTGTGACTAGCCACCTAGCAGAACCCTAAAAAAAAAAAAAAAAAAAAAAAAAGATTTTTAAAGCACATACACTCTCATCCCCTGCTGAGAACCTTTCAATCCAGCTTTCCAGTTAACTCAGTACCTCAGAAGACTAAAAACCATGACTTCAGAGTACTGATACCCAAGAAGTATGGCACACTCTCGTAGAACTTTCCACAATTCATAAATCTTCATATTTCTGCCTTTTCTTCATTTCATTTCAAACCCAGGTTCTAGAGGAATGTTTATCTGAGGCAGAAAATTATTAATGTTCAATAATAAAGACAGCTAATATTTACAAAGTGCCCATCTCTATTCCAGGTGCTTAAATGTTAACTCATTTCACCTCACAACAATCCTATATGGTAGGTACTATTATTTTTCTCATTTTACAGGTGAGGAAATTAAACAGAAATGTTAGGTGACTTGCCCAAAGTACAATGATAAATATTTTAGCATCCTTATACAAGGAGACAGATTGTCATCATCCGTGATCTACAATGCCAGACCTGGAGGTTTCAATTCACTAAATGTTGAATTGCTGTTGAGCATATATACAGTATCTAAGGCTAGACTTAGATCATTCCATTCAGAAGCTCTAGGTGGGGTAGTTACAGGTCGAAGGATAAAATGTGAACTCATCCTGTGTCTGAAGCTGGGGAGACTCCACAGTTACTCATTACCACAGTCTGAATCTGTCTGGTGCTACCACCACGCATACATAGGGCAGCAGAGCATTCAGATGACGTCACCTTACCACATATGTCTGCAAGACGTATAAGTATCCATGGGTTTCACCTGCACAGGGGTTTGTCTAGCCACCTGGTTCCTCTCGGCTCTCAGGAAGAATGCATGGAATAATAAAAATCTAATCTCTGTTAATGCTTTACCCAACCCCTAGAACTGACATAAGTTCCCACTCTGTGTCTACATCTATAGTAGTTTCTAATTCAACACAGGAATATAAAAGTTAATAGCTCTTCTTTTCCGCTTAGCAAGCAACACTAGGCTTAAAATAGAATTTTCGTTCTCTATGTAATTTGCTACTACCCTGTTTCCCTGAAAATAAGACAGTGTCTTATATTAACTTTTGCTCCCAAAGATGCGCTAGGTCTTATTTTCAGGGGATGTCTTATTTTTCCATGGAGAAGAATACAGTACACATTTATTGTTAAATGAAAATAAAGGAAATTTATTACCTGTTTATGGTACAGTAGTATGGTAGTTGTCAACACAAACTAGATAAACTGTGAATCCTACAGTATCAAGAATTTACTCATTTATTCAATGACAATCATGTCATCATCTTCTGGAACATCATCATAACAATCCAATTCCTGAATTTCCTGGTGAATTTCTTGTGACTCCATTTCTTTCAGAATCAGTGGACCAAATCTCCCATGTTTAGCCTGGGGGGGGGGGGGGGCTTATTTTCGGGGGATGCCTTATATTTCACTGAGAAGGAAACCTGTAAGTAGGTCTTATTTTTGGAGGATGTCTTATTTTCGGGGAAACACGGTATTAGACTATTAGTACAGCCAGATCCAGGGGTTCAAATAACATCAGAATCTGATATCTCTCCCCTCTGCTTGATCATGTCGGTTCCCCTTCCATGTAGGGATGACCCTTCACAGCTTCAAGTCCAAAGGCAATTGTGTGCCTCTTTTCCAGTCATTTGTACAAACTGTCCCAGGACTGGTTTTGACAGAGCCTGTTGACTTGGCTTGAGTCAAATGCCCATCCCTAAACATATCACTATGGCTATAGGACTGCTATGCTAATTGGCAGGTGTGGGTTACAGGCAATCCTGAAGAAAGGAGAGTACAGAAATTATGTTTCCTCACTGGGAACTCAGAGCTATTAGGTAATCAGAATAACTGGGATGGATCCTGGGCTGGGCAAACAAAAATCAATTGCACTGGAATTCAGAGGTGGGGACACAGCACCTGAGTGAAGATTCTGTGTCAGTAAATTTGTTCATGTGCATTAGTCCACCAGGGTAAAGAGGGACAGTGTAGGAGTATTTTGATCCTTATTATGATTGTGATAGAGAAAGCTGCCTTTAAATGCAATATTTGGTTAAATGGGAAGATACAGAATCATTTTATTATATTTGGTCAAAAAATTACTAGAGGCCCAGTGCACGAAATTCATGAAAGGGGCTCGGCCCTTACAGCCCCTCAGAGCCCCGGCTGGATCTTGCAGCCCCTCACAGCTCCTCACAGCCCCAGCCGGCCCTTGCAGCCCTTGCAGCCTCAGCTGACACTCGCAGCCACACTTCTGGACTGTCATCCAGAATGTTGTCTGGATGGTTGTTCGGCTGCTGGGTCTAATTAGCATATTAGCTCTTTATTATATAGGATTGTTGATCTTGGGACAGAATGGCTCTCCAACTCACTATAGACAACATTCATTCATATGCTCATGCATTCGCGCAGTCTAGAAGAATGTACTGAACATCTGCCATGTGGGAAAAGTACCAGGAATCACCCTGAAGCAAAGGACAGCCTTTGAAGGTGAGTCTTCTAAGCAGTGTCCCTCTCACTATGGACTGTTATTCTTCCCTCTAGCCCTGTGAAGTAGGTCCATGGTGCTGAGAGAATAAAATAAGAATTTATTCTGGGTGATTTCTAAAATCTTTTTATAATGGAAAGTTCCAAACAAAAGTAGAGAGTATAATAAACTGGAATGTACCATCACCTAGTTTCAACAGTTATTAACTATGGATGATCTTATTCCACCTACACCCGATGCCCTCCCCATTTTCTGATTGTTTTGAAGCAAATCCTAGGCAGCATCTAAATGCATATATATAAAAAGCCAGTGTCCATGACGACCGTGATGACCAAATGACTGGTCACTATGATATGGTCTCAACCCCCGGCCCATGAGCACAGCGTGGCGGGACTGGGGACTGGCAAGTAAGCTGAATGGCTGACCTCTTGGTCCCTGCCCCTAGCCCACAGGCTCCCATGGATCAGCAATGGTGAACGGGGGGATCAGAGTGGGTGGTGGGAGGACTGGGCTGGCTGTCAGGCCATTGAGATCACCAGTTCATCCCCGGCTGCTCAGGGGAGTCAGGCCTGTGGGAAAGCATGTGCCAGCGACTCCTGTAGAGAGCACCTGAGAAGGAATATGGGCATTTCTTTAATTATTTTCAGCTGAATCCAGTGGCATTGGCAAAGCCATGTCTTGGAAACACACTTTGCCAGAGGCAGGAGTGTTGTCAGTTTGACCTTCAGCCCAGGTGCCAGGGGGTGATTTTTGTTATTTAAATCCAGCCAACCACCAGGAATGAATATGACTTGGGCCCACCCAAGAATGCACATAATCTCCTTTGTCTTAACTTTTAGTAAAACTTCCTGTTTTTTTGCTGTATTGGCTCTGGGTCCCTGACCCTGTCCCTGCCCTGTCAGAGGACAGTGGTCCTATCCAGCCCCAACTTTTCCCTTCTATCTCTATGACTGTCTCTTTCATTTTCTCAATCCCCAACAGCCCCTACTCAGGAACCAGACCACTCTCTAGCCATGCTGGATGCGGACAAAAGAAAAATATTTACAGACTTCACCTCCATGTGCAGGCACATGTGCCGGGCCGTCTGCTGATGGAACTCACTGCCCACTTGGGGCCACTCACGCAGGCACCACCACCACTGCCGCTGCTGCCACCACTGCTGCTGGGGCTTGAGGCACTGATGGAAGCTGTGGGGCACACCTGTGACCTATCCAACCCAGCGTGAGCAGGCCCAAATGGGCCGTGCATTCCATTAACGACCAGCCTGTGCAAGCGCATGGAGGTGAAGTCACCGATGCCTGCTTTCCCATAGACCTGAGCCCCCAAGCAGCTGGGGATGACCTGGTGATCCCAACGGCCTTACAGCCTGGTGGTGGAAGCAGTGTTCATCCTGGGGACTGGCAAACAGACAAAAGATGGCCCTGATCACAGGAGGCTAGGTCCTAGGGACCCTACCTGCACGATTTTGTGCACTGGTCCTCTAGTATATATATATGTGTGCCTAAGTGACCATTCGACCAGTAGCTATGACACTCACTGGCCACCAGGAGGCAGGTGCTCAATGCACAGGCATGGAAACATGGAACTGACTGATGAATCTCAGAGGAAAGTGGGGAGAGAGGAGAGCAGGAAGAGATTAACCAAAGATCTTATATGCATATTCGAGGCCCAGAACATGGATTCATGCACTGGTGGGGGTTCCTCAGCCTGGCCTGCAGAAATCAGGCTGAAACCAGCTCCTGACATCTCCCAAGGGGTCCCAGATTGCAAGAGGGCACAGGCCAGCCGAGGGACCCCACCAATGCATGAATTCGTGCACTGCGGCTCTAGTATTACCTATAAATATTTAGCATCTATCTCTAAAAAGTAAACACTAATTTTTTTTTGACAAAGCCATTTATCTTTATTACACCTATAATAATCCTTTAATATCAAAACATCCAATTAGAGTTCATATTTCCCCAATTGTCTTTTGTTCTTCCTTATTTTTTACAATTAGTTTATTTCAAACAGCACCCGAATAAAGTTGGGATTGTAATTGGCTAATATGTCTCTTAGATCTCTTCTAAACTGTAGGTTTCCCTCTTCCTCTTTTTATTTATTTTGTCTTGAAAAAAAATTCTTTTAGACCAAGTTTTTTGTCCTACACCACATGCCTTAATTTTAAGGTTACTTTCATGAAGCTTTTACACCAATCAGTTGACAGCCAAGACAGTGTTTAAAAGCAAGAATTCTAGAGCCTGTCTGCCTGGATTCATATCACAGCTCTGCCACTTATTAGCCATACTAGAGGCCCGATGCATGAAATACATGCAAGGGGCTCGGCCCTCACAGCCCAAGCTTTGTCCGGAAGGCCATCTGGAAGGTCGTTCGGCTGTCCAATCTAATTAGCATATTATGCTTTTATTTTTATAGATGACTTAACCTCTCTGTGCCTCAGTTTCTCATCTTTAAAATGAGTGTGACAATACCCTGTTTCCCTGAAAATAAGACAGTGTCTTATATTAATTTTTGCTCCCAAAGATGTACTAGATCTTATTTTCAGGGTATGTCTTATTTTTCCATGCGCTAGGTCTTATTTTCGGAGGATGTCTTATTTTCGGGGAAACACGGTAGTACTTATCTCATTGGATGAATGACAATTAAATGGCCTAATGGATGTGCAATAATTAAAATAGTGATGCTTAGATTACAGTAAATGATACTTTATACATATGAGGACATTGAAGCTCAGGGAAGCTGATTTATCCGACTGGTTTAATAGTTCCAAACCACTGATAAGCAAAGGCTCTCATGTAGTGGGCCTCACTCTGACCCTGACCAGGATAGTATTGCCATTCTGCTGTTAAAGCACTAGGATGACGCTAGGAACCTTCCCAGGCCTCAGTCTCCTGATCTGCAAGTGGGAGAATTGGAGATATGTGTGTCCAAGGGGCCTGAGAAGATGCGCTAGCAAGCTTTGCAGGGGAGTCATCCAGGCCACCACAGAGCAGCACCTCCAAATCAGTCCCGACCACAGCACCTTCAGCCTCCCTGCAAAGGTGTCTGCCCCATCCTGCCCACAGAGAACCCTAAGCCACCCAGGCCTCCAGGAGATAAGCCTCACAGCGCCAGCCGCTACTTCCTTAGCCTGACTCAGCGTCCAGGCCTGGTCTCCACGGCTCCCCTGATCACCTGACTCACGGGGGCCCTAATGGCAGCTCTCCGCGTGACTCACTGCGGCCAGCGTGGGATGGGAATGCCTCTCCCACAGGCGGTTTCTGCAGCAGGGGAGTAGCAGCCTCCTTAGACGTAACTGCAGTTTGCCTTCGCTGCTCCAAGCCCCGGCAGCAAAACGGGACCTTCATCCCACAGACCTTCATCCCACAGAAATTCACAGAGATGAGCGAGGCGAGATGCGTCTGATCCATTCCTCAGGCAGACATCCCGGCGGGGCCCTGAGGATGTGGAAGGCCGTTCAGCTGCAGGGGGACAGCTAGGACGGTCTAGCGGCTAGACCCTCTGAACATGGCTGGTTGTGGCTTTTCCCTCTCAGGGAGCTGGATTCTGTTTCAATTAATACAAAAGGATGACTTATATTATCTCAATTTGAGCATCTAAAATAAACTACTTACCCCAAACCACTTTTGTTGTATCCAAACCCAGTACCTTCAGCATTTGTGCTCCCTGAAATTCTAAACACATTTTAAACCACCAGGAAGGAGGGTGAGAGAGGCAGATAAGAGAACAAAGCAAGGAGGTCACTGAGAGTCTCCCCAGAACACAGGTGTGCAGCCTCCTGTTAAAAGGCAGGCTTTTTGAAATGGGGGGTGGGAGGGTGCTACTCTTCTCATGAGTATCTTTCTGAAGCATGTGTGAGGCAGTTCAGTACTCAGCGTCCAGCTGAAAATTCCTAAGGTCGTGGTCAGGAAGCACTGGGCTATGCCCTGCATTATCCACAAACGCCTAGACTTTTATTTGAGAAGAATTTGGTTTATTAAGTCTCTTCGTACATACATGTGCCCTAAACCTGAGAGCAGCATGCATATAGGTGAGAGAGAATATGTGTGTGTGTTGGTCAGATTTTTTTAGAGAAAGAGAATCAATAGTATGTGTACATAAATAGGTGGGCATTTATCTTAAGGAATTTGTCTATGTGATTACAGAGGCTGGCAAGTTCAAAATCTGCAGGGTCCAAAAAGCCTGCCAGCCTGGAAACCAGGGGAAGAGCTGATGATGCAGTTCAAGTCTGAAGGCTGTTTGCTCAGTTCAAGTCTGAAGGCTGTTTGCTCTTGCTCCGAGGACATCAAAGTCTTGTTCTATTCAGGCCTTCGACTGATTAGATGAGGCCCACCCATGTTATTCAGGGCAATCTGCTTTACGCACAATTCACTGATTTAAATTACTCTCATGCAAAAGCATCCTCACAGAGAAAAAACAAAAACATTCAGAATAATATTTGACCCACTATCTGGGCACCAAGTCTCAGCCAAGTTGACACAAAAACTAACCATCATATAGTGCAAGTGGGAGGAGAAAGGTGTTAACATTTCCCAGAGCTCAGATCCAAATAGCAGGGCGTGGCAGAGATCTGGAGACCCTGGGTACAGCACCTTCTTACCCTCCTGTCCTCTCCTAATAGGTAATTGCCAGACAACAAGGTGCATGAGCTCATACGCAGAGGCAGGGACCCTTCTCCTTCCCCTCCCCGGGCATTCTTCTATCCATGCATGCCAGACTACTTACTGAGTGCCTACGTGCAGGGCACTGAGACCACAGCTGTAATTAAGACTCAGTTCTTCTGTGTACTTAAAAATGGTTAAAATGGTCATTTTTATGTTGTCTATTTCATCACAATTTTATTTTTTTTTAAACATATTTTATTGATTTTTTTACAGAGAGGAAGAGAGAGGAATAGAGAGTTAGAAACATCGATGAGAGAGAATCATCAATCAGCTGCCTCTTGCACACCCCCTACTGGGGATGTGCCCGCAACCCAGGTACATGCCCTTGACCGGAATCGAATCCGGGACCTTTCAATCCGCAGACTGACGCTCTACCACTGAGCCAAACCGGTTTCGGCTCATCACAATTTTAAATTTTTTTAAATATTTAAAAATACTTAGTTCTTGCCATCAAGGATCTGAAAGTGCAGAGAGAGAGAGAGAGAGGATAGATACAAAGTTCAACGTTAATGTAGGGTCTCACCCATGGTTAGACAGGGCAAGTAGAGAATCCAGAGCCGACGTGGGTCAGGAGAACCTGTGCCTCACCCATCTGCTCACATCATCCTTTCCATCCCCTGTGAGCAACACTGTGCTGGACATAAGAATCTCCTGGCACATCACCACGGCTGCAAACTAGTTCCCTCTTATTGCCCAGAAATGGCAGTCTCACTTCTCTAGTCCTGCAATTTCATGGAACATGTTCACAGACTAATATCTTGTCTCACATTGTAAAGTTTGTTAGTATTTATTCACTAAAGTGTCAATATTTATTGATGGATAAAGCAATGTTATAGTAACACTAGAGGCCCGGTGCACAAAATTTATGCACTGGGGGGGAAGGGGTGTCCCTCAGCCCAACCTGCACCCTCTCCAATCTGGGACCCCTCAGAGGATGTCTGACTGCTTAGTCACATGTTGAACATCCCTCTCACAATCAGGGACTGCTGGCTCCTAACCACTCACCTGCATGCCTGCCTGATTGCCCCTACCCGCTTCTGCTTGCCAACCTGATCACCCCATAACCGCTACCCTGCTGGCCTGATTAACACCTAACTACTCCTCTGGCAGCCCAATCGTCTCCAACTGCCCTCCTCTGCTGGCCAATTTGGTTCTGATTGGTCGGTTTCTATGCCAGTCAGCATCTCTGGACCTATCAATGGGCCTGATCAGGAAGGTGGGGCTGATCAGCAGCCCCAGTGGAGGCCTATAGAGAAATGGAGGCACAGCTGCTGACCAGGCCTGGAAAGAGAGTGGCAAGTGCTGATTAACAGTTGCCACAGAGGCTACGGATCAGACTCTGCCTCTCTCTTTGGGCCTCTTTTCCAGGTTGATTCACAGCCCCATCAGCAGTCAGTGCTGGGTCACCATAGCAACCCAGTGCTGACTGCAGGACTGACTTCCAGTTGGTCAAGCCTCCCGGTTGTTGTGGATATGACAGACCCAGAGTTTTTATATATTGGGATTTTAGAAATTCAACTATAATCTCACCACCTGACCACACTCAACCACAGCAGTCAAGTCCTCAGACCAAAAATCTTGGTGTAATCCACGACTCCCACAACCTACTTCCAATTCACCAGGAAATCCTATCTATTCTACCTTCAAAATACATCCAGAATCTCCCTATCCCCACACCTCTGCCGCTACCACCCCAATCTGAGTCTTCATCCTCTCCCCCTACACTCCTGCTGTAGTCTTATACCTGGACCGCCTGCTTCCCCCCTTGCCCTCAACAATCTGTTCTCCACACAGTGGCTAGAGTTGACTTTTCAAGATGTAAGATCATGTCATGCCTCTGCAAAACCCTCTAATGGCTTCACGTAATGACCCTTTACCCCATGACCTTATCCTGATACTGTCCCCCTTGACTCACTCTGCCCAGTTACAACCACCACTTTGTATGTCACATGCAAAGTCTACTTCTGTCTCAGCACCTTTGCACTGGCTGTACCCTCCACCTGAAACACTCTTCCCCCATAGAGTTACATAAATAACTTCTCCACTTCCCTCAAGTCCTTGTTCAAACATCATCTTCCACTTAAAGGTGCAACACCTACCCATCTTTCTTTACCCTGATTATTTTTTTATTTTTCTATAGTACCTATTACCGAATACCCTAACATTCTCACATATCCTAACATATTATATAATTTATTCCTTTGTTACAATTATTGTTTACTCTCTGTCTCCATCCCACTGAATGATACTGCACTAGGACAGGTAATTTTTGTCTGTTTTGCTCACCTGACATAGTGTCTGGCACACAGTTAAATAAGTAGTTGTTGAATGAATAATGAAAACAAAGTACACATTCACAAAGTGGGACGCCCCAGTCCCAGGTTCCTGCTTCTCTGGGCTCCAAACCTGAAAAGACATGAGGGACTTTTCCCTAAAAGGATCACAAAGCCTTCAGAGGCTAGCGTCCCTTCTGTGATGAAACGTCACTACAGGACATCGGGAACTTTTCATCAGGGCAGCCTAGACACAGATACCGAACTGAATAGAATCGGTGAATAATTCCATCTCAGTTGGCATTTGGTTGGAATAAGGTCACATGCCAAGTGGTGGCTGAACCACATGACCCTTCAGTCGCCAACAACAATTTCTCTCAAAAAGCATCAATATAAACATTACTATATTTGTAACAATCCCAGGCATTTAGTAATAAAAAGTTGTCCTCTTTTTGTTTTTCACAGGAACATCAATTGGCCTGTTAACAGGCATTCTGGGTAAGGGACACATACTGGAGAATGGGAAGGAGACATTCTGGGTGGGAAGGTCATGTGACACTGTGGGTGTAATAGACACAAATCAGGGCAGCTCCTTGGCCAACATCCCCCGTGGCCCAGTCTGTTACCCCTATCTCTCTTCTTCTTTTTAAAAATATATTTTATTTATTTTTTAAGAGAGGAAGAGAGAGGGATAAAGACTTAGAAACATCGATGAGAGAGAATTATTGATCAGCTGCCTCTTGCACACCCCCTACTGGGGATGTGCCCACAACTAATGTACATACCCTTGACCGGAATCGAATCTGGGACCTTCCAGTCCACAGGCCGATGCTCTATCCACTGAACCAAACCAGTTTCGGCCCTATCTCTCTTTTTGTATTGATTCCACCCTCCCTTCCCCAGCCACAAGCTTAGCCAACCAGAGTGCCTCCCTGGGTCATTTCTAAACGGTGCTGGCAGGGTAGAGCTTCTTTCTTCATAGATTGTTAAGCCACATGGACATAAAACAAATTTCAATTAAAATAAGAATATATATTCATTAATGAATTGGTGAGTAAATGAATGATTGGATTTTTAAAGCAAAGTAAATATATCTAATTAGAAGAAAACCATAAATTTTGGATACAGGAAAATCTGAATCCCAGCCTCAATATCTCAGTCTTGGGGAAAAAAGTGTAACTACTGTTAGTTCTATATCACCTCCTCATACAGTTATTATTAGAAAAACCTAACACCAACTGGCCATATGGGCCTTTCCCCTTAACACACTAACCAACAACAGTGACCCAAAGCTCCTGCAGCTTTGTTGACATTGGGATTATGGAAACGTGCATCTCGTTGAGCAGTCTTCAACTAAATGACTAAGCTATGATTTGTGAATTTTTAAAGTATATGACTGGAAAAAAATACTTTTATCAAAGTTACCCTATTTGAAATAATCTTTCAGAAATATTTCCTTTTTTGAGTTAAAGATTTTTGCAAATGAATTTGCTAACCTAATGACCTCACAACAGCTTCATTGAGTTTATATATTGTTGATCACTTGGTTTCACTTTATATATAAACAAAATATAAATAAACAAAATATGGCAAGAGTTTCTCTATACACCAACAGTAAGGAAATAAGAATTTTTTGTCAAATTAAAATTTAATTAAAAAATCTAAATGTCCCTTTTAAAGTTTTGCTCCTTTCTTTTAAAAATTTCAGGGCAATAGATGCAAATGAGAAAAATATGCCACTTGCTTTTGTCATTTATTTCCATCCACATGTAAACTGGAAGCTCTTTAGAAATCCAATACAGAAAAGAAAGGAGATCAGAAGAAATAACACAAATGACCTTCAACTAAAAGTTTGGTTAAGTAATTTAAAATAAATCCATAAAATGGAACACTGGGCAGTAGATAAAGCGATTACATGGACCTGGTTTTATTGGCAAGGCAAGGTGTTACCAACGCAGGGGCAAAGTAGCATCTGGAATACATACCCCGTGATGGAAAATTACAGATTCTGTGCTCTGCTTCATAGCCTCCTGTACTTCCCCCTCTTACCCCTCAAGATCCTTTGTTGTTATTCCTTAGTTAATATTTAATGTTCCTGCCAGACTGTGTGCTCGATGACAGCAGGAACCCTATCTTTAGCCCAGCACCTAGGGCACATCATGCGTGGACAACAGAGACCTGCTGAGCCAGTGGGCAGTGCCTTAATCAAAGGAAATGAGCTGCGCCTGGATGATCCCTGCGTCCTTTCCAAGCTGCTGACAAATCGTCCATTTAATCATCCATTCCAGAATTTTGCCTAGGATTATAGCAAGCCTGTGGAATTTACCATGTTGCCTTATTCGTTTTGGCTCTCTGTTTGCCTGGTCTCCCTCATTCGATTGTCAGCTTTTCGAAGCTAGGGACTGTGTTCTGTGCTGCTGTTCTGCCATGCCCAGGAAAATGCTCTAAGCGGGGGACCTTTTGAGCAATTGAATGACTGGGCAAGTATCACCTCCTAAGAAAACAAAGAATCGGAGTCAGAATAATTTTATAACCACAACCATTCATTTCATGGGCCACACACTGAAATAGTTTTAAGTCAGTTGACTCTTTTATTCCACAGCAATCCTCTGAGAAAAATACTACAAGCCCCCTTTTACAGATGAGGCACCTGAGGCTTCAACAACTCTCAGGGACTCACCCCAAGTTTCCCAGCTGGCAGGAAAAAGAACAGACCCACTGGTGTGGCCCAGTGGTTGACCCATGCAGCAAGAGGTCACCAGTTCCATTTCCAGACAGGACACATGCCCGAGTTGTGGGCTCTATCCCCAGTAGGGGGCGTGCAGGAGACAGCCGATAGATGTTTCTCCTCAATGTTTCTATCTCTCTCTCCCTCTCCCTTCCCCTCTTTCTAAAAATCAATAAAAACATTTTTTTTAAATAAAATTAGAGTTGGACTATGTACCAAGACTGGAGCTAGGTTTTTGTAACGCCAAGGTCCATGCTCTTAATCACTTGTGACCATCCCATCCCACTCCTCCAGCAGCTGATAATCCTTCTCTCAGGAAATAACTGGGTACAGATGTATCATGTCCATCTTATTGGCAACTTCGTGCATAAGGAAGAGCCTGGAAGACAACTCGGTAAGTTAATCTTTCCAAACGCTGGTGTTTGTTTAGGGCTTCATCACAAGGAACAGCAGCAGCCTGTAATTATTGGAATCAGTGGTCAGCAAACTCATTAAGTCAACAGAGCGGCAAGCCGCAGCTCACCAGCCACGTGTGGCTCACGAGCCGCAGTTTGCCGACCACTGGTTTGGACAGTGATCATGATGGCTATCAGAGAAGATACTTTGCTTATTGATGCTGTTGGCTCCTGCACAAAAGCAGAGAAGCCAGAAATCCTGGTCAGAGGCCTCTCTAAACTGCATGGGTTAGGAAGCCTTTTGATAATGCTCTCCTTGTCCTGTTTGGCTTTTTTAAGTAAGTAAGTTCCACAGAGGGAAGCAGTGTTGACTATTTCCCAGATAGTCTCTCTCTTGTGGAGGGAGACTCATACACAAGTAAACAGGGGAGAAGACTTGAGGGAATTAAAAGAATACAGTCCAACTCTAAGGACAAATGAACGATGTTTGGCTGTCATTGCAAGAAGCTTCTGGTTGATAAATACTCGCTGGTACTTCCTTGCTGATTTCTTAGTCTCACACCACAGGCCCTGACCACTGCGGTCCACTATGCAAATGCAAATTACCTGACTCAGGCTGTTGAGTCACCAACTCCCTTTTAAACCAATGCCAAGTTCAAGGTAGAAGTAGAAGGTAGACTGCGCAGGTAGAAGCCATGGCTCACAGGCTCTGCCTCTCCGGCTGGCTGTTGGCCTCCTGGCTGGTGGTAATGGTGGCAGAAGGTAAGGGTTTTTTGTGTTCATTCTACCGTGGGCCCACTAATGAATAAGTTGTGTGAAAAGATAAAATTTGGCTCCATGATTATACATGTTCATAAATTGAAAATGTTTGTCAGCTTTCACCAGCCTGTGTGGTTAGAGGACAGGCTGAATCTTACCATCTGACGATCTCAATCACAGTCTCAATTCTCACTCTGTGATTTTAGGCATACTTAACCCTTCTGATATCAGTCTCTTCATATGTGAAGTGACAGGATTAAAAACATGTATTATTTGGGGGACTGTGAGCCATCGTGCCAGAAAAGCTCTTCAAGTTTAAAACACTATACGAATACTACTTACTAGGGTTCTAAAGCTAACAATTTGCAGCCCTGAATGACAGCAATGTCCACCTCTTTCTATCCCCAGAAGCACGGTGATTTGCACATGGTGGGTATTTAATCTCTGTTTGTTAGTTGCTTTAATTAATCACATCTATTTAGCTGAGTTTTGGTGCTATTCAGGTGAGCATAGATTTCTTTCCTTAGGATTATATTAGATTCCATCTCTCCACTGTTCCTTTTCTTTTTCCTTTCTCCACTATGAAATTTCCAAGTGGCCTTAGATTTGGCTTACAAACCTCTGGGGAAATGAAAGAAAAAGATAAATAAGGGAGGAGAGGGGGGAAAAGAGAGAGAGGAAGAAGAAATTGGGAGACCTGGGTCTGATGACAGTTTCCTTTCGCTCCAGAACTAACTGTGGTTCAGGGACTAGAGACCCAGGAGTCAAACTGCATCTCTCATACATCTCTCATCTTCACATGCCCCTGGGGGCTTTGCAGGGGCCCAGCCAGAAGCTAATCGGCCTCCAGCAAATTCCCTGCTTCCATCCCCCAAAGCTCACAGCAGAGAGGGAAGGAATCTTAGAGGTGGTGGAGAGACCACCGGAGCTCACCCTGTCCAGTCTCTGCATGAATTCCGGTGAGCAGAGGGCAGGAAATAGAGATTACAAATAACCCCTGCCCCACTTCTTCCTAAAACAAGGCCTCCAAGCCTCACTTGCTAAAAGCGACATCTAAAAGAAACACCATAAACAGAACCAGCCACCTCATGCCTTCGTTCCAGAAAGTGAAGCATTCGTCAGGAAACTTTGTAATGTGTAGTTAAACCCGTTATAATGAGATTAGAGGTTTGTTCACACCAGAAGAACACCAATTAAAATGTGAGACATGATTTCTGAACTTGTCTCACGCTTCCCCACTGTCCCTCAGACGAGCATGGAAGTCCATCCAATGTAGCTTTGCTCTCTCCAAGCTGCCCTGGTCCCAGCTCATGCTCACCTCCACAACCCTCACTCCCTCCTCTCCTCTTCCTGGCAGGCTGGACTGCCCCTCCTCCTGTTCTGCCCCCTATTTACTGCAATTCTGCTTCTCATGACAATGTTTAAGTGTTACTATGGTACTGCCTTCACAAAGGCTTAAGATAAAATTGCAATCTCTTCAATAACTTAGAATAATACTTATAATAACATGTGCATCACCCATGGCATTCCTGCATTCTGCTCTGTATCACAAATCCCTGTATTTGCAGGCTGGGTCTGTATCATCTCTGCATGCGCCTCAGTATCTAGCATAGGACCCTGCACACTGCTGAAAATGAAATAAGTCTGTGTGACACTTTCTGGGCTCCAAATTATTTACCTGTAAAATCAGAGATATGATCAAGATAGCCAGTCATTCTGTGAGTCTACACAATGAATTGAGTTGCAGTTAACTAAGTCAAAATCAAATTGAGTTGAATGGTGAGTAAATTAATTACAGGATTAATATTTCTTTCTGATTCAATTCTAAAAGCATGTGTGAATTTTTCTAATACTCCATGGAAGAACTGCATACTATTGATAGTATTTATAAATCAAATATGAAGCTTACTTCTCTTAAAAATCCATATAGTTCTCTACAACCCAACTATTGTCTGCCCAAATAACCACAGACTACAAGTAATTATATATTTATATAAAAGTCTTTTTATCCTTAATTTTTTTTTAAAGTACTAGTTGTTGGTATGCTATGAATCTTGTGTCTAGACTATAATAAACCCACTTAAAATTGATATGTAAACTCTAAGCAATATTTTGGCTTAATTTTTTATTTTACTCTAATTTTAAATATAAGTTAATATTGTGAATTTTCTAGGACTGACATTAAATATTCAGTGAGCTTTTAAAAAAATCTATAGAGAGGAAAATTCAATGTCTGACTAGCCATTCATTCCATTTATCAGATCCATGTATTTGCAGTGTGTCTGGGCACCACTCTAAGCCAGGGACTATTCTACATACGAGGGACATCACAGTGACTGACAAAGTCAGCAGTTCCTGTCTTCATGGAGGTCCTGTTGTAATAAGATTTTCATCCTTTAGTCCTATCAATAGTGCAGATTTTATGTATAAAGTGTAATCAAATGGAACCAAGAAAATTGGGCTCTTGCTAACAGAATCTTTCCATAGCATTTAAGATTAATCGTAACAGTAGCTCACACCTACTAAATGCATACTGTGGATCAGGAATGTTCTGAGCGCTTTACATATCTTATTTCAGATAATACAACAAACCAGGGAGATAGGTAGTATCACTTTCTCCATTTTACAAATAAGGAAAAGGAGACTCAGAAGTTAAGGAACCTGTCTCTGGGTTAGTTAAATGGCAGAGCTCAGGACACCTGGCTCTAGAGCCTATGCTTTTAAACATTATGCCGTTCTGCCTCTCAAAATGTTTTTAATCTGCATTTAAATATTTGACCTACTTTGGCCTCAATAAGGTTGCAGAAGCACTCTCATCTTTGATATTGAGTGCCCTTGGTGGCATGTCAGTACGTTACACAGCGAGAACTATTTGCTTAGTAACAATTGAATTACCCCTGAGAAATAGGAGAATGGTAGCCTTTGCAGTTACAGAAACAGACTTCTCTCAATCAATCAATTCTACTCTAGCTAGATACCATGCTGGGGATGAGGTCAAAGGATGTGGTCTACAGGATGGTCAAATGTATATTACAGTGGAGAAGTATAACCTCTGAAGAGTAATCACATGACTCATGATTATCATGAACACACAGGATGCTATGGAAGCATACTGCATATTGCCTTAACACAGCCTCAGACCTCCCTCAAGAAATGAGATATGAAATCTGCAGAGAAGTAAACCAAGCAAAAATGGCAGGAAATGGTGCTCTAAGCATCTGGAACCAAATTTTCTAAAGCCCATAACTTTTGCGACAGTAGCCTTTGTGGAGTGGAGAAGATAGAGTCAGATTCCAATCCACTTAAGTAGGTGGGGGAAGTGTGCAGACTTTTCTTTGCAATGATTGCAATGAGAGTAAAAACCAAAGAATTTCATGGCAGATCACCAAAGTGTTCTCTATGAAATATGAAGCTAAGTAATCTATTTAGAAGGGTAGAGAGAATTTAGAGGAGAATTCTTCAGGTAAATAAAGAATGGGAATTTTGAAGCAGCTTTAAGGAGCATATTAAAAGTTTAGAAGACAGTGGGAATTGAGCAGAACAAAAATAAACAAAAGAATGAATGAACCCTAGCTGGTTTGGCTCAGTGGATATAGAGTGTCAGCCTGCAGACGGAAGGGTCCCAGCTTTGATCACAGTCAAGGGCACATGCCTGGGTTGTGGGCTCAATCTCCAATAGGGGGGTGCAGGAGGTAGTCGGCCAATAATTCTCTCTCATTATTGATGTTTCTATCTTTTCCTCACCCTCTCCCTTCCTCTCTGAAATCAATAAAAATATATTTTTTAGAAAATAGCATTAAAAAAAGAATTAATGAGCAGTATTAACTCAGTCGAAGTTGGAGACCATGAATGGCATCACCCCCTCACTCAGATGTTTGGCCTTAACCTTGTAAAGAATCTGTGACAGTTCCCAAATCAATCCCTATGGCTTCCCCATTTTACAGAACTTGTGCCAGCCAACCAGTGACCTGGAATAGTCACCATGTGTCTAGTCTGCTGGAAGAATGTGGTTTTATGTGGGTTTGCCCCCATTTTTAGGTTGGTTAATGGGACCAACATGTACCTTGATCTTGAGCCCCACAGAAATTCCCAGAAGAAAACAGTGAACACCTCGGGACATCCTAGAGTCAGAAAAAAGCTGCCTAGCAGGCTCTAACACCCACTGTCAGCTGGAGGATGTGGAGAGCAGCTTAAGGTTTTAAGAGGAATGAGATGAGCACCAGGGTGGGTGTGTTGGTCGGTCGGTCAGTTGGTTGGCTGGTTTGTACAGCTGGAATGCAGCTTACTGAGTGACAAAGCTCAAGGCCTAGCTAAGCCTGATCTGACAGCAAAGTGTCAAGATGGGGATTAAGAGTAAGGCTAGCTTCTCCCCTAGCAACTGAAACCTCAGCAGAAGATTTTTATGTTACAAAAGGCTCGGAACTGATCTAATTGTGTAGGAGGAAAGAATGAGTCATGTGGGATTTAATCATCTTCTGGAAGTTGAAATATTTTAATCTAGTTTCAGTCATAGAATTTCAATACTCAGTAGCCTAGATGGGTCTGGAAGAAAGGGTATTTCCTTCCAGGAATAGACACCAATTCACGCTAGCTTTTAAAAAGAGAACTGGAAGTGGAATGGTTATTATAAGAATATCTCTAAGACCCTAAGTACAACCAGCCCTCAGTCAGATCAGCCCTGGAAAGTTAGGAACCAAGGCTACTTTCATCATCGCTCTGTTACCACATGGTCTCTTGTCTCTTTTTCTCTTTGAGAGGCCTTCCCCATTTTATAATTTCTATGGAAAGACAGGCTTCTCTGCTTACTCCACATTCAACTGACCAAAACTTAACCCAGCCCCTGTCTTATACCTCCCACTGACTGGGTATCTGTTGAAATTCTCAAGTGAGAATCTGATTGGTCACTGGCCAGGCAATGAATGAGTGATGTGTCCAACAGCAGTCCAATCAGCCATAGCCAAAGGTGTGCAGGGTTGACCTTTCCAGGGGTTGTGGGTGAAACAGAATCTCTGG
Organism: Pipistrellus hanaki; assembly: GCF_964339955.1. Classification (NCBI taxonomy): domain Eukaryota; kingdom Metazoa; phylum Chordata; class Mammalia; order Chiroptera; family Vespertilionidae; genus Pipistrellus; species Pipistrellus hanaki. The sequence continues at coordinate 166,755,134 of NC_140503.1, read as the reverse complement.
GAGGGACTATGAGCATAGGCAGGCAACAAGCATATCCGATACTACCAAGAAACCTGGATTCAGTTGTTATAACAGTGAGGGGTATCTAGCTCTTTTTAAATGCCTCAGTACTCCCAACTTCCTGTGGGGAGCTCAATTTCCTATCATTCACACTCAGCAGTCCTTTCCAGGTCTAGTTGGTAAGTCGCTAGGGGAATGAAGGGATAATTTTCTAAAGGGAAGCTTACTTTCTCATAGCCAATTCAAGTAGATGACAGAGCTAGAGGGAAGACCTGGACACTTGACCTTCATCCAAATTTCTTCTCAGAAACTAGTGCCATCCTGGTCCTCGGTGCTCCTTCCCTGCTGCGTGCAGAGGCTGCCTGCTTCCTCCTCGGGGAATGATCGCACTGCTGGGGCAACTAAAGCAGGCCTTTGGATGAATGGCCTGTTGGGGTGAGGGGCAGTTATTTTTATTTTCTTAACACTCAGTTCTGATGTTCAACTAATTTTATTATTTAGTTATAATTTATATACAATAAAATGCACAAATCGTTTCAATTGAATTTACTGGGGTAACATTGGTTAATAAAATTATATAGGTTTCTGGGGTAGAATTCTATAATACATCATCCATATATTGTATTGTATGTTCACCACCCCAAGTCACATCTTCCATCACCATTTATTCCCCCTTTCCCCTCTCCTACCCATCCCCTTTTCCCCTCTGGTAGTTACCATACTGTGGTATGTCTATGAAGTTTTGTTGTTGTTTTTGCTTAATCCCTTCACCTTTTTCACCCAGCCCCTAACCTCCCACTCCTCTGATAGCTGTCAGTCTGTTCTCTATATCTGAGTCTGTTTCTATTTTGCTTTTTAGTTTATTTTGTTCATTAGATTCCACTTGTAGTGAAATCATATATTTTTCTCTGACTATAAAATGCACAAATCTTAAAGGTATAGATTGATCACATTTTACACATGCATACATATATGTGTGATAAACATGTGTGTAGATATGTATATACTAGAGGCCCAGTGCATGAATTCATACACAGGTGGGGTCCCCTGACCTGGCCTGCAGGGATTGTGTTGAAACTGTCTCTCTGACATCCCCCAAGAGGTCCTGGGTTGCAAGAGGGCAGTTCTCGGGTGACGCACCCCAGAATTAGGCTCCCTCCTCTCTGGTTCTGGGTGCGTCACTGGAGAACCACAGCTGCCAAGTGACCAGTTTGGCTGATCCTGTATTGAGCATCTTCCCCCGGTGGTGAGTGTGTGTTATAGCTACTGGCCAATCAGCCAGTCATTTAGGCTTTTAAATATATAGATGAGTGTATATGGGGGTGTGTGTGTGTGTGTGTGTGTGTGTGTGTGTGGAGTCTTTATCTCCATATCTATGTTAACAACCACCAATATCAAGATCTAAAGAGTTCCCTCGTTACTTTTTCCACTAAATAATACCTACCCCAACCCTAAGTTAACTACATTTTTTAAAACCATAGATTAGTATAGCTTGTTCTTGAACTTGATACAAATGGAATGTTTTGCTCAACATAACATCTGTGGGATGCATCTGTATTGTATTAATTTTCCTTTGCATTGCTGAGTACTATTTCATTGTATGAATATCTACAGTCCGTTTATACATTCTCGGATTGATGAACATTTGTATTGTACCCATGTTTAGGCTAATATGAATAAGGCTGCTATGAACATTCTTGAAGTAGTCTTTTGTAGACATATACACTCGTTTCTCTTGGGTAAATTCCCCAAAGAGCAACCATGGGATCATAAGGTGTATCCATGTTTCACGTCACTGAACATTGGCAGTTCTTCCAAACACACGCAGACCTCTTCATTTCTCCCCTCTAATCTTGCTCTCCTGCCACCCCTCAAGCATCTCCCTTCTTCTGTTGTTATCAGGCCTGCTTCCTGACTTGTATTTTTCTCTCCACAGGACAAGGGGTAGTCATCCCTCCCAGAGGCTCACAAAATAATGTGGATCCTACAGATTGCCAGATCTTCACACTCACCCCTCCGCCTCCAACGAAGCCGGTGACAAGGATCCCGCCCATCATGAGGACAACCAAGTGTCCTTTCCACTTTTTTCCAATACGGAGGCCCGGCGTCCAAATAAGGTTTCCAAACAGCCCTTTCCTCCCGCCGAGGTGCAACCACCGTTTTCAGTACCGTCCATATTTTTGGCCAAACAATCGTCTTAGTCCATATTATAACTATTTCCCCAGAAGAAGACTCCGGAGAGGAAGCTCATCTGAGGAAAGATGGAAGAGAGAAGCCCCGAACCTGCTCAATCAGAGGAGGTCAATGCCTCAGAAAAGACTATAAAAATCGTTCTGTTTTCTTTTTCCAAACTGAAATTACCGAATTTGAAAGTTATCTTAAACACCACTGACTAGAAATTGTTCTCCTTGCCAACAGTGAAGATACTGGTGTAAAGGTCATTCAAGTTTGCAAAGTAGGAGCAATAACCACATTATTCTTATTCCCAACTTTTTACAACCACATGATATTTGTGCAAATAATACCCTAAAATGAGACATTCTGGTCATTCCTGTTCATACTGAGATGCCAGAAGAATCAGCTCCATCTTCTAAATTAGAGTGGGAAACATTTCAATAAATCAAGATTACTCAAATCAAATTAAGACATTAATGAAGCCCTTTGATATTCACTGGAAAACTTATGAGCAAGGTGCATTTACAAAGTGAACTGTAAAAGAAATTATGGAAAACTGAAAGCTTTATTTCAAGCATGTCTGGCAGGGATGTAACTAGTGGTTAGTTATTAATTTATTACATTTTTATTGAGGTACAATTGGCATAACATTACATAAGGATTCAATGTTTGTATATATTGCAAAATGGTCACCACAATAAGTCTAGTTAACACCATCCGTAATTACAAGTTTATTTTTCCTTGTGATGAGAACATCCAAGATCCAATCAGTTTTCTAACAACAACAAATTTAAAGATTAAACTAAATTATAGGACATCTGACTATAGATAATACTTGAAAGCTATCATAAACTGAATTACCTAACTCCAGAACTCTTTTTAATTGTAATATCTAAATGTACTTTAATGTTAACTTTTTTAAGCAAATTAGCATGATAAATATCTCACGTTCTCCCATTATCATCATACAGACACCAGCTTAAATGATATACTTCCCCTAAAACTTTCAATGTGGTCTGGGCTCAAAGTCTGATTAAGCTGACATGAATGTTCTCCTAACTCTAGGACTCCACAGACATAAGTTTACTCCTCTATGGGAAGCTTGTATTTCAAGAGTGCAATATAAGTAACCCAACCCATTACATGCATTGGTTATTTCTTTAGCCATTCTGTAACATGCCAACTCCTGTTTGTGCCACTCATCTTGCCTGTAACACAGGAACTAGTTTTGTATATGTGGTTTGTATCTTAATACCTCTTCCTCCCAAGAGCTATGTGCAAAAGTTGCTGCTGATACTGCTGCTTCTACAAAGAAAAAAGAACATGAAGACATGAGGTTGCTGGGAACATTGCCTGGGAAATGGAAAGAGATTGCTTTACTTCCTTGCTGTATTAAAGATAAGAAAGGGAGGGGATTACACAACTATTTCCTTTACTTGCTTCATAACAAATTTTCCTTATAAGAACAGATATTTGCTTCAAAATGGCAGGCTTAAATAAAATCTGTAGTTGAAATCCTCATTAAGAAAGTCTATATTTTGTTAATAGCCTTGATCTTTTTTTTCTTTCTTGTTGGTTAGTGGGTATAAACAGAAATGAGCCAGCCTTGAGCAAACTTGAAGGCAGAGAAAGATTTGTACGTGATCTCGCCTCCCTCTCAGGACCCCGTTTTATCCCTGCTCCCCACTCACCCTCACCTAGTGCTCACTACTCTTGCCAGAACTCCCACTGTCCAACCAGCCTGGTCTCACTGCCTTTCTCTCCCAAACATTAGAAATAGTGCCATCCAAACGTTAACTGCTCTGAACTGAGTCCCTGAGGCCTTGCTACATGATATTAATTATTAGGAAAACTTAGACAAAGTAAAGATGGATTAACAGCTTTATTAGCTAGTTTTTGCATCTATTATAGAAAGCTGATGACTGCTGAAGCGTTTCCTAGTAAGGGCCTTTTGTAAAATAACCAGGTAAAATTGCACTGCTTCTCACCCTCGAACATGTATATAAAAAGCAGGCCCATACCTGCAAGTACAAGCATATTCTTGTGACTTTTTTGAAAAATTGCATCCTTTGGGTTAATACATTTTTCTCTTAAAATACAGTGATGCCTACCTAGCAGGTTTACACACTCAGGTACTAGTATTTATCTAGTGTGTTCCTCTTAGCATTCAGGTGGGATTAGCCGCTTTTGAAGCAATGGGAGCTTGTGGGGAGGGTGTGATGACCTTTAAATTCAACTTTTGCTTTGTGGTAAAAATAGCCTATGCAAGTCTGCAGTTCTAATTATGTAAAAAAGGCAGAACCTGAATGCAGTCATCAGACAAACCCAAGTTGAGGGACATTTACAAAACAACTGCCCTGTAATCTTCAGAAAGGAAGATGTCATGGTAGACAGAGTTTAAAGATGATTACAAAGACCCAACAATTAAATGTGATCCGGGAGGTGGGAAGGAAAGGGAGAGACTGCCATGGAAAATGTTATTGGGACAAATGGCAATTTTTTAAGTGGACTACTCGTTAAATAATAGTATTTTATCAGCATTACATTTTCTGAATTTTATAATTGGGTAAGAAAACATGTAAGATCTGAAGTGTTTGAGGGTAAAAGAGTATGATTTCTACAAATAACTCTCAAATTATTATGGGGGAAAGTGTGTGTGTGTGTGTGTGTGTGTGTGTGTGTGTAAAAGAGAGAGAACGGGAAGAAGGGAGAAATAAAGCAAATATGGCAAATGTTTTTACAGTTGGTGTATAATGGGTGAAGGGTACATGGGAGTTCTTTGTACAGTTGTCGCAACTCTTGTGCAGTTTGAAGTTATCTCAAAATGAAAGTAAAATGATACTATTAACCACAACACAGAGGCCTTAGTGATAAGGAGTGCCACCCTGGGTTAGTCATAGGGGAGGAAGTGGTTAGTGTAGGGTCTGGGGACAGATGAAGGAAATGACAGAGTAAGATTAGACTGGGGTGGGGGTACAAAGAAGAGGAAGGTTAAAAAGGGATCTTGGGGAACAAAGCTGGGGAACACTGCATTGCAAGCGCCTGGAGTGGCCCGGGAGTGGACAGCAACAGCCCAGGCTGGGCGACCCTGCTGCCGCTGGAAAAGGGGAAATGGACCTGGGAGGATGCAGCTCCATGTAGACTTTAAACACATTTCAGTCTGAGATTTCGGTGTGCGTGTAAAACGAAGTTAGATGCACTCTTCTGGGTTTGTAACTCATTTTTTCCCCCCACTGAGATATTTTGTGATTGAAAATTCTAAGTGAAAATGTAATGATTTCTGAAGAAATTTTGTCTGTTGAGTAGTGCCTAACAAACACATCTTTTGTCTTTCCTGTGTTTGTGGTCAGTATCAATAACAGCAGAAGTTTCTGCTTAGTATTATCTTTTCATAATCATTATAAACAAGGAGAACCAAATAATCTTTTGTGGTCGCTGTAAACTTACTGTAATGTTTGGTAACAAACAGAGGTCATGCACTCTTGCTAAGGTTAGAGATAATAATCCATTACCAGCTTCGGTTTAAATGTTTCTTTGTGCTTTTTAAGTAATCTAGCAGTAGAGAATAAACTATCAGCCAAAATCATTTTGGGAGAATAAGAGCAAAACATGAGACAAGGAGGTGGGAGGGCAAACCTGAAAACCCTTTATGTTAATACTAGAGGCCCACTATGAAATTCCTGCAGGGGAGGGGCAGTCCCTCAGCCCAGCCTGCACCCTCTCACAATCTGGGATTGCTGGCTTTTAACCGCTCACCTGCCTGTCTTGTTGCCCCTAACCACTCTGCCTGCCTCCCTGATCACCTCTAACCCTTCTGCCTATCTGCCTGATTGGCCCTAACCACTCTCCTGCCTGCCTCATCACCCCTAACCACTCTGCCTGCCTGCCTCATCACCCCTAACCACTCTGCCTGCCTGCCTGATCACCCCTAACTGCCTCTGCCTCACCCCCTGCTGCCGCAGTTTCATCCAGAAGGATGTCCGAAATGATGTCTGGAAGGTCATTTGGCTGTCCACTCTAATTAGCATATTACACTTTTATTATTATAGATTTGTTTCTGAGCTGTATCTATTAAATTGGTAAAGTATTACCATAGTGTGTGTATATTTTTAATATGTCCCTCTTCCCCCTTAAATTTTACTTAAAATTTTAAAGATCCTCAATACTTTTTCCTTTGGGATTTTTCTGCCTTCGGGGTTCTTTTTTTTTTTTTTTTAATGTTTAAAAATATGTTAGCATGATAGTTCAAGTCTTAACTAATGATTCAGGTATGATACAACAACTATTGTAATTTAAGGAGTATTAGGCATGCATGTATGGGGAAATATGTTTTACATATTTAAATATGTAACTACCTTTACAGTTTTAAATATGTGAAATTAAAACTGTAAAGATAGGTGGTTAAAGTGCTTGTACATTGCTCCATATGGTAAGTACTAGTCCTGTTGCATCATGTATATTATTATTAAGCATTTCTCTTCTCCTTTACAGAATAAAGAAATATTTGAATTCTAAACTAAAAAAAAAAAAATCCCCACAAAATAATTAATATTAGATTTATCCATGCCTTAAAGATAAGTTAAAAATAAAATCCTATTCCTGCTTCCCACAATACTAACACCCTTGTAATGATTCACATTTATCATAGTTATACTAAGAGTCATGGGCTGGTTGACTCTTAGTATAACTGATATTTGGGGGAGGATGGAAAGTATGGTTGGAAGTTTGGGTCTCAAAGGGATCAACAGAAGGCATGAGACAGCATGAACTTCCACACCACTACTGGGATTGAATTTGAGCCCAGAGATTGAGTCAATGGTGAGCACCAGATGCTGGTAAAAATCTCTTTGAAAGAAATTTTAGGAGACACTGAACATAGAGCTGCCTTGGGGCCAACATGGCAAAGTGTGGCACAGATTAGAGAAAGGGTCCATTCTCCCCCCGCCCCCTGCACAGAGCTCACCCCTCTGTCACCCCCCAAGATAGCAGCAACTTTTGAAAACGTGGGAACAGCAGCTTCCTAGTACTCGCAGAGGGCACTGTCCACCGCAGCGGTGCTGGAGCGCCTTCTGGGGCTTTGTGGGCAGCATGTGGCCACAGGGACAGCCAAGCAAAGGAAGGACATGTGGGCTGCATGGGCCTGCTCCTGAAGGCACACTAAAGCAAAGGTAAAGCAAACTCTGGGGTTTGATTAAAAATGAAAAAAAATTAAGAAAAAGACTTAGTTTGTAGATTTTACCTTGTGACATTTGGAAAACTATTTGAGGAAGTGCCTTAGTTTGCTAGTTAGTTAGGACTACTATAATAAAATGCCATAGACTGGGGGTTTGGGGGACTTATACAGTAGAAGTTTATTCTCTCTCAAATCTGGAAGCTGAAAGTCCAAGATCAAGGTATTGGCACATGAATTTGGAGAAAATAAATTCAGCCCATAATGACAGATGTCCAATTCCGAAGTAGGAAATTCAAACTCCCAGACAAGCTGCATAAACTAGAAAAACCTGGCTCTAATTTTAAAGAAAACTGTGGTCAGAATGTTCAGGTACTTTTAATAGTTAAAAATAAATAAATAAACAAACAAACAAACAAACAAACAAACTACCACTTTCCTTTTTTAAGCCTAGAGCACATTTGACTTATTTTTATAATAAAATGTAAATAGATAACAGGTTCCTTTAAGAATCTCTAAGCTTGTTCTAAACAACAGGGAGATAAACAAGTCAAGGCTGAGAGGTACAAAGAATAGTCACAACTGAAACAATTTATTGGGGCAATCAGTTCTATACATCTCGACACCTCAAGTCATCACCAAGGAAACCCACTGAATCATCACAAAACACCTCTAAACTGGAAACAATACCAGTGTCCATCAACAATGGAATGGGTACGAACATTGTTACTGTGTCACACACTGGAATACTACACAGCCACGGAAATGAAGGGATTGCTGCTTCAGGAAGCAGCATACATGAATCTCACAATTTAATGTGGAGTGAAAGAAGCCAGACTCAAAAGAATGCACTTAACAAGATTCCCTTTATATGAAATTCAAGAGCACACAAAACTAATCCCTGGATATTGAGTCAGAATAGTGATAAGTTTTGGTAGTAATTAGCTGGGAAAGGGCAAAAGGAAGCCTGCTGGGAGCTGGACATCAATATTCCATCTCTTCATCGGGGTGGTTTTCACATGGGTGTGTACATTTATAAGAATTCATCAAGCCATGTACTTAAGATTTATGTGTTTTATTGTATATATGTGAAATATCAGTTGGAATGTTTTAAATGCTGCAGAATAAAGGAAATCAGTACGTATATGTTCCTTATAATTGTAGATTTCATTTATCAAACAAGCATTCAAATATTCTATTGGTGGGTAGTTACCAAAGTTTCATTAAGCAATATATGACTGCTCACTGAGAGAAAGACAAGTGCTATATGATATCACTTATATGTGGAATCTAAAAATTCAAACTCAGCTTCAGCTGCTTTGGCTCAATGGTAAGAGCGTTGGCTTGCAGACTGAAGGGTCCCAAGTTCAATCTGAGTCAAGGGCACATGCCTGGATTGCATGCTCTGTCCCCAGTAGGGCATGCGCAGGAGGCTCTTTATCATTGATGTTTCTATCTCTCTCTCTCTCCCTTCCCCTCTGAAATTAATAAAAAATATATTTAAAATAAATATAAAAATTCAAACTCAGAGAAGCATGTGGTGGTTCCCAAGGGCTGGAGGATAGGGGAAATAAGGAGATATTAGTCAAAGGGCACCAACTTCCAGTTATAAGGTTAATAAGTTCTGGGGACCTAATGCACAGCATGATGATTATGCTAATAATACTATGTTATATACTTGAAAGTTGCTAAGAGAGTAGATCTTAAATCTAGGATGTAAGTATTAGCTAATGCTATAGTGATAATCATTTTGCAATTTATTAATATACCAAATCAACACATTGTACACCTTTCATTTACATAATGTGATATGTCAATTATACCTCTGCAGCTCAAATAGAGTAAGCACTCCTTAATATTGGGCACTCCTTAAAAATGGAAAAAGAAGGCTATTTATTGCATGGATAAAAGGAACAAAAAATACTCCTCACATCAAATTCGTCCAAGGTTTTTAGCATTTTTCCCCTGGGGAAGGATAAGGGTTATGGTGAGTGTGGCTTTACTGCCACCTCCTGGATCATGGCTTGGCAGAGCCAAAGGATTAGGGTGTCAAACCAGGGAAACGGAGGTAAGGCCAATTGCAGCCACCCCTAAGTTCAGGTGTTTCAGAACCCTCCTTAAATAGTTTCTGTCCATTCCAGCAGAACTGACTTCTCCTTCATCCCTCTCGCAGGGAGGGAGAAGCGCTCGTCTCTCACTAACTTCTTTCCTTCCAGGATCCTCAGAAGAAAGGGAACCTGACTGCCTTACTTAAGACGAAATAAGAAGAAAAGTGCAAATGAAACCACATTCCTCTCACTAGGTTGCATTTCTCAGTACAAAATAATTTCTGATCCTACAATATAGCTTGAGCCAAACTCTATTATCTGAATCTGGTGTTTGCCTTTGTTTTCAGGAGGTAGGAGACACATCTACAGAGGAATATCTCCAATAGTCAAGCTAAAATCTGCTTCTTAAATGACCTACAATATCTTTATTCACATAAGAAGGAACTCAAATGGTCTATAAATCAATAATAAGAAAAATATATGAAAGTATTGTATATATAACAAGTAGCAATCAAGAAAATGTAAACTAAAGCGAAATAATTTTTACCCATCCAATTGGTGAAAATAAAAATTATTAATATGTAAAATAGTTCCACTATAAGAAATAGACTTTCTCATACAGTGTTGATGGTAATGTGAATTGGTACAGCACTTTTGGAGGACAATTCAGAAGAATCAGTCAAAATCTAAAATGACACATACCTTTTGCAGCTTCGAACTGTTCACCTCTGGTGGGCATTGCAATGGTTTCGCCAGCATCCATTCTCTTCTCCCTGGGCTTTGAAGGGGCCAGGTGGTTCCATAGGGAGGCTGTGATTGGCCTGAACCAATCAGCATAATCCCACGTCCTTTAGCTCCCATTCTTAATTCAGACAAAGGAATTTAACAAAGGCCCACGCTAATCAGAACATGCCATGCCCCAGGCGACATGCTTGATTCAAGGTGAGCAGTATCTAAATTTGGCTTAATCAGAGTGAAGGTTTATTTGGTGGCTGGAGGAATGCACTTCTTCCTCTTTTGAGAGGATGAGGATGTGTACAGCTCCAGGAGTCTAAGCACCCAGAGTTTATATTATCTAAACAAAAAATATTTTTTAAAATATATTTTATTGATTTTTTTTTTTTTTACAGAGAGGAAGAGAGAGGGATAGAGAGCTAGAAACATCGATGAGAGAGAAACATCAATCAGCTGCATCTTGCACACCCCCCTACTGGGGATGTGCCTGCAACCAATGTACATGCCCTTGACCGGAATCGAATCTGGGATCTTTCAGTCCACAGGCCAACACTCTATCTACTGAGCCAAACCGGTTTCAGCTAAACAAAAAACATTTTAATTGATTCCAGATCTAAAAATCATGACCATATATTTACTTCAACAAACATGCTTGGCTCTATCATTTATTGAGCGACTGACACTGAGTTAATTCCTTAAATTTTCTAAGCCTATTACCTCGCCTGTAAAATATGACTAACATTCCTACCTTCATAAGGAATATTATTACTATCGTCCATAGGAATTGCTTTGCTGGTTGTATGGAACAGAGATAAATAAAGTGTGGTTCCCAATCTTCATTAAGGAACATAGAAAACATAGTGGGCAGTGACACTGAGTATTGTTCTTGCACAGGTGCCTTCAGAATCTGCCCTGACTCTTCTGCCGGAGCCTAGGAGCAACTTCATAAACAGATGTTTCTACTTAAAATATGTCTAGTGGGAGACAGATGAGTAGTGATACATATCAGAAAAGGAGTGATAATCTAAGGGAAAATGCAAAAAACAGGGAAGTAACCAACTGAAACACCGTTGCCATGGGGCAGAGGATGGTTTTTAATTCTAGCAGCAATATTAATAGAGATCCCTTTCCAGATCTAGAGGCAAGGAGATAGATGAATGAAGATAAACTGAAATAAAAACCTGCTCCCTTGAATGATAGGCGATCCTACCCTAACCTATTGATAGGAAAACAGGCTGAATTGAGATATTTTTATTTCATCTTCCTGATTCTTGTTTTCGTTCATGTTAGACAACAGTACATTTTCAAAAGTTTTGTTAGAACCTTCCTCACTTCCACTGGACATGCCCTTGCATGACAAAGCAGAACAAGGGGATTAAATAAGGCTATATCCCCCAGGGAAGGAAATGGATTTCACTGAGAGCAAAAGACATGACATTTTATGGATGGTTTTTTGTTTTGTGAAGAAAATGCCTCAGTGTATAATACATTCAATGTCAGATATTCCCAAACATCGATAAACACAACAATCTAAATCACAAGTCACACAAATTACAAGTGATAATGAGTGATGTTAAGATTTAGAGCTAGATATTTCACAGAAGGACATGTTAAGGAACAAACAGTCCAGCTGGTGTGGCTCAATGGTTGAGCATCAACCTATGAACCAGGAGGTCACAGTTCCATTCCCAGTCAGGGCACATGCCCAGGTTGCGGGCTCGATCCCAGTGGTGGGAAGTGCAAGAGGCAGCCAATCAATGATACTCTCTCATCATTAATGTTTCTCTCTCTTTCACCTTATCCCTTCATCTCTGAAATCAATAAAAATATTTTTGAAAAGAAACAGATAAACTGTACATTTTCAAATTAGTTCATGTCTTAAGCTATCAAAAGAAAAAAAATAAAAGCATTTAAAAAGCAATGTGAGGGGTGGGGGAGGAGACAAGATGGCAACCGAACAGACGGACTTGTTTTGACCCTGGTCCCAGAACAGATAAAAGCAGTGTCTGAGTAGCTCAGGGAATATTGATTGGTAGCTAAGGGGCAGCGGAACTCTAAAGAAAGGTAAGGAAGGGTCCGCTGGACAGGATTTCCTGACCAAGCAACCAGCACTCCGGCGGCGGAGACCTCTCCTGGAGCTACGGGCTCAGAGGGAAGGCTGCGCCATCTTACCAGGAAAGGAGGATCTTCTCTGAGGCCTGGAAAACCCATAGCAGAGGAGACCATCAAGCAACTGTGACACCCCAAACGGCACAAACACGTGGATTCAAGCGAGTTCTTCGGTCACCCACGGAAAGGTCAGAGTTTGCGGGGATAGCGTGAGGGTTCTGGGTCCCCGCGGCGCAGGCAGCAACTATAGCCACGGAGCGCCCGAGCGACCCCCGTGCCGAGCTGCAGCGAAAGAAGGCTGCCGCTGCCCTGTAAGACCCAGTGCTGGGTTTGGCATAATCTTCCCCAGAAGCAGGACTTTTTTTTAAAATGCCAAGGGACACGGGACAGATTGTTAAGAATCAGGGCTGTCTCGCCAAGGGCGGAGCATCTGGACACCTTGGCGCCTGATCCCCTTCACCCCCTTGCTTCTGAATACTAGGGAAGGAATGCCCAGTTGGGCTTATCCTGGGAGACTGCAGGGGGAAATTGCCTTCCTGGAAACGAGCCAGAGCAACCAAAAAGACTGGGAGGTCAAACCAGAAACACTGCCACCTAGGGGGTGAATTACAAACTGCCTTTTTTTTTTCTTTTAATTAATCAAAAATAAATGGACACAAATAACTAAGATATAGCCTACTTAAAATTAAGGACTACCTTGCGAGACTGAGGTGCACTGGAATGCTGGGAACCGCAAGACTGTCTGGTCCGACCAGAGCAACAGAGGCCAGGCCCGGAGCAGCCAGGCCCAGAAGAGCTCGCTCCTCTCCTGCCTCTGCCCCAAGGCTGCCTCTAAGACATGGCTGGAAACTTTTGGGGGAACTTGAGGGTCTGCTGAATCAAATGAGGAAGGCTTAGATCTGGATGTGTTGAGTTAGTATAGCGCAGGGGTGTTGATCTGTGAGTGCCTTGTGTGGGGCCTGGATGAGGTTGGTTGATTTATTTGGAAATGTCTTTTGTGTGAAGTGTATCCCTGGGCGTGTGGAGGTATTATTGATTTGAGAAAATCCTAAGTAACTGATTTACTATCTGAAAAATTTAAAGTTCTGAAAGTTTAAGGTCTCTTGCCAAAAAGAGGTTTTAAAGCTAACACCTTAATTTTAATGGAGAAAGGGAATGACAAGCCCTTCCCACCCAGAACAGGTAATCCAATTCCAACCAGCAGTTATGTTTTAACAATGTGTCCATTTACACTTGAATGGCTACACCATTTGATAGCCTAAGGGCAAATTTACATGTAAACAAGTTTGCTCTCAATTCCCAGGGCAGAAAAAAAAAACAAGGTTTAAAATTATTAGATTTTAAAATTTATTCTTAGAAGTGTAAAGGTTTATTAATTAAAAAAACAAAAAACAAAACAAAAAGGAAATTGAAAAACCTGATGAACAATAATAGCGGTTCATTGTAGTAGAGTCAGCGATATGGGAGGGGAGTGGACTGACTGTTCTCGGGGGAAAGGGAGGGAGGAAGAGACTGAACATAAACTGTGCACCTATGGATGAGGACAATGGGGGGTGGGAAGGGGACGGAGGGTGGGGTGGGAACCTGATGGAAGGGGGAAGAAATGAGGAACCTTTGTAATAATATGAACAATAAAGATTAATTAAAAGAAAAAGAAAAAAAAAAAAAAGACTGTCTGGTCCGAGAATCAGGCATGCCGATTACAATAAGAGAGGAAGTGAATGACCACTACTGGTCATTTTTATGCTGATTTTACTATTCTTTATTTTATTTTCATTTTTTACATCTTTTACTTAAGAAACGAATTTTTTTCTTTTTTACTTCCTTGATTTTACCTTTCCAATTATTACATTTTTCAATCTCAATCATCACTATTACTACTGCTATTTTGCATTTTTTGTTTCCTTTTTCTTCTTTTTTTTTTTCTGCAGTACCATTTTATTTTCTCTTTATTACATTGGGATTAGTCTTCATTCTATTTTAATCTCTACTATAGCATTGTTCAACCCTATCTCAACTCGACCTTTACACCTTCACTCTCTTACTAACCTTTACCCTTTTTGTCTCCTGTTATCCTATCCCTTTCCAGCTTTAGTTTTTCCCCTATTCTTTCTGTATACCTCCTGCTAAAGCTCTCACCATACTTACAGACCTAACTTCCAACGCCTGATCCAAGTGTATAAATACCACTCTCTTCACTATATTAACTAGTTAAAAAAAAAAAAACCTGTTCTCCTCTCTATCCTTTTGACATTGTTTGCGTGAATGTTGATTATAGTGAATTTTTAAGCTTTTTAGTGAAATTGTTATGCTTATACTTGTGTTGTTATTGTTGTTTGTACTTTTTTAAAATCCGTTGTTTTTGTTTGTTTTTTATTTCTGTATATCATTGCCTTACTTAATAATAGTGGATATTGTAGTTTTATTAATCTCCAAGTATTGTTGCTGGCATTGGCTGGGATTAGTGGTTGTTCTATGGGAATTTTCTCCACATACATATATAGTTTGTTTCCCCTTTCTCTTTTAGTCGTCTTCTTCTTCTTCTTCTTCTTCTTCTTCTTCTTCTTCTCTCTCTCTCTCTCTCTCTCTCTCTCTCTCTCTCTCTCTCTCTCTCTATTTCTCTCTCTCTCTCACTCCCTTTTTTCTTTTTTCCCTGTTTTCCAACTTCATTTCGTCATTATTTTTTTTCTTCTTTTCCTATCTCTTTATTTATCCCTCTTTTTTTATTTTTTTTTATTATTTTACTTTATTTTATTTTTACCTTTCTTCCTTCTCTCCTATCCCCTAATTTACCTTTCTCTAGTGGTCACCTTTATTAAAGGTTATTAATATCACAAATACATTCCTGTTAAGTGCCTTGTGTGTTGTACCTGGTAGTGTTGTATTTTGTGCCTTTAAATCAACGTAGAAGGAACACCACATAACCAGACATCCTGAAAAGAGAGACCATGGGGAGACAAAGAAATAGCCCACACATGTAAGAAAAGCAAGCAGTACCAGAAAAGGAAGTAAACAAGTTAGAGGCAAGCAACCTACCAGAGCAAGAATTCAGAGTAATGATCATTGGATGGCTAAAAAGAATGGAAGAGAAATTTGACAATAACCAAGAAGAAATGAAGAAGAACCATGAGGAATTGAAGAAGAACCAAGAGGAATTGAAGAAGAACCAAGAGGAAATGAAGAAGAACCAAGAAGAAATGAAAAATGACATCGCTACCATGAAGAACTCAATAGAAAGCATCAAGAGTAGACTAGATGAACCAGAGGACCGCATCAGTGAGCTAGAAGACAAGATGGAAAAAAATACCCAATTAGAGCAGCTTCTAGAAAAAAAAATTAAAAAGCAGGAGGAGAACCTAAAGGAACTTTGGGACAATACAAAACAAAACAATATTCAAAAAATAGGGGTTCCAGAAGGAAAGGAAAATGAGGTAGACATGGAAAAAGTATTTCAAGAAATAATGACAGAAAACTTTCCTGAGATAGAGAAGAAAAAACCCACACAAATCCAAGATGCTCGCAGAGTCCCAAGCAAAATGAATCCCAGAAGACCGACGCCAAGGCACATTATAATTAAATTGGCAAACACCAATGACAAAGTAAGAATCTTAAAACCAGCCAGAGAGAGACAGAAAGTTACATACAAAGGAACCCCCATCAGACTAGCAACTGATTTCTCAACAGAAACTTATCAGACCAGAAGGGAATGGGATGAAATATACAAAGTCATGCAAAGGAAGGGTCTAAATCCAAGAATACTGTACCCAGCAAGGCTATCAATCAAAATTGAAGGGGAAATCAGGAACTTCACAGACAAAAAAAGACTGAAGGAATTTATCTCCACCAAACCAGCAATGCAAGAAATGCTAAAGGGTCTAATGTAAAAATAAAGAAACAGGAAGTGCAAAAGGAACACAGGGGTAAAGAATAAAAATGTCGTCAAATGAGTACCTATCATTAATAACATTAAATGTAAATGGATTAAATGCTCCAATCAAAAGAAATAGGGTAAAGGATTGGATAAGAAAACAAGACCCATACATCTGTTGTCTACAAGAAACCCACCTCAGAAAAAAAGACGCACAAAGACTGAGGGTGAAGGGATGGAAAAAGGTTTTCCAGGCAAATGGAAATGAAAAAAAAGCTGGGGTAGCAATACTTATATCTGACAAATTAGATCTCAGAGTGAAGGACATAACAAGAGATAATGAAGGCCACTTCATAATACTAAAGGGAGCAATCCAACAAGAAGAAATAACCCTCGTAAATATATATGCACCCAATACGGGAGCATCCAAATACATAAAAAAAAAACTGCTGGAGGACGGTAAGGGAGAGATTAATAGCAACACAATCATAGTAGGAGATTTTAATACCCCACTGTCACCCTTGAACAAATCATCTAAACAAAAAATCAGCAAATAAATATCAATCCTAAATGACTCACTAGACCAGATGGAATTAATAGACATCTTCAGAACATTCCACCCCAAAGCCACAGAATAAACATTCTTCTCAAGTGCACATGGGACATTCTCAAAGATAGACCACATTTTGGGACATAGGCAAAGTCTCTTCAAGTTCAAGAAGATACAAATCATATCAAGCATCTTCTCAGATCATAGTGGCATAAAACTGGAAATTAACTACAATAAAAATAACCCAAATAAATCAAACACATGGAGACTAAACAGCATGTTATTAAACAAGGACTGGGTTACCAGAGAAATCAAAGAAGAAATTAAAAACATCCTGGAAACAAATGACAATGAAAACACAACAATCCAAAATCTATGGGACACAGCAAAAGCAGTTTTGAGAGGGAAGTTCATATCCCTACAAGCCTATTGCAAAAAAACAAGAAAAATGGTAACAAATTACCTAACTCTACAACTCAACAGTTAGAAAAAGAGCAACAAGAAAAGCCTAGTGTAAGCAGAAGGAAGGAAATAACAAAAATCAGAGCACAGATAAACAACATAGAGACCAAAGAAACAATACATAAGATCAACAAAACCAAGAGCTGGTTCTTTGAAAGAATAAACAAGATAGAGGAACCTCTACCCAGGCTAACCAAGAAACAAAGAGAGAGGACTCAAATAAACAAAATCAGAAATGAAAGAGGTGAAATAACAACAGACCCCACCGAAATACAACGGATTGTTAAAAAATACTACGAACAACTCTATTCCAACAAACTGAACAACCTGGAGGAAATGGGCATATTCCTAGAAAAATACAAACTTCCAAAACTCAATCAGGAAGAATCTAAAAATCTCAATAGACCAGTGAATTGGGAAGAAATTGAAACAATCATCAAAAAGCTTCCAGCAAACAAAAGCCCAAGGCCAGATGGCTTCACAGGAGAGTTTTACCAAACATTCAAAGAAGAACTAAAACCTATCCTCCTCAGACTATTACAAAAAATTCAAGAGGAAGGAACACTTCCAAACTCCTTCTATGAAGCCAGCATCACCTAATACGAAAACCAGATAAAGACAACTCAATGAAAGAGAATTACAGGCCAATATCCCTCATGAACATAGATGCCAAAATCCTCAACAAAATTCTAGCAAATCGGCTCCAGCAGAACATCACAAAGATCATACACCATGACCAAGTAGGATTTATTCCAGGAATGCAAGGATGGTACAATATCCACAAATCAATAAACGTGATACATCACATAAACAAATTGAAAGATAAAAATCATATAGTCATATCAATTGATGCAGAAAAAGCATTTGATAAAATCCAACACCCTTTCCTGATAAAAACTCTCAACAAGGTGGGAGTACAAGGATCATACCTCAACATAATAAAAGCTATATATGATAAACCCACAGCCAACATCATACTCAATGGGCAAAAACTAAAACCATTCCCTCTAAGAACAGGAACAAGACAGGGATGCCCACTCTAGCCACTCCTGTTTGACATAGTACTGGAAGTACTAGCCATTGTAATTAGACAAGAAGAGGATATAAAAGGCATCCAAATTGGAAAAGAAGAAGTAAAGTTATCCTTATTTGCAGATGACATGATATTGTACATAAAAACCCAAAAGACTCAATTAAAAAACTAACTGACTTAATAAATGAATTTGGCAAGGTAGCAGGATACAAAATTAACGTCAAGAAATCCATGGCATTTCTATGCACCAACAGTGAAATTACAGAAACAGAGACTAATAAAGCAATTCCATTTACCATCGCACCAAAAAAATTAAGATACCTAGGAATAAATTTAACTAAGGAAGTAAAGGACCTATATGTGGAAAACTACACGACATGGAAAAAAGAGATAGAGGAAGATGTAAACAGATGGAAGAACATACCATGTTCATGGATTGGTAGAATCAACATCATCAAAATGTCCATACTTCCTAAAGCAATCCATAGGTTCAATGCACTCCCCATTAAAATACCAACGGCATATTTCACGGACCTAGAAAGAACCCTCCAAAAGTTCATTTAGAACAATAAAAGACCCCGAATAGCCACAGCAATCCTGAGAAAGAAGAGTAAAGTAGGAGGGAATCTCAATACCAGACTTCAAACTGTATTACAAAGCCACTGTTCTCAAAACAGCCTGGTACTGGCACAAGAACAGACATATAGATCAATGGAATTAAATCGAGAACCCAGATATCAACCCAAATTACTATGCTCAATTAATATTTGACAAAGGAGGCAAGAATATACAATGGAGTCAAGACAGTCTCTTCAATAAATGGTGTTGGGAAAATTGGACAGATACATGCAAAAGAATGAAACTAGATCACCAACTTACACCATACACAAAAATAAACTCAAAATGGATACAGGACTTAAACATCAGACGGGAAACCATAAAAATACTAGAAGCATCCACAGGCAGCAAAATTTCAGACGGATGCCAAAAGAACTTTTTCACTGATACTGCCCCTAGGGCAATGGAAGCTAAAGAGAAAATAAACAAATGGGACTACATCAAAATAAAAAGCTTTTTTACAGCAAAAGAAACCATCAACAAAACAACAAGACAGCCCACTGTGTGGGAGAACATATTTGCAAATGTTACCACTGATAAAGGTTTAATCTCCAACATTTACAGACAGCTTATACAACTAAATAAAAGGAAGATGAATGATCCAATTAAAAAATGGGCAATGGACCTAAATAGAATATTTTCAAAAGAAGACAGAAGGAAGGCCAAGAGGCACATGAAAACATGCTCAAAGTCACTAATTATCCGAAAGATGCAAATCAAAACAACAATGCGGTACCATTTCACACCTGTCAGAATGGCCAACATCAACAAATCAACAAACAACAAGTATTGGCAAGGTTGTGGAGAAAAAGGAACCCTCGTGCCCTGCTGGTGGGAATGCAGACTGGTGCAACCACTGTGGAGAACAGTGTGGAGTTTCCTCAAAAAACTGAAAATGGAACTCCCATTTGACCCAGTAATCCCACTCCTAGGAATATATCCCAAGAAACTAGAAACACCAATCAGAAAGGATATATGCACCCCTATGTTCATAGCAGCACAAGCTACAATAGCTAGAATTTGGAAACAGCCTAGGTGCTAGTCAGCAGATGATTGGATCAAAAAACCATGGTACATCTACACAATGGAATCCTATGCTGCCATCAAAAAGAAGGAATTCTCATCATTTGCAGCAACCTGGATGGAATTGGAGAACATCATGCTGAGTGAAATAAGCCAATCAATGAAAGAGAAACACCACATGACCTCACTCATTTATGGATAATAAAGAACATTATAAACTGATGAACCAAAAGATAGATATAGAGACAGTAAAGCAACAAGCAGACTGTCAAATTACAGCAGGTAGGGTAGGGAGATCTGGGGGAGATAATAGATCAACCAAAGGACTTGTATACATGCATAGAAGTACAACCAATGGACACAAAACTCTGGGGAGGAAGGGTATGTATGGGGGGGGGGGCAATGTTAAAATATGTACACAGATAATAATTTAATTAAAAAATGAAAAAAAAAGAAAAAAAAAAATAAATAAATAAATAAAAAGCAATGTGAGAACATAATTTTTCACTCACATAGTGTTAGGGGCCTATTTCTAATGTAAAAACACAATACAAATCAATAGAGAAAAGTCCACTTAGTCCAATGCACTAGGACTAGCCTTAAAGCTTTCAGAGCAGTGAGCCTCCAATTTCGGATCCTCTGCCAGTGGCTCGATTACACTGAGGAGGTCACAGAAAATAAGTCAGTCACATTTTTCAATCTAATCTGATTTACAGTTGCTTATAGATCCAGCCTTATATTTTAGCACAATTAAGGTAAAGAAACCAATAATGAGAGAGTCACACAAGACAACACATCTTCTATGTTTCCATTTCAATAGGATGTTAGCTAATCTAACCAAGCAGGGGATTCTCAATCAGGAGAATCCAGGTTCTAAGCCTGGGTCTGTCACCACCTTTACCAGGTAGTCTTTACAAGACACGTTATTTTATGACCAGATGGCTTGTATCACTGGCTGTACAAGAAAATTAACTTGTCAGCCCTATATCCTAACTTTCCCAAAAAGAATTAACTGATTATTTCAAACATATTTTTAAACACCATACAG
Organism: Pipistrellus hanaki; assembly: GCF_964339955.1. Lineage (NCBI taxonomy): Eukaryota > Metazoa > Chordata > Mammalia > Chiroptera > Vespertilionidae > Pipistrellus > Pipistrellus hanaki. The sequence goes on along the minus strand of NC_140503.1, from coordinate 166,734,295 downwards.
TGTTCTATACGTTGTTTATAGTTTATTAATTAAATAGATGCAAATAAAAACTATCTATGGAGCTCAATAATATATAATATTTATTAATTGTAAAATATACATACACACAGCAAGCCCATTTTCCCACTAGTACATATACATATTTCCTATTAGTATGTGACTTAATCATGTCCTTGTAAGGAAAGACAAAGTAACCTTAAATTGAAAAAAAAATAGGATTGTTTTAGTTCAGGGTCTTTAGCCCCAGTTTGCAAAATCTTTCTACTTCTTCTAAGGTTCTAACCAGACATGAGCTTTAAGTCTCAACTTGGACTTATAATAAATAGCTTTTAGTTTTTTAATTCTAAAGTGCACAAAATGTTTTAATCCATAAAAGATACCAAGAGCAAATATAGAATAAAAAAGGTCTAATCCTAGACCCTCAGACACTGAAGTGATATTTTCACACCAATCTTTAAATAAAACTAACATTGAAATAAGCTGGACAGCTACTTGACTTTTAAGTATTGTCTGCTTTTTATGCTGTGGTGGCTGTTGAAGCATAATTCAAAGTAAAAATAATAATATTTTAATTTGAGGCCTAGTAATGCCTATACACTAACTTTGTTCCGCATATTAGCCATACCTGGTCTAGTCAAACACCGGTCAGAGGTTAAAGACAGAGCTTCAAAATCAAGACCAAAGTTTAATTGAGCCACCTACATAGACTTCTACATTGCAGCCACTTATTTTGTCTCCTGAATGTCCTATTCTTTTGAGGCTCAGATAGTATGATTAGAATTTTAATATTAAGCTCTACAGGGTAGGTAATAGAGAAAAGTGCTAGTAAAATTCCTGGGCTAAGTTCTAGTCAATGTCTTTTGGAAAAAACAACAACATACTATTAATTGGTTAAGGCAAAAAACCCCACACAAATTCTGGTCCCCTTAACAACCATTATCTAAAACGATAAATGCAGAGCATGACTAGAAACCCAGAAACGAAAAAGCGAGAGCCAAATTGGTTTAACTCTCCCACCTAAAAGTTGAAGACTAGTGCTTTAGGAAAGATGTGTGTCCTTGTGGGTTAATAATTTTGCACCTTGGTTACAAGCTTTTGGGAAGGCCTAGGTGTTTGAGAAAATAAGAATACAGGAATATCTCTGGGCTTTTAGAAAGATACTCTATTTAATATCACCTTCAAACTACCAGTGGATAGGAGTAAAGTCCAGAACAATGTTCATCTCGTGCCCAAAGCCTCTTCGGCTGGGGAGCTCAGCAGGATTCGGCCCAGAGAAGAGTAACCAGTCATAGCCAATGGGTAACCTTGCTTCCCATTTCCTAATTTTGTATGTATACCTCTTTTGTCAATGAGAAGTATTCAACTCCAAGGTATACCTACAAAATTCTCCTTTCCCACTCTTGTCCCAATCACATTCCTGCTCAGATGAACATTAGCCCCCGAATCACACACAGTGCAGAGGACTATCCAGACCCAGCTGAACCAAATCATTAGAAATAAAAAGGGTTCTTTGCAAACCTTGCACTTAATATGATGCTTAGAAGATCAGCAGAGAGGCAGATTCCCATGATACACTGATAAAACATCAACTATAATCACGGAAACCAAAGAAACACATCTATCCATAGAGAGCAGTCACATATCTTTTTAAAGCCTAGAAACAAGCAAGATTCTTAAATGTGTTTTTATAATTAGGTTAGGGTAAAGGAAACTTTTTTTTTTTTTTTTACTGATCCTAGTCTCTTTCATTTTCTTCAACTGATTCTAGTTTTTAGCACCCACATCCACCAAACACACTCCTAATAAATGTACACATTAATGCAAGTAACACACAAAGTTCAATGCATAAGTAACATAAACTTTTATAATCTTTCTCCTCTTTTTTACTTACTGTTAATCTTGGGTACCTTTAAATACACAACCTACTAATAGTAAATATACACTCATGTAACGAGAACCGTATCAGCATTCTTTCATTTGATATATCCTGAAATAGCATCAGTGGACTTCAAAGGTGATGGGTGACAGTTGGGGAGGACACTTGCCCAATCTTCCTTTGAAACACCTGCAAGTCATTGTCTCTTCTTCTGCAAAACATTTCTCAGAAAATGCAGGCAGTTCAGAAGTAAATGATCAAAACCATGTATATCTCCTCCTGGGATATCAGCACTTTTGTTCCAAGAGGATGTCCTCTCAAATGATAGAGCAGCACCTAAAAGCACAGGAGGCATACATTTTATGTAAAATATTTCTAGATTTCTATCCCACTTGTTTTCTCACATCGTATTTACAAATATACAAAATATTTCCCCAAAAAAGACTGCACAGCTTTAAATATGGGAAAGAAGACCTACCCTGTTCAGAACCAAACTGACATTCAGTGCTGGTGCTCCATCCAAGGTAAATCAGCCTCCGAGTCCTCTGGCAGGGGAGATCCTGGTACCTATGAATTCATAATCCAGCATTATAGGCTCCCAGTCATTATACGTTCCACACTCCCTGAAAACCCCTATTTTTGTTGTTCAGTTACCAGATGTTTAAAAGTAACTATTCATAGCTCAAATTACTTGCACAGAATATGAAGTACATAAGGGGAGGTTATTTTTTTTTTACCTCTTTGTTGATACATATATTAAAGTGTACTTTGGATGTGCCAGGGCAATACAAACCCACTACAAACCCCCTCTCCTACTTATTCTAAAACAAACAATCAAAACAAAGAAAAGAAATATTGGGGGGGAGGAGGGCGGGAAGCCCACTAAGGATTAAGAAGAGGAGTCAAAAATTTGAAGATGTGGCCTTTCATGAGGGGGTAGGCTTCCAATTTTGTTTTTTTCTTCCTGTGGCTTTGCCCTAGCCCCAGAGTAGTAAAGATGTGCAGCAGGCTAAAGTCTGGAAGGAACCCCATCTTTATAGAAAAACCAGGAAAAGGAATCCCTGCAGGCCAAAAAGGATGGGGGGAATTCTGAAGGGATGGTAACTAGAAAAAGAGATCCTCTAATTCTGTATATAAGCCACAGAAGTCTCAGTCCAACTCCTGAGATATGCACATGGGAGAGATTTAGACCAGCACAGCAAAGGCTTACAGAACTAAACTGAGTTTGAATCACTTGCACAAGTCTCCTGAACTATACAAGTACAGGACAGGAGCAAACCAGGATAAGAAAGACTTAGAGAACTGATATTTGTACCAGTTCTCACAGAAGCTAAGGCAGAATTTACAATGTGAATCACACTTGGGTGACTTCCTGCTAAAACAAAAAGTTCAATGTTTTCCTGAGTATTATAACAGAACTCTGAGGCTACACAACATAATATCCACAATGTCCTAAATATAATAAAAAAATACAGGACATAAAAACATCTAGGAAAGTGTGATCAAGTCAATCAACAAATATCAATCCTGAGGTGGTCCAGATGTTGGAATATATATAGTGTGTATATACTTATTTATAAGTAGCCATTATAATTATGGTATATGAGATGAAAGAAAACATAATAAAATGAAGGGACAGGAATTCTTAGTAGAAGAGTAGAACTCTAAAACTGTCTAGAACTAAGTAGATATTTAGAATTAAAAAACAGTACTGAAATTTTTAAACTTCCCTGGATGGGCTTAATAGCAGAATGCAAATGACAAAGTAGAGAGTCAAAAAACTTTATAACAGATCAACAGAAATGACCCAGTCTTAAGAATAAAGAGAAAAAAGATTGATGAGCATGAACAAATCTTCAGAAACCTGTGAGAAAATACCAAAAGGTCTAACATATGTCACTGGAATCTCAGAAGGAGAAAAGAGATTGTGGCAGAAAAATTTTTTTTGAAAAAATAAAGTCTATGAATTTCCCCAATTAGTTATAAGTTTACAGATTTAAGAAACTCATAAAACCCCAAACAGGATACATTTTTAAAAAATTAAAAAAAAAAAATACAGCTATGCCTAGACATATGATACTCAACCTAATGAACACAAAGATAAAGATTAAATCTTGAGAGCAACCATAGAAAAATGAAACATTACATACAGGAGAATAATTACTCAAATACCTGAGAATTTCCAAGAAATCACAGAAATCAGAAAAGAGAAATAACATCCTTATAGTCCTGAGAGAGAGAAAAAAAAATATAAACAACCTACCAACTCAAATTTTATATCCAACAAAAATATACTTCAGGAACAAAAGCAAAATAAAGTCATTCTCAAATGAAGGAAAACTAAGAATTTATCACCATCCGACCTACTCTGCAAGAATTGCAAGAAGTGAGATGCAAATCAAAACAACAATGCGGTACCATCTCACACCTGTCAGAATGGCCAACATCAACAAATCAACAAACAACAAGTGTTGGCAAGGTTGCCGAGAAAAAGGAACCCTCGTGCACTGCTGCTGGGAATGCAGACTGGTGCAACCATTGTGGAGAACAGTATGGAGTTTCCTCAAAAAACTGAAAATGGAACTCCCATTTGACCCAGTAATCCCACTCCTAGGAATATATCCCAAGAAACTAGAAACACCAATCAGAAAGGATATATGCACCCCTATGTTCATAGCAGCACAAGCTACAATAGCTAGAATTTGGAAACAGCCTAGGTGCCAGTCAGCAGATGATTGGATCAAAAAACCATGGTACATCTACACAATGGAATACTATGCTGCCATCAAAAAGAAGGAATTCTCATCATTTGCAGCAACCTGGATAGAACTAGAGAACATCATGCTGAGTGAAATAAGCCTGTCAAAGAAAGAGAAATACCACATGACCTCACTCATTTATGGATATTAAAGAACATTATAAACTGATGAACCAAAAGTCAGATATAAAGATAGTAAAGCAACAAGCAGACTGTCAAATTACAGCAGGTAGGGTAGGGAGATCTGGGGGAGATAAGAGATCAACCGAAGGACTTGTATACATGCATAGAAGTACAACCAATGGACACAAAACTCTGGGGAGGGAGGGTATGTATTGGGGGGGGGGCAATGTTAAAATATGTACACAGATAATAATTTAATTTAAAAAATTTTAAAAAAAAGTTCAACTTAGCCGAAACCGGTTTGGCTCAGTGGTAGAGCGTCGGTCTATGGACTGAAGGGTCCCAGGTTCGATTCCGGTCAGGGGCATGTACGTTGGTTGCGGGCACATACCCGGTGGGGGGTGTGCAAGAGGCAGCTGGTCGATGTTTCTCTCTCATCGACGTTTCTAGCTCTCTATCTCTCTCCCTTCCTCTCTGTAAGAAACCAATAAAATATATTAAAATAATAATAATAATAATAATAATAATAATAATAATAATAATTGCAAGAAGTAAGTTTTTCCTGTGGAAGGAAAATACCAGAAAATAAAACTGTAGCTTTAAGAAAAAAAGAAAAAACAGAAATGGTAATTAGTTAGGAAAACATAGACTACTTTTTTTCTCATAAATTCTCTAAAATATTTATGACTGTTTAAAGCAAAATGTATGATAGTGTAGTGGAGTTTTCAATGTATGTAAGTAAAATATATATGATTAACTCTAACATAAAGCTCAGGTTGGTGGCCCAGCCATAGTGGCTCAGTTGACTGAGTGTCGTCCTGTGCACCAAACGGTTGCCAGTTCAATTCCCGGTCAGGGCACTTATCTACCTAGATTGTGGGTTGAATTCCCAGGTAGATCGCACATGGAAGGCAACCAAGTGATGTTTCTCTCTCACATCAATGTTTTTCTCTCTCTCTCTCCCTTCCTCTCTCCAAGTGTGTCCTTGGGTGAGAATAAATAAAATCCTTTCAAAAAAAGTTCAGGTTGGTGGGAAGGGAAATATATTTGTAATGTTTTTACATTTATAAGTGGCCTAATATTTGCTATAAGTAGACTGTGAAAATTATATATATATATATATATATATATATATATATATATATATATATATATATATATATATATATATTGTAACCCCTAGACCAATGGCTAAAAAATAGTACAAAGAGATATCTCCCAAAAGTCAACACTAAAGATATTTAAATATGAAAGAAGACTGGAAAAGGAAAACAGAGGAACAAATAAGAAACAAATAAGAAAAAAAAGAAAACAGAGCTAGACCCAAACATAACATTAAATGTTAATGGCCTAAATATTCAATGCTAGTCAGAATTCTAAAGATATCCCCCTAAGATGCCTATCCCTGGTTAGTCAATCAAACTAGCTTAGTTTCTGTGTGAAGGAACTTTGCACATGAAATTGATGTTACTAATCAGCTACTACTCTAAAGTAGAGAGATTTTCTTGGTGGGCCCAATGTAATCACATCATCCTTAAAAGCAGAAGAGTGAATCAGAGAAATGAGGCAGAAGAGGAGGTAAGAGAGATTCAAAGAATAAATAAATAAATAAATAAATAAATAAATAAATAAATAAAATACAGCTAATGTTGCTGTCTTTGAAAATGGTGGAACTAAGCCATGGTTCCCAGGAATGTGGATAGCCTCTAGAAGCCGAGAACAGTCCCTGGGGATCAGCCAGCAAAGAAACAGGGACAACAAGGAAACAGGTCCCCCACCACATGGAACTGAATTCTGCCAACAACCTGAAGGAGCCTGGACACGGATTCTCCCCTAGAGCCTCCAGAAAGAAATGCAGCCCTGCTGACATCTGGATTTCGGCCTGGGAGACTCTGAAGGAGAGAAGCAGCTTGGCCCAGGCTTCTGGCCCATGGAAACTGTGAAATAATAAATGGATATTGTTTTTAGTTGGAGTCATTTTTATCGGCAATAGAAAACTAATACACATTCCAATTAAAAGAATTGGAATTGGCAGAATGGATACAAAGGAAAGATCCTACTTATATGCTGTTGACAAAAGAAACACTTTATAAAAACCAGTTAGGTTGAAAGTAAATGAAAAGTAAAAAGATATATCATGGAAACATAAGTATAAGTAGGCTGGAGTGTCTATTTTAATCTCAGACAAAATAGACATCTAGGCCCAGAGTACTATGAGTTAAAGAGAGACATCTCATAATAAAAAAAAAGGGACATGTATCAAGAAGACAACACAATTTAAATGTGCAAGTAATTAAAAAGAGATTAAAGTACACGAAGCAAAAATAAACAGATAAAAGAGAAAAATAGACAATTCCACAATTGTTGTAAAAGGTTTTGACAGTACTCTTTCAGCAACTGATAGAAGTAAACAACAAAAAAATCATTAAGGACATAGGAGATCTGAACAACACTATCAACCACCTTAGTTTAATTTCACATTTATAGGACATTATATCCAACAACTGAAAAATACACATATTTTCAAGGGAACAAATTTAATTTACCAATATAGACTATATGCTGGGCTGTAAAACACATCTCAATGAATCTAAAAGGATCAAATTCATAAAAAGAATATTCTCTAACCACATGGAATTAAATTAGAAGTCAATAATAACAAAATATCCAGGGAAACTCCACATATCTAACCATTAGACAAACATTTCTAAGTAATTCATGGGTTAAAGAAGAAATTATGTGGGAAATAAAAAAAAATGTTTGGACTGAATGATAATGTAGCTGCAGCATATCAAAATGTGTGGGATAAAGCTAAAACCATGCTTACAGGAAAAAACATATAGTTGTGTGTATAAGTACCTAACATGTGTAAGTGTGTGTGTGTGGGGAATTATGCAACACTTTACTTATAAAAATCTATCTTACAGATTTTTCCAAAAGGTACTAGTAGACTTTTATAAAGGTGAAAGTTTTGTGTTAAGTACAGAAATAAAACATAGTTCAATGTATTTTTAATAATAAAGTAAGAGTGCAGGACAAGTCACATCGCGTACCAGAAAGTCTTTTGCTTTTCAGTCTGACACTTTTCCCCAAGATGATTCACTTCGTCCAGACTTTCTCTTTCCTTCAGACTTTCTGTACATAAGCTCAGGTTATTTTGTTGTTAATTTGTGATTTTTGTTACACCAACTTTCTCCTTTATTGTAGCTTAAATACAACTGGAAATTAAGCAAGTACCTTGAGACTAAACGTGCAGAACCAATTTATATGTATAAAATGGTAAGGTCAGCCCAGCCGGCATGGCTCAGTGGATGAGCATCAACCCCTGAACCAAGAGGTAACCAGTGCGATTCTGGTCAGGGCACATGCCCTGGTTGAAGGTCCCAAACCAAGTAGGGGGCGTGCAGGAAGCAGCTGATGGGTGTTTCTCTCATCAATGTTTCAATCTGTCTACCCCTCTCCCTTCCTCTCTATCTAAAATCAATAAAAACATATATTAAAAAAAAAAAGATTAGTTCAAAACAACAAATAAAAACATTTTCTTCCATTGACTGAAACTAGATTTGGTTATGTCAACCCTGAAAAGTGCTTTTGAGCATAGTGCACTCTCAAAGAGCAAATGAAAAATTCTGCACCTTTAAAATGCACATTAAATTTAAGTTTAGAAGTATACAGGAATTTATTGAGATTCTATAGTTACCAGATGTTAAATCCGTGACAGTGATTCATCTTCATACAACAGGAATTTGTTTAGTTTTGATAATGTTGCTACAGAAATTGTCAGCAAGAGATAAGGCAAGGCAACAGCAGTAAATAAACCTTTTTCTCAGTATCACGGGGTTACTGCCTATGTAATTTATCCTCAACAAAATTGTTCCCCTTGTTTATAGAACTCTACAAAATTATTTAAGGAGTAGCACAGTTAAGGAGAAAAGAGTATTCACATAGATAAAGAAGCTATATAGAATTCATTAAATTAAATAGAAATGCTTAAAAAATGAGAATGGAGAATTTCACTCTAAAACAAAAGTTTCCAAGCATCAAGCAAAGATGAGAATTATGAAAAAGTAAAAGTGAAGTACAATGACCCATATCCAAAGTTTGTAGCAAGTTATGATTGGCTCAGGAGATTAAAAAATTTGCCAGTTTCCTCAATGTGAAAATGAGTGATATGACTGTTGTTGATATAAAAGTAGCAGAAACATAAATAGTCTTAAGGGCTAAGAGAAGTTATAGAAAAAGATGACTATAGTAATAGCAAATCTTTTTTAATATGGACGAAGTGAATCATCTTGGGGAAAAGTGTCAGATAATACATTCTAAAAGAATAAAAACAGTTTCAGAGTTTTGAAAGATAGATTATAGTTTTGGGCTAATGCAGTGAAATACTATAAGCTACAACAAAACCTGTAGTTATATAAAAGCCATAACTAGGCTATACACACACTCACACACACATATTTTTAATCATAAAACATTGATTACTGTAAACTGTGAAATGTTAATATAAACATACTAGAGGCCTGGTGCATGAAATTAGTGCGGGGGGAGGGGGTGGTGGCATCCCTCAGCCCAGTCTGTGCCCTCTCACAACCCGGGACCCCTTGGGGTTGTCAGGTCTAAACCGGCAGTCAGACATCCCCTTTGCAATCACGCTGCATGCACCAGTAGCCATACTTTTCATACAGGTGAAAAGCATCTTGCTGTTGTATGGGCAGCTACATTTTTTTGCCCAGGTTATAAAAAGTAGTACATAGCATGATCCTTCTGAGGTAATAGTACCATTTCCCCATCTTATGGGTGGAAAAACTGAAGCAGAGATAAGTAATTGGCTTTGTGATACAGTTATAGGTGTCAGAATCAGAGCTGACCACATGTGCAAGCCAGAGTCCATGCATGTCATCACTGCTACTCTTTTTTCAGTGTTAGAGTAGCCTTGCCAGGTTTTAATTTTTAAATCTAAGAGACTGTTCCCAATACATGGGGTGGGGTAGGTTCCCTAGGCCTGGCCAGCGATCAGGGCCCCCTGTGGGGCGATCGGTGGGCAGGGTGATCAGGGGCCCCCTCTGGCACACGCCAGCTGGCCCCACCCCCTGATCACCACTGCTGGTTGCCTCCCTCTGGGGGGGAGGGGGAGGGAGACTGTGTGCATCATAGTGACCGGTCGTTTCACTGTTCTGTCAATTTGCATATTAGGGTTTTATTATATAGGATATGTCATAGAGGTACTAAATTCAATGAACCATAATACACAATTTAACAAGCAAAATTTTATAGATCCCACCAATAAACCTTCCCAATCCTTAAGAGCAAACTCTCTCTAAGGAACATGAACAGGAAACATGAGACTGGAGCTCCACACAGCCTACAGAGTATTTCTGTACCTGATGCAGTGTAACACTGGAGGCATGCAAATCAATAGCAGCCAGAGAAGGAATTTGAGATTCTGAAAGGTTTTTGTTCTCTTTCCTCATTAGCCTGGAATTTCGAGCTGCACAAAAATAACCATAAGCACAGTGAAAAAAAATAGACATTTTTGTTAGTTTTTCACATTTTGTATCTGTCCCTTTGTATGTAGTACTTATTATACATATTTACATACATAAAAATGTGAAATTACCATGAGTTTTTTATATTCTGTTCATTTCACATACATGTATGAGTTTTTGATATTCTGTTCATTTCACATACATTTTAAACAATGCAAACAAAGGGCTGACAAGGTAAAAGCATTGTAAACATACCTATGCCTTCCAAGGCTCTCAGTTCGGGGAGATGATTATAGTTTAATTCAGGCAAATGGACATCTGTCTTTGCGTATTCTCTTCTTTTCTTATTTGCCTGAAGGAGGCTCTTTTCACTAGTGATCTAATATAATCAGAATGATTAACACAAATGAATTAGATTCCAGGTAAACTGGGCTTGCTGTAGTCATGGCCTAAAATGTATGGATACATAGCCTAAAATGTATGACTAACTACTGTAGTCATAGCCTAAAATGTATGGATTTGAAGATATGGAATAATACAATATTTGAAAAACATAAGTAACACACACACACACACACAAAAAAAACACACACAATTTCACCTAGTTATTTCAAACCTCTCCCTCAGTAAATGTATTAAATTACTACCAAGTGGATTACTGGTTGGTATGAGTTTCTCTGTCTCCCTCTCCGAGACTTCAGGTAGGTCCTGGCGATCAGTAAAAGGTTAGCAGAAGGGCATCAGGCCAGCAAGGTCAGGCCTTAGGACACTCGCTGAGCTTTTCATCATATAGTTAATTCTGAGCAGTTTGTCTTGCCATGTATATCACATGTCCTAGGTTGGTTTTTTTGTTTGTTTTTTTTTGCTTTTCCAACATAATCTTGCCGCTCATTTTAAAAACATTTGTCCTTGCCCTAACCGGTTTGGCTCAGTGGATAGAGCATTGGCCAGCGGGCTGAAGAGTCCGAGGTTTGATTCTGGTCAAGGGCATGTACCTTGGTTGCGGGCACATCCCCAGTAGGGGCTGTGCAGGAGGCAGCTGATCGATGTTTCTCTGTCATCGATGTTTCTAACTCTCTATCCTCTCCTTTCCTCTCTGTAAAAAAAAAATCAATAAAATAAATTTTTTTAAAAAAACACAAAAACAGCCGGGACCTGTTTAGCTCAATGGATAGAGCGTCGGCTTGGGGACTGAAAGGTCCCGGGTTCGATTCCGGTCAAGGGCATGTACCTTGGTTGCGGGCGCATCCCCAGAAGGGGTGTGCAAGAGGCAGCTGATCGATGATTCTCTCTCATCGATGTTTCTAACTCTCTATCTCTCTCTCTTCCTCTCTGTGAAAAATCAATAAAATATATTTTTTAAAAAAAACAAAAAAAACACAAAAACATTTGTCCTTGTCCTGCTCCTCAGAGTTACCACATGATACTATCTCCTAGTTACACACTTTATTAAATAATTACAACTTCAATTATTTTCCAAATCTTAGTATTATTACTTCATAGTTGATAAAGTCTGAGGAAAAAATAAAGTGAAGAACAGTAGGAGCACTTCAACTCTGCACCTTTATGGATCTGACATTTTTCTGTTTCATTTGAGAATGACAGAAAGTCTATATTCTTTTCTACATTTTCAGAACAGGTAATATATACAGTGTATGATTTTATTTTAAAAAAAAAAACCACTTATATATAATGAAATCATTTATGTGTTTTATATACGTATGTATGTATAATGAACTATACACACAAACACATACAATGACAGTGTTAAGCCATTGAGGTTCCTTGATGTCTCAGATTTAATATTCTGTGAATTATGCCACTCTGCCTCCCACAATGTCTTCAAAAGTCCTGAATTGAAACTTTGCTTTTCTTTCTTTTGGATGTTTCTGTTTGTTCTTTTAATAGAGTAAGTACTAAGGCTCTTGGCTCAAGTCAGCTACAAAATAGAATAATTAGTTCAAAAAAATTATCTGCAAATACAAAAATAAATAAACAAATAAATGAATAAATAAGTCCAAACTACCATATTTACATATTCAAATAGTGGCAAGTAAAATGCATAAGAGATATTTATAATAATATATTTATTATTGATCTTCAACCAAGAAGTTGAAGAAAGTTTAGGCTTAGCTCTGCTTCCACTAATTTTCCAGTGGATCGTCCCCCCACTAATCTTTACCTCCTTTTTTTAATTGCCTGTTCCAAAGAAGGATAAACAGAAATAAGATCTAAAATTTCTAGCCAGTAATGGTTATGCAATGCCTGAAAGAAAGCTGATATCAATTCCAGAAAAATGGTATTGAGCCAACTATTTGGAATAGCCTAGCTGAGAAAAAGAATCTTCAAAGCAGAGTGGGAATGTAAAACACGAAATATCCACAGAGAAATCAAAAGGGAGGCTATATAAAAAGGAAAGCACAATGGGTACAGATATTGTAGCCTAAGAAAAACTTAAAAACAGGCAAATATAATGTCTAAATCATGAGAGATGAAAAAGAAAGGCTATACTTTTCAGCACTGAGGATAATGAAAGAAGTAGAGAAGGAAAATTTGTGAGAAAAATACTTTTTTGGGGAATATGTTCATACCTCCCTTTCCCTGGCAGAATTCATTTGCATTTCTTAAGCAGTTTCAATTTGCTAGACACTGTTCTAGGTGTGAGGGAGAGCAGTGAGGAGACAAAGCACAAATCCCTGCCTTGGAAGCTTATATCTTAGTGAGGGAGACAGACAATATATAAATAAAAGAATGTAGAGGTTATCAAATATATATACTGGGGAAAATTAAGCAATGTTAGAGGATAGAAAGTAATGGGAGACAAAATGAGTTATCATTTTAGGGAAGACCTCATAATAAGGTTTCATGTAAGCCAAAGAAGAGAAAAAGCAAGTTTCCTGGATTAATTGGAGAATGTTCCAAAGCAGATGGAGAAGCAAGTGCAAAAGCCTAAATGTGGAAGCATGCCTGACCATGTTGCAGGAATAACAATGAAATCAGTGTGTTTGGAATAGATTGATCAAGAATGAGAGTAGCTGTTGCCGAAACCGGTTTGGCTCAGTGGTAGAGCGTCGGTCTGCGGACTGAAAGGTCCCGGGTTCGATTCCGGTCGGGGGCATGTACATTGGTTGCGGGCGCATCCCCAGTGAGGGGTGTGCAAGAGGCAGCTGGTCGATGTTTCTCTCTCATCGACGTTTCTAGCTCTCTATCTCTCTCCCTTCCTCTCTGTAAAAAATCAATAAAATATTTAAAAAAAAGAATGAGAGTAGCTGTGAATGGGACAGAAGGATGGGGAATTAAAGACTCTGCATGAACTCGGGTCTTTACTCAGAAATCGAAAGCCAAGGGAGGGTTTTGAGTGGAAGAGTGATGATGACTTAACTTAAAAAAAAAAAAAAAAAGCCATCTTGAGCATAAAAATGTTCCTCTGAAGCTTCAGAGACATATGAACCTTGTACATGCTTCTGCTACAATCTATGCTTTAACTTGCTGATCCTCTACTAAACCAAGAGTTCCTTGAAGAGAAAGATTGACTCATTCATTTCCAGTGTTTTATACATAATAGGTAATCAATAAATATTTGTTAAATTAAGAAACAGAATACTTTTACCAAAATCCTAGTGTGGGTGAGATAAGACCATTTATCTTCTCTATTCTAAAACAACAACAAAAACTGGTGACCAAACATAGGTTAAGAAAATTTACTGTTGCCTAAAGAATTAAAACAGATGTCATTTTAATAAAATCTTACATTTTAAGTTCCAGATTGGTATTACTTTCTAAAACTTATTTAAACTTTAAGTCTTTCACATTTATGATTATGGCAGGCTGGGAAGGTATCTGCTTCCATTTTATGATTTGTCCTCAAATAAAAATCTCAGTTCTTCACTATTATATTTAATATTAATAAAAGTCTAGAAATTACTTAGCTTGTTCTTCTACCACTGAAAACAGATCACTTACTGGTTTGGTCATGTTAATATTATAAATGCCAGGTGGAGTCTGTTGAGTTCCTTTAACAAATGGAATACAATACTTCTTGGTCTTCTCATCCACTCTGTAACAACAAGAACAACGAAAAAAATAAGTTAGAACCAACAGTAATTTTTTTTTAAGCACAAAACTAAATTACATAGCACCAAGTGACATGCAATTTAGTCAGCATTTAATGCCTGTTCTTTCTTTTTTTTTTTTTAAATATATTTTATTTATTTTGTACAGAGAGGAAGGGAGAGAGATAGAGAGTTAGAAACATCGATGAGAGAGAATCATCGATCAGCTGCCTCTTGCACACCCCCTACTGGGGATATGCTCGCAACTAAGGTACATGCCCTTGACCGGAATCGAACCTGGGACCCTTCAGTCCCCAAGCCAACGCTCTATCCATTGAGCCAAACCAGTCTCGGCTAATGCCTGTTCTTAAATACACTGTGAGCATAGATCTGGTAAAACATTCTGTCCTATACTCAAGCCTCCTACCCAGTCCCAAACTCCAACTGAGCAAATTACCTTCCTTTAAGCAAAATTCCCCAAAGGAGCTTTCTTGTATCCCTAAATGTCTGTAGCCATGCAATGCAGAAACAGACCTTGAAAATCAATTACTTCTTTTGTTATGACAATCTCCTTCCATGTTATTAGAATAAATAGCTGTGGATTCTCTTCACCTTAAGTAATACAGTCCTACTTTCTTAGGACTTGGGTTAATTATTTGACCAAATGCTAATAACCTTCATTAGATAGGCTAGAAAGTATTTTGAAACAGCAACCTGACAAGAATAAACAGTATCCAAAAGCCTGAGAATAACACAATGGGGCGGAAATGACAATCACTTACAAATATATCCTTAAACAACCTTCTGTCCTTATTTTCTTAATTCATACCTGTAACTCTGAACTCCTGGGATAGTCCCCATTCCAGAATTAATACCAGGAGCTACTGCAGAAAGATTGTGTGTAAGTGGAGGAATAGCCATGCCTGGATTCCTTGTGTGGTCCACACTGCCATTGCTGCAATCTCTGAGGCTTGTTGAAGGCACTGTTTTGATGTGGCTAGTCCCGTTGTCATGGAGACAGCTGACATTTGAAGCTCGACTGATTTTTTCAACTTTCTCTCCATCAATTTTTGACCCTTTTATCTTTAGTACTCTAGAATCCTTATTTTTAGGGTCAGCATTGGAATCCTGAGCAATAATAAAAATGTTATTAGCATTAATGATCTGAGGATAATGAAAAATCACCTCTACCTATAAAGTACTTGTCCACTAAGCCAGCATTCCATAGACATCACCTTTTTGTGCCACTGGGGTTTGTTTTTTATCTACATATGGAATTAAAATTAAACCCAAGATTCTCAGTCAGACATTTATTTCAAATAGAAATGCAATTTGCACTAGCTCTAATGTGTACAGGGTGGGGTAAAGTAGGTTTATAGTTGTTCCTATGGAAAGTAATACAGTAATTAATAAATAATAATACAATAATAAACTGTTTCATATGCTCACACCTGTAAACCTAGGTTTGCCATACCCTGTACACTTCAGATTTGCATGATACATATATCTAATTTATAAATATTTCAGTGGGGAGAAATGTGGAAGAGAAATCAAGCATGCCCACTTTTGTTCCTATATATTTAGAGTCAGAAAACACAAAATTGAAAGTTTTCTTTTGCTTCATGTGAGAAAACAGGAGTGGTTGGTGGTGGATTCGAATTACCTTACCAAGAACCAATTCTGGATAACGTACCAGGAAAAGTAACGTTCAAATAAACTCAATACCCAAATCTCAATTTTAAAATGCTCTTCTTTATATAAATTCTAACAATGATATTTTTCTTCTTTTTTTAAAATATTTTTATTGATTTCAGAGAGGAAGGAAGAGGATGAGAGAGAATCATTGATTGGCTGTCTCCTGCATGCCCCCCACTGGGGATCGAGTCTGCAACTCGGGTATGTACCCTTGACTGGAATTGAACCTGGGACCCTTCTGTCCACAGGCCGAAGCTCTATCCACCAAGCCAAACTGGCTAGGATGATATTTTTTCTTTTATCTTTTAAAGGGGAAAAATGGTGTGCGTGTGTGTGTGTGTGTGTGTGTGTGTGTGTGTGTCCATGTATTGGTATGTGGATACTCACATGTGTGTCTAAATATTCTTGAATGAGTATGATTTCCTGCATAGTCTGGTACACAGTAGGTACTCACTACATGATATGTTAAGATTTTTTTAAACAGGCAATGTCTATAGAAAAAATACATTTTTATAAAGAAGCTAAAAGTTAACTTATTCCCCATCAGAGAATATTTTAACCTTCATTTTTTTTCACCATCCAACATAATAAATTTAAATTTAATAGACATCAAAACATGGACACTTACCTGCACCACAAGAGTGTTTCTCTCCTCACCTAAAAAGTCATCTTTTTCCTTCTCCTTCTTTCTGTTTTGGGATTTTTTAGATAAAGAAATATTTCTGGCATCTTTCTGTATTTTTAACTGTAGTTCCTGAGAGAACCTACATAAAAATACATTTGTCAACAAAATAAAATTGTGTGAGACAGAGAAATCAAAGGGGGAAAATGGTTTTCAATATATTTTTAAAAATTGACTATTAAACTATATCATGTTATTTAAAATGAAAAAAATTATGGCCTACATTAGCAGTTCTCAAAAGGCAGTTTATATATTCCTGGGAATCACTAAGAACCTTTTAGGAGGTTCAAAAGGCCAAAGCTATTCTTAAGAGGAAGATGACTTCCTGTTCATCCTGATAACATTTGCACTAGCAGTCGCTATATTCTTTATAGCCACACATTCTCAGTGAGAGAGAGAGAGAGAGAGAGAGAGAGAGAGAGAGAGAGAGAGAGAGAGAGAGAGAGAGTTGTATTTAAGGATGTCCTTGATAAAGCAGTAAAAAAGTATTAATTTTATTAAATCTAAATCCTTGAACATATGCCTTTTTCATATTTTGTGTGACAATATGGGAATATGCAAAAAGAACTGCTGCAAACTGAAGCACAATGGTTAACTTAAGAAAAGCACTGTGTGATTGTTTTCGATACAAACTAAACTAGCCACCTGTTTATTGAAACATTTTTACTTGAAAGAAAGACTGGCTATTGTTATTCAGAGAGAGAATTTAGCATATATTCTCTTTTAAAAAGTGAACGAAGGAGCCTGTCACTTCAAGGAAAACAACTGGTAATATTTGTGTTAAAAAATTCAAAATTTGCCGAGACCGGTTTGGCTCAATGGATAGAGCGTCGGCTTGGGGACTGAGGGGTCCCGGGTTCGATTCCGGTCAAGGGCATGTGCCTTGGTTGCGGGCATGTCCCCAGTAGGGGGTGTGCAAGAGGCAGCTGGTCGATGACTCTCTCTCATCGATGTTTCTAGCTATCTGTCTCTCTCCCTTCCCCTCTGTACAAAATCAATAAAATATATATATTTTTTTAAAATTCAAAATTTTATGCAAAATTGGAATTCTGTTAAGTTTGTATCCACTCCTTTGAGCTGAGCAAATTCCCAATATTTAAAGACTTTTCTGATGAGCCTTTTCTGAATGTGGTTTTTTTGAATGTGGCATAATGAAATAGGTTAACATTTTAAAGATCTGCATAACAGCAAAACAATATTTCCCAAATGACTAATGTATGTTATTACAAAAGTATACATGTGTAAAAGACCTATATTCAAAATGTGAGATTTTAATGTAACTGGGTAAAAAAAAAAAAAGCTAATTAATGTGGTTTCAGATTCCACAACCAACATTTAAGAACCACCACTGTAAGTTTTAATGTAGCATCGAAGTTTTTGGTATGGGATCAAAGAAGAATGCACACAATTATCTAAAAAAGCTAGTAAAATATTCTTCCATTTCCCAACAACATATTTGTATAAGGCCAGGGTTTCTTCATATATATTTCAAACAACACAACATATCACAACTACTGAAATTAGAAGCAAACATGAAAACCCATGTATCTTTTACTAAGCTAGATATTAACTAGACTTGTAAAAATATAAAGCAATGTCATTACTAGTCATCGCACTATATTTTTGCTTTCTCAGCTATACTGATGCCACTAGCTCAAGCAGCACAAGAGAGCATGCCAACAGCTCTGGCACCCACAGGGTTGGCACACCAAGGTCTCTAGCACATCAGCAGGGTCAGCAGGTCACAGGACTGGGTGTGGTTTGAGTTTGGCAACAACAGGAGATGGTACCTTTGCAAATGCATCAGCACCCAAGATTATGGCATCATACAACTGGTAGCAACATAGATATCAGTGACCTGAGTGATGCGTGCTACCACAGGAAGACAGGAATAAAAGCCGGAAGTGACTGCTTCATGAAACCAAGAGCCCTACGTTAGTGAATACAGGGAACTACTCCTACAAATCCCGTGGCTGCTAAGGATGAATGGAGGTAGGGTGGTAAATATATGAGACCCTATAAAAGTAGATGGGTAGAGAAATACTGTCTGTTGGAGAACTTATTTTAACTCTAAACCAGGGAGACCTGGAAAACATGAGCCAGTACTATACCGTTCAGCAAATCCATCCATACAAAAGAAATCATGGTGCAGGAGCTCAGCACAGAAGGGCCTTTTGTCTGGATCAATATGTAAGCATTTCTGGAAAACCAAAAGAAAAACATGTAGCTCATTTTAAAAAAAAAATATAACCACATTTAAATGCCTAAATATAGAAAATACTTCCTTCTAGTTATGAATTTAAACATCTGTGATAAATTATAAAGAATAAATCACAAACCTAGACAATGACCAAAGGTTGCTAATATCACAAAAAGAAAGACCACCAGACATTCTGATCAAGCTCTAGCTCTATGAATTTATAAGAAATACAGGACATAGAGGAATATATTAAACTATACTATATGGGAAACTCTAAGGGACAAACAACCTAGTTTCTTCAATAAATAATTAGCAAGGTTAAAGCAGACAAAACAAAAAGAGATGAAGATGAGTTTGTAAATTAAGAATCTTTAAAAAAAGATAATTACCTCAGTTAGTGTGGCTCAGTGGTTGAGCGTTGAACCAGGAGGTCATGGTTCTGTTCCTGGTCACAGCACATGCCCCCATTGGGAGCTCAATCCCCGGTAGAGGGCATGCATTGACTAATTGATGATTCTCTCTCATTACTGAGGTTTCTATCCCTCTCTCTATCTCCCTTCCTCTCTGAAATTGATAAAACATTTTTTTAAAAAAGATGTAACCTCTTTTAAAAAAAGAAGTTAACTGATTGAAATGTAGACTCTGTGAATCCTAATTTAAACTATAAAAAGAAATTATGAGAAAATCAATGAAACATTGATTAGATGTTTTATGATATTAAGGAATTATGGTGAAATGTTAAAGCCCTTGCAGAATGGGAAGGAAAGGACCTGGTCTGTGCTTATTATTGTGCTAGATACTTTACATGGATTTTTGTTCTGATTAATTGAAACCATTCAATGTTAGTAAAAATAAAAGGGACTCAATAAGTAGCTTTAAATGAACAAGAAAAGTTCTATACATAACTAAGGTATTTATAAGTAAAAAAATATATAGTATCTGCAATTTGTTTCAAAATGCTCAAAAAAAGGTGCAGAGGGTCTGGATGATAAAGTTTGTCTAGAGTAGTGGTTCTCAACCTTTCTAATGCCGCGACTCTTTAATACAGGTCCTCATGTTGTCGTGACCCCCAACCGTAAAATTACTTTCGTTGCTACTTCATAACTGTAATTTTGCTACTGTTAATGAATGGTAATGTAAATATCTGTGTTTTCTGATGGTCTTAGGCGACCCTGCTAGCGGGTCACCCACAGGTTGAGAAGTGCTGCTGTAGAGCCTAAGACCATCAGAAAACACAGATATTTACATTACCATTCATCAACAGTAGCAAAATTACAGTTATATGAAGTATCAACAAAAATAATTTTATGGTTGGGAGTCACCACAACATGAGGAACTGTATGAAAGGGTCGCATTAGAAAGGCTGAGAACCACTGGTCTAGAGATTGTTAATTGTTGAAGCTAGATGACAAGTATACAAGGCTACATTCTATTGTTATTCTTTCTTTTCTGTTGAAAATTTCTGTAATAAATGTTTTTAAAGTTATATGATTCTACTATAAGGGTCATAAGTTAGACAATAATTTTCTTTTTATTCCCTTTAAGTCTCTTTGTTTAAGGTTGATCATAAAGCAGGTTTCAGTGAAAAATATTTGCATGTGTTAGATTATAGAGAAAATGAGACATGTGTTATTTTAAGAATTTATTATAATTAGTTATAAGCTCACTAAACTTTCTTTTAAAATATATATATTTTTTTATTTCAGAGAGGAAGGGAGAGGGTGAGAGAAAGAAACATCAATGATGAGAGAGAATCATTGATCAACTGCCTCCTGCACACTCCCCACTAGGGATGGAGCCCACAACCTGGGCATGTGCCCTTGACTGGAATCAAACCTGGGACCCTTCAGTCCGCAGGCTGATGCTCTATCCACTGAGCCAAACCAGCCTGGGCTCACTAAACTTTTTTAATGAATTATATAGAAAATGAAAAATAATAAAAATAAAATAACTTAGATAAATGTTATGTGATCCTGGTGTTTTAGAGATATTTATTTTATCAATACTTTAGGACAATCCTAACAAGAATGTTTTTGAGCTAATAATTCCAAAATGTCCACTTTTAAAGACAATTTGATCCATTGAGACTCTCCCTAATATCTACCTCAATCAAACACAAGGCAAAGGTGATGATGACTTGCAAATTAGCTTCAGCAAATCCAGTGGCTCAGTGGGATACACAACTGATCACCTCTCGACCTTTTGGCTCAGATCAAGGGTAGTATTCATGCTTATTGGTTTAAAAATACACCGCAGGTCATGAATCTATGCCATTTAATTTAATTAATTTTCCTACGACTCTGCCATTCTTTTTACTTTCTTACCCTATTTTCCTTTTCCATTTAAACAAAGCTTACACTTTAAATGTTAAACATTAAAAACATCTCTGTGAGGATGTTTTCACACTTAAAACATACTAGATAAACTAAATGATTTCTTAGGTGAAATTTTCAGGTTTTTATCTCTGAAGTCTTCCCCCCAAAACCCCAACACACACATACACATGAAATTGTTGACCTAAATGATCAACTAAACAAGAAAGAAAGAAAGAAAGAAAGAAAGAAAGAAAGAAAGAAAGAAAGAAAGAAAGAAAGAAAGAAAGAAAGAGGGAGGGAGGGAGGGAGGGAGGGAGGGAGGGAGGGAGGGAGGGAGGGAGGGAGGGAGGGAGGGAGGGAGGGAGGAAGGAAGGAAGGAAGGAAGGAAGGAAGGAAGGAAGGAAGGAAGGAAGGAAGGAAGGAAGGAAGGAAGGAAGAAGAGAGAGAAAGCCAACTTTCTGAAATATAAATTCCCTGTCAGAACGTGAATGAAAAAGTATGGTTACCTTTGCTAAATCGATCACAACTTCAGGGAGCTTGGGATAGCGTCTTTCAAGAGGTTCCATTTCCTTGATTTCAGGCAACCTTACTCCAGCAAAGGCAGGGTTTTTATAAAACAGCTCCTGGTGCCTTGGAATGAGATTACCTGAAGGTGGGGACAGCACACATCTCTGTCATTATACATCATGAGATTAATGGCAGAGACAGGTGATGTGGAGTAGACAAAAGAGTGGGACATGCTTATGGAGTTGGGGCTCTCTCTGCAAAACGAACCGAAGACAGTGCTCTTAATGAAAGTTCATATGCCAGGAAACATACAATGAAGACAGGAAGGAGCATAGGAAAAGGAGAGGCAAAGCATTTTTATAATTTTAAAAAATACATTGTTATTTATTTCAGATAGGAAGGGAGAGGGAGAGAGAAATTGAAACATCAATGTTGAGAATCATTGATCTGCTGCCTTCTGCACCTCCACACTGGGGATGGAGCCCACAACCGGGCCATGTGCCCTGACCAGGACTCGAAACATGACCTCCAGGTTCATAGGTTGATCTCAATCACTGAACCACTCTGGCTGGGCTGTAATTTTTTTTTAAATAATCACCAGCACTTCATTTGTAACACCAAAAAGCATTAAAGTTCTGACTAAAACAATGAAAATATGGTCAGAATCTAATCTAGATAAATCAGTCTTATCATTTAAGAATTTAATATTTGGTCAATTGATTTTATAATTATGTTCAGGTCTGATTTTAACACTTTTATCTTTTTTTTATCAACTTCATTACCATCTGAGCATAAAATATATATGAAACCATTATACTGTTTGTTGAATTTCTAATCTGGAAACTTAAAACCCAATAGTTAAATAGAACCCAAGTATTTTACTATTTTTTTATTTTCCAAGTTCTATCTCCCAACAATGAAGTTGATATTTCAACAAATGTGAGAATAATGTGATAATCTAGCTTTGACACTCCATCTAAAGCACTAACAACAAAAGTCACATCTGCAATAAGATTAAACTACCTTGGAAGTCTCTGTGTCTCTGAATTTGAAGGTGGGGATGAGGGTATAGTCATATTACACCAAATGCTTATTGATCCATAGGTAATAAGCAATCATTTGCATCCTTTCTGTGTGTGACTGACTGAATTAGAAAGTGCAAAAATATATATATAACCTTTGCTCTTTAGGGGGAAGTGGGGCAGTAGGTGGAGTGAAAGCGTGATTAAGACCGTAGGTCACACAGACCAAGGCCAGGCTGACAATGAATGAATATATACATACATATATGAAAATTTCCTATTTGCTTCCTACCTTGTAAAATTAATACAAACAAACAAACAAGCATAGGAGAAAGCCTCTAGAATTGAAAGTGTAGATGTACAATCTTACCTAAACACGTCATAATATGATAGAGCTGATCAATATCAGAATCTCCAGGAAAGAGAGGTTCCCCCATGAGCATTTCAGTTACCAGACAACCGATGGCCCATATATCAACAGCTCTGAAAGAAAAGCAGTGTGGTGTAAAATTTGGCCTCCTTATATGTTTACTGTGACTTGAATCTGCTCTGCATATTACTACTAAATATTCTAGGTATTGAGAAAAGTAGTAGCAAGCTTTAAATCACCTATAAACTTAAAGTACTAATTCCTAATTTTATGTAAGTCAGATTTCCAGAAAGTTTGATCATGTGACATAGAGGGAAAAAAGGCTTCTAAAAAGTCGTAATAGTTATGTGTCCTTTATTATGAAGATAAGTCTTTTGGGTTTTCACTTAGAAGCTGTTCACTCTTTGTTTACACATAATTCTAACAAGTTAGTCAGTCTATCCCACCATACACTGAAAACTACCAGAAGGAGGTGGTCGTTAAGGACACATACAGTAACAAGAAGGAGAACTGAAAGCTAACAGAGAAAAACAAGAAAAACTGTCTTTAAAATCAGTTATAAGAACTTAAAGAATATCCTGGCATTATTAGCATAAGGACAACTACCTTGAAATTTCTTAAGGTCATAGCTATATTATAAAATGATATAAAGGTTACAGTATGACAGTAAAAGAAGAACTTAAAGTAATCAAGAAAACATTAAATGGTGTATACTCAGAAAACAGAAATTGTAGAAAATATTTTTTAATGATTTCTATAAAAGCAGTAAAAGTTACAATCCCATCTTCTTTGAAAAATTCATTTATGGAAACAATTATATTTTAAAAACATTTCACCAAATTGTTTTTACCCTGAGCCTTGTCCACTCATCTCATTCCAATAGTTTCAGACTTATCCAATCCATGTTACCTCTCTTTATAAGTGAAATATAGTATACCTATTTCTGGACCACTATAAGAAAACAGACTACTTGCTCACCTTGATTTCCCTACCTTTAAAATATTAGTATACACACCCCAAATTGTTTCACAAGAATGCTTAAAGGGGAAGCACCAAAAATTACAAATCAGTTTGTAAAGTTCTCTAAGTTCAAAACTTCCCTCCAGCGTTAGAGGAATCTTTTTTATATTAGAAAGATAGTAGCACCCCCCACATCACCACCACCACGATGTCTTACTTGCCATACTTCACATCACCAACCAATAGCTCTGGGGCTCTGTACCAGCGGGTGGCCACATAATCAGTATAAACCTCCCCAGGAGCTGCCAATGTCCGTGCAAATCCAAAATCACATAACTTGACAACACCAGACTGGGAGACTAATATATTCTCTGGCTTGATATCTCTGTGTATGATCTAAAACAAAACAAACAAACAAGCAAACAAAAAACAAAAAAAAACAAACACAGAGAATGACATATATTGGCACATAAAGGTAAATAAGTTAATTATGTTTTTAGTGCCTGCCATGTGCAGGGCACTGTTTTTGTCCCTATAATGAATAGAAATAAAAGCATATGAAATTCTTCCTGGCTTTAAAGAACCTGAAATCTAGTTGGGAAAGAAATAAAAATAAATACATTAACATTTTATGTAAATAATCAAAGATATTACATATTCCAAATCAATTGTTCTGTTACTCATTGCTCTCAAAATTAA
Organism: Pipistrellus hanaki; assembly: GCF_964339955.1. Classification (NCBI taxonomy): domain Eukaryota; kingdom Metazoa; phylum Chordata; class Mammalia; order Chiroptera; family Vespertilionidae; genus Pipistrellus; species Pipistrellus hanaki. The sequence continues at coordinate 166,709,547 of NC_140503.1, read as the reverse complement.
GAGAGTAAAGCTGTAATTGAAGACGGTAATCAAGGAAAAATGTTATGAAAGGGATGGGCTCTAAGGTAAGTCTTTAATCTAAGAATGACCTCAATAAATGTGGAAATGAAAGGGCACTCCAAGTGAAGGTAACAAAGAGAACAAAAAAATGAAGAGAAAAAGATCAGTAGACTAGAGACATGTTGCTTCTACAGGACAGGTTATATACTAGAGAGAAAGGATGTCTCAACTGCCAGCCTGAGGGTCTGAGCTCCTGTGAAGACCATGGGAACCCATGGAAGTAGTATGACCATTAAGATGTTTAAAGATTTGGGCCATAAACAAGCTAAGTCAGAGAGAGGAACTAGAGGCAGGGAAAAGAGCAGTGGGACAACTACGAGGCAATAAGGGCCTAAACTAGATTGGTGCTTGGAGGAATGGAAAGGAGGAGACATAGTTTATAAATATTTTGAATCAAGCATCAATAGAGCTTAGGAAGTAGTCACAGATATTTTATTTAAACCCAGAAGTCTAAAAGAATGGTGGTTTTATTGACAAAAATTAAAAAGCTTAGAAAAAGTTAATTTTGATGGAATAATTAGTAGTTTACTTTTAACTATAGGGACCTTTATGAGGATTGCTGAGCACCCAAATGGAGGCATTATTCAGGCAATTAGAAATGTAAAGAAGGTCGCCAGGCTAGTGTGGCTCAGTAGCTGAGCATCAACTCATGAACCAGGAGGTCAGGGTTCGATTCCTAGTCAGGGCACATGCCCAAGTTGTGGGCTTGATCCCCCATAGGGAGCATGCAGAAGGCAGCTGATCAGTGATTCTCTCTCATCATTGATGTTTCTCTCTCTCCCCTCTCCCTTCCTTTCTCTGAAATCAATAACAATGTTTGTTTTTGTTTGTTTGTTTGTTTGTTTTTAGAAAGGATTCTTTTTCTTTTTTAATATTTTTTTATTGATTTTTTCACAGAGAGGAAGAGAGAGGGATAGAGAGTTAGAAACATCGATGAGAAAGAATCATTGATCAGCTGCCTCTTGCACACCCCCCGCTGGGGATGTGCCCGCAACCAAGGTACATGCCCTTGACTGGAATTGAACCCGGGACCTTTCAGTCCGCAGGCCGATGCTCTATTCGCTGAGCCAAACTGGTCCCAGCTAAAAATATCTATGTTTTAAAAAAAGAAATATAAAGAGGGTCAACAAGATCAGTGGTTAAGATTTGTAAAGGAGAAAATATCAATACTGGGAGACAATACTAAAAATTCTATAACTAGGCAAAACAAAATATTAGACCTAATTCTCTAATACAAGTAAACTGTATTTTGAAAAAATATTATATATTAAATATTACATATTTATATATATTTAATATATATTATATTTAATATATATATATATTAAACTCTTTCAGGGGACCAGCATCTTAAATGGCAATATGCCATTACTGAGCAGTTTGCAGAGGCTACCAACTGCTATTACATCCATGCAAGCTCACAGGGCCACATCTACCATTAGCATCTATTATTTTTATAATCACACACAAAAAAAATGTCATTAAAAATATTTTGTAAAAATGAATGAATAATGTGTTGAATTATTCATTTTGTACTTTGTGCCATTTTACTTGGCGGTACTCTTATTGATGCTCAAAGGATATAAAATTATTGTGATAGACTACAGCTAAGCGCAGGGATTTAAAAACATATGTTTATTGTTGAAAATGTTACATATGTCCCCCTTTTTCCCTATTGACATCTTCTAGCCCACCCTCACCCCTCACCCCAGGCCTTTACCACACTGTCTGTGTCCGTGGGTTATGCATACAAGTTCTTTCGTTGATCTCTTCCCACCCACCCATCCACCCCTGCCTTCTCTCTGAGGTTAAACAATTTGTTCCATGAAGAGCAGGGATTTTTATACTTCACAACTCGGCAAAGAATTTGAACTAACATATACATGGATCCTTGGTGAGTGCATTTGTCAAAACTCATACATTAGAATTTGTGCATTTCACTCAGTAAATGTCACCTCTAACAAAAGCAAAAAAATATTAAACTCTAGTTAATATACATAGCCTAAGTATTTAGAGTTGAAGTGTACTGATATCTGTAACTTACTTACAAATACATAAATAAGGCATTAATAAATATATAAATAAATACACCATAAAGAAAATATGGAAAAACATTAACAAGTATAGAATCTAGGTGGTAGATTATATGGGAATTCATGGCACACTCTTTATTTTTCAGTATGGTATGGCCCCAACTTTTCATAATAAGATGGTGGGGAAAAGAATACATGTATTGTGGCACATGAAAATTGGCAATATCCAAGTAACAGTTCATTTCTATGACTTTATTGGTCCAAACTTTAAACAAGTATCTCATTAAATGAAATGACTGCTGCCAGGAGAGTCAATAATTGGCAAAATAATTATTTAAACTAAATACTTACATTGTGACTATGACAAAATCCAATTCCATTAATAATCTGAAACAAATACTTTTGAACCACCTGGTAGTCTAGTCCATTTGGAAAGAGTTCCAAGTCATCAAGAATGGTATGGTCAACAAACTCAAAGACTAGGTACCATCGTTTTTTTTTCTTACACACCTCCAACAGATTCACCAGATTTTCATGCCTCAGTTGCTGTTATAAAAAAATGCAAAATAGTTTTTACAGCATCAAATGATTAACAATTAGTGACAATCCAAAATAGGTCTTACCATAAGAAAGACAGCAATAAAATGCATGAACAATATAAATTGTAAATGTATATTCTGGTTTTTAAATTCTAGTTAAAAGACCACATTACTCTGTTGTCCTCTCAGAGAACACAATAAAACCAATTAAAAAAAGAAATGTAGCTTTATTTCTGATGGAACTACCGTGTTTCCCCAAAAATAAAACATCCTTTGAAAATAAGACCTACTTACAAGTTTCCTTCTGAGTGAAATATAAGGCATCCCCCTGAAAATAAGGTCCCCCCTAGACTCCATTCCCTCCACTGCTTACGAAAGTGCACATGATTCCTGTATTTTGGCAATTCATTTGGATGGCATTAAAATCCCACCTTTAATCATTTCTAAGAGCAAGAAGGAAAAGATTAAACGTGTTTTGGGTATTTTTATTCTAGAAACTGAAAAAGCCTGGGCCACACAAGCAGTTATAAGGAAGTGGGTGGATTTAATGCTGCCGCTTGTTATGTGAGGGAGCCAAAAAGGTCTGCTAGTCTGGGATGCAGCCAGCACTCACCACGCTAAAGACATGAAGACATTCTTCACGAAAGAAAAATAGATCAGATAATGATTCCCGCAGGAATGACTATCTCCAGACTCTTGATATTGCAATAAACAAGCCATTCAAAGACAATTTGCACATGGAAATTCATGACTACATTGAAAATAGAATGGAGAGAAATCAGTGTGGAAACTTTGTGAAACCTAAACTGCAAGAAGTTGTGACTTGGGTGAAGAATTCATGGAAGAAAATCACTGTCAGTTGCATTGCAAATGCCCTGCGAGCAGGCTACCTTGACAAGAAGTACTCATTTAAAGACAGTGCTATTGCTAAACATGAGAGATTTGGTCCACTGATTCTGAAAGAATTGGAGTCACAAGAAATTCATCAGGAAATTCAGGAATTAGATTGTTATGATGATGTTCCAGAAGATGATGATATGATTGTCATTGAATAAATGAGTAAATTCTTGATACTGTAGGATTCACAGTTTGTCTGGTTTGTGTTGACAACTACCGTACTACCGTACCATATGCAGGTAATAAATTTCCTTTATTTTCATTTAACAATAAATGTGTACCATATTCTTCTTCATGGAAAAATAAGACATCCCCTGAAAATAAGACCTAGCGCATCTTTGGGAGCAAAAATTAATATAAGACACTGTCTTATTTTCGGGGAAACAGGGTAATAGGATCTATGACCCCTACCCACAACAAATGAGGTGAAACTGCCAAATGCAATCAAGGTCAAACAGGAGTGTAGGAAGATACAAGAGATTATCTCTGGCCACAAAGCTGGCAGGGTAGAGTTCTCCAAAGTAGGTGACACACCCTGAAAAGGAAAAACGACAACAAAAAACAACCCAAAACCTTCTTAGATATAACGGGAACAAGGTTGCAGAAAATCAAACTAAATTATGCTGATTGTAATCAAGACAATTGTGACCTGAGTAGAAAAGGAAGACAGTAGTGACTAGAGAAGGTATAAGGGTGGAAGTAGAAGGGTGTGGGGGGTGTGAGTGGAGGGATGAGAGAGGGCCTTCTGGGGTTATTTTCATGTTCTCTTACTTGATTTAGATGGTGGTTACATGGTTTTGTTCAGTTATTTAAATCCATAGAGATATATTTTTATGATATGTGTACTTTTCTATATGTCAATAAAAAGTTGAAAGAAAAAAAACTTTTTTAAGTTTATTTTATGTCTGGATCTTTTTTTTAGAGAGAGAGAGGTGGGGGGGGGAAAGCAACAAGCACTTTTTAAGTCATGTTTATGTTCATGACATAAATGAATGTACATATGTAATCATTTCATTTGTTTATTGCCAAAAACATATACTTTAAACCTTGTAATATATGAAACAAATATAACAGTAATTTCCCCCAAAATGTGTTTACTCACCTTTAGTAACTTGATTTCTCGCATAGCAATTTTTTTAACCATTTTGTCATCATCACTTTCTAAGAACTTTTTAATGGCTACAATTCTTCCAGTATCTTTATTCCTGCACTTCATCACCATTCCATAGCTCCCTTCTCCAACCAATCCTAGGTTCTCATATTTATCCATTTTAATTCAAAACCAGAAGGATTTTTCTTGCTGTAAAAAACAAAATATAGTTAATAATGTTGAATGTATTAATTTTCTCCACACTCGCAGCAAAGTAATTCTTCCCAACCTGTTTTCCATATTAGAGCAGTCATTGTGTTGTTGGTTCTCCTTGCTGACTCACAATTTCTTATTGTTTCCAATTTTGTTGCTTTCAAAATATTTATATACATTTCATAATAGACAACACAAATATAACTGAAGCCATTAACTTTAAATTTAAATTACTAGATGTCATGTTGATAAAATTCAACATATTTTTAATTTGGATAAACAACTAGAACTACATACAAAACAATTACAGCTCACTTTATTTTTAAATATATTTTATTTATTATTTTACATAGAGAAAAGGAGATGGATAGAGAGTTAGAAACACTGATAAGAGAGAAATATTGATCAGCTGCCTCCTGCACACCCCCTACTGGGGATGTGCCCCAACCAAGGTACATGCCCTTGACTGGAATTGAACCTGGGACCCTTCCAGTTAGGGCTATAGCTCACTTAAGAAAAATATGATTCCTTTTCACACAAAGGTAAAAAAGTCGCAACTAAATTTGGTTTTAGTGAAAATCATGTTAATTTTTTTGTATCAGGATTAAAAGATCAAAGAGGAAAATTTTTATATACTCTCTACTCAATGAGGAAGAATATTTGTTCACAAAATGGTCATTTACCAAATGAGTACTAAGAACCTTTGATAAGCTATTTTTCTTTATTTATCTTACTATAGTAATTAAGTTCCTATATTTAACTTACAAAATAACAGCAATGACATCACAGTATGTAGGCAGATTTTAGAAATTAAATATTAGTAGTACCAAATAGAGTATTTCAAAAATCCTTTTAATGATTACTCACTATGAGAATAATCATTTCAGTTTTGTGTTTATAATTCTTTTCTTTTTAAATACATTTTTTATTGATTTCAGAAAGGAAGAGGGAGAGAGAGATAGAAACATCAATGATGAGAGAGAATCACTGATTGGCTGCCTCCTGCACACCCCCACATTGGGGATGGAGCCTGCAACCCAGGCATTTGCCCTAACCAGGAATCAAACTGTGACCTCCTAGTTCGTTGGTCCATGCTCAATCACTGAGCCACACCAGCCAGGCTATGTTTATAATTCTTTTCTACTCCCAATTACTTGTCATTTTCTGGATAAAGGCAACCCTAATAAAACCTTCCTTATTTTACTAAATGATTGATGAAGGTCCAGCAATCAGTCCACTACATAGTGTGGTACAGAAAAAAACCTTTCAGTCCAAATACAGATAGATTTTAATTCATACATTTTATTGCAAATTTCAAACTTTATTTTTAAATCTGGTGTTGAAATTAAATTCTAGAACAAAAAAAAAATCATCTTAATCCCATTACGTTTCTAAAAGTTTAAGGAGGAAAAAATACCTTTAAGTAAGCTTATATTTAAATGATGATTCATGGTTAAATTTTTTAACCTGACAATATAAAAATACTCATTCATAAAAGAAGGGGGGAAATATTACCACCCATTGCATTATGGCAATCTGAAACTAATTTACCCGATTGTGAGGTGTGATGCTTTTCCTCGCTTCCTGATTGGTACGCTGATGATAAAGACAATACAAATACCCTCTCCTTAACAAACTATGATCATCCAATGAATATATTTTTAGCATTTTACATATGATAATTTATATAGGTTCTATTATATATACATGGAAAACCAGAAGATTGGCCTGGGGGTGAAGGGTGAATGAAAATAAATTCACATCAACTGCAACTCACATTATTTCATTATTTTACTACCAGCTTTGATAATATTATAAACTGTTTACACAGCAGTGTCCCAACACGAACTTCCCATACTTTTGCCATTTTAACTTCCATGTAATGTCTATCCACTATTTTCAAATAAAAAAGCCTGTGTTTGAAGAAAAAAAAATATCTCAACGTTATTTTCTCTCACCTTTTTAAGTAATTTTTCCTTCCACTAAGACAGTATGCTTTTACCAAGGACTAGACTGTAGGTTTGATCATGTCAAGGACAAAAAAAAAACAGATGGAATCTATAACTTGCATCACTTAAAAATATTTCGCAGATAGTCTTCCCAATATTTGAAAAAGCAAATTAAAATAACCTTCAGCAGACCTAAGATAATAATAAGCTCATAATAAGCTCACACTGTGCAAGCTGACTACTCCAAATGTATTCTTGCAGCCAATTGCACATTTGGTCACAGCACATTGAACACACCCATATTTTTTTTTTTTTCAAGTGGCACTGCCTGCACATACCTCCAAGGTATCACAGCTTCTAAAGCCTCTTGTTTCCTGAAACAGTTACCCATAAACTATAACTTTCCATGCCTTCTACCCCCGCAGGGAAGGGTCATAAAAACGAAGCCTGCCCGACTGGCCATGTGGTATTTCTGGACATGTGCCATGTACGAGTATCTAGCTCCAATACCAACAAGTTAGATACAAAATAATGCTCATTTATCTTGTTTAAGAGATTGAAATCTATTGTACATCCAGAGTGAGATTAACAGAAGCCTTGAAAAGTCTTATACTTACTGCTCCTTTAATATCCTTTTCACGTGGAAAAAGACCCAAAGGTTTTCAACTTGGAAACCAATTTGAGGTGAAATTCATCTCTCTCTCCTCTCTCTTTCCCGCGGGTCTAAAAAAAAAAAAAACGCTGACTAGCAAACTAGCAGCCTCTGGGCTGTTACGATTCCTTGTGAGGACACAGTCAGGGCCCGGGGGAAGCTGAGACCGGCCGAGCGGCCGCGGCCCGCCCCAAGCTCCCGCCCAGGAGGACCGCTGCCCGCATGCTGTCGTCGTCGTCAAGGCAACGACCTCACTCTGGCCCCCACCATAGGCACAAAGTCTCCCGGGAGCGGCACGGCTCGGGTCAGACTGCGTCCGCGGCACCACCGACACCTGCCGAGGAGGCCGGGGCCGAGGCCGGCGGCGGGGGACGGGCCGGGCGGGCGGGCGGGAGGGCGCGGTCTCCCCCGCTCGGAAGGCGCCCGGGCTCCGGGCTCGGGAACCAGCGCGGCGCTAGGCAGCCCTGGGCGAAGGCGTTGGCCACCCAGCTGCAAGGGGGCGGGCCCTCACCACCCCGGGTCCGGATTGGCTGGTCCCTGTTGTCATGAGCTCTGATTGGCTCAGGGCCAACCACCCTTCTCCTTCACCTGGGGCTCCGCCCGCCCGGGGTCCGCTCGCTCGCGGCCGGGCGGCGTGGGTGCCGGCATCTGGACGCACCTGCCATTAAGGATGGAGACACCTTGCTGCCTTCGCGGGAGACCTATCCCCGCACAGATACGGGCAAGAGGCGACTCTGGTGTTCGTGGGGAGGGTAGATGGGGCGGCGGTGTGTAGGACTGGGAGAACGTGGAAGAGGGAGATCATGCAAAGAGCTGGATAAAGTGTCTCCCCCTCCCGCAGCTTCCCCGCTGGGGCGGGGAGCGGGCCCACGGCGCCCACGCCCGGGAAGATTCGGGGTGAGAGGTGGGGCCAGGCTGGGCCCAATGGGAGATGAGGGTGCCAGCCTGGGAGGTGATGATTAATAGGGGAGGCAAGGGAAAAGTAGGCAGGTGACAACAGAACTTAGGAGGGACCTTGATGGGGTAGCCTGGGCATGGAAAGTGAGGGGAATGGACATATGACATGAATGAAATGAAAGGACAAAGGGTGGGAAGGCGGGAGAACACAGTATTGGTGTGTGGCAGCCAAAGTGGGTGCAGTTGGGAGGGTGGGGTCTTTAAGGCACAGACCAACTCAATTCATACATAACCAGGCAAGACTGGTAGATCTGAATCTTGCACATGCTTAAGACACAGAAGAAACAGGGTTTAGGGGTTTAGGCCATCCCTCTGCAGTAAGGACGCTTTCAGCACCCAGTTATTTTCACGTTAAATCTTGAAAACTAAACATTTTATAATCATATTTGATCTCTATCTTGATTCAGTTAAATGTGTTCTGGTTAGTAGATATTTATACTCAGTCAATATTACAGTAATTCCTTTTGTATGCTAAGAAATAAACATTCTGGTTTATAAATAATCCTTTGAGAAGTTTGGATAGCATGAATTAATGTTTCAGTGCTTGACCACTTTGGTCAAAAGGCTTAAAAACTAGTTCCTGAATCTGTAATATTAAGGACAAGACCTGGGGCCTAGGTATGAAAATAATGTAAGTATTTGGTCAATCCAGGATATAAGTTTTTTAAAATATATATTTTATTGATTTTTACAGAGAGGAAGGCAGAGGGATAGTTAGAAACATCAATCAGCTGCTTCCTGCACATCCCTCAATGTGTCCGCAACCAAGGTACATACCCTTGACCAGAATCGAACCTGGGACCTTTCAGTCTGCAAGCCGATGCTCTATCCACTGAGCCAAACCGGTTTCAGCAGGATATAAGTCTTAATATAGCAATTAGCTCCTTCCTTTGCTGTGACCAAGTTGAAGGGAGCCATGCCCAATGTTGTTACCTCAGGCTATAACAGAATCTGTGAACTTCTTTTATGAGGGGCAGATCACCTTTTATAAAATGGCAAATCCAGGTTTGGGGGGGCCTGAAACTTGAAAAGAATGCAAAAATATTTTTTTAAAAATATATATTTTATTGATTTTGTTCAGAGAGGAAGGGAGAGAGATAGAGAGCTAGAAACATCGATGAGAGAGAGTCATCGACCAGCTGCCTCTTGCACACCCCCTACTGGGGATATGCCCGCAACCAAGGTACATGCCCTTGACCAGAATCGAACCCGGGTCCCTTCAGTCCCCAAGCCGACGCTCTATCTATTGAGCCAAACCGGTTTCGGCAGAATGCAAAAATATTTTTGCTTTTGCAACTTTACAAAAATATTCAACAACAAACATTTTAAAGGCTCCTTTAAGCAAGAGACCCTGAAGCTTTAACCCCACAGGCAATAAAAAGTATAACTAAAAATACTGGATTTGGTGAATAGGTAACACTTGCGAAAACAAAATTTAAACAAGAATTGAGTTTAAAGCCAACTGCAAAGGAGAGAGGGCATTTAGGAATTACACATCCTAGGTAAAGTCATTTACATGTTTATGGAAGAGGAGGTAGCATTATAAGGTGCAAGTTTAATTTAAAAATCACAGGGAAATCTTTGTGGTGAAGACCAATAAAGAGAGAGGCTTTAAAGAGTGAAGAAAATGAATAATTGGTTTTTAAAAAGCACAATTAAAGACAGGCAGTGAAGAGAAAGTAATTAAGTGTGAAAAGGGCTTAGCCTTGAAGAGGTTTTGAAAAAAAGGGTTTAAAGAAAAACTGAGAAAAGTGTTGGACTGACAAGCAAATAACATGATTCTCTCCCACTCCCACTCTGCTGTAGTTTCCCAATTATCATTTTTGTGTGTTTGCTTGAAAAAGTTGTAGCTGGAGGTGTGTGAGGGAGAAAACAGTATGGGAGTGCATGAGGAGAGCTTGAGAGATATGTTAAAGAATTAAAGGTCAGAAGAGACTAAGGATCATATGACCCAGTAGTTCCACTCCTAGGTATATACTGAAGAAAAATGAAAAACTTAGTCATACAAAAACTTGTACATGAATGTTCATAGCAGCATTGATATTCATAATAGAAAAAAAAGTGAAACTCAAATGTCCATCAACTGATGAATGGATAAATTATTATATCCATACAATGGAATACTATTCAGCCATAAAAAGGAATGAAGTACTGATACATGCTACATGAATAAATCTTAAACATTATGCTAAGTGGAAGAAGCCAGACATAGAAAGCCACATATTATACCATTCCATTTATATAAAGTGTGCAGGACAGGCAAATCCGTGGAAAAAGAAAGTAGATTACTGGTTACCAGGAACTGCGAGGGAGGTGGGGATGAGGAGTGACTACTAATGGGTATGGTGATGAAAATATTCCAGACTTAATGTTACACAACTTTTTAAAGTAAATATACTAAAAGTCACTGAATTTTACACTATAAAAAGGTGAATTTTATGTATGTGAACTATATCTCAATTTAAAAAAAAAAAATAGACTACAAGAGGATAAGAATTTTTCAGCCTTCCCAGAAATCTGCCTTTTAAAATAAATTTATGTATTTTAGCTTAGTCCAATTTTCTTACATTAACAGTCATCTCCATTCAGTGAGTTTTGGCAACAATCATTTTCTACATATCTTGACATCCCCAATAACGTGCTTGGGTGTTTTGTGCAAAAACAAACAAAGAAAAAACCACCTCTCAGGTCCTATGAGATAACTGATTAGTCATGGGTTTTTGGCATCACGTCAGTTGAGTCACCAAGTGAATGGAAAGGGCATAAAATCTTCAGACCATAAAAAGATTCTTTTCAGTAGAGTATATGAAGCATGCAGCTATGAATACATTCTACCATTCTATTAAGAAAATGGACTGATTCACTTTAAAGTTCTGGTTCTTTGATAGAAGGACACTTGCCATAGAAAATAGAATTCTTTGCTGAAACCGGTTTAGCTCAGTGGATAGAGCGTTGGCCTGCGGACTGAAAGGTCCCAGGTTCAATTCCTGTCAAGGGTATGTACCTTGGTTGTGGGCACATCCCCAGTGGGAGGTGTGCAGGAGGCAGCTGATCGATGTTTCTTTCTCATCGATGTTTCTAACTCTCTATCCCTCTCTCTTCCTCTCTGTAAAAAAATCAATAAAATATATTTTAAAAAAATAGAATTCTGTTCTCAACTTAGTAGTTGATTCAATGACATCATTACTATATTTTTAAAGTAATTAAGACAATTGGAATTTGAAAACCTAAAACACAATATACCATTTAGTTTGCCAAATTCAACATACACCAACACATCTATAGCAGTGGTCATCAACCTTTCACACCTCACGGACCACCAGCGGTCCATCGACCACCAGTTGGCGACTGCTGATCTATGCTGACACAGTGTAAATCTTGGAATTTATTTCTTAAATGTTAACAATAGTATGCATTGTGTTTGCACTAGTAACATGCCTCTTTTGAAAAATCTTAACATTCCATCTCTTTCTAGCCTCTCTCTGATTCCTCTGTTCATCTTCATAGCAAAACTACAGGGGAAAAAAGGTGTGTTCATTTCTTACCCCCAGTTCTCTTGGGCTTTCATCCTTATCACTTCACTGAAATAGTTCTTCCCAAGTCATTGTGACCTACATCCTGCCAAAGCCATCTGTAGCAGAGATTGCTACTGTGTTTCCCCGAAAATAAGACATCCTCCGAAAATAAGACCTAGCACATGGAAAGATAAGACATCCCCTGAAAATAAGACCTAGTGCAACTTTGGAAGAAAAAATTAATATAACTGTCTTATTTTGGGGGAAACAGGGTAGTTACAATAAGCTAGTTCTTTTTTCCTGTGTGGCTTGTTTCTTTTGTGCGATCTCCATTGCTGTTGCGAGTGGTCATGTGACTGAATTCAAGCCACATGGGCACCATTTTCAGTCCTGGTCCATAAAGATCTCCATTCAACAGTCTCTATGTTCCTTTTCCCTTTCATCTAGCTACAATGGAGATGACTTGGGGAGGAGGGCCAGACCACTGACCTCTTCATTACCACTTTTCTTTTTTATATTAGGGGTAGGAAAAACTATTGTGTCTGAGCCATTAGACATCTTGGGGTCTATTTATTATAGCAATTAGCCACCCTAATTAATCCACTACCTCATATGACCTCTCAACAGCATGACTCAACGGCTTATTTCCTTTTGAGATAAACTCTTGAAACTTAGCTTTCCATGATATCAGTGTCCTATTTTGTCTTCCTCAGTTTTCTCTGCTGCTTCCCCTGTACCAGAACCCTAAATGTTGGGAGTATCTGGGGGCTCAGTCCTGAGCTGCTTCTCAGAAATCTCATCTAATCCCGTATACTCTCTTCCTCGGAAATCTCATCTAATCCCATAGCTGCAGCAAAGACCTATGTGGACAACTCATAGCACTGAGCTCTCTTTAGAATTCCCCAGTCATACCATGTGACATTCATTCTTGGATATCTAATTGGCATATGAAACTTAACACATTGCGGACCAGTAGTTTTATTGCTAGCCTTATCCAGGGGCCAGATAAGTTTCTATTGAACCATTACAAAAAAAAAGTTTTACATAAATGTTATAGGCACACTTTAAAATTAAATACCCATTGCATTTTGAAGTTATTACATGTTCTTACAAGCTAATATCTTTTAAAAATATGATATCTTGTAAAACACAGTGTAACGTGAAGCGAAAATTCTTGTGACCCGTCTGTCCGCAATGTGTTAACATGGCTAAAAGAAAACTGTTGATTTTCTCGCCACAATCCACTCCTGCTTTAAATTCCCAGGAATCCCTTGAATATTATCTATTCCTCACATTCAAGATCCAGTCCATAAAAGTCTTATAGGTTTTATATTACAAAATAGATCTTATTAGCTAACCATTTATCACTATCTCTGCTACAGCTCTAATCCAAGCTACTATCACTACTAGCTGACATTTTGACAGACCACTCACTAATTCAGATCACATCACTTCCCTGTTCAGATCCCTACAATCCCAGTAAAATCCAAGAGTAAATATAAAAGTAAAATACAAACTATTGTACAAGGCCACTTTCAAATTAGCTCTTACCTACCTCTTGATATCATCTGCTTACTGTTATGGCCCCACTGCCCTTGAATACAACAAACTTTCTAAACAAAGCGCTTCTCTACATGTCCTTTCTTCTTCTTGGAACATTCTTCCTCCAGGTCTCAGGACTTTTTTCTCTTTTTCTCAGACCTTAAATGTACCTCTTCGTAGAGACCATTCATTAATTACCACCCTCAATAATGTTAAAGAACATCTCCAGTCACTATTACGTTGTCTACCTTTACTAGTTCAACTGATTAGCCATGTGATCTTGGAAAGTAGCTAACCCAACAAGTAATATTCCTTAAAGGATTGTTCTTAGGACTACATGAGTTGTGTTGCCCAGGACTAATCAGAACTAATAGTAAGTACTTGTTTACCTAAGTACTAAAAAAAAACCACCACACATTCCCTGAGAGTAGGCTATGCCATCAGTGCATGGGTGCTGCAGCAAGGGAGCAGGGCTGCTTTCAGCTTTCGGCTTTGAAAGTTAGGTGCAACTTTCTGCAGTCATACCAAATCTAGGTTCATCTGACACCAGCCACCTCCACGATGCACCCGAGGTGCACCAGAGGGGAAGTCTGTGCTGCGCCTGCTCTGACCCCCAAGATTGGTCCCCTGGGCTTGTCTCCAAAAATGGTTGGCTTTGGCCAAAACCGGTTTGGCTCTGCGGACTGATGGGTCCCGGGTTCGATTCCAGTCAAGGGCATGTACATTGGTTGCGGGCACATCCCCAGTGGGGGGTGTGCAGGAGGCAGCTGGTCGATGTTTCTAGCTCTCGCTCTCTCCCTTCCTCTGTAAAATATCAATAAAATATTTTTTAAAAAAATGGCTGGCTTTGACATCAACAAAGCAACTGGTGCTTGGGGATTTATAGTAACTGAACATTCAGAACTGACAGGTCCAGATTGAGGTAGTGCCTCTGCCTCTGCCTTGAACATGAAAGCTTCAAAGAATTGTCGAGACAGAAAGAAGCAAAACATCATTAAACACAGTGGAAATAATCACTTTTGATGAGATTGTCAACATTGCCTGACAGATGCAGCACCGATTTTTAACTAGAGAACTCTCTGAAACCGTTAAAAAGATCCTGGCTGTTGCAATATTGATGGCTGCCTCCCTCATGACATCACATAGATAACATCAGCAGTGGTATAGTGGGATGTTGGGCTGGTTGAGAACCACAAAGGAACATGTTTCACTAATGAGGAGTATTTAGTGACATTATTCCATTAAAGATTAATGGTGAAAATTAAAAGTTACCGGTATGTGTTCAAAAAAATGTTTCAATTAAAGATCATTTGACAACCAAAGAAAGCACACACACACACACACATACACACACATATATAAAACCCTAATATGTAAATAGACTGAATGGTGGAACAACTGAACCGGTTGATATGTGTGCTCATCAGCAAGGGGCACGTGCAGAACATGGTGGGGGAGGGCAGCAGGATGGTGGAGCAGGTGAGCAGGGGTGCCAGACCAAGGCAGGGTGCTGATTATTATTATCAGGCCGAGCCTCTGCTGGTTACTGAAAATTCTTTGCTTCTGTGCACTGTGGTCCTGCCTGGCACTTGAGCCACTGCTTACACCTGATTGCTCAGCACCATCAGTGGGTGCGAGCGGCAGTTGCCAGCCCCAATTGCCCATGAGGGCTTCTCCACTTCCCCGTGTTCCCGAGGGGTGATCAGGGCAGCAGCTGCCTCTCGCACCCACTGATGGCACCAGCCCCAATCACTCCATGCCATCAGTGCATGGGTGCTGCAGCAAGGGAGCAGGGCTGCTTACCGAGGGACCAGGGGTCACAGCAGGAGGGGCTGGGCGGGGGCGTGGAGGATGGGCTGAGACCCACCCCTGCCTCATGACCCACAGTTCAAGGTGCACAAATTCATACACTGGGGCCCTCGTGTGTGTGTGTGTGTGTGTGTGTGTGTGTGTGTGTGTGTGTTTCCCGCTCAATTCAGAGACAGTATTTGACAGCTATTTGATTTCTATTCCAAGTCTCTACTCTCACTCCTTAAGGTTGTGCTTCCTGAATATTATACCTGATTAAGGGATTTAGTCCTAATGCTGGAGGCTATAATTTTAGAATTTTCTAAAATTCACAAAAATGCATTGCACTAAATTTCTGAACTTTAAATAACTCATCCTTGAAAGCAGATTGACACTTTTTGCTAATCCAGTATTCCAAATAATTTCATATTAGTGTGACTTATCCTTTGAGCCTGTCTCTTTGGCGGTAACCTAAGTAATTATACTTGGCTTGCCTAAATGTTAAATCAAATGTAAAGCCACCAGCAGTGATTCATTGTATATTCTCAAATATTTTCAGAAAACTCATTTTAGAGATAAAAAACAAGTATAAAAATAACTTTTATTGGTTACACTGTTTTCAAGTAGAAGTGTCTGCTTTTCATTGATTTCTGTCTTTATGTTAACTATCCAGAACTCGTCATTCTCAATTCCTTTTAAGATACCTCTTACATTCAGCTGCCAAAACAATAAGCTAAACTTATTTCTCTCCAAGTTTTAAACTATTGCAACGGTCTTATCAATTTTCCTGCTTCTATATTTATCCTATCTATCCTCTACAAGGATATCACTGCCATGCTTAATTTTCTTTAATGGCTTGCTATTGCAATTAGAAGAAAATCCAAATTAACTCCTTACCCTGGCAGATTACATGATGTAGTTCCTCTCTCTCCTACCCCACCTCATCATTTTGCCACCCTTTGAGCCAACTCCATCTATCCCAGCCTCTATCATTTCCTTCCAAGGTTTTATTTTACAGTTTGTTTTACATTTGCTGGTCCTGACTACGGTGCTCCTCAGTTCCATTTCAACACTAGAATGGGTGACTGAGGAACAGCTTATCACTTCACTGAAATAGTTCCCAAAAGTCATTATGACCTAATTCCACCACTCAGTTGCTTTTTATTACCTTAACTAGAGGCCTGGTGCACGGATTCGTGCACATTGAAAGCAAATTCATTAGAAGATGGCCAGCGGTGCGAGACTGGGCAAGAAGGGCCAGACACACCCTTGAGCCAACCTCCCATGGTCCCTCTCGGGTTGGCAGCACCTGGGGTGGTGCCAGGGCTCGAAGGGCATCTGCGGAGTGAGTGGGGTCCCTCAGTCTGGCCTGCAAGGATCAGGCAGAAACCGGCAACCTGACATCCCCAAGAGGTCCTGGAGTGCAAGAGGGCACTCTGTAAAGTTGCTGTCATTCGGCAGCTCCTCTGTTGAGTGTCTACCCCTTGGTGGTTAGTGTGCATCATACCTACCAGCCAGTTGACTGGTTGCTTAGCCTTTTATATATATATATTCTCCTTAGCATTTACAACTGATATCTTCATTATCAAATAAATAAGCTCAAGGAGACCAATGGACTTCTTATTCACTCATGTATGCTCAACATCAACAATGCCTGGCACATAGAGGCACTCAACAAACAATAAAAAGTTAAATGGTTTGTCTTCATTAAGACAATGTTTAAGAATATAATGGAAGAAACACACACTTATGCCAAGGTATTTATAGGGCCACCTATGGGTTAGATTGTGGGAGTACAATCTATCACCTGTGTTTTCCTTAGATTTTTACCAAATCTACTTACCATGACTCCAGTATCATAGCTATTGACTGAAATATTGGTGAATCCTTTTATCAGATTTACTTAATTACTGAACTTGCATTTTTATTCTGTAGTCAGACATTTCAAAATAAAATTACCTTACCTCCCCCCCCCCCCCCCCCCAATTGCTCATGGGGTAAAAACTAACCTTAAGGCAAGCAAGACCCTTTTTGGTCCCCCCCCCCCCCCCCCAGCTACCTTCTTAAATATGCACATCACTCTCTCCATAGAGTTAGTCTTTTAGTCTGACAGCAAGGAAACTCATTTATCATTTACCAATAGTACCTAGAGCAATGCTTAGCATGTAGCAGCTCAAAAGTTTGAAACATAGGATAGGTAGACAGTAGAATTGCAATTGAATTGAAAATAGTAACAACTTGCCCAGCTAGTGTGGCTGGTGATGCTCAGTGGCTGAGTATCAACCCATGAACCAGTAGGTCACAATTAGATTCCCGGACAGGGCACATTCCCAAGGATACAGACTCAATTTCCAGTAAGGGGGCATGCAGGAGGCAGCTGATAGATGATTCTCTCATCATTGATGTTTCTACCTCTCTCCCTTCCTTTCTTTAAAATCAATAAAAACATTTTTTTTAAAGTTACCAAAGTGAAAAAAAAGAAGTAAAAAAGTAACAACTTACCCTTGCCAAAGGCCCACCACACCACTGCATTGTTTTAGGTGCTTTATATATTAATATAGTAAATCCTCACAACCACCTACCTTTTTTTCCAAATGAGGAAATAGAAAGAAAGAAGGCTAACCATTGAATGGTGGACTTGTCATTCAAACCCAGGCTATCTTCTAAGCCAGTGGTCGTCAATCAGTGGTCCCTGAACCACTGGTAGTCCGTGAGGTCCGAAAGGTTGGTGACTGCTGTTCTAAGCCCTCCTCTTAACCATTATATTGTTTGAAATCTATTGGATAGATAACATATTGAAGGAAAGATAGTGCGTGGCCAAAATGAAACCATCCAAAGCAAGTTCATGGGGAAAAAGACTGAGCACAGAAGGGACTAGGGAGCAGGGATTATTATGGGATAAGAAAACAGAAGCAGTTGAAATATTAATTTCACAAAAGTGAAAGCAATCCAAGTAGGTAGCCAGCTTTGTCAAAACTCTTTAAGAGATCAAAGACAGAGAGAACAGTTAATTTGGTAATAGAAGGGTAGTTGTCTTTATGTGATTTCTTAATTCTAAACCTCCATTTATGGTATTTTGCCCAGTATTTATTTGGTATTGCTAAAAATTGACTATTTCTGCTCAGCCTCGGTGGCTCAGTGGTTGAGTGTCCACCTGTGAACCAGATCCCAGTTTGATTCTGGTTAGGGCACATGCCAGGCTTACAGGCTCAATTCTTAGTGGGGCACTTTTAAAAGACAGCCAATCAATGATTCTCTCTCATCACTGATGTTTCTCTCTCCTCTACCTCCCCTCTTCCTTTCTCTCTGAAATAAATAAAAAAAATATTTTAAAAAATCAACTATGTCTCATTAACTCTGAAACATGTTATACGTAAGCTATATGCTGCATAAGCAGATTTAAGTCTCTATTTGTTCAAAATAACCAGAAATTTTATTACTTAGGAATTAATTGATCAAAAGTCTACTACTAAATAATTAGAAAATTACTTATGAACACAGAATGAAAAAAAAGGTCAATGGTCTTTATTCATCTGTAGTTAAAATATAAATTATGATAAGCAAGTTTTCCTAATTTAAAGGAACAGCATTAACATCTAGCCACTAAATTTTTGTTCACTTGCTACAAATACTATGTTATTGAGCACAAGTGAAATGAAACACCTTAAGTGGCTAAAATAGTCAAATGTTCTGTTTCATATTAAGTTTCCTGGACCAAACGGTAATTTGCTCCCTCAAATTTGGTTTTTTAATAAGTGGCATATATTCCTTCTAACAAGTGTTTTTTCCACAGCCATAAAATTATGTAAGTCATATATATATATGTAAAAGCCTTACACACACACACACACACACACACACACACACACACACACACACACACATATATATATATATATATATATATATATATATATATATATATATATATATTTAAAAGCCTGAACAACCATTCGACCATTAACTGTGATACCCACTGACCACCAGGGGGCTGATGCTCAAAACGCACAGGCTGTAAACATGGAAGAGACTGATGAATCTCAGAAGGGAGGGGTGAAGGTGGGAAGAGATTAACCAAAGATCTTATATGCATACTAGAGGCCCAGTGCATGGATGTGTGCACTAGTGGGGTCACTCGGGCTGGCCTGTGGAGATCGGGCTGATTCCGTGCCCCGGGCCTCCAACATCCCCTGGATTGTGAGAGAGTGCAGGCCAGGCCGAGAGGCCTCTAGTAACATTATAATTAACATGGAAAGTGAGTTTAATATACATTTATAAAAATCTTGTCTGACTTCAAGAATATTTTAAATAATGGTTATTTTGGTTTCTCTCCAGTATAAACTTGCGAAGTGTGATTTAAGGAATCTTCATTGAATATATCAGGAAGAATTCAATTATGCTATCCCTTTTAATGAAGAAAAAGTCTCAAATTCCAAAATTATAAAGAAGCCTTAGACTCATATGATTAAATGATTATTCCTCCTTTAATATTCTTTTAGAGTTTGACAAATTTGTTTCAATTTCTGAATTGGGTCATGTCCATAGCTTTAGATAGCCTCACTATTCCCATCTCCTTTCTGAGATGTGAGGTAGCAATCCTTTGGAAAACCCAAGATTAATAAAAATAAAAAAATTTAGTAGTCTAATTTAGGTCATTCTCACCTTCCTTATTACTTATTACTCTAAAATTCTTAAACTTGTAAATCTGGGATAGATCTCTTAATAACTGTTAAGGAAAAACATAAAAATACTTTACTTCTTATAGATCCAGTCTCACAAATAGTAAGCAGTTAGTTTTAGAACAACTCATTTTTACTTAGGATGTGTGAAATGCAATTGGGAGAAAACATTTTGGAACACAAACCTATTGATTAAATTAGGGACATAGATAAACGCTGCAGACATCAGTAGTTTATTGTTTGTTTAGTCCAAACACATTCAAATGGAAACCGAAAGAATACTTTCCACCTGAAACAATTAAACTAGATTCTACTAGCATATAATGCTTAACACATTACAGCAATAAAGATGGTAATCCATTGTCTTCTATACCTACTAAAGCAGAGATGGTAAAGCCAATTTGGTTGCAATAGTGTCGTAAGGATAGAATATTACCATCCATTAAAAAAAAAAAAAATTCAGCAAATAACAGTTATGGTAGATGAATATTTTTACTATGGTTCACTGAAAAGGGGACAAAATGTTAAAAGTCCACAGTACTGCAGGTGAACAATCACCATGTAAACTTCTCCATGTGATGTTTTAATGATTTATTCATGGTATGTAAAGACTGAAGCTGAATGGCTCTTTGCTCTAATTTTCTATTACACTTAACATTTGCCATTACTTTTGGTGCCAGAACAGTTTTCATGAGTGGCAGGGCAATATTCTGGATTAGAAATTTCACATATATAAAATGGGAAGAAAGAAAAGAGTAAAGGAAAAATATGCTCTAGAAAAACACTGACAATAAACCACTCATTTAAAAGTAGTTCGAATAAAGGCTTCAAAATTCAAAATTAACTTTCTGGTAAGAACTTCAAGTACTATACATCAGAAAGTGTAAAAAGTGTTTTAAGCAGGAAAAAGAAAAATCCTTAAGCCCCCCCAAATGGCAACTATTAAGATAACTGTGTCCCCAAAACATATGCAATAGTGCAAGACTTTTCCTCAAACATGGAAGACCTCATTCAAAGGAAAAAAAGGAACAGATTTAATTTTACTTATATTGCCCAGTACATGAAAAACAAAATATGTGCATCATTTGCTAATTTACTAAATAGCAAACAGTTTTCATAATTCAAAATCCCTTTGCTACTATGTCAAGTGCATTTTTGTTTTTACCAAGATAGAATGGAGAAGTCTTCCATGCTAACAAGCAGCTTTAAGTGGTCACACTTATTTACCCCACTCCTAGCTTGAAACATCAGAAACTGGAGTGTACCAAATGCTTCAAGCATAAAATTGAACGTCCTTTGCCATACTTGCGGTTTACTGGAACTTGCTAAAAAGACAGACAATAATCCAGCAGCTATAAACTTTGCTCACAGAATTGTTTAGAGATTCATGTAAAAATAAAAGATGTCATCCCAGACTTAAATTCAGAGCCACTTGGGTGCTGACATCAGTTTAAGAATTGTGCAAAATGAATGACAGTTCCCTGCCCCCCAAATAGAAAATGCAAACACTTAAGAGCTGCTGTTCTTTTCTCTGAAAATTGCAGTATCCTCACTTCAGGTTTACTTGCCATTTATGGAATCTGACTGCTTTTAAAATGTCACTAAAAATGTACATCAAGTTGATTGACTTTTCCAAGCACCTCTCAAGTGATCTGCTTCATCATTCACATTCATGTTAAGAGAAAAGTCAACAAGAGACTTACTCAAATAACCGACTTCCTCCTTCCCACTCCCTCCCAAGCACACAAGACTCCCTCCCACAGAGAACACAAAGTTTGTTAACTAAAGAACAAGGTAAATAATATGCTATTCAATTTTACTAATTTTAAAGATACTGCAATTTTTATACACTTCAATGATTTTTCAACATTTTGCAGCTGTTTGGCTTTGCAGCACAGCAATTCATACACTATACTGTACAAAATTACCAGCAAGACTGGAATGATGTATTAATAGAAGGCACCATCATGCTTATTACATTACCAGAGAACAAAAATACAGTAAAGACAATTTTCACTGTACACAGCTTAAAGAAAGGAAAAAGGGGAGGAGGAGTGTGTTGAGCAGCCAGCCATCCCTGTACTGAAGAGGGGCAGGTAGAAAAATCTTAGATATGAAGCTACTAAATCTGGTCTAGTATTCAAGACCATAGCATTTGAAGTTCTGATTTTTGTTATTTAGTTCAAACTAAATGATTTTCTTCTGGAATATACTTGTAGTCTTGTTAAGGTTTATGTGTACACACGCTGGTCACAGCAAGCAGATAAAATGCCCTCATCATTTCACAATCTATTCTCTACTGGAAAAAGGGATGAAAGATTTTTCTCCCCTGTTGCCTCCTGTTGCAGATGTCAATGTTAATGAGTTCAGAGTACCCATTAGTGCATTTTGATGAGTGCATAAAAAGTTTCTGTTGGTTTGTATTTTGGGGGGAGCCAAGAAAAAAGGCAAGATTCTCCAATTGCACTATTTGTGTTTCCAAGATTAGTAGGCAGAAACAGTAACACTTAAAACAAAATGTGCAGCAGAGGATTTTTTTTTTTCTTTTTTTTTTTTACTCAAAGGACCTGAATTCAGTTGGGCATGTCCTCTTAAAAAGTTCATTTTGTTGTAGATAGTTTAAGATATGGTCATTCCTCAGTTCTCAATTCTCCAAGTCTAGATTTATAAATTAACAATGTGAATCCTGTTGTGAAATTGGGGAAATAATGTCCACCTCAATTTAACTCATAACCAAAAGATGCTTTTCACATCAAAGAAATGATCAAAAAGGCTGTGTCACATTCCAAAGCCAAAAAAAAAAAAAATTAACAAGAATGCAAACACGATGAATAATGTACCACTGCCAAGACTTTGCCAACAGTGGGGCTTCAGCGACGCTGTCCTGTGAAGCGGCCTTCCATCTGCCCGGTTCCTCTTCCAGAGCCAAGTTTCTGTGCCATGCCACCTCTTGGAGGAGGTCCTCTTCCATCCCGGTCACGCATCATTCCACCGCTCACTATTCCGCGCGGACCACCCGGACCTCGATCATTGCGCCTGATATCCCTGCGATCATCACCGCCACCTCTGGTTTCTCGCTCTCTTGCAGCTCTCGTTTTTTTCTCTTCCACATTTAAACGCACTTCCCCTCGAAACATTATTGGCTTTAAAAGGTGACAAAAAGATTTACATGGGCAGGTTAGACAGTAATAGTAAAGTATTTCCTTGTATATATAAATAAGAAAACCCTAAGAAACAAATTTAAAATGACCCACACCTCAGACTTTAAAACTAACATTTCTCTATTCTTTGCATAGATCATTTACTTCATAGTGAATAATTTTTAGTTTTAACATTAAAAAAAGATTCTCTATGGTTTAAAAATGTGAGAACGAAGATGGCGGCGTTAGGTAAACACTCCTAAAGTGCTGCTGGGCACAACAAGTAAAAACAAAACAACAACTATAAAACAAATGTCTATCTCCCAAAAACCAAATGAAAGCTGGCTGAGAGGAAGCCCTACATCTAGACCGAAAGAGAAAGAGGAGAATCCAGGGCACAAGCGCTGAAAAACTGAGGTAGGAGGGACAAGGACATGATAGGAGCTGGCGGTGGATCCAGGCTGGCGGAGGGCCGTGATTTCTTCAACCCGAAGAGAGGTAAGCACCCGATCTCTCTGAAATCCAGTTTCTGGGGAGGGGCTAGACTGTCTGCCTTCGGGTCAGAAAGTGAGGCTGGCTTGCTTGCAGAACTGAGATTGTTTACTGTGCTGTGGTGCAAGATGTGGGGAGATGCAGGGATGCCATCCAAGAGGCAGACAGGCAGCCATTGCTGTTGGTCACGCCCCAGCCTAGTGATGCCCGCCCTGAGACTCGGCCCCTCACAACACATCCAAGCTACAAGCAGGGGACTTTGCATATGAATGGCCCTCTCTGGTGCAGTTTAGCAAAATTGCAACCTGGGCAAACAGATCCAAGGAGGACATGTCTGTAGTTCACACTGTAGCTTCTGCAACCCTACTCGCCTCAGACAGTAGCTGAACCTCATTGAGACCCAGAAACCAGAGTTCTAGTACTCAGTTTCAATCCCTCACAACCATAAGTGACACATTTGGGAGACGGACTCAGTGAGCACCAAAGCCCCACTGAAACAAGGTGTGTCTCCAGCGCAGCAGTTCTTCTTTTATAGACACAGCGGATCCTCAGACAATTGGCCTGGAAGCCAATTCCTCTCAGTGTACCAACAGCAATCAAGGCTTAATTACACCAAGACTTTGCACTAAGCCCACAAAGGGATATAGCAAAAGCGACCACCTCAGGTAATTGGGGAAGCTGAGCTACTGACTCCTATAGGTCACCGACCATGCAAAGCCACTCCATCAACACAAGGAGACAGCAGAATGAGGAAACACAGAAGCATGACATGAATGGAAGAGATGGAGGAGAGTAAACTAGTGGACGACACACAGTTCAGAATCACATTTATAAGATTACTCAAGAATCTTCTAAAAACCTTTGAGAAACTTAATGAGACCTCCAAGAAGCTTGGTGAGACCTTCAAGGACCTTAATGAGAATACCAAAAAAAATGGAAAAGGACCAGCCAGAAATTAAGCATACAAAGTCTGAAATAAAGAATATACAGAAACTCAACTATAGACCAATATGCCCCAAGAATCAAACCAAAGAACTGAAATATATGAAAGCAAAAATCATCCAACCAGAGAGGCAAAAAGAAAGAAGAATCCAAAAGTGTGAGGATAGTGTAAGGAACCTCCGGGACGACTTAAAACGTACCAACATCTGGATTTTTGGGGTGCCAAAAGAAAGCGAGCAGAATATTGAAGGCTTAATGGAAGAAATAATGACAGAAAACTGGTAAAAGAAATAGATTTACAAGTTCAGGAAGCTCACAGGACCCCAAACAGGAGGAATCCAAAGAGGAACACTCCAAGACACATCATAATTAAGATGCCAAGAGCAAAAGACAAAGAGAAAATCTTACAAGCAGCAAGAGAAAAACAACTAGTTACCTACAAGGGAGTACCCATACGACTGTCAACTGATTTCTCAACAGAAACTATGCAGGCCAGAAGGGCGTGGCAAGAAATATTCAAAATGATGAACAACAAGAACCTACAACCAAGATTACTCTACCCAGCAAAGCTATCAATTAGAATTGAAGGTCAGATAAAGAGCTTCACAGACAAGAAAAAGTTAAAGGAGTTCATCAACACCAAACCAGGATTACATGAAATGTTGAAAGGTATTCTTTAAGAAGAGGAAGAAGAAGAAAAAGGTAAAGGTAAAAAATTATGAACAATAAAAAAGCATCAAATACATACCTACCAACAAGCAAATCTAAAAATCAAGAGAATAAAAAAAAAATCTGAAGAACAAAATGGACTGGTGAATATAATAGAATCAGGGACATAGAAAGGAATTGGACTAACAATTCACATGGGGAAAAGGGTCTGAGGGGTGTGGGAAGAGACTGGATGAAAGTCTTACATCTATGGATGAAGACAGTGATGGGGGTAAGGGCATGGGGTGGGGTTGGGAATCAGATGGAGGGGAGCTGAGAGGAGGTGGGAGAGGAACACCTGTAATAATCTGAACAATAAAGATTTATTTTAAAAAAATGTACCACATTAATAGTATAAACAACAGAAATAATAAAGTCTTGAATTCTGCCCTTTAAGTCACTTACTTTTGCAATTAAGATTCTCTGAACTGGTTCAGAGTCATCAAAAACCACAAAACCAAAATTTGGAAGCTTTCCGCCAACTCCCTTGGTATTGATGCGAAGTTCCACAACATTCCCAAAACCTGTGAAAACATACATTGCACCAAGGGTTATTATTATTATTTTTTTTAATGACAACGGAGGTACGTGCCCTTGACCAGAATTGAACCTGGGATCCTTCAGTCCACAGGCCAATGCTCTATCCACTGAGCAAAACTGGCTAGGACACCAACGGTTAAATTTTTTAACAGAATACTCTGTGGCCTCAATTGTTCAAGATGAATAACCTTAATCTCCTTGATCCATCTCAAAATAAAAGTTGCAAGTGGCTACATCCAACAACAACTAAAGTACATATTCACTCATATAGGTCATCTAAGACGCCAACAACTAGCTGGACTGTTTGGTAACCCTTTTAACCCTTCAGCATCTTTATTAGACATTTCAAAAGGAAAGGTATCTACATGATTTTAGAAAGACAATGATATTTTCTATTTCTGATTTATATTTGCTAAATTCATCCCACCTCCAAATTTAACACCGATTCATCCTGCTCCTTTTTCTCACCTATAGAGAACCAGGCCATTTAACACTAAGTACAATCACTGAGAAACATCTGATATAGCAATCTTCTCTCTTCTGATAAGTGGTTGGTAACTGGAGATACTTTAATTACTATGGGAAAAGCTCTGTTTTTCTCCTTCTTAATTTCAAGATAAAGCAAAATAAACCACTTACTCATGAAGAACTCTTTCAGTTCATTTTCATCAATATCATGTGGCAAGTTACCAACAAAAAGTTGATGACTGTCTGGATAGCGAATTATTCTACGGTTGTCAGATTCATTCTGTTCTATATCTCCTCTGCCTGAGAAAAGAATAGAGCAGATAAAAAGTTCATAGCATCTTATAAAAACTAGTTCAAAGCAATGAATACAAAAAAATCACTTAATATCAATATTCCTGGCTTAGTTTAGTAAGATAGTGAGTTCCTTGAACAGAGATGAAGTGTCTATTATTAGTAGGTTAATTTGGAAATGTGATATTGAAGTGTAAAGTGAGGGTACTGACTAGACTGCACAAGTCCCTTCTACATCTACTCATCTCATTGATTAAATGAAAGACAAATGTTAGTAGTTCAAGTTTCCCTCCTTAATCAAACTCTTGCCATTACCCAGGAGCCAAATAGATTTCACATAGTGAGTTATATTTGTACTAAATGTGTTTAGTATTTTGAAACACACAAATTACTTAATCTTTGGTAGTATGAAATTATAGCCAAATCAGTAAACTTAATAGTAATACTTCATGTATATATTATGTATGTTAGGGTGTTCATATACATTTATACACACACACATACACACACACACACACATATATATAATATTTGATCCTCCCAGTAACACAAAAAACACAGGCATATAAGAAAGGCATTGCACAAGAAAATTTTGTATAATAATTGAATGGCATAAGAAAATCTCATTAATTTAAGGGGGTATCACCAAAGATCATAAACTCAATCAGTGGCAAAGCTAGAACAAACCCTAGCTTCCATGATTTCTGGTTTAATAACACATCGCTTATATTTTACTTTTGTGAAAAAAATTACACATTATAAATTTGATGTATATTATCTCCCACCTCCTCCCAAAAGCAATCTAAATATACTTATATTATTCAAATAGAGGTGCTACATGTATTAGCTAAAAATGGAAACAAGTAAAAAATCATGACTACTTAAAACCTAAGACAATCAAAATAAGAAGAATCAGGGTGTGCTTATTTGTTTATCTGTGAAGAGATAAGAGTGCTAAGTAAGAAAGTAGGTTACTGGCAGCTCGGTTTCGAATTCTTAGAACCAGTGACAATAACCAAATAATACTTGGCTCAAAATTATTAGTAACTGTCTTCAAAATATATGTCTCTATGGCATGACAACTAATCCTCCCCTAGAAGTTAGTTGTTTTGCACCAGACTGAATTTTAGCAGGTTATTTAAATCTTTAAGCATTTTGAAAATGAAAAAAAATAAAAGAATTTGTGTATAAAACACTACCTGTAGTAAAACAATAAGCATTTTGTTTCTGGGGGGAAAAAACCCACAGAGTTTTTAAGTTCAGTATTTTCCAACTTTTAAAGTACTAAACACTAAATTCTAACAGTTACAGAGGAGGGACTAGCTTACCTGGCCTTGGTCCTCGAGGAGGAAAACCAGGTCGTTCTCTAGGTCGCTGTTCACGCACACGAGGTGGCTGAGACTGAACTTCTGGTTTAGCTTCAACTCTTGGCTAAAATACAAGGTAAAAAAACACATTATAAAATGCAAGGGAAAAAACCCCCACAATTTATAAAGAAAAGAAATACATTCCATATTAGAAATACCAACTAAAGCAATTACCAAATGTCACTAACAGGCATAATGGTAATTTTAAGTTTAGAATGTTTTTACATAGTGTCTAATATATATGAAAAATAATTTTATAAAGATATTCTGTACCAATCTAGGACTGTAGGGTAGGCTTTGTTTTCCTACTCAAGGCCATATAACTCACAATGAGCTATTTTTTTACAACCACATTTTAAAAGTTACATCCACACTGGGAAAGCATAAAAATCACAAAAATGCAAGATGAACCAGCCACTCCAAGTAAACACACATACAAAAGAAAGAGCCATCTTTATTTCAGGAAGACAAGAATATCTGACACATAGTTTCTAATTATCAAGCTTGCTGCCCTTCAAATGTAAGTGCTCAGCAATATCCTCTAAAACTCACCCTCTAAATATGTAAACTTTGAAAATCAATATTTTGATAGTTCAAAATATATAACTTAGCTTATTCTCGCACCTAAAAATATTACTTTTAAGTCAAAATGCACATAAGAAAACAAAATAGAAACATGTATATAGTATCTCAAATAGTCAAAGAAGTCTTAACTTTCTATTGTTCTTCCTTATGAGAAAGGTATGCATTTATTTAAGGACTGATCCCAACAATTTCCCTTAACTGTTTCCTGAGGAATAATTGGGGGGAGGGAGGATAATGGGACATTTAAGATGCCTTCCAAAAGTTTCTGCTAACTGCTGAGTTAAATACACACAATTAAACTATTTTTTTAATTAAATTATTATCTGTGTACATATTTTAACATTGCACCCCCCATACCAATTAAACTATTTTAAAAACAAAATAACATCCACATCTATTACATTTTCTTTTAGTATAATGGCATGTTCAGTATTCCCAACTTCCTCAGGTTATCTACTGCCCAAATATTTGTAGTCCAAGGAAGAGATAAAATATATGGACCTTCAAAGGATGCTGAGAACACTCAACAGTATAAGAAGAACATGTCAAGTCGGGAAGATAGTAATTTCAGTGCTGTCTTTATGGTTGATCATCTCTAAGGACCTCAGTCCCAGCAGTGGCTCAAACTCATCATTTATATAACTGAAGTATTGTAATTTGCAAGGACATTTTTTTTACAAGGACATATTTTGATACAAAAAGTTATGCTTCCTTCACCAATGATAATTTACTGCAAATGCCTTCACCCACTGTAAACACTGTGATTCCTAACAGTTTTTAGCAGATTTGCCTGACTCTTCCCAAATTCTTTTTCTTCCATGTAGATTCTCATTTCCTCCAACAAGATGAATTACATAGTATCTAATATATATAAAAGATGAATTGTTTCCCATATACTAAAATTTTGCTAGTTAAAATTTTTTAACTCTCTCCAGATTTATTCAGTTATTATATGTATTTATTCCTACAAGGACCATATCTTAATTTATTTCTACACCACCCAAAGAACCAAAACAGTGCTGTTAAGACATATATGTTTAGTAACTATTGATTCACTTAAAGTTAAATCACATTTAGTTAGTTCTCTAACCCAAACATGTAGAAGAATGTTCTATGCCTGACCCAAGATACAGCCCTGACACCAATACTATCTAGAGTTGGAATTGAACACTATGAGATATTTTGACCCATGATGTGATGCCTGAAAAAGGTAGTTATCTAGAAATTTCAACTTAAGGGGGCCTGAAGTGCAAATTAACTTGAATATTAGATTGTAAAACAGAATTAAAGTAAATTTGTACTCTTAACAAAATTTTGATGAAGCTAGTGTGTATTACGAATTCATAAAAATAGCAAATGCACATTTTAATTTAAGAATATCAGAAAAACCTAAGACTCATTCAGTCCAAATGTTATCAAAGAATTTGAGGCAACCCGACTGATTCAAATTGTTTTTATAACAGATTACCAAAACAAACCACAATTAGCAAAACAGAAAAGTTCTTTATCCTTTAAGGACTCCAAAGTAACAATTATTTTAAATAATTTTCAACATCTTACAAATAAATCAATTTAGCAACCTTTTAATATATATCTGATGATACCAATACAAGAAGAATGAGATTAAAAAATCTAACAAAATTCTTTTCAAAAATTAGTATTTTAACTAAGCAGGCTGTGTAGTTTTAATACTGTAGGCTCAAGTTTATGATTAAAACTACTTACTCAACTAGATAAAATGGTTAATATGCCACATACTATTTTATTTTAGGGCCTTAAAACTATTTCCATGTAACAAGAAATTGTGTTCACATGACAAATCCCACAAATGAAAGTCAAACGAAATATGAGATAAAAATGAAACCATCAAATCAAGTCAATAACAACAAATAAAAACTGCAACTAATAAACACATCCTTCAATTTAACATAAGCTATTTAGATATAATAATCAATTTCCAGACAAAATCTTTTCACCAAAAAATTAACGCCTACTAATAATATCCTAAGAACTAGATTTAATTCTTCTATT
The DNA here is from genome assembly GCF_964339955.1 of Pipistrellus hanaki. Classification (NCBI taxonomy): domain Eukaryota; kingdom Metazoa; phylum Chordata; class Mammalia; order Chiroptera; family Vespertilionidae; genus Pipistrellus; species Pipistrellus hanaki. Next base: position 166,679,069 of record NC_140503.1, on the reverse strand, counting down.
AATTTCCTATGCTAAAACTGTTAAGGAAATAAGTATTACACCAAAGTAACAAAATAAAATTGAAAGGTTTATTAAAATCAAGGGGGAAAATCATGAATCCATTCTAAATATAGCCTAAAGAGATCAGAAATTTATTTTAAAGTTTAAATTATAAACATTTTGTTTTAATAAGGGTGTAGATTGGGAAATACAATCTAGTCTCCTACAATTCAAAAACTAACTTCAAAATTTTAAGGTAATTGTTTTTCCTAGGCAAGAGGCTAGGATATAATGAAATGCAATTTAGACATGCCTTAGTACTCTTCTTCTGAAATGTAAATAGAGATACATTCCCCTTCAAGGGTCTAAAGAAATCTATATAGGTTGGCATAAGTCACAGATGGACTCTGTGCTCATGGCATCCAACTGCATGAATTCAAAGCCTAGCCCAACTATTTATATATCTGTCTCAAGTACTACTCAATTTAAGTAAATGGGAAACAGGAATAATAGTAACTACCCTCACAAAGTGGTTATGAAAATTAGATGAGAATGAATAGAAAATGTTTTGACAATGCTTGGTATAATGAGAATTAGCTATTTTAACTTTTAACTAGCAGTTGTTTTTTTTAATGTAGCCAACTCTCTGAAATGAAGTAGCAATCCAAAGGATTCCAAATGCAAATCTGATAAATCAAGCATTTCAAAGTATATCCAGAAATCACTTATCAGGTCTTCAGATGAGTTGAAAAGTACAACCAATACTTGGTAAATTAATTTTCTTTAAGAGAGAATCCTGATTTGTGATCTGAGGTAACTACTCAACACTTCCTGAATATCTAACTAAGGGGGAAAAAAGGTTATCATGAGGCCCTGTACTGTACCAGATTATGTGTACCAACACCAGAAAGACTGACTCATAATTACTAGCTTTTTGAAACCACAAGATTTCACTATTTAGAGCTTATTAAGAGGTGTATACAAACAGTATATTTTATGTGCACTAACAATTTTAATTAAATTTTCTAGTGGAATGAAGTTTAAGTCAAAATGTAGGTAAAAGAGTAAGACATTCTTTTAAACTGTGCTTATAAATTTAATTTTAAATTAGTTAATTCTAAAGTACACCTATTGTCAATATTTTGAAAGCTCTGAAATGGGTATGATGACCACAAACAAAAAGCAGAATACTGGAATGATTGGTTAAGGTGAACACTACAGTCATAAGTTGGTACAGGCTTCGATTAAATGGTGTGAACCACTTACAAAGAACTTAGGCAGTATAATTTTTTAAAGTATTTTATTATTTTTTTTAAAAACAGTGATTCCTTATAATGCCATACTACTTTGTGCCTTTCCAAATTTCTTCCTTAAAATATGTTTGCTAAATAAAATTTAAAACTTTTTTTTAAAGAACTATTTTGGTTATTTTAAAGAAGCCTTTTAAATGACAATATAATATATATATATGTAAAACCAACTTAATCTGCATTTCACACACCCAAACCCCAAATACCACCTATGCAGATGATGAATGGAGATTTGGCATTTAAAGTGGGTGCACTGACATTTAATACAATTTTTTTTGGTATATTTAATCCATAATTTCTGATTGACTCATTTTAAAAAGTATTAAAAAGATAAGCAATTGGCAATGTAACAAGGATACAATCCAATGTGTTCACAGATTGGTTACCTGTGAGACTGGTGCTTTAACATGGGGTGGAATTCCAGAGGAAGAAACAGTACCACTAGGAGGCAGGTTTTTACTGGTCACTGAAGCCCAGGAGAAAGCCTGCAGGAAATGCAACAAACCTAGACTACTAATCATGGAAAACCACCAACATTCCTATAGGGAAACTTCCAAATATATATTTTCTTTTCACTTCTAAACTACTGTTCTATATTGGAGGACTCCTAAAAGAAAGGCACACACACACATGCCAGTCTATGTGCCAGCTTTCATAATCTCATTATGCAAGATTATTTGATGTTTTTTTTCTGAACTACTAAATAAATCCACAAGCAAGTTCCTATATGCCCTAGGTAGATGAGCAAGTGGCACAAAACCACTAACACATGCTAGAAAAATAAGAGCCTAATAGAACCAATTTCTTTCCCCTTTTAGAGAAAATGGGGTGTGTGATGGTGTTAAGAGGGGAAGGATAGGAAAGAAGAAAGTACTAGCTGGAAACTTTAACAAACATTCACAAATTGAACAAGGAATCACCTCTCACTACCCAAATATACTTTTAACCTTCTACTTTTTCAGAAAGATAAAAGACGTATAGATAGGCTTAAGTGATACATTATGAGTGTCACTCATCTTTCCAAGATAGTTTAATTGGTGTAGAAAGGAAACTGTTCCCATTAAGCCAGAAATAAGAGGTATTCCTTCTTTTAATAGGCCAACTTATTTAAGTTGGGAAATTGTAAGACTCCTTGCATCCGGTGTGTAGAGGATTTATTAGTATAGAATGGAAGAGCAACTCTCAGTTTTTATGCATGGACCCAAATAATTTCATGTAAGGTACTAAACATTGTATAGAGTCAAAGATTAATCTTCAATTTCACTCTGAGGGGTATTTTTTGAGGGGGGAAAGGGGGTGGAAACAATGAGATTTTCTCAAAATTACCAAAAAACCCACAGCTTCTTTCATATGCACAAAAAAGTATAGTTTACTATATGAAACAAATTAACATAATAGAACCAAGATCATGCTTCATTAATGGTATCAAATATAAAAGTGTGAAGTTATAGATTAAAGAGTTCCTTTGATCTAACCTTTGGTGGTTCTTGTGGCAGAGACACAGGTTCAGCAGGAGGAGGAGAAGTAGACTTCTCCTCTAATTCTTCCAAGTTCTTCTCTTCCACTGGTGGCTTCAGCTCTTCAGTCTTTGTTTCAGATTCTGGCTCAGGTTCAGGTTCATGAGAGGATTCTTCCAAAGGCTCCTCTATGCCATTACTACAATAAAATATTTTATTCCTTTTCAGTATGAATAAAATGATCAATTCAAATAAGATAAAATTCAATATCTCTCCAATCTAATGGGAAAAAGTCCAGTAAGAACTAGAAGGCAGAAGGGAATAATACTCTCACGCAACATTTCTCAATCCCACCATTTTAAAACTGGATTACTAAAAATGTTTACTATGGTATCAACTAGAAATAAACCCCCTACTTATAAAATTAAATGCTCATTCCCTAGCCAGTTTGGCTCAGTGGATAGAGCGTCAGCCTGCAGACTGAAGTGTCCTAGGTTCAATTCCAGTCAAGGGCATGTAAAATACCTCGGTTGCAGGCTTCAGAGTGAGTGCAGGAGGCAACCAATCGATGTTTCTCTCACATCGATATTTCTGTCTTTTCTTCTCTCTTCCACTCTCTCTAAAAATCAATGGAAAAAATACCCTTGGGTGAGAAAAAAAAAAATGTTGAAAAGCAAACAGATAAATAATAAAATAATCTAAAAAAATAAAAATGAAATGCTCACTGTATTGTCCTAAGTGATCTGCATTATCAGTAAGTGATCATGGTTTTGGTCCAAACCATGTTCAATTTTTTAATCAATTAAAACAATTATTTCCAAATTTCTTGCAAAGTACTCAAATACTGTCCTAATAGGTATCTTTATAAAAAACTTACTTCCAACAATTCTAGGAATAAAAACCACCTGACATTATAATATAGAACAAATTTAACTTTGCAAGCAATATTCTTACGTCACAGGGTGAGCTTCATAGTATCCACTGTTAGCATTTTCTTGTACAGGTTCTGGAGATGGTTGCCTTTCTTCTTGTTCTTCTACTTCATCTTCCGATTCTGACAACACATAACATACCAAATATTTTTTAAAAGATTTGACTCACAATGTGATATACATATTTTTAATGATTAATGCAATGATATGATAGTAAATAGCAAAAAATTGCCATATTTCTTACAAAAGCATTCATTTGTGATATTCCCTAGTCTCTAAAAAAAATGAAGGGCAAACAAGATAAAGTTTGGTATTTAATCGTATTTAAAAAAAAATCTATTAGTAAGAAAAGGGTAGCAAATGAATTACAAAGCCATAACTCAGTTTCCTTTGTCACATCTATTCAATAGAGCAAATAATATATTTTTAAAATGATGTATATCAACAGAAGACCAATTAAATAATTATGGTATAACTAAAAAATTGCCAGTCAACAAAGATATTAAGTGAAAAATTAAAAGGAAGCTTTATTATTTTTAAAAAACATTTTATTAATTTCATTGAGGAAGGGAGATGGAGAGAGAGATAGAAACATCATTGATGAGAGAGAATCATTGATCAGCTGCTTCCTGAACATCCCACACTGGGGATTGAGCCTGCAACCTAGGCATATGCTTTGACCAGGAATTGAACCATTACCTCCTGGTTCATAGGTCAATGCTCAAACTGAGCCACACCGGCCAGGCAAGCTTTAGGCCAAGTATAGGATTCAACAAAATCCTGTAATTTGCACAAAACTGTTAGTTATCTATAAAGGATGAGATTGAGAATTTTCTTCTCTATATCTGACTTTTTAAAAATTTCATATAATGAACATCTATATTGTTTAAACAAATACCAAAAGGAGAAAGAGGTTTTGACTCAGTTATAATATACAAAAGCTTCTGTAAGTTTCATACTTTTCCTTAAAGAGTGATGAAAGAACCTTTCTACCTTGAAAGTAGCCTCACCTTCATCAAGTTCTGGCTCAGAATCACCAAATACTTCATCCTCATAACGAAACATATCATTGTGAACGTAAAATTTATTTGGAACAGATCCCTGTAAAAAGAACAACATCCAAATATGCCGTAAGTACCCATAAAGGTGGCATACCACAAAAAGAACAAATTACACAACATACTCAATTTCTATTTTAATACTATAGAAATAATGTAGACTAAATATAATTTTCCAAAGTTGAACCTACTATATGATGTTAATAAAATAAAGAAGATCAATCAAAGAATATTGGAACTCAAGAAATATGTACTCAATGTAAAAGAATCAGAACAATTAACAAATGGAACTTTTCCATTCTGTTTAATATGTAACCTATAAAACATAATTTTTGTATTAGTTCTATAATTTTAATCATCTATTTACCCATTTAGTATCAATATCTTTTACCACTAGTCAAAGAGTACAAACACACACCCACACAAAGCACAAGTAAATTATATCAACATGTTCACTACAAATTTCTCAAAAAAGCTACATGTATATGTATGTAAACTGGTATGAAGAAACTCTTTGGACACATCAAGCAACTAATAGCCAAATAAAATTATGTAAATGAAAACTTACTTCAGGAGCCAGAACAAAGGTTTGCATAAACTTCCTCTCTGGCTGTCCACTGTTCGATAGCAAACCCATGACCTGGACAACTACTCCATCACTCAAGGTTGCGTGGGCATCCACATGACGAATTTTAGTATGACATTCACTGAAGTTCAGAGATAATACTTTGTGGTGTATATCCTTTATTAGGAGAAGTAAAAAAATACAAATGCTTGTGATACTGCATTAACTATACTAGTGGCTAGCAAACTCATTAGTCAACAGAGCCAAATATCAACAGAATGACGATTGAAATTTCTTTTGAGAGCCACATTTTTTAAACTTAAACTTCTCCTAATGCCACTTATTCAAAATAGACTTGCCCAGGCTATGGTGTTTTGTGGAAGACCCACGCTCTAGGGGTCAAAGAGCTGCATGTGGCTCTTGAGCCACAGTTTGCAGACCACAGAATATAATACTACAACAAAACTTCACTGATTTCTTCCTTACAATTTATAGATTATTTACTTAATCCTTCTGCCTCACTTGAATCCTTTTCATCATACCAAACTGGTATTCCTAAACCACCATTTTCAACATGTCAACTCTCTATACAAGATATCACAATGGTGTCTCTTATTATGCAGAAGTATGGGCTTTATAAAGCTTCCTGCCACTATTCTGTATTGGGTATTTACTCACACAAAATGTGTTGACTTCTCCTTGACCTCATAGTTAATTTTACTTTACTGCATGCTTGCTGAGGCCTTTTCTTCTACTTTCAATTTCCTCGTTTGGAAAGGCCAAATCCCATAATTCAGAGTCCAGCTGAAATCCCACATCCTATTCTCTACAAAATCATAAGGAGCATACATACTTCCGTACATCCCTATTTAAAGTAAGATTCAGCCCACATTTGTATAAACTTAATACACTGTTTCAACTGTTTCATGTATAAATTACATCAAGGAGAGAAAACATCCCATCTTCTCCTTTGTATTCACCCCCATATAATACTGTGCTTCATACAAAATGGATGTTTTTAAGAACTCAAAGCACAATCACAATTACTGTAACATAAATTCTAGTTACAACTAATGATCACATTCAAGAAATTAATGGCAATTAGGGGGGCATATATAATACTTTCAACAATAAAGAATTATTTAAAAGGAAATAAAGTAATGGGCACATGAAGGCTATTTTTTCAAATCTCTATCAACACACAAGAAAATCGAAAATGTATATGAAATTGATACTTACATTTTGGCCATAAACAGCCTCCTGGGGCTTTCCACTGGCATCTACTCCACCATGAACATAGGAAGAATTTCTGCCATAAAACCTGTAAAACCATTGATAATAATTAATATTCAATTGTCAAGAAGTCTAAGAGGCAATAGAGTTCTAGTATTAGAGAGACCTAATTTCCACGTCCAGCTCTCTCAATGATTAGTTGTTTACGTTTAAGTACATTTAGGGTTTTTAAATTCACTTTCCTTGGTTATAAATCAGAACAGTGACTACCCCACAGGGTTTTTGTAAGGGTTAAGTGAATAATGACATAGAATTATTAGGGTGTCTAGCACACTGAATATATCATGCACCCAGATAATTAGTTACTCTCATCTAATTCCTGTTACATCTATTTTTTGTTAAGTGGAAAAATGAAATATTCATAAAAAATTCTACATACTGATGCGGCAGTAGTTGACCCATTTCTTTTTCCTTTAGATTAAAAAACTCAGTTACCTAGATTTGTTTGGGAATCAAATGCTGTTTAACATTCTATTTTGAGTTCCAAATGATTACTAACCCTTGAAAGGCTTAGATTAAATCAGTTTAGATTTAAAACAACATATAATTCATAGATTACATTAAAAAATCTACATTATTTCAACACCCAATTTTTATTAATATTTTTATATTGCTCTTAAGTATACACGATGCTTCTCTTGCATTACCTAAAGCAATTAGAATTAATATCTTTTTAAATAAGGGTTATCAAACATGGAAGGTTGATTTTCTCATAAAAAGAATTCAAGTTCTATCATAATAAAACATGTTTAAGACTTCCTCTATGCCACGTAATGTTCTCAATGCATTATATACACTGATTCATTTAACCCTAACAACAACTTCATGAAATAATTGCTATTATCTAAATGAGCAAACTGATATTCAGAAGTTAAAATAACTTACCTAAGATCACACTCCTTTCAAGTGGGGCAGCTAAGACATAAACTCAGTCTGTCTCATTTCAACATCCATACTTTTAACTGTTAACCATATTTTAAAGTTTATACTATTTCCTCCCATGTAAAACTGGCAAGCACATCAATTGCTATTATCTCACTGGAGGACAATTTGGCTCTAAATGTGCATAAAACCTTTAACATTTTGACTTCTAGGAACTTAGTCTAAAGATGCATAAAATGTATGTGTAAGAATATTCGTTATAGTATTAACCAGTGCAAAATTATAAACTAAATTTTCATTACTAGGGAAACTGGTTACATAGTATAAAACAGAAGTTAGTGCTGTTATTTGAAAGTCTGTTTTACATTTTACTTTTTCGTCACTATAAAAAAAAGTTCCTTGCTTAAACAAAAAAAGCTAAAAATGTTAATACCTACATTGTAAAAAGATTAAATTTCAAATCATGAATGGCCCTATTAATTCTATTCTCCTTCCACAAACACTGTCAACAAGAATGCCTTTATTTTTATAATTAGGAAAATGTGAAAGTATTCATCTCCTGTAACAGAATAATACACAAGTTTAAAAACGCAGGGCATATTGCAAAATCTAACTTTAGAATAACTAGCATCTTTGTAAGAGGACCTATAAATAATATATTTACCCTTAGCTCACTTGGCTAGAGTATTCTACAACAAATACTTGCAAAGCCTAATACTTACAAAAGTCTCACTTATCTTCCACCTGCTAAAATATACCAGAAAGAACATAAATCAATTTCATTTCAATCTCTGGAGAAAAAATAAGCTTACAAATTCTAACTCTTACCAAAATAGTAAACAAGGCTCCTGTTGCTGTTTTACCAAGAAATACTATTTTGCAGATTAATCAAGATATGTTCACAAATGTATTCACTTAATGGATTCGTTTCCTAACGTTGCTATAGAGAACTTTGAGATGGCTTAAGCCCATGATTTCAAATTGCACACTGGAACTTATTAGTTGTCAAGCCAAAGGTGGTTGTTTTTTTAAATGAAACAAAGTACCAGAATATATAATTTTGTGCACATGCATAAGCGTGTGATGTGTTATATTGTGTGAAGTCGTTTTCTTTCTGTGGATTTCATATAAAAAAAAAAATGGTTTCAGCCACCAGATAGTTAAAATATTAGAAAAGGTTTACAAAAGATACTGTCAAGAGAGGAGGTGACAGGAAGACAATATGTCAAGTCATACTCAAGAAAATAAATCTATAAAACTAAATAAAAAATACTAAAATATACCATTTAAAATTTACCTGTGTAAATATTCTGGAGCTTTATTCAGCAAAGTATAATACTGCCTCACAAACTCCCGCCCTACAAGCAGCGGACTGGGCTTCTCCATAACCATTTCTTTGCTGCACAATGTCAAAATCTAAAGGAGCAAACACAAGAATATTAAGTATTGGAAAGTCTTCTTTGTAAACTTCCATGAAATAAATTTCCTGAGCCATACAAGTGGTAATTAAGAAAACTAATACCACTTATTAAAAAGTAATTTACAATGGCAAAAGAATTCCAAAAAACCACTTGTAATCTCCAACATCTGCATCTCCTGCCTTATCCCTAAAAAGGGAGAAGTAGCACCATTATTTCAAGACCGTCAGTGCCGCCTCAGAATGGACTATAAAATCAAGTAACCAAGAACAAGACAGTCCAGTGCTGCCTCAGAATGGACTATAAAATCAAGTAACCAAGAACAAGACAGTCAGTGCTGCCTCAGATTATAAGAAAAAGTAATAAGAACAAGTAACCAAGATTTTCCATTCATAGAACCTTTTTTTCTTTTGGGGACCATCATCTCCTTATGTTCACGAATCAATTTTTAAAAACTAGGTAGAGGAGACAGGACTGCGAGATTACACTTATGAAAAAAGTATTAACTTGTTTCTTCTTCATACTTTCAAAATAATGATTACCACTAAAAATCAACAATAATCTTAATATTCAAAAAAAGATTTGAGTTCTTCAATCTTTTTTTTTCATTGATTAAGCATCTAACTAAGCCATGTACTGTACTGTTTATAATCAATTAAATGCACTGGGAACAAGATAAGACTATAGCCCTCAAGGAGTTTATAGTCTGTCAAGGAATATAACAAGCAAAGAACAGAATGTGTAAGTGCTATGCTAAAAATTACTTTTAAGCTGAAATCTCAAAGATAAGGTAAAGAAACACAAATACAGCCCTAGCCAGTTTGGCTCAGTGGATAAAGCCTCAAGGGCACATACCTTGGTTCAGGCTCAACCCTGGCCCAGAGCCCCAACCAGGGCCTGGGCCCATGCATGAGGCAACCAATCTATATGTTTCTGTCTTTTCCTCTTTCTTCTACTCTCCCTAAAATAAAATTAAAAAATCAATGGAAAAATATCCTCGGATCAAGATTAACAAAATAAACAAAAAAGAAATACAAAATAATATTAGAACACAACCTTTCTTCATTTAAATGATTTATATGTTTAAAGCCCCAGAAGAGTCAAAATTATAACAATCCAACCTTCATGGCTCAGCAATTGAGTATCTGGAGGTCACAGTTCAATTCCCAGTCAAGGCATATGCCTGGGTTGCGGGCTTGATCACTGGTGTGATTGGTGTGGTGCATGCAAGAGGCAACCAATCAATGATATTCCTGTCTCATTGATGTTTCTCTCTCCCTCTCCCTTCTTCTCTTTCTAAAAATCAATAAAAAAATACTTTTAAAAAATAGTTTTGTTCAAATGGTTAAAGACAGAAATGTTATTAAGAATTAGGTTGGGGAACTTCATTGTTCCCTTTTTCCTCTGTATTTCCAGATTTTCTATAGTGATGCTTCCTCATTTATCCCAAATATCCCATCATATTTACAAAGTACATATCCACTTATCATTTTTCTCACATGTAACCAAAGTAAAAAAAGGTACAGATCACACCTATCAATATCAAAGGAAGGGTCAAAATACACTAAAAAGTTATTGTAACGAGGATCATTCAAGAGGGATTTCAAATAACCTACCACCTAGAAAGTCAATGAAATATCATGATCATGGTATCATCAATTTAGATCAGAGCTAGAAAAAGGGAACAGGAAATGAAGGTAACTTTTATTTGATTATTATTCAATAAACTAGAGGCCTGCCCTCTCGAAATCTGGGATGCTGAATGCAGCAGTGACCATACTAACTGAGGGCAGCTCCTGTGTTGAGCATCTGCTCCCTGGTGGTGTGTGTCACAGCAACTGGTAGTTCTGCCATCTGGTTGATTTGCATATTAGGGTTTTATAATATAGGATTATTTATTCAAAGAAGGCAATTTGAAATGGCAAATGAGAAAAGACAATGTTCATCTGGTAGAAGCCTAACTAATGGCTATACAATATGAGGCTATGAAGAGCCTCTTTCTTAAGGCACAGGAGGCTCCTCCACAGGGATGATAAAATGAAATAAAGATGTCACTCAGAGAATGGATTTTAAGTTAATTATACTGACAAATATAACTTAAAGATCAGTTACTTCTTTACCATAGTTCTGATTTAAAGTGAATCAGAATTTAGAGGGCTAAAATATAACCAACTGATGGAAATCAAGCAGAAAGTAAAGGTACTGGGCATGGCACAACCTTACTGACTAATCTATTTTTTAATGACAAACTAATTTATGTGTTCTATACAAGCAACTGCCAAACTCTTCCATCTTCTTCCTACTCCCTCACCCCAGAGTAGGAAAATTAATAGTTCAATAAATAAGGAATGCATCAAAGCAGCATTAGGGATATATTATAGATGAACCACCAAATAAAGTAGTTTGGGATATGGAAAAAGCTGACTAATACAGAATTTGTGTTTATTATTCATGCCAGGCAGTGCATATAAGAAAGTTAAGAGAAAGAAAGAGCCAAATTACCCATTCACAATAAAAAGTCATATTCTTTTTTATCTCAATTTCCTAATTTACAAATTGAGACATGATCTCTGGTCAAGCCTACAAGACTATGCAGGTCAATAAAGATAACCAAGACAGTTCAAAAAAGGATCTTCAGAAGGTTGTTAGCCTCTGGCACCTTATAAGACCAATTATCATCTAATATAATTTTAGAGAAAGTGAAATTCCATGTATTAAACTCCATTTGACAATGTGGAGATTGCTGTAAGATTGAGATGCACAACGTAAAATTTATTCTCTTCCTTTCAATCAAAAGCTATCTATCCTATTTATTCACCCAAATACCAACATTATATCCAGCTTCCCTCATTATCTATTGAGCCTTAGCAATATCCAAGATCATTCTACTGACCAACTCTGACCCATCATACTTAAAATCCATGTGGATCTTATCTTCATCAGTATCTTTTTATTCATTCCTATTTCTTAAAATGTCTCCTCCACTTGCTTAGACTAATTCCTGAAAAACACACCCAGAGAAAATGCTCTATATGTCAACTGTTACCATTTTTCTAAATCTCTTAATCCTCATAACCCATTGAGAAGAGAGAAGGGGAAAAGTAACACATATACACAAATAAGATAGAAAAGAAAGTCACAATGGACTTCCTATCGGTATCTACAATATACTCCGATTTCCTCAATTTCAAAATGAATACTTAAAAAACCTGTTATCAACCAAAATTATTAAGCCTCTATTCCCATGACTAAAACTTCAGCTTTTAGTTAAGCACTTAGGTTTTTGTTTACTTTTTTAAGTCAGTGAATTAGCAGCATGTAATGAAACTGTCCCCAAAGCAAACAACCTAAGGCTAGTATGAATATAAAGTAAAAAATGAGCTAACATTTCTGTTCTACTCTGTACAAGTTCAATACTGGTTGAATAGTAAATACAAATTACAGAAAGGTAGATTTAGGTTCAGTCCTATCCTATTATAAAAGCCCAGTGACCAAATGGCAGAACAATCAGAACAACAGGTTGGCCAGTCGCTCTGAAGTGCAGAGACTCAACGCAGGAGCTGCAGTGGGAGCATCACTCAGAGGGCGGGTCCACAGCTGTTTGGCTGACCAGGATGAACAGCGCTCCCACAGTGGGCTGACCCCCACAGGCCATGAATCCTGTGCACCAGGCCTTTAGTTCTATATAATAAAATATGCTAAGTGTCTGTTTGTCCAGTCACTATGACATGACTGACCACCAGGGGACAGATACTCCAACCAGTAGGTTATCTTGCTGCTGGGGTCCAGTGGATCCAGACTGGGTGAGACAGGCTGGACACGCCCTGGAACCCTCCTGCGGTCCCTGCCCGGCCAGCCCACCCTGATCAGCCCTAAAAGGGACTGGGCGAGATGGGCTGACATGCCCTGGACGAACCCATGCACCAGGCTGGTTTCAGCCTGATCCTCGCAGGCCAGGCTGAGGGACCCCATTGGTGCATGAATCCATGCACTGGGACTCTAATATAAATATAATGAAAGAATAACCTGAAAGAGCTATTGCATGAATAGCCAGTCACTGCAGGTATTTATTGCAGACTAACAGAATAATTCAGCAGAAATATTATCAAACTAGTCGTGTATCTAACAAAGATCAAATAACTCCAATGCCAGGATTCTAGAAGTCTATTAACAAGAATACCTTGACTCCAATTTCAATACTCATCCCATGCCTTTCTATCTAATGATTGAAACCCTATGCATTCATATTTGGGTCCAGCTAAAATACTGTCCCCTTATCTGTTTGCCCCAATAGGATATAATTATCTTTCCTCTGAATTGTCAACTTTGGGTCTTTATCATGACACTTCATGACACTTCAAGATTAGTCAGATCTTGCCCTAAATTACTAAATGTGAATCTGTCTTAAGTCATCCTCTTCTCTACTCCCCTTTCATGTATTATATTCTGAGCTTTCCCTTGAATGTCATTCCCTCAAAAGTCACAATTCTACTAAAAAAAATCCAATAACCTTTCCTCACCCCTCTATCTGTCTGGCTGACCTCCTCTTTCTGATGCTTCTAGATTTCTATGATGAAGCCAATAACCTACAACTCAACACCTATAATAACGACTAACATAAAAGTCTAAAAGTACTAACTGTTTACAAGATAGGGAGAACTGGTAGGAATGAAAAAATGTTAATCACTTCAGTAAACAGTAAGGCAGTTTCTTATAAAACTAAAAACATACACATATCCCATATTATTCAGCAATCCTTCTCCTACATATTTATTCCAGAGAAATGAAGCATATGTTAAAAAACATATATGGTGTTTATGACACCTTTATTAACAAACATTCAAAAACTGGAAACAAAATGACCATTAGCCAGGAGAATAAATAAATTGTGGTGTAAGTCCATGCAATTGAATACTGCTCAGCAATAAAAAGAACCGACTTGTGCAACAACATGGATTAGTTTCAAAAATATTATTCCAAGCTAAAGAAGTTAATCCTATATAATTCTATTGATAGGACATTCTGTAAAATGTAAAAATTATAGGATTATATCAGTTCAGGGGCTGGAGGCAGAAGGGAAACAACTATAAAGGAACATGAGGGAACTTTAGGTGATGGAACTATATTGTACTTTGATTGAAGTGGGAGTCTTATGACTCTGTATGTCTGTCCAAAGGCATATAACTGCATATGAAAAGAGTGGTTTTTACTCTCTGTAAATTATTCCTCAATTAACATTTAGCAATGCAATTATGCTTCATTTTGTCAATCATTTCACAACCATTTATATAGAATCTACCACAACCAAGCATTTATAAGAGAAACATGGTACCCTGAAATCAATACTATTCATCACTTCAAAAAAGGCAATTTATTCAAAGTTGCCATCTTTCAGTTACAAGGATTAACAAAAATTAATATCCAGTACTGTTAAGAATATGGGGAAAAGGCTCTTTCACAAACAGTATTGGTGGAATATAAACTGTTAAAACCTTTTGGAAATTTAATTTCACAGTTTTAACCAAAGTAATAAAAATGAACACATACACAGTAATCACACTTCAAGAAGTAAATGCACAAATATGTATATTCAAAGTTTTTCATGGCCACAAAAGAAAAAAATCAGTCTAAATGCCCATCAACAACAAAATAATTTACTAAATTATGGCAAAGCTATAAAATACAAAATAATACACACAATAAAAATAGAAAAAAAACAGTAAAGTTATACTTACATCACTTTGCCCAAGTATTTAAAAGAACATATATTGACTTTCTACTTTTTAAAAATAGTATTTGAGCTGAAACCGGTTTGGCTCAATGGATAGAGCGTCGGCTTGGGGACTGAAAGGTCCCGGGTTCGATTCCGATCAAAGGCATGTACCTTGGTTGCGGGCATATCCCCAGTAGGGGGTGTGCAAGAGGCAGCTGATCAATGACTCTCTCATCGATGTTTCTAACTCTCTATCTCTCTCCCTTCCTCTCTATATAAAATCAATAAAATATATTTTTTTAAAAAATATTTGAAAATTTTTCATTTAGGTTTTAATAACCATCTAACAGATATGAGTTATTGGCTAGGAAACATGGCTCTAGAATAGAAGTTGAAAGTGTGAAAATTCATTTAGTACTACTAGTTAACAAAAAAAAGTACCGATAATATGCTTACATTAGTGACCATTAATGGTTAAAGTCGGAGTGTGCTTAAATATTACCATCTAACTGAAAATAAAATTGAGAAGGCTGAAATGGGAGAAACAGATCATAAAGATACCATACTAGAATTAAAAATGAGCAGTTACATAGAGAAAGAGTATAATAAAAAGCCTACATCCTAGACTATAAGGTCCACTCTCCAACTTTAATGTTTCCAAGAGGTAATTTAAAAAACACTTGTGTTTAGTGATATAGTACTATTTTTTTTCTCAGATAACCTGATACCAATGGTCTTAGAAACAAAAATAAAATAAATCTAACCCCAACTGTGAATTATCAATTCCTGTGCAGTCATTATGTCCACTTTCACCACTATTATTCACCATAGTACTGGAAGTCCTAAGCACAGAAATCATATAAGAAAAAATAAAAGGCATCCAAATTAAAAAGGAAAAAGTAAAACTGTGATTATTCACAGATGACTTGATATTGTACATAGAAAACCCTAAAGACTCCACCAAAAAACTGCTAGATTTAATAAATGAATTCAGAAAAGTAATAGGACTCAAAATTAACATCTGGAAATCAATGGCATATTTAAACACCAATAATGAACTCTCAGGAAAAGAAACAAACAAAAAGCCCATTTATCATTACAACAAAAAAATAAGATACTGATGAAACCAGTTTGGCTCAGTGGATAGAGCATCGGCCTGCAGATTGAAAGATCCCAGGTTCGATTCCCGTCAAGGGCATGTACCTTGATTGCGGGCACATCCCCAGTAGGGGGTGTGCAGGAGACAGCTGATCAATGTTTCTCTCTCATTGATGTTTCTAACTCTCTACCCTTCTCTGTAAAAAAATCAATGAAAATATATTTTTTTAAAAATAAATAAAGATACCTAGGAATAAACCAACGAAGTAAAAGACTTGTACTCAGAAAACTACAGGATATTGAAAAAAGAAATAGAGGAAGATACAAACAAGTAGAAGCATATACCAAGTTCATTACATAATTAAAATGCTCATACTACTGAAAGCAATCTTCAGATTCAGTGCAATCCCAATTAAAATACCAACATATTTCACAGATCTAGAACAAATATTCTAAAAATTTATATGGAACCAAGAAAGACTCCGAATAGCTGCAGCAATCTGGAGCAAGAACAAATTTGGAGGAGCTCACAATACTGGATATCAAACTATACTGCAATGCCATTATAATTAAAACAGCCTGGTACTAGCACAAGAACAGGCATACAAACAAATGAAATAGAACAGAAACCCCAAAACTCATCTACGCCATTAATATTTGACAAAGGAGGCAAGATCAAACAATAAAGTAAAAATAGTCTATTCAATAAATGGGAGAATTAGACAGGTCCATGCAAAAAAAAAACATAACAAAACAAACATCAACTTACACCACACACAAGAATAAACTTAAAATAGATAAAAGATTTAGGTGTAATTCAAAAAACCATAAATATCCTAGAATAAAACATAGGCAGAAATTTCTAATGTAGACATCTAATGTAGCAGCATTTTAACCAATACATTCCTAGGGAAAGAAAAACAAAGGAGGAAAAACACATATGGGACTATATCAAATTAAAAAGCTTCTGCACAGCAAAAGAAACCATCATAAAAATGAAAAAGGAACCTACCATATGGGAGAATATATTTGCCAATGATACATCTGATAAGGGATTAATTTCCAAAATATATAAAGAACTCTTACAATTCAACACTAGGAAGACAATCCAATTTAAAAATTTGGCAAGAGACCTAAATAGACACTTCCCCAGAGGAACATACAGATGGCCAATAGACATACAAAAAAAAAAAAAAAAAAAAAAAAAAAAAAATGCTCAAAGCCACTAATCACCAGAGAGAGGCAAATTAAAATCAAATAACAATCAGTTATCACTGCCAGAATGTCTACCCTCAATCTTATATAATAAAGAAGTAATATGCAAATTGACCCTCAAGCCCTCATACAATATGGCCACCCCCACGTAGTCAAAAATGGCCACCACAAGATGGCCAGCAGGGGAGGGTAGTTATGGGAGATCAGGCCAGCAGGGAAGTGCAGTTAGGAGTGACCAGACCAGCAAGGAAAGGCAGTTGGGGGACTAGGCCTGCAGGAAAGGGAAGTTGGGGGGGACCAGGCCTGCAGGGGAGGGCAGTTGGGGGCAACCAGGACGGCAGGAGAAGGCAGTTGGGGGTGACCAGGCCAGCAGGGGAGGGCAGTTAGGAACAACAAGGCTGGCAGGGGAGGGCAGCAGGGGAGCAGTTAGGTGTCGATCAGGCTGTGGGTGATCAGACTGGCAGGCAGGCAGGCAAGTGGTTGGGAGCCAGCAGTACCAGATTGTGAGAAGGATGTCCTGACTGTTCAAATCTGATTTTGATAGGTACGGGATTGGGCCTAAACCAGCAGTCAGACATCCCCCAAGGGGTTCCAGATTGGAGAGGGTGCAGGCTGGGCTGAGGGGCAATCTCCCCCTTCCACCCCCCCCCACCCCCCACGTGCATGAGTTTCATGCACTGGGCCTCTAGTACATCAATAAAGAACAAGCATTAATAAGAACGCAGAGAAAAGGGAACTAGTACACTGCTAGTGGGAATGCAGCCACTGTGTAAAAATAGTATGGAGTTTCTTCAAAAAATTAATAATGCACCTGCCCTCTGACCCAGCAATCCCACTTCTGAGAATATACCTAAGATTCCCAACATACCAATCAGAAAGGATGTATACGTACATCCCTATGTTTATAGTAGTGTTATGTACAATAGCTAAGATCTGGAAACAGCCTAAATGCCCATCAGTAGATGGGTACATAAAAAAGCTGTGGTACATTTATACAATAGAATACTACACAGCTGGGGGCGGAGCTTGAAGATGGCGACCGAACAGACGGACTTGTTCTGACCCCGGTCCCAAAACAGATAGAAGCAACATCTGAGTCGCTCAGGGAATGTTGATTAGCAGCTAAGGGGCAGCGGATCACTCTAGGAAGGTAAGGAAGTGTCCGCTGGACAATTTTTCCTGACCAAGCGGCCAGCACTCCCGACTTCTCCCGGAGCTCCGGGCTCAGCGCAAAGGCGGCGCCACCCTACCAGGAAGGGAGCAGCTTCTCTGAGGCCTGGAAAACCCACAGCCGAGGAGTCCATCGAGCACCTGTGGCGCCCCGATCGGAGCAAGCGGGTGGATTCAAGGAAGCTCTTCAACCACCCACAGAAAGGTCAGAGTTTGCGTGGCTAGGCTGAGAGTTCAGGCTGCGATAGCGCCATTGCTCCAGCGAGGCCCCGCCCCCAGAGCGGCCCTGAGCGCGCCACTAGGAGCGCCGCGAGGCCCGGCCCCAGTGCGGCCCAGAGCACCGCGGCCCGGAGCGCCGCGAGGCCCCGCCCCCAGAGCGGCCGTGGCCCCGCCTATATTGTAGCCCGGGAGAGCTGCGAGGGCCCGCCCCCAGAGAGAAAGAGGGCCAGAGCAACCAAAGTCTGGGAGGTCAAACCAGTAACACTGACACCTAAGGGCTGAACTACAAACTGCCTTTTTTTTTTTTTTTTTTTTTTTTTTTTCTTTTTTCTTTTTCTTTTTCTTTTAATTAATCAAAAATAAATAAATGGACACAAATAACTAAGATATAGCCTGCCTAAAATTAAGGACTACCTTACAAAACTGAGGTGCAGTGGAAAGCTGGGAACTGCAAGACTCTCTGATCCAAGAACCAGGCATACCAAATACAATAACAGAGGAAGTGATTGAACTCTACTGGACAATTTTATGCTAATTATACTATTCTTTATTTTATTTTCATTTTTTACATTTTTTATTTAATTTTCATTTTTTACATCTTTTACTTCAGAAACGATTTTTTTTCTTTTTTCCTTACTTGATTTTACCTTTTCAATTATTACATTTTTCAATCTCTATCTTCACTATTACTACTGCTATTTTGCAATTTTTTTTTCTTTTTCTTTTCCTCCCCAGTACCATTTTACTTCGTCTTTATTTTACATTGGGAGTAACCTTCATTCTATTTTAATCTCTACTATAGCATCATTCAACCCTATCTCAATTCGACCTTTACCCCATCACTCTCTTACTAAACTTTAACCTTTTAGTCTCCAGTTTATCCTATCCCTTTCCGGCTTTAGTTTTTCCTCTATTCTTTCTGTATACCCCCTGCTAAAGCTCTCACTATACTCATAGATCTAAGTTCCAACCCCTGATACAAGTGTATAAATATCACTCTCTGCACTATATTAACTAGTTAAAAAAAAACACAAAAAAAAAAAACGGTTCTACTTTCTATCCTTTTCTCATTGTTTGAGTGAAGGTTGATTATTGTGAATATTGGTGCTTTTCAGTGAAATTGTTATGCTTATTCCAGTGTTGTTATTGTTGCTTTGTAATTTTTTTTAAATCCTCTGTTTTTGTTTGTTTCTTTGACTTCTGTATATCATAACCTTACTTAATAATAGTGGATATTGTATTGTAGTTTGTATTAATCTCCAAGTATTGTTACCGGCATTGGCTGGGCTCAGTGGTTGATCTATGGCAATTTTCTCCACATATATATAGTTTGTTTCCCATTTTTTTAGTTTGCTTCTTCTCTCTCTCTCTCTCTCTCTCTCTCTCTCTCTCTCTCTCTCTCTCTCTCTCTCTTCTTTTTCTCCCTGTTTTCTAACTTCATTTTGTCATTACTTTATTTCTTCTTTGACTTTTTTTTTTTTTTAATTTTTCTTTATTTTATTTTTACCTTCCTTCCTTCCTTCTCTCCTATACCCTAATTTGCCTATCGCTAGGGGTTACCTTTATTAGAGGTTATTAATATTGTAAATACATTCCTGTTAAGTGCCTCTCGTGTTGTACATGGTAGTGTTGTATTTTGCACCTATAAATTAACGCAAGAGAAAGAACACCACATAACCAGACATCCTGAAAAGAGATACCATGGGAAGACAAAGAAACACCCCACAAATGAAAGAAAAGCAGGCATCACCAGAAAAGGAAGTAAACGAGCCAGAGGCAAGCAGCCTACCAGAGCAAGAGTTCAGAATAATGATTATTGGTTGGCTAAAAAGAATGGAAGAGAAATTTGACAATAACCAAGAAGAAATGAGGAAGAACCATCAGGAATTGAGGAAGAACCAAGAAGAAATGAAAAATGACATCGCTACCATGAAGAACTCAATAGAAAGCATCAAGAGTAGACTAGATGAAGCGGAAGACCGCATCAGTGAGCTAGAAGACAAGATGGAAAAAAATACCCAATTAGAGCAGCTTCTAGAAAAAAAGATTAAAAAGCAGGAGGAGAGCCTACGGGAGCTTTGGGACATTACAAAACAAAATAATATTCGAATAATAGGGGTTCCAGAAGGAAAGGAAACTGAGGTAGACGTGGAAAAAGTATTTCAAGAAATAATGACAGAAAACTTTCCTGAGATAGAGAAGAAAAAACCCACACAAATCCAAGATGCTCGCAGAGTCCCAAGCAAAATGAATCCCAGAAGACAGACGCCAAGGCACATTATAATTAAAGTGGCAAACAACAACGACAAAGTAAGAATCTTAAAAGCAGCCAGAGAGAGACAGAAAGTTACTTACAAAGGAACCCCCATCAGACTAGCAACTGATTTCTCAACAGAAACATATCAGGCCAGAAGGGAATGGGATGAAATATACAAAGTCATGCAAAGGAAGGGTTTGAATCCAAGAATACTGTACCCAGCAAGACTATCAATCAAAATTGAAGGGGAAATCAGGAGCTTCACAGACAAAAAAAGACTGAAGGAATTTATCTCCACCAAACCAGCAATGCAAGAAATGCTAAAGGGTCTACTGTAAAAATAAAGAAATAGGAATTGAAGAAGGAACATGGGTATAGAATAAAAATGCCATCAAATGAGTACCTATCAATAATAACCTTAAATGTAAATGGATTAAATGCTCCAATCAAAAGACATAGGGTGTCAGATTGGATAAGAAAACAAGACCCTTACATCTGTTGCCTACAAGAAACCCACCTCAGAAAAAAAGATGCACACAGACTGAGGGTGAAGGGATGGAAAAAAGTTTTCCAGGCAAATGGAAAGGAAAGAAAAGCTGGGGTAGCAATACTTATATCTGACAAATTAGATCTCAGAGTGAAGGACATAACAAGAGATAATGAAGGTCACTTCATAATACTAAAGGGTACAATCCAACAAGAAGAAATAACCCTGGTAAATATATATGCACCCAATACAGGAGCACCCAAATACATAAAAAAACTGCTGGAGGACATTAAGGGAGAGATTAATAGCAATACAATCATAGTAGGAGATTTTAATACCCCACTGTCACCCTTCGACAAATCATCTAAACAAAAAAGCAGCAAAGAAATATCAATCCTAAACGACTCACTAGACCAGATGGAATTAATTGACATCTTTAGAACATTCCACCCCAAAGCCACAGAATATACATTCTTCTCAAGTGCACATGGGACATTCTCAAAGATAGACCACATTTTGGGACATAGGCAGAGTCTATTCAAATTCAAGAAGATAGAAATCATATCAAGCATCTTCTCAGACCATAGTGGCATAAAACTGGAAATTAATTACAATAAAAATAATCCAAAGAAATCAAATACATGGAGACTAAACAACATGCTATTAAACAAGGACTGGGTTACCAGAGAAATCAAGGAAGAAATTAAAAACATCCTGGCAACAAATGACAATGAAAACACAACAATCCAAAATCTATGGGACACAGCAAAAGCAGTTTTGAGAGGGAAGTTCATATCCTTACAAGCCTATTGCAAAAAACTAGAAAAAATGGTAACAGATGAACTAACTCTACAACTCAAAGAGTTAGAAAAAGAGCAACAAGAAAAGCCCAGTGTAAGCAGAAGGAAGGAAATAACAAAAATCAGAGCACAGATAAATGACATAGAGACCAAAGAAACAATACATAAGATCAACAAAACCAAGAGCTGGTTCTTCGAAAGGATAAACAAGATTGATGGACCTCTAGCCAGGCTAACCAAGAAACAAAGAGAGAGGACCCAAATAAACAAAATCAGAAATGAAAGAGGTGAAATAACAACAGACCCCACCGAAATACAACAGATTGTTACAAAATACTACGAACAACTCTATTCCAACAAACTAAACAACCTGGAGGAAATGGACATATTCCTAGAAAAATACAAACTGCCAAAACTCAATCAGGAAGAATCTAAAAATCTCAATAGACCAGTGACGTGGGAAGAAATTGAAACCGTCATCAAAAAGCTTCCAGCAAACAAAAGCCCAGGGCCAGATGGCTTCACAGGAGAGTTTTACCAAACATTCAAGGAAGAACTAAAACCTATCCTCCTCAGACTATTCCAAAAAATCCAAGAGGAAGGAACACTTCCGAACTCCTTCTATGAAGCCAACATCACCCTAATACCAAAACCAGATAAAGACAACTCAATGAAAGAAAATTACAGGCCAATATCCCTCATGAACATAGATGCCAAAATCCTCAACAAAATTCTAGCAAATCGACTCCAGAAGAACATCACAAAGATCATACACCATGACCAAGTAGGATTTATTCCAGGAATGCAAGGATGGTACAATATCCGCAAATCAATAAACGTGATACATCACATAAACAAATTGAAAGATAAAAATCATATAGTCATATCAATTGACGCAGAAAAAGCATTTGACAAAATCCAACACCCTTTCCTGTTAAAAACTCTTAAAAAAGTGGGAGTACAAGGATCATACCTCAACATAATAAAAGCTATATATGATAAACCCACAGCCAACATTATACTCAATGGGCAAAAACTAAAACCATTCCCTCTAAGAACAGGAACAAGACAGGGATGCCCACTCTCGCCACTCCTGTTTGACATAGTTCTGGAAGTACTAGCCATTGCAATTAGACAAGAGGAGGAAATAAAAGGCATCCAAATTGGAAAAGAAGAAGTAAAGTTATCCTTATTTGCAGATGACATGATATTGTACATAAAAAACCCAAAAGACTCCATTAAAAAACTAATTGACTTAATAAATGAATTTGGCAACGTAGCAGGATATAAAATTAATGCCAAGAAATCCATGGCATTTCTATACACCAATAGTGAAACTACAGAAACAGAGGCTAAAAAAGCAATTCCATTCACCATCGCACCAAAAAAATTAAGATACCTAGGAATAAATTTAACTAAAGAAATAAAGGACCTATTTGCGGAAAACTACACGACACTGAAAAAAGAGATAGAGGAAGATGTAAGGAGATGGAAGAACATACCATGTTCATGGATTGGTAGGATCAACATCATCAAAATGTCCATACTTCCTAAAGCAATCTATAGGTTCAATGCACTCCCCATTAAAATACCAACGACATATTTCACTGACCTAGAAAGAACTCTCCAAAAGTTCATTTGGAACAATAAAAGACCCCGAATAGCCACAGCGATTCTGAGAAAGAAGAGTAAAGTAGGAGGGATCTCAATACCAGACTTCAAACTATACTACAAAGCCACTGTTCTCAAAACAGCCTGGTACTGGCACAAGAACAGACAAATAGATCAATGGAATAGAATTGAGAACCCAGATATCAACCCAAATCACTATGCTCAATTAATATTTGACAAAGGAGGCACGAATATACAATGGAGTCAAGACAGTCTCTTCAATAAATGGTGTTGGGAAAATTGGAAAGACACATGCAAAAGAATGAAACTAGATCACCAACTTACACCATTCACAAGGATAAACTCAAAATGGATACAGGACTTAAACATCAGACGGGAAACCATAAAAATACTAGAAGCATCCACAGGTAGCAAAATCTCAGACGTATGCCAAAATAACTTCTTCACTGATACTGCCCCTAGGGCAATGGAAGCTAAAGAGAAAATAAACAAATGGGACTACTTCAAAATAAAAAGCTTTTTTACAGCAAAAGAAACCATCAATAAAACAACAAGAAAGCCCACGGTGTGGGAGATCATATTTGCAAATATTACCACTGATAAAGGTTTAATCTCCAACATTTACAGACAGCTTATACAACTAAATAAAAGGAAGATGAATGATCCAATTAAAAAATGGGCAATGGACCTAAACAGAATATTTTCAAAAGAAGACAGAAGGAAGGCCAAAAGGCACATGAAAACATGCTCAAAGTCACTAAGTATCCGAGAGGTGCAAATCAAAACAACAATGCGGTACCATCTCACACCTGTCAGAATGGCCAACATCAACAAATCAACAAACGACAAGTGTTGGCGAGGTTGCGGAGAAAAAGGAACTCTCGTGCACTGCTGGTGGGAATGCAGACTGGTGCAACCACTGTGGAGAACAGTGTGGAGTTTCCTCAAAAAACTGAAAATGGAACTCCCATTTGACCCAGTAATCCCACTTCTAGGAATATATCCCAAGAAACTAGAAACACCAATCAGAAAGGATATATGCACCCCTATGTTCATAGCAGCACAATCTACAATAGCCAGAATTTGGAAACAGCCTAGGTGCCCGTCAGCAGATGATTGGATCCAAAAACTATGGTACATCTACACAATGGAATACTATGCTGCCATAAAGAAGAAGGAATTCTCATCATTTGCAGCAACCTGGATGGAATTGGAGAGCATCATGCTGAGTGAAATAAGCCAATCAACGAAAGAGAAACACCACATGACCTCACACATCGGTGGATGATAAAGATCTTTATAAACTGATGAACCAAGAGACAGATATAGAGAAAGTAAAGCAACAGGCAGACTGTCAAATTACAGTGGGGAGGGTAGGGATATCAGGGGGAGATAATAGATCAACCGAAGGACTTGTATAAATGCATATAAGTACAACCAATGGACATAAAACTATGGGGAGGGAGGGGATGAGTGGGAGGGGGGCAATAAAAAAAAAAATCAAGAAAATATGTAAAAAATAAATAAATAAATAAATAAATTAAAAAAAAAAAAAAAAAAAAAAGAATACTACACAGCTATAAAAAAGGATTTCTTATCCTTTGTGACAGCATGAATGTACCTGAAGATTATATACTAAGGGAAATAAGCCTGTCAGAGAAAGACAAATACTGTATGACCTCACTTATTTGTGGAATCTAATGAACAAAACAGGTCCAGAGGTATAGATGCAGGGAATGGACTAACAGACCTCAGAGGGGAGAGGGTGGGAAAGAAGGGAGATTAACCAAAGAACATATATGCAAATATGCATAGCCCATGGACACAGACAATAGTGTGCTAAAGGCCTGAAGAGGGGCAGGGATGAGTGCAAAGTGTGTGTGTGTGTGTGTGTGGGGGTGGGGGGTAGGAGGGTTTGGAAAGTGTGTGTGTGTGTGTGTGTGTGTGTGTGTGTGTGTGTTTGTGGGGAGGAGGGGTTGGAAACATCTATAATACTATAAACAATTTCAAAAAAATCAACTTTAAACTAAAAAATAATATTGTCAGACTACAAAACCATAGGGGGGGAGAAAAACAACAGAGGATAAAATTTTAAATGACAATCTGATTTGAATAATGTTACGACAAGGTAGTCACTTTGGCAAGACAGTGAAGTTAATTTTTAGATCTACTATAGCAAAATAATTATCAGAGCAGATTTCAAAAAAAAATACAAAGTAACTTTGTATCTCACCAATTATCTTTAATCTCAGGGATCTCAAATGACGTCTCCATTTTTATTAAAGAAACTATTATCCATAAAATAGCTAGATCTACATATAATCATAAAACCTAATTATAGTTTGTTAACTCCAAACACCTGGCTGCAACTATCACCAATATATATAAGCATCAAAAGGCACAATCAGAAATGCACTCTCCGAGGAGCCTTGAGTGTCCTGACAACCTATTAAGAATAAGAAATGCAGCATCTTTGCTCAAGTAGTTCTAAGAGGGAGGAAAAAATTCACTCATTACAAATTACTGACATAAAAATTCATATCACACTTTGGTGGCTATTTCAATGCTTGGAGAAAATGGCCTAAATGAAACCAAGAACTAGAAACACATGTCTTATTTAAAAAATGAAACAAAATAAAAAAGACCCCCAACAAGCCAAAGGAAAATAACATATAGGAAAATAATCTACAAAAGAGTTCAGCACTGCAAAATTAAATGTACTACATCCTGCTTCTTATAAAAAGACTAAGATTTCTACAAATAGGATGAAGTTATTTTTACCAGAAAAAAACTATATTCTCAAGGGCTACGTGTATGCGAGGACACAGCTTTATCTCCACTATTGAATACTTACTCCCTTACCCAACCAGAGCCCCTCCCTCTGGGCTCCTACAATTCAGGCCCAGGCCCTTTCTCACTAAACCATTCTCAATAGCTAAGCCCAAATTAAAATTAGAATCTTCTAAAACTCCAGGTGGGTCTGTTTAAAATGACTTTACCAATCAAACAGCAATGTATCTATCTCTCTAGCAAAGGCTAATTTGTTGTGGCAGACCACAATTGAATGAAAGCATCACAATCAAGATCCATGTAGCAGTAGTAGAAATAAACAAAGGTAGTTGTGGATTAAGCCTTTTCTTTTTTTAGGCCCCGAAGGCAAGGAGGCAAGTTTTGAAGTTCAGAAACTATTAAAAGTGATTAAGTAGTAAGAGAGGAAATGCTGACCAACAATAATAAAAACATGTATTTATATTACGCTTTCAAGTTTAACAAGTAACCTACATATTCCTTATCTCCTTGAAATAGATAGGATATTAGTTTCATTTACAGAAAAAGGGAACTGATGTTTAGAGAGCCTATGAAAAGGAAGGCGATCAAAGTCCCTCCTATGGTTATGAAAGAGACAATCTGAAATCAGGTCTCGTGCTTCTGGTGATGTTTTCATTACACCTGTTAAAAACAACTGCTTTAGAACAGCAAAGACACAACTGTTCACATATTTGATATTGTTGGTAGAAGCAAAAAAGGGACAGTAACATAATAGAAAATCTGAAAAGTGTCAACCCAGCATACTAAAAACATTTTATCAAAATAAGGTAAAACATATAGAAATTAAACAATAAGCTGAGACACAGGAGTCAATAAACTGTTATACTATTGCTTCTGAGCCAGTCCAGAGTTCTGGGAGAAGAAACAATTTGCCTTATCAGTTGTGTTTTGTTTTGTTTTTTTACAGAGAGGAAGGAAGAGGGATAGAAAGCTAGAAACATTGATGAGAGAGAAACATCCATGAGCCACCTCCTGCACACCCCGGACTGGGGATGTAACCAAGGTACATGCCCTTAACGGGAACCTGGGACCTCTCAGTCCGCAGGCCGACACTATCCACTGAGCCAAACCAGTTTCAGCTCTTATCAGTTCTTAAACAAGTGTCTACCAGTGGAGAGTAACCAAGTCAGGTTTGTCAATTAAGTTCTATTGAATTCAAAAGTTCAGAAACAACTCTTAAATTTGTATCTATCAAAACCAGATTTGAACAGTAGTCATTCTCCACCTCCATACCCCCTCATCATAAATTATGTGGGAAAGTCTTATTTAAAACAACTTAGGAAAGAATTTCAATCCTGATAGTGGGTTATCAACACAATAATTCTTCAGGATAAGGATACTGTTAAAAATCTAAAAACACTATTAGTAGTATTTATAGATTTTCAGTAACTGCTATAGAAATTTTGTTTTTTGATCTCTCATAAGTGAAATAAAGATGAGTATTTCCTGCTACCAACAGTGCCAATATTATTCAGCTCAAGAGTTGTCTGCTGGCAATTCAAGTTGCAAAATGAACACTCAATTGGACTATCAAATGATTCAATACTTTTCTTTAATACTTGTTCACACTTGACTAATATTTCAACCTCGAATATTCGAAACCTGAACAGCTCTTAGTAATAAGCAAGCCACTGCAGGTCCTTATCCTACCTACAATTCCTGATAACTTTTCAGAATTAAACAGCATTTAGAGATTAAATCATATAACTGAGTTCTAAAAACTTAAGAAAACATAAAGGTAAAAAATATAACCAAAGAAACACATAATTCAGTTCTAAGTTCAAACTAATCATACTGTCCATTTCTTAAGACCAGGAATTTTGGACATCAAAAGGACCGCTGGATACTATAATGTTTACTTAAAAACCTTGCTCACATGCCTCAGGCTATATTAACTGCCAAATATGGTGCTGGACAAGGAATTCCCATCTTCTTACCCTCTAGTATATGGGGCTCCCTGATGGCAGTAAATGGTTCACGGAACCAGGTACATGCATTGCTAACATTCAGAAGACTAAAACGAGGTCTGGCATCTTGAACTCCAAACCAGGATGTTAACCCAAGGTAATTCCACGACAATCATATGGGGAGGAATTCGAGAGGATAACCTTGCTGGGTTTGCACCTTCGGTGCACGTGTGTTTTTGTTTGTCTGTTTTATGAGAGCAAAGACACCATCCCTCCAAAAAAAAGAAGAAAAAAAAAAAAAGGCTAAAACATTGGGCAGACCTGGAAAGGGGAAAAAATACTGACCTATGCTGACAAGGATAGATGCAAACCTATATTCGCTGCAAAGCGAGCGGCACAGGGCCAGGTTAAGAAATCTGCTTTTAGAGACGCAGGTAAAAATTCGACCAGATTCGACTAACAAAATGAACACTAGGGAAGCTTAGGTTCCTCCCCCCTTTGACTATCCCTTCCCGCACCCTTCCCCCCCCGACCCCCCCCCCCCCCCAAAAAAAAAGTGGGGCAGAAAGGAAGCAATCCATTCTTCAAAGTACTCAAATATCTCTTCGGTTCCTGGGCCAATAAAGGATCGTTTATAAATAAATAAATAATAAATAAATAAATAAATAAATAAATAAATAATAAATGGGGGGGGGCGGGAAGAAGCGTACGTCACAGACAGCCCCCGTGTCTGAGCGCGCTGGGGATGAACCCGTGAGGGGCTCTCGGGCCGCGGAGCGCCAGGCACCGGGTGAGCTAAGCGGCGGGCGCCTGCAACCCCGGATTCGGTTTCACTGCACAGAAATGGTGCCCAGAGGCCTCTACTTTCGCATCTGCGTCGCTTCTGCCTTCGACACGGGCGCTCTCCCCTCCCTACCCCCACCCCCACCCCCCCGGGCGGGGCGCCCGCCTCCCCGCGCCCCGGGAACCTGGAACGGGAGCCGCGAGAGAAGCCGGAGCCGCGGCGGCCGCGCTCCCCACCTGAACCGTCCTCCCCGCAAAGCCCACCCCCTCGCCGGCCGCAGGACGCCTCCGCCGGCGCGCTCTGGGGAACCGCTGCGCGTCCCCTTCCCATCTCACCGCCGCATCCCTGCCGAGCCCCCGCTCCACCTGCGCCCTCGCAGCCCGCGGCCGCGCAGCGCCGGCCCGCCCGCCCGCCCGCCCTACGCGGCCTCCCATCCCTCACCTGGGAGAAGGCGCCCGGCTCCTCTCTCACGCGTAGCCCCGCAGCGCCGGCAGCCGGCGGGAGCAATCAGTGTCCCCGCCGCCAGACCCCTGGCGCCCGGGCTCCCGCTCCGGACGGTGGCCTCGAGCCGCGGCGCGCGCGAAGGGACAGTCCCCCCCTTCCGACCACCACCACTCCGACCTCCCCTCCAGGCCCCGCTCACACACCTCCAACCAACAGCGGCGGCGGGTACGTCGCGCGGAGGTCAGCGGGAGAGGCGCCGACCGAGGACCAGCTGCAGCGGATTCTCCTCGCTCGCCGTCCCCGCCCTCCGCCAAACGTCAAACCTCGGGAGCCGGGCAGCC
The DNA here is from genome assembly GCF_964339955.1 of Pipistrellus hanaki. Lineage (NCBI taxonomy): Eukaryota > Metazoa > Chordata > Mammalia > Chiroptera > Vespertilionidae > Pipistrellus > Pipistrellus hanaki. Next base: position 166,649,279 of record NC_140503.1, on the reverse strand, counting down.
GCGAGCTCGTCCCCCTCGCTACCAGCCAGCCCTCGCTCGGCGCCAGGCGCTGCGGATAAGCGACCAGGAGGAACACGGACGTCCCGCCCCCTTTGCCGCCGCCCCCTCTTATTGTTTTACCCCTGCCGACAGGGCCGGGGGACCCCCCGGCACGGCCTCAGCCAATCACGCATCTCCTCCGCGAGCCGGACCCAACCTCCTCGCGTCCCTCAGCGGAGCACGCGCAGACCGTCGCCGCGCTCTCACGTACTCGCGCGCCCGGAAAGCCGGGGAACCGGAACCGGCCTGGAGCCGGTGCGAGTCCGCTGATTTGACGTCACAACGAGGCTGCCTTTCTCCTGGCTGAAGGCTCTGGTCTCGCCGCCCTTCGAGATCGCGCCAGAACCAGGAGCCCGTTCGCCCGCAGAGCTGCGTCTTTTTTGTGCTGCCTTTGGGGACACAGATGTCTGGTCCCCCTTTGATGACTGATGTGAAGAGGGAGGGAATTTAATCATTTTCCTCTCTTAAGTGTCCGCAGGTTGTTTGCTGCTCTAGAGATGAGCATAAAATGCAGCCAGCGCTTTCAGGTGCTTGCACCCTAAACTCACCTAATATTGTGTATTAAGCCATCCTAGGAAGTGGAGGTTTTAAGCTCCACCGAGACCAAATTCATCCTAACAACTCAAAGCTATATATATATATATATATATATATATATATATATATATATATATATATATATATATAGTCTCCTAGGTGCTGGGCCCTAGGATTGGGGGGCGGGGATGACACAGAAGGAAAGAGAATCTATTTCTTTGCGTACCCATTTTATATTTAGGTGTTACTAATACATACTAACCTGTTAACCGAGCGGGACCTATAAATACGTCAAACGTAAACAATATCGGGAACCGGTAGGACGTATGAATACGTCTGTTGCGCCTTGAGAGGGATGGTATATATTTTTTGTAATCTTTTTTTTTTAAAATATTTTATTGATTTTTTACAGAGAGGAAGGAAAGGGGAGGGATAGAGAGTTAGAAATATCGATGAGATGAGAGAGAAACATCGATCAGCTGCCTCTTGCACACCCCCCACTGGGGATGTGCCGGCAACCAAGGTACATGCCCTTGACCGGAATCAAACCCGGGACCTTTATATCCGAAGGCCGACGCTCTATCCACTGAGCCAAACCGGTTTCGGCTATTTTTTGTAATCTTTATCATTGTAAAATTTATAATTTTTTAATTCGACGTTTCCATTTTTTTTGGTAATTTTGTATTTTCCTTTGTGCTTTATATATATAAACGGAAATATATATATATTTCATTTATTTTCATTAAGTATAAATAAATAAAAATATGAAATTACGTCCTCCGGGCGTGATGTACTGACCCGTCCTAGTAAAAGAGTACCCCCCCCCCCCCCCCCCCGTCCCGTTACAGGTTGCATCATTAAAAAGGGAACTCCCCGGTTAACAGGCTAAGAATTTTACATATTGAGGATGCTAAAAGACTAAAATCTAGGATTACAGTCCTGTCCTAGATCTAGACACAGACTTGGTCCCCGGGCACAGCTGGGAAAACACTAGATACTGACTCTCCTGACCTTGACTCATGGAAAAAGCCAAATCTCCTGACAGTCAAGGAAGCCACTCTGCACCTTAATTCTGCAATGTTTCTCAAAGAATGTCAAGACAGCAGAGGCATTTTGGAAGGAAGGGCTGAAATAAAATGAAAGGGCAATTAGGAAAGGAAAGAGAACACATTTATTAAATGCCCATGTACCAAACACAATGTGGGCATATACATTGCATCAGTTTTCTTCACAATCCTATAAGAACAATTTTACTATTTTTACATGTGAAAAATGAGGTTTGCAGAGGCAATGCCAACAGCTGAACCTCCAAAATCAACATAGTTTTACCTAGAGTAGGCTGCTTAGTCATTTTGTTATATGCAAAATATATAGGCAGACCATCACTTTTCCCAAATGAACTTGGGCATATTTTTCCTTAAAGCACTATAATATGCAGGTTGCTCTTAAGTCTAATACTTCTGTACCAGGCATTCTTCTACTTACATAATTGGTTAAGCTTCACAGTAAGCCCATAAAGTAGTTATATATTTTATACCTACCTTTTGCCCCCGATTTTCGGTTGACTTTTTTTCATTTCAAAAGTCGTCTTATACACCGGAAAATACGGTATTTTACAAATGAGGAAACTGAGGCTTAAAGAGGTCAAATCACACAGCTATTTGGTGGAGCTGGGATTCAAACACAAGCAGTCGCTTTCACATTCCATGCCCTTAACCACAAGCCTCAGAATACTTTCATTGTATTTACTGCCACAACTTATCTTCTCTACTGCATGATTGACCTTCAGTGGTTTCCAGTTTGGGGCTTTTATGCGCCACACTGTTATTCTTCACCACGTATCCTGGCGCCCAGGTAAACAATTTCTCTAGAGCAGCAGTTCTCAGAATTACCATGCATCAGAGTCGCCTAGAGAATTTGTTAAAATACATACTGCTGCGCCCCACACTTAGGGTTCCTAATTCAGCTAATTTGTGGTCAGGCCTGAGGACCTGCATTTCTAACAAGTTCCCAGGTGCTGTTGCTGCTCTGTTCTAACAGCAATTAATCCACACTTAAACATATATATATATATATATATATATATATATATATATATATATATATATACTGATTTCAGAGCAGAAGGGACAGAGAGATAGAAACAGCAATGATGAAAGTCATGGATCAGCTGCCTCAAGCACTCCCCACTCTGTAGATCGAGCTGCAACCCAGGCTTATATCCTGACCTGGAATCAAACCATAAGCACCTGATTCCTAGATCATCACTCAACCATTAAGCCACGCTGGCCAGTCTAAACCACACTTAAAAAAACAAAACAAACAACAACAACAACAAAAAACACTAATCTACAGCATAGGTTGGCAAACTTATACGTAAAGGACTGGATAGTAAATATTTTACGTGTTGAGGGCCACAAATGGTCTATCACACACCCTTTTGTTAATTACTTTAAAAATGTAAGAAATATTCTTAACTTACAATAGCTCTAGCACTATAAAAAAAAAAAAAACAAAGACCCCAAGCAACCCTTGCTCTAGGTTCTCAACCTTTCTAATGCAGCAACCCTTTAATACAGTTCATCATGTTGTGGTGACCCCCAACCATAAAATTATCTTCGTTGCTACTGTAATTTTGCTACTGTTAATGAATCGTAATGTAAATATCTGGCAAAAAACTGTTCTTCCTGTTCACTGATTTGTTCTTAAGTAACAACTTACATTTGCATAGCCTTTTATAGCTTTCAAAACACTTGATACATATTATCTCACTTCATTTTTCAAGCAATTTAAAAGCAAGTAAGTTACACTTGGCTAAAAGAGGTCAATTTAGAAAGAAACCTCAGAATGCCCCCTGATTCGTGCCATTATACCATAGACCACTACCAAATGATGAACCTCCTTAGCCTGGAAGCAAGTCTTTCTGATAGAAAACTCAGGGCTCTCTAGTTGCAGGCTCTTTTACAAAGCTTTTTGATGCAGTGAGAAACCTGCACCTATGAGTAGGATGAATCCATTCCTTTTAGAGCAGGAGAGTAGAAAGGCTATTATAGCCTGAAGAAAGAATCAAAGGTTAATGTCTCCTGAAATCTTTCCAGGCATTACCTTTGTGCTACTGGGACAAGTTAGGGTCTAAGGAGAGGTTCCCCTTCTCAATTTGATGGTTGTGTATGAAATATGTCACATTCAGAAAGATGCACGAAACTCTTGCACAGCCTGACATTTGTTGCCCAGTATAAAATGTAACAATATGCACATGGATGAAAAGCACAGCATAGGAAATACAGTCAATAATCCTATATAATAAAAGCCTAACATTGGTTGCGGGCACATCCCCAGTGGGGGGTATGCAGGAGGCAGCTGGTCGATGTTTCTCTCTCATCGACGTTTCTAGCTCTCTGTCTCTCTCCCTTCCTCTCTGTTAAAACAAACAAACAAACAAGCAAACAAACAAACAAAAATATATCTATCTATCTATCTATCTATCTATATATATATATATGTATGTATGTATGTATGTATTTATTTATTTATTTTTTTTAAGCCGAAACCGGTTTGGCTCAGTGGATAGAGCGTCGGCCTGCAGACTGAAAGGTCCCAGGTTCTATTCCGGCCAAGGGCATTTACCTTGGTTTGGGGCACATCCCCAGTGGGGGGTGTGCACGAGGCAGCTGATTGATGATTCTCTCTCATCGATGTTCCTAACTCTCTATCCCTCTCTCTTCCTCTCTGTAAAAAATCAATAAAATATATTAAATTAAAAAAAAAAAAAAGCCTAATATGCTGTGTCCAGCCATCTGGTCAGCTGCTCAACCAATCGAAGTGCAATATGCTAATGATATGCTAAGGCTGCTCATCAGCCCACTATGACATGCACTGACCACCAGGGGGGGAGGGGGGGGTGCAGATGCTCTGACCAGTAGGTTAGTTTGCTGCTGGGGTCCGGCTATGCCCTGGAGCCCTCCTGCTGTCTCTCCTTGGCTGGCCAAACTCCTGCATCCCTCCAGGGCCCAGATTGTGCACCGGTAGGGTCCCTCGGTCTGGCCTGCACCCTCTTGCAATTTGGGACCCCTTGGGGAATGTCAGTAAGGTTGTTTCAGCCCGATCCCACAGGCCAGGTCTAGGAACCCCACTGGTGCATGAATTTGTGCACTGGGCCTCTAGTATTCTAATAACTGTGTATGATGTCAGGTGGGTACTAGACTTACCAGGGGAATCACTTCCTAAGTTATATAAATTTCTAACCACTATTCTGTATACCTGAAACTAAAATAATATTGAATGTCAACTGTAATTGAAAGAATTTTAAAAATGTTTAATGTAACAATATGAATGATTTTAGATGGCGGATTTTTAGCTATGTAACTGATCTTATCTATTAAAGTCTTCAAGTAGAGGAAATTCTAAATGCTACCAGACAGAGCTTGAGAAAATAAAGGTTGAAGACACTAAGGAGGTCTCTTCTTCAGAATTTTGAGACAAAAACCTCATCAAATATCAACACCCAAAAGTAACCCATCTTGAATGATTGCTTGTAAATTCTAATAGATTCTATCCAATGCTCACTAAGCTATGATGAGGGCTAAAATCCCCTCAGGCCAAGTGATCTAAGCAAACAGTACTCCTGGAAAGTGTAAGAACTAAAGGTAATGTAAATAAAAGAGGGTTCATTTGCCCTGAGTTGTCTGGAGTCCAAAAAATGACGACTTTGGAAAGAGGCAAAATGTTACCATGTTTATCTGGCACTGTCCAAGGTACACTAAATTTGGCAGACACCAATATTCTAGCCATTACTGGGCTACAGAGTGTGTTGAATTCTTTAAGCCATACAGTGTGGATATGAGATGCTGCAAGGTTACCCAATGGTCCCTATTTGATTTAATGTTCACCAAGCCCTCTGACCCAGAGGAGGGGGCCTTGGTCAGCAGATACTCTAAATGTTGGAAAGGCGTATCTCCCTCTGTGAAATGGCACCTCGTGGGTCGATAATCAGCCTCAGAGGAATTAAGTTAGTATCAGCCAATGTCCATGAGCCACATTTCCTCATTTTGGGGGGAGGGGAGAGGTTATACTGCAAGAAGACAGAGCTGAGGAGCAAATTCGCCACTAAATATAGGAGTACAAAACATAAGAGTACAAAAACATGTGGGATCAAGTCCCATTTTCTTCTCTAATTTTGTGACACTGGTTGTTAGGTTAGTTCGCTTCTTTAGTCTTTAGTTTCCTTGTGGATAAACAGCCAACTTTATGAGTATTGGGAGGATTATTTATCGTGTTTAGAAGTTTCTGACATAGCAGATATAGAAGTGATTGCTGTTACAGAACTGAGGCAGACCCTCAACATTGGGAGCCCCAACACGGTACTACAGACAGTAATGATCAGACGCTGGGCCAGATCTGCCCTCCATCCTTCCACTTTCCATTCTCCTGGGTCAAATACTTGGTTTGATAGTGCAGAGAAACACTGCGTAAGTCTTTGTCTTAGACAGTCAAGTTCCGAAGGAAGAGGGAAAGGATATAGTACCTTTGAAAACAAATTTGTTTTCTTAATCTCTTGTACCAACCAGACAAAAAAAACCCACCAAAAACAAAACCTACTCAGGGTAGTAAAAGACAAAGCTAATGCAAAATATAAAGCATTCGTCAGCAGACAGAAAACTAGAAGATGGTAGGACAGGTGTGAAACTTCTTCTGATTGGAAAAAGATCACAAAAAATTACAGTTAATACAGTGAAAGCATTTTGGCTTCCTTCTACCTTGACCAATGTGAGAGCAGAACACAGCCAATCCCTCACGCAAAGTATCAGCATCAGCCCTCATTTCCACCTGCATTTCCAGGTGTAACTACTTCCTTGTAGGTTCTTCTGGGCTAGCTAATTCTAGATTCGAACTCCACAGCAGCAGAATATTTCACTGAGCTTTACCTCAGCAGGAAGCATAATAGAGGTTTATGACCAAAGAAAGAATCTTCCTCAGAATCAAGATTCATCCTACCCTTCTGATTAGAACATAAGCTTTTGGTTTTTTGTTGTTCTTTTGTTTTGTGTTTTGTTTTTTTCAGAGAAAGCTTTATTTATTTATTATTGAGAGGGGGAGGGAGGGAGAGAGAGAACATCAATTTATTGTTCCATTTATTTATGCATTTACTGGTTGATTTTTGGATGTGCCTGACTGGGGATTGAACCCAAAACCTTGGTGTATTGGGTCAATGCTCTAACCAAGTGAGCTACCCAGTTAGGTCCCACATTTTGTTTTGTTTTCTAATATATTTACCCTTCTTCCAGATTGCTGCTCTAACCTATCCCTGTTGAATCACACTCTCAGAGTGAGCCCTAGCTGTGGAAATATACTCCCTTGCAGATGGCTCAAAACTGACAGGAGCTCCCAGCTACATTCTCATACTAGATGGACTTCCAAGATTCCAGAGCCATGACCCCAAATTACCCAAGTTGTTGGTGGTAACCTGGAAAAGGAAAGACATCTGCAAGTTACTGACCAAAGGTGTTCTGTGCACAAGAAAGCAGTTCCAGATCAAATGTGAACAGGGGCAATATGTTGAAGCAAGTTTTGTTTTGTTTGTGTTTGTTTTTTTCTGCAATCAACCAAGAGCTGTAGAAAAATCCAAGGAACTTTCAGCCTTTAAGAAAACAAGGGTTCTAGGGGCTTTTCGATAAGCAGAGTTGGAAAAATCAACAAGAAACAAAAAAAAAACAACAACAAACAAAAACACAAAACCCTGTCAGGCTGGTGTGGCTAAGTGGTTGAGTACCAACCCATTATCCAGGAGTTCAATTCCTGGTCAGGGCTTGATCCTCAGTGTGCGGCATTCAGGAGGCAACTGATCAATGTTTTGCTCCTCCATGTTTCAATCTCTCTATCCTTCTCCCTTTCTCTCTCTAAAATCAATAATATATATAAAACTAATAAGAATTATTAAAGAACTAGAGGTCTGGTGCATGAAATTTGTGTACTGGGGTTAGGGGGGAGGGTCCCTCAGCCCGACCTGTGCCCTCTTGCAGTCTGAGACCCTTTGTCCTTACTGCCCACCTGCTCATTACTCCTTAACGCTGCCGTAGAAGCAGGAGAGGCTCCCACCACTGCTGCTGCACTCACCAGCTGTGAGCCCAGCTTCTGGCTGAGTAGCATTCCCCATGTGTGAGCGCACTGACCACCAGGGAGCAGCTCCTGCATTGAGTATCTGACCCCCTGGTGGTCAATGCACATCTTAGCAACTGGTCATTCTGGTCATTCTGCTATAACAGTTGCTTAGGCTTTTATTATATAGATTTTCAGATTTGGTTAAGCATTTGGTTTAAACCAGAAGTTTTTAACCTGTGGTCTATGTACATTTTGAGGTGTGAAGATAGAGAATGTTTGTTAAACCATGAATGCATGTGTATACGTCTTTTTTGCTGAAAGGTCTATATTTCATTGCCTCCTAAAATGCTTTTATGACCTAAAAGATTAAGAACCAATGATCTGCCAAAACCAGTTTGGCTCAGAGGATAGAGCATTGGTCTGCGGACTGAAAGGTCCCAGGTTCGATTTCGGTCAAGGACATGTACATTGGTTGCGGGCACATCCCTGGTGGGGGGTGTGCAGGAGGCAGCTGATCGATGTTTCTCTCTCATCGATGTTTCTGGCTTTCTATCTCTCTCCCTTCCTCTCTGTAAAAAAGCAATAAAATATATTTAAAAAAACAACAACAACAAAAAAAACCAATTAAGAATGTTTTAAGCTGAAACCGGTTTGGCTCAGTGGATAGAGCGTCGGCCTGCAGACTGAAAGATCCCGGGTTCGATTCCGGTCAAGGGCATGTACCTTGGTTGCTGGCACATCCCCAGTAGGGGGTGTGCAGGAGGCAGCTGGTCGATGTTTCTAACTCTCTATCCCTCTCCCTTCCTCTCTGTAAAAAATCAATAAAATATATATTTTTAAAAAGGATGTTTTAAATTACAGGTTCTGAAAAGAGGTAGCATTTGGTTCTTAATCCAGCTCTGCATTTAAAAGTTATAAGATGCTAAGTTATCTAAGATTGTTTCCTCATTTGTAAAAAGGCACAATGCACTTACTACCTCATAGAACTGTCGCATACACAGTTCTTAGCTCTGGCCATGACCCACAAAGCATCGTAATAGTATAAACTCTGGTAATTACACTATTAGGCTATATGGCCTCAGCCTAAACATCACCTTTCACTGGGTGACAGATACCTGGCTTTCAGACATCGTTCTGAAAGGGGAAATAAATAGCCTCCTTCAAGATAGTCTTGGAAACCCAAATCTATAAAGTAGCAGTGAATATTATATACTAGGACATGCCCTTTGGAAATATGAAGAAAATCTAGCCCAGGCAGTGTAGCTCAATAGTTGAGTGTTGATCTATGAAACAGGAGGTCACTGTTTGATTCCCAGTGAGGGAACATGCCCGAGTTGTGGGCTCAGTCCCTAGTAGGGGCAATGCAGGAGGCAGCTGATCAATGATTCTCTCTCATCATTTCTATCTCTCTCCCTCTCGCTCTCTGAAATCAAAAAAAAATTTTAAAGAAAAGCTAGTGTAACAGAGAATAACAAGGGGTTAATAAAGGAAGAAAGGGAAGTACACACACATACACAAACAGCAAGAGCAGGGAATAAGACCATTTTTTCAAGTGGGTATTCTAGTCCATATTTTCTCAGTAGTAACAGTGTACTTAAGGACCCTTAAACTTAGAATCTTAATCTAAATTGTTTCAGTTTAATAGACAAAATAATGATAGTGTACATTTCACAAAGCTGCATGTTTTTCATTAAGGATTATTAAACTAAGCCTAACATTTGGGAATAGACTAATATTATGATTTTTAAAAGGATGGTCACCTAATTAATAATTTTATTAATAATTTGTTTCCCGGGAGTGTATATGCTAATGGGAAAGACACATGCCAAGAAGAATTTTAATATCACTGTAACAAAATAAAGTTTAAAAGTTTATACAGATTTGCATGGGGGTGCAGTGAGAACAGAACAAAAGGGCAAGTACATCAAACTAGAGGCTCAGAATTCCTGGAGGAGATGACACCTGAGCTGAGTCTTGCAGGTGAAGTAAGAATGAGCCAGTGAAGAAAATGCAATGGTTGACAACAGCTGTCCCAGGCAGAAGCACCAACAAGCGCAAAGCTGCAGCAGCATGACAAGCAGTTTGGGATTACTACAAGTTCAAAACCAGGCACACCTTGGAAACCAAAGAGAGGCGGGAAGACCAATGGCGTTCACAATAAAAAATGTTCTTCAAGCTTTCACACTGCATAAAAATCCTAGGAGAAATATTTGTGCAAGCACTTTCATCACAGAACACCTATTTCTGTGATGAGGAAAGACGGCCAGACTTATTCCATCTTGGAAAAGCTGGGCTTAATTTCCATGAACAAACTGCATTTCCTCTCTATTTTTCTCTGCCAGCTGAGAAAATACAGTGTTTAAGCTTTAAAAAGCAGTACTTTTTACCCCCTTGGACTGGCAGGGGTCAGATGACCTTTCTTATAAAACATGGGATCTTAAGGAAAGTGTCGAGGAAGATGAAACAAAACTTAGCCTTAGAAACCTATAGAAATGATTGGTTTCTGCCCGACTGCTTAGGGAATAAATTTTTTTTAACTTTCTGATCAGAAGACTAAACATCAATCCTACTTTTGTGGGAACCGGGAAGTAGTATCTAGTGATGGGAGACCTTTACAGTGTTTGTGGTGTGTGTTTTAAACCTCTGTTTTCAATGACTCTGATATCTGATTGGCTTCAAACCAAGACATTGACCTCATACCCCAGTTGTACTGTGAGGCTTATTTTGGGGAAAGACAGCAAAGTACAGGACCTGCAGCTGTCCCCAAATCACCTGAATACTCAAACACATTAGGAAAGGCCTGGTTCGGCAAGACCTTCCTTGTGCTTCATTCCGAAAAGCAAACCTTTGTTAGCCCAAGAACAGAATTTCCACAGAGCTCAGGCCCGATGGCTCAGTTCACTGGAGCATCATCCTGTACACCAAAAAATTGGGTTCAATTGCCAATCAGGGCACATACACAGGTTGCAGACTTGATCTCCGGTTGGAGCGCTTTTGGGAGACAACCAATCGATATATTTCTCTCACATTGATGTCTCTCTCTCTCTCTCTCTCTCTCTCTCTCTCTCTCTCTCTCAAAAAAAAAAAAAAAAAAAAAAAAAAAATGTGTCCTTGGGTGAAGATAAAAAAAGAAGAAAAATTCTGCAGAGAACAAATTTCTGTGCAAAGTACTCTGCCATGTTTAGCAAGCATTCCACTAGCTTGTCTGAGTATTCAGGAAAACAAGAAAGTGCTAAGGAAACTAGGAGTAAATTATATGGCACCTTCCTAATACTTGCAAGTATAAAAACACTATTTCATTCCTAGCTATATGTTTGGTCTTATACTTAAAGATTCTTAGGTGAAGAAACAGGTTGGTCTTTAATAGTGGATACTAGATGTGAAAGAGAAAAAGAATTATAAATAGGAGGAAAACTCATAACCAGTTCCCAAAGATTCCAGGGAGAAGAAAAAATACCTAGATAAGAAATTCAAATCTCTTAAGTTTGTTAAATGTTTATAAATATTCAAGTTTACTCAGTTCAAGTATAAAGACTTGTCCAAGTAGTTCTGCAAGACCAAAATGCTATCATTTGCCCTCAATGATGTTAGTCTTCTAAAATTAAGTTCCCCAAAAAATCCTTTAGGAATGGATTTTCCTACTGAGCAAGGGAGGTGGCTTATTCAATAAATCATCTGAAGAATATTTCGGCATCTCAACACACCTGTCCAAATAATTTACTCTGAAGGAAATTGAGTGAATTTAACAATAAAAATTACTCATAGGCAATAACATGAGGGAATCTTACAAACATAATGTTGAGTAAAAGAAGCCAGAGGGGGGAAAAGACATATTCAATCATTCCATTGGTATACAGTTCATACCAAGGCAAAACTAATCTATGCTTACAGAAGTAAGAAGAGTGATCACCCTTGAAGGAGGGGGACACAAGGGAAGTATCCAAGATGTGAATAAGCTCTGGTTTCTTGACCCTGGGTGCTGGTTTCCTGGTGAGTTCAGCTTGCAAAACTTTGAGTTACATACATATGTTTTGCTTCATTAGAAAGTAAAAAATAAAAAACAACAACAACAAAGATCATTATGGGTCTTTCATCAATGAAGCGCTTCAGTTAAAAACCAACCTCTGAGTCCACAAATGGTAAATCTATAGAGAAGGAAGGTCAGTTAGTGGCTGCCTAGGGTTGATGTTTAACAGCTAAAGGGCCCGGAGTTTCTTTTTGAGGTGATAAAAATGTTCTACTGTGGTAATGATAGCACAACTGCATAAATATAATAAAAACCATTGAACTGTGCACTTAAAAAAATAAAAAAATAAAAACCAACATTTGAAGATCTATTGTTTTATACTCTTCATTGCTCAGTCCCTCTGACTGGTCCCTATTTATTCCCTAGACTCCCAGGCTGAGTATTTGGTTGTGGAATGAGTACAGATGCACATGTCCACTTGAAGAAGAGCTAATTAAAATAACACTACTTGAGTTCACTGGCCTTCCTGACCTCTTTCTCTTCATTATTTACTGCTTCTTCCTCTCTGTGAGCAATGCTCAGAAGGAATGAATATTATATGGGAAGAACACAACAGTTCTCAACCTTTGCTGCACACTGATACCACCTGTGTAACTATGAAAACTAATGATACTTGAGTCCCACCCCTAGAGATTCTATTTAAGTGGCATGGGGTGCCACCTTGGCATATGAATTTTTAAAAGCTCCCCAGAGAACACACACACACACACACACACACACACACCCCCCCCACAAAATTTAAATTCTCATTGTGTCATTTATTAGTTATGTGACATTAATAAGCTATTTGACCTCTCTGAAATTCAGGTATGACTTTCAGACATACCTGGCACACAGTCGTTTTTCTTAAAATGTTAGTTATACTTCTTTCTTTTTTTTCTTTCCCTTCAAAAACTAGAGAATTGTATTTAAAGAATAAAAAAGCAGTTGTCTTGTGGCTACTATAAATTCTATTCTGATCTCTGGTGCCTCCTACTTGCTCAGATGCCTTAATCCAAGTTACCGAGCCTCTTGTCCTCTGGCCCCGTTCCCTGGACCTGCAGATTGGGAATCTGATCTCTGTCTTGGCTGACCTCCCTGGAGTTGGTATCTAGACCAACTGTCAACCCATTTCTGATTTTGCCTTCCCTACTTGCTCTGCATTGCTTCTGAAAAATGTCAAGCATGCATGCCACCCAGCAGTCTTTGAGATGGATTTTAAAGATCAAGTAGGAGTTAGGATTTGGATTAATGGAGATAATGGGGTGGGCAGTCCAGATAATGGGACGTGCAGAACAAAAGGAAGAGCCATGAAAATATAAGGTGTCAGGGAGGGGCTTGGAGGGATTTCTGGAGAACAAAGATTGCAAACTGGGAGCCTGTAGGCCAGATCTAGCTCAGAGCTGTCCTGCTTAAAATTGGGAGATTTCACCTCAAAACTAGATAGATGTCCAGTTTATCTTGAAAAAGATGAAGACATGACAACACTGGACCCCCACTCCACATGAAAACCTTGGGGATCAGTAGCTGCTGCTAGTTAAGACCAGGGCATCCTCTCTCTAGTTTTCTATAGTTTCTACCACCACTTGCTTCACCTCTTCATTTACTGACCTGCCTCTTTAGTATTTAATAAATATTTAGTCAATGCACTAATTAGAATAAAAGGAAGAGAGGAAGAAGAGGAAAAAGAGAAGGAAAAAGAGTTAGTAATACTAAAGAATTACATAAATCTTCCCACTGTGTGTGTGTGTGTGTGTGTGTGTGTGTGTGTATATATATATATATATATATATATATATATATATATATTTTTTTTTTGTTTGTTTGTTTGTTTGTTTGTTTTTTTGTTTTTTTTACAGGGTTCTTCACTTGAACCCCAAATCACATTTTTCTTTTATTTTTTTTTAACTCTATTTTTATTGGTTTCAGAGAAGAAGGGAGAGAGAATCATAGATGTACACCCCCTACTGGGGGGTCGAGCCCAAATGTGGCCATGTACCCTTGACTGGAATCGAACCTGGGACCCTTCAGTCTGCAGGCTGATGCTCTATCCACTGAGCCAAAACAGTAGATTCACTGTATACTTTAAACTTACACAATGTTCTATGTCAATAAAGCTTGAAAAATAATACTACAGAGATTAACTGTGAAAGACCTCAAATAGCACACCAATAAATGTGGACAATGGCCTGGGGTGTAAGTTTCCTGAAGGCATTTTCCCAGGTAGCAACATGATCAAGGTGAGTATTTAAATATGTCTTAGCTAGCACACATGTCAAGAGTGCTTACCTAACTTTATGGGACACTAGCAAAGTTAAGCCCTCCAATCTTTCACATGATACACAGGACAGTAAATAATAAAAAGAAAAGAAATTGTTTATTTTTATATACCCAGAGTTTGGCAAAATGTCTTCCATGAAATGGAGATCAAGAAATATGTGTAAAATGACTGACTGAATGAATGGGAAAAAAAATAGCTACCATTTAGTCCTGACTGGTTTGGCTCAGTGGATAGAATCTCAGCCTGCAGACTGAAGGGTCCCCAGTTCAATTCGGGTTAAGGGCATGTACCTTGGTTGCGGGCACATCCCCAATAGGGGGCGTGCAGGAGGCAGCTGATCCATGTTTCTCCCTCAACGATGTTTCTAACTCTCTGTCCGTCTCCCTTCCTCTCCGTAAAAAATCAATAAAATATATTTTTTAAAAATAGCTACCATTTATTGAGGTTTTTTTTTTTTTTTTTTTTTTTTTTTTTTTTTTTTTTTTTTTATAAAAGAATGCTAATAAAATTACTAATTTTCAAAAGCCTACTTTAGAGCTGAGTATGTCTCTATACCTCACCAAGTTCCAGGAAGGATTTAAGATGGCACTAGAAGGCAGGATGAGCTGAAGTGTGAGGACCACATCCAGACATAATGGTAGGAAGGATTTTCAGTAATTTGGAGCATGAAGTAATAGAGGCATGAAGGAAGGTGAGGCAGCAGGACACAGAAGAAGACAGGACTTTAAAAGAAGGAGTTATGGTCAAGACCTAGTGAATGTCCAGGAGAATGACCCCATGGCTGAAGGCACAGCACCCAGAAGACCCTGCCAGTGAGGGCTGAGACATAGCACTAGTGGGGTGAGAAAAACAAAATGGGATTTGTCTGTCTTTCACCAGAAAGACAAACAAACAAACAAAAATTTGTTTGTCTTTCTGGTGAAATTAAGATTTCAGGACCTCAGCAAAACGGGCTTCAGACCTAGAGGGAGAGTGGAGTTGTTGGGAAGAAAAGACAAGCAGCATTCAGGTCCCCAGGAGGGAAGGCCTGGTGACTGTAGCCTCTCAGGTGCCACAGGCTCAATTCAGGCCTGCCTGATTTGTTAGCCATCAGACTCAATTCTAAGGTATTCTCAGCCTGGAGGTGATGGGTGCTGGTGCCCAGGGCCTAAAGCTCAGGGCAGGAGCTGGGCTAAGACATGGGTGGTGAGCAAAAGTCAACCTGGATATCCCCGGAAATTAGACAGAAACATGTTCTGGGAGCTCAGGAAAGAAGTTAGGTTTGAAATAGAGATTTGGTAGCAAGAAAATTAAAGCCAAAGAGTGCTAAGAGAGAGAAGCATGGGTGATTATCAAAGCCTACAGAGGAATCACATTCAAGGGATGAAGGGATTAAAAAGCAACTACCACATTGGTCAAAAATTCACACAGAAAAGCCCGAGTAGAACAGAACCATGTTCTGTTCTCTTGGCATCACAGAAGCTAAGAGAGCAAGAAGTTTAAGGAAGGGGCTGTTAACAGTCTCTTACTGGAGAGAAGATACAGACAGAGCCTGAAATCATGTCCAGGATCTGGCTGGCAATCTTCAAAAGAAGTGTTTCACAGAAAGCAGTGGAAACCAGATTGCAAGGGGTTAAAAGTAGGAAGTTAAAGGGTGCCAAACACATCCATTGGTATTTATGGTAGTAAGACTTGAGTGGTGTTTGTTTTGGCTGTGGAGTTGCTAGGCACACACTGCAATCTTGCCCCGCCTTCCCCTTTCATGTCTGGAAATCTAAGACATCACCTTGATCACCTATTCTTACTGTGTCCTAAGTAATAACAGTACAGTACTTGTTATATTTTTTTCTTTTTCAAAGTGGAAGCCAATGGCTCTCTCATTGCATCTGAGGTTGCCAACAGTCCACGCAGTGTGGCTGTAATAAACAAAGGACTGTGGGGCTCATCCCTTTGAGAACATGAAGGAGACATCAAGCATCCGACTGACTATGAAGAAGGGGAACTGGTCTTTCCTCCCCATTTTGCTTGTTTGCTTTTATTTCCCAGTGCCCAGTGGCCTTGGCAAAAAACACTGAAATGTGCAAATGATACAGCCAAGGCAGACAATTGCCAGCCGCCTCACAGTTGTTCCCTATCATCAGTGTCGTCATGGAAAGAAGACTAAATCAGGAGTGTGGACACCAATGGGCACCTGCTAATTTTATAATCATAATCCTTTTATGCAATTCCCTGTTCACATGCACCCTAGGGCAACACGATGTTGAATTCACAGCATTTTCCACATGGTAGGTGCTCAAATATACTTGTTTAGTCAGTCAGAAAACACTCATTCCTAATAAATAAAAAAGGGTTAAGAAAAAGAAAACATAATCTGAAAAGGTGCAAACGCTTGTATTCAGACTTTATTTTCATCCCCTTTAAAAAGACAAGTGAATTGGGCTTTTGAGTACATGACACAAAAACCAGAAACTAATGTTATGATTTAAATTTTCTTAAATTAATGTATTTTGTTGAAAATTTATAGAAAAAATTATATGATTCTTGGATTTGCTTAAAAATAATAAATAACTTAGAGGAAGTGGGTAAGGGTATAGATAAAATAAGATTAGTGTTGAATCGATAATGATTTAAATTTGGAGATTCAACATTGTAAATCTCTACTTTTGTTTGATGTTTCTCACTATATAAAGTTTTTAAAAGTAATGTACTTTTGGTAACTTAGACAATATCTTATAAACAAAATTGAAAGACACTCTTGCCTCTCTTTCCTGAAATATGCAAAATGCTGATTGTTAGGGTTTATATCCTTAAGACAGAAAAAGTTCTTACAAATGAATTATAACAACTAATAGCTAATTTTTTTTAAATGTCACGAATGGGCAAGTCACTGAGGAAGAAATACTAAAAGCTAATAACCATATGAAAATGTATTCAACTTCACTAATTATGGGAGACGAATTAATTTCCCCCTGCCCCCCAACCACCACCACCACCAGGATGTGCAAGTCCTAATTGCCTGTGTTGAGTATTGTTAGTTTACATGGCAAAAGGGATTTTACAGATATGCCGTATTTTTCGGACCATAAGACGCACTTTTTCCCCCCCAGAAGTGGGGGGAAAAAGTCCCTGCGTCTTATGGTCCAAATATAGCCTACACATATACTTTAAAAAAAAGTTTTTTTACTTGCCCGGCTCTGTGTGCTTGCTGCAGCCACTGTCCATTCCTCCGTGCCCAGAGTGTCTGCCCCGCTCTGTAAACCCCGAGTGGTAGAGGAGTTCCCATGTATGGTAGTCAGCCTCCATGCCCTCGCTGCAGCCATATCTCCATGTCAGCCCAGGTGCGGTGTACGGTAACTGCGTAATCCAAACCGTAATCATCGCCTGTACCCCTTGCTGGCCCGTACTCCGTGCCCCGAAGAATGCCGCGTCTATTCCCCCAATCATTCCTCTCCGCCTCTGTTGCCGTGCTTGACTACTGGGTAGGCGTACTGTAGATCTCAGCAGAACCTTTACCATAAATCTTCAACTTTATTCTAATTTATTACTGAAGTCTCTCGTTATTGTGTTTTACAGTACATTTTGTCTTTTGCTGACTGTATTTGTTAACAATGGTTCTAAATGGTTCTAAATGGTTCTAAATGCTGCTGTTTACTTTACAGGGTTGATTACATGTGTTTATGACTGTGATGTTGGGTTTTAATGCACATAAAATATTTTAGGACACTATTTGTTTCAGAATCTTTTTTTCTTCATTTCCCTTCTCTAAAAACTGGTGCGTCTTATGGTCCGAAAAATACGGTAATTAAGGATCTGGGGAAGGGGAGATTATCCCAAAGTAATGAAAGGGCTTTCAGGAAAGAGAGGCAAGAGTGTCAATGATAGCAAGAAAGCGATGTGACACAGGAAGCAGTCATTGAAGGAGATTGTTGCTGTCTTTGAAGATGGAAGAAGGGACTGAGCCAAGAAATGCAGGTGGCCTGTAGAAGCTGGCATAGGCGGGAAAATGATTCTCCCCTGGAGACCCCAGAAGGAAGCAGCCTGCTGACACCTCAACTTTAGCCCAGTCATGGTGTCTGGAGGAAAACACAAAACAATGCCATCTGACCCCACTTTAAATTCTTGCCTATTGACTTCCCGTGACTACACCTCCACCACTACCATCGCAGTTACACACACAACCTTTCCTATCAATTTACTCCTCTAAACGGGATGTCCCGGCTTCTCTGCTCTCGTCAAGTTTCCCAACAACTGCCTCTCACTTACCTTCCCTATGCATTCCCTTTGGTTGTGCTGTTTGCAGGAGAGAGGGAATGACTTAACCCCACAGCAGGGTGAAGGGCAATCAAGACACTTTCAAACTCTTCCACCTCTACCTGTCCCTACCACTCCTCTGTCCCACCTATTGCTTCCCGTCCATTGTGCTCCTACCTGAGCCCAATCCTCCCCTCTTCTACTCGAGAACATCACTCTTGCAATTCTCCATCATCACCAAATTTTCTCTCTTCACTGGATCATAACATCAGCATATAAATGTGCTTTAAAACAATAACCAACTTCCCCTACTATAATATATTCCCCTCCAGCAATGACCCCATTTCTCTGCTTAGAGAAGTTGGGCAACTTGGTAAAAATCACACATCATTTAGCAGCCAACACTCTAAAACACTGTGCCCTTCTGATTTGCTGCTTCAGCCTGGTTCTCTTATTTTCTGCTGTATATTGAACAAGTCAGACAGCCTCCTATGATATTGGCCTTGTTTACATATTTTATATTGTTTATTAGATTTGATTCCAATTAGTTTATGAGCCACCACATAACACATTGATTTTTGAAACGAATATATTTCAGATTTTATCTGTTTCATGTCTTACATTGAGATAATGTTTTCTCTTGTCAGTTATTGATTTTAGGAAAGAGTTCATGAATATTTCCCTAAACCATGAAGCTAATTTACTATAATCTATACAATATCATTTACTGATACTTATTATTTTCCTTTTAAGTAATACTCAGTCAATACAAAACTGTAGAAAACGGGAAGCAAAAAATATATCAGCCATAATTATACCACTGAAAACAAATACTGTTAGCACTTTATTTCCTTCCAGGTTTTCATTTTTTTTTTTCTAGTTCTAATTATAGCAAATGTGGAAAAGTAACCTTGTTATCTATTAAAATATGCAGGAAAATCAACATAAATAAAAAACACAAGTACTTAGGAACACATGTTTAATTCAGCTTAGAAAAAAAAAATGACAGGAAATAACTTACATGTCCATCAATAAAAGAGTAGTTATATAATTTGCTTCCTCTTCTGTAAAGTTGAAATGATACTAGTATTTAATTGGGTTATTCTAAGCATTAAATTAGAAAATGTATGGAAATTAGAAAATGTATATTAAATGACAAGTGCTCATAAAGCATGTACGTACATATATATATATATATATATATATATATATATATACACACACACACACATTTTTTTTTTTTTTTTACAACAGCTTATCTCCTCAACCCTGTAATCTCTCAATTCAGCCCTTTCCAGCTCAGGTCAGAGTTCTCTAACCTGGCACCAATATTCTGGAAACTCATTACTCTTTCAATTTCTGGGTTCCAAAGAGATGAGGTTATTCTGTCAACCCAACAGATACCAAGGGAATTTTTCCATGTCCTACTTCCCACAGAGATAAGTTTTGATGCATTATTTTGTAGGTATTGAATTTGTCTCTCTGATTAGAAATTACTATCTAAGTAATTTCTCCAGCTTCAGCCCTAATTGACCAACTCTAACTTTTCAGGAGTTAAGGCTGCTCAGCCTACATCCCTGGTTTTTCCTTTCTCTTTTGATGGCTACTTCATCAGAGTTTTCAGGATGCTCTTAAAACGTAAATGGGAAAAGATTAAATAAAATAGTGCTGATACCTTTTGGTTTAATTAAAATATTTTCTTATCCCCCTTAATTTGTTAAAGGAAATCTTATTGAGTAAGCAATATTTTTCATTTGGGACAAGAGTCTCATCTGGATCCAGTACATAA
This sequence comes from Pipistrellus hanaki, assembly GCF_964339955.1. Lineage (NCBI taxonomy): Eukaryota > Metazoa > Chordata > Mammalia > Chiroptera > Vespertilionidae > Pipistrellus > Pipistrellus hanaki. The sequence goes on along the minus strand of NC_140503.1, from coordinate 166,629,299 downwards.
TATTCTAGGCACTGTGTTTGTTTATACAGTATTTGTTTTAAATTCTAACCATTTGTTTGAAAGTTTGGGGCTCACATGCAAATGCTGATATAATTTTGGAAAACAAGTTCATCCAATTACCTTCTACCCACTGGAATGCTCAACTAGAGTATAAAAACAGATCATGAAGAGGTCGAGAATAGACCACTATAGCATAAAAATTATTTTGAGCAAAAAGCACCTGAGTTCCTGAAGTCTCTTATCTGCCTAAAGCAGAACCTCCAAAAAAACAAACAAACCAACAACTCAAAAGAATCCAATTGTTATAATTAACTGGGGAAGACTGGTTTTTAACACCAGAGAGGTTGAAAAGTCTCCACATCACAAATAAACAAGACATTGTCACAAAAACTATCCTACCTAATAAGAGTAATATGCAAATTAACCACCACTCCACTACACCCACAAACCACGCCCACCAGCCAATCAGAGTGAGCATGCAAATAAACCCAACCAAGATGGCTACAGCCACAGAGAGCAAGAGGAAGGCTTGGGTTTCTCAGGCAACAGAGAAAGCCAAGCTTCCTGCCTGCCCTTGTGGGCCTAAGCCTCCACTCAAGGATACAAAGTTTCAATTATAGAAGGTAAACAAATCAAAACAGAAATGGCAGCAGCCACAGAGGGGGGGGGGGGGGGGGAAAGTGGGAGGCTAGGGTTGCAAAGCTTTCTACACACCCAGGCTTCCACTCCAGGCTACAAAGTTTCAATTATAGGAGATAAATGAACCCCAACAGAAATGGCTGCTGGCCACAGGGCAGGCAGGAGGCTTGGCTCTGCTATAGGCTACAAAGTTTCAATTGTAGAAGGTAAATAAATTCCAGATACCAGGGCCTCCGCTTAGGTCGCCAGGGGGTGTGGCTGGCCTGCAAACCACCATAGGCCCCTCCCCCAGGCTGCCCCACACCCCAAGAGAACTCCCACTCTGATGTGGGACACCCTTCAGGGAAAACCAGCTGCCCCCACCCATGCACAAGGCCTCTATCCTATCTAATAAAAGAGTAATATGCAGATTGACCATCACTCCAAGACACAAGATGGCTGCCCCCATGTGGACACAAGATGGCCACCACAAGATGGCCAGTAGGGAAGGGCAGTTGAAAGGCACCAGGCCTGCAAGGGAGGGCAGTTGGAGGTGATCAATCCTGCAGGGGAGGGCAGTTAGGGATGACCAGGCCAGCAGAGGAGAGAAGCTGGGGGCAAACAGGCTGGCAGGGGAGCAGTTAGACATCAATCAGGCTGGCATGGGAGTGGTTAGGGGGTGATCAGGCTGGCAGGCACAAGCAGTTAGGGGCAATCAGGAAGGCAGGCAGGCAAGCAGTTGGGAACCAGCAGTCCTGGATTGTGAGAGAAATGTCCGATTGCCTGTTTAGGCCAGATCCCATAAATTCTGTCTTTTGTCTAAACAGGTGTTGGACATCCCTCGAGGGGTCCCAGATTGGAGAGAGTGCAGGCTAGGCTGAGGGACACTCTCTCTAGCCCCCCCCCCCCCCCAGCCCCCCGCCCAGTGCACGAATTTTGTGCACCAGGCCTCTAGTCCTATATAATAAAAGCCTAATATGTGAAGTGTCTGGTCGTCCATTCAACCAATCAAAGTCTAATATGCTAATGATATGCTAAGGCCACTTAACCACTTGCTATGATGTGTACTGACTTCCAGGGAGCAGACACTCCAACTAGTAGGTTAGCTTGTCCTGGGCTCTGGCCTATATGGACTGAACGAGATGGGCCAGACATGCCCTGGAGCCCTCCTGTGGTCCCTCCCCTACTGGTCTATCTCCTGCCATCCGCTCCAGCCCCGAGCATACACAGGTGGGATCCCTTGACCTGGCCTGCACCCTCTCGCAATCCAGGACCCCTCAGGGGACGTTGGAGAGCCAGTTTTGGCTATGACATGCACTGACCACCAGGGGGCAGACACTCAATGCAGGAGCTGCCCCCTGGTAGTCAGTGCACTCCCACAGGGGGAGCGACACTCAGCCAGAAGTGGAGCTCCTGGCTGGTGAGCGCCGCAGTGGTGGTGGGAGCCTCTCCCACCTCTGCAGCAGCGCTAAGGATGTTCGACTGATGGCTTAGGCCTGCTCATCCCCCAAGGTCTCCCGGACTGTGAGAGGACACAGGCCAGGCTGAGGGACCCCTGACCCCCAGTGCATGAATTTCGTGCACCAGGCCTTGAATCATCCATAATCTTAAAGACCCATTTATCTTTGCAAAACCTCATTTCCCCCCATAAATGCCCTTTCTCTCTCTCTCCTTCCTCCATTAATCTTTTGTTTTCCTGTAAGTGCCCTTCTCTCTATCCCCTTCCTTCATTAAGATGGTATATAAGCCCCAAATTCTAATTGCCCCTTTGTGTTCTCTGTACAAACATTAATAAAAATATGTAAATAAATTCTGTCGTTTGTCAGATTCAGAGGCCAACAAAAATTGAACCAGAGAGCAGAGGAGAAGTTTTCCTCCCAGACAGCCATATGATCTATTTGTATTTCCAATATTTTTTTGCAAATGCTGAATTTTAGAACTTCCTATATGCCACTATGAGAGTAAGGACATATGGGTATTAGCAGTACTATCTTTGAAAGCTACTAGCAAGGTAATTACTGTCCTGGCTGTCCCTGCCCACTCCACCCATGCTAGAATTTGGAAATAAGGAATCAGACACAGCAGAGATAGGTCAGTGACCCAGCAGAGACTTCCAAATGCTTCCATGAGGTGGACCTGGACCGTAAGCAGACTCACCATGTAATGTATCTACAGAAGAAGGAGCAGGAGGTCAGTTTGTCAAACTCGAAGGATTTTTTTTTTTTTTTTAAGAGCCCAGGGCACAGTTGCTGGGCAATTCCTGCATTACCTGAGGCAAGGGTCAAGCGGCCACTACATTGGAACAGATGGTCTCCACAGCAGGCAGGAGCAGGCTCCTAAACTTCCTCAGCTGAAGACAGTTATTAAAATCACATTCTTTTGTTGCAACATTGAGTAGGTACCCAATAAGTAAATGCATAACGAAGGAAGGAAGGAAGGAAGGAAGGAAGGAAGGAAGGAAGGAAGGAAGGAAGGAAGGAAGGAAGGAAGGAAGGAAAGAACTTCCTTTGGGATGAGAAAGTGCAATGAGTCTTTTTCTCCCACAGTTAACATTTCTTCTCACACATTAACAAATGAGCAAAGGAGGGTAGCACAAGATTGGGTCAACAGAAACTAGTTTCCCAGGGTTTCAAGCAATTCATGGACCAATCATAAGGACCAGCCTCTAACAGCACTCAGCAACCTGACAGGGTGTCCTGGTATCAGTGCGCAGCCAGCGGCCCACAAGTCTCCACCTCACAGTCTTTACCAATTATGCAACTTCCACTGGACCCCACCCCCTGCCAGATCCTTTCATTCAACAACTGTTTACTAAGTGTATAAAAGGGCCAAACACTAAACTGTGTGTGGGCCTGTGAAATAGGGTTCTTGGCATCCTTAAAACTGAGATCTGTTTATCTGGGTATAGAGATTAGCAAACAGGCAAGATTAACACTGTGGGATAAAATATATGGGAAAAGTATATAGGGGCACCAGATTCTGGTGAATGCGGGGGGAGGAGGGGAGGGGGAGTTTTCTAAATTAAAAACTGAAGAATGAGTAGGAGCCAGCTTTGTGAATGGGAGGTGGTCCAGATGGGGGTAAGCAGAGGCAGATTCCTGAAAGAAAGAAATTTAGGAACTGAAAGATGTTTAGTTGATGCTGGAGTTTAAAAGAGGCAATGCATAGTATATCAAATATTTTCAATCTTATTCTGAGGTTAATAGAAGGCACTGAGATGTGCTGACCAAGAGAGAAACCAGATGAGGTTTTCTTTTTAGAAATATCATACAGGCCACGGCAAGAACACACCAAGGTGCAGGGGGAACACAGAAGGCAGGGAGCACCTTTAATATCCTGGGCAGCTGGCATATTCACTTACCTTCTATCATAATTTCTTTCCTCTTTTCTACTCATTTGATTCATAAGAAATCCTCAAGATCATTTCATTTTCTTATTACGACTTTTAATTAAAAGATAATTTTAACCTAAATGTAATTTCATTTGATGGCAATGTCTGTTGTCTGTCTCAGAGTAAATGCTTCTCTTAATACATCTTGGATCAAAGCCCTGTGTAATTTTTCTATATATATTTTTTAATTTTAAAATGTGTTTTAACTTCTAGCCCAGTCCAGATTTAGGAAGGAAATGCCCAGAAGGGATAATCCCTAGGGAAGAGGGTCTCTGGCACATTAAACTGCCCGATGTCCCACCTGCAGTTCCTCAGAGATGCAAAGTGCCCAGGGCAGGAAAGAGGACATCCACGAACGCCTGGGCACTTCAGCCTACCCGGGAGGTAAAGACCCCACCAGAGAAAGCAAAAGGCGGAAGCCTAAATTGAATGGTTTTTAGTCTCCAAAGTAAACACACAGAGGCAGAGGCCACTGGGGAGTCCATTTTACCATTTCAACAGAAATCAGGGATTAGAGACCAGAGTCAAATGAAGTCACCTGTGTACTTTCTTATGCATTTTCCTGCAGATGGTCTCCATTTCCCTGCAATGATTAGCTATAAAGCTTATTTAAAAAACAAAAGGCCTGTGCTGGTCAGGACCGCCACATTGGGAAAGCCACAGAGTGCATTCCACCCAGGACTAAGCCTGAGGGAAAGAGTAAAGGTTCGGTGTATGTAGGGGGGGTGGGGGGGGGCGGGGAAGCAATGGGGGGATAAGGACACATATGTAATACTTTTAATCAATTAAAAAAAAAAAAAGAGTAAAGGTTTGGAAAGGCAGGCTGGGAAGAAAGGAGAGTGGAGTGAAGGAGGCCCAGAGGCTAAGGAGTGAAAAGCCCCTGGAACCCTGAACCGGTTCTACAGCCACATAGTGGAGGCTACATGAGAACCGTCAGGGTCCTCAAAAAGGGAGGGGAGGAGTGAACAAGCTCTGTGGAGGCCCGCAATGAAGAAGGAACGAGTATAAAAGTTTCTCAATATCTAAGGACCATTAGATATCAGAAAGGTTTACTGTCGGAACCAATGGATAATAGCAATAATAGCTATCCTTTATTGAACACAGGAATACTGCTTAGAATAATGAGCACTTACTACATGTCAGGCACTGTGTGAGGTTTTATACACACAGACACATGCAGATGAGAGGTGGTCCAGGTATGTAGTAATATAAATACACTCTACTACTCCCTTATTTAATCCTCACAGCAGTCCCATCAGCAGTCAGTTCTATTATTACTTCCTTCTTAGAGATGAGGAAACAGTCTCAGAGAGGTTATATATACAGCAAGATATGACTCATGTGTGAGTCCTTTGGAAACTCTATTAAGGTTCTACTTACTTTTGAACTTGAGCTATTCTAACAAACCTGGACAGTGAGGAACTGTTGTATATTCTTGTATAGTATTGCAGATTCTGGAGCCAGACTGGGTGTGAATCTCAAGTTGCCTCTTGCTAGTTGAGTAACTTTGCCCAAATGACCACAGCATGGGCATACCCTACATTGCCTACCCTTCAAGGAGTTATGAGGTAATATAAGATATATTATCTAAGACATGCCAAGTCTTTAGAACAATGCCTGGAACACAGGAAATGCTCAATCAAAGTTGGCCACTACTAAAGGCCCACATTAGATCTTAAGTTGTGAGTTAGAGTGCAAAGAACCATTCTGCAAAGCAACGGGAACTGAAAGCTAACAACCTTAACAGCCAAAGAGAAATGTGAAAACATAAATAACGAAGTACGTAAGTGGAAATGTGTTTGATGGGAGAAGGGCTGAATAAAAGAGAGGTTTGTGCATAACAAGTGACCCTGGAGCCTCACATTCACAATCAGGTGAGGGTGAAGAAATGGACCCAAGATAATCTCTATTACATGTAAGACATTATTAAATTGATGAATGAGGATGCCATTCACATTTCTTCTATAGAGGATCATTATTGGTCAGCATAATTATAATCCTATGGCTTAAGAAATCAATTTAGAAAAAATGTGGAGCCCTAGCTGGTTTGGCTCAGTAGATAGAGCATCTGCCTGCAGAATGAAGGGTCCCAGGTTCGATTCTGGTCAAGAGCACATGCAAGAGTTGTGAGTGGGCTCAATCCCAGTGGAGAGCATGCAGGAGGCAGCTGATCAATGATTCTCTCTCATCATTGAAGTTTCTATCTCTCTCTATCCCTCTCCTGAAATCAATTATATATATAAAATGCTGATTGGGCCCTAATCTCGCCAAATACAAATTTTATAAAATTAAAATCAACTTTATTTTCCTAATTTTATGGCATTTATCCAGAGCAAAATATAATTTAATAAATGTAGAATCTATTATTCAATATTAAGTATTGAATCTTGAGAATAAAAATGTAGACATAGTCCTAATTGAATGAATTAGCTAATTGGTTTTCTTAATGTTTTACTATTAATAGCTGTTTTCGGCCGGTGTATACATAAAGTGAAAATTCAAATGTATATGTAACAAACGGACCCTCTATTACTGAGTGTGTGCACGGACAGAATGAGTTGGGTGCTAAAATGGCTACTCTTTGCTGGGGGGCAGGTGTTGTCTGAAGGGAAGTATCCTAAATTTCAAACCAAAAAACTAGGCACTGTGAGAGTGGGTCCAAGGAAGGCCTCTTCCTTGCCCTGCCTCGGGCCTGGTCTAATTGACTTCCTCTCTCCCCCACTGGGCGTGACTTGGAGAAGGGACCTTGCATTTGTTCTACCCTGGCCCCTAGCACCAAGCCTGGTAAATGATTACTGGATGTTGGGAGGAAAGAGGATTCAACCTGCATCATAGTCCAAGAGCTAGGAAGTCAGGAACCCCAGTGAGCTGCAAGCTGAGACTCAATAAATTCTCCTTACAAACCAGATTACCTAGATAGATATCACTCTCACTCTCAGTGTTTATTTCCCTGTGGTATCTCACAGTGGTTGGCAAACTCATTAGTCAACAGAGCCAAATATCAACAGTACAGTGACCGAAATTTCTTTGGAGAGCCACATTTTTTAAACTTAAACTTCTTTTAATGCCACTTCTTCAAAATAGACTCGCCCAGGCCATGGTATTTTGTGGGAGAGCCACACTCAAGGAGCCAAAGAGCCGAATGTGGCTCACAAACCGCAGTTTGCTGACCATGGTCTTAGCAGATAGAACCCAAGGTTAGTTAGGCTCAGCTGTAAACTTCAATCACCACTAGGGACTGGTCCACAGCCTTGGAGAAGAAACAGTGCCCCCTGGAGGCAAACATGCTAGAAGCAGCAATAAACTGTGAGAGATCCAAGAAGGTACAACTTAGGAAACAAAATGATAGATATTATGGTTTCTCTCCACTGGGATTTTCTGCTTCATGTTTAAAGGTTCATTTTTATTTTAAAAAGTTTCATTTTTTTTAACGGAGCCATCTATTCCAAAAATTTTTAACCTGTTAATCATGATTACTTTTTAAATGATTCGAGAGAGGGGAAAGAAAAGAGAAAAAAGGGAGAACACCAATTTGCTATTCCACTTATTTAAGCATTCATTTGTTGTTTCTTGTATGTACCCTGACCAGAGATCAAACCTTCAACCTCATTAGTCAACTAACTGAGGCTACTGGAATGATGTTCTAACCAAATGAGCTACCTGGCCAAGGCAATTATGATTACTTTTAACCCCATCAACTTACCTTCCACGCTAAGTTGGGGCAATAGTCTGAATATTTTTGTTCCCTCCAAATTCATATGTTGAAATTCTAATACCCAATGTGATAGTACATGATGGTTATTAGGTCACAAGGGCTCCAAGTGGGGTTAGTGGCCTTATAAAGGAGGCCCAAGAAACTTCACCTGCAGTTCCTGCCATGTGAGGACACAGCAAGAAGGTGGCAGTTACAAACCAAACAGGGAATCTGCCTGTGCCTTGATCATAGGCCTCCAGCCTCCGTAACTGTGCAAAATAAATTTCTGTTGTTTATAAGCCACCCAGTCCATGGCATTCTGTCATGGTGGCTCAAATGGACAAAGCCACTTGGGTAATAACAAAACAGTTCTGATAACCACCGGCTTCAATTTTATGAGAGGATATAGGCTAAGGTTGGCTAATTAGGTTCAATGGAGGAAAAAACTTATTGAACGTCCCACTAAATCAATAGGTACTGTGCCAGGTTTTAAGTGAAAGAGTTAAAGAGAATAAAACGGGGCCCCAGAGAAAAACTTATTGTGCTTAGCAGATATCTTGCAGAAAGCTTGCAGCTTTGAGCTTAGCATAGCTGGAATGAAATCTCTTTTGATACATTATGGCCTCATGCACAACCCAGGCCCACTCCAAACCTTCCATTAAGCACTAAGCTATTATTGAACACTAGAGCCCTGGTGCATGAAATTCATGCACAGGTACAATCCCTAGACCTGGCCTGCGATCAGGGCCATCTCCCCCCCTGCCAAAAGCCAGCCCCGTATCCCTCCTCCCCCCCTCCCGCACCCTCCACCACTATGAACCCCCAGTTCCCCATTCACCATCAGGTGATCGGAGCCTATCGGCTTGGGAAAGGGACAAAGAGGTGGTCAGTGTGCCTCATAGTGACTGCTTGAGCGGTCATTCTAGTGGTTCCACCATTAGGGTCAATTTGCATATTAACATTTTATTATATAGGATTATTATAGCTTATATAAATGGTAAAGTGTAGCGGATTTGGACCACTTTTTGATGGCTGGTGGATAACTCAACATGAGAAAAACCAAGAGGGCAGCCTCTCCTTATGTCCCTATGTCTGGTAAGATCACAACTTTGTCACAGACTGGAAGCAACTGGGAAACACTGTTACTCGGTGGAACTCTATAACTCATTGGTTGGTGTTTCTTGTCTCACAAATTAACTACTTCTCCAAAGTGGGACAGCTTATCCAGGGAAGTAAGTACCAGAGAAAAGCTATGGCAGTTGTCATAAGCAGCCAATGATATGACTACGGATTGGTGTGGAAAAGCAGGAGAGGGAACATGCTACGAGAATTCTCAGATCAAACCTCAGTCACTGAGCTTTGTGACCTTGGCAAGTTAATCACTCGCCTTCAATAGTTTCCTCTTACATAAAGGGGCTGGAAGTAGGAAGATTGAGAGAGTAATGGACATCATAAAGTGCTTAGGACAAAAAATTGTCGGTAGTAATTGTTATTATGAAATAATATCATTTACCACTCACTCAGGTAAAAGAGAATATTCCAAAGGGTCTTCACAACAGGATTCACGGAATCTCCTGTCCTTCCACCCTCTTACACTCTGTAAGCCAAGGTAAAGGAGAACACAGGCAATAACCATGAGGCAATGTTTATTAAGCACAGCTTCTAACTGGACCAGGGTGGACACTTGATCCAAGCTGAGCCAATCAGATCCCCGGAGTCATCCTGAGTCAGCTACAGGGAGCTAAACTGTGAGGTTATGTTGAGCTTGGGCTGGGGTTGCAGTAGTGACAAGCCAACGCCACTTGCAAGCTTGGCAACAGAGAGGCTATAAGTCAGTAGAGAAAGCAGGCCACAGTGAGAAGCAAGAGAATGGAATACACTCACTGAAAAAGCAGAGACTATGAAACCTGACACTCACTCACTCTCTCTCTCTCTCTCTCTCTCTCTCTCTCTCTCTCTCACACACACACACACACACACACACATACACACACACACAGACACTCTCTCTCTCTCTCTCTCTCTCACACACACACACACAGTACCCACATGCTGACTGGATTCTTATGAGGCTGGCTACACTTCCTGAAGATTTTCTTGAAGGTTCACCTCTCTATGACCTGACAATTGACCCTTCTGTCATTTTGTAAGACCCTGTTCTTTGAACAAGAGAGGCCCTAGACTCTCACAGAACTTTTTCCACAGCCTTAAGTGATGTAATTTCAGAATGAAAGAAATAAACACATTGCTGCAGTTAAGGTGAAGGATGAATCAGAGGGAGGATGTAAGATAAAGACATGCTAATGATAGCAAAATCTCAACGTCTACTATTTAAATTTTTTTTTTCAAAGATCCATAGGTCTCTGACAGATAGTGAACTGTCATTTAAAAATGGGATCTAGAAGCAAGCTACTGCCTGGCCGAGTAGCTCAGAAGAGCATTGTCTTCACATACCAAGAATGCAGATTCAGTCCCTAGTCAGGGCACATATAAGAATCATCCAATGAAAGCATAACTAAGTAGAACAACAAATCTCTCTCTCTCTCAAATTCAATTATTTTTTTAAAGAGGCAAGCTACTGAGCGAGCAGAGGGCCTGTATTGGCACCTCAATGGGGTGGTTTTTATTCTTACTTTCTACTTATTTATATATGTTTGTACATATGTATGAATTTATGTATTTATTTATACCTTACACATTTTGTGAGAGAGATAGCACACTTCAGGAGTATTTGACAACGTGAGGGAGTCCCGGTTTTAAGGCACTCTTTCACAAAGCTATGGCTATGAAGGGAAGGAGGAAGAATGGTACCTACACCTGAGAAAACTGCAGGATATTTCCCCAAGACAAACTCATACGTTAGGGTGAAACTTGCTCCCCAAATCCTACCACTGGTTGTTGTTTTTCATTTTTCTTGCCCTTCTTAATTCACCTCTTGCCATGGGACCCTCCTACTGTCAACTCTAAAACCCACTCAAGTCTACCCCTTCTGGATAGTACCTAATGGCCCCCTCCTCAATTAAAATGTTTATTCTTGCAAAGCATGGCTCTCATTTAGTCCTGAGGTATTTGAGATAATTAATTCACACTAACACGTTAAGTCAAATGATAATGCCCTCTTTCCATTGATATCTGCAATTTAAATGATGTTGTTGACCCAAAAGGTGAGTCCTTCATGGCAGAATTTTATGCAGTGACCCTGTGGTTCAGCAGATAATTTCTGATCCAAGAGTCTTTCCAGGGCTTCCTAAATCACACTGTCTTCCCCACAAGAATATAAGTTTCACAAAGGCAGTTTGTCTGCTGAATCTCCAGTGCCTAAGACAGTGAATGGCATAGTAGCTGATCAATTAATGTTTGTTGAATGACTACGTTGATAGCTAGATTCAAATCCAAGTATATATGGCTCTAAAGTGTAAAGTTCTTTCTGCTATATTAAACAGCCTCTTTCTTATAAATAATCTCTTCACCTACCTTACGGTAACAAGAAAAGAGAAAATAATTAAAGGAAAGAAAGAATGAAAGGGAGGGAGTAAAATAGCTGGGACCAAAGTAATGAAATGAAATTCAGGCTTAGGCATCAGCTGCAAGCAATATGGAGCCCCTCGGGCCTCTCCTCCTAAGCACACTCACAGTCAGAGTTCCAGATGCTTCTCTTCCCAAAGTGTTCTACTTAATTTACTTTCTAAGTTTATTATTTATGATTTTTAAGGCATGCTTGTCAAAAAAGGAAAAAGAAAATATATCCAGTATTAATTATGGAATAGTTGAAAGAAGAAAACTGAATTGATACCTTACTACATTTCCTTCTAGGCTTCTTCCTATGCATTTATTTTAACCTTAGCCATGATCATTTGGTATATAAAATTTTGTATCCTGATTTATCACTTTTCTATCACTTTTGACTTCTGTCATGTGCTGATGCTTTTATTCTAGGATGCTCAGGTTAAAATTCTCAGTTAAATGAAGTGAGATTTTACTGCCAATTGATATTAAAATTTCATGTTCTTTCATACTGATTTTGTGACAAAGGAATTTTAAAATTCCTATCGTTGGCAGGAGATGAAAGGTTTTTACAATTCTCTCTCTCTCTGTTAAAGATGTTTAAAACAGCAAATAACTAACAAAACATACAGTTATGTTTATTTATAAGGCTGAACAAACACCTTCATTCTCTGACCATTTTCCCCTCCCAGATGTTTCTGGATCATGATCTCTAGGGGACTTAATAGCCATTGCCCCAACAGAGAACGTCCTTGGACTACATAGAGGTGAGCATATCCAAATATAAAGAAATTTAAATCAAGTATAGATAGATGACAGATTGCTGTCATAATCTAGTAAACAGGATCACTCCACAAACAGATATGTAGTTATTATAGAGGTAGTTTTAGAAGTACAGCTGAAAAGGTGCCAAAAGATTCAAGAGAATAAAGGAAACTATGGTGTAATAACTAGAGTAGGGTTTGTCATTTATTAGCTATGTGATATTAAGTAAGTAAGTAAATAAATAGATAAATAAAATAAATGAAATCCACAGGTTGGGGAGGATATTTTTAAGTATCAACTGTGACATAGGCTCCTAGTAGATGTTTTATGAACATTTAATTTAATCCTTATAAAGATAATACTGTGTTGGCAAATTGCTTACCCAGTATATTGTCCCTTCTTTACTATGAGAACTCCAATTTTATTGGGGGTAGCTATATGCCAATACAAAAAAGCCACAATATAATAATGTATTTGTCAGGCACTCTTGCAGCTAAGGCTTGATGCAGTTTATTTTTTAAAATATATTTTTATTGATTCCAGAGAAGAAGGGAGAGGGAGAGAGAGATAAAAACACCAACTATGAGAGAGAATCACTGATCAACTGCTTCCTGTACTCCCCACACTGGGGATCAAGCCAGATATATGCCTTAAGTAGGAATCAAATCATGACCTCCTGGTTCACAGGTCATTGTTCAACCACTGAACCCGGGCTGGATACAGTTTTTTACAAAACAGGTGGAAGTCCAAAGATGGAGCTTCCTGGAAAGCTTTGTATACAAAACACGGACTAGCAAGCACCAATGATTCAGGCAAGAATATCAATGGATGCTGAAACAGGAGGGTGAAAGTTTGATGAGAAACAGGACACTTATCAATACGGAAGCATGTCTTCCAAATTACAAACTGTGCAGTGGAGAAGTTTGGCAGATAACACCTTAAACAAATGATCAAAATTAATATCTATACTAATAATAGAGGGATATGCAAATCATCCAGGACACCACCACAGTAACAGTAATGACTGAACAGCAGGCTGAGTAGGGTGACAAGGCTGGCAAGGTATTAGTGAGGGATAACCAAATGACTGAACAGCAGGCTATGTGGGACAACAGGCCAGTGTGTGTGTGTGTGTGTGTGTGGGGGGGGGGGAGTAGTTGGGGAAACCAGGCTGGCAGGGGTGTTAGTGAGGGACAACCAGGCCAGTGGGGGGTGGGGAGGCAATTGGGGGCAACTAGGTCAGTAGGGGGTACAGTGAGGGGTGACCAGGCTGGCAGGGGTGGCAGTTAGAGGCAACCAGGTCAGCAGGGGGGTGCAGTAAGGATAACCAGGCCAGTGGGGGGGGGGGGGCGCAGTTAGGGGCAACCAGGCCGGCCGGGGGGGGCAGTTAGGGGTGATCAGGCAGGCAGGCAGGTGAGCAGTTAGAAGCCGGTGGTCCCAGATTGGAGAGGGTGCAGGCTGGGCTGAGGGGATGCCCACCCTCGTGCATGAATTTCATGCACCGGGCCTCTAGACATTAATAACAGGACAAAGAGATCCTGAGATGATGCACTGTGAGGAGAGTACTTCTGTGATATTCCTTCCTGTCAAAGATGAATCTATCATGAAGCCAGATCAGACAAACCCCAAAATAACTGACCTATCTTGTACTCTCCAAAATACCAAAACCATGAATGACAAAGACAGACAGAGGAACTGTTCCAGATTAAATGTGTAATCCTGAATTTGATATTGAATCAGGAAAAAAAAAAAAGTTTTCTTAAAAAGGAAATCAGTGAACTACTAGCAAAATTTGAAATAGGTCTATAAATAACTGCAATGTTTTCAATGTTAACTTCCTAGTTTTAATCATTGCACTATGTTATTTAAGAAAATGTTTTTTGTTGTTAGGAATAAAATACTTAAGTATTTGAGGAATAACGAGAAATCATGCCTATAAATTCTCCTCCAGATAGTTCAGGAGAAAAAATTATAAAGTAATTGGATGAAACATTTGAGAAATCTAGATGAAGCGTATATGAGAATTATTTGTACAATTTTTGTAACCTTTTTGCAATTCTGAAATTAGTTCAAAATAAAAGAGTAGAGGGTGGGTGTCAGTTCATGGATAACTTTTACCCTTCACCTTTGCCCCTCTTCCTTTCCAAGATAAGGATGCAATGCTGGAGATGCAGCAGCCACTTTGTAACCACAAAGATGGCTGAGCAGAAAGATTCCAGCTTAGATTCTAGCTGGCATCATAGAGCCTCTGTATCAGTCCTGTACTGCCTACCTAATTTGAGGAAGACACTCTGGCTTTCTGTTGCAAGGCACAGCAAAGTTAGTAATTTCTGTTCTATAGCATGCTGAAGCCCAGGCTTCTCCATGAAATAGGAGTAAGAATCTCTAACAGGATCCATGCTTAGTCCCTTCCTCTACTTTTTCTAGCATTCCAGAATAAGGTTACACATGAAAGAGTACCTACAGCGAGCCTGGCACAAAGGACAGAGGCTCAAATGTTTCCTCAATCAGTAGTTCAAGAAACCACGCACATCTGCTTTCAGAATTCTGCTATACCAAGCTATCTTTAAGTACTGAAAAAAACCTGTATTAATATGGGCATAATACTCTAGAGCTTCAGACATTAGTCAGCAGTTTCAGTTCAGTTTCTTAGATCTCTCTTGCCACTTTCTACCATCTTCTTCTTTGCCTCTTCTTTCCTTCATAGAAGTCCTAAGACCTTCTCCTTATCCATCAGCTCCCAAAGTTCCATCTATTGTACTAATCCTCCTCCCCAACTCCCACAATCTACCCACTCCCCCTCCCCTTCAAAACAGAGGAAGGGACTAAGCATGGATCCTGTTAGAGGGTGCTCTGAGAACAAAGCGGCTCATTCTGCTGGGGAAGGCAGGAAGTAAGACAACTGGAAAGACTATTCTTCCCAGATTGGCAAAACAGGGAGCCCAAGCCTCTGGCCAGAGCTGAGCAGTTACCTCAGAGGTTAAGGTTCTAAAAAGCTCCGGGCAGAAAAACTATAGATGCAGGAAGGCACTGACTCTGAGCCAGACCAAAACCATCAGACATGAACTCTTCTGAAGGTGAAGGACACAGCAGAATTTGGAATGGCTAATTTCTATTAAAAAGAAATGTGTTTGGCAGGGGCGGGCTGGGAGAGGACAATGTGGGGAAAAGGGGACATGGGTAATACTTTCAACAATAAAGAATTAAGGAGAGAAAAAAATGCGTTGAATATGTAGTATCACTGATTTGTTTTAAATGGTATGAATTCTGAGCTTTTAAAAAACAAAGATCTTGATGTTTATTACATCACAAAATTAGTACCCAAATACCAGTATATTCATTTTGCACAGGAAGGAGACTGGCCGTGGCAATACCTACTGAGACCTTCAATGCTAAGCTATTTAGGAGTCATTACAGAAGAGAGCCAGCAGTTTTAGGACTTGGCCCTGCCCTGGGAAGGCCATGTGTGCATGCAGGGATTGGAGGTGGGGAAAGGTAATGGGGGATGCAGGCTCTGCTCTTCTGGCTCTTTACACTGCCCACAACTAGTGTGGTGTTTGTGAGGTCCTGGGCAAGGCAGCATCAGGCCACAGGGAAGACTGCTCTGCCTCTCTGTGCTCATGATCTTCCCATTTCCGTTCTTCTGCTCATGGACTCCTGAGCTGCTGGCAGGGAATTAAGTACACAATCAACTCCCTCTTCTTTCCTCAAGCCACCTGCCTCTGACACCTGATACCAGCAAGTTACTGAGCCCATCCCAATTATCTGTGTAATGTGTTCACCGTTACAGACCACTGGTACCTTACCATCAACTTCACTAAAGAGCTGGAATTGGGGAGTGAGGGGCCCTCGGAGGTGTGCGCTGGCTTTGAAAGTCCTGGTCTGGTCTGCTACCATCCTGATGGCCATGCGGCCCAATCTATCTTAATCTCAAGCGACAGCCTATAGATGGCCCTGTCACTGAACCTCCCCACCCATACTCACTTGGGCCATAGACTCAGGCAAATGAGATAGGTTAGCTACAATTTGCTTCGGGATCATGGATTACTGGTGACAGTGGCAATGGCTCCATAATAAATCATCTTAAGCTTCCATGGAATCTTGGCATCGGCTAGTAATGTGAATCTCAAAGTATTTGGTGTTGCTGTTAAATGGGACAGTAAAAACTTCAATATTATTCTGGCTATTCAGGTCCTGCCTGTTCAGCTAGCTGAGAGGGGAGGAGGAAGAGAGTAGGTGTAAGACAGGTGACAGTAAATTCCACAGGGGGCAAGAGTGCCAGGGCCTGGATCTGTCCCTCAATAAATAGTTTTATAAGAAGTCCTCTGAAACTAAGAATGGGGTTTTCTAATTTAGGTGTTTCAGATGTAAGCAATTCTGTTTATTGTATTTTCTTAAGAATGGAAGCACAACTAGACTGGACTTTATAAGGGTGTGGGTACAGCTTTGCTTGCAGATATAAATATGAAGCAGTGTAAAAGTACTTCTATTAAATAATGCAACATGATCTTTTGAACCTTTTGCAGAACAACAGAACTGATGCTAGCAATATGCTATTAGCATGGCTGGAAAAATACTTTTCAAAAACATTGGCCAGCAGTCAAGTCCATTAGGGGATATAGTGAGCGTCTATTGTTTTTTGTGTGTTTTTTTTCTATCCTGATAAGCTTTCTCCTGGCACAGTATTTCAGCTTTTCTTTGAAGAAAGTCCCTGCTCCCCTGTTGTTATGCCATATCCTTTGAGATGAGGGGAGGGTTCCTATTGCTTATTTTAGAGGTGGGCCTCTAAATCAAGGCCAATCAGAGCATCTCACACACTGGACTACAGAAACTTGGCCAACACAAGGGCAAAGGACCTAATAAGATCCAATAAGTCAGAAGACTGGCTGGCACTGTAAAGAGAGAGGTTAGGAGTCTTTCTTCATGAACTTGGAGAGATGATAGGACTGCAGGTACTGACAGCCATCTTGACACTGTATGGAAACCAATAAAAAAGAGTAGAGTCCAAAAACAGTAAGAGCCCAGATCCTGAAAAGATTACTTTGATGCCCCAGATTAAGCCATATTTGAAGTAACAGACTTTTCAGTAACATGAGCCAATGAAGTTTGAGTTGAATACATTATGGAGATAATTTTAAATATTCAGTTGTTAATAAATTAATGATACACATCAAAGATGACTAGGCCTCTACTCTAGCCTTTAGTACTTACTATGTTTCATGTAGTAAAGTACTAAGCACATCAAAGCTATCATCTAATACAATCCCAACAACCACTACATGAGGAGGGTACTATTATTATTTCTTTCAAAACAGGTGGAATAGGAATTTGAACCCTGGACTCTACAGCATGTGAGACTGATGGACTTGCCTTTTCCAAGTTCTTGCCTGGGTCACATTTCATATCTCCTAATAGGCAGCTGTCCAACATTTTAATCTCTGATTATTTTCAAGGCTAGAAAGTATAAGCAAATGAAATCAATCAAATTGAGCAGGAGGGGGATGGTCAGAATCCCCTTGCTTGCACCCACCTCTCCCAATGAGCAGATAGGACTTTTATATACCCTCTTGTACTTTTATTTTAACCATGTGAATGTATTACTGGTCTTAAAAAGGAGGAGAAAGAGGGAGAAAAGAACCACTGCATAAGTGTAATGAATTTCAAACAAAGTGAACTGCCCATTGGCAGGTTAAGGTGGCTAAATGATCCTGAAAATCTGTCCTTTTCCCCCACAGTAATTTATCTTTATATATGACTACGTGTTAATTACTAAGTTGATCAGTAAAGATCAACAAAATATTCATAAACTAAAACTAGGTAATAAAATGTTCTGAGGAGCCTGATTCAAACTCAGTCTAGGAAGTCTGGCTGCCATGCAATGCTCAGCAACATTGCAGGATTTCTGTTCCCATGCACATGGCAAAAGTGGGAATTGGAATTCATTCATTCACTGAAGAGTTACCAAATGCTTACTATGTGTCAGAGATACTGTGCTAAGCACTGAGGACCAAGCCATTTATAAAAGGACTAAAATCCTTGCCCTTGTGGGTTTACATTCTGGTGATAGTAGGAAAAGAGATAATAAACAAAGTAAAGATTTAAAATATATACGAGTCCTAAGTGTGGTGTTTAGTTGGAGCATCATTCCATATACCAAAAGGTCACAGGTTCGACCCCTGGTCTGGGTGTGCACAGGAGAAAATCGATTGATGTTTCTCTCTCAAATTGATGTTTCTCTCTTTCTTCTCTCTCTAAAATCAGTAAACATATCCTCAGGTGAGTATTAAAATACAATAATAAAATATATACTATATTCCATTAATGTTACAATGAACATTTTTTTTACATTTTATAAGACCTGAAATTTAAATGCATCTTTTGTAGATGGCTTTTTACAACTTGACAGGTTTATTTTTTTTCTTTCTGAGGTAGATTTGATGTTGTCTTAGATCTGATGAAATATGGGAAAACAATATATTGATATATGGAAGAATTATGTATCAGACTGGTAAGTGCTACAGAAAAGAATAAGCAGAACAGAAGGAGAAGGAGTATGGGAAGATTACAACTTAGGACAGTCAGGAAAGACCTAAGTGACATCTGAGTGGACTTAAATAAGGTGAAGGAGTAAGCCAGTCCTCTATGTGGCTGGAGTAGCACGCGTTCAAAATATAGCAAAGAACAAGAGACAAGAGCAAGTTTCAGAAACCCAAGGAAACCAGTGTTGCTGGAATGGAGGGAAGAGGAGGTCACGGAGATAACAGAGGGGCCAGACTGTGTAAGAACTTGTAGACCACTTAGTGCAAGGTCATTGTCTTGAGTCTAAAGAGGTCAGATAGCAAAGTACAGTACATAAGAGCACAGGCTTTGGAGCTAGACTGCCAACTGTCCCAGCTCTGCCACTTCCTAGCTGTACGGCATGGCCAGGTTACTCTGGGTGCCTGTGTTCGCCTCTGTAAAATAGGACTGCTAACACTGCCTACCTCATAAGGCTGTTGTGAGGATTAAGTAAATTATTTTATGTAAAGTATTTTGAATAACTAAAGGCTAGTATAGAAGGAGCACAAATAAATGCTTGATATTGTTATTATTGATTGGTCATAGATTTCAATTGCTGCTTCATCATTATTGATTTATTTTGCTGTGTGTTGTTTGGTTAATGGATATTACACATAATTGTATCACCAATATTTCTGTACACCGGTTTTCCAGTAACTAGTCTTTAAAAGCCTGTATTTGGCTGTTTACTGGAGACTCGCTACAGATCGAAAGACTGCAAGTAAAAGGGATAAAAAAAAAAAAGATATTTCATGGAAATGAAACAAAGAAGAAAAAAAAAGCTGGGGTAGCAATTATACCAGACAAAAACCGAATTTTTTTTTCAAGGTTCTATTTTTTTATTTTTTTATTTCTTTATTGGTTAAGGTATTACATATGTGTCCTTATCCCCTCATTAACCCCCATCCTCCCCACTCATGCCCTCACCCCCCTTTGTCTGTGTTCATTGGTTAGGCCTAAATGCATGCATATATGTCCTTTGGTTGATCTCTCCCCCTTACCTCTACCCTCCCCTACCTTCCCTCTGAGTTTTGACAGCCTGATTGATGTTTCTCTGTCTCTGGATCTGTTTTTGTTCATCAGTTTATATTGTTCATTATATATTTGACAAAGGAGGCATGAACATACAATGGAATCAAGACAGCCTCTTCAATAAATGGTGTTGGGAAAATTGGACAGATACATTGAAAAAAATGAAACTAGACCACCAACTTGCACCATACACAAAAATAAACTCAAAATGGATAAAGGACTTAAACATAAGATGGGAAACCATAAAAATACTAGAGGAATCCACAGGCAGCAAAATCTCAGACATATGCTGAAGCAATTTCTTCACTGATACTGCTTTTGGAGTAATGGGAACTAAAGAGAAAATAAACAAATGGGACGACATCAAAATAAAAAGCTTTTGCACAGCAAAAGAAACCATCAACAAAACAACAAGAAAGCCCACTGCATGGAAGAACATATTTGCCAATGTCATCACCGATAAGGGTTTAATCTCTAACATTTACAGGAAACTCATACAACTTAACAAAAGAAAGATAAACAACCCAATAAAAAAATGGGCAATGGACCTAAATAGACACTTTTTGAAAAAGGACATACAGAAGGCCAGGAGACATATGAAAACATGCTCAAAGACACTAATCATTTGAGAGGTGCAAATCAAAACAACGATGAGTTACCATCTCACACCTGTCAGAATGGCTATCATCAACAAATCAACAAATGACAAGTGCTGGAGAGGATGAGGAGAAAAAGGAACCCTCATGCACTGCTGATGGGAATGTAGACTGGTGCAGCCACTGTGGAAAACAGTATGGAGTTTCCTAAAAAACTAAAATTGAACTCCCATTTGACACATTGATTCCACTTCTAGGAATATATCCCAAGAAACTAGAAACACCAATCAGAAAGGACATATGCACCCCTATGTTCATAGCAGCACAATTCACCACAGCTAAGATTTGGAAACAGCCTGTGTCCATCAGTAGATAAGTAGATTAAAAAACTGTGATATATCTACACAATGGAATACTACGCTGTGGTAAAAAAGGAGTTCTTACCATTTGCAACAGCATGGATGGAACTGGAGAGCATTATGCTAAGTGAAATAAGCCAGTCAGAGAAAGATAAATATCACATGATCTCACTCATTTATGGAAAAACAGACTTTAAAACAAAAGTTATAAACAAAATAAATCAGGCTGAGAATTATACCTAAGATAAACTTTGAGGGTGGCTACTAGCATATAGAACTAATTGGAATCAGAGCTAAGAAGCCTACTAGGTTTTTGGAGAAATTATATTGCTGAATGTGGAATAAAAAGCCTTTTACCATTTAGAAGAAAAAAAAAAACAAAAAACTGTAACAAGACACAAAGAAGAAACCAGCAATTCCACTTCTGGGTATTTATCTGAAGAAACTCAGAACACTAATTGAAAAGACATATGCATCCATATATTCATTGCAGTATTTACAATAGTCAAGATATAGAAGCAACCTAAGTGTCCATCAATAGATGAATGGATAAATAAGTGGTGCATATATATAATGGAATATGATTCAGCCATAAAAAAGAGTGCAATCTTGCCAGTGCTATTGTTGAGTTTGCCACTAGGAAGTAAGAAAGGATGGGTAAAACAGCCACTGAAGAGAACCACTGAACTAGGGGATTGTAAGGATAAACAGTTTTAAAAATTAATTTCAAATAAATGACTTATGTTAGTTGCTCTGTTGTCAGGTTTGCTCTAGGAAAAGAAAAATCATTTTTATTTTCCCAAGTCAAATATGGGTATTTTAATAATTCATGGCATTCCTATCTTGAGTATTTAGATTTATGAAAGTCAGAAGTATAATGGCATCATCAGGCAGTCACTATTTTTTCACATTTCCTCTTTCTTTATTTAAGAAATGGATCTTGAGCATCTATCATGATAAAGGAATTGCACTAGATGATTAAAGAGTACAAATAAGAACAGGAGGACATGGTCCCTAACTTTTCTTTATAAAATCTGCGTAAGTGGATTCACAGGTAACCCCCTTTCCCTTAAATGAGTCCATTTCATGGCTATTCTGTAGTAACGATGTCTCTGCTCTCCTTTCAGACCCCAAATGAGGGACAAAATGGCCACTGGATCTTCTCTGCCTCCTTTTGAGCCTAGAAGTAACCGGCAGGTCCACCCTTCCCCAGACATCAGGAGAAAGGCAAGACTAGAGGTCAAGAGGAAGCCTGGGGCTTCCACACTAATCTGCTCTGCAATCCACTGTCCATCCTTCCTGCCCATAGTCCTTCCTGCCCAGTGCATGCTGTGAGGGAAGAAACAGGTCAAATAAAGGGAAAACTCCTAGTGGCCTGCTATACTCACCAAAATTTAAAACATACCAGGCATTCTGAAAAGGCCAGTGCCTTAAAACAATGTTGCTAAAATGTCAAGGCACTGCTTTTTATTACCAAGTAATTCATGTAGTACACATCCAATGAGCCCCAGTCCATCTTAGAGCTTTATCCCTCAGGATGGGTCAGAGTGCTGCACAGGGAGGAGGTGAGAAGAGGCTCAGGGAGGGACGGGAGAGGCTTAGGGACTTGGTGAAGTTCTCTGCACACATTACCTGGTAATAAAAAAGCTAAGCATTTATTCGTTACTTTTTTTAGGCTGCAACAAAATGCCCCCATGGAAAATGTCTGATGGAAAATGTCAAGTGTCCCGTTTTAAAGCAGGGGACAATGCTTAGGGCACAGTATTTTGGGCAGTATGACCCCCCCCACCATTATCCAAGTCACCCAGGCTTAAAACCTTGACACTAGGAAAGGAACTTTCACTATCACTTTTATGATATATACTACCTATAATTCTATATTACAGATGAAAAAAGGGACCCTCCTCCTCAGCATAATGTTCATATATCCTTTAACGTTTTCTTCACTTACCCATAGTATCACCTCCTATGAGATAGTGCTAAGACACAAAGATACAAAATAACATAATCCTGCATTTAGCAGTTTGGCTTAACACGCATTTATTGAGAGTTGCCAGAAGATGCCAGAGTCAAGTCTTAAGGAACTAGCAGGAGGATCCTTGATAAGGAGGAGGAAGGGGAAAGGCACGTCCCCTGAGTATGGGGGGAAGGCAGAAGCTGTAAAGATAGGCCGGATCCAGTTCCTAGCAGGCCTGCGTAGTAAGCTAAGGAGTTTGGTTTTATTGTGCAGAGAATGGGGGATCGCTGAAAGATTTTAATAAGAGGACTGTCACGGACAGCTGTTTTGCCATTGCTGGGTTCACCCACAGATGGACTAGCCTAGTGGTCCATGAGGTCCTAAAGGTTGGCGACCGCTGGAGTGGAGACTGGAATGGAGGGAAGTCAGGGCTTGAAGAATGACCTAAACTAGTGAGGAAGCTATTGCCGTAACCCGGGTGAAAACTGATGACAACAACCTATCTCAGAGGCAGAGATATGGAGGGCAGACCTATTTGAGAAATACTGCATTCTATAAATAAACATAATAGAACTTGACTCCTAGACAGTGGGGGGGTGGGGGGGAGTCCAGAATTTAAGAGTCTTCCCAGCTTCCTCCTTCTAGCTTAGGCTACTATTTGGCTAGTGATACTATTGATCGTGGCAGAGCACAGGGAGCATCTTGATTATTATTATTTTTTTCTTTAAGGGAGGTTGGGGAATCTGAAACCTGTGGGGGCATCCAAGTGGAGAGGTTTATGAAGCAGTTGGCTATCGAGACCCTGCGCTTTTTTTGGGCTCAAGAAATCTACACATTTACTCCAGAAGCAAATGTCCCTGGAAATCTCATTTTGAAGGGAACAATGCATACCGATTTGGGGGCGGAAAAAAACAAACACGACATTTTTTTCTTGCTAAAAAACACACACCCGCTGAAACGCAGGGCTTGAGAGTTAATAACAAAACATTCTGCTACTAGCTGCCCCTCTGTGGACCCAGCAGATCAATGTACTTTCTGTCGTAAGGCAAATGCAGAGTTCGATTGGTTTTCTCCTCACATCACTTGAAAAATAGCGGTGTACCTGGTGTTTCGATCCTGCGTTCCTTTGAACAGGTTTGAAGAGCAACAAATCTGAGACACGCGCCCTCCTGTGGCAGTGGAGTAAGGGGGCTTCCAGCACCTTTTTCAGCACCAAACAAAGCCAAGCAAAGACATACAATTTACGGTGTTCTTACACCACAAAACCAAACGAACCCTCCCAGCGGCCGGGATTCCTTACCTGTCTGGTCGGCCGAAGGAAAATATCACTCTCGACTCAACAAAATGCGACACCGAGATTGGCTAGGCTGCCCGCAGTCAGTCCCGCTCGCTCGGCGCCTGCTGCACACACACCCCGGCAGCCAAAACACGTACACGCTCTCCTCCGGATCCTCTCCAGCCGGCGGGGCCGGGCTCCGGCCACGTGGGTGACGGGTCTCAGCCCCGGGGATCCTAGGGGGGAGGGAGCGGAAGGCGTGTCCCTGCGGAGGGGGCGTGGCCCGTGCAGTGGGCGGGGCTCGGGCGGGTCCAGGATGCGGACCTCCTGTCGTTCACTCCTTCGCCCTTCGAGCCGCCACGTAACGCCACGTTTCCGCGCATGCGCATCTCCACCGCAAGCGTTTCCGGGCTCAGGGGGCTGGAGCGGCCGCCGAGTCGGAGGCGGCGGCCGCGGAGTGCGACGTGGGGGCCAGGCCCTGCGGAGGGCCGGGGAGGCTATCCTTTCTTTCTTCCCGAAGGGGCCGGTAGAGCCGGTGGCTGAACATCATCAAGATGAATTTCCTCCGCGGGGTCATGGGGGGCCAGAGTGCAGGACCCCAGCACACGGAAGCCGAGACGGTGAGAGGCGCGGCGGGTCGTCGGGGACTTGGTTAGGGTTCGGGCAGGAACGGGGGACGGAGGACTCAGGGGTCACCTCCCGCGCCCCACCGTGGGGGTCTACATGCCGCCTCCCTTTTTCTCCAGGAACCCCGAGTTATTCCCCTTTCGTCCCTTAGCGCAGCCCCCCACACCGCGGCGGCTCGGCCCGGCTGACAGCAGCCGCGTCCCTAAGCGCCGCAGGCCCCGCGAGGAGGTGGTCCGCGCCGTGCACCGCCCGCCCGGGAAGGGGCGATCCGTAGCAGAGGTGGCCTGGCCCGCCTCCCACGCCCCTCCCTGCCGCGGGCCTCGCCCTCCTCCCTTCTGGCCGGTGTCTCCGCCAGAGTCCTGCTGGAGAGTCCTGCTCCCTCTCCCGCGGTCGGGAACGGGGCCGTGGGGAAGGCTGAGTTTAAAACCCAGCTGTTGACCAGAGCATGTGTCTAAGAATAAAAAAACCTGCTGGGGCACCAAGCCACCTGCTCTTGTCCCATCAACAGCTCGGACCCCGCTTTTCGGGCTTAACGCAACTAGATGGCCATTTGGGAAATAGACGTCGTAGGGATCTTTCCAGTTCAAAGAGTTTTGGGGACACCCCACCCCCATCACCAACACCAACCACTTTCCCTTACACCCACCCTGTTCCGAAGTCTTGAATTCATGGTAACCCTACTGTAGGCATCACTTTAGAAAAATGGTTAGCCACAGAAAACAGTCTTGGTAGTTGATTCGATTGTTAGGTATATGATAAACTTCAACTTTGTGATGTTTGATTGGCATCTATTAGAAATTAGTGTGTATGGACTTTTTAAAAATAAACTCTGTTTTAGGTCTACAGAAAAGTGATAAAACATGATTTTTTTTAAAGGCAGACTTTGGGGAGTATTCATACACATAGCTGGGATGCCTGTGAACGTGGTATATATCATGTTCTGTGTTACTGGGATGCTAAAGGGTAATAATAACTTTTCTTGTCAAGCCCTTACCTTGTGTTAGACACTGTGCTGAGCTCTTTGAGTCCACATTCTCTAAACCCTAGCCACCCTGCAAGACAGTTAATAATATCCTCACTTTACAAATGAAAAAAAAAAAAAAATGAGACAGAGAGGTGAAGTAACGACCAATGTCACCCTCCTAATACTAGAGCCAGGATCCAACCAAGTTTTACTTCAAAGCTTTCGCTTTATTGCTGGTGCCCATATTTTAAAACTTCCCTGGAAATTTATAGGTGTATATTATTAAAAGTAACCTTACAGATCTGGGTTAGAACTGTTTAAAGCAGTTGGAAGCTGGTAAATCTGTTTTCCTTTGAAAATTAGGAGATTTCACACACACAAACATACAAACTGATATTTGGCTTCTCTTGTTGGTTCACACGTGGGGCTACAAGGCAGCTGAGCTACTCTTATTAGAAGTCCATGCTCTCTCCAGATTACCACAGTTACAGCCCCACTCTTCAGCGTTTGGCATGTGGTTTTGTTTTGTTTTTGTCTTGTCTGATACTTTTGGTTTAGGGCATCAAGTTTTGGAATGAGGTTTACTATAATTTGCTTTGGAGTTAGACCTTGATTTGAACCCTTACCTTCCATCATAATTGGGTTGGACAGATAAAAGATGGCTCATACCCTATGAGTAAAATAAGGGGTGTAATGAGGATTAAGTGAAATAAGAAATAGAGCCTGACACCTAGTATGTGCTCAATAAAGGGTAGTTTTTATTCCATGTTTTTACAGAAAGAATACTGTCTTTTTTTTGTTATAAATGGAAGATGATGTACAATTGAGTATAGGATTTTAAAGCTGGAAGACCCTTTGCAACTCATGCAGGTCGAACCCCCTCAGTTTAAAAGTTAAGGAAACTGAGGTACAGAGCGACCTGCACAGTATTGCAGAACTGACACTAGAACACTTTGATCTTGCCATGGTGAATGGAACAACATACTTTTTATATCATGATTTCAAAATGAAGCTTGAGTATCATTTGAGTGTATGTTGTATTTACAAAATGAAAGAGGGTTCTTGTCCTTGCCTAACTTTGAGTATGTACACTGAAAATTGGAAAGGTAGTTTGTCTTTGGAAGAGAATTAATCATTTATTCTAAGTTACAGTAAAAGTAAAATTTGTTTCGCCATCTCATTCCATCAGAGAGTATAATAGATATAAGGGGTCATGACTCACTAATTTAGAAATATTTATAGAGCTCTGTGTTCAACATTAGATGTTTTAATTGGTGATTAGATCTGGCCTGGATATTCAAATTGCCAGAGCTTGAGACTGCTAACTTCTGTTATTATTTAGTATTTTGTAGTTTTTACATTTCTGCAAAATTAAATTATTTTCATTGTGATTTTCCATTTTTCATACTTTTCTCATTTTTTCCGGTACAAAGCCTCTTTTTGTTGTTGTCTAAGGTCTACCTGTTCTTTAAGTCTATCATCAATGCATTCCCTAATTTGTATCCTTTACTTCTTTCCCCCACCAGACAATCTGTTTTGCCTCTGAACAATCTTCACATTTAAAACAGATTTTGCTTTCTACCATTTATATATGTTTCATCTATTTCAGACTCCTAAGTGTCTTTAGGGCAGGCTTCATTTGTATTTTAGTCTTTATTTTTCCATAATAGTAGATACTTAAGTATTTGTTAAATGAATGAATTATAGTGTTATATGAAAGAAATCACAGATCTATAATCATAGCAGGTTACAAAGAATTAAGTATTAAAATAGTGACTGTAGGAATCAAAGTTTGGGAACCGGGTTTTGAAGTCCATTATGTCAAACTTTTTACTTAAGGGATTTTTCAAATATACTGTGCTTAGCCTGCTTTCTTACTTTTTCTTACTAAACTTAAGTATCTTTTAAATTTGTGAGGGTTATACTATTGATTATATAATATCTAGTTTATCATACTCTCAGTTAAGAGTAATTTTGGATTGGTATTAAGATGTTCTTCAAAGACAAAGTAGTAAATATTTCTATTTGTATCACAATAACCAATAATTCTGTATAGAGTTATGAATATTTTATCCTAGAATTTTATCCACATTAAACTTTTCACATTTAGAGTCATTTTTCTCTCTATCTTTTTTATCTTAGGTAGAGAAAGGCAATGATTTCTGATGATTGAAGCCTCCTAACCTTGACATACTTTGCTGGGTGCAAATAAATACTAATTATAGTAAAAATGCTACTTTTTTTTTTTAATGCTTACACAGGCTTAATTTTTTCATCTACCTTCCAATTAATGCCTTTTTAAAAGCTAGTTTATTGAAAATATCAAGATAGTTACTAACTACATTTGATGATAAATCAAAGGGGAGTTTCCCCTTTGCAAGTTGTACCTAAAGCATGAAAGTTGGCTAAAGTCCACAGAAATATGCAGTTAGCATACTGTTAAGGCATCTCTTTTTAAATCAAACTGATTAGCTGGCTTAAAAAGCAAAAGGGCTAACAATATAGACACAGCTATACTTTCTTTTAATAAAAATTGAGTGTGTGCTTAAATTTAGACAGTTTTAGTTTGGTCAAGCATATTTTATACTATCTCTATATATAAAAGGCTAATATGCAAAGTTTCCCCACTGGAGTTCGACTAGGTCAGTGGTCGGCAAGCTCATTAGTCAACAGAGCCAAATATCAACAGTACAACGATTGAAATTTCTTTTGAGAGCCAATTTTTTTAAACTTAAACTTCTTCTAATGCCACTTCTTCAAAACAGATTTTGCCCAGGCCGTGGTATTTTGTGGAAGAGCCACACTCAAGGAGCCAAAGAGCCACATGTGGCTCTTGAGCCGCAGTTTGCCGACCACTGGACTAGGAGACCAAAGTTCAATCGCTCGTTATGATGTGCACTAACCACCAGGGGGGTGCACAGAATGAAGGAAGGCCCTAGCCGGCAGCCAGGGAAGGGAGGCCCCAGCCAGAAGGACCCAATTGGCTCTGATTGCTGGCCAGGTCTAGGGACCCTATCCGTGTACGAATTCCGTGCACTGGGCCTCTAGTGTTACTATAAATGTGTAGTCTGAACTCTTGTTTGGATTATGTTTCATATTCTGCATCAATAACCAGGTCAGTAATCATAACTGATAGGTGTTTTCTCTCACAATAAACGTTAGAGAATATGATTTATGTTTAAATCACTTCTGTATTCCACCAAAGATGTCTCTTATAGTGTTTTTATTAAGTGGTATCTTATTGAAAGCTACATGGCTTTTTAAAAAATTAATTAAATTACTTAATGTGGTTCTAAAATTTTACATACCCTAGCATTACCAAAGTATGTTCCAAAGAAAGTGAGTAGAGGTATTCAAAGGAATTTTGTTACCGAAGAAGTGTGCTGTGTTATGATAAAAAATGAAACACAGAAAACTAATATTTATACAAGACTTAAGTTTTCAAATATTTTCAAGATAGAGATATAAAGTAAATTGTGCTTGCCAAATTTATTTGACCAGACCTCCCTTCTTTTTCCCCACCAGGAAACCTTGTAGGTCTAACGTTCTGAGGAACATATTTAGGGGGAAATTGTCCTAGAGAATATATTTTTAAAGCAAGGGTGGGAAACATTCAACCAGCAGGTCCTGCTTATAAGGCCTGAGAAATCATTTGGTCTTCCCTGCCAAGTCATTAGAGGGTCAATTAATTAAATGTTTGACCAAATATAGCAACTAATTTTTAAGTTGATAACTTTGCATGGCCTGCAAGTGATGTTATAAATATCCAAATGACCTTTGGCAGAAAATTGTTCCCCACCCATCTTAGAGGAATGCTACATTTTAGAAATACCTTAGTTATCATCAGCATTATAGAGTTCATGAAATATTTCTCTTTTAATACCTAAAAGATAAAATAAGTCCTGATGCTTTATGATTTGAGAAATAATTATGATCTCTTGAATCTGATTATCTCTTAGGAGAGAATGCAAGAATTTCTTATATAAATTGTTGATATCAAATACCATTTCTCTCTTTTTATGTACTTAGCTCCTATTATTACTACTGCTTTGTCTGTTGTGGATATCAGACAAAAAGCATGCTTATTTTTATACTCAAGGCAGAAAAGCCATAAACATTTTTTTTGGTATAAAATGTTACTTTTAATTTGAAAACTTTCAGTGTTAGACTTTGAGATGCTAGTGTTTGTGATAGATTATTAAGAAGGCATATAGAATAAGTGAAGCAATATATTAACTAGGTTGACTTACTGATGATTGTAATGGAAATAGATTGTGTTAGATTCACTGGATTTGTCTGATGTTTAGCTTTGTAATGTGCCCACTTTTTATTTTTATTTTTTATAATAAATTAGTTCATTTAAAGATAAAACTGGCTTTTACTTTATTTGTAAATTTTCAGTTATAGAGTTCAATTTAAAAATTAAATATCTGGCTCTTTTTTGTATCCTTAAAGAGTAATATATTTTTTTATTCCATTTAAACAATATAAATGAATTGACTGTTGGTTAACGTGAATTAATTTAGTCCTATAGGAACCAGTCATGGGTGGGAAAGTTCTCTCCAAGGAAGGAATAACTGTGTTAAGCTTCATGAAGACAAAGTTAGTCACTAAATAAATTTGCATTAGAGCTGATAAATATTTGTTGAATAAATGACTGAATGGTTGAATTAGATTTCTTAAATTTGAATTCCTGCTCTTCATTTTTGCATATCAGTTAAATAGTTACTGAATACTTAAAAAATATGTATTTATATTAGAAATTGTAAGAAAATACTGCAAACTACATATGTCAATGTCCATTAAATTTTAAATGTTTCTTCAGCATCCTAGCTTTATGGCACCTTCATATTTTTATTTTATTTTTTTTACTTTTCAGTGGTTTTTCATTTTTCCATTCTTTATATCACTTTTTGCTTTCCTCGTCTCTCCTATTCCCATTGCTTCTGTTTTGGTCTTCTTTGTGTATCACAATAAAAAAATAAATGGCACCATTGGGTAGCAAAACAAACAAACATTAAAGTCAGGTTATTATGAATTTTTATTATGAATTAGTTCATGGAATTTGTCCTTTTCATATTTTTCTTGGTAAGTGGAATTGATTCCAAGAGAATCTCACTTGGAAGTTACTAAAAACAGAGAAGAATTGATACATGATCGCCTGCATTTGCTGCATGATGTTACATCTATTTTATTGATAAGCCTTTTCATTTTTTTAATTATACAAAGTGGCAAATAATACTAGTAAAGTTTAAGTCCTCTTTGACTCCTATTGCCAATTTCAGTTCTCTTTGCAGAAATAACCACTATTCTTAATTGGTATAAATTCTTTTAGACCTTTATGCATAATCATGCATTTGTGCATTATGGAGTCATGTATTTGTATGAGCATATTTATATCATTTTTTCATAAATGATACACTGTTTATGATTTTCTGTATCTTACATTTTTCATTGATATGTCTTAGAGAACTTTGCATGTTAAAGCATAGGGCTACTTTATTTCAAAGTATTTAAAAATACCATATTTATAGTTATTTTTGTTAATTATACTACTATAGACTATAAAAGCATCTTTATAAAAGGTTCCATGTCTAATTCATCATTGTCTTTATCTCTCAGAGCACTTCATACCTAGTCAGCATCATATGAATTAGTTAAAGAACTACTGTTTTTTGAGTTTTTCCTTATTATCCCTTTGTGGTCCCTCTAAATAAAACTAACTCTCGCCGGGACCGGTTTGGCTCAGTGGATAGAGTGTCGGCCTGCAGACTGAAAGGTCCCCGGTTCAATTCTGGTCAAGGGCATGTACCTTGGTTGCGGGCACGTCCCCAGTACGGGGTGTGCAAGAGGCAGCTGATCGATGATTCTCTCTCATCAATGTTTCTAACACTCTATCCCTCTCTCTTCCTCTCTGTGAAAAAATCAATAAAATAAAATAAAATATTTTTTTAAAAATCAATAATATATATATATATATATATATATATAATATATATATATATATTTTTTTTTTTTTTAAACTAACTCAACTAAATTTTACTCAAAAATTTTTTTCTTCTTAAAACTGCTTTTTGTTAATGCATAGCATTCTGTTACTTAATGCAAGAGTCATGAATTCTGATCCTAAAAGTGTCAATTGGGTCACATCATTGTTCAGTGAAGCAAGTTGGATTAGAGAAGAGAGCAGAGGTCTGGGATGAAGCTGGAGCCTGCATATTCTTTGATTATTCAGGAAATTTTCTGTATTTTAGTTGTAATTTCATTTTGGTCCTGGGAGCGTGTCCATGCAGCATCCTCTTCCTCCACTGCCATTTTTAATCTCCGGAGCCTGCATATGCTGACTTGAGAGTGTATCTACTGCTCAATTTCAGACCGTTGTTGGCCTCCAGAAATGTAGGTCCAGAGATCTAATTTAACCAAGTGATTAAGCACTTAAACTGCTTGGCTTTGATTGCCATCCCACCACTTACTAGTGTGAACTTGGACAAATAACCTAATATGGCTATGTTATTTCAGATCTGAAATGTGGATAGTAATAGTGTCTATTACATAGGGTTTTTGTGAACATTAATAGGTAAAACTATAAAGAACTTTAGAGCACACTGACACATAATAGGTACTATATATTCCAGATTTTAACTATTTTGAGGTGCACATTAGCATTTAAAATAAACATCTCTGAAATCAGGTTGCATCTAGTAATTATAATTGGCAGTATTTCTTTGTTCTTGGTGATACATTTAAAAAGTGGTGAATCTTATAATCGATGGCTTCTTAAATCGTATAAAATATAGTGTTAACTATCATTAGCTACCAAGCTGACTTTTTTTTTTTTTTAAGAAAAGTTGGGAAATCTGGATTTTTATATGAATCTTGAGATTTTTAAATATTGACTTAAATTATTTTTAAAACCACATTACAGTGTTTCCTAACTTACCAAAAACAAACAAACAAACAAACAAAAAACCTTGCAGTTCCTATAGTACCTGTAGTAGGTACTCAGACTAACATTTCTCTGCATGGGAGGCAATGTAGGATAGTAGAAAAGGTGTGAAAGTGTGAAGCTCAGTTGTAATTTGTACTGCGCCACTAAACTGTATTTTTGGGTTTATTGCTTATTCTGAGCCTCGTTTCCTCTTAAAATTAGTTTATTAGTTCAGGTATTGGATCAGCTGCTAGAACTGAGGCCAAAAAAACACAGCTTTAACTGAGACAAAAGTTTGTCTTTCTCCACTAAAAGGCCGATTAGAAGGTGATCCTTGGGTAGATTAGTTCTGCTCCTCAGGATGTCCAGAGGCCTCTGTGCTGCTTTATAAGGTGTTCTGCCATCCCTAGGATGCTGCCCTTACTTGAATTGTTAAAGATGCATCACTGAACCAGGCTAAAGTTTAGCTGAGGGATTGAGAACGAAGAATCAAAAACAAAAAGCTTCACTCTGGCCAGTGGTTCAGTTGGTTGTAGTGTTGTCATCTGCACCAACAGTTTGTGGATTCAATTCCCTATCATGGCACATACTTAGGTTGTGGGTGGATCCCTGACTGCTGCGCATACAAGTCGGGGGATAGGGCAGCAACCAATCCAGGTGATGTTTCTGTCTATATCTGTCTTTCTCTGTATCTCTCTCTCTCTTTATTTTTCTAAAACATATTCTCAGATGAGGATTTAAAATAAAAAGCAAATAGCTCCCTTTAAATTTATGAACATGACCTAGAAGGCAATGGCAATTCATTGGCAATGTAGTCACTGCCTAGATGTAAGGAAGGCTTGAAAAGTAGTCTAGGTGTACTGCCATGTGCCCCGCTTAAACACAGAGGGTTCAAATCACTAAAAGAAAGAATAGAGAAAGAGGCCCAATTGTACTGCTCCAGGTTGGTTTTTCAAGTAAGGAATAAATGGAATAATGATCATTGAGATCTACAATTTCTTAATATAAGGCAAGCATACTTGTGTGCTACAAATTTTTTGCTTGATAAATATCAACTGAAAAATATAGACCTGTCTGTATTTGGAATATATATATAATACTAGTGGCCCAGTACATGAATTTGTGAGCATTGAAAGGAAATTAATTAGAAGTAATATTTGAATATCACTGTTCGCCCTTTCTCTGTAATAGAAATGTCAACCAAATTCATGATGGGCAACGACAAGTTGAAACACAATTGGTGCCAGCGAGAGCTTTATATCTATAGTAATAAAAGCGTAATGTGCTAATTAGACTGGATGTCCTTCCGGACTGGATGAAGCTTGGACTGCCAGGGAAACCCAGGTCCCAGGTGCCAGAGGGATGCCGGTGCCGGCTACTAGGGAAGGAAGGCCTGCTCTGGCACGTATTTCATGCATCCAGACTTGCTTAATTAGACCTGCTTTCTGATTTAGCTAAACTTTTCCCAGCCCAGTGAAGCACCCCAACTTCCCTTTCAAGTAATTGTCAGCAACACAGCACTAAATACTAACATGAAGCAAATTGTTATTGTAGATTACACAGAGAGAACAAAGGATAAAATATGTAACTGCAGCAGTGTTTAACTATATTTTGCACAGTGAGAAAACCTGAGGTTATTTTCAAGGTCCACCATTTCTTCTTTTCAGTCAGGGCAAGTTTCTAAGCTTTCTAAATCTCCATTTTCCAGCTAATGAAAAGAAAAAAGGATTTGACCAAATCTCCTATCTACCTACTCCAGGACTTCTTTGAGGATCAAATGACATGAGGCATGGGAAAATGCTTCACAGACATTTGGTTGAAGTGTGAATGTTTGTACCTGGCTATAAAGCAAGTCGTGTTCCTGGGCTGAAGAAACTGCAAGGAGGCTAGTCATCAGTAGAGAGAGGAAGCTGGGCATAACTACATGGCATCATTACCCAGTGCCCACAGCAACCGTTTCCAGGATGGGCTGGGCTGGGCTGGGCTGTGGGCTGCATTTTATGCCATGGGGTCTTGGCAGTATCGGCTGCGATTTGGTGGGTTGTCCCTCTGGGGTGCTGGTGGGGCCTTTGTCCTACTTGGGGAACCAGAGTGTTGCTTTGTGGGCACCAGGTCCGTGGTGCCATTTCTCTGTAAATGGCCATTGTGTGTCTTGGCACCTCCTGCGTTGAGCGTCTGCCCCCTGGTGGTCATTGAGCATCATAGCAACCAGTCAAATGGACCCTTAGCATATTAGCCTTTTATATGTATAGATGTTTTTCTTTCATTTGGTTTCAGTTGTCTGTCAAGAGTAGCAACATAGCATTTTATTATGGAGAGGTCACTTATTCAGCAACTTCAACAATCTGGAATATTATCAGGAGGTAATAAGGCTTTCACATAGCAAAGCAGAAGTTGCAAAGTCCATGTACTCAATTTTGATTTTAAAGCTGAGTAATTTTCGCTGTAGATATATTACTGTCTTGCTTAATTATCAAATTCCTTAATAGCAAATAAAAAATCTACAAATGGTCTGGAGAGAAACATCAATGTGAGAGAGACACATGGGTTGTTTGCCTCCCACACAAGCCCAACCAGGGCCAGGTATTAAGGCTGCAACCAAGGTTGTGCCCTTGACCAGTATCGAACCTGGGACCCTTCATTCCAACAGGCTGATGCTGCAGCCGTTAAGCCAAATTGGGTAGGTGTTAGGCACCAGATATAGGAATCACTTTCACAACCCGCATGGAAAGAGTTCCAGTTCAGGGTTCGGGTTCTGGAGAAGGGCCGCACACAAATGAAGAGAATTGAGACTTGAAGAAATTCAATTCGGCGATATGCAGGCCAGGTGGTAGTCCAACTCTAGTGGGAGAACTACTGCTCTGCCCTGCCATCCCCTTTTATTAAGGCTTTGGGGAAAACATCTTAGGCAACATAAACAGAAATTTACATGTAGCCTTTAGGCAGGAAATAACAGAAACTTACACGGGACAAACAAGGTGGAGGCTGCTTCAGCTAACAATGTCTCAACTAAAGGGTGAGTGGTTAGAGCAATTAAGGTGGTTAACCAGCCTTCCTGGCTTCCTGTCAACATCTCTTTTTAGTGAAACTGATTTGTTTTCCAGCAGGTAGGACAGCAAGTTCACTTATATTTTGTCTATCCTCGATAGTTGTATTTTAAACATTTTATAGAAGTATTTAGAAAAGTACACATTGACATATGTAAATCTTATCCTGAACATACCTAGATAACCAACACCCAGATCAAGGAACAGAAGAACATTGCTAGCATCTCTGAAGTCCCCTTTGTGCTTCATTCAGTCCCTGACTGCCCCCTGAGTAATCACTGTCCTGACTTCATATATATATATATATATATATATATATATATATATATATATATATATATATAATTGATTTTTCACAGAGAGAAAGGGAGCTAGAAGGGATAGAGAGCTAGAAACATCGAGAGAGAAACATCGACAGCTGCCTCCTGCACACCCCCTACTGGGGATGTGCCTGCAACCAATGTACATGCCCTTGATCAGAATTTAACCTGGGACCTGTAGTCCACAGACCGACGCTCTATTCACTGAGCCAAACCGGTTTCAGCCACTGTCCTGTCTTCTAATAGCATAGATTAGTTTTGATTTTGATTTTATAAATATGGAATAATTTGTTATATGCTACTATTATTTTAATTTTGTGAATCTGTTAGATAAAAATAACCTCATTGCTATTTTATCATCATAATAAATAAGATTATCTTTCTGTATATCTCAAAGCTTTAAAACAACCACCACCAACAATGCTGAAATGTTAGCATGTTAGAACACAAAATAAATGACTGAAAATTTTAAAAAAAGGCTGAAGTCTTAGGGTTATGATTATCTCCCTCCAGTATTCCTAAAGCTAAGTATCTCTACCACCATCAAATAGCTTTCACATTCAGTAAATAATGATTGAGAAGCTTCTAGACATGGAAATTTACATTTTGACTTATGTCTCTATACATCCACCAAAGATGGGATTGAAGCTGGAGTTCAAGTCCTGCATTGCACTTGGACAAACTACTGCAAATAGAGATGGAAATCCCAGGTGGAGTTCCTAGATCTAGAGGCAGTCTGTGCTTAAAGTCTAGGATTAAGCCTAAACTGGTTTGGCTCAGTGGATAGAGCGTCGGCCTACAGACTGAAAGGTCCCGGGTTCGATTCCTGTCAAGGGCATGTACCTTGGTTGCGGGCACATCCCCAGTGGGGGGATGTGCAGGAGGCAGCTGATCGATGTTTCTAACTCTCTCTCTCTCTCTTCCTCTCTGTAAGAAATCAATAAAAATATATATATTTTTTAAAAGTCTAGGATTAAAAAGAAGCAGAAAATGCCTACAAAAGATTTCCCAGTCATAATATAAACTACCTAGAAAAAAATTTAAAGTTGCAGAAGACCCAAGTAGAGGAAATTACAGTCATGCTTATTAGGAAAACTATTTTTGACCTAAGACATTTTAATGGTAAAAAAATATATATAGTAGGAAAGGTACTAGTTATTTAATAAAGAGTAAGTTATGGTCTTTCCATTTTGGAAAATCATATAATAAATATGAAGGTGAATATGGTTTACTGTAGAAATAATTCCTCAATCTGAGCAATGAGAATGAATAAAATAAAGTAAAGCTTGCTTTGGTAATACTGTTTCTGTAAAATGAAAAGTGCAAGTCAGCATAGTAAAGACAGAAATCCTGCAGTGCAGAAACCTACTTAATTTTGTGTAACCTTGTTTCCACAAGTTTTGTGGTCATAGGGAATCTATTAATATCTTCTGGGACACTAGAAGCCTACAGAATATAATTTGGAAAACACTATTTAAACACTATTTACTCAGATACATAGGGTGCAAAAGTTTGAGTGATATGTCAAAATATTATTTATAAAATCTTTGTAAGAACTGTCATTAAAGAATGAATAATTTATAATAAAATAATAACTGGTTATTAGCTCTATAAAGTACCTGAATTATAGTAGTTTATAAAACTATCCTTTATCAGATGTTTTTCACATATTTTCATCCAATTTGTGGCTTATCTTTTCAATCCCTTAACAGTATTTTTTGAAGAGCAGCAGTGATAAACTCCAATTATGTTTTTCTTTTATGTATTGTGCTCTTAATATATACCTGAGAAATCTTGCCTAATTAAAGTTCACAAAGATTTTTCTTCTAGAAAATATTGTTTTAATTTTCTAATTTTTTTTTTTTTTAGGAAAGTTTACATACACAGCTTGGTACTTTTGCTTTAATAGGTTTACAATTTACATATAGTTTTACAACTTGCTCCCCCCCACACACACACACCATTTATCTATAATAATAAAACCATAATATGCTAATTAGACCAGACAACCTTCCAGGCGAAAGGTTGCCAGGGAAGCCCAGGTCCTGGGTGCCCGCCAGCACCTGGAGGAAAGCCTGGGTCTCGGGTGTAGGAGGGAAGCTGGTGCCAGCAGCTGGGGGAAGGAAGGCCTACTTTTGCACAAATTTCGTGCATTGGGCCTCTAGTTAAATAATAGTATTTTTGTATTAATACAGTTAATTCTTTTGAGTAGCTGCAAAATATATACCAAAGAATTTACCACAATTCATTTAGTTTTTCTTCTCTTTTTGAACAGTTGTTTCCAGTTTTTTCCTATTGTAAATAATGCTCAATGTTTATTTTAAAATTCAGTTTGAATT
Source organism: Pipistrellus hanaki (assembly GCF_964339955.1). Taxonomy (NCBI): domain Eukaryota; kingdom Metazoa; phylum Chordata; class Mammalia; order Chiroptera; family Vespertilionidae; genus Pipistrellus; species Pipistrellus hanaki. The sequence goes on along the minus strand of NC_140503.1, from coordinate 166,591,324 downwards.
TTAATTCTTGTAAATTTATTACAAGTTTTTAAAATAGAAATGTCTCATCTTTATAGATTATAAGGTACATTTAAAACTTTAAAAATTTTATATACAGTTCTGATTTTCTTGTTTAAATATGGTGAAATTATGATATAAACAACTATAGTTTAAAAAAATTTTAAATAACCTCCCATTTTCTACTATTACCCTTATGGATTATGCTCCCTTCTTGGTTCAAACAGTCATAGGCATGTTTAGAAAACTCTGGTTCTATTGATTTAATTTCTCAGTTTATGTGACTTATTTTATTTGACGTCTCTTCCACCACTTTTATTTTTCAACTGTCTCAGTTTGATCTCTGTAATGAAACTAAATTATTACCTAGTTATTTAATGATATTATAATATTACTTAAACTGTTACATTTGTGAAAGACCATTTCCATTATATCTCATTTGTTGATTTATTTTTAATTTTTTCATAATTAGGTGATATAAATTTGGTGAAAACTTCATGTTTATTTTTTTGTGCTTTCTCTTCTGTTAATGCTATTTCCTTTTTCTCAACAGATCCAAAAGCTTTGTGACCGAGTAGCTTCATCTACTTTACTAGATGATCGAAGAAATGCCGTGCGTGCTCTCAAATCATTATCTAAGGTCTGTAACACTTTGTTAGTTATCAAGTTTATTAAATTGGATATTAGTTTCTTTAACATTTTTGTTTTGTGCAGAAATATCGTTTGGAAGTGGGTATTCAAGCAATGGAACATCTTATCCATGTTTTACAAACAGATCGGTAAGCCTCTTTAAGTCTTCTTGAAATTTTAATTTGTTTTACAATCTCTATTGAAGAAACGAATGATAAATCTATTAAAACAATTACAATTCTTTTGTTTTTTCTTATTATAATTTTTTTAATTTATCTCTATTGTTGAAAGTAATACAGATGTCCCCTTTTTCTTTCCCTATTGGCCTCTCTTATCACCCCTCTCTTCTCCCCCATGACCCCAGGCCTTCACTACACTACTGCCTGTGTCCACAGGTTATGCATATTTGCATATAAGTTCTTTGGTTAATCTCTCCCCACCCACTTCCCAACCCCCACGTTCCCTCTGAGATTCATCAGTCTGTTCCATGCTTCTGTGTTTTTGGATTTTATTCATCAGTTTATATTGTTTATTGGATTCCACATATGAGTGAGATCATGCAATATTTGTCTTTTCCTGACTGGCTTTATCCACTCATTTGATGAGTGCTTGGGTTGTTTCCAGATCTTAGCTATTATAAATTATACGTTTATGAATATAGGGGTGTATATATTCTTTCTGATTAATGTTTTGGGTTTCTTAGAATGTTCCTAGAAGTGGAATCACTAGGTCAAATGGCAGTTCCATTTTTAGTTTTTTTGATGAAACTCTGTACTGTTTTCCATAGTGGATCCACCAGTCTGCATTCCCACCAGTAGTGTACCAGGGTTTCATTTTCTCCACATCCTTGCCAGCACTTGTCATTTGCTGATTTGTTGATGGTAGCCTTCTGATAGGTGTGAGATAATACTGCATGTGTTTTAACTTGCATCTCTCTGATGATTAGTGACTGAGCATTTTTTCATGACTGTTGGACATCTTTATGTCCACTGTGGAGAAGTGTCTATTTAGATCCTTTGCCCAATTTTAAAATGGATTGTCTTCCTTTTCTTAAGTTGTATGTGTTCCTTATATATTTTGGAAATTAACCCCTTATCCGATATATCATTGGCAAGTTTGTTCTACCAAATATGTTCTCCCTTTTCATTTTGTTGATAGTTTCTTTTGCTGTGCAAAAGCTTTTCAGTTTGATGTAGTCCTATTTGTTTATTTTCTCATTTGTTTCCCTTGCTCTAGGAGATTTTATCAGCAAACAATTGATACGAGATGTCTGAGATTTTGCTGCCTATGGTTTCCTCTAGGATTTTTATGGTTTCACCACTTACACTTAACAAAATAATATGTTAAGTCTTTTATCCATTTTGAGTTCATTCTTGTGTAGGCATAAGTTGGTGGTCTAGTTACTTTTTTTTTTTTTTTGCATGTATCTGTCCAGTTTTCCCAACACCATTTATTGAAGAGACTCTCTTGACTCCATTGTATGCCCTTTGCCTTCTTTGTCAAGTATTAATTGAGCATAATGGCTTGGGTCAATTTCTGGGTTCTCTGTTCTGTTCCATTTATCCATATGCCTCTTCTTGGCCAGTACCAGGCTTCTGATTACAGTGGCTTTGTAATATAACTTGGTATCTGGTTTCATGATCCCTCCAACTTTTTTCTTCTTTCTCAAGATTGCTACAACTATTTGGGGTCTTTTTTGGTTCCATATAAATTTTTGGAGTATTCTAGATGTGTGAAATATGTTGTTGGCATTTTAATAGGGATTGCATTGAATCTATAGATTGCTTTGGGTAATATAGACATTTTAATTATGTTAATTCCAATCCGTGAATACAATATTCTTCCACTTGTTGATATCTTCCTCTCTTTTTTCAGTGTCCTGTAATTTTCTGAGTACAGGTATTTTACCTCCTTGGTTAAGTTTATTTCTAAGTTTCTCAAATTTTTCATTGTATTAGTAAATGGGATTTCTTTTTTAGTTTCCCTTTCTGAGAGTTCATTATTAGTATATGAAAATGCCATTGATTTCTGATTCTTAATTTTGTATCCTGCTACAGTGCTGAATTCACTTACTAAATCTAGTTTTTTGGTGGAGTCTTTAGGGTTTTCTATGTACAATGTCATGTCATCTGCAAATAATGAGAGTTTTACTTCCTCCTCTTCAATGTGGATGCCTTTTATTTCTTCTTCTTGTCTAGATTGCTATGGCTAGCACTTCCAACTTTATGTTGAATAAAGGTGGTAAAAGCGTAGTCCTGTCTTGTTCCTATTAGGTGAAATGGTTTTCGTTTTTGCCCATTGTATGGTGTTAACTGTAGATTTGTGATATATGGCCTTTATTATGTTAAGATATGATCCCTTGATTTCCACTTTTCTGACAGTTTTTATAATAAATGGGTGCTGGATTTCATTGAATACTTTTTTGTGTGTCTATTGATATGATCATGTGATTTTTGTTTTTCAGTTTACTTATGTGATGTATCACGTTTATTGGTTTATGGATATTGAACCAGCCTTGCATCCCTGGAGTAAATCCCACTTGATCGTGGTATATGATCTTTTTAATATATTGCTGGATCCAATTTGTTAATATTTTGTTGAAGATTTTAGCATCTGTATTCATCAGGGATGTTAGCCTGTAATTCTCTTTCTTTGTAGTCTCTTTATCTGGTTTTGGAATCAGTATAATGCTGACCTCGTAAAAAGAGCCTGCAAGTGTACCTTCCTCTTGGAATATTTTGGAATAGTTTGTTAGTTCTTCTTTGAATGTTTGGTAAAACTCCCCTGTTTAGCTATTTGGACCAGGACTTTGTTTTGCTGGGAAGTTTTTGATTGCCGTGTCAGTTGCTTCAATTGTTACCAGCCTATTCAGGTTTTCTGATTCCTCCTGATTCAACTTTGGAAGATGGTATTTTTCTAGAAATGTGTCCATTTCATACACGTTGTCCAGCTTGTTGGCATGTAGTTGTTCATAGTATTTTCTTACAATCCTTTGTATTTCTGTGGTGTAGTGGTTACCTCACCTCTTTTGTGTCTGATTTTATTTATTTGAGTCCTCTCTCTGTTTTTGATGAGTCTGGCTAAAGGTTCGTCAATCCTGTTTATCTTTTTAAAGAATCTGCTCTTGATTTCATTGATCTTTGGTTTTTGTTTTTGTTTTGTCTTGTGTCATTTATTTTCTCTCTGACCTTTATTGTTTCCTTCCTTCTACTTACTCTGGGCTTTTCTTGTTCTCATTCTAATTCTTTAAGTTGCAAGGTTAGATAGTTTAAAAATATTCTTGTTTTTTGAGGTAGGCCTATAGTGCTATGAACTTCTCAGGACTGCTTTCTCTGTAGTCCATAGATTTTTGGATTGGTATGTATTTATTTTTATTTGTTTCAAGGAAGTTTCTGATTTCTTTCTTGATATAATTGGTAACTAATTCATTATTTAATAACATAATGTTTTTGAGAGTTTTTACTGTAGTTGATTTCTGATTTCATGCCATTGTGATCTAAGATGCTTGATAGATATGATTTCAATCTTCTTGAACTTGTAGAAACTTGTTTTGTGTCCTAACATGTGGTCTATCTTTGAGAATGATCCATGTACATTCTGAGAAGAATGTATAATTTGCAACTTCTGTATGTCAGTTAAATCCATCTGATCCAGTGTGTCATTTACAGTCACTGTTGATTTTTTTGTCTGGAAGATCTGGGGTGTTAAAAGTCGTACTGTGACTGTATTGCTATCGATCTCTCCCTTGAAGTACTTAAAGAAGTTTTTTTTATATAAAAGCAGTCCTCGGGTTATGTCGGACTCAGCATACGTCATGATTACATTGCCATCTCCCATTAATTTATATATAAAAAAAAAGTTAAGTCATTTCGATATATGTACCTATGAGCTTTATGTTTTTTGTCATTTATTTACCACAAGTAAAAATCAGGAATTGTTATCTTTCTTTTAATTTTTTTTCTCTTTCACTTCATTACTGCTGTGTATGTGCTTCATGTGAGTGATGTAAGTGCTTACGTAGGTGGGTTCTGACTTACAGCGAAAATTGTTATGTTGAGTTGTAGGAAGGGATCTACGACATAACCTGAGGACCTACTGTATTTAGGTGCTACTATATTGAATGCATATATGTTTTTCATGGTTATATATTCTTGTCGAATTTATCCTTTTAGTATTATTAGTACCCTTTATTGTCTTCTATCATGGCCTTCATTTTGAAGTCTGTTTTGTCAGGTATGAGCATTGCTACCCCAGCTTTTTTTTTTCCATTAACATTTGCATGAAAATTTTTAATTTAAAAATGTTAATTTTCATTAACATTTCCATCCATTCATTCTCATCCTGTGTGAGTCTTTAGTTCTGAGTTGGATCTCTTATAGTCAGCTTATATATGGGTCATGTTTTCTATTCATTAGCTACCCTAAGTCTTTTGATTGGAGCATTTAAACCATTTACAATTAAAGTTATTATCTATAGGTATTTATTTATTGCCATTTTAATTTTTATGCCTATGTTTTTCTATTTCTAATTATTACAGTAGTCCTTTTAACATTTCTTACAGTGCTGATTTAGTGGTGATAAACTCCTTTAGCCTTTTTGTGCCTGGGCAGCTCTTTATTTTACCATCTATTTTGAATGAGATAGCCCTGCTGGATAGAATAGTCCTGGCTTCAGATTCTTGTTTTTCATTACCTTGAATACTTCATGCCATTCACTTCTGGCCTGTAGAGTTTCTGATGAGAAATCAGTTGACAGCCTTATGGGACCTTCTTTGTAGGTAACAAATTGCTTTTCTCTTGATGCTTTTAATATTTTATATAATTTTGTTAATAACTGTGTAAAAATGGTCATAATAGTTCTTACTCTAACTAGCAGTGTATAAATGTAATTATTTCTTTTTTCCAGTTCGGATTCTGAAATAATAGGTTATGCTTTGGATACACTATTTAATATAATATCTAATGATGAAGAAGAAGAATTAGGTAAGTTTCTTTTACTGTGTATTTTGTACATAAAGTAAACTGGATTGTACTAATTTTATGTGTGTGTTTCTCTTTTTCATTTTTATGACTAAAGGAAAGACATATGTTTAGTTCCAGAAAAGTGTCTTTAAAATGATTGCCTTATTTGTAATTTGGAGATGGAAAATAATTCTTCTCTTTTAAAAAATATTTATTCCTCTGTTTGTATTTGGTTTTAGTTAAGCAATATGAATATTAGTAATCTATGGATTAAATAATCATTTTTGGCTATTGGTTAAAAATTAAGCTATTTTATTTATGCTATTTGGTGAGCAGTATGAGTTTTTTCCTAATAAATACTTAAACTTTCATCATAGGACTCATGATAATTTATAAAGAGCAACAACTTGTTAAATTAAGAAAGTCTTTTTTAAGAGCATCAGCCTGTGGGCTGAAGGGTCCCAGATCTGATTCTAATCAAGGGCACATAACTTGGTTTCAGGCCTGGCCTGGGCCCGGGTCAGGGCTCATGCAGGAGGCAACCAATCATTGTGTTCTTTCACATTGATGTTCCTCTCTGTCTTTCCCTTTCTCTTCTACTCTCTCTAAAAATCAGTGGGAAAAAAATCTCCTTGGGTGGGGATTAAAAAATAAAAAGAAGAAGAAAAGGAAAGTCTTTTTTACATTGAATCTGTTTGGTGTGACATGATAAGAATAAGTTTGAAATCCACACATTTCTTTTGTACATTCTTTCTTTTTTGTTTAAAATTACTTGCTTACTTAATTAAGGTAGTCTGTCATTAATTAATTTATTTTATTGTCAGTATGTGGAACACTTTACTAGAAGTCTGAATACATTCTGTTTGCATAGTATAAAAACATGCATTGATTAACATTTCAAAGTGCTTTTGAAGAGTACATTCTTATCAGATTGGCTGTTGCAGTAGGACAAAATGGTTTTTCTTTATTGTAGACAGTCAGAAAGGTGGACTTATGCATGCATGCATTTTGTAAGTCTAATTTACATTGAAATAATAGGATCTTTAAAAAATCTTGAGTAAACAAGTCATAAAGAAATATAGATGATATTGGGTTTATAATTTTTTTAAATAAAAGTAGAGCAGAAATATATGTAGATATTAATATCACAGAATATCAGTAATGGGAACATTTTATTTTTTATTTTTTTAAAATATATATTTTATTGATTTTGTACAGAGAGGAAGGGAGAGAGATAGAAACATCGATGAGAGAGCGTCATCAATCAGCTGCCTCTTGCACACCCCCTACTGGGGATGTGCCCACAACCAAGGTAAATGCCCTTGACCGATATCGAACCTGGGACCCTTCAGTCCCCAAGCCGAGGCTCTATCCATTGAGCCAAACCCGTCTCGGCAGTAATGGGAACATTTTAAACTGGGTTTATTGAATAATAAAAATTTTAGACTTAAAAATCCTTTTTCTTATATTTTTATTTCTCTATAATATCTAGCTTATAATAAACTTTATTACTTTTCCAGGGGTGAAAAATCTTTAGTAAATGTAATTTGGGTACCCATGGTAAAAGAAGCTGTCAATCATATGACAGTATTGAAATATAGTATACACAAAAACATATTTTGAAGAAGATGCCTATTTTGCCTAGTTATTTCTCTAAGAAAATTAGGTACAACACACTTGTTATAATATGTTAAAAGACTCTTTTTTTGCTGTTATAATGGATGATTTTTCTGTTTTAAAAAATATTATATAGCAGCAATAAATTTTAGTTAGGTGGTTTTCCTTGATTATAAATTTATGATATAATCAAGTTCAGAGTCCCAATTTTATTGTTTCACTTTATATATTTGGGTTCTCTATTTTTAATTCAACATCCAAAAGTTATCCTTTGGCTAAAAAAAAAGGTAAACTATTCTTTACTAGAATCACTTTTTCTAAGAAAGATTAAAATGGGAACTTAGACTTTTACCAAAGGGTCATTCTTACCTGCCCTGGCCAGGTTGCCCAGTTCATTAGAGTTTTGCCCCCATATACCAAAATTGTGGGGATTGGTCTCCAGTCTGGGCACATGCAAGAATCAACCAGTGAATGCATGGATGAGTGGAAAGGTGGATTCATGTCTCTCTCTCTCTCCCTTCCTACCATCTTTCCTTCCTCCTTCCCCCCTTCCCTTCTTCTTCCCTCTATCCTTACCTTCCTCTCTCTTAAAATAAAAAAATCAATGCATGAAGTTTACATAATGAACTTTATTTTAGAGTTCTTTATCTTGGAGATATTTTATAACTCTTTAATTTATTGGAAAATCTGTCTCATCATCCTGAATAGCATATGCTATATCTCTTTTGCTATTTGAGTAAAATGAATATGACTCTCTTCTGTTTAGAAATTATATTGCTTTCTTGACATTTTTAAACTCTTATTGTATTGTGAATTCTACTACATAAACTATTTTATCACCCACTTTTTATGTATGTATATATGTATGTATATTTATTCATTTATTTATTCATTTTTGTCTACCTTTTCAGATGATGGTGAAGGTAAAAGATTGCATTTACATATGCATGATGCTTTTAGGTATAATTTCTGGTAATTTAAATGGACACTGTCAAATGATGTTTAATTCTGGCTGGTAAATTGCAATTTGTTTCACTATATAAGAACTCCTTAATTAAAGACCAATATCTGATCATCTTATATTGCTATTTTTTATTTTTATGACTGCTAAATCTGTTTATTGGCTAGAAAACAGAAAACAATCTAGCGCATTTTTTAACAAAATTAAAGCTATTTCTCTTGAAGTACAATCTATTTGAATTACTTTTTGTGTACTTCCTGGAAAATTTTGAGGCAATTTATTTAAAAATAACATTTAACTATGTATAAATACAGATGTATACACATAAATTTTATCCTTATTCAATAAGAACTGGAAAGTATTCCAGTTCAGAAAATACTTAAAGTTGATATTGTCCCTTTAAACTAATGCATGTATAATAACATCTGGTTACTGACATTTTTTATATTAATTTATAGAATACACCAATATTGTCTGTCTGTATTTCTGGTGATCTGTTTCAAGTTTCATTTACTTTTAACATTGATATTTTTTTAATTCATAATTAAAGTTACTAAGTTTTATTTTGTATTGTTTTACTATTTTTTCTTAGACACTAAACATTTTAAAATAAGGAAGGGAATATCCTTACCTAAAGGATGTTTAAAATAGTACAAAAGAAAGTTGCTCAGACCTAACAAAAAGATAACAAAACACTAACTTATTAAGGTATATATATATATAGCTTTATCTTTTGTGTCATCTGAATCCCTTGTTTGAAAGCAGAAAATGCCTTGACTCTTGTGACAGTAAGCTCTTCCCTGTCGGGTAGCACAGATCAGTAGTTGTTGTTTCTATTATTGTTTCAGCATACTTGTTTAGAACGTTAAAATTTGCAGTGCTTTTATGTCCATATATTTGATTCTCACAGCAGCCTTGAGGTAAGGTGCTATTTTTCTGTTTTCTAAAATTGGCATCCCAGAGACCATGTAACTTACAAGGTATCATCTAGTAAGTAGGATAACAATAGATCACTATATTTTTGGATATATTCTTTTTTCCCCCCTTGTATTCCAGAGATGTCTGTTTTAATAAATTGTGGCTATTTTTCTAACTAGATTCTTTATTAAACCTGTAATTTTCATAACTAGTTTATAGAAGATGCATACAAACGTTAAAAAATATAGATGTGCTCGTGTAACTAATTGACTATGGTGTAAAAGAAGAAACTTGATAGTCCCTCACTCTGAGTTGTGACTATTGTTAAAATATCTCTTTTTATAAAATAGTTTCGTCCTGCTGATATGGAGTAGAATTTCAAAGAGAAGGTCCACAAATATTTTCTGGAAAAAATATAACTGTAAATACATTTGAAGAATAAATGTATTTAGTTAAAAACCAATCATATAAATAGGCTCAAAATGTTTTCAAGGGTATATAAAGACTCTTTAAAAAGCAATCTTTAATTCTATATAACTGTCTTAGATTTCTTTTTCACTATCAAAGGGCCATTTAATTCTTATTTTATTTTTTCATTTATCTTATAAAAAAGAGTATTTACTTTTATAGGTTATAATAAGAATAGCATTATAAAATAAAGGATATGAAATAGACTTTAATCTAGAAGGTTTAAAATAAGTATATTTAATGAGAGGATGGTTTACTTGTCTCATATCATGAGTTACAAGTAAAGTAGGTATAATTTTTCATAACTTTTAGGTATAATAAATGTATTTATTTTAGCTTAATTTACTGCTACACCCAAATAGTTTTGTATGTTACTTTCATTGCTTAGCTAGTTTTTGTGGGACTCGACATGTCTTTTTTTTAAAATACATTTTTATTGATTTCAGAGAGGAAGAGAGAGGGGGAGAGAGATAGAAACATCAGTGATGAGAATCATTGATCAACTGCCTCCTGCATGCCCCTACTGGGAATTGAGACCACAACCTGGGCATGTGCCCTGACCGGAAATTGAACCATGACCTCGTAGTTCATAGGTCAACGCTCAACAACTGAGCTACACCAGCTGGGCCAGAAGTGCTGTCTTGTACTTAAAGGAAGTACTGTTCCTCTCACTAACAGCGTTTTAAAATTAACAGTGTTAAGTCGAAGGAAGCATAGATCTCTGGGACAGGGTCATATTTTACTAGTTCATTTCCAAACAGCTCTTAATTATATACTATTCAGCTACAGTATTTTATACATTAAAGCCACAAAATAAATATTATGTTAACTCTACTTCTTGCTGTCATTAGCTTGTATTCAGTGCAAACATGAATGAAACTTTTTCTTGATTAAACCTAGATTCCTTAAAGTGTAGATATGTCTCAGAATACTTTGTATTAAAAGGGGTTCCTAGTTAAATATATTAAATAAACAAAACATACTGTATTACCCTGTAAAGCATCAGAAATTTACATAAATATAGTAAGTACAAATTTAGTGATTTGTTAATCTATTCTTCTTTTGGTGGACATTTGGATTGTTTTCAGTTTTTAGCAGTTCCAAATAAAGCTGCTATAAATATTCATGTACAAGTCTTTATATGAACATATATTTTCATTTCTCTTGATTAAATACCTAGCAATAGAATGGCTAAGTGATAATAGTAAGTGTATGTTAGACTGTATAAGAAAATGCCAAGCCATTTTAAACATAGGTGTACCCTTTTACATTTTCACTAGTAATCTATAAGTTCCGATTCTTCCACATTCTCTCCAATACTTGGTGTAATGGTCAGTCTTTTTAAATTTTAGCTGTTTTAATAGGTATTAAATAGTATCTCGTGGTTTTAATTTGTATTTTCATAATAAATAAGGATATTAAACAACTTTTCATGTGCTTATTTTCCACCTATATATCTTTATTTCTTTTCTAAATTAGGCTTTTTGTTTCCTATTTATGAAATCTTTGCCTAAAATACTAAGATTTTCTCCTATGATTTTTTTTTTTTTTTACAGTTTTACAGTTTTAATTCTTATGGTTAGATCTGTAGTCCATTTCTACTTTTACATTTAGGTCTATGATCCCTTTGGAGCTAATGGATCTATTTCTGGACTTTCCCTTCTATTGGAATTTCTGTTGTTTCTCTGTATTTCTGTCCTTTTGTCTATGTGACACTCTCTTGAATATCGTAGCTTTATAATAAATCTTGAAATCATGTACTTAAGTCCTCTAGCTTTTTCATTCCTTTGTGAGTATTTTCAAAATCATTTCGGCTCTTTAGGTTCTTTTCAGTCTCACATCAATTTTAGAATCAATTGGTCAATTTCTATTTTAAAAACTGACTTTGGGATTCTGATGAACCTGTAGGTTGAATTAGGGAAAACTAACATCTTAACAAAATTGCACCTTCTAATACTAAAGCACAGTATACTAGTACATGTTTGGATCTTTAATATTTCTCAGCAGCATTTTGGAGTTTTCAAAGTGTAGGTCTTATATTGATACATCTTTTATCAAATATATCCATAAGTCTTTAATACTTTTTGGTGTTGTTTCAAGTGATATTGTTTTGGGGTTTTTTTTAATTTCAGTCTTTGTTTATTGCCAGTATGTAATAATGCAATTAATTTTGTATATTAACCTTTGATTCCCCACAACTTTCCTAAACTCATTTACTAGTTTGAATAGCTTTTTTTATAGGTTCCATAAGATTTTATACATAGGCAAACATGTCATCTATAAAGTTTTACTTCTTCCTTTTCAAGAATGCTTTTTATTTCTTTTTCTTGCCTATGACACTAAGATTCCAATACGTTGTTGACTGGAAGTAGTAAAACTGGATATTCTTGCTCTTTCTTAAGTGGAAAACTCTCAGTCTTTCACCATTAAGAGTGATATTAGCTGTAAGTTTTTCATATATGCCCATTTTCATCCAGACCTGTAACTTTAAATATCATTTATATTTACCATTTTAATGTATATATAGAACCCAAACTTCTCCTCATTTATGCTTATATTTATCCAACTGCTCACTTGATATCTCCTCTCAAATTTTTATAAGGTGTCTCAAACTTACCTCCAGAATTAAACTTCATATTCTTTCTATACTCTCAAAATTGCTTCTCCCACTGGTTTACCATCTCAGTAACTGGCAGCTCCATCCTTCCAACTCCTCAAAACAAAACCTTGGAATCACCTTTTCTCTTTTTCTTCCTTTTTCTTTTTGCTTCTCATACCCCTCTATGCAGTATGTCAGCAAATGCTCTTCCATTTTCATAAAATTATGACCACTAAGTTTTAAGCTCTTTTAATCTTTATTTTTGCCTCCTATTCTGTCTCCCTTTCCCCTTGTTCCCTAACATTCTAAGCTTAGCACAGCTGCTAGTAATTCTTTTAAAACTAAAGTATTTTTTGTTTTAAGTAATACAGTTTTAAGATTCAGAAACTGAACTCTTTTACAGATACAAGAGGTAAGAGGGATATTTCTTACAGTTTTTGAAGGGTAAACCCAACATATTTGGATACATAGTCAATATTGGAAAACATTTTCTTTTTATTGTGGTTTCTTTTTTTTTTTTTTTAATATATTTTATTGATTTTATACAGAGAGGAAGGGAGAGAGAGAGAGAGTGTTAGAAACATCGATGAGAGAGTCATCGATCAGCTGCCTCTTGCACACCCCCTACCGGGGATATGCCCGCAACCAAGATACATGCCCTTGACCGGAATCGAACCCGGGACCCTTCAGTCCCCAAGCCGACGCTCTATCCATTGAGCCAAACCGGTTTCGGCTATTGTGGTTTCTTATTGTTTCTGTTTTCTCTACAAAAATTAGATGTGATTATCACTCACTGTTGGATTGCTTATTTTTCTTATCATGTGCTGGATTTTTTTTCTATTTCTGAAATATTTTATAATTAAAATCACACATTTGAAAAAGAACAGTTTGAGGGATAATAAATAGGTTTGATCTTGATTGCAGCTTCATTGGTTTATAGTCACTGCCTGGAGCAATATGTGTATAAGAATTCTAATGTGCAGCAGATGCTTTGATCAATTGGCTGTGTCTGGTGTGGGTTAGGAAATGGGGAACAGTATATTTGCCATCTCTAAGTTGTGTTAATAGTATAGGCAAATTTTAAATGATAGTTTGCTTTGGCAGTTGGTGCTTCACTAGTTATTAGTGATCCTTTATATTTTTGACAAACTACATTGAAACAATAGTTTAATCTAAAGACTAAAGTTTTAAGGACAAATATGAAACTGCTAACTTTTTAAAAAAAGATACGGAGGAATCTGCAAGTAAGTGGTTAATTTTATAATTAAATTATTAACACAGTAACACTCAGAGTCAGTAAGGACTATATATTCAATAATGTTTTCAAGACAGGAGGTTTTGAGGCATAATTTACATACACTATAATTTACTTTTTGGGGTTTTATAGTCCTGTGTGTTTGGGCAAATGTTTACAACAGTAGTGTAACTATAATCACATTAGAGATAGAATGTTTCCATCACCCCAATATGTTTCCTTGTACCCTAATTAGTTTAACCTAAAAATGTCCTTGAGAAATATATTTTGTTTATCATATTTAAATATTTAAAGAATAAAAATTTCAAATAGTACCATTTGCAGCAATGTGGATGGATCTTAAGAGTATTACGCTAAGTATAGTAAGTCAGATGGGAAAGGACAAGAACCATATGATTTCATTCAGAAATAATATAGAAAGCAAAAAAGCATTAAACAAATAAACAAATTACAAAACATACTCATAGATACAGACAACTGAGTGGTGGTTACCAGGAGGGAAGCAGAGGGAGGACAAAGAGGATAAAGGAGGTGATGGAAGGAGACTGACTTCAGATGGTGAGCACACAATAGAGTATACAGACGTATTATAAAGTTGTACACCTGGAGTTTATATAATTTTATTAACCAATATTACTCAATAAATTTACTAATAAGAAAAAGAAAAATATGTATTTAAATGGCATTGAAAATTAATTTAAGGATATGTTTTTCAGCATAATTGTACCAAGGAAATTATCATTTCTGCTTAGCTTCTTCAAAAAAAAGAATACTTTAACATAACACTGCATCATATTGAAGTGCTTTATCTTTTAATATTACAGATGAAAATTCCATAAGACAGAGTGAAGATTTGGGAAGCCAGTTTACAGAAATTTTTATTAAGCAGCAAGAAAATGTCACTCTCCTGTTATCTTTGTTGGAGGTAAATAAAGAACCTCGTCATTTTTGTCATCTTAATAAGCTTCTTTTTTACCCTTTTGGGTAAAGCGTCATGTATATACCTCTTTAAAATATTGAGATTTGCTGTATCATTGCAAGAGATTCACATGCATATTTTAAGAACTATGTAATCTGTTAAAATGCTTAACTTATTTCCAGTTTTATAAAACACTGTTTTATCTAGTCAGTAACAGTGAATAAGTTTGAATAATTTATATCAACTTTATTTTTTATTGTTCTCTTATTTCTTAAAATTTGAAAAAAAATGTTTTGTGGTTATTAAGTTGAAAAAAAAAAGTGTGTGTTTTAAATATAAACATTTTATATTCTTATATTCCAGGACTTTGATTTCCATGTCCGATGGCCCGGTGTGAAGCTTCTTACTGCTCTTTTGAAACACCTAGGACCTCAGGTGCAGCAAATTATTTTAGTTAGTCCCATGGGTAAGTGACTCATCTTCCTTATATAATTTTGATTTAAAAGTCAGGATCAGCCGGGACCGGTTTGGCTCAATGGATAGAGCGTCGGCTTGGGGACTGAAGGGACCCGAGTTCGATTCCGGTCAAGGGCATGTACCTTGGTTGCGGGCATATCCCCAGTAGGGGGTGTGCAAGAGGCAGCTGATCGATGACTCTCTCTCATCGATGTTTCTAACTCTCTATCCCTTTCTCTTCCTCTCTGTACAAAATCAATAAAATATATATTTAAAAAAAATAAAAAAAATAAAAGTCAGGATCATTCCTAAAGAGGGGCACTGAAATGATGTGTTAATAAATTGTTTATAATTTGAATCATTGTTTGTATTTTTGATCTGCCAGTATTTTTCACATGGTGGTGTGTTCTAGGTGTTTCAAGACTGATGGACTTATTAGCAGATTCCAGGGAAGTTATACGTAATGATGTAAGTTCAATTTGAAAAACAAGCCTAAGAATATACAGCTTTATTTTTTCTTGCTTTGCAAATTAAATATTTGGTTAGGTTCCAGTTTCATTTTTTGCTAGAATATTTCCTAGCTGATCAGTGTTCTTAATTTTACAATACATCAAGAAATGTGTAATATCTAGCTGTCTCACTTTTAGTGATCAGTGGGTTTGATTCTGGTGGTTATAGCCAGATCACTCTATTATACAGCTATCAAACTTACCTTAAATTCATCCATTACAACTGATTATCCATTGATTATTGCTTAAATACCTTATTTTGTTGAGAATTTCAAAATGATGATTTTTTATAATTTTATTACTTTACATTTATTAAGCTGTGATCTTACACAAAAACTTCACTTCATCAATTAGTCTACTTCATTTATTCTGAAATACATTTTATACATGAAAGACCAGATAAATAAAATCAACCTTTTAGTTGTCAGTTTTTAAAGTAAGGAATTGGTGCCCACTTACTTTCAAATGACCAGACCAGTGAGTACACTTTCATTCTTAATAGCATTGTAGTGGATATGTTTGATTAGAGCAATATATTTCTTAATAGGAAAAAGAAACACATGTATTGAGAAATTAAAAGTAGCATATAAAAGTAACAAAGATATTACCCTTGTTTTACACATAAATGTACTAATCTCAGAATTTATGTAATTTGCTTAAAGTTGCTCAACTAGAAACCTAGACAACCAGTTTTTAAAGCCTACTTTATCAAACTCAGAGCCTTAGTATGCTTTCTACTGTATTCCTTCCTCCGTTTGTTAGCAGTTAAACTCAAATTGGCAGCATTCAGTAGGAAAATTTTACATCTAAAAATAGTCACTTTAAAAAATAATAGTAAAATAAAAAATAAACAAAAATAATCACTTTTGCCTTTCTCATCTTAATGTTAAGACTTGACAGGAAAATTCAAAGAACAAGCTCAATAAGGCCATGGGCATTTTTTTGTCTTATGTGAATACTTATCTGACTAGTACTGATAATGAAGAGCTAACTTGTCTTTTTGGTACTTTGGAACTACCTATTTGCTATACCTTTGTCTTATAGTGAAAGAAGCAGAAATGGGTAACAGGGAGTTTTTCTTGAATGATAAGAGGTTGCAGAATCCTAAATAATAAAAAGCTAATATGCTAATTAGACCAAACAGCAAAACGACCTTCTGAACAAAGTCAGGGCAGGGTCGAGGCAGCCAGGACTATGAGGGCTGAGCCCCTTGCACACATTTCGTGCATCGGCCCTCTAGTATGTAAATAAAATCCAATATAATAGGAGCTAAGAAAAGCTAAAAGTCAAAAGCAAAACTGTGAATTGTCTCAATCTGGATATGCCAGAATTGAGTTTTGGAAATTTGGGGGAATTGTAACTATCTGAATTTTCTCTGCTAGAATGTGATATTTGTTGATTTATACACTGAGTGACCAGATTATTATGCTCTATAAATATATATATATATATATATATATATATATATATATATATATATATATACACACATATATATATATATATTAGAGGCTCAGTGCATGAATTTGTGCATGGATGGGGTCCGGCCAGCCTGGCCAGGGGGAGGGGCATGGGTGATTGGCTGGCCTGCCTGCTGGTCGAACTCCTGGTTGAGGGAACAATTTGCATATTAGCCTTTATTATAATACATAGGATATACACTGAGTGGCCAGATTATTATGCATTCAGAGATCATAATAATCTGGCCACTCAGTGTATTATTGAATTCACAATTTAATGTAATTACTATTGGGAAGCATGTGCAGAGGCATTCCTGAGATAGATATAATGCTAAACTCTTACCACCATAATGAAAGTTGTATAGTGATTGGTGAATATGCAAGAATTATTATATGTTTATATTTACAGTGAAAAAGAGACTGAATTAGGAATCGGTAGACATGGATTTAAATCTAGGTTCTTTTCTTGTTTTCCTTATCTATGAATTATAGGGATTGAACTTGTGAAATTCCTATCACTTCTAAAATTCTATGGGTTTTGAGAGTAATTTTAAAATGTCTTGTAAACTTGTACAGCACTAAACATTATTTTTCTTCATAAGGGTGTCTTACTACTACAAGCACTAACAAGAAGTAATGGCGCAATTCAGAAAATTGTTGCTTTCGAAAATGCTTTTGAGAGACTACTGGACATTATTACAGAGGAGGGCAACAGTGATGGAGGTACAGTATGAAAGGATTTATTTGAAGTGATTCCTTTTGTGCTCATTAAATTGTTAACTTCTGGAGAATGCAATTTGAAGGGAGAAATGAGAACTCTCACTTTATATTCTTTTTTTCACTGTGGTGTGTTGTGTATAGATTTCTTTTTATTTATTCTGTTTGATATTTGTTAGGTATCTGGAATCTAGGTTAGTATCTTATCATAATTTCTGGAAAAATCTCTGCTATAGCTCTTCAAATACCACTCTGCCACATTTTCTCCTCTTTTTAAACTCAGATTCAATTCTTTGTCATCTGTCATTTTACTCTTACCTATTGTCTTACTTTTTCTTCTGTGTTGTTCAACTTTATGTTTTTCCAGCCTTTATTCTGGATTTTTTTCTTCTGATTTGTTTTCTATTTCAACAGTTCTCTCTTCACCTATATTTAATTTGCTAATAAATGTGTTTATTGAGGGTTTTTTCTGGTTACATTGAGATATAGTTGACATACAACACTGTATAAGTTTAAAGTGTACAGCATAATGATTTGATTTACATATATTGTGAAATGATTACCACAGTAAGTTTAGTTAACATCATCCATTGAGTTTTTATGAGGTGTTTTTGTTTTTTTTTTGTTTTTTAATCCTAACCCAAGGATATGTTTTATTTATTTTCAAATTGATTTGAGAGATAGAGAAAGACATCAATGTGAGAGACCATTGGTTGCTTCATGTTCGCACACCGACTGGGGATCAAATTGCAACCTAGGTATGTGCTCTGACTGGGAATCGAACCCACAACTTTTTGGTGTACAGGAGATTGCTCCAACCAACTGAGCCACCAGGCCAGGGCAGTTCATTGAGTTTTCAGCATGTTAAGTGCCCAGCCTGTTTTGTCTTCCAGATGGAAAGTACAATGTCAGTCATCAGTGACTGACAGGACGCTTAACGTGTTAATGTTTCTTTTCTGAAAGTTCTGTTTGGTTCTTTGGTAAATGTGTATGATTTTTTTAAATATATTGGGTCGGCAACTAAGTAATTGCGGATTTTTTAAAGAAAATCAAAGACAATTTTTTCATGGAACTAAATAACTTTATTCTGTAATGTATTGCCCATTTTGATCAATGACCTTTTGCCATCTTTCAGGCAGCATCATAATCCCACGTTCAAAAAACTTCTGGTTTTTATTAGCAAAAAACTGAATCAGGTACGATTTGACATCATCATCATTATTGAAATTTTTACCATTCAAGGAGTTTTGTAAAGATCAAAACAAAAAGTAATCAGATGGTGCAAGGTCAGGACTATATGGTGGATGTGGCAAAACATCCCAACCAAGCTCCATTAATTTTTGCCGAGTGACCAAAGATGTGTGTGGCCTTGCATTGTCATGATGGAATACAACACCTTTTCGATTTGTCAATTCGGGCCGCTTTTCTTCAACTGCATTGTTTAATTTCGTTAGTTGTTCAATGTAGACATCAGAATTGATCGTTCGGTTGGGTGGTAAGAGTTCAAAGTAGACAATTCCTTTGTAATCCCACCAAACTGATAACAAAACCTTCTTTTGATGAATATCAGCTTTTGATGTTGTTTGAGTTGGTTCACCTGGCCTGCTCCACGATCTTTTCCGCTTGATATTGTTGTAAACAACCCATTTTTCATCACCAGTTATCAGTCGTTTTAAAAATGGATCATTTTCATTACGTTTCTTTAGCAAATCGCAGCTGCTAATGCGTTGCGTTAACTGTGATTCTTTCAGTTCGTGAGGAACCCATGTATCGAGTTTTTGAACATAGCCAAGTTGTTTTAAGTGATTTTCAATGCATGTATGTGATACATGAAGCTTCTCTGCAATCTCACGTGTTGTACTGTGACAGTCCGAATTGATTATTGCTTTGATTAGGGCGTCATCAACTTCAACTGGATGACCAGAGCGTTTTTCATCTTTGAGTGAAAAATCACCAGAACAAAATTTGGCAAACCAATTTTGACACTGCCGTTCTTTTAAGGCTTCGTCACCATAAACAGCACATAACTTTTTATGAGCTTGCGATGCGTTTTTCCCTTTGCGGAAATAAAAAAGCAAAATATGACGAAAATGTTCCTTTTGATTTTCCATTTTTCAACGAACGCCAAACGAAAACTACCAAACAGATCAAAAAACTTTTTTTACTGATTAACAGCTGAATAGCCAACTATCAAATAACAAAATGTGTAAACCTAAAAATTCAACTTAAGCGATATATGTGTGAAATCCGCAATTACTTAGTTGCCGACCCAATAATTTCTTTTTCTCTGCAGTTATTTTTAACTATCTTTTATTTCTTTGAACATACGAAACAATTATTTCATAGTCTCTGTCGGATAATCCCAATATTTTCAGTCTTTGTGGGTCTGATACTTTTGCTCTGCTCATTCTTGCCCATGGTACAATGTTTTCTGAGTACATGGTTATCTTTCACTATGGGTTGTTGTACTTAACAGAATTATATATAGGAATTTAAAACTTAGGATGAAGAAAATTTCTTTCAAAGAAAGCATATGTTAGTTTCTGCCAAGCCTTGGGGAATCACATTAATCCAAATTAAACACTCAGGCAATGCAAACTGAGGCTGCAAGATCTGTGAGGACTAATTAACTTCTGGTCACTCTCACCCTGAAGATAAAGCCCTTTGAATTCACAGCTTACTAATAAGACATCCTCTGAAAATAAGACCTAGCGCATGGAAAAATAAGACATCCCCTGAAAATAAGATCTAGCGCATCTTTGGGAGCAAAAATTAATATAAGACACTGTCTTATTTTTGGGGAAACAGGGTAGGTGGAGAGTTTTCTGTTAGTTTTCCTTCCCATCTTTTGTATGCTCCTGACTTTGATTTATTTTTCCACTGCCCCATGAGACCATCTAAATGAAAGCTTTAGATTTTTTAAGATTGAGAAATATATTCCCAGCCCAAAAGTACTTTATACTTATTTACCTCTCCAAATATCTATTTTCTCTTCATCTTTAGCTTGTTAAATTGTCAACTCTTCATTGCTCCTAAGAAAAAAAATGAGTTTTGTTTTTCCATTTGAAAATGAGTTTATTTTTATTTACTTAATTTGGATTAGTATTATAGTGGGAAGTTGGTTATATAAATCTAGAGGGGAGAGCCAGCCTGAAGATAAAGATTTGAGCCGAAACCAGTTTGGCTCAGTGGTAGAGCGTCTGTGGATTGAAAGGTCCCAGGTTTGATTCCGGTCAGGGGCATGTACATTGGTTGCGGGCACGTACATTGGTTGTGGGCACATCCCCGGTAGGGGGTGTGCAAGAGGCAGTTGGTCGATGTTTCTCTCTCATCGACGTTTCTAACTCTCTCTTTCTCTCTCTCTCTTCCTCTCTGTAAAAAATAAATAAAATAAAATAAAATAAATTTTTAAAAAAGATTTGAGAGTCTTCAGCCTATAGAGGATAAATAAAACAAGATTAGATAAACAAGAAAGATTAAATGAGTCACTTAGGATGAGTGCAGAATGAGAATGGAAATGCTAGGACAGAACCTAAGGTATGCCAGTAATTATGGGATAGTGAAGGAGTAATTAGTAAAAGAGACTGAGAAGGAAAAGGCTGAGAGACAAGAGGAAAACTGCATTTTTAAAAGGATCTGGGGAATGGGTAGCAGAGATGTGTCTGGGGGATTTAAAACATGGACATCATTAGTTACCTTTGTGAGAACAGTTGTATAATAGTATTTGCCTCAGGATTCAGATTACAGTCTGAAGGAGTGAGTTAGAAGTGGAAAAGTAGAATAGTAAGTAAACCTTAGAATTTGGAAGAAACACTGGAGAGAGGTAAACATGAACTGGAGGTTTGACACGGATATTTGTGTGTTTTTTATTTTTATTTGTTTGTTTTCTTGATTTTAGAGAGAGAGGTAAGGAAAGGGAGAGAGAGAAACATAGATGTGAGATAGAAACATTGATCTGCTGCCTCCTATTATACATGCCCCCTACTGGGTATCAAGCCCACAACTCGAGCATGTGCCCTGACCAGAAATCAAACTGGCAACCTTTTGGTATATTTGACAATGCTCACGTACAAGGGAAACAGTGGATGGTTTTTATGTTCTTAAATTTTTTATTGACAATGAAATATTTTAAACATACAGAAAACAATAGAAAATAGCATAACAAACACTTGAGCACCTACCATTTAATTATATCAAATGCTTACATTTTGCCATTCATATATGAGATTTATATTGATACATGTTACTCTAATTTATTAGTTTTAAGTGCTACATATCATTCTGTAGTATGTACTCTGATCTATTTTTTTTAAATTGAACTGACAGGTTGTATCTGGTTTTTGCTAATATAAACTGTTGTGAAGTCTTCACATATCTGTTTGTGTGTGAAGTTTCTCTACATAATATACCTACAAATAGAATTATTCTTTTTTTCATCTTTTTTAATCCTCAAGAATATTTTTTCCATTGATTTTTAGAAATAGAGGTAGAGAGGGAAGGAAGGAGAAAAAGAAAGAGAGAGAGAAACATTGGTATTAGACACATTGATTGGTTGCCTCCTGCATGTGTCTCAACCGGAGCTGGGGATCAAACCTGCAGCCCAGGTATTTGTCCTTGACCTGGAATCAAAACCATTGTCCTTCAGTAGGGAGCTACAGCTCTAACCACTGAGAACACTAGCTATGGCATCATTTCTAATCAGATTTTGCTAAATGGCTTTTTAAATAGTTTTATCTATCTATCCATTAGTCTTGTTTCCAAGTTTCTGTATTTTCATATCCTTGTCGATTCTTATTTACTTATTTGATGGATGTGAGATGGTACCTTATTTCATTTCTTTAAAGTTGTGAGATTAAGCATAATTTTATGGATATATTTACCATCTATTTTTCATTGTTTTTTTTGTTTTGTTTTGTTTTTTATCCCTCTGAATTACCTACTTGCTCATTTTAGTATTAGACCATTTTTTCTTTCCTGTTGGTTACTGGAAATTCTTTATGTATTCTGGATACTAATCCTTTGTTCATTATACATCTTCTAGTCTCTTTATATTGTTTCTATTAAAATTAAAATTTTAATGTAATCACTATTTTATAGTTTAATTTTTTGTATCTTGTGTATGACATCTATCTCTAACTCAAGGTCGTAAGGAGATTTTCCATCATTTTCTTCTACTAAAGATTATAAAATTTTGTCTTTTACATTTAATTAACATGGGTTTTGCATTTGAACAATGGTATGAAGTTTGTAATTAAATTTTCATATGTATGAAAGTCTGTGAGTTCTGTGTTCTGTTCCAGTAGTTTGTTTGTCTATACCAAAATAACACTCTTAATTACTAAAACTTTCCTACCTTTTAGAATAGAGGGAAAATCTCCTGTCTTGGCTCTTATCAAAATTGTTTTCACATGCCTTTTCTTTTTTGTTCTTTTATTTGAATGCAATTTGTTTACTAATCAAGTTCTATGAAAATCCCTGTTAGAATTTTGTTTAGAAATATATTGACTTCACAGATTAAGGAGAATAGCCATGTTTACTGTATTCTTTATGACTTTTCCACCCATAAACCCTGGTATATCTCTTAATTTATTCAGGTTTTATCTTTCTTTCATGTTTTACAATTTTGAGCAAAAGAGTCTTATACCTTTTTTAGTAGATTCATTCTTAGGGATTTTATAGTTTTTGTTCCATGTGAACAGAATCTTTCTATTACATCCTCAAATTGGTAGTTACTACTTTATTTTTGTATATTGATCTTATATCTAGTTAGTTCTAATGGGCTTTTTGTATAGATAATCACATTTTCTACAAATAAGAGTAATCTTTTTTTTCCCCTTTTCAATTCTTATACCACTTTTCTTTTCATCTTATTTAATTGTAATCTTTATAGTGTTAAATGTTGCTGACCTTAATGAAAATGTTGATGCCTTTACCATTAAGTTTGATTTTTGCAAAGTGTTTTTATCAGTGAATCTTGAATTTTTTCTACATATCTGGAAATTATAAGATTATTATTCTCCTTTAATCTATAAGGGCTTTTTCTTTTAAAATGGTAGAGACTCCAATCATATAAGAAGGGAAGATGGGGGAGATACAGGAGAGAGAGGAAGATCAATCAGTGGTACATAATACCTGAAAAGGGAGAAAGCAATGGCATCCAGGGTAGGGGAATGAATTGACTTAAGAGAAGAAGGGAAGTTGAATTGAAGAGTCATTCAAAGAGTGAAACAAGAGAACATAGTTAAAAATTAGGAAGTTAAAAAATTATCTTTTGGAGAATAGGAGAGTTAATTGAATATATTAATTAGGAATTTCAAGACAGGGATAAAGGCCTCATTAATATTGTTGATTTCACGGAAGAGTAGATTGCCCTCTCGTCATCACCCCAAATACTCAGCTACCTACGTGGAGATGTAGAGAAAAAATAAACAGACAGGTGATTTTTCATAGTATTGTGCCTTTTCTATGAAGATGCTATGAAAAGACGAGAGTTTAGCATATTATCTATAAAGTGGAAGAAATGAAGATCTTATAATCTAATTTTTTATAGGGAAGGAAGTAAAGACAGAGGAGGTTTCTAAAAAGGGAGAAAGACTTGTTAATGAATTGAACATCATAGGGAAGCCATAGGACATATATATTGAGAATTCTTGAGCTAGGAAAATAGGAGGTTTTAGTGATAAAGAATTGTCTCTTAAGATGACACCAAGGAACTGAGCTCTAGATATTAGATCATTTGTCATTGAATTTGAAGGCAAGAGTGACAGCAGAATTGGGGAAAGAAGACTTTGAGTGAGAGGCCAGTGATGTTTTCAGTGAACAGAGAGTAGTGACCATGAATTTGTTACATAATTATAAGAGATGGTACAGCCAGATGGCCTGTACCTCATGGGAACAGATTTTTTTGACAGGGTAGAGGAACTATGATCTCTGGAAAATACACTGTGCTAAGAAGATCATAGATTCCATATCCTGACTCTAAGGAACATGAATTGCCTTCACTTGAGAACATTCCAGGATAATGCAGTTTCGTTAAAAGAAGCATTTCATGGAGTAATTGAGGGTGTAATAGGTTTATTAACCAATATTTTGGACTTTGAGGTAGCATCATGAAAGAATTTGAAAAGAAATTAAATGGGGAGAGGAAGCCCAAAGGATTCTAAGATGAGAAAATGGAAGAGCATACATGAGCAGAGGTGCATATTTTCTGAGGAAAGCGGGATTTTAAGGCAAGGTAGAATTACCTAGTCTTAAGGTTGCTAAGACAAGTTCTAGTAGCTCCTTGTAACTGGTACTGGCCCTCAGATCTAAAATTCATTTTGCACATTGGAAGGAAGGCCTGCCAGTTATAGTGAGGGCTTTGATATTCTGTT
Organism: Pipistrellus hanaki; assembly: GCF_964339955.1. NCBI lineage: Eukaryota > Metazoa > Chordata > Mammalia > Chiroptera > Vespertilionidae > Pipistrellus > Pipistrellus hanaki. The sequence continues at coordinate 166,566,484 of NC_140503.1, read as the reverse complement.
TCCTCCAGAGCCTTCTGATGGTCCTAATGGCAGATCTTATTTAATGGAGATTTATGGTCCTACATAAGAGACAGATATAGTGGTTCCTCCTAATGAGGTGTGAGGATCAGTCACATGGTTCAGCAACATGAGGTAAGGAAGCCTTCATTCTGGAGAGATCAGGACTGATTAAATTTGAGATTCTTTAAAAGTATTTGAATTGTGCAACTTAAACATTTTATTTTAAGATAAATACAATAAATTTTTAAATGTAATTTCTATACTAACCTTTTGAGTTAGAGCCAGAACTTTTTCTTTGAATATGGGTCTGCTGATTGGAGTTTTTCACCATCTTCCTTGCATACATCATATCTATAATACATTATGTAGGATTTGCATTTTGTTTTCATTAAAATGAAGTGCAGGATCTGTATGGATTTTTACAATTACTTCCTTATTCTAGATTTGTATTACCCCTGCATAGCAACAGTCGTTTTTAATTATTTGCTTTTATTGAGTTTTGCCAAATGCAAACAGTTTTCATAAAAATAGCTCTGTTGTCATATTTTGACAGTTTACATAATAGTTAATCAGTGCAAATAGCATGATATATTTGTGAACAAAAGATATTTATTTTTAGATACAATACCAAAAGCATAATCCGTGAAAGAGAAAAATGATGTGGGACTTCATTAAAATTGAAAATTTCTCAGCAGAACATTCTCTTTAAGAAAATGAAAAGAGACTTCTGGTCAAGATGGTGGTGTAGGTAAATGCAGTACCTGCCTCCTCCTCCAACAATCACATCAAAACTACAACTAAACTACAAAACAGCCATTATTCAGAACCACCTGATACCTAGCTGAATGGAAGTCCTACAACTAAGGATTTAAATAAAAAGCCACATTGAAGTTGGTAGGAGGGGTGGAGTTAAGGAACAGAATGGTACCACACTCATGTGTGGTGAATAAAAATTGGGAGGAATCTCTCTTCTGTGGAGGTCTCCCCTGAGGAGTAAGGTTACCAGCCCCACACCAGGCCACCCAGCCCAGGGTTCCAGTGCCAGGAAGAGAAATCCCCACAATCTTTGGCTGTAAAGACCAAAGAGAATTGTGGCTGAGTGAGATGGAGAGCTCCTGGAGTCCCAGGCAGTTCCTCTTAAAGGGCCTGCACACAGACTTACTCTGACTTACTCTTTTAGAGTTCCAACACAGGGATAGCAATAACTATGTATGGTGTCAGATGGGTGGGAGATTTATTGGGATGATCACTTAGTAATTTATATAATGTCTCATTACTGGGGTATACACCTGAAACTAATATAATATTGTATGTCAACTATACTTGAAAAATTAAAAAATGGTATAAATAATTTTTAAAATATAAATGGAAAGGCCACAGACAGGAAGAAAATAATATATATCTGAAAAAGGACTTGTATCCAAATTATACAGTGAACTCTTAAAAATTCAACAATAAACAAACAAAATTCCAATTATAAAATGGACAAAAGCAAACAAACACATTACCAAAGAAGAGATATAGATGGCAAATAGCACATGAAGAGATGCTCAAAATTAGGAAAATGCAAATTAAAATAATGAGCTATCACTACACGCTATTAAAATGGCAAAAATCTAGAACACTGACAATACCAAAAGCAGGCAAGGATGTAGTACTACAGAAACTCTCATTCATTGCTAGTGGTAATGCAAATTGGTACAACCATTTTGGAATGCATTTTGGCAGTTTTTTACCAAGCTAAACATACTTTTTATCACTTGATCCAATAGTCACACTCCTTGATATTTACCCAAATGAGTGGAAAACTTATATGCACACAAAATTCTGCACATGAATGTTTATAGCAATTTTATTTGCAATTACCAAAACTTGGAAGCAACTAAAATGTCCTTCACAATAAAAAGTTAGCAAACCATGAGAAGACATGGAGGAACCTTAAATGCATATTGCTAAGTTAAGCCCATCTGAAAGTTTACATTGTTTGTGACCTAACCAACTGACATCTGTGAAAGACAAAACTATATAGAGACAGTTGCCAGGATTTGGGGGAAAGAGGAATGAATAGGTATAACAGGGTTTTAAAGCATGACACTACTATATATGATACTGTTAATGGCAGATATGTGACATTGTACATGTGTCAACCCATAGAACTGTACAACACAAAGAGTGAACCCTAAAGTAAACTATGGACTTGAATAATGTATCAGTATTCATTCATGAGTCAAACAAATGTGCCACACTAATGCTAAAAGATAATAATAGGAGAAACGGAGAGAAATAAAGTATATTAATTTTTAAAAATTGATTATTGTAGACATAAAGCTTAACTACTAAGAGCCGAAGTGTAGATGTACTGCACAAAAGAACCTGCTAGCTGTAAGCATCCAGCATCATCCATATCCTTCATTGAGAGAAACAGATCATTGGTTAGACTAGCACTTGGTAAAGTGGAGATCAGTAGTTGGAGAGCTTCAGCTGTGATAAAAGTGTAACCAGTTGTGTGGATGAAACTACTCTGGAGAGTATGTTTTGTAAGCAAAGAAGAAAAAATGGAGAACAGAATCATGAATAATAGGAAGTCAGACGAGTGGCCAGCAATCCCTAAGGAAAACCAGGAAAGAGCAAGTTTTTTGGGGAACTAAGGGAAGAGGAAGTTTCAGGGAAGAGACAGAGAGACAATAATGTCCAGTTGTTCTTAGAAATTAAGATATGATTAATTCATTCAACAGATATTTAACAGTGACCTATTATGTATATACCTGATATCTTGTCTCTGTCTCTGCAATGGATACAGGGCAGGTCACTGTATCCTAGTATGGCATTCACAAATTCCTGTCTTCATAAATTATAATCTATTGGAGAAGATATCAAAATAAAAGGAGCAAGCTACTATGAAAGCATGTAGCTAGTGATGCTAGCTAAGTTAGTCATTGGGTCTTGGTGATTATTCCTGAAGAAATTATATTTAACCTGGGATTTGAAGAAAATATCTGAATTACTGAGGTAACACTTATGTACATAGTTGAACATAGAAGTCAAAGCGATCATCAGCAGTCCTGAGAAAGAACACACAGATTGTGGCCGTCAGGAGTCACAACAGCTCTCTGCCTTGCCATACTGAAGAGATGTTGGGTGTGGAGACTTCTCTCTTTCTCTTTTTTTTAATGTTTAGAGATTGAATTTTCCTTCAGGTTTTATCAGCCTTAACATTTCAATTTACATTCTTTCCTCAGGTATAGTTGTGGAAGATTGTCTGATTTTGCTCCAAAATTTGTTAAAAAACAACAATTCCAATCAAAATTTTTTTAAAGAAGGCTCATATATTCAACGTATGAAACCTTGGTTTGAAGTTGGAGATGAAAATTCTGGCTGGTCTGCACAGAAAGTAACAAATCTGCACCTAATGCTACAGGTATATTGAACTTAGACATAAATGTGGTAAGAATTTTGACTGAAATCCTTTCAAAGAAAAGTAAACTCATTTTTAATAAAATGAGGATGTTCAGTAGATTTCAGGTCAGCTTCTTTAAAAATTTCCTGATATGGAAATTGATCCCCTTCACCCCTCCAAACACACCCCTATCATAATTATTACATCTAGCAATTTTGTTTCATTTTTTTATTCCCCTCTCTTACCCTGCAGGATTATTTTAAAGTGAATCCAAACATATAGTTTCCTGATGAGTTTTACAACAAAATATAATCAATTAAGATGTTGTTGACTTGGAATTTTTTAAATGTGCTTTTTTTAATGAAGACTCTGATATAAATTTTAATATTGAGAATATTAAGTTCAACAAATAAATTCATTCAGAAAACATTTACTGAGGGCCAGTCACTGAATGCTGGTAAATGAATTATAATGTCTCTATCCCCAAAGATTGATAGTCTGAGTTTTAAGTCCAATGCAAATTAAATTGACAAATCGCCTCTAATTTTATGTAAGCTTTATTGTAATAGATAGTGGAAGTGAGGACAATAGGATCCCAAATTACTTCTGCATCAGAGAAAATTATAAAGTTCTTTGAAGCATTTTACTTATTTACTCCTTTTTAAGTGTAGACTGCCTCCTAACTTACTCTGGTGAATCTTATGGGTCTTTGAATGTCTCTGAATTGTGCCTGCATCTCTGAAGTTGTATTCCTCAAAACTAGATTGTTAATTTCTCTAGTAATTACTGTCAATACTGTTACATGCCCAAGAAATTGCTTACATAGGTTTGATTGATAATTAGGGTCACCATGTACCCCAGTTTTCCAGAACAGTATTCGTTTTATAATTACTCAGTGTCATCTTTTACTTTGGGTAATAAATTATATAGTTATTCTATTCAGAATATGCATAAACATTGTTAGGAAAATATTTTACAGAAGGACATGGGCAGAATCTTTCTGTTTATACTCCCAACTTCATTATTTCTATTTTCACATATCAGTATTGCACATTTCAAGACTTCATTAGTTTATGTTTTTTAGAACAGGGTTCCAATTGGTAAAATTGCTATCTTTACTCAACACTGCTTTCCTGATAAAATCCTCTAGAAAAGTAATTTATATATTTCCTATCAAATAGTGAAAATTTAAATTGCTTGAGGAGCCTACTCATGTTTTATAGTGTAGGATACTATGTAAAGAATTCATTTTGAAGACAGTGTCACTGTTTAAAAAGTAAAGTACTCATTTAGCCCCCAAAAATTTTAGAATAGACTGTTACATATAAACAGAAGAACAGAACCTGGCCTGTGTGGCTCAGTTGGTTGAAGTGTTGTCTCATAGACCAAAAGGTTGCAGGTTCAGTTCCCAGTCCAGGCACAACCTAGGTTGTGGGTTTAATCCCTGATTGGGGTGCATGCAAGAGGCAACTGACTGATGTTTCTCTCTCTGTCATTAATGTTTCCATCTCACTCTCTCTCTCTTTTTCTCCTTCTCTCTCTCTCTCTCCCCCTTCCTTTCTCTCTAAAAAAAAATCAATAAAACAAGTGAGGATTTTTAAAAAATAGAAAAATACTGTTGTTATTCTATTTACATAGTAAAATGGTTAAGCATTCTTTCCTTTTAAAAAGTAACTAAACTAACTAGATACTAATCTTGAAGAACATAAACGTAGAAGTAAAACTGACATTTAATTTATATATTCTCCATCTTAAAGATTGAGTAGTTGGAGCATTCATGACTTTATAGTCCAATAGTTTTTTTCTGTTTTTCAGTCTGTTGAATGCTCTTTTTTTATAGCCATATTCAGAGATGTTTGTATTTCAAGCACATAAAAAGGCGTCATAGCCCTGGCTGGTTTGGCTCAGTTACTAGAGTGTCGGCCTGCAGACTGAAGGGTCCCAAGTTCGATTCTGGTCAAGGGCATGTACCTTGGTTGCGGGTACATGCTGGGTATGGCAATTTCTAGTAGGAGGTGTGCAGGAGGCAGCTGATTGATGTTTCTCTCTCATCAATGTTTCTAACTATCCTCCCTTCTTCTCTGTAAAAAAATAATAAAATATATAATTTTTTTAAAAGGCGTCATAAATGATGATTAAACCTTTTTTGGATAGATACACCCTAACTGGAATTATTCATCATTACAATTATAATCATGATTGAATTCCAAGCTACTAAAAGTTGAAATTGATCTGCTTGAGAATACTTCACTCCAAGTTTTGCAGATTGAATTTGGGGGGAAGAATCTTTTTGAAAAGTTTTGTTAATCATAAAACATTTTAATTTTTTTGAATGATAGTTTAATGTCTAATTCTGCCTCCCAGAAAGTTCATTATCTTATTATGAGAAAATCTTTTTCAATATTTAGAACTTTAAATCATTAAAAACTTAATCTATATGAGTCAAAATCTGCTTTCTTATCCATATAATAAGGACTCCTTCAGCCATTCCTTCTACTTTTCTTTCATCTAGAAATTGATAATTATTTTTTCTGTATTTCCTTCAATAAAAATATCTAACTGCTATTAGATCATATTAAGAAATTACTATTTTAATGGCTTGATGACTGTTTTCTAAAATCCATATCAGTTAGAGGTAATTATAGAAATATTTGTTGGAGAAATGACAAATAGCTTGATATTTGCTTATAAAAAATTTTAAGTAGGGATAGAAAGATAATAAATTTTAAAAACAACAACAACAAAATTTTAATGGAAATCTTAACTATTGTAGAAAGGTCCAAGGAGAAGAACCAATGTGAAATCCTAAAGCCTTCTCTAGGATCATCAATTAGTTAACCCTTTTAATAAAGTATTATAAATGTCCCATTTGATTTTGATATACAAAATTTTATACTAGTTTTAAAATGCAAACTATATATAAAATTATTTTGAAGATGTAACTGTGCTGAACACTTATTTGGGATGACTTTTCATGTTTCTTAAGTTTCATGTTTAAGTTCAGACTAATTAATCATAGAATCCGAATTAGGGACTTAATTAGCATTAACAAGCAGTGGGGCCAACCCCTTGCCCAATGCATGAATCTTCTACCATGCCTCCAGTTGTTAGTTTATCCTCTCTTTAAGTATTTCCTGTTAGGAGGAATTTAAACACCTCCACCCATTCTGTTTTCAGACCTGCTCTATAATTAGGTGTTGATCCTTACTTCAATAAGAAATCTTACTTTGATAAAATACCACCCTGTTACTTATCCATTCATTCATTTATTGAGTATGGACTATGTTATAAATACTGTGCTTATTTGGGATACAAAAATGATCGATGTAGTTTCTGCTCTCGGGGAGTTCACAATCACTGAAGGAGACAAATTTAGGATTAACATGTAATATAACAGAACTATTGTCATGACAGCATAAAGGAAAGAGCACCCAGATCTGGCTGAACAGGTGAGGGCATTCTTCACATAGATCTTTGTTGTTGTTGCTGCTGCTGCTATAGACTAAATTTGCTTCAAGACTTTTTTTAAAGTCTCTGATCTTTAAAAGACATTCTGTTTCTCTTTCTTTCACAGCTTATTCGTGTCCTGGTATCTCCCACCAACCCTCCTGGTGCTACCAGTAGCTGCCAGAAAGCCATGTTCCAGTGTGGCTTATTGCAGCAGCTTTGCACTATCCTAATGGCTACTGGGATTCCTGCTGATATCCTGACTGAGGTAAACTGAATGAAGGCAGAGACTGTTCTGTGGAAGTTGAAATCCTAAGAATTATCAGAAAGAATTAAATATCAGCTAAAGGAAAAACAGCAATAATTAACTTTTTATGTGTTAAAGCCCTTATTGATCCTACTAAAATATAGTTAGCATAATGATGACAGTATTAATTCCAAAAGGTGGGCTCATTCATCAAGTTTAATAGTATATAAGTAATGATAAAGCATAGAAGTGTTCTCATTAATTTTATTGTGTTCAACAGGAATGAACAGGTATGATTTATGTTTGCAATTTTGAGAACAATATTACTTTAGTCTTAGTCAAATAGGACTTGAGTCTTAAGTAGTTTTGCTTATTTATAAAATAGTAAATTCTTTTCTGATATATGGCATTTTCTGTTTCCTACATTTAGAGAAATGTTAATTTGAAGAAAATAATGGCTTAGTTTATTTAAATTATCTTTTTTATTTTTCTCAACACCTGCACAATAAAAGCACAGATAATAATAAAAGTTTTATAACAAAAACAGCTGCTTCAGCCTCTCTCCTCCCTACGATCAGTCCCACTACCCTCCTGTATAGGCCTCCTACTTTACTTCCCTTGTCACCCCAGTAATTTATTTTTAAATCAATAATCAAGGCTTATAGTCTTACAACTATATTTATACTGTCCCCTGCTGAGGCAAAGAGAGCCTATATCTCTTCTTTAAATACCCCTTGCTCTTGTTTGTGTTATAATATATAGTGTTCTTTTTTGCATTTTATTTTCTGGAAACCATTTGTCATCCTGCTCCAATATGGACTGGTTATTCTCGACTCTTGTCCTGGATTTTCATTCACCATTCCTCCTAGGAGTTCCTTTCACCTCTCTCTTATATTTCTTAGTTACTGATTCCATGTCTTTCCCCAACCCTCCATTTCATTATCTTATTTTAGTTAACTTCTTGAAAAGGGATAAATGGCAAGAGAATATGTTTTATAGAGTCTGCTCTTTTTCTCTCTAAATCTTTTGGAATCTTTATTTCTGGTTTTCTGAAATTTACTGATGATATGCCGTATTGAAGAACTGTTTTTCCTTCATTTATTTGAAAGAGCGCTCACTGGGCCATTTCAAGCCAGAGACAAACGTCCTTCAGTTCTGACCATGTTTTTTGTATTCCATGATAATGTTCCCTTTTCTCTTCTGTTTTTCCAACTCTGTTAATAGATTGTTGGACTTTCTGGACCTTTTTTTTTTTTTAATTCTATTTTCTTAGAGGTTTTTTTCAAGAGTGTGTGTGTGTGTGTGTGTGTGTGTGTGTGTGTGTGTGTTAATCCTCACCCAAGGATATTTTTTCCATAGATTTGGAGGGAGGGAGGGAGGGAGGGAAGAGAAAAAAACGTCAACATGAGAGAGACACATCGATTGGTTGCCTCCTGCACGCACCCCTACTGGGACTAGGTATGGAACCTGCAATCCAGTTATGTGCCCTTGACCAGAATCGAGTTCAAGATCCTAGTGTGTGGGCCAACGTTCTAACCATTTACCCACACTGGCCATGGTTCAACTTCATTCTTGAATTGAATCTTTAATTTGTTACATTTTAAATTTGTTCTCTAATATTATATTAAAACATACTTTTCTTGTTTTGTAGAAATAGACTCTAGCTCTTAAAGGATATTATTAATTTTAGGTTTTTGAGATTTTAAATGTGTGTGGTCAAGTGTTATTTTTAATTGGAGGCCTATACTTAATTTCTTTAAATGTTATCTCAAGGAAATATTACAAGATTATATGCTGTCACTGATTAATTTGGTGTCTGAATTTTGGCTTTGAAAAACAAAAAGCAGAGAGAAAACAATTTTCTTCACTTGAAAACAGGTTTCCTTCCTTAACTTACTTTCTCTAAATTATTTTCCCCCTTTAATAGACCATTAATACTGTATCAGAGGTTATCCGAGGCTGTCAAGTAAACCAAGACTACTTTGCTTCTGTAAATGCACCTTCAAACCCACCAAGGTAGGAAAAGGGAAATACTGAGATTCTACTATGAAGTAAAAACTTACTTTGGGTTTTTAGTATGTCTCATATGCACACCTTATTGTTTTAAGAAGTTCAGTTTGTGTATTTTGAAACTAGAAATTATCTGACAAGATAAATATGTAGGTATTTTAAAAGAGTTAGTAGTCTTTGGTACCTATGCATTTGGGATCAGGTGTCTCTTCTTCCACTTTCTAGCTGTGTGCCTAAGCAAATAAGTAATTTCGCTTCTCTAAGCTGCAGTTATCCTTTCTGTGAAATGGAGATGGAAATACTTGTGTTCTGGTTATGGTTTTTCAATCAACAAAAATAACTAGTTATTGATTTGCAATGTTTCTTTTTGTTCTTCTTTTAAACACAACAGACCGGCAATTGTAGTACTTCTCATGTCTATGGTTAATGAAAGGCAGCCATTTGTATTGCGCTGTGCTGTTCTCTATTGTTTCCAGTGTTTCTTATATAAAAACCAAAAAGGACAAGGAGAAATTGTGTCAACACTTCTACCTTCCACAATTGATGGTAAATAATTTTATTTTAATTTCTGCTTTAAAAAGTAGATAATTTGCCGAGATCGGTTTGGCTCAATGGATGGAGCGTCGGCTTGGGGACTGAAGGGACCCGGGTTCGATTCCGGTCGAGGGCATGTACCTTGGTTGCGGGCATATCCCCAGTAGGGGGTGTGCAGGAGGCGGCTGATCGATGACTCTCTCTCATCGATGTTTCTAACTCTCTATCTCTCTCTCTTCCTCTCTGTACAAAATCAATAAAATATATTTAAAAAAATAATAATAAATAAAAATAAAAAATAAAATAAAAAGTAGATAATTGTCTTTCTAGATTTAATGGTAAAATATATCATAAATCATAAAAGACCCTGGGTGTAGCAGAATATTTAAACTATGGCATTTTCTTGAATTTTCTTTAGAAATGTAGTGTTTAATTAAGGTAATAAATGTTTGGGCTATTACTATTATCAGTTTGATGCCTAAAGTATTCTACTATTTCTTTACTCTGCTACTTTTTTCCCAAGGTCTTTTTGGGGAGGGGTCATCTTCCATTTGTTTTGAAAAACAGACTTTCAAAAATATTACTTAACTAGTGGCCTGGTGCATGAAATTCATGCACTTTAAAGGGGATTAATTAGAGGAAATATTTTAATATTGCTATTTGCCCTTTCTCTATAATAGAAGTGTCAGGGATGAAAGAAAATTAGTAAAATGTATATGAAAATCTCCCGCCTGTCAGAGTCTAGGGCACGCTACAGGACCCAGAGTCAAGTCCCCGCATACTACCCTCTTGTGCTTCGAAAATGCAGGAGACCCAGACCTGGCCGGCCTCACCCCTGTCAAGCCCCTCTGGGCTGGGGGCGCAGTCTCAGGTCCCCCGTCAAGCTCTGCTGGGCCTAGTACACAGCCTCAGGTCCCCCAGGGCAGGGGGCATGACCTGAGGTCCCCTATCAAGCCCCACCAGGCAGGGACGTGGTCTGAGGTCCCTCACCCCAGCCAGACGCTATGCAGCCTCAGGCAGGTCCCTGCTGTTCAGTTATGACATTACGGCATCCTGGCTAATTTGCATATTCCTCTATTATATAGATAGATACTACTTACTAGCACATTTTTAGATAGTATTTTGACTTTTTCTGTGTGTGGAAAACAACATAATAAATGTTTATATTATTATTATCTGCCTTTCATTTTTGTAGCAACAGGTCATTCCGTCTCTGCTGGTCAGTTATTATGCGGAGGTTTGTTTTCTACTGATTCACTTTCAAACTGGTGTGCTGCTGTGGCCCTTGCCCATGCTTTGCAAGAAAATGCCACCCAGAAAGAACAGTTGCTCAGGGTTCAACTTGCTACAAGTATCGGCAATCCTCCGGTTTCTTTATTGCAACAGTGCACCAACATCCTTTCACAGGTAAAGTAGCCAGTGGAACTTCTCTAAGGGCATGAGGGAGGTTTGGCTTACATGTTTTAATGCCAATGATATAAGAATTTAAGGCTGTTCTTAGTAGACTGTACAGACAAAAAAGGGAAGGGGCAAGGACTGACTTACCTGCTTATTAGCACATTGTAACCTGAAACAGTTTTTAGAGAAAAAGCCATAAATATTCTTACAAGAATGGTTTTGCCAAATATTTTTATAATAAGATCTGCATCATAATCGAAACACATATTCTAGGCAAAGGTGTTTGTTGCTTTTTCTTTTTTAATCATCCACATTGTTCTTGCATGTCATTTTCTCTGTCATTTTAATCCAGCTCACTTTAAGAGAGAGGGAGTAAAGTGGTTCATAGCCATGTACCTCCCTCTTTCTCTTCCCAGACACAGAGCAATTGAACTTCCTTTCAGAAAACAAAACTAGAACACCAGTCCATGGCTTGTATAGTTAAACTGTGTATCCCTTGATGTTTATGAGTTCTCAAAACTCCAAGGCATGTAATTTTACCTAGTATGATAGAGGAAAGCATAGCTAAAAATGTTTACATTCCTTCAGACTATTGATGAGAACAGTAATCTCGAAGTATCGATTCTAATTCATTTAGAATATCACTTACTATTACATGATTGCCTACCCGTGCCAGACTTGCTGTTGAACAATTCAAGTTCATGCTTTAGCAACAGGGTAAAGCCATCAGCATTCAGAGTCACTGGGTCGGGGGGAGTAAAAATGTGGGTAAGTCTAAATTGCTGTATCCACTGGTATTGTCTGATACCCCTTCCCATGATAATGTGCCATATCTTCCTTAGTTTTTAATTTTGCTACACTGATGGAATTGTTTTATTGTTAGCTTTAAAGAAACATCAGTGTCATCCATAGGAGTGATAAATGAAAGCTTAAAAATTAACTTTAGCCCTGGCTCGGTGGCTCAGTTGGCTGAAGCATTGTCCAGTATAATAAACGGTTGCAGGTTCAATTCCCAGTCAGGGCACAGACCTAGGTTGCAGGTTCGATCCCCACTCGGGACTCATGCTGAAGGCAACCAATTGATTCGTACATCGATGTCTCTCTCTCTCTCTCTCTTTAAAAATCAATAGCAACATATCCTTGAATGAGGATTTAAAAACTTAACTGTAAGTGAAAGGGGAGTTAAAAACTCCCTTTGTTGTTTAACATTACTTTGATGGAAAGCTTATAGCTTTGATTTACCATTTATCTCTTATTGTTTAAAACTCTATCCCAAAATATTCATGTTTTTACTTATTTAATACTTGGTATTTTCATGTTGCTTTCAGTTGAAAACAGCTTTTCTTAAGTCAAACAGCAATTAACTGTCTAACCACCATCACTATAGACTTTGCTCTAACATTGTAATTATAATTCACACATAAAGAGAAATCCTCAAGATAATGGTGTCTTTCCACTCTTAGTAATCACAGTGCTATAAAATTATTCTTTCTCCTCTAAAATATATGTGCATTGTTATATAATAAAAGATTAGAACTGTGCTGTCCCAAAGTATTAGTTTGGATTTATAGAAATTGTATTTGAGGGATTTTTTCTAGATTTAAATTTTTATAAAGCAGTAATATTTATGAATAATTTTTAATGTATAATTTACAGGGTGATAAGATCGACAGACGGGTATGTATCATTTCTGTAAACCTAGGCATTTTCCTCTTACAGCAAGGCTTTTCTTTGTCTTGGGTTTGCTGATTGGTTTTTTTAACCGCTTGTTTGAAGTTATATTTCTACTCACACTTTTCATGTGCCAGCAAGTTGATCCTCTATCATAAGTGTCTCTACAGTTTTTCTCCTTGGGATATTGTAGTGGTTTTCCTAAGAACTGTGGGAATGACCATCTGAAGCTATACTGTGCTTCCTCCTGGAATGCTTACACTTTCAGAAATTCCTTGGTTTGGGCTTTTGGTGGTTTTTTGTTTTTGTTTTTCACCCAAGCTTGCTTTTTCTTTTCCCCTAAAAACATTACAACAGTAGCAAAATTTGCAATTAATAATTTTGCCATTAAGTTAGTCATCATATGAAAAAAATGATGATTGTTATATTAATTAGATTAGTGGTCGGCAAACCGTGGCTCGCGAGCCACATGTGGCTCTTTGGCCCCTTGAGTATGGCTCTTCCACAAAATACCACGTGTGGGCGCTCACTTACAGTGCGATTGAAACTTCGTGGCCCATACACAGAAGTCGGTTTTCAGCCTGGGCAAGTCTATTTTGAAGAACTGGCGTTAGAACACTCAAGAGGCCAAAGAGCCGAATGTGGCTCACAAGCTGCGGTTTGCCGACCATTGAATTAGGTTATTGAAAATATACAATAGTAAGTATAATTTTGTAATTTGAAAGATTTTAAATTAAATATTACAGGTTATTCTGGATATAACCCATATATTACAGCTAATATTGGGGATTAGTTTTTTTATGTGTGTATGGTGGGTTGTTGGGGGAAATGTCATTTCTTGGTTTGGTCTGATTTTGTAGAGTGTTTGGCAAAAAAAAGGAGTGTACCTCAATGTTCATGTTTGGGCATATGTTCAGTTGTGGTGTGGGTAGTAATAACTGAGACTCTGTTAGGAATTGTATCTCTGTTTATGAGCATGATTTAACACATGTCAACTCACACACACATATTTGGCCTGAAGAATTTTTGATACTAGGTAAAGTATTTTATAAGTATTCATGCCAGTAATTGAAGAAGAAATTTTTTGTAGGTATAATTTACACACAGTAAAATGCAGTTAAATGTTCAAGCGGATGATTTTTGGTGGTTAAATCTACATCTCTGAAAATACCACCCAAAACAACATTTAAAACATATTTATAGTCCTAGAAAGCTCTATCATGTCCCTTTCCTATTAATTCTCTATGCCCAGAGGCCACCACTAGGAAATGAATCTACAGAAAGTAATACTCTAGAATCTCATTTTAAAACTTTAACACTAGAAGCCTAAAATATTGGCTTTTCATGTCTTTTACAAAGAATGGAAAAATACTAAACTTGAAATCCACAAAGTAGGAATAAGAGATATTTTTATTTAGAAAATAAAATAGGGGAAACATAATAACTTGTATTAAAGGTAAGATGATTCAGCCTTAATTATTTTGTTTGTGGTTCTCTTTCATCCTGTAAAATACCCTGTTATGTGATTTCTAGTAATTAAACCATTAGGGTGGTCTGAAATTACAATTTCAGTGTCTATTTGTTTTTCAAAATATCTTCAATGGTTCATATACTCTGTGGCATGGGGTATGCACTTTTTCTTGACTTAAACCTATAGACAAACATAAATATGTAAACATAAACAAAAAGAATAGTTGTAGTCAGAAAGTGGGGTCTGGCTTTCTTTTAGCTATTCTGGGTGTTTATCTTGTGAAGAATCCATCAGATGATCAGAGAGAGCAATGACAAGATATTTTGATAGCTTTCAATGCTCAATTTCTGATTTTATTTTGAAGGAATAGAGCAGCTAGCTTGAATAGGATTTTATTGTATTGATCTTATTTTCAACATGATGATACAGTGGACAGATACTATAGCATTTTTGCACTCAGTAGTTTTTCTTTTCATTTTAAAAAATGTAGAAAAATAGAAAATGGAAAAAAAACAATGTTCCTCATTCTACTATCAAAGAAAACTACTGGTAAAATTTCAGTCATTTTTCTGTACTGTTTTATTTATAGAGCAGTATTCATATATTAAATTTTATAGTTTATATTTTTTCTTATAGTTATTTGTTATGTTGTTAAACACTAAATCAGTATCACTTTCTATTATTGTATAATATTTCACCAGATTGATATACCATTGGTTAGTTAACCATAGGTTAGTTAACCACCTCCTTATTTGGATATTTAATTATCTACCATTTTTCTCTATTGTGTATCATGATTTGGTAACATCAGAATAACTAGAGGCCCGGTGCATGAAATTCATGCAGGGAGCAGGGGTGTCCCTCAGCCCAGCCTGCACCTTCCTCAATCTGGGATCCCTCTCACAATTCAGGACTACTGCCTCCCAACTGCTCACCTGCCTGCCTTCTTGATTGCCCCTAACCACTTCTGCCTGCCAGCCTGATCACTCCTAACGACTCCCCTGTCAGCCTGATTGATGCCTAACTGCTCTCCTGCCAGCCTGATTGCCCCTAACTGCCCTCCCCTGCAGGCCTGGTCCCCCCCCAACTGCCCTCCCTTGCTGACCATCTTGTGGTGGCCATCTTGAGACCACATGAGGGCAGCCATTTTGTGTGTCGGAGTGACAGTCAATTGCATATTTTATTAGAATAGGATAGATGCCTGGTGCACAGGTAGGGGCCAGCTGGTTTGCCTTTAAGGGTGTCTCAGATCAGGGTGGGGGTTCCCTTGGGTCATGGAATGGCCTGGGTGAGGGGCCTGTGGCTGTTTGCAGGCCGGCCACACCCCCCAGCAATCCAAACAGAGGCCCTGGTATCTGGGGTTTATTTATCTGCTATAATTGAAACTTTGTGACCTTGAGCAGAGTCTCGGGCAAGCCAGGGCAGTGAAAAGCTTGGCTTCCTTCATCACTGGGGAAACCCAAGCCTTCTTCTTGCCCAGTGGCCGCAGCCATTTTTGTTGGGATTTATTTATCTTCTATAATTGAAACTTTGTAGCCTTGAGTGGCGACCTGGACCAGCCAGGAAATTTGGCTTCCTTCACCGCTGGGGAAACCCAAGCCTCCTGCTCTCTCCAGCTCCATGGCTACTGCCATTTATCTTCTATAATTGAAACTTTGTAGCCTGGAGTGGAGTCCACGGCCAGCCATGGTGTGCGGAAAGCTTGGCTTCCTCCATTGCTGGGAAAACCAAGCCTCCTGCTCGCTCCATGGCCGAAGCCACCTTGGTTGGGTTAATTTGCATACTCAATCCTGATTGACTGGTGGGCATGGCTTTGTGGGTGTAGCAGGGGTATGGTCAAATTGCATATTACTCTTTTATTAGATAGGATATAATTTGCATAAAAGAGCATTATTACATAGTCCTCACTTTGCATGCTTCCAATATGCATGGGTTTCTTTTAATCGAGCAACTCAAGGGCTGCCCATATTTCACTGAGGTAATAATTTTAAAAAGTTATCCCAGCAATTAATATTATTGTTTTCTTTTTTCAGGTCAGCTTTATTCTGGCATCTATTTTAAATTTGGAGCATTAGTTCTGCTTTTAATATGCTAGTAGTTAGAGAGTCATAGAGCTGCAGAGCTAGAAACTAGGATAGTAGTTTATAACATTTGTAGAGCATTTACCATACACTGTTCTAAGTTCTTTACATGTATTTAATCCTTTCCACAACTTTGTGAGTTGGGTATTAACTATTGCCCTTATTTAAGGATGTGGAAGAGAATTAGGTAAGGTTTTATAGCTATTGTGTTTTAAAGTCAGGCTAGAAATCCTGGTATCATCTTAATGAGATGATGTAATCCAACTCCCTCTGTTACAAAAAGGAAATTTGGGCCCACATAACATTTGTTTCTTCCAATATCCAACCAAATGTCCTTTTTACTGATACTGTGCTGCCACTCTTAGAATTAAAACTTCAGTTCTTTAAAAATATTGTTTTGTCCTTTTGAAATGGGTAATACATAGTTTAGAAATCAAAAGAGCAAAGGTTGTGCTGGCAGCCAGGGTAAAGAAGACCCATTCTGCACTAATCTTCATGCATCGGGTGTCTAGTGTTAATATTTATATATCAACTGTAATTGAAAAATAAAAATGATTTAAATAAACATTTTTTTAATGATGTAGAAAGGTATACAATAAGAACTTGGCCCATATCCTAGTTCCCTGCCTTTTATATTCAAATGATTTGTAAGGTAATGGGCATTTCTTTTATACTCTCAATGTTTTTTTATGTATACCCACTATTCTGCACCTTGGTTTTTTCTTTCATTTGATGCCATTTTACACTTCCACTAGCTAAGTGAAATAAAATTGCAGTGTACTAGATTATCTATTTCCCCACAGTGAATAGCATGGTGTCAAACTTGTATTCTTGCCAGTCTGATAGATGGTAAAAATGTTATCTCACTGAGTTTTAACCTGCATTTCCCTTATTAAAATGTTGAATCACTTTTTGTATGTTTGCACATCAGTTTAAGTTTTTCTGTGAACTCTTTTTTTTTTCATGGTTTATCTGCCCATTTTGCTATTGGATTATTAATCCAATTTATTGGTTATAAGAACTTTTTTAATATTAAGGAATTCAACCCTTGTCGGTGATAACTTACAAATATATTTCTCTTGAGGTGTCATTTGTCTTTTGACCTGAGTGTTTTGTTTTGGATTTATTTTATTTTATTTTTGTATCACTTTCCTTTTATTGCTTCTACTTTGCCATACTTAAAAGGCCTTTACCACTTCAAGATTTTAAGGAATTTGATCATATTTTTATCTCATACTTACTGGTATAATTTTTTGCATGTAAGTCTTTGTTCCACTTTCCTCAATGAGATATGAGATATGCAACCTCATTTTAGATAGCTCTCTTGTTGTTCCAACATTTTTTAAGTCCACCTATAACCCACTGATGGTTTTGTGCTGGCTGTATTCATTTCTCTCTCTTTTTTTTTTTTTTTTTTCCTATCTAGATATGGTTTCTTTCTATTGATTTACGTCTACTTTTATGCTCTTTAGGGATGGTTTTTAATTTTCCTAGGTTAGGTTTTATACAGTTTTAATTATGTTCATTCTTGTGTACTTTATATTATTTTGTAACTATAATAAAGGGGATATTCTATTCTCTCTCACTTACGTTTAACTTTGCTCTTCTTATCCTTCAATTAGACCCTCAGGGCATACTTCTAGAAGGTTCAAATTTGAATCTAATTGCACATTTGTTTACTCAGATATTAGCCAGTGATTTGATAGGATGCCTTTGTATATATGAAATAGGTATATTTGGCACCTACAAATAGTGTCTCAAGTAATAGTAAACTTTTTATATATAACCAGAGAAAATCAATAAAACATTTGCATGTATGACTTGAGTAATTAGTTTTAAGTGCCCTTAGGCACAGAGTCAATTGAGAATAAGTGTATAAGTATATATATTTTAACTTTTCACTTTACTTGCATAACATGAAGATATATTGTGGACACAGTAGAGTCATAGAGGCAAGGAAAAATGATTCATGTGGAAATTAAATTCATGCTAATTAATGCTTACTTGGCAAATCATTTGAAGAGGTCTAATTTGAATTTGTTTAAATATTAAGTAAACTGGAAAATAGATTATAGAAAGGCCAAGATATTGACATCAAGACTCATTAAATTAGAAATTTAATGCTAGAAATTTTCAAAACATGGTAATGGCTGTTACTTTAAATTCATAGTTCTCTAGATCTTTGAATAATTGTATTTTGGTTATTTCCTGAAGTTGCTCCTAAAAGTAATACATTACTGTGCTAATACCCATTATTTTGTTTCAAAAGTTTTGTTTTTCTTAATAAAAAAATATAGGTTAAATAATATAATATTGGCTGTGATGATGATATCAGCAAACAGAATTTCCCACAAAGCAGATATAAATCTGTTGTATCAAAATTTAGAAAACTATAATTTGGATGGATAGGTTAGTGTTCAGTATTGTTTAATTATACTTTGCAGCAGTGTAGTTAGTGATTTGAGGCACTTAACTAACTTACATAAATCTTTTTCTCCTTCATTATGTTTGTGATTTTTTTATTATCCTTCATGTTGTCAGTGAGTCTGTAACATAGTTTGTTTATTTTTCTGTTAGAGAATATATTCTTTAATGAAACTTAACTAAATAATTCAGATGATTATTTCTTTGTATTTTTCTCAATGTTTTTTGAAGGAGGTAGAATTTGTCCTTGTATTCGAAACTTGTTTTTAAACTTTTAATTGAAACATCAAAAATTTGTCTGGCAAATTAATTTTTTTATAAAGTGACTTAGGATTGATACATTTTATAAAGCATCTATATAAAATGCTTCCTCCTTAGCAGACCAGGTTTTTTCACTAATAGTATTTTAGATGACCCAGGATATGCTTAAGAACATGAATCAGTTCTGATTCCTTACTGTTCATTTCTTGCTGTGCAGTACAGCTCATAGAGGACACAAGAATGCATTATCTTCTTCAATTTTTAAAATCTGGATTCCTGACACATCTTTTATAAGATGTTAAATATGTTCTTATGTGAATGGGGAAGGATCTTAGGGCAACTTTAAATTTGAAAAAAAAAAAAAAAAGAAAGAAAAGAAAAAGTAAAATGGAGTTTCTGCTGACTTATCTATTTCAGGGAAGCAAAATACAGACAAGAGTTGGATTACTGATGTTGCTTTGTACCTGGCTAAGTAACTGTCCCATTGCGGTAACGCATTTTCTTCACAATTCAGCCAATGTTCCCTTTGTATCCTTTCTATTGGTGTAAAATATATATAAGTAGTTATCATTGTCATTTTATTTCTTCCTCTCAGTTTGAAGTAGCTCTATGCTCCAAATATTTGAATTTTCTATATTTGAACTTTTTAAACTGTTAAAGTGATTATGGTGCTTGCTTAAGGTGTGTGTGTGTGTGTGTGTGTGTGTGTGTGTGTGTGTGTGTGTGTTCGCTGGGACTGTATAGAACTTCTTATAGAACTCTTACATGAAATACATGTCAAATTCAAATTATAAAATAAAATGCTCTAGATATTATGAACAATTAGTCTCCTTAACAAAGATTTCAGCTTACTGGGCAAATTGCAGAAAATCTTGGAGAGGAAGAGCAGTTGGTCCAAGGCTTATGTGCCCTTCTATTGGGCATTTCTATTTATTTCAATGATAACTCGCTTGAGAACTACATGAAGTAAGTAAGTGGGAAGTGCTAGAATAAATGATATTAATGTTATCAAGAGAAAAAGATAAATATTTTTGTGCCAAAGTATAATGTAAACCAAGTTTTTATGTTTCGTCATGACTTTTTTTTTAAGCATCTCAATATATTTATCTCTGTAGAGAGAAACTGAAACAACTAATAGAGAAGAGGATTGGCAAAGAGAATTTCATAGAGAAACTAGGATTTATTAGCAAACATGAGTTGTATTCGAGAGCATCTCAGAAACCCCAGCCCAACTTTCCCACTCCAGAATACATGGTATTTGATCATGAGTTTACAAAGCTGGTAAAAGAACTTGAAGGTAAGATAAGAACTTTTATATTGGTACTTTCATTACAAAGTACCTAAGATTATATTGTATATGTTATTCTGGTCATGTGCAGATTTTATGATAAGCTTAAAAGTGGTGGTGTTTTTTCCCCTAGCTCTTGATATGTAGCCCATTGAAGGGTTTTCAGCCTTCCATAAGTTTGGAAAGATTATTTCTGTCTCATGTAGTTAGGCCATATGTTTTTCCTGATTAATTCTTAATAACATAGTATTTTAAATGTTTAAAACAAATTTTAAATAAGCCTTCTTTTATAGGTGTGATAACTAAGGCTATTTATAAGTCCAGTGAAGAAGATAAAAAGGAAGAAGAAGAGAAGAAAACATTAGAACAGCATGACAGTATTGTGACTCACTACAAAAACGTGATTCGAGAGCAAGTGCGTACTGATAAATACCCTCTCTGACATAATACTTTACTACTTTAGAAAAGAGTTTTTCCTGGCATTTCAAATGTAAGAAGATACAGAAAGTAAAACATGTTTTCCTAAATAATTCAAAAACATCTGAGTATTCAGTAAACTGAGTATTCATCTGTTTTAAGCAGTTTGCAGGATATTGTGATAGTTTCCCTATCACAATCTCATGGGGAGACAAACCTATAAATAGATTATTATGACACATCCTATGTAATAAGAGAGGAATATGCTAATTATCTGTTACACCCTGAGGAATAACAACCAGATTACGGATCTGCAGGAGGGTGGGGCAGCGAACTACTAGCGGGCAGAGAAAAGCTACCGGAGGGGGCAGGGCAGCAAGCTATGAGAGGGGGGAAATACAGGGAGAGGGCATAGGGAGCCAGGAGGGAGGGGCAGCAAGCTACAAGCGACAGAGAGCTACCAGTAGTGGTGGGTGGGTGGCCAACTGAGGCAAGAGGGAGCAAGCTACTTGTGCATGGATTCGTGCACAGGGCTACTAGTGTATTATAATATACTAGAGGCCAGTGCATGACACTCATGCACTGGGGGGAGGGAGTCCCCTCAGCCCAGCCTCTGCCCTCTCACTGCTCCTTAGCACTGCCTCAGAGGCAGGAGAGGCTCCCATCACTGCTGCCGCACTCACTGGCCGTGAGCTTAGCTTCTGCATTGAGAATCTGCCCCCTGGTCAGTGCATGTCATAGGACCGATCATTCCACCATTTGGTCAATTTGCATATAAGGTTTTATTATATAGGATTAAGTCTAGTGATAAGAGATAATCAAAGCTGTATGGCAGCATTGAGAGACACCTAATTTATCTAGGTAGAAACAGAGGCTTTGAGAAAACAGAGAAGCCGAGCCCTAAAAGGATGGCCAGGAGTAAGCTAGGCAAAAGGAGAGAGAAAAAAGAGGCAAGAAATGTAACTGGCATATACATAGAGCATTTGGTACCTATATAAAGGAGGCAAGGCTTGAAGGAGGGAGCCGAAGAAGGAGGTGGTTGTGGTGGGCTAGGGGAGGAAATTGGATCACTGATGATGACCATAATGATAATGGCTGCCAGTTTTTGTTTGCTAGGTACTAGGTGATCAATAAGTACATTTTAAACACAATCTCATTTAATTTTCATATCATCCTTACAAATTAGTTAATGTCTTCAGTTTAGCATAAATGAATCTGCTACAGAGAATTTAACCTGTCCAGGGTCACTTTGTGAGTGGTGGAACAGAATTCAGATACATGTGTTAATGGGACTCTAAAGCTCATACTTTGTGGTATAGAGTCGATCTGAAAAATGTGGAAACTAAGAAAGATAAAAGTGGCAGGACTTGATAATGATTGGATGCAGGTGTGGGAAAGGATAAAGGGTCAAATATGATCCTTAGATCACTGTCTTATACAAATTAATAGCTGATATTGAGTTAGAACAAGGGAAGAAGAAAGGGAGCTGATGTATTAGAGGGAATAATTATAAATTTAGTTGAAATTAGATTTTCAAAGTCATCAATTGACATTTTCTTTTCAGGATACCAGAGAAGCTCCCATTTGCATTGTGTTGAGCACCTTCGGTCTTCCATTGCTTTCCTTAAAAATGTTGCTTAGTTTTTTCTTTCATTTAATGGCTCATCCTGGTATCTTGATTAGAGTTGTATAAAGTGCTGTAGTATTATCTGGAAATGAGAATATTGATGTTAAAATCCCAGTGTCATAAATTCCAGTACACTGGCGGCAGTTCATGTGGGACAGCCCTCCACTCCTGCCATTGTGCACGCCTGAGGCAGGTGTGGCAAGTAAGAGCTTGGGTGGAGCCCTCTAAATGAGAAAACCCCTCTGTGTGTGCTTTTCTTCCCCATAGTCTATATTGTTGAGATTGAAATTGTAAGAAAGAATAAAAATCTATAAATATAAAAGCCTAATGTGCTAAGTGTCCAACCCAGTGGTCAGCCTTTCAGTCGACCACTCGACCAGTTGCCATGATGCGCACTGACCACCAGGGAGCAGATGCTCTGACTGCTAGGTTAGCTTGCTGCTGGGGTCCAGCCTATTGGGACTGGGCAAGACAGGCTGCACACACCCTGGAGCCCTCCAGGCCAGCCAGCCCCCATCGCCCCAATCGGGACTGGGTGAGACGGCCCAAATCAGCCCAAATCACCAGCCAGGCCTGGGCCCCCACCCATGTATGAATTCTTACACTGGCCTCTAGTGGTGTTATATTTATGGTTCAGTCTGAGCCTTTCAGTTTATAAGCAAATCAGTAAATTAGAATCAGCCTTGAATAATTCAGATTTGTATTATTAAACTACCCATAGTTATTAGCATTTTTCATTTGTATCTTAGTAAAATATGTAATGTCTTTAGAACACTAGAAAATAAATACTTGGGATGTGATGTTGTATCCTACACTTGGAGCTGATAAATGTGGTTAATTTGGAAAAAGAGTGATTTGACACAATTACTTATAATGACTCTTCTTTAGAAATATTTCTTTTAAATATTTACATCATTTATAATGCTATTTGACAATTAGGCAATAAGCACAGGAGCTATAAAATGTTTATATACACTTTGACATTTGAATATCCATTTTAAGGAAATTCTTCAAAATTTAGGACAATTATATAGACTAACATATTTATGGTAATAAATTTATCACTTAGAAAAATGGAAAGTAGCCTCAGTGTTGCTTTTGAATATAAATCATAGTGCATTTACTGATTAGATACTAAGTAAGCATTAAAAATTATGATCATAACCCTAGCCTGTTTGGCTCCATGGTTAGAGCATCGGCCTCTGAACTGAAGGATCTTGAGTTCCATTCCTGTCAAGCACACGTATCTTGGTTGCAGGCTTGATCTGCGGCCTTGGTCAAGACGCATGTAAGAGGCAACCAGTTGGTGTGTCTCCCCCCTCTTCACTCTCCTTAAAAATTAGTGGAAAAAATATCCTCAGGTGAGGATTAACAAAGTTATTATGAAACTGTGTTAACAACATGAGAAAATTATGAATGGTCAATAAATTAAAGATTACAAGTGTTCTTTTACATGATTGTCTTTAATGTGAAAAGTAATATAGGTGCATAGGTATAATGCATATACTACCTTTTTAAGTAGTTTGGTTTAAATTTCTTATATGATTTGATGGACCATAAAATGGAATTTTTTAAATTGACCTCTCCATTCACAATAATTGTAGATAGGTTACAGGATGTATGATAGTGCTATTAGTGGGGTTTTATGTTAACTGGCCTTGGTGCATATACTGCCTAATTATTGAATGGTTTTAGAAGTGAGTACTTCAACATCCTGACCCAAAGTAATCTCTTGTTTTTAATTTGTTCACCTTCTTAATGCTAATTGGTATGAATTTATAACACTTGAATTATGTTTTATTTCACAGGATCTGCAACTTGAAGATTTAAAACAACAGATTTCTACATTAAAATGTCAAAATGAACAGCTCCAAACAGCAGTCACTCAGCAAGTATCTCAGATTCAGCAACACAAAGATCAGTATAATCTTCTTAAAGTACAGCTAGGTACGTATAGTTGGCCATCACTGTTGCAATGTGTCCAAGAGTTGTCAAACAGATTGTTTTTGTAGAGTAGTCTTTCTTTAATCTTAAATCAATCACTGTGATAAACATGTAAATCAGATTTTGAAGTTCAGCCTCCTTGGTACCTGTTTGATTTTCTGGTTCATTGATCTTTCAGCCTTTGGGTGTACATTAGAATCTCCTGAGTTTTGGGGGTATTTTGTTTTTATATAGCACCAATACTTTTCGGATGGGTACTAGATTTATAAATGTCTGATTACTATAGTATACACTAAAACTAATACAATATTGTATGTCAGCTATAATTGAAGAAGAAAAAGGTATTTTATTTTTACTTATTTATTTTTAAAATATATTTTTATTGATTTCAGAGAGGGAGAGAAAGATAGAAACATCAATGATAAGAGAGAATCATTGATCAACTGCCTCCTACACACCCCCTACTGGGGGTCGAGCCTGCAACCTGGGCATGTGCTGTTGACCAGAATTAAACCTAGGACTCTTCAGTCCACAGGCAGACCCTCTATCCACTGAGCCAAACCAGCTAGGGCTAAAAAATAAAGAAAATTTAATTAAAAAATAAATAGAACCAATTCTGAGACCTCACTGTGTTTCTGATTTAATTTGTCAGGTTTGGGTCCATGCATCAGTAATTATTGCAGGCTCATCCCGAGGTGATTCTGTTGTAGAATTTCCAGTCAGTCGACTTCCTGTAGCTCTGGCAATGTCCATTTTATATTTTAGTTGTATTTCATTGAAATTGTTGTGTGCAGCTGCGGTTAGGTGTTTACCTGTGCAGCCATCTTGGATCCTCTCCAAAAGAACTTCCCCTAGGTGATTCTGATGTATAACCAGTTTAAAATGACTGGTCTAGTCTGGCTATCATGGCTTAGTAGTTGAGCGTAAACCTATGAACCAAGAGGTCGAGGTTTGGTTCCCAGTCAGAGCACATGCCTGGAGTTGCAGTCTCGATCCACAGTAGGAGGCATTCAGGAGGCAGCCAATCATTGATTCTCTCTCTTCATTAATGTTTCTCCTTCTCCCTTTCTCTCTGAAATCAATAAAAATATATATTTTTTAAAAGATGACTGGTCTCATTTTTTTATTTCCTTGTCAATAAAGTTGAGCTGATATTAGCATCTGGGTCATTTGGAAATTAAATGAAATAATATTAGTAAAATTCTAGTTCAGTGCCTGGCACATCGTAAGAGCTAAAATTCTTGTAAAGAGTATTACCTTATAGTGCTTATGATAGGAATGCCAGCTACTTAGAAATATAGTTTATTTATATCAAAGTGATTAAATTTTTCAGAAAAATTATCTTTTACTTCCTTTATGACAATTATTTTAGTCCATATAGAAAGCTATTTCTTTCAGGACATTTTTTAAGGGATTTTTTTTTTCTCTTATGTTGGCAGAATTGGAATTGGAACTAGTGTAATTTTTTATCTTAAATCACCAAACCATGCAGTTTAATCTTAATAAGACTATTCTCCTTTTCTCCCAGAAACCTTGAAAATATTAGTTAGTTATTTTTATCAACACACTATTTTGCAAAAATGAAATGTGCTTACAAAAAAGTGCTGCCAAACTAAATTTATATTTGAATCTTCTAATTCAAAAATGAAAAACTTAAGTTTTGTGCTAGCTTTTCACATTTTATGCTTGTCTAATAGGAAAAGACAATCATCATCAAGGTTCTCACAATGATGGGGCTCAAATGAATGGCATTCAACCAGAAGAAATTGGTAGGTTGCGAGAAGAGATAGAAAATTTAAAAAGTAATCAGGAACTTTTACGAAGCCAGCTGGCTGAAAAGGACTCTTTGATTGAAAAATTGGTAAGTAAATGTTTAAAACTTTTAAATAAGAAGTCAAGAGTAATCCTCATTATCCTGGTTATTTTTTTTGGGGGAAAGTATCATAATAAGCCAAAGTTATCATAATAAGATTTTAGAATATGAGCTGTGTCAGACTGTCTGAAGTTTCACTACTTCCTCGCTTATTGACTGTAAGCAATTTAACTATGAAGAAGTTGTAGACCGTATGTGGTATCTTGAAATCTTATCAAAATAAAATGTTGGGCCCTGACTGGGTTGCTCAGTTGGTTGGAGCATAATCCCATATGCCAAAGAGTTTAGGGTTTGATTCCCTATCAGGGCGCATACATCTAGGTTATGAGTTCAATCCCTGGTTGAGGCACTTAAAGAAGGCAACCAATCGATGTTTCTTTTTCACATCAGTGTTTCTTCCTTACTCTCTCAGATTAAAAAAAAAGAAAAAAATTAAAATGTTGGTATGAATTTTTTTGGTAAACATCTGCATGTACAGTTCTGTTTTGTTTAGTTTTGTTTTTTTCCTATCTTTGTAGTCTGAATTTATTTCATAGCTTATTTCTGTGCTATTTGTAGAAATCTTCCCAAACATCCTCGGACACAAATGAAGCAACCGCTTCAGCTAGAAATTCTGAACAAATTGCAGAATTAAAACAGGTAATTGTGCAGCTTGCTCCAAGTTATTTTTTGTCTTGTTTTAATTGTAATAGAGTAGCCACCTTTCAGTTCTATTAATCTAGAGTTACTTTGTGTGATGCAAGCAAAAACCGATAGTAAAGAAAGCCATGTGCAAATCCAGAAACTATTATAATTATAAGGTAATGATATTTGCTTGTTATTGTGGTTTTTTAATTTTCTTAATGGTGTTCTTTTTAACAGATCTCAGCATCTCATCAGGTTATATGTAGATTGTTAGTGAACTAACAATTAAGGGAACATAATTATGTTTATAAGCTACAGATATGAAGATATAAAATCTTTTGCCTAATCCATACAATATTGACCATGATAATTGTTTTGTTAAGTATATTGGCTATTTAAACATTTCTGTCCGAAAGAAAATATTGTTTTTTAGAATTGAAAAGAGGAAAAAAAAAAAAAACAGGAGGTAAACTTGTGTGTATGTCCTGAAAATAGACATTTCCTTGATGAAATTCCATTTAAGTTTACACCTCAACTGTTTTTTTCTCTCTTAGGAACTGGCAACATTAAAGTCTCAGTTAAACTCAAAATCTGTGGAGATTACCAAACTACAGACAGAAAAGCAGGAGCTGTTACAGAAAACAGAAGCATTTGTAAGTTAGTTAAATTTTTTTCTCCTAAAAAATAGTAAACACAAGGTTAAGGTGTTGTTTCTCAACCACTAATGGAAAAGAAGCAAATTTGTCAAAAAGTACCTTCCCTTTAGCCAGAGTTCTAGTCACATCGACTTCTTGTCCATGGTGGCAGCCTCAATATTACAGTTAGACTCACCCATTCAATTTAATCAGATACTTACTGGCTCATTTTGCTGATATTTTGTATTTTATCCTGTCTGAACCTTCGGTCCAAGTTATTAGCAGGTTTACTGCTAGTATAAAATTATGAGAAACCTTCTCGAGAACCCATGCAGTTCTCAGGTCCAAGCCATCGGACAAGAAGGCCCTCCTATTCCAGCTTCTGCTGAGTGGTTGATTCGTTCCATGAGTCACACATGCAACCTCTTTACAAACGGTTGTCCAGCCACCCCCTTGATGTTTCACCAGAATATGCCTTGACATTTATTGCAATAGAGTTAGGCTGGAGATTTTCTAAATTTTAAAATTCTCATTACCTTTTGTTTAACATTTCCTTCTTCAGTTTCTCTCTCCTTTCACATTGTATTATAAGCAGCAAGGAGCTAGTCCATGCCTTTGACACTTTGTTTAGATATCTCCTCAGCTAAATGTCCACGTTCATCACTTAAAAATTCTACTTTCCACAGAACACTAGACATAATTTAGCCAAGTTCTTTGTCACTTTATAACAAGAATTGCTTGTCCTCCACTTTCCTGATTTCCATCTCAGATCTCAGCCAAAACCACTTTAACATCCATATTTCTATCAGCAGTCTGTTCGTGATGATACTCATTTTCTCTATAGCTTTCTCCACAGCTCTCTTTTTTTCTTTCTGAGCCCTGACCAGAATTGTCTTTAATGATCATATTCTCCCAACATATCTCCAAGGCCATGTAGGCTTTGTCTAACACACACCTCAAAACTCTGCTAGATTCCTCCAATCCTAAAGTCCTTTACACATGTTCAGATATTTGCTACACCAGCACCTCACTTCAGTATTTTATAGGGGGGGAAAAGGGAGGGAAAGACTGAAAAATTGATTTAAGAATACTTCCTATAGCTCTTAAGAAAATACTTACATTTCACCAGTTAATGGCATTCAACTCAGTGTTCCCACCTATCTCTCTGAGATGACAGTGTCAACTAAACTATTATAGGAATTCTATGAGGAAACGACTTTGAAAAATATTTCCTGCTATTAAATGCTGTTATAGCTACGTGAGAGCTGTCTTGTTGATTGCTTTCCTGGTGTGATCTTGAGGCAACTTAACCCAGGATTCCTCCTCCTCTGCTGAGATTTGGTGCCCCACCACTCTTGTCTTCTACTTGACTGTAGATCACTCATCTTTCTAGGGAGAGCACTTTATTCCTATAAATATGTGAGGGAATCATATTTTCTGTTATTGGAAATAAAATTTTAAAATAAAATTAAATCATTGGAGTTTCATATTGATCGTAACTTGAAAGAAACTGTTTTTTTCCTAATTTCTACTTTCAGGCACAATCAGTTCCTGTATCAGGAGAGAGTGAAGCTGCAATAGCTGCAAAAACTACTGATGTAGAAGGAAGGCTTTCGGCATTATTACAAGAGACTAAAGAGTTAAAGGTTGGCTTTGGTTTACTGCATATTACATGAAATGAACTCCAGGAAATTAGAATTTATTTCACTTAATTTCTCAAATCCTTAGATTTATGAAGAAAGCTAATGAGGTGTAATGTTATCTTACAATCTTTCTATTCTGTTACCCAAAATGGCACAAATAAAGATTTTTTTAATGCCTTTTCAAATAATTGTACCAAATATATAAAGTAAGAAGACATCAGAATGTACTTTGAAAGTGAAAATGGTTTTCTTATCAATCTCTAATCACAATAAGGAGCAGGAATACAAGTTTGGCTAATACACAAGCTACATGTAAGCTTTTCATAGGCCAAAGAACACAGGCACATGAAATCCTGCAGCCTGTTTTGTGACATAGAAACCAGAAATAAATAATATAAAGAAAGGAATGAGGTAATAGTAAAAAAAAAAAAAAAATGCAGAAAAAAAAAGAAAAGTAATGTGTAATTATGCCTTTTGGATTATGGTCAAATTATTTTTAACCCATTGGTTTTATTTGAAGCTATTTTTTCTGCCTTTAATTGTATGTATAAAGTTGGGACAAATGTTTTAAAAAATAAAATAAAATAACTTTAGTTCTAATTCCGATGCTAACCAGGCTTTTGCTATAAAATTTTTTGTATATTTATTCCTCTGGTTATCTGAAATGTTATTGTCTCTTGGGATTTATTGAGGAATAACTGATTAAAAATATTTTTTTATGTTAGACTGTATTTTTCACAGTAACCATCTGTGATGTGTAACCTAACATAAATTCTCATGTTACTGAATGAATGTATGTTTTAAGCGTCCTATTTCCCTGGCCAAGTTGCTCAGAGTGTCGTCCCAATCCACCAAAGTTTCGGATTTGATCCCTGGTCAGGGCACATACAAGAAGCAACCAATGAGTGCATAAATAAATGGACCAACAAACCAATGTGTTTGTTCTCTCTCTCCTCTCTCTCTCTCTCTCTCTCTCTCTCTCTCTCTCTCTCTCTCTCTCTCTCTCTCTCTCTCTCTCCACTTCTCCTTCTCCCTCTCCCCCCACCCCTTCTCTTTCTCTAAAATCAATAAACAAAATTTAAAAACAAAACAAAACAAAAAAGCCTCTACCCTTAAACTCCTCAGATTGGACAGATACAGTGATTTATCATAGAAAGAATCTACTTGTTAAAAACCTTAGGAGAGTTAATACTAATTTTAGATTCATGATTTTCACCTTTCTTTTCCTAGAATGAAATTAAAGCTCTGTCTGAGGAAAGAACTTCTATTAAAGAGCAGCTGGACTCATCTAACAGTACCATTGTCATTTTACAAAATGAGAAAAACCAGCTAGAGGTGAACATTAAAGATGCTAAAAAAGAACAGGATGATCTCTTGGTGCTGTTGGCTGATCAGGATCAGAAAATATTGTCATTAAAGGATAGACTCAAGGAACTCGGTCATCCAGTAAGATTGAAATCTTATATATTATCTTTCTTTATAATGTATTTTTAAAAGTTATACTGTACTATGGAAATAAACCTATATATCTAGAATTACAGGCATAGATGCATTAGGTGCATGAATTCAATATCATCTACACAGTGTTCACCAAGTTGACTTAAGATGCAGATTGGGCACAGTTTTCAGCATTTGTTAACTGTTCTCTTTTGGGCTTCGAGCCTAGAAAGTGAATTGATATTATTGTTCCTGTCATAACAAGACTCTTATCACCCAAATGTGCCATTCTGTTTTGACTTTGGTTCAGGTGAGAGATACAGCCATCTGTCGGCCAGTTAACCTATCTGTCTTGTATCATATTAAAAATGGCAGAGCGGCCAGAGAGAGGACAATTGGGGGAAAGGATACTTATGTAATACTTTAAACAATAAAGAATTTTAAATGGATGAATGGATGGATGGATCCTAAAGCATTAAAGCAAGAAAATCAGATAGTGTGTAATCTAGTATACTTACTAGATTAAAGAATTTATCAATAGATATATAATGTATTGAATATGAAGTGAGAAATCTTCATAATGTTAAATGTGTATTTTCTGATTAGGAGGAAGAAGAGGATGAATCCGCAGACCAAGACGATGAGGATGATGAAGATGAAGATGATGATAAGAGCCAGGGTGATAACTAGCTTTAAATTTTCTAGGAATGATAAGGACCTAATCGTAACTTTGAACATGAAGTCTTAAGAGAGTGCTTTGGTTTGCCTCCACAATAAAACTTAAACCAAGTGGGAAACGTTCACTAATAAGACTATCAATGTATTTTTTTAAACACCACCACCCATGTTGAAAACCCTTCAAACTCTAACTTTATGCAAAACACACATCTTTTATGGAAATTCATCTGAGCCGTCCCAAAATGTAATTTTTAAAGAACTCCAGACACCAAAAATATACCATTTTAAGGCATATAATGGCAGTGCCATTTGCCTTAGTTCATTGGTTGTTTACATAAGTTCTGTATTTACCTATTTTCACTTTTCAGAACTTGTGACTATTAACACATTAGATTTAATGTGTATTGGAATCACGTTTCTAAATTCAGTATTGGAGTTCTTAGCTAATGATTTCCTTTTAAAGAAATGAAGTTATTTAAAGGCAAGATAGTGTGAGCAGGAGGTGGGGGGGCTAATATATATCATCAGCCCTCCATCCAGTGCTGCTCCTGAGTTGAGCAGAACAGGACAATTTGGAATGAGTGCCTTGACACCTGATAACGCTGCATTCTGTACCTCAGTGAAGGATACTGACTGACACAGCCATAAGGAAAGCGTTTCTGAGAAACTTTTTCAACAGTGTATTAGCATGTGGTTGGTTTTGGTTTTAAGCTAAATGTTAAAATACAAGTTAACCACTCACGCAACTCAGATTTAGTATTGTTGTTTGATTATCATAAAACATATTATGTTCCTAGTTTTAAAAAGACCCAAACTATGATTTATGTAATTTATTGGCATTTTTGCTGAATAGATTTAAGTCAGATAATAGATTTTTAAAAAGCAAATGAAGCAATGTGTCAAAATTTAATGTTTTCGTAATAAAAATAGATATTATGGACACTTAATCCCTGGTCGTGGCTTCCTTTTTTTAGATTATGAGAGAAGTATTCTTCAAAAAAGATGAGGCAAGTGGAAGTGGAGTAAGTACATTACTGTACCTGGTTGTTAAAAGCAGTCTGATTCAGAACTAATAATGAGGATTGCATAAGGTTGGAGGGTGCTGATTGGAGCAGAAGTAGAAGAGGTTGGAGAAAGCTTTAAATGTTTCTAAATCTAGCATTGGAGTTCTTGGCAATGGTTTTCCTTTAAACAAGTAGTTTTACTTAAAGGCAAGACATATATCATCTGGCTCCTGGCCTCGGGAGTCGTTTTGAGCAGTCCACCTAAGGACACAAAATTTTGAAAGAGAAGAAGCGTCTTTACATGTTTTGAAAAAGGCAATGGCTATGTGTCACAGAGCATTTGTGAACCCAGCACGCGCCCCTGTCCCCTCCCATCACTACCAGCACATCCTGAGGACCTTGTCATCAGAGAACACATGACCATTACCGGACCAGCTTAGGCTGTGTGACGTCTTGCTAAAATTGACACACATAATAAAAAACTGGTTAATGACTTCATTTCAGGCTAATAAAATGGGTTGGAATTAAGAATGAGAATTCCATAGATAATGGAACACCAAAGATCTTCATAAAGAAACATCTACAAAATCAGTGATAGTTTGCCCAAGGTCTACTCAGGCCACCCTGGAGTAGAGAAGACAAGGAGGCCTCGAAGCTGCACATCCCAGCCTGGAGCCCAAAGGGACATCTTCCTAACATAGCCATAGTTCTTTGCCTGGGTTGCTCTGGAGTCCAAAATTTGTCTCTCTGCCTCCACTCTGGTTGTGGCCTCTCTACCACACCCTCTCATCATCCTCCATATTCACCACAGGAAGCTTTCTAAAATGCAAATAGGAGAAGAGATTGTGGTGCTTGCTGTTTGGATCCTTTGCCAGGTATGTTAGGGCCCTTTGTGCTCTCCAGCTTCATCTTTCTTGAAGTATATTTTAGAACCATCCCAAAATACTTGCTGGTACAGCGAATATCCTGCTTTTTCAACCCTCACTTTGCTTTTGCATGTGTGCTTTCCTCTGCCCATTTGTCAGCCCTCTCATTAAAGGCTGTTTTTCCATGTATTAAGAGCTACAACAGTGGAGCAGTCATAAAGCATCCTATATAATAAAAGCCTATTATGCAAATCAGCCAAATGGCAGAACAACTGGTCACTATTACATGCAATGACCACCAGGGGAGAGTCACTCAGCCACAAGCAGGACTGATGGCTGGCCAGTGCAGCAGTGGTGGCAGGAGCCTCTCGCGCCTCCGCAGCAGCACCAAGGACACAGGCCAGGCTGAGGAGCAACCTGTCCTCAGTGCATAAATATAGTGCACCAGGCCTCTAATAAAACATGTATTTATGATTTGAAATTTTATTCAAGAATTTACACCTCTAGAATCATCAACCATAGTTACTATAAAAGGTAAAATAATAGTTCATGGTTTTGGTTTTGGTTTTGGTTTTGGTTTTTTTAATGTATTGTTATTGATTTCAGAGAGGGGAAAATAGAAACATCAATGAGAGAGAATATTGGTCAGCCACCTGCACGCCCTCCACTGGGGATAGAGCCCACAACCCTAGAATGTGCCCTGGCCAGAAATTGATCTATGGCCTGGTTCATAGGTCATCACTCAACCACTGAGCCACAGGCTGGGTGTAACTCATGTTTTAAACGCTACTAGTCTAAAATTATGCTGATTAAAAAATCAAATCCTTAAATTTATAAGTTTATTTGCAGCCAGGTAAGGGCCTCATAATGCTCATCTGTATTGTAACAGAAAAAATTAGTTCTTCCCATGAATATTGAGTGTATGATTGTGCTGGGTACTGCTGTAGACGCTGGAGATAATAGTAGTGAATAAGACAAGAACAAGCTAAGTGCCTTTCTGAAATAACTCAGATTCTGAAGGAGTAAACAAGCATGAAAGACAATGTGGGTGCTTTGTAGCTTCTGGAAAAGTGTTTACATCTTATCCTGAGCTTGATGGAAAGCCAGAGGACTGGTTAGATTTGATTTCTCTTTCATAATTCTCTCTGTTATGTTGAGAATAGTCTAGGGCAGCAATTTTCAACTGGTATTCCGCAAGAATTCTAAAAACTTACAATACCTTACTATTTAATCAGGGGCACTGACCTTTTTTCCCTTAGATATACAATTTTTAAAAAGACAGCAGCAAAAAAAATAATATCTGTCCTATGTTAATCAAAATTATAGCTTTTCTTTTTCTCAGATTGGCAAAAAAATATATTTTTAGATGCCACAGAAATTTAGTAATTAGTTTATGTGCCATGAGGTGAAAAAGGTTGAAAATCTGGTCTGGGGGTTGGGGAAGCTATTGCCATTATCTAAGCAAAAGTAGGTGTAGTCACACTACATTGTAGGGGTACAAGTGTCTAAAGTGTTAGAATTGGAGATATATAGGATGTCCCAAAAATGTATACACACACTTTGAATGATTATGAAGGCAGTGTTTATTAAAATACATTTAATTTTCAAAATTGAGCTAAGCCATTAAAGTGTGTATATGTTTTGGGGGGCACACCCTGTATTTTATAGGTAGAAGTGAGAGAACTTAATGAATTGCATGTGTCTGGGGAACAAGAGAAGAGTAACTCCTGGCCAGTATGCTCAGTGGTTAGAGTGTCAGCCCTCGCACTGAAGGATTGGGGGGTTACTGATCAAGGGCACAGACTTGGTTTGCAGGTTCAATCCCCAGCTCCCATCAGGGTGTGTGCAGGAAGCAACCAATCAATATCTCTCACTCTCACTCTCTCCCTCTCCCCTCTCTCCTACACACACACACACACACACTCTCCTTCCTCCCTCTAAAAATCAATGGAAAAACTATCCTTGGGTGAGGATTAAACACACACACACACGTAACTCCTAGGGAAAGGTGGTGCACTGAGTTGAAGAAGCCGGAGGAGCAGGTTTGCAGTGGTGACCTGGAGTTGTGGTTTTAGGATTGCTAAACCTGGGACCCAGTAGATACGATTATACACAGATTTTTTTCAGTAGGCAGGTGTATATAGAGATTTGGAGTTCACTGGGGCTGAAAAAATAGTATATAGATGGTCTTTAAGTCCATCCAGAAGGATACGTTCTCACTGGGAGTGTAGCAGGAAGGCAGCCAAGAACTGAGATTTTGGACAACACAGTTGGTTTACATTAAATGAACAATGAAATCATCTCACCCCAGAGCAAATTTGAGCCTTGGAATTAAGTGGAAAACTGAGAAAGCAATGACCTTTGAACTGATTTGCTACTGCAATTTTGGAAAAGTAAAAATTATTTATATGCTGCTTGAATGAAACTTTTTCTATTGATGCAGCCTAGTTATTTACTAGTGAATCTAATTAATCCTGTTTTTGATAAATCTGCCCTGCTAACCAAATAAGAGATATAAGTATTTGAAGAACATGTTTGTTTACGATTGCATATCATTTGAATGTTTTTATTTTTTTTATTTTTTTATTTTTTTAATATATTTTATTGATTTTTTACAGAGAGGAAGAGAGAGGGATAGAGAGCTAGAAACATTGATGAGAGAGAATCATTGATCAGCTGCCTCTTGCACACCCCCTACTGAGGATGTGCCCTCAACCAAGGTACATGCCCTTGACCGGAATCGAACCTGGGACCTTTCAGTCTGCAGGCCGACGCTCTATCCATTGAGCCAAACCGGTTTTGGCTTGAAATGTTTTTAATGCAAGTTATTTTATCAAATTGTCCAATTTTATCAATTGCCTCTATTGTGGATTAGCAACTTGCTTCTCTGCCAGAAACTCTGAAGAGAAGTATTTTTGCAATTTTGTATGTCTGCAACTCAGAAACGTTAGGATTTCCTATAACTTTTCAAAATGTAAATTAAGCCAAAGGGAAAGCATTAAGTGGCACATATCTATCTAAAAGTGTGGTTTCCCTTCCTGCAAATTAACTCATTTTGTCTAGACATGGGTTTTTTTCCATATCCACTCTAATCAGTCATGACTAGTTGTTTTAGTTCCAAAAAGCTTTATACATCAACCTTCCTACAAGTGCACATCACTTTTGGTTTTGCTCATTACAAAAACATGAGATCATTTTGTAATTATATTTTCTACTGATGAGAATGTAAATACGTGAATCTCTAATACCTGGTTTGCTAGTCTTTTTTTCTTGCTCTAGCTTTTTAATTCTAGATTTATCGAAATCTATTCTCTAAATCTAGTGGGATATCTGTAGTAATAAAGCTTGCCATTTTAGGATAAGTTTTTCACCTCTCTGTGACCTTTTATGCTCCTAATACTCACATGAAACAGCTTGTTTTTTATTCAAAATGAGCTTGCAGCTGAAACCGGTTTGGCTCAATGGATAGAGCGTCGGCCTGCGGACTGGAAGGTTCTGGGTTCGATTCTGGTGAAGGGCTTGTACCTTGGTTGCAGGCACATCCCCAGTAGGGGGTATGCAAGAGGCAGCTGATCGATGATTCTCTCTCTTTGATGTTTCTAACTCTCTATTCCTCTCCTTTCCAGTCTGTAAAAAAAAAATCAATAAAAAATATATTTTTTTTAAAAATGAGCTTGCATCAATAAAGCCAATAAAACAAAACAAAAAAGTAGGCAACTGTTTGTAGCACAAAAAGGTTAGCATGTTTAAAAATAGAGATGAATTAAAGCTTAAGTATTACTTAGGTTTCTATATTGCCTTACAAATTACCTCAAGTTTAGAGGCTTAAAACACACACACATTTATCACCTCACAGTTTCTGTGGGTCAGCCGTCAGAGCACAGCTTAGCAAGGCTCTCTGTCCTTGGTCACAAGCCAGCAATTAAGGTGTCAACCAGGTGATTTCATCTGCAGGCTCAACTGGGGGCGAACCAGCTTCCAAAGCTCAGCCAGGTGTTGGTGGAATTCATTTCCTTATAGCTGTGGGGCTGGTGGCTTCCGTTTCTTGCTTTATACATCAACCTTCCTACAAGTACACATCACTTGGTTTTGCTCATTACAAAAACATGAGATCACTTTGTAATTATATTTTAGTAATAAAATATAATCGAAGAACATGTTTGTTTACGATTGCATATCATTTGAAATGTTTTTAATGCAAGTTATTTTATCAAATTATCAAATTTATCAAATTAGCTCAGCAGCTAGTGGTCACCCCTAGTTTCTTGCCAGATGGGCCTCTCAGCAGGCTCGCTTACATTGTCATGCCAGCAAAGGAAAGCTCTAGCTCCAGGCAGCCTTTCAGACTGAGTCTCACATAAAGTCATACAATCACGTAATTGGCTTGCATGATTTTGCTGCATTCTACAGCATAGAAGCAAGTCAGGCCCTGTCTACACTTGGGAAGAAATAACCCAAAGGCAGGAATACCAGGAGGTGGAGATCGTGGGGTGCCACGTACTATGCTTGAACCCTAATTTCTTAATCTGTCAAGATGCTTTTGAAATAAGGTGCATGGGGAGTGCAATTGGAAGGGAGTAGTGAGTTTAACAGCAAATGTTTATGTTCATCTCCACCTTATTTAGTTCTAGGCTGGGATCCTTGCAAATCAATAACTAAATAGATCAGAGTAACTGTTCCATGGTCAATCATATAACAGTATGAGCTACAGAGCACGAACTAGATAGTGTCATAAATTCAAATCTTCAGGCCAGTTCTCTGAGCTTCATATCCACTTCATTGTCTCCCAATGGGCATCACAAAGGCACCTCGATATAATATGTTAAAAACAATTCATGTTCCTCCCCTTCCTAAACCCGGTTCTCTTGTGTGCCGATCTCATGTGAATCGGCACCATCCTTTTATCCCGTTGCACACATCATAAATCTTGGACTCATCCTTAGGACCTATCTCAGTTCAGAGTGAATCCCTAAAAAGTTCTCGGTCTGCCCGATTTCTCCCCTTTGCCGGTATTCTTTCCCTGGGCCTTCTCAAGTCCTTGCGCTGATGGAGAAGGCCGCCTCCAAACCACAGCCAGCTGGGAACGGAGGCCCTCAGTACAACCGTCCAGGAAGAGGCCTGCCCAGCTGTTAAGTGAGCTTGGAAGTAGTTCGGCCCCAGGTGGACCCCGAGGTGATTGCAGCCCCTTGATTGCAGCACAGTGAGAAACCCTGAAGCCGAAAGCCCAGCAAAGCCACTGCTGGGGCCCTGGCCCGTGGACACTGGGCGATGATAGGTGAGTATTGTTTTAAGCCGCTGAGTTTTAGGGTAATTTATTATGCAGCAATAACTAACACATGCACACAGTACAATATATAGTGCTTAGCTCCTTTTCCTTTCTCATGTCTCTTCCGATTTTGGTAGTTTTTACCATTACATATGTCTGCCTCCGTATTGGAATGCAGTCTGTTTTCCCATGGTTCTGCTCACTGACCATAGTTTGAGTCTTCGGGTTCATGTGGTCTTTTTTTTGTTTGTTTGTTTGTTTTCCTGGCGTTCACTGTGTTGGGAGGTATTTATTTATTTATTTATTTATTTATTTATTTATTTATTTATTATTGATTATGGTCTCACACAATTGTCCTCATCCCCCCATTCCCATCCCAAATCCCTTCCTACGTATGCCCCCACCCCCCTGTTGTCCAGGGCCACTGGCTAGGCCCTTATGCATGCACACAAGTCCTTTGGTTGATCTCTTCCCTTTGCCCCCACCCTCCCCTACCTTCCCTCTGAGGTTTGAGAGTCTGATAGCTGCTTCTCTTTCTCTGGGTCTGTTTTTGTTCATCAGTTTATGTTCTTCATTATTTCCTCTAGATGTGTGAGATCATGTGATCCAAGAAATACCCTTGTAAGAACGGAAACTGAGACAAGCCATAATGGTTATGCTGAGAGGCAAACAACAAGCCCTGTCCCCCGAGGCTGCTGCCAGGCAATCCTCCCTGCTCCTTCAAGTGTTCCCTCCTGGCTCCCCGGAGAAACTCTCACGTAGGCGGTTCCCAAATAGCGTGGAAAGAACAACCACCTCCACGACTGAGTGCTTCCCTTGTCTGACAGCTGCTTACTCCGTGCAAAGCAAGGCAGGTGCAACGCTCAGGAAATGCTGGGCGGGCACAGAAATGCCATTTCCATTCGGTCCAGGAGGTTAGCATCTTTTTCAGGAGACAATGTAACCTTGCCCACTCACCGCCTTGCCTGTTTCCTACAAGTGCCATCGCTGCGCCATCCTGTGCCTGTGCGTGGGACTTCGGACTCCCAAAGACAAGGTCTTTTGTGTCTGTTTAAGTTTAGAATTGTGAGCTTCGCTTGCATTGCTACAGCCTTTTGGAATCTTTTTCACAGCCCAGGTTTAATCATAAGCACTTTACTATTCCCCATCTCTTTAAAAAATGACCACAGAAGACTTGGTTTTGCCCTACTGACCTCAGCAAGCTCTCGCCACAGTTCAATGTGCTCATGCATGGGAAACGTCATAAAATGTCAAGCTTATTTTTTTAAGAGAAATTGTAACGCTATGCAATTGAGATTGCTTATGAACTAAAGCAGCTATTAGATATATAATAAATACATGTAATAAAAATATGTATATTAAAAATAACAGGATTTCACCAAAACCGGTTTGGCTCAGTGGATAGGGCATCGGCCTCCTGACTGAAAGGTCCCAGGTTCGATTCCGGTCAAGGGCATGTACCTTGGTTGCGGGCACACCCCGTGTGCAAGAGGCAGCTGATTGATGTTTCTCTCTCATCAATGTTTCTAACTCTCTATCCCTCTCCCCTCCTCTCTGTAAAAAATCAATAAAATATATATATTTTTAAAAATAATAGGATTTTAAGCCTCATTTTAAAGTACTTCACTTAATACACCACTAATATCTAAATAACTTAAATGTTCTAATTTTGTATAATTAGCATTTTTCTTGTTGATAAATATTTAAAAAGCACTTAGTGTTCAAAGGAATGACAAGGTATATAGTTGGATTGTAAAAATAATGTTCCTTTTTAATTTGTCTTGAAATGTAACCTTTAATGTTGTCCCAGGTTAAAAGTAAGTAACTCAGTTATGAAAAAATATGCAGATATTAAATTCAAGAAGTAACATCCTTGCTCACATTTAGATATGGACATTTCTTTAATCTGGTCATAGTTGAAAGGTATTCCAGTATGTTGCTAGTTCAGTAACAGATTTCTCATATTGAAACACTCTTGCTCCCAATTTAATTATTTTGAGTCATAGTAATAACCAATATTCAATGGGGGAAAAAGATTGCTGATTTTATGAAGTTATAATATTTTTAAAAATATATTTTATTAATGTTTTACAGAGAAGAAGGGAGAGAGATAGAGAGCTAGAAACATTGGAGAGAGAGAAACATCCATCAGCTGCCTCCTGCACACCCCACACTGGGGATGTGCCCGCAGCCAAGGTACATGCCCTTGACCAGAATCGAACCTGGGACCCTTCAGTCCGTAGGTCGACACTCTATTCACTGAGCAAAACCGGTTTCGGCTGAAGTAATAGAAACTCAATTCAGAAAATTATGATCAGGCATGCTCTTCCTCCACAGGCATGCTTCTCCTAAACTCGAAGGGGCCCCAGGAGACTTGCAATCAGGGGAGCAATGGTAGTGCAGCTCTTCCCGGACTGATCCCCTGATTCCCGGCTCAGGGTCCCCTTGTCTCTGCTTCCCAGTGAGCCAGCATCCCCGTCCAGACTCTCCTCTTGCTTCTTGGCTAAGCCCTTCCTTGCTGCACTGTCCCCAGCTTTAATAAATGTTATCTCAAAACAAAACAAGGATAATAATAAGGCCAGAATAATTGAGACAGCAGTATAGAAAACTCCTTTGGGGTGTTTGCTATAATGGTGAGTAGAAAAATGGGCCATAGCTGTGGTAGGGTCCAGTGAGAGATTTTTAAGGTAGGAAATACAGCCCTATCTGTGGCTCAGTTAGGAAGGTCATCCCATACACCAAAAGGTGGATTCATTCCTGGTCA
Source organism: Pipistrellus hanaki (assembly GCF_964339955.1). NCBI lineage: Eukaryota > Metazoa > Chordata > Mammalia > Chiroptera > Vespertilionidae > Pipistrellus > Pipistrellus hanaki. The sequence continues at coordinate 166,525,477 of NC_140503.1, read as the reverse complement.
GGGCACAAAACTACACTGCAGGTTCGATCCCTGGTCAGGGCACATAAGAGAGGCAACTGATTTTCTCTCTCTCTCTCTCTCTCTCTCTCTCTCTCTCTCTCTCTCTCTCTCTCTCCTCCCTCCCCCCCACCCCCAATCCTCTCTTTAAAAAGCATGTCTTGCCGAAATCGGTTTGGCTCAGGGGATAGAGCGTCGGTCTTCCGTACTGAAAGGTCCCAGGTTCAATTCCAGTCAAGGGCATGTACTTGGTTGCGGGCACATCCCCGGTAGGGGATGTGCAGGAGGCAGCTGATCGATGATTCTCTCTCATCAATGTTTCTAACTCTCTATCCCTCTCTCTTCCTCTCTGTAAAAAAATCAATGAAATATATATATATATTTTTTAAAAATCTTAAAAAGCATGTCTTTGGGTGAGGAGAAAAAGAAAAAGAAATACTAAAGGCTATATGCTGATGGATGATCAACTGGGGAAGAGGGGGCGTTGCAGAGGCTAAAATGATGTCCTTGAGTAGATGAATGGGCACAAGAGCTAAAGCACAGGTAGGGGCTGTGGCCTTAGAGTGGCGTGTGGACAATGTATCCGTAGTAAGAAGAGGGGAGTGGAGGATATGGGTAATAAGGGAAATCGTTTTTGGTATGTGGTGGTGGGAACCTGTAGACATTCTCTTCCCTGTTTTCTTAGTTCAGTAAGAAGCAAGAAATCAATTGACGGTAAGAACTGGGGAAGAGGTTTGAGGAAAGGAGAGAAACTGTGAAAATAAAAATGTCTTACAGTGGAGCTTGGGAAGCTAAATGCACCAGGAAGATGAAGTCCAAGCATCCAGTTCAGACACAACAATGTCTGGAGGAACAAGACTTTCTTTTTTGCCTTCCCCCCCCCCCCCCCCCCCGTTCCCCCTTCCTTTCTGAAGAGCTTGGAAACCATTCCTTGAATCCCCCAGCGAAGTTTTTCCTGTGAAAAGAGCGTAACCTCAGGCCTGGGTCTCCAAACACATTTACACACTCTGGGAAGGTGAGCTGGGAGCTGCCTGCTCGCAGCACCGTTTCCGTGGCAACTGCCACGTGCAGCTGGAGAAGAATGCTTTGTCTTGAAAGCTGATTGCTGCCTTATCTGCTTGAAATCCCCCATCTGCACAGAGAGCGGTGAGCTGGCCCCCATAAGCACTGCTGGGACTCCCGTCCAGTGCATCCGGGCACCCCATCTTCCTGTGCGGCCCCGGGGGGTCACGGGGGCCAAGAAGACAGGATACCTGGGTAGCCCCTGATGACATGACGAAACTGTACTCTCAGTTTGCCTGTTTTGTATCCCTCCGTAAGATGAATAAATGAAGTATTAGAATAAAGTCTATTGTACCTTACGAATGTGACGGATGATCAAAACCTGTGACTGCCTCTGATGTGAGACAGAATGGCATCGAAAGCAGAACGGGCATTCCCATCCTTCACTCAATTGGTGTCTTCCTGTCCCCTGGCCAGCACTGGCTCACAGACTCATTCCCCGGCAAACTAATTACCATCAAAGGAAATAGGACCACAGTGATTGCCCCGGGGTGTGGTGGGTGCTGAGGCAGCATCTCAAGCACACGGCTTTGTGGGGGCGGGCAGCACTCGAACAACATTAAGGTTGTGTTAAGGAGAAGCCAGAGGGCCTGAGTCTGGCAGAGCAATCAGTCACATTATGTATATTGTGCATGTATAATGCACGGGATAAAAATGGAACATTCTCTCAGGTCTCTGTAGCTGTGTACTGTGAGAGAACAATTGGTGTCAACAAGTCCTCTTTGAAAGGTGACTATTTCATGTTAGACATGAATTATACCGCAGACCAGATATGTAATCCAAACTCAATGTTTCCCTTTTCTAATACGATCTTCATATTTATATAAAATTCACAATTCTATGGTTTTAAAGTTTTGGATGCTCAGTTCCATCATATAATGTCCATTTAACTTACTTTTTGTGTGTGTGAGATTGTCATGTATCAAGTGCTGTAAAATTACCAGTGTCTGAAGGTTAGTGAAAAATTCATTGCATTACATCAGTGTCTTCTTAAACAACATAACTCATTGATTTTGTTCTTAGCAGGAGTGATTCACCTGCAGACTGAGCTTGTTAGAAACATTGTGTTCCACAGCTGACAAGCACTGAACCAACTTGTTTCCCTATGTACCCTGTGCGTACATTTACTGTAGATGAGCAAATAGATGGGACACTTGAAGTAATAGAGTAGGCAGACCTAAGTCCAAACCTTGTTCCTTCACTATTAAACTTGAGTGTTGGAGACAGCTCAGGTAATAACAAAATACCAAAGACTGAATGACTAAAATAACAGAATTTTATTTCTCAGTTCTGGAAGCTGGGAAGTACAAGATCAAGGTAGGTTTCCCCTGAGGCCTCTTTTCTTGACTTTTAGGCAGCTGCCATTTGCTGTCTGCTCATAACGACCTGTTCTGGGTGGAGAGAGAGAGAGAAAAAGAGAGAGAGAGAGAGAGAGAGAGAGAGAGAGAGAGAGAGAGAGAGAGAGAGAGAGAGAGAGAATGCTTCTCTGGTGTCCTTTATAAGGGCACTAATCCCATCATGGGGTCTCACCGTCATGACTGCATCTAACCCTAATTGCTTCCCAAACATTGATGTTTCCATCTCTCTTCCTCCCTCTCCCTTCCTCTCTGAAACCAATAAAAATATGTTTAGAAAAAGAAAAGGACAAGGGGCAACCACGTCTTGTTCCTGTCTTCCCTGTGAAATCCAGACGCCTGTAATTGCTTGGTTTTATGCATGACTTATATAGAATATTCATTATGCAAAGGAAGTTTCCTTCAAATTGCTTTGTCTTCTAACATGTTCAAAGGAATGACCTTTATTCAAGCTAATTAACGTGGCATTTTGTTCAAATTATGGTAATGGATTAAAATTTTTCTTATATTGTCCAGCAAGTGCTTTTTCATGAAAAATCTGCTTTTATCATAGCTAACTAGAGGCCTGGAGCACAAAATTCATGCACTGGAGCAGCAGGGGGAGGCTCAGCCCAGCCTGCGCTCTCTCGCAGTCTGGGAGCCCTTGGGGGATGTCAGAGAGCCTGTTTCGTCCCAATCCCCACAGGCCAGGCTGAGCCCGGCTTCTGGCTGAGCAGAACTACACCTGCGCAAGTGCACTGGCCACTATGGGGCAGCTCCTACATTGAGCATCTGCCCCCAGTGGTCAGTGCATGTCATAGCAACCGGTTGTTCTGCAGTTCGGTCAATTTGCATATTAACCTTTCATTATATAGGATGAGCATTTTTCTCTGGTTAGGTATTTAACCTTTGCTAATATGGAAAAACAATTTCTCACCTTAGCTAAGAACAGTATAGTTAGACATGCTGTCCACTAACATTACCTTTCCTGTCCACTAACATTACCTTTCCTGAGTTAAATTTTTCTCTATGGGCTAAAATGCCATTTAATAAACTTAGGTGCTCTTTGAATTTTTTTAATTAATTTTTTTTCATATTTAAGTCATCTTTATTTACAAAATACTATCCTGAGAATGTAAATCCATTAAGTTCCAATTTGAGCGTAAGTATAATCACTTAAGTAAATGCAATTACTGAAAATGAGAGAAAATCAAAATTATTTTTGAAGAGAGACCAAAAATATTGTCACATTTCTTGTGGTTCTGGATGTTCATTCAGTAGTAGGCTCATTTAAAGGCGGAATCAACACAGGTGGGAACTCATGTCTGCTTTCTTGGTTCTCCCTTCTCATTAGTAACCTAATGATCCTGAGAATTCCCTGGGCCTCTTTAGCCTCTTCCACCTCCCCCTGGAAGCAAAGGTGAGAATCTGAGTGGATCCTCCAACAATGCTGGAGGAAAGAGAAAAGCTCTGGTTTCAGATGAAGGTTCACCCAATGGTGAGGGTTCTTATGGGGAACAGCCTCTGCCAAATGCTGTATTTAGAATGTGAAGGACATAATCTTTTTCTGAACATTCAAATTTAAGCTCTGTTTCAGTTAATTTAAGCTCTGAGGTAAGAATTTCCTGTCTTAGGCTATTTCCAAATCTTAGCTATTGTAAATTGTGGGGCTATGAACCTAGGGGTTGCATATATCCTTTCTGATTAGTGTTTCTGGTTTCTTGGGATAAACCTAAATGCCCACCAGCAGATGAGTGAATTAATTAGAAAACTATGGTACATCTACACAATGGAATACTACACCACTATAAAAAAGAAGGAACTTTTACCATTTGCAACAGCATGGATGAAACTGGAGAGCATTATGCTAAGTGAAATAAACGAGTCAGAGAAAGATAAATACCACATGATCTCACTCATATATATATTCACTCCTTATTAGCTGTGAGTGCCACCATCTTTGAGGGCAGGGCAGTCAGTTCGCATATTCCTTCCTTATTAGATAGGATGATTAGACAACTGCAGCTTGTCTTCCCTGCAAAACCCAGGGTCTTTGTGTTGGCTGCTTCACTATGTTTATGTTTATTTGGGCAAAGACATTTACTTTTAAGTCTTCTTTTATGAACGCTCTACTGAACTGAGCTCTCCATATGTTTTCTTCATTCTTTCTTTCATTTGCTTTATGTTAGTGCAATAATGCCTACTGTCCTGTAACAATTTTTTTCTTTTCTTTTCTTTTCTTTGTTTACTTTTTTAAAAGGAGGTTACACCCTAGCTGGTTTTGCACATGGTTAGAGCATCGGCCAGCCGACTGAAGAGTCTGAGTTGGATTCTGGTCAAGGGCAAGTATCTCCTTTGCAGGCTCCATTCCAGCCTGGTCCGGGCATGCAGAAGGCAACCAATGGATGTGTCTCTATCACATGAATGTTTCTCTCTCTGACTCTTTCCCTCCCTTCCACTCTCTTAAAAAAAAAAAAAAAAAATCAATGGAAAAAATATCTTAAAGTGAGGACTAACCCCCCCCCCCCCCAAAAAAAAAGAGGAGGTTACTTATGTTCAAATTGATTTGAAAACATTCTTAGAGGTGATTTGTCGGACCTCCTTAGATGGAAATGGACCCATTGCCAGTCACACTGTACTTGAAAATTTTATTACTATTTATTACATAATAAATGAGTACATATGCAACTAATCTAATTCTTTATTATTCATTACATTTTTTAAAAACCTTAAAAGTTTTGGGCTTTGGTCTCTATTTTCTATCCTTTCTATTTTATATAATTAACTATAGGCCCAGTGCACGAGATTCATGGCAGTGGTCCCTCAGCCCGGCCTGTACTTTCTGGCAGTCTAGAAGCCCTAAGCCGGCAGTCGGACATTCCTAATGGAAGACTGTTATGTTATAGACATCTACACACTGAGTTCTGTACCTGTTATTAGGGAATTACAGATATATCTATTCAGCATTTATAGGAATGGGGTAAAAGTAGGCTTAAGTCATTCTTATGGAAAATAAAATAATAATTAATGAATAACAATACAAGAATAAACTGTGTTTTGCATTCTCACAGCTGTAAACATACTTTTGCCCATTCTATCAGTATTGTTTTAGCCTCACCAGTTATTTATTTATGATATCTAAATTATGGTAATTTTTTTAAGGCATGAAATACAAATGTTTCCTTTTGGGCATAAGCACAGAAGCTCAGCCTACTGCTAATTGCCTGCTCATCCAAATGCCCTTAATGGAGATAAAATAACCATTAGGATATTTTCCAAAACCTCTCTATTAAATGAGTTTTTTGCAATTAGTGTAGCAGTAGCTTTTGGTTTTGAAGTCCCTGCAGCCATAAGTTTGACTTTAAGCAGCTTATTACTTTCTGCAGGAGTAGACTAGATGATTTCTTATAACCACATGAAATTTTTGTTCAGTTTTCATTTGTTTGTTTTGTACTACACTTGATCTTAGCCAAAAGGCCGAGAAGCGATCATTTGTTTGTTTTGTAGATCTTCACTTATTCAAGGTCTTCTTGATAACTTGCCTTAGCAGAATTGGCTAGTAGGTTTCACCGTGTGTGATAACTTGGTCACTGAGTTGAGATCATGAGACCACACTTTGCTCAGTGGACAAAGGTTTCCTGCTCAGTTAGGGATGTCCACTATAGAAGAAGAATGGATGTTAGTGATGGCTGTGCATCTGCCATCCGGTCAGGACAGTAATGCCTTATGTGACCTTTAAAAGTCCACTGAGTTACCTACCCTTACTGTGTGGGGAAGTGTAGAGGGCCGCCTGGGAAGGCACATGGGCATTTTCCTTAATTATCACCAGCTGAACTCATGGTGTAGGCAGAGCCACACCCTGGGAACATGTTTCCCCAAGATGGCGGAAAGTGTAGTCAACTTTGCCTTCATATCAGCCCAGGTGTCGACAGGGGCGGGACTAGATTTGTAAATCCAGGCATGCTAAGGGCCTACTTAAGAATGCAAATAAGTTGGTGTTACTTCCTAGTATTGGGGGTATAAAATAAATGCGCTGGGAGGGGCCGTCATCATCGTCTTCCTGCCTCTCCAGCAGACAGTATGGTGGCCCACCCAGCTCCCACCTTAAAATTTATCTCTGTGCCTTCTCTCTTTATTTCTATTATTTCTCAATCCCTGGTCGCCTCCACTTAGAACCGGTTCGTTCATCCCTCTTCCCCTGCGTTAAGCGGAAAAGGGAGATCCCGCCATGTCAGTTCCCCGCCGCATCAGGCCCCACTTGAGAAGGAAAACTTTACTTCTCCCTCTTTAGGTTTAGTGCATCTGGTCTATGAATTTAACTGGGCAAAAGACAGATTAACAGGAAGAAAAGAATACAAATTTATTAAAATTTTTATGTGCACAGGAGTTCACAGAAAAGTGAAACTTAAGGTGACTAGCCCAGCTGGTTTGGCACAGTGGTTGAACACTGAACCATGAATCAAGTGGTTCCCTATTCGATTTTGGTCAGGACACATGCCTGGATTGTGGGCTCGATCCCCAGTAGGGGGCTTGCAGGAGGCAGCCATTCAATGTCTCTCTCTCATCGATGTTTTTTTTTTCTCTCTCTCTCTCTCTCCCTCTCCCTTCCTCTCTCTCTAAAAAATCAATAACAATATTTAAAAACTAATAAAAATAAATCAACTAGACTAGAATTGGGGGCTTTCATACCATTTTAACAAAGGAAAGGGGACTTGGGGTTCAAAAGACAATGAAGTGACTAGGAAATTTGTGGGAGAACGAATGAGAGATGAGTATTATTGTAGTAAAGTCTGTTTATGCAAACTCATCTCAGTGTTAGCCCTCAGTCTCTGCTCTTCTCTTCCTGGCACAAAAGGAAATTTATGCCCTGCCTTTAGGCAGATAAGGAGAAGGCAGAGAACTCATTCTGTAGCTGTTGATTCTCAGTTGCTTTCAGCTCAAAGTAATCCTCATACCAGGGTGGCATATTTTGGGATCTGACCCCCCCTTTAAATGCTAACTCCTTTTTTTCGAGTAAAAGTTTGCAGTGTAAGAAAAAAGTGTAAGTAATTGTTTCCTCAGCTCCTCAACTTTGACTTTGAAAACCTTTTCTCCTCTCAATTCGCCCTTGAAAGTCAGCAAATCTATAAAGTAAATGAATCAACTTGCATTTCTAAGTTTCCTTTGTCACTGTAAGAACTCTTGTGATGTTTAAGCTTCTGAAGGACAAAGAATTACTTCAAACTGGAGAAGGGCCCCGTGGAATCTCTCAGGTTACTCTGTGTGCCCAGCTGCAGTTTTCCTTCCTTTTCTCCTGTGTCTCCATCCCGTTCTAGCAGCTTCGGTGATGACAGACCCATCTGTTTGAGAATTTCTTTTTCCCTCTTTCTTCTGGATTCTGTATAAATGCACGTGCTTTCCCACATGCAGTACAGTGTGGAAGAGTCACTACGGTACTTTACAACTGGAATCACCAGAATTACTGCTCCTCCTTTCATTTTACAACTTTTCTTAATGTTTCTGTGCTGTGTCTAGAAATACAGTAATATGCTCGTTCTGACACTGCAAGACTCCTGTGTCTTTTTCTTTTCACCTTCTGATTTCTTCTACATGCCTCGTGGTGTGCTAGAGTGGAGTGTTAATATTTTGGGGATATTGTTGGCCCATTTGTAAACATGGCCATTAAAAAAAATAATAATAATACAAACTTAGAGTTAATAAATTATATTAAAACGAAGATAATAATTACTCTCAGTGCATCGCTTTCTAGTTATTTTACTATCTTTGCTCCTGTGCCCATTATACCAATCTGTGAGGAGAGAACACTCTATAATGGTGAACTGCCCTGCGTCCTTCCCAGCTCTGTGGTTAGTGATGTTACAGTGAAAACAACAAAGCAGGATTGATTTTCCCCAGGGAGCCGACGGTTAATCGTTTGCTGGCACACCACTGCTCTAGGCCCACAAGATGCTGCCAGATCCTGTGTGAAGCTTTAATAGCCAAGTGCTCATTTCTGCTGTGTTGAACATCATTCTTCTTTCTCCCAGTGTTAAGATGTGTGCAACCAGAAGGTGGAGGAGAGTGAGTGGGTGGGAGGTAATCAACCAAAGATTTTGTATGCACATGCGCATAACCCATGGACTCAGACCACAGGGTGGTGAAGGCCTGTGGGGGCGTAGGGAGGGGAGGTTGGAGGGTGTCAATGGGAGGAAAAAGAGGACATATGTAATACCTTCAACAATAAAGATTTTTTTAAAATAATTAAAATATTAGACACACCTCAAATTAAAAAAAAAAAAAAGATTTGTGCAACCAGTTTCGTTTTAAAGGTAGATAACATCCCTTTTGCTGTCAGCTAACTGCTTCCTTTTGAGTCAGCTCTAATTTCTTCGTTTTATGTGCTGCACACAAGACCCCACTGAACTCTCAGAGTGAGTCCATAGCAAACTGAACAGTTGCTGAAGCTTTTCAATGACAATGGTCTGCCTAGTTGGCTATAGTTTTAGTTTCTAATCTGCTCGCTCTTCCAGGATCATCTCTTCCAGGATCGTCTATGAACTGGCTGCACAATTTTTTTTTTTTTCTGAACCTTTTCCTTCTGCAGTTTTTGAATTGTTCTGTTTGTTTCATTCTGAGCTACCTCTGTCACTCTGGAGTCCACAGCTCAAGTGTTGGAAGTCAGTGAATGACATCAGGATTAACGCAATAGCCCGAAGAACTGCAGGAATTGAAAGTGTAAATGACCAACAGCAGAATCTCCCCAGGTTTGGTAGAAATAATTCCTAGGGCAGGAAGAAAATCCAAAACAAACAAACAAACAAACAAACAAACAAAAAAGACAAGACAGGGCAATAGTTAGCAGATTCCTATGGTCTCCCAATTTTGCCTGAAATGGGCTTTTGAGGGGGGGGGAAATTATAACGGTGCAGAGGTGATTTAGAAGTTTGCTGTTTTATTTTTAGGTAACAATGAGAACTTGCCTCAGGGTTGTGGGGCAGGTGCCAGCATCACTTTCCTGGGTCAGCGAAGCTTCTTTCTGGCTGAATGTCATTCCTAGAGGAGTTGGTGACTGACTGAGGTGAATCCCATAACGAAAATAGTCAGGCTCACAGGATACATTGCCAGGGGTGGGTGACCAGGGCCTGGCAGGGGTGGGTCCAGGTCTCCTCCCAAGGCAGGGGCGGGGGAGGCACTAAGCATTTCAGCTTACATGTCTCCTCGGGGTTCCTTAGTTGTGGGTGAGGTGGGGAAGCTGGTGCTGTGAGGTGCTCCCGTTGTGGGGAGGCCTGGAGTAGTCAGAACTTGGGGTATCAGGGGCAACCTGGCTGACATGCCGAAGTAGTTCCCCAGGTTCCCAGATACAGAGGTCTCTCCATTGCTCTCCAATCCCTTGGACTGGGTGGCGGGTGTGAGGACAGGGCCTCTCAGAGCTGTGCTGCCCGGCACAGGGGCAGTCAGAGTGGGTGGGCTCTGTCTGGGAATGGCAGGCGCTGGCGGAAGCTGGAAGCTTGTCTCCGTGTTGACAGTGGTTCTAATTCTATCTGGAGCTCCAAAAACACTGGAAGTCCACAGAGCTAGCAAGTCGGCTGCCTTCCTGTCAAAAGCATTCTCTCGTTTCTCTTTCAGTCTTTGAATTGGCTGTAAGTAGAAGGACAGAGACCGAGTTAGAGAAAGCACTTCCCGGCTGGCATACACAGGTGGCACCACCATTCTAATTGACAGAGTTTGGGCCCTAAGGAGCCTGGAGAAGCGGTGAGGGTGAGAGACCCTGCATATGTAACTTCGACAGAAGATAAAACAAGGGGAATCCTAAGGCTTTGTGACATGCAACAGGTAGGTGTGGTTGAAATTGGGCTAACTCAGGAGACTGGTTTGGCTTTTTCCTGATTTGCCTACATTTAAGAACTATACATTTTTATTGATTTGAGAAAGAGGGAGGGAAGGAAAACAGAGAGAGGTGGGGGGGGTGGGGAGGAAGAAACATCAATCAGGAGCTTTCTGTATGCACCCCAATGGGGATCTAACTTGAAACCTAGTACGTGCTCTGACAGGAATTGAACAGGTGACCTTTCGGTGCACAGGACAATGCTCAACCAGTTGAGCCACACTGGCCAGGGTGAGTTGCCTATATTTGTCCCCTCAGAGGCAAACTCAGGACACAGAGGCAAACTCAGGACACAGGGAAACAAGCCATGAGGGTGGGCCCCTGTCAGTGTAGCCAAGTGGGAAGGTCCTAAAGTATCCTTAGACCCTGCTGTGTGCATCCTGGTCACTACCACCCACCTGAGTCCATTCCGTGATGGAGCTTTGGCTAAACACTTAAGGTGGACTAGATATTTTTTGTCCTTTTGTTTTATTGTCCTCCTTTATTATCAATGTGACACAATGCTAGGACGTTTCCAACCAAAAAGTCTTTGGGGCATAACTGTGCCATATTGCATATACCCCAGGACCAATCAATTTGTCCTGGTATATTTATATCCTTCTCGTCTCTGTTGACCTAGTTACCATCATAGGTCATATGCCTGTTAGAATAGTTCAGTGCTGCAAGCAAATGTGAGTTAAGTCACAGCTTCTCTTGAGCCCATGTTCTGTCAGCTGTGCTAAGGGAAACACGGAGTTTTATAGGCAGGAATTGGAACCCACAAACATCCTCATCAATACGCCCTACGTGTCTAATTGTTTGTTGTTGGTCGTGGGTGCCATTTTAGTCTTGGGATTTTCTTTAAGATGGTATTAGAATTAAAGTGGTTGGTTTCAACACTATGACTTCTAAACTCAGGACAGTTTCATATGACAGAGGTATTTCATATGAAAAAAATAACAACAACAACAACAACAACAAACAAAAAAACACACACCTTTTTCACTAAATCCAAAACATTTCTACTTAGGTTCAGTACACAAAATTCTGAAGTATTCTGACATACTCAGATTTTACCAGTCTCTCAAATATTACCATTGTACTAAGTTTCTACAATTCAAATACGGACTTATTTTGTAAATTATCGAAAGCAAGCATCCTAAACCAGGAGCAGTGCCCCCCAGGGGACACTTGGCGATGTCTGAGACATCATTGGCTGCCATACAGAGCAGGTAGGGCATCTGTAGGGACAGCCTAGGATGCTGCTAAGGATCCCACAGCCCACAGGACCACCCGGGGACAAAGAACTATCCAGCCCCAAAGCAGTGGGGCGTTGTGGAGGAACCCCGTCCCAGGTCACTCCGTTTGTGCTTTGGGAAAGGCAACGTGCTGTGACTTACCAGAAGCTGAAACACGTAGTAGCCTTTTCTGTGCCCAGGACTGCTGTCACTGCTCTCGTCTGACAAGCCAAACGCCCCTTTCTATAAAAGAAGAATTTGGTTGCCTCAGAACCCTTAATTTCCTTCAGTCTGTTGCTTCCTTCCCAAAAACAAGGATTGGAATACTCCATCCATACTTTCAAAGTAAGTATAAAAAGGCCTGTCTCTTCACTCTCAGGAAATAAGGTGATCATAACTGATTTATCTGGATTACAGACGTATCTGCACAGATATTTAGACATTTTTTAAGTGTTGCCCACTTCCAAGTTATCTCCACTAGAGCGTCCTAAACACAATTTGCGTTTTACTTAGGGCCCCTGCAAACACCATCTACCTACTGCAATCCTGTGACAGGCCCAAAAGAATGTCCAGAGTGAAGTCCATGGGCCCTGCTCTGAGTGATCCCTAAGCTGAAGTCCCAATGTTTTGAAGTCAAACAATGTTTTGGTTTGTGACAGTTGCGGGGAGGGGTTGAGGAGGGAGGAGGGAAGGAAATGGAGAGGCTTTGCGCTGTGTGTTTTGTGTTAGGAAACCAATCAGAAGCTCTGGCTATAGATTGACACAGATATTTATGGGACGTAATTGACACATCCTCTAAGACCAGAGCCAGTAATCTAACTGAGCATGGCCAGTAAGAGGTTATTTGATTATGAAGAGTGAAGAAAAGGAATGAAATGCAGAATGCAGTTGCTAGACAAGATTCCTAAAACATCAAACCTCTGTGTGAAGGAGTTGGCTGTAGGTAAAAGGCCAAACAAAAGAGTCCCGGGGAGTAGAAAGATTGAAAATATAACTTGCAAGTCCCCTTCCCATACTAATATCCTCTGAGGCTATGATTGCATTTTCACGGAGGGGTTCCAGATGCTACCAAGGGCAATCAAGAGTCAAAAGCTCTTTTTCTAAGAATGTAGTGGTGGCTAGAAGGATTTTAAAAGCAGAAATGAGTATGTCTGTGTGTGTGTGTGTGTGTGTGTGTGTGTGTAGGGGAATGGGGAGGAGAGAAAAAAATGAAGCAGAATCACAAGCAGGTAGAAAGCACACAATTACTGTAGCTCTTTTATTTTAGAGGAAATATAGAACTTGACACTAGAAATGTTTCCTATTCAGTGCCATAGATTAAAACAGAATAAGATGGCGTTCTAAATAATTACAATTTTTAAAAAGGAAAGGGCACAGCAAAGGAAAAAGGAAAGAAAAATGGCATAGGACATCTGTACCATATACAGAGTATCCCCCCAAAATTGTATACAAACTTTGAATATTTATTAATTCCAATGGGTTAAATCTGAAAAGAAATAAACATCAATTGAGCTATTAGCTGTTAAGGGTGTATACATTTCTGGGACACCGTATATATATTAATAATCTATCTTTTACTTCATAAATATAAAATGTTCATTATAAATGACAAAAGGATATAGATATTGCAGGTGGTTTGTGTGAAGAACAAGAAATTTTCTGGATTGTTGGGATTGCGGGAGTGGGGAAAGGTATCGGTATTTAACATACTGGCCTGGCCCCGATGTCCCAGCATCGTCAGAAAGAGAAATCACGGATGCCCCACTCCCCACTGCTCTTCTCCCTCCCTCCCTGGTCCTCACAGGTCTGACTAAGGTTTCTACCTTCTGGACTGCTAAGATACCTCACTTTCACGGAGCAAAGAAGCCGAATTTATGCTGGCTGGAGGCTGGAAAAAGAGTCCTGATTTGATTTGTCAGCTGGGATGGTGAGAGAGGTGTGGGCCTTAGCACCCTTTCTTCCTGTTTCACTGTAGGGAAGTGGACAGTAGTTGGCCTACCCGTAGGGCAGGATAGTCCTGGAATCTTAGAAGCCCATTGACTTCTAGAAGGTCTGTGTGACAGTTTATGCTCAATGTTCACGTGGGGGTGGAAGATCCACATGGATTCTCAGAGGGGGATGATGACTCCAAAAGAGGTGGACAGTGGCATGGAGCACGTCAGACAACCCTGGTCCTCACCATGTCTAGACCCTCTGGGGTGTCCGCTGAGCACCTCCTAGCGGATCCTCCCATGGGGACTACAATGAAGTGCTGGGCCCAGACTTGACACTAGCGGGGGTTCAGTGAGTGAATCCATGCAGCAGCCAATGCTGGACTGTCCAATTCCACTCCTTAACTCTTACTTCTTTTTCTTTTTCAAAAATATTTTTAGTGGTTTCAGAGTGGAAGGGAAAGGCAGAGATAGAAACATCACTGATGAGAGAGAATCATTAATTGTCAACCACCTGCACTCCCCACACTGGGGATCGAGCCCACAACCTGGGCATGTGCCCTGACCGGGAATTGAACCGTGACCTCTTATCATTGATGTTTCTAGATCTCCTCTCCTTTTCTCTCTGCAATCAATAAAAAACAAAAAAACAAAAAAAACAAAAACATATAAAGTTTTACATATGTCTTCTTTTCCCCCAATTGACACCACTATATATATATATATATATATATATATATATATATATATATATATATATAGTGTTTTAATAACTGCAGGAGGAGGCATGAGCATGTCTGAGTTTAGGTGAGGGTGGGTCAGGGAAGTGCTGTTTTTGTTGCGCTCTCAGGGATAACAAGGTATTTGGATTGTTGGGAGAGGAGGAGGGCTGCTCTGAGGGGGGAGGGGAGAGGGGGTCAGGGGGCGGGGGCAGAAGGAAAAGGCCAGGAGAACAGCAGCATGTTGAAACCTCAGAAGCAGACATTCAGATCTCCAACCTTCTCCTCTTCATCTCCCTTTGTGCCTTAGGCTCTTCCTTCTGCATCAAGAAACAAAACTTAAACCTCCCTGGTGCATGTCCTCCAGGCAGAGGGTGCTGTGGAGATGCTGGAGCAGAAGGACCCACCCTCCCGCCTTACGAAGACGTAGAGTCAGCAGGTTAAACATTATTTCTGAAAACTTGCTGACTATTCAGTAACTTTGATCACCCTCATTTCACCAAAAATGAATTTATTGATAGATCCTTTCTTGAAGGAGAGAATGGATATAAAAAATAAAAAAAGAGGGCAAGAATGGGAGGTTGGAAACAGACCTAGTTAATCTTATCTCCAGAATATCAGAAATCTGGATGCCCTGTGGACCCGCAGCGTGTGACTCTGATCCTCTGGGTCAACCCAGAAGCCCCACCGGGCAGGAAGGGGGAGGGCTCAGCGTCACTCACCATCTGCAGAGTGAGAACTCCGTGGAGAAAGACCAGCAGACTCACACACGGGGCCATGCTGAGGCGCTGAAAGCACAGGGGACACTTCTTAGTTCATAGAAACAAACACACACATACACACACACACACACACACACACACACACACACACGATGCCTTGGTCATTCAGTCTTTATTCATTTGACACCAACGTGTACCATGGAAGCAGCAGTGCACAGAGGTTACCAGAGCAGGCTGGCTGTGAAATCCCGACCTCGGTACTTGCTGGCTGTGTGACCTGGGAAAATTATTTAACCTTCTCCTGCCTCATTTTCCTCGTTTAGAAAATGGGGATAATATTAGAGCTATTTTAAGGTTGGCGATGACATTGGGTGAACATTTAGAATGGGGCCCGGGCCCTGGCTGGGTAGCTCCGTTGGTTAGAGCATGGCCCTGATATGCCACGGTGGCAGGGTGGATCCCTGGTCAGGGCACATACGAGAAGTAACCAATGAATGTGTAGATAAGTGGAACAACAAATCGATGTTTCTCTCTCTCTCTCTCTCTCTCTCTCTCTCTCTCTCTCTCTTCCTCTCTCCCTCTAAAAATCAATAAATTAAATAAAAAAACAAAATCAAGTTAAATAAATAAAATAGTGCATGGAACACAGCCCCCAGGGTGATTTTATTGTGACTACCAGGCTCTGAGCTGAGCACCAGATAGATATAGAGAAAAGTAGAACAACAGCCTGGTTGTCAATCAGTTCAGTTTATTTTAAGAGATTAAATAAGAGGAGCAGACTTTTGCCTCTACTGTGTTAGTCCTTATTGACGGACAGCGGTTACTCATAAAATATCTCCTGAGAGAACCCATACACGGCATGCGACTTTGACACGAACAGTGCCTTCCTTGCACAGCTGTCTAGGTCAAAAGCAAAAATAATAAAAAAATAAAATCCCTAAAGCGGAAAAAACTAACAGCCTCAGGCTCTGGTTAACTTGGCATCATCAACATCCTGGCTGCTTCGTGACCTGCTGCAGCCCAGCCCACTGCCAGGCGGTGAGCACCTTTAATTTGTCATCCACAGAGGCCCTGGAGGTGTTTTCAGGGATCCTGACTCAGCAATGTGGTGGCTGACTCTGCAGCCTCCCCCAGGACCAGGCCCTGTGAGTCAGCGAGCCTCCTTTCTGAGGGCAGAGAACTCGGAGGGCTGGGCTTCTTTCCTGGCGGTGCCAGGCCCAGCAGGTCACTCCTGGGAAGCAGGAACCCCCTAAGAGCGCTGGTGTGACTATTTGTTGACTATGGAAGCCTACCAGGACATGCCACCCCAGAATACGCCTCTTTGGCATGGAGAACCAGCGGATGCAGGGAAAATTCTGAAAACAGGGCATGTGCTTTCCTTGGGGGAAGGACCTTTCTCTGTGTGAAAAGTGTGTCCCTCTCCAGGCCAGGAAGAGAAGGACTCCCAACCACGCCTACTAGCTTAGAAGGCACTGACGTGGGTCTGCATGCTACGCCTCCCTGAGCAGCCTGCTACCATTCTCTCCCTGACACGGTCCCATAGCTGACCTCCCCTGGCCTGGAG
Organism: Pipistrellus hanaki; assembly: GCF_964339955.1. Classification (NCBI taxonomy): domain Eukaryota; kingdom Metazoa; phylum Chordata; class Mammalia; order Chiroptera; family Vespertilionidae; genus Pipistrellus; species Pipistrellus hanaki. Next base: position 166,509,067 of record NC_140503.1, on the reverse strand, counting down.
CCCCACACCCCTTTCGTATGAGCTCAAATTCTAGCCACCCCCTCTGGTTGCTCGTCACTGGGTATGCTCCTCGCCAGTGCATGGTGCACACGTGAATGAACTTCCGTTTGTCTTCTCTTGGGGGTCTGTCTTGCCTGGCTGACTTGTGTACAACAGGCAGAGGGAAACATTTTTCCTTCCCTGCACTATTTTCTGCCTCCCCACCACCCCAAACCCCTCTACTGAGGACTTCCTACAGTCCAGGCCCTGTGCAGAGTGCTTTACGCACATTATTTCACGTCACCCCTGCAGAAAGGGCATGGGGCGGGTGTTTTATGCCGACTTAATAGACGAGGAAGCCAAGGTTTAGAGCCGGGGTTTGAACGTCTGTCTGCCTCCAGTTGATTCTTTCTGAGCGACCCAGATCCCGAGGCCTGCTTCTTACTTGGCCCTTTGGGGTTAGACAGGATAATGGTCATGTGCAAGTATTTTATCATTTAGAGTGCTTTTCTAGAAACAGCCGCCCAGTCCCTGGTATTTTGTTATGGGAGCCCAAGCTGACCAAGACACAGGCAGCCCATGGCTCCCAAGAGCTGACCTCCAGGCCCCTTCGTTCTGCACGAGGTACATGGCTCAGTGCCAGCTTTCAGGACACCTCTGCACCGGGGAGCTGACATCCTGCCATGGACATAGACATGGTCTACTTTCATTTTCCCATGAGGCCTAGGGTCTCCCTCTGTCACACCCCTGACCAGCACCACTGCCACCAAATACAGGGCCTTTCCCCACCCACCACTCAGTATTGAGGAAGGAGGACAGCTAGACAGACTTCATGTAGACAGATCATGCTGAAACTCTGTGGTATTGTCAGAAGAATAGTAAACCCCAAAGATTTCCTCTCCACCCCTGCCTGTGGTATTGCTATTATTCTATCTACCTTTAGGGACTTTTTTTTTTTTAACTTAAATTACTGCCTCTCTTTATCTTCATTAAATTCAATACGTATTTATGGACACAGAAAATGGAGATATTACTTTTTATAATGCAGGGTTCTCAGCCCTAACAGTTACACCGGCCTTTTCTGAAGGACAAGCAACCTGGCCAGGTGGGTGTACAGCCAGGGACCTGCTCAGTCAGAACGCTGCGTATCAGAGGAGACTTGAGCGCCCCCTGGTGACCAGGAGAGGTAAGGCCAGGCCTGCCTGGAGAGAGGGTAAAGAGGCTACATCTCCCAGGCTCCCAAATACCCTCCGGCAGCTAGACAACCACCTCGAGATAGTTAGGCCAAGTGGGGAGCTATGTCAGATAGTAAAACTTAATACTAATAAAGCATATAAATGAAACTAATCTTTACCAGCCCCTCACTACAGGCAAGGCAGGCCACGATCTCATTTGATCTTCATCATGCTACAAAATAGGCTCTAACAGCCAGTCGATGTCTCAGTAAGTGACGGGTGAATGTTGACATTACCTGCACGGTTCATATTTTTCTAAAGCTTGGCTGCATGAGTTTAGAAAAGACACAGAGAACCATGTGAGTAAAATGCCCCTTTATCCGGTGGGTCCTGGTTAGGGAGAAGGCTTGTTTGTCGCCTGGCGGCAGGCAACCAGACCCACGGGGGCAGAAGACCTCACAGGCACCGGGTTGTGTTGTTCTTACATCGTCAGCTCTTCTATTCAACTGCACCCTCCTCAGAGGTCCAGCAAAGGAACAACGCTTCTCATGATACATCTTATCAGTTCAAAACAACGAGGAAACGTAAAGAGAAACCTTCCTCAGCCACACACTTGGTTGATTCTGTCACTGCTCAGAGAGATCACAGGGAGAAAGAACTGGAAACCCTGAGGGCTTGTAACAGGATCACATACCTCTCAGACTTCTGCAGTCTTAGGTTCTTTTTGTGTGTGTGTGTGTGTGTGTGTGTGTGTGTGGCTGTGTGTTACCATGCATATCATCAATTTAAAAAACTTGAGCATGTTCCCCTTATATGTTACTTATCATTTCACATTCTATCTGCTCTTAGCATGTTCTACAGCATGTGTAAAATGTACATTATGGAGCTCATTAAAAACAAGTTTAAAAGTATGAAACGTCAAAGTGTAAAAATTCTAAAATTGTCCTCTCCCCCAGCGGGTCTGGCTGCCCACAGCCAGGCCGCAAACAAACCCTCCTCCCTGCTCTAGTCACCATCTCACGCTGCCACGTCCGCCAGCTCCCTCTGATGCCTGCAGGTTCTCTGCACCCGGAATCCATCAATAATTCAGAGGGAAGCATTTCCCTTCGGGGCCCCGGGACTTACCTGCTGCCACTGGCGTCTTCGGAGACCAGCAGGGGAGTTCCATTGGGGAGCAACCAGGCATCCTCTTAACCCGACAAGACGCCCCTGGTGAAGAATCCTGTGGTTTTGGGTGTTTTTGAGGCGGGAGGACTTATCAAACATGATGTCAGATAGGGAGTGACGGTCTGTGTTCAGGGTTTGTTTTTGAGAGAATTGCTTACCTCCTGGCTTTGCAGCCAACCACAACCCCCGCTCCCTGCACATAATTATACAGAGGCCGCCCGGGGAGGGCCCTTCAGCAGGGAGCCAGGCCGGAGCCTCCTCAGCATACACATTCCTGAGTTCTAACCACCAGAGAGCCCCTCAGACAAACAGCACCCAACACAATAGACCAGCGTTTTTCAACCGCTGTTCCGAGGCACACTAGTGTGCCGCGAGATGTTGCCTGGTGTGCCGTAGGTGCAGACAAGACAAGAATTTTATAATTTTTCACCATTTTGTTTACTTAATATTTCATAATAAAGTAATTATAAAATACTTTCTTTGTGTTTATTTGATTCCTATTCAAGAGAATTACTTTATATATAGTCAATATAGGCACAGAGTTAAATTTTTTAACATTTTCTAATGGCGGTGTGCCTTGTGATTTTTTTCATGAAACAAGTGTGCCTTTGCCCAAAAAAGGTTGAAAAACACTGCAATAGACCATGGGGAACCTTTGAAATGTGTCGGTTTTATTTATTTGCTTTTTTAAGAATGCACTACCGTCAGAGAAGAATATAAGGCAGATGGCAAATTCTAATGAAGTGAACCTAAGCCACATCATGTCACATCTTCTTTTGTGTCGGCTTTGGTCTCGGACTGTATTTTATTATCCAGGGCTTCCCATCTGGATGGCGTTAACTCTGAAATCTCTTCCATGCCAGGAGGTACTAAGCACTTGCTTCTCATTTCCTGCGTTCCTTCCAGCAAATGCCAGGACCACACGAAGCTCGGTGGGCACGTGGACGTGTGCCAGAGCGCACACTCCCCGCGCGGGAAGCTCATCCCACAGAGCTTCCCGGAGAGCAGCCCTGTGACCCGCACAGACGTGGGGGAGAAGCGCTTTGGTTGCCAGCAGAGGAGGCTGTCGAAGCCGCCCCCAGCCCTGCTCTAGCCGCTTCCCTGCACACTCTAGCAGCCAGCATACTGCCCAGGCCATACCGGACCATCAGGGCCTCCGATGGTGGCTGCCCCGCCCCCACAGCTGGAGAGCCGCTCACCCAGCCCTGCTGATGGGTCTGCTTGCTGAGCCAGCCTCTGCGGCAGTCAGGAGGGCAGAGAGCTGTGCTTCTGGGGGTTTCTGTAGAGCCGCTGTTCTCAGGCCTGGCTGCACGCGAGAACGATCCCAGGCATTTTGAAAATGCTGATGCTCTGATCCCTTCCACAACCAGGAATGTAAATTTAGTTGGACTTGGATGAGGCTTTGGTATATTTTTAAAAGCCCCCCCCCCCCCTCCGCTCCCCCCAATGATTCTAAAGTGAAGCCAGGGCTGGGAAGTTCTGGGTCTCATTTCCCTCCAGGCCCCAGCTGTGGGGATGAATAAAACTGTGTCCTTTATTAGCCATGTAAATATTTGTTTCACTAAGTACCCTGTTGTTCTCAGTGCTTTGGTTATAAAAATGTAATTCCGCCCAGGCTGCGTGGCTCAGCGATTGAGCGTTGACCTATGAACCAGGAGATCACAGTTCGATTCCCATTCAGAGCACCTGCCTGGGTTGCGGGCTTAATATCCAGTGTGGAGCGTGCAGGAGGCATCAGATCAAAGGTTCTCTCTCATCTCCTCTCCCCTTTTCTCTGAAATCAATAAAAATATATTTAAAAAATAAAAATGTAATTCCTAACCCCCAAGGTATCTGCTATACATTCATATATATAAAATCATTGATGTTTCTATCTCTCTCTCCCTCTCCTTTCCTCTCTGAAATATATATGTGTTTGTTTTAACACATATATATTTCAGAGAGGAAAGGAGAGGGAGAGAGAGATAGAAACATCAATGATGAGGGAGATCAGTGATCAGCTGCCTCCCACATGCCCCCTACAGGGGATTGAGCCCACAGCCGGGCATGTGCCTTGACTGGAATCGTACTGTGACCTCTTGGTTATAGCTTGACACTCAACCTCTGAGCCACATTGGCCGGGCCAGATGTACTTTATTACTTTGCACAGCATCCTCCTGGGGGTAGCAAATGACTGCTGGAAAGCAGTGAGAAGCCGAGGAGGACAGAGGCCCAAGCTCCCTGTGCTTGTCTGTTTCCTTATTGCCTGGCACCAAGGATGTACATGAAAATTATTTGTTGACTGGATAGATGAATGAACAGAGAAAGTTAAGACCATATATTGGACTACTGAACTCAAATGTATTGAATGACAGACTCTAGATAAAAAAATATCTCTGTGTGAGAGAATGCAGAGCTGAGTTTAATCAGGTAAGTGATAACAGAGGTAAATATAAGATCCAGTTCTTCAGTCTAAGGAGACAAGTACGAAGATATCAAACATGTTCTTGGTGGTTACCCAGAAAGATAGTTATAGTCCCAGATCATATTAATAGACATAGGATCTGGAATGTAGGAGGCAATCCTCTCATTTTTGTAATTTTACAAATCACATTCTGTAGTATTATGTGAAGTTCTAAAAACCATCTATATAATAAAAGGCTAATATGCAAATCGACTGAATGGTGGAATGACTGGTCGCTATGACACACACTGACCATCAGGGGGCAGACACTCAATGCAGGAGCTGCCCCCTGGTGGTCAGTGCGCTTCCACAGGTGAAGTGCTGCTAAGTGAGAAGCCAGGCTCATGGCTGGCAGGCGCAATGGCGGTGGCAGGTGCCTCTCCTACCTCCGCAGAAGCACTAAGGATGTCCAGCTAACAGCTCCCAGTCTGCTAGAGGGTGCAGGCCAGACTGAGAGACAGACCCCACCCCCACCCCAGTGCACGAATTTCATGCACTAGGCCTCTAGTTATATGTAAAAACTAGAGAAGATGTGCAGAAGACTCCTAGGATGTGGGGAGAAATCACACTATGTCACAAAGAATGATTAGGGAAGTGGTGAGTTTTTGCTTGGAGAAACTTGGGGCTAGGAGCATTATGTTTATTTATTTGAAGGTTACCATTGAGAAAACAGACTAGATTTATTCAATGTGACCCCAAAGAATTCGACTAGGATCAAATGTTAATTCCATTGAGAGAATACTTTTCCAAGAACAAAGGTACCCAAAGAAGGGATGTGGAAAGGGCTCTCTTGCACAGAGTGAGTTCTTGTTGCCAGAGGTACAAGGACAGAGGTCTATACGTCGTCGGCAGAGGTCTGCGTGCTTTGCAGGAGCACGGGGGTCTGTGAGATTCTCCTTCCCCGCAACTGGTGGGTGGAGTTATGACATTACTGGCATCTGTCACAGAGACATCCCCAAGACATTGAACCACCAATCAGCATGTGCCAAAGTGCCCTGGAGCCCACCTTTTCCTGTTTTGCCCGGGTCCAACCCTTTCCTGTTTCTCCCCTTAAAAAGACCCCCAGACCAGCCACCTGTTGCTTCTCTCCGTCGCCATCCATGGAGACAACCCGGCTGGGTCTTTCTCCTCTCCTCACTCCTTCAATTCTGATTTCTCTACCTCCGTAATGAGTTCCGCTCATTACTGGGGAATAAATTTTACTTTTAACATATCTTGGTGGTCAATTTCCTGCGCCTCAAACCTTATAGGGTCTTGTTGAGCTGCGGGTCCAGAGTGGAGCCTGACCTTGTCTGCGTCTCCAACCGGCTCCCAGGCGATTTGATCCAATGGCTTTTACGATGCTTTCCAAGCCTGAGACTTTGGCCTCTAATAAATACGTGTACGTTCTCTCCTATGCAAACTCCAGTCCTTTAACTTCCAGGTGTGGCCCTGTTGCAGCCAGTTATAAGCAGAGAGTTCTGGGAAACTTTCCAGATGAGGCCCAAGTCCAGCACAAACGACATGTAGCGACGTTTCCACCACAGAGGCACAGAACGGGGTCATAGATGGTGATCCTTGTTCTTAAGAGCTACAAACATCACCTTTCCCTCTCCGGAAACATGGACCACATGCTTGTGGAGATGTAACACCTGTAATAGCTTTCTCGTTCTGTTTTGCTTTGTACATCGGCATCCACAGATTAGGAAGAAACGTGTCACTTGACCTCCAAAATGAAACAAAGGAAATTTTAGAGCATTTCCCCTGGGCTTCATCAGGTTCTGCCCCAACTCAAAGGGTGAGAACGCCCACTTGTCCTGCGGGACACATCCCAGTCTCTTGCAGCGCCTGAACGTAGGCTGGGGCCAGAATCCTCTGTCTCCCACCACCCCAGCCCTCCCATCCCCCACCCGCCCCAAGTTTGGCAGAGGCTGCAGGCTGCGTGACTCTCCCCAACATTGTTTTTCTTCTTCCTTTGTTGTGGAATCCTTAATTCTTAGTGAGGCATACGACTTTCCAAATTGGGGGGGACACGACCTATTTCCTAGATTACTTTGCTTATCTTTCTCTTTAAAACACACTAGATAGCCCTAACTGGTTTGGCTCAGTGGATAAGTAGGGGTGTCGAACTCAATCAGAGAAGGGGCCAAAATCTAAAATCCAGCCTAAATCGCGGGCCAAATGGTTTACTGAACAGTCATAAACTGACAATGTCATAAACTGACAGCGAAGTGCAGTGATGACAGCGCGGTGCGGGCCACATTGCGAGGCCTGGCGGGCTGGATTTGGCCCGCGGGCCTTGTGTTTGACACATGTGGGATAGAGAGTTGGCCTGCGGACTGAAAGGTCCCGGGTTTGATTCGGTCAAGAGCATATACCTTGGTTGAGGGCACATCCCCAGTAGCAAGTGTGCAGGAGACAGCTGATTGATGTTTCTCTCTCATTAATGTTTCTAACTCTCTACCCTTCTCCCTTCCTTTCTGTAAGATATCAATAAAATATATTTTTTTAAAAATAAATTTTAAAAAAGGACTAGATAGAAAATGACATTCACCTTGAAAATAATATAGTGATACAAAAATTTTCACTGAGTCATTGTCATTTTATTCAGGATATTGAAAGGGGTACATTGTGATATGAGGAGCAGGGTGATAATTAACATCTTTTATCTTCAGCTGAGGTATGAATGCCTGAAGGAAGAAGCTGCATTTGTCAGGAAGTTCTCCAAGAATCATGAATCTCCCCGTCTCTCGGTGGTAAGAGGGACTGCTGGGGTTGGGGTCAAAGGAGTAGCATTGTCTGTTTTTGGTGGAAATAGGGTCGTAGGTATCATGGTAGTTCTTCTGTTCATTGGTGGGTTCCTCTGATCGAACAAAAATCAAGACAAAAACGCATTTGTAAATACTCAACATATTAATATTACTTGCATTAATACTTTTAAGCTTATATAGAGGACAGAATTTTCAATTGATATCATATTTTAAAAATTTTATTAGCTTTTACCAACTTCCTCTACTTCTTTGTATGTGTAATGACAGTCAATGAAATTTCAAATATTTTTATTTGGTCTCTTTAAGTTTTTAAAAAATATTTTTATTGGGTTTTTCTTCTTTTTTTTTTTTAGAGAGAGAGAGAGAGAGAGAGAGAGAGAGAGAGAGATCAATGAGAGAGAAACATCACCCATAAGCCTCCTCCTGCACACCCACTCCTGAGGATCATGCCCACAACCTGGTCATGTGCCCTGACGGGGAATTGAATCAAGATCTCTTAGTTCCAGGGTCAACACTCAACCACTGAGCCACTGGAGCCAGGCTGATCTTTAAAAAGATAATCAAGTATTCTTCTTCTAACCTTATTGTTCCAGCCAATCCTCCTGGTGAGAACAACCGGAAGATTGGACCAAAAACATCTGTTTTAAGCATCTGTTTGAAGGTAGCAGTCTAAGAAAATAAGGCCTTATGGACTGAATGCTGCATTGAGGCAAGTCTCCCAGGGAGGCATTGGCAATTACAAAAGTAGTGGCTGAATGGTTGAGAAGCTAAGAAGAACTTTAGACAAATCCATAGGGCTGGAGGGTCAAAGGCTTACGGTTGCAATTCAAAGAACCTTACTCAGGAAATAAGAGTGAACCAGAGGGACTTGTTCTAATCACCTGTCTCGGACTGAAATAAGGTGGTAGGTGTTCTGTGAATGTTGTGCCCATGGCCTACATGCTCATGAGAAACAAAAGTAAATCCTCTCTGGAGGAAGACAACTTTACCCAGAACCTCAAGTTGTCTCTACAATTTTCAACAACAGTGTTCATTGTTCAATCAAAAATAACCAAGCTAAAAAAAAAAAAAAAAAAAAAAAGAGGAAGTTTGGGGTCCCAAAGGTGTGAGGATAGGGGAACAGCAATCAACTGAAAAGAAAAGGGAAAAGTAGATAATAGAAGCAGATCCTCAGGAGATCCAAAGTGAACTTATCAGACACTAACTATAAAAGAGCTATGCTAAAATGCTCAAGAAATGAAAGGATAGATGGTGACTTTGGCACCAAATGGACATTTTTTTAGCTGAAAAATATAACAACTGAAATTAAGAATTCAATTGCTTGTTTAACATCAGATTGGATACAACTGAAGCCAGAATTTGTGAATAGAAAATAGACTGAAGCAGAGAAAACTAAAAAGATAGAAAATAGAAAAAGATATGTAATACTTTCAATAATAAGATTTAAATAAAAATATAGAAAAAGCACCTAAGACAAATGAGAATCAATGTGAAGGTTGACTGTGAATTTCAAGTGTAAGAAGAGTACAAAAAGAATAGCACAGAAGTAATATTTGATCAGATAATTGGTAGAAATTTTCCAAAAGTGATGAAAAATTAAAGAAGCACTGTGATTCATAAGCAAGAAAATAGAATTAACTACACATTACAGTAAATCTTCTGAAAAACAGAAATTGAAAATAGTTTTAGAGATATTTTCAAAATAAAAGTTAGGTAAATTTAAAATAAATGTTTGGTGTTTTTTTTTGGTTGTTGTTTCTTAATTTCCTTCACAGAGGTTTTTAGTAGGAAGCACATAATCGAAGTTTAGGAGGACTATTGGTTAATAACTGTCTTCAAGAAATTAGAATATTTTACAGACAGAGTCACAATTTTCATTCTTCCACTAATGAGCAATTTTGTTAGTCTGTGAAACATTAGTAACCCATCTTAATAATTTAAAGCTTAAAAACACACACACACAAAAAAAGCAAAAATAGCCAGTATGACAACAACAAAACTTCCAAACATGATTTCCTATTTCCCATGACTTCCCCTTATTTTTCTGAATGTTCACTCCTTTTTCAAGTCTTGAAATTGATAGAAAATTCAAGAATAAAAAACTTACACGAATGTTGAAGCATTTACATACATACTGAAATCCCTGCAAGAGAAAAAAAGCCATAGTTACATGATATTTAATGTTAGGAAACTTTGATTCAGTTCAAATATACAGTATTTTTAAGATGTTCTGAAGAAAATAAGACACTTCAAAGACAAAATTGCAAAAAATTGCTTCCTGACCTGTGATTAGTAAAGAAGCTTGTTGCAACATAAATTGGACAAACATATTGAAGAGGAGGGAGACAGAAGTTAGCTGAGATGTATAACAGGACAATAATTTTCCAGATGTGAACTCTGGTGAAAAAACAACCAGAGGCCCTAGAAACAGCATGATTTATCTCGGCCTTTCTATTGAGAGCAGGAAGGAAAAGGAAGTGGAGAGCCAGTGTGGGGAACAGAGAGTGTGTGTGTGTGGCAGTCTCTCTGAGCAGAAACCTGAGCTTGCAGGTACCCCAGTCACCCTCAGGAACATGCAAAGCAGTAAGCAATAGTCCAAGAAGCCACACTCCATAGATAAAAATCTACACTTAAGATAATTACTGACAACAAGTATAAAATGACCTCAGAGCTTGCTTGGAAAAAGAAGTAGAAATTTGTCGGTTGAGATAAAGTTTTCTAAAAGGAATTAATACGTGTACTTTTTATGAGGAGTTTTGAATATTATAATGGATATGTTTAACAAGTTTACAGTGTGATGCATGAATCGTCAGCAGGCGATCATTCTTCAATGGACTCTAACAAGCAAAGACAAAATACTATGTTGCAAAGAATACACAAAACATGCTGGTGAGTTCTGGGTTCTAGTTCATTGGCTTCTACTTGAGTCAAATTATACTAAATTTTAAAAAGAAATTTCATGACTTATGTTACCCCTTATTTGCAAAGGAAGGAATGAACTAGTTGTCTATGGAGAAAGGTGTTGTTCACCCAGACAAGAGGTGACTCAGGGCTGGTGCTGGTACTTCCACAGGCTGGAGAGGGTCTGTTTCTCTGCAGATGGTTCCCCCAACTGGCAGGGGCTGCCTACAGAGTTCCCGACTGTGCCAATCAGGCTATTTCCTAGGCTTTCTGCCTTCGCTGTTTAGTTTCCATCTTAGAGTAAATTTTATAACATACCTTATGTTTCTGAAAATATGACTTCTTGAAAATGTCAAATATTTTCTCTCTAAATCATATCTTTCTAGGAGACAGCACACATTCTTAATTTAGGTTGTTTTTTAAAAAAGGGAACAGTTGCCGAAACCAATTTGGCTCAGTGGATAGAGCATAGGCCTGTGGACTGAAAGGTCCCAGGTTTGATTCTGGCACATTGATGGGGGCACATCCCCAGTAGGGGGTGTGCCAGAGGCAGCTGATCGATGATTCTCTCTCATCAATGTTCCTGGCTCTCTATTCCTCCCTCTTCCTCTCTTTAAAAATCAATAAAAAATATTTTTAAAAATAAATAATAAATAAATAAATTAAAAGGGAACAATTACCTTCCAACAGCAGAAACGATATCGCATTCCAGAATGAAAATGTCGGACCTGTGAAAAGTGAGAGGCAGACAATGGAGACTGAGGAAATTGATAGTCATGATAATAAGAGTAATGAATTAGGAAGTTTAGACTCTGAGTTCCCTAAAGGCAGGCACTGTGTTTTGTCATCTAAGTAATCCTGGCATCTACCCTGTTTCCCCGAAAATAAGACAGTGTCTTATATTAATTTTTGCTCCCAAAGATGCGCTAGGTCTTATTTTCAGGGGATGTCTTATTTTTCCATGAAGAAGAATACGGTACACATTTATTGTTAAATGAAAATAAAGGAAATTATTACCTGTATATGGTACGGTAGTACGGTAGTTGTCAACACAAACCAGACAAACTGTGAATCCTACAGTATCAAGAATTTACTCATTTATTCAATGACAATCATGTCATCATCTTCTGGAACATCATCATAACAATCCAATTCCTGAATTTCCTGGTGAATTTCTTGTGACTCCATTTCTTTCAGAATCAGTGGACCAAATCTCTCATGTTTAACCTAGGGGGGCCTTATTTTCGGGGAGGTGCCTTATATTTAACTCAGAAGGAAACCTGTAAGTAGGTCTTATTTTCAGAGGATGTCTTATTTTGGGGGAAACACGGTAGCATGATTGCCCATCTCTGAGAGTTATTCTAGAAAAACTGGTTTATAGAATTGGGTGAATGAACTTGTATATGCTAACCTCAGTCACTAAATGTTTTTAATGCCAGAAGTATTATCTCAGCTAATTCTCTCGGCCTATTCAAGTTATTCTTTGTCCGAAATAGCAACTTGAGCCATAGTCTTGCTTAACCTACTCCACTGGGCTATTGGTTGTCTTAAAGTTTATCGGGGGCTGCTCCAGGGCAACCACCCCTCCCTCCGACCGCCCCTTTCACACACAGAGGCTCTGAGCCGTGGCTGCTCAGTGCAATAATCACCTGTGGGGCTTATACAAATCCTGATGTCTGGGTCACAGCCCAGGCCAGTTAAATCAGGGTTCTTTTTAGAGGTGAACCAGGATTTTAAAGTTTCCCAAGCAAGTCCAAAGTGCAGCCAAGAATGAAAACCACTGCCCTACTCTGAGGCTAGGAGCGCTTGATTCAAATCTCTTGCTTTTCTACCAGGATCTTTTAAGATAGGTTGAAAGAGCTGCTTTCAGCTCCAAAGAAACTTGAAATGGAGATTCTGATAGATTCCAATGAAAAAAAAATTTTTTTTTTTTTTGAGGATGGAATAGAAGTATAAGTTCGGAATGCATGAACCATGGCTGGTTTGCAGAAGGAGACACCAAGAGGTTACTTACTGGTGTGCAGTGAGCTGTGACCAAAAGGAACGCAATCAGAAGCGCCACTTTCATCTTTTGACTCTGTCTGCAGGTAAAGCAAGAGTATTATATCTTAACTGGGCAATATGGATCCCTTTTTTTCTTACGTGTTAGGCATGTTATTATTAAGGAGCTTGGCTGAAGGTCATGTTATTGGGAACCAAAGGATGTATAGATATTAAACATTGGAATATAGATTATGATATTATGATGTAAATTCCTAAAGAATGGTGTGTGCCCTAATTCAGGGTGCACACCACACACACACACACACACACACACGCACACAGTATAAAGCACTTCATGCTTATTAGGAATGTTTTCCTAATAGAACATTGGCCTATTCCATTAACTGTTTATAAAACACAGATTTAAAAATATTTATTATTAAATTTGATTTTTACAATGACTTTGATAGGTAGATATGATTAGTATAATAACCACTTAGAAGTGGGTATTTTTCCTGTCTACAAACCTATATTATGATATAGATTGTTTATTTGGTATAGTAGTAAATTCTCATAGGTACAAAAGGTTTCTGTCTCCTACTGTATCATGGTGACTTGTATAGGAATCATTTTCATTTTTCATAGGAACAAGAAAAATTCTAATGTTAATAATACACCTTTTAAATAATATACAAAGTGCTTTTTTATTGTTTCAAGGGAAAAGGAGATGAGGCATTCTAAAAATAAATATAATTGATATATTTCTTCATCAGCAGAATACTATCGTTTTCATAAAGAGTATATTAATTGATTCATTTTTGGAAGACATGTCATTTATGGTAAATGTTTATTATAAAAATTAATTCTGCCATTTAAAATATTTTTTACAAAGAGGGCTATACATGTAATATTAAAACAAATCAAGACAGGAAATAACAGCACATATCCAACAACCCTAGATCTGCGAAATGCCATAGGAGAACATATTCTGAACCAAATTGCCAACTATTAATTTAAAATCCATCCTCAAGGTTAAACAATATTTGAAATGGGAAGAGAGAATTCAAGAGATGATCTAAAGATCAAGTTTATGTAATTTCCAAATGTTATTTCCTCCCCGGAAGGCCGACATTCTTCATGTTCCCCTCTGGTAAGTGCTGATGCTCCCCTTGGTTTTCCTTCCACTGCTATAAACATGGAGGGGAGAAGGACTGTACATTTGCAGACACCTTTTAAAATTCTATTTATGTAGGATTTTGTCACTCTTCTTTTTCCATCATTTGTTTTTAGTCATTCTGTATTTTAAAGTGCGAATGTAACCCAGAGCAAACATCAGAGTAACATATTGAAGGTAAATAAATATGTAGGCATATAAAACAATAAAGAATAAAATAAAAACATATGCACGATTATAAAAGTGAGCTAAAATGTTAGTCACCATATTAAACTAAATTCTTTAATTTGCCTATGTCTTTAACAAGATAATATAACTTATAATTAGAAGGATACTACCTTGCACGCCAGGAGGAGTGAAACGTCCACTAGTCTTAATGAAGACTTTCTTGGAAGTCTTGTTTCCAAGTGATCTGGATAATTAATGGTATTTATATATGTAGATATTAAGGATGTGTAATATCAGCACTTTTTTTTTTAAATGGGCCTGATGACCCTCATTTACATAGGGATGAGACAGGGATTTCCTATCAGCACCTCATTCTTTGTGGGGCTAAGACCCTTGTCTTTGATGATAATACATTTTTGTGGTGATTCATGCATCATGCATAATTCTTTCAGGAAACTCTAGGGTTTTGCTAATGAACAATGAGGACAGATAATTGCAACAACTAGAAAAGTACCATAATGAATTCATAGTTTGGTTAGGAGATACACCTTGAGAATGTCAACTTAAAAGATTTAAAATAAATCCACGGAAATGCATGAATCATACATGGACAGAGGAAGTCTTCTCCCCCATCTCATTTGGTAGAAAAACAACCTTCTGACCTGGATAAAGGGAGGGTGTCATGGCCTGAGAGTCAGACCCAGTGTGCACAGAGGCATGTGTAAGTAGAACAAAACCTTGTTAAGGGGGCATTTGAGCAACCAGTGTCTGGTTAGCCTGTTAGGGGACACCACAACTTGGATATTTACATGGGAAGAGAGGTTTGAGCTCAGGAGAAAATGTCTGGTTCTGGGCCTCGGCAGCATGGAAGCCGACCAAACCAGAGGATAGGAAGGGGGGTCCTGACTCACTAGTTAGTACAGCCCAACCATGAGGAGACTTTGTCCTTCAGCCCCGAGAGAGGCAGGCATGAAATAATCAGTGTAACTTACTATACAAAGGTCTTGGATGATTGAATTTTTATTCTATCAACACTTGGAAAATCCACAAATGGAAGGAAGGAGTACTAGGTCTCTGATGTGTTGTCTTTCTGTGTTAGGTTCTGAGTGGATTTAGACTGGTGTTAAATTGACTGGAAGTGTGATTGCTGAGACTGGCACAAAAGTGGGTTTTCTTGAGGTTAGTAGATATGACTAAGTCAAGATGCCAGGGCGCCGGTCTACATTGCTAATCTAAATTCTCTTCTAAATGAAAGGTGTACTTAATTTTTGAAAAAAGTTTATTTTATCATATGAAACCAACATATACGCCCTCAAGTAAGTTTGGACCATTTAAAAAAGAGTTACAATTCAGCAATTTTACTCCTATATATATCCAAGAAAATTGAAAACCTATCAACATAAAAACTGGTGAAAGAATGTTTATAGCAGCATTATTCATAGTAACCAAAATGTGAAAACAATTAAAATATCTATCTACTGATGGATGGGTAAACAAAAGGTGGTATATCCACACAATGGGATGCTATCCTATCTCATAAAAGAATGATATTCAAATTGACCATCACTCCAACACACAAGCTAGCTGCCCCCATGTGGACACAAGATGGTCACCACAAGATGGCCAGCAGGGTAGGGCAGTTGGGAGGGACTAGGCCTGCAAGAGAGGGCCATTGGGGGCAATCAAGCCTGCAAGGGAGGGCAGTTAGAGGTGACCAGGCTGGCAGAGAAGGGAAGATGGGAGCGACTGAGCCTGCAGGGAAGGACAGTTGGGGGGACCCAAACCTGCAGGGGAGGGCAGTTGGGGGGGACCTAGGCCTTCAGTGGAGAGCAGTAAGGGGCAAACAGTCTGGCAGGGGAACAGTTAGGCATCAATCAGGCTGGCAGGGGAGTGATTAGGGGGTGATCAGGCTGGCAGGCAGAGGCAGTTAGGGGCAATCAGGAAGGCAGGCAGGTGAGGCCTACCGGAATCGGGCCTAAATAGGTGGTCAGAAATCCTTCAAGGAGTCCCAGATTGAAAAGGGTGCAGGCTGGGCTGAGAGACACACACCTCCATGCACAAATTTTGTGCACTGGGCCTCTAGTTCAGCAATAAAAAAAGGAATGGAAGTCCTGATGTAGGCTACAACGTGGATATACTTTGAAAACATCATGCAAAGTATAAAAGGAGCCAGATACAAATGGGTACACATTGTGTGATTGCATTTACATGAAATATCAAGAACATGAAAATCTATAGAGACAAAAAGTAGACCAATAGTTGCTAGGACATGGGAAGGGGGCGGGTGGGCATGGGAGTGACTGCCAGTGAGTGTGAAGTTTCTTTCTGGGGTGGTGAAATGTTCTGGAATTAGGGAATGGTGATGATGCACAACTCTGAACAGACTGAACCACTGAGTCCTATACCTTCAAAGGATAAATTTTGTGGATTGTGAATTATATCTCGATAAATTTGTTAAATGTATATATTAAAAACCACTCATGATCCTCACACTTAGAGATGACCTCTAGTAAGTTTTTGATGCATTTCCTTCTTTTCTTTAGCATATTATTTTTGTAGTTAAAATCTTGAGGAGGTCTTGCCTTTCTTGTAATATGGCAACTATGTAGCTACAAACTCTTTGTAAACACTGGTTTTAATAGATGCTTAATAGTTTACTGGCTGAAAATGGGAGTCAGAAGGGGAAAAGGGTGTTTTGAAATATGGCAGACCAAAGGACCAGGAACCACACTCTTGCCTGCTACCCAGGTCCACCGTTTCCTATTCTTACCTGTGAGAAAAGAAGACAGTCCTTGATTTTAGCCCAGCAAGGCCTGTGTTGGATTTCTAATCTTCTGAACGGCAACATCCTGCATTCCTGTTGTTTTGTTTGTTCCAGCAGCGATAGACAATCACATCACCATCGGCAAGTTCTGAAGCCCCTTTCCTCGGTGATTCTGATTCAGCATTTGTTTTAAAGCTTGTGTTTGTACAAGTTTGTGGAATCCGCTTAGAATACATCTTTAAATCCATTAGGGAGAATGGATTTTAAGAAAGTAAGTCACACCAAAAACCGGTTTGGCTCAGTGGATAGAGCGTCAGCCTGCGGACTGAGAGGTCCGTGGTTTGTGCAGGCAAGGAAGAACCATGTGCTGTAGACACAGTGCCACGTGCTGTTCCTGAGGGGCCACAGAGACAAGGGAGGTAGACGTGCCCGTGTAGACCATGAAGGGCAGTGTGAATTTGCTGGGGCTGGTTCACAGTCTTGCCGCTCCAAGAGCATGGTCTTCAATCCAGGACCATCAGCCTCACGTAGGAGTTTGCCAAAAATGCTACGGAATGTCCTTTTGTTTAAAAACGTTCTTTTTATTGTGGTAAAATGTCCATAACATAAAATTTGCCATTTTAACTATTTTTTAATGTACAATGCAGTGGCATTAAGTACATTCACATTGTTGTGCCATCTCATCACTCCAGCTCCAGCACCTTTTCATCTTCTCAAACTGAACTCGGTGCTCGAATGGCCCTTAGCCAAGGTCTCCAGGTGATTCACAAGCAGGTAAACAGCTCAGAAGCCCTGGCCTCGGGGCTGCTGGCGGTGGATCCCGTAGTGCAGTGTTTCCCAACCTTCTCTCATGATGAGAATCACCTGGTGGAGTTGTTAAAACACAGATTCCTGAATCCCAACTAAGAAGTGCTAAACTAGAATTTTTGAGAACATATAGGTAAAATTGCATACCTAACTTAGTGCTCTGTATATAACATCTGTGTTAGAGCACTAGTTAAGTATACAATTTTACCTATATGTTCCCAAAAATTCTAGTTTAGCACTTCTTAGTTGGGATTCAGGAATCTGTGTTTTAACAACTCCACCAGGTGATTCTCATTATGAGAGAAGGTTGGGTAGTGAATGCAATCAGTTTGCTGTGGCGGACTCCGGGCTAACAAGCATTTTTTATCTCATTTAATCTCACTTAGGTTTGGCCTCACTGAGTCATCCTTCCAGCAACCTTAGGAAGGAGGCACAATCATGAACCCCACTTTGCACACGGGGAAACGGTCAAGTGCTTTGCTCAAGGTCGCCCTTCGGGTAAGGGGCGGAGCTGTGACGTCACTTGGCTACTGTGATCCAGAGTCTACGCCGTCCGCCATCCGTCCTCCCTCTGACTCCGTCTGTGCCCAGAAAGATCCCGCCCAGGGGTTTGCCTCGGCGAGTATGTGTTCAGGAAGAAAGAAGCCTGGATAAGGAGAGGGAAGCAGCAAAATAAGATCCCACTACGAGTAAACCTTTGTTTCCACAGTGTTACACAGCCCATGCTTCTAGTAAAGAGACTGGAGCTATTTTATCTTTTTTTTTTTTTTTTTTTTTTTTTTTTTTTTTTTTTTTAAAGAAGAATGGCATGATTTTTCTTTTTTTTTTTTTAGATGGATTTTATTTAATTTTTTTTTTTTTTTTTTTTTTTTTTTTTTTTTTTTTTTTTTTACAGAGATGAAGGGACAGGGATAGGGAGTAGAAACACCGATGAGAGAGAATCATCGATCAGCTGCCTCCTGCACACCCCACACTGGGGATGTGCCCGCAACCAAGGCACATGCCCTTGACCGGAATCAAACCCGGGACCCTCCAGTCTGCAGGCTGACGCTCTATCCACTGAACCACACCGGTTTCAGCTGGAGCTATTTTATGTTGTCCCTTCAGAAACTTGACTCTCTTATCCTAGACTTTCCCACCCACCCCCCTTTCTTAGAGACTTCAACTGATCCTAGTTCTCTCTTTGCAGATCCTTCAGGAGCAAACAGGGAGATCAGGCAGGAAGTTACTGCTGGGGAGTTCGTGCTGGGCCCAATGGTGTGGCAGGCTTTCTGCTCTCCTCTCTTAATCCCCCTGGTTTCAGGGCTCAGCGTGACTCAGGAGTGCAAACTCCGGAAGGTCTGACTTGGAATCTGACTCAGGAACTCTGACCCGTCTCTCTGGCTCATATCCGAAACTGGCAAGTTTACAAAACACAAAACCTTTTATAATCAGAAAAGATAAATCTCCTGTAAGGAAGAAAAACGCAATGGAAAATTCCACGAGAAATATCTGAAATCGCCTAACTTTTCTTTTGTCTGCCAGTGGCGGGTCAGATGTGGCCAGATGCCACAGTGCGTGTACAGCTGGCCAAGGCCTGTCCTTCTGAGATGGACACCTCGAGGGCCCCTCTGCTCATCAACAGTTCGGTGAGAACTACATCAGCCGGACCCAATCTTCTCAATGATTGCTCACAACTATTTGTGCAGCAAAGCTCAATTAGACAAATGGTTGTCAACCCTGGCTGTATGTACGGTGGAACCAATCACTTGTGAAGCTTTAAAAAAAAAGTCCCTGGCCCTGGCCAGGGTTGCTCAGTTGATTGGGTGTTGACCCCTGCACTGAAAGATTGCAGGTTCAATTCCTGGTCAGGGTACATACCCAGGTTGCAGGCTCGATCCCGGATAGGGGACATGCAGGAGGCAACCGATGGATATTTCACTCACATCATTGTTTCTTTCTGTGTCCCTTTCTTTCTCTCTGAAAATCAATTAAAAAATCATTTTTTTAAAAATCCATATTCCAGGACCCACACCTAAACATGCTGATTATGTGTGAATACGTGAACTATTGTTATCAAATAAACAAACATTAGCCCTTGGGTAGCACAGTATGGGTTTTAAAATACTCTTTTATGTGCTTCTCCCATTTAAGTCTCATGACTCCCCTAGAAAATATTGTTGTATGATGTCCATTTTACAGATGAGGAAACAGGCTTAGTGAGATTAGGTGATTTCTCTCCCCCCGCTACCAAACTCTAAAAATAAAAATTAAAAAAATAAATGAATGAATGAATTGTGTTTACTTACCTCGTGCCCACTCAGAAGTTTAAGGTCTGCAATGGTTCTTGTCCGGCTCCAGGTGTGCCCTGAGAAAGGTTGTTTGATTGTTTGCCTTGTTAAGTGTGTCATTTATTCCTCCCACCTTAACACTGATGCCTAATTTTAAATAATGCTTATTGTGTACAAATTCCCATCGAAAGAGTAAAGAGGAGGGTGTAATTGACTCTAATGTAATCATCGCCCAGCTTCTATAGCGACCACCTCAGGGACACTGTGATTGCATCCAAGCTCTCACACACTGCCCCCTATTTGGAAACAAATCGGTCACGTCTCAGTATGTTTCTCTAAGGACTTCAAAACGACGTAACTTCAATATCATTATCATACCTAAAACGTTAATAGGAATTCCCTAATATCATCACGTATCCAGTCAGAGTTACACATCTCTGATTGTCTTATTTAAAAATATAAATTTCTTTGATTAAGGAGCTAAATAAATTCTATCCATTGTAGTTGCTTCATAAGGTTCTTAAGCCTCATTTATATACATTTGATTGATTTGAGAGAGGGAGAGAGAGAGAGAAACATCGGGCTGCTTCCTGCATGCCCCCGACAGGGGATCAAGCCCACAACCTGGGCATGTGCCCTGACTGGGAATCGAGCAAACCAGGTCATTTGTCCTGTAGAGTCCCCAGTCTGGATTTTGTTGATTACAAATGCTTGGTGACATGTAACATGCTCCCCCAAGTCCTCTAGCTCCTATCATTTAGTGGGCAGATCCAGAAACTTGATCAAATTTAGTGTGAATTATTTTTATTTTTTTCAAAAATTCCTTCCTAGATGCTGGAAAGGTTTTTTGTGTGAAGACAGAAATTTTGGAAACAAAACCAATTGTCAAGGCAAGGCTGCAAACACACATGAATCCGTGGCTCAGAATTAAGGAGCTTGACTGTGGCCATTGTGTGCTGTTTCTGCAGGAGGGTCTGGGTTTAGTCCCACCCTCGGACCTGCTGCCTCCCCCTCTCTGCGTCTGTGTCCTCTCTTCCTGCACCTGCAGGCCTTCCCTGGGAGTCACGGTCTCTGGAAACCAGATAACATCGCTAAGGCCGGCCAGTGGCCACAAGGAAATCAGCATTTTGTAGCAGTGGCTGTTATGGCACAGCGCATTAGCTCAGAGTGACATCTAGTGGCTTAAAAAATTATTGCGGTCTAGTGGCCTTTTTTAAAAAGGGAAATCAAATTGTAGTTTGGTTTGTATATATGTATTTTATTGCATATTTAGTTACAAATGTATCTCATAGTCACGAGAAAAACTTCAAAAGGTACTGAATAATAGTAGCCTTGGCAATTAAGTGTGTTTCCAAAATTTCACTCAAAACTTTCCTGATGTATTCAATACTATGTAAATACAAGGTGAGAGTCCCACAGGACCGCACACCCAAGCTAATGGTACATTGATCTCTTTAATATCTACATATTATGTCATGGAATTGGGGGAGGTGGTGATTTATTCATCCCTCCTCTCATCAGTGGTCTTTAGAGTAGATGCCAGGTTTTTTTGGTGGTACAGTGCTGCCAAGAACATCTCTGTTCTTGGGGGACGGAGTGGGGGAGGGTTGTGCTCTGGAGAATTTTTCTGAAGCTAGTCACCTAGAATTACTGGGTCAAAGAGAATGAGCATTTTTTGCACCAGTTTACAACTCACCCAATAATGCCCATTTCCCCACATGCTTACACCACCAGAGTATCACCACTTAAATAAAAATCTCTGTGCACCTTGCTTTTGTTGTTGTTTTATCTTTCTGTTAAAAAGTTGTTTTTTGTTGTTGTTCTTGTTGCCATGATTAGGTTGGGTTCTGTGTGATATGCTTTTTTCTGACCATTAATCCTTCTGGAGACATTTTAGACTGAATTTGCAACCGACGGTAGATTCCAACTTAGAAACAAGAATAGCCTGGCCAGCGTGGCTCAATGGTTGAGCGTCGACCTATGAACCAAGAGTTCATGGTTCGATTTCCCATCAGGGCACATGCCCAGGGTTGCAGGCTCGATCCCAGGTGGGGGAGTGCAGGAGGCAGCTTATCTATGTTTCTCTCTCATCATTAATGTTTCTAACTCTCTATCTCTCCCCCTTCCTCTCTGTAAAAAAATCAATAAAAAAAAATTTTTTTTTAAAGAAAGAAAAGTTCCTAGAGGAGAAGGCTTTGTGCTGAGTCTTGAAGAATGAGGCCAGCTCAACCAGGGGGAGGGCAGTTCAGCACAGGAACTAGGAAGTGAAAGGAACAGAATAACTGGGGAATTCTGGGAAGACCCAAGTAGCTAGAAAGGGTTTGGGAAGCAGTGCAAATTTGACCCTGTAGAAATAAGCGCAGGCTTCAGCACGGAGTTTTGGACTTTTATCTGTAAAGATGTTTCTCAAAGTCTGGACACTTATTTTTAAAGAAAACACTACCTCAATACTGTAATTGAAAACCCAATTTCATTTGCCATAAGATGCCAGAAAAATACGTTTTTTTAAAAAAGACACCGAGTGAGTACATTTAAAAAAATATATTTTATTGACTTTTTACAGAGAGGAAGAGAGAGGGATAGAGAGTTAGAAACATCAATGAGAGAGAATCATCGATCAGCTGCCTCTTGCACACCCCCTACTGGGGATGTGCCCTCAACCAAGGTGCATGCCCTTGACCGGAATCGAACCTGGGACCTTTCAGTCTGCAGACCGACGCTCTATCCACTGAGCCAAACCAGTTTCAGCTGAGTGAGTATATTTAAAAAAGCTTAAAATTAAATATAATAATGAATCTAATCTGTTTGCCAAAAAAGAAAAAGAAAAAAAAATGCATGCCTAAAATGATCTTCACCTGGGAAAAACAGTTTATACTAGTGGGTAATAAAGCAATTTAGCTCTGTATCATTTAATTTAAGACTAAGATATGTCAATAAATTCTTTGTTTTTGTGTTCATTATCTCTCAGAATCAACACACCTCTCTCTCTTCCTCTGGGCGCTCAGTGTGGCTTCCACAGCTCAGATGACCTCACAGACCCCACAGCCAGAACTGAAATCCAAACCTCTAACTCAGATTCTCGTGGCAGGCTGATGCTTGATAAGAATGAAAACTCTCGCCAAAACCGATTTGGCTCAGTGGATAGAGTGTCAGCCTGTGGACTGAAAGGTCCTGGGTTCGATTCCAGTCAAGGGCATGTACCTTGGTTGCGAGCACATCCCCAGTAAGGGGTGTGCAAGAGGCAGCTGATCGATGATTCTCTCTCATCGATGTTTCTAACTCTCTATCCCTCTCTCTTCCTCTTTGTAAAATATCAATAAAATATATTTAAAAAAAAAAAAAAAAAAAAAAAAGAATGAAAACTCTCTAGAGTCTAACAGGTGTCTCTCCCCTGAACCGGGACCAGGCTGTCTGTAGGAACAGTGATGCTCTTCCTGGAGCGTTCCAGCGGACACCTGCAAGCGAAGTGGTCTTGAGGCTGTACGTAATGTCGAAAGTTAAAGGTAAAGCCAACAAATCTTCTGATGGATTAGATAGGGGAAATAAGAAAAAGAGAGAAGTCAAGCTTCTGTTTTCTGTTTAAAAATGAGGAAATTGGCAGAATGGAATTGACATTTAATCAGATAGGGGAGATCCTAAGGGGAACTGATTGGGGTAGCTTATGATCACACCCAAACTTGTGAATTTATGGTGAAACTGGTGTACTCAGTACTGAAAAACAAACTGCCATAAACATATTCACACCTGTGATGCTTAATTTTAGATGTCAACTTGATCATGGGGTGCCCAGATATAGGTTAGACATTATTTCTGGGTAACGTGTGAAGGGGTTTCTGGAGGAGGTAAACATTTGAATTGGTAAAGGGGGTGAAGGCCTCATATAACTCCTTGAAGGTCTGAATAGCACAGAAAGGCTGAGTAAGAAAGAATTCTCTCTCTGCCTGACTGTCTTTGAGCTGGGACATTATCTTCTTCTGCCTTTGGATGTGGGCTCAGACTGGGAACACACCATCAGCTCTCCTGGGTCTCCACCTTGCTAACTGCAGACCTTGGGACTTCTTAGACTCATAGCCATTTGGGCCAATTTTTAAATAGTAAATCTCTTTATAGACAAATACAACATCCTTTGATAAAGTAATCCCATTCTTGGAATTTGATCCTAAGAAAATGTATAATTTAAAAGATTTTTGTAGAAGAAGCTATATGCACAAAATTATTAACCACAGTGTTACTTATAATTAAGAAAAACTGAAAATAATACACATGTTGGACAATTGAGGAATGGCTTACTAGACTATTGTGCATCCATTTGAAAGAAAATTATGCAGCCATTAAACTAGTAATCATGAGGACTATGTAATAACATAGAAAAGTGCAATATTTATAATTAGGTATGGATTTATTAAAAGACAGAACATTAAGTTATATAATACTATAGGTATAATAAGAAAAAGTAATAAAAAGAATCCATATGTTTAGGTCATGGGATTACATAAATAAGTTTTCAGAACTTTTCTTTACCAAAATGACATTTTTAAAATTCTATATAATAAAAGAGTAATATGCAAATTGACCATACATATGCAAATTGACCAGACAGCAGAACAACCAGTCACTATGATGTGCACTGACCACCAAGGGGCAGATGTTCAATGCAGGAGCTGACCCCAGGCCACAGGCCATGACCACCCTATTGGGGCCTGCTGGCCAACCTCTCGGTCCCTTCCCCAGCCAGCAGGCTCTGATCACCCAATAGCAAACAGGGAACTGGAGGTGGGTGGCGGTGAGGGGTAGGGTCGGCTGCTGGCAGCCGAGGAAAATGGCCCTGATCACAGGTCAGGGCTAGGGATCGTACCCATGCACGAATTTCATGCACCAGGCCTCTAGTAATAAATAAAAGGTGAAAATGGAAACAATGAGGGAGTTGAATTATCAGTGATTCATAACTGGGATAGACTTCAGACTTAAAAAGTACTAACTCTTGGTCCCACCTTGTGAAAATTCTAAATATATAGGCTATGACACCTATATATTTAAAAATACAACACACACGTACACTCACCACCCTACACCCACAAATACAAAGGTGATTCTGATGCACGTTAGTTGGCAAATTCTCAGCATAAAGTTTCACAAATGTATGGAGATTAAGGAAGCTATTCCAGTGATATCACTTGGCATTACTTATGAGGCAACTTGGGTAACAGAGACCAGGCTGTCTTCCGTGGCAGGCCAGGAGCCACTGCCATTCATGTTGGTGGCTTGTGGGCAATCGGAGGTACTTCCCTCTGAGCAGGACTGCTCCACAAGGCGGAAGGCCTCCAGGAACTCATTGATGTCAATGTGGCCGTCCTTGTTGAAGTCAATGCTCCGGGCAAGGTCACAGACACAGTCATCTGTGATGTCAATCTTCATATGAGAGCTGAACAGCCTCCACGTCTGCCTGAACTCGTCCAGTGAGATGAACCCTTACCAGAGAGAAGAAGTCACTTCAGTTAGTCAGTCTAGTTTTCAAGATCCATTCTCCTCTGACATTCTTACAAGAACACCTGCTCTCATCCACAAATAATTATTCTTCCTATAAGAAGTTCTCATTGAGTTGGTCTTGATTCTTCTCTGCTGGTATTGTTCAAGTACTTTTCTGGTTCCTGCCACTTATAAGCATTTCCATTACTTCCTTGGCTTTCAAAGTACTTCAGTAGAGAGCTACATACTCAGGAAGAAGCCCAAAGGATGGGAGATAAAATATTTGCTGTGTCAGAGTGACAGGAAAATGAGTGCCTTTACCTGAATGATCACTGTCTATGATCCTAAAAATGGTCTCCAGGTTGGATCGGTTGCGATACAGTGTTTCCAGCAAACTTGACTGTATGTTCTGTAAGAAAAAAATCTCATCTTCCTTCAATATCTTATGTTTAGCTTTTCCTAATATATAATCAACACATAATCAATCCTGACAGTATAAGACACCCTTAACAAAAACCTGAAGATGTTTTACCATCTTTTCAACCTCAACCCCTTCAGCCTGCCAAATGCTCTAATGGCTTACGAGTTTGTAGCGCATGGTAAATGTGTTCTAAAGTTGACCAGGGTGGTCGCTGCAAATATCTGAGAGTATACTAAAAACATTGAATTGTACATTTCAAATGGATAAATTGAATAGAATGTGAATTACATTGCAATAGAGCTATTTTTAAAAAGTACCTAACCCACAGCTTCAAATACATTATGTATCCAACAAGTATTGCTTGAATAAATACTTTTTTAATGGAGGAAGCAGAATGAAATCAAAGAAGTCAGACCTGGGATTGAGTCTCAGTTCTGTAACTTAGGAACTCTATGATCGGAAGTTGGTAGCTCAACCTCGGTGGTCAGTGTCCTCATGAGTACACTGGGGCTGATAATACCTCTCTCTTGGTGTGATTTTAAGGATACACTGAAGAAACATATGTAAATCCCTTACATAAAGTCTGACACATGGAAACTCAGCAAATAGTTGTTCCCTTTTCATCTTCCCTTTTGGGTCCTCAATATTTGCTTGATCTTATTCCAAGTTCTCCATCGGGGGTTTCATGGTCCACAATATGCCCTCACCCACCATTTCCCATCATTACCTCGCGACTCAGCTGTTCTTTGACCAAGTCCTCCAGCCAGGGCTTGTACTCCAGCATGTTATCTGTTAAGCTGTTCACCAGCTGTGGCCTCAGCATCCGCCATGGCAGTCCTAGATGCAGCACGGACTCCACAGCTGCTGCCCAGTCACTCAGGGTGATTAGACCTATAGGAAAGAGCCAACTTGTTGTCTGGTCACCTATAAGTCCAGTTCCCTGCCCAACAGTGGGTACCATTTTAACCTGACATTCTTCTTACTATCCGTAGGTAACAGAAATATTAGGCACTGTCCTTATTTTTGTGGGTCATGGTCATGAAAGTAGAGTTGCCAGATAAAATACAGGATATTCAGTTAGATTTAAATTTCAGACAGACCACGAGGTATAAGTATATCCCAAATATTGCATGGGGCAAACTTATATTTAAAGATTTTTTTTATTATCTGTCCATAATTCAAATTTAACTCGGCATCCTGTTTTTATTTGCTATATTTGACAATACTACTGGAAATCACACAAAACTCAGACGAATAACAGCAAAAACCATTATACAAATATAGCACTGGTTGTTTACTTGTATAGGAAAAAATATTGTTATTACTGTATGACAGTTACTGCTGTTTTTTTTTTTTAATATGAGTACATGTAGTTAATGTCCATTACACATTCCAAAAGACAAAATCACTTGCTTTTATAATAGAATGAAGAGCAGGTAAATAAGCATTTGACAATAACAAGAAGTCAAATCATTAAAATTTTGCTAATCTTGGGCAAACTTCTGTACCCTGCCCCACCAGTTGCTTTTTTGCTTAGTTCTGGCCTTGTCACCCTTCCCTTGACCCCATTTCTTTTCACCCTCACCATCTATATTTAGCCAAGTTCATATTCTGTTAAGAGCATGAAATTTTAATATTTAGAAAAGATAACTGGACGCTGACTTGAGTTAAATGGAGGAAGTAGTCAGAGAAGTATTTTGGCCATCTGTTCATTCAGCAAATATTTATTTGCTAACTACTGTGAAACAAGTTGTTGTTGGTTTTTTTTTTTTTATCAGCTTCCTTCCCTTATGAATATCTTATTTGATTAACTTACCAGTTTTACCATTATCATGCTTCTTAAATTCCTCAAGAAGATCTGAGGAATGAGCAAATAACTTCTCCCTCAGAGCTCTTAGAGCCGACTCCTCTACTCTGCTAATCCTGAAACAGAAGGAAAAAAACATTTTACTATAGAAGAAATAGTCAAGGGTTTTTACTATATTTCGCCTCTCTCTTCCTTAATATCCCAACTTCCCAAGGGTTCAGTTTTTGAGAGAAGAGCTCTATCTGTTATTCCCACCTCCCCCCCTCGCTGCCCCACTTTTCCCTGCTGTGCACAAATAGAATAAATTTGAAGTATTCTGTGGAATGCTGCTGTCCTGCCAAGTATAAAATAGTATAGTAAAATTATATAACTTCCCTGTACCTCAGTTTGCCTATCTGAAAAATAGGGATAAGCCAGGACCGGTTTGGCTCAATGGATAGAGCGTCGGCTTGGGGACTGAAGGGTCCCGGGTTCGATTCCGGTCAAGGGCATGTACCTTGGTTGCGGGCATATCCCCAGTAGGGGGTGTGCAAGAGGCAGCTGATCGATGACTCTCTCATCGATGTTTCTAACTCTCTCTCTCTCCCACTTCCTCTCTGTATAAAATCAATAAAATATATATTTTTTTTAAAAATGAAAAATAGGGATAAAAATATTACCTACCTCACAAGATTGTGAAGAATAAAAAAGTAAATTCATGTACTGCACTTAGAAGAAAACTTGGCACTTAAAAAGCACTCAATAGCCGAAACCAGTTTGGCTCAACGGTTAGAGCGTCGGCTTGGGGGCTGAAGGGGCCCGGGTTCGATTCCGGTCAAGGGCATGTGCCTTGGTTGCGGGCATATCCCCAGTAGGGGGTGTGCGAGAGGCAGCTGATCAATGACTCTCTCTCATCGATGTTTCTAGCTCTCTATCTCCCTCCCTTCCTCTCTGTACAAAATCAATATATATATATATTTTTAAAGCACTCAATAAATTATATCTGTTTTTCAAAAATCATGCTTTCCTTGTAATTTATTATTACATTAAACGGTCACAAGGCAAGATTTATGAATAACAAGATAACACTTATTTTGTTTTCTCATAGTTACAATACCCACTGAGGTAGGTAAGACTATTATGCCCATTACAGAGTAAGTAACAAGGCCAAGGTCACATAGCTAATGAGGGTTGGAGCTTGGAATCAATCTTGACAGGTGGATGCCAGGCTGGCTAACCTGTTATTGTGAGATGTGGATTTACACCAAAAGTAAGTGAATTCTGAGTGAGGGTTTCTCTAAGTAAAACATATGATACTGAGTTCTTGTACATCAAGACATCAATTATGGCTGGTCAGAAGCACTTCCCTCCCTCCTTCTAAGTTCTCCATTGTGGTCCAAATAGTTGAAGTTGTTGGACAAGTAGCTTCTGGATAATGTTGTGCTTGCTCTGATGCAATCAATGACTATTTCAAAGAGCTGAGTGATCTTTCTCTATGTTATTAAACATATTATTTATAGGATTTCATACAGTGACTCCTCTTGTAGTGACAACACTGAAGTCATATGAAATCATGGCATTTCAGGTGCCTGGGGCCTACTTTTGGGTACTCTAATTTGGTGGAACTGAGATGAGGGTCAGATGACTGATTTTATTTTTTTTATAAAGCTCCACAGATGATTCTGCTACAGAGTAGGTTTAACTATTATTGCTTGGTGAGTTTAAATTTTCACATAATATTTATTTTTAAGGTAATATTGGCCTTCATTTTTAAAATAACTTGACTGTTTAATAACTCTCAGTGTTTTGGACTCAAGAGTGATTTAAAATAATGTATTTTTGTAGCACTCACACAAGGCAGGCACTAAATATTAATGTGTTTTTTCCAATGGATTTACATTAACTTTGTTTTGATTTCGAATTTAGTTCATCTGAAAATTTTAAAAGCTTGTTTAGTGCCACTAAAACTGTATCTGTTAGAAGCTTTATATTCTGGAGCCCTCTTTTTGGTGGGAGGCAGTATTGCATAGGAAGTGTATGAGTTCTTAAATAAGACTTCCTGGGTCAAGGCTAGCTTTCCCTGCTTGTGAGCTGTGTGCCCATGGGCCAGCTGATTTAACCCCTGTTCCTTAATAATTTCATATGTGAAAGTAGAAGTTATTACATGATGTGTTTCCTAAGTTCATTGTGGGATATATATGCTTTATAACAGGGGTCTTCAAACTACGGCCCGCAGGCCACATGCAGCCCGCAGAGGAGTCTGATCCTGCCCGCCAGGTTTTTTGGGCAGTGAGCGCAGCCGAGGTGTTACAGTAGGAATTAGTAGTTCATATAGTCCGGCCCTCCAGCTCTCTGAGGTACCGTGATCTGGCCCCCACTTTAAAAAGTTTGAGGACCCCTGCTTTATAATAACACTTAATGTGTGGTATGCTCTAACGAAGATTACAACTCAGAATCATCTCAACAGAAGCCATTTAAGTAACATTATACATATATTTCTTTCCCAGAAGAAAGGGCCATTGTTAACAGGTGTGTGTACACTGAAACCCACCTGCCAAATCCCCAGACAGTGAAAGGACCCTTGGCTGGGGTTAATGGGATGGCACACATTGTTTATGGGTGAGAGAGAACAGAAGAGTGACCCTGGAAAGACTTGGTGGCTGGACCATGGGTTTTACCTAGATGCCCCCACTGAGAAAAATTTCAATAAAAGCAGGAAACAAACTTGTTCCTTCATTAATGATGAGGAGGTAGAGATTTTGAAGTGTGTGGAGAAGGAAGAGCCTTCTGCCTATAATGTCTATTACAGATCCACCTTCCTTCTGAAAGAACCAAATTCTGAATCCTCACTTAGAATTTAGATAAATGTAACATTTGACACTTCAAAGGTTCTATAGACACTATAATTCTGCTCTTCTGAAACCACTCATTGGAACGTCTTGCCTTTGCCTCATGGTCAGCGTGTGGGTCGTCTTGTTGGCTTGATACTGCACGATGTGTGGGGTCAGGGCTGGCCCCAGTTTGACATAGGCCCCTCTGTTACTGCCAACCGCATAGTAGTTGGAAGCAGAAAAGATGGTTAGCACCTAAATCAAGAGAAGAGAGACAGGCACTCAGGTTCACTGGAGACTTCGTTGTCCTCAATCCTAGAGGGTCCAACCCAATTTCAGGGGCTGCTCTTTCTCCTTGACCTCACCTATGGGACTTTATTTAAAATATTTAATGCTAGTAGGGCAGGAGTTGTGACCCAAATAATAAAAACTTTAATTCTGCTGAAACCGGTTTGGCTCAATGGATAGAGCATCAGCCTCCAGAATGAAGGGTCCCGGGTTCGATTCCAGTCAAGGGCACACACCTTGGTTGCGGGCATATCCCCAGTGGGGGGCGTGCAAGAGGCAGCTGATCGATGACTCTCTTTCATCAATGTTTCTAACTCTCTATCTCTCTCCTTTCCTCTCTGTAAAAAATCAATAAAATATATTTTTTAAAAAAGAAGCCTAATACCTAATTAAAAAAACAACAACAACAAAAACACTTTAATTCTGATAGAACATCCACAACATATTTTCTGCATGTTTTGTCCCAAGTAAAACTATGATTCATAGAAAAAACTTCATTGATTCAACTTAGAGGCCAGCTGGGCCCAACGAACTGAGATGGTCTTTAGAACCAGCGCGCAAATAAGTTACTAACTAGCCGGTGTGAGGCCCCAAAGCAGTTTTTCACAGGACTTGTGGAGCCCCCAAGTCGTTCTGTGAAAAAGGTTACCATGGTCACTATATTGGAAAATGCTAAACACTGCATCTGTTTTTTGGAGATTTACAGTGAATGTAGGAAATTAAAAGTCCTTAGAAGCCCTGCAATTAAGAATCTTATATAACAATTTAACCAAACATTTATCATATTACTTGATCTCTTATTTTTTCTGCATGGAAAACTGTTGTTCTCCAGTAGAATTGGTATTCCCGGGAATACTCTCATCCTAATGGAATTAGCCTCAGGCCTAATACCAGCTCTTTTTATCATTGTGAGGTAGAATTCATTGTTCACCCACTAATAGGGAACATGGTCTGCAAACTCATGAGTCAACAGAGCCAAATATCAACAGTCCAACGATTGAAATTTCTTTTGAGAGCCAAATATTTTAAACTTATATTTCTTCTAACGCCACTTCTTCAAAATAGACTCGCCCAGGCCATTGTATTGTGTGGAAGAGCCACAATCAAGGGGCCAAAGAGCCGCATGTGGCTCAAGAGCCACAGTTTGCTGACCACGGGTCTAGACAAACACTACGAATTTAGAGGTGCCCAAAGGCTAGGCAGGAGAAGACAAGCAACCCAGAATCCCTGCCTGGGGCACAGTGCAGATATCCTCTTACTCTGCGTTGCTGTGTGAGGCATGTGACAGCGAGCAATGTGAGGCATGTGACAGCGAGCAATGTGACTTGAAGAACAGATGTGGCTGGGAAAACCCCCGGCCGTATTTGCATCCATGAAGTGGGAGCAACTTCCCCTCACTCTCCTCTCAGGGTATCGCTGAGTGGTGGCCTCAAACAAGACTGAATTTTAAAGAGACTCTAAAAGCCAAGGATAAATTCCTGTGAAGGACCCAGTTACGGTTTGCCAGTGGGTAACAAGTACAAGGCACAGTTGATTGTGACAAGCCTTCCCCTACCCAGACGTGGGAGGAGCAATAGGGGCTGCTTTGTGACACTGCAGGGGGCCCACCCACCTTGCGGCTGTGGCAGAACTCATAGCCTTCGGGTTTGCACTCGTGTGAGCGGATCAGGAACTGCAGGTTGTATTTCTGCAGCAGCTGTTCTGTCACATTCGGCCCGAAATAACAGCCCCCTCCTCGAACGGTGTTGGCCTTGCAGCCCTCCTGAGCCATGGGGTCACTCCACAGGATATCTACAACCTGGAGAGAAAGAGATGGTGTCTTTCCTAAAAACTAGACAGATATTCATGCAGAGTCATTTCTATGAATAGAGAAAGAAGAAGAGGAGGAGGAAGAGCAGAAGGAACAGCAATGAAGCGAGTTGTAATCTTTCTGCTGATGGAGGGTCTTGCTTTCAATTGGGGGAAAAAATGCAACATCTGTAGGGCATAAAGTGAGGTGCAATAAAACGAGGTATGCCTCTGTTTTGGCAAGCATTGTGAATCCGTCCTCAATACCCATTCTTCTTCCTCGCTAACAAAACCCTGATTGGGCGTTTGGGGTGGCCATGTGCCAAGCTAAATATTTGCTTTCTCAGCCTCCCTTGCAGCTAGGGGTAGCCATGTGACAGTTTCAGAGATCTTGGAAAAACTTTTGTTTGCCTGATAACAGAGGACAGAAGCTACTGACAGTCCTTAGGCTTTGAACTACAGCAGACATGTTTTTGGCACATTAAAACAAAAAATAAAACAATAGCATCCAAGAAATCGGTTCACCCCAGCGATCCTAGGTCACTAAACCAAGTTTACTCAGGCAATAGAGCCTACAACTTCCCATCCTTCACAAAACTCTAAAATATGAGTCATTAGGCAAATAGTAATATCTTCCTGGGATGTTCTCACCCCAGGGATAGAGAAAGACAGGCAAAAAAAAAAAAAAAAAAAAAAAAAAAATACCCTGAATTTACATGGAAAGATGAGAGTGGATTTTTTTTTTTTAATCCTTGGTCCCGCCAAAACCGGTTTGGCTCAGTGGATAGAGTGTCGGCCTGCGGACTGAAAGGTCCCGGGTTCGATTCCGGTCAAGGGCATGTACCTTGGTTGCAGGCACATCCCCAGTGGGGGGTGTGCAAGAGGCAGCTGATCGGTGATGCTCTCTTATCGATGTTTCTAACTCTCTATCCCTCTCTCTTCCTCTCTGTAAAAAATCAATAAAATATATATATTTTTAAAATAAATCCTTGGTCCCTCCAGGTGGCAGCCAAATCTTGGGAGCAGCTCCTGGCCACACCCACCTGCCTCCACTCCTCCTGAGTGGGCTCCAGCGGCTCCCGGGCTGCAGTGTCAGCTTCTGGGGTGAAGAGCCAGGGCTCCTCCTTCTCCTGGATCGCGGGGAAGCCTGCTTGCTGCCGGCACCTCTCCAGCTCCAGGTCCACGGAGCGCCTCGCCTGCCGGGAGAGCCCCCGGGGGCCCAGGGGGATGCTGCAGGGGACGCTGCAGGAGCGGCCAGCTTTGTGGGTCTTGTGGGAGCTGAGATGAAGGGGCGAAGAGGGGAGGGAGCGGCTTTGGGGGAGAAACCAGGGGGAGAGGCTCCCTGCAGAGCTCGTCGGCTTGGCTTTTCCCTTCTCCTCTGCTTGCTTCTCGTTCTCTTTTCTTGTTTTGCACCTCAAGGTGGAAACAATCTACAAATGTCCAGAACACACAGATGATGGAATGAAACCAGAGGTCCTTTCTGAGCATCAGGCCAATGCTCCTCACACTGGGGGCCACAGATAAGTGCTGGTCTGTGAGCCGTTTGTCCTTACCCCGGACAAGATAGGCACAGAACTTGGGGATGGGCCTTTGGGAACTTTTACAGCCAGAAGGTAGTGCTATGGCATTCAAGCACATGACCCGTGGCCTTATAGTTTTTGTTTGAATTTCATTTTTCTCGTCATTCAAATTATACAAAAGTGTTAATCTGTGAAAAATTGGAAATTAATTGCCCGATTGACATGGCTCAGTGGTTGAACATCAACCTATGAACCAGGAGGTCAGGGCACATGCCCAGGTTATGGGCTCAATCCCCAGTGGAGGGTGTGCAGGAGGCAGCTGATCAATGATTCCCTCTCATCATTGATCTTTCTATTACTTTCTTCCTCTCCTTTCCACTCTGAAATCAATAAAAATATACCGTATTTTCTGCCGTATAAGACGACCCCCTAATTTTACAGTTAAAACATAGGTTTAGGCCTATATTCGCTGTATAAGACTACCCCCCACTTCGGAGGCAAGACCAGTTCTTTTTTTAATAGACTGCCTCTCTGACTCTGGCCAATCTGAGCAGGCTTTTTACTAGAACACAGTATTGTCTTATACGCCAGAAAATACGGTATATGTTTTAAAATCGGAAAATTATAAAGCCTGGACCTTCACCAGATAGCTGGATAAATGCTAACCTATGTCATGATTTCTCTTTGGGAGCTTAGTGATTTTAGACAAGGATGAGAAAGGGTACCTCTCTCTCTCTCTTTCTCTCTCTCTCTTCCTGACTTTTCTGTTGTTTCACAGACACTAAAACAGAGAAGAAAGGCAGCTATGGTTGAGAAATGTTGGGACAGGGAATTCTTGACACTTGCTGTGAGATCACATTTTACAGGAGTGCTACCTGACCTGTTAGCTCACCGGGGAAGGGAACACCTCTTTTCAGCCTAATTGGGAAGAGGGGTTCAGCATGGTCCCTCTCACTGACTCAGAGTCATCATGGTACCGGGACCAGGATGGGAACATGGAGGACCAATGCAGAAAGAATTCTGGTCCACGTGTATGGTGTCTTATGGCTTCTCTACTCCAGCTGTTATTAGGTCGAGGATGGAAACACATGGTACCAGCTCCCCACTCACACGTCCATGGCAAACATCGCTAACTGGTCACAGCAACTTGCTCCCTGAGCCCAGCTGTGGACTCTCGGTCCTTCTCCTTTTAAGGGTCTAATGCAGCCATTTTCTAACTGGTGTGCCATAGAATTTTTAAAACATGCAACACCTGAACATTTAGTCAAGGACACTGACCTATTTTCCCTTGTCAAATAAAAAAAAAAAAATGACAACAGCTAACACAATAGTTGTTCAGTGTGAATAAATAAAAATTATACCTATTTTTTGTCAGATCAAAATATATTTTTTGGTGTACCACAGAATTTTATGTGCTATGAGTTAAAAAAAAAAAAAAAAAAGGTTGATAGTTGCTGGTTATATATATATATATATATATATATATATATATATATACACATATATTTTTTTTTGCTGGTCTAATATATATATTATACAGTATATGTACTGCATATATATATATATATATATATATATATATATATATATATATATATAATGATTTCAGGGAGGGAGAGATAAAAACATTAATGATGAGAGAGAATTATTGATTGGCTGCCTCCTGTACGCCCCATACTGGGGGTCAAGCCCACAACCCCAGCACATGCCCTAACTAGGAATCGAACTGTGAGCTCCTGGTTCATAGGTCAATGCTCAACTACTGAACCACACTGGCCCAGCCAAATGATTTATCTTGCAGCCCTTTTTAGTCAACTGGAGTCAGCAACTTTTATTTTATGTTGATAGTAAAACTGGGTGTTTTGGTAAAATGTGTACTAGTTTCATTATCCAGTCAGTACCTTGTGCCTGTCTAGTTTAGACAAAAGCTCTAGGTCAGTCATGTCTGACACACCACCGTGAAGAATGAGGACTTTCTCATCCACCAGAGTGGCCAGTGGAAGCCAACAGAAAACATCTTGCAGTATTTTTAGTATTTTCTTGCCGTGCATCTGAAAATGATATGAACAAGACACTAAGTTTCAAATACATCAGTCAACTATTCAGAGCTCAGAGAAACTTTTGCTTTTAGAGGCAGCACACCTTATATTTATGCATCACTTCCTTGGTGAAGCCATATCTAGATTTAGAAGCAAAAAAAAGTGTTTAAATTTAGTGACAATAGTTATGACACAATTGCATTTTTAAGTGCATATTCTTATATATGTACTTAACTATATAGAAAAGAGACTAATTATCAAAATGTTTACATTAAACATTATCTCTGGGTAGACAAGTTATCGTATATTTTAATTTTTCTTCTTTTTGATTATCTGTATTCCTTAATTTTTCTGCAGTTAAACTTTATTGTTTATATGATAAAGAATATGAGTATGTAAAAAAAATTAATGGTTTTATTAAATAGTAGGTTAATGTGTAAATTTTAAAAAAAGACTTTTTAAATGTATTATATTGTGTATTTTACTTTATAAAATTGAAAAACTTTTTAAAAGCATCTAATAGATAAGGAACTCTGACAAAATAACTTTTTACAATTGCAACAAGTAAATATCAAATACCAAATGTGCTTTGGTTTGTACCGTAAGTTCACCAGGTGGTCCTCATGGTTTCCTCGGTTCAGATGGAACTCTTTGGGGTAAATCAGCATGAAGGCAAAAAGGACCATCAGGATCTCTACCGAATCCTGGCCTCGATCCACAAAATCACCGTTGAACACGTAGGCTCGCTCTGGGGACGGGAGGCCATTCTTCCCCACAAGGATGCAAGTCCCAAAAGAGGCAGAGAGAGAAGGGAGTAGGAAATCAGGTTCAGCCAACGTGTACTTGACGTTTACATCAGATCTAAGACCAGTTCTGAGTTTTTGGCTCTCCTCCAAATGCAAAACGTCAGTAAAAGATGGAAATAATCTCTATTCGCCTTATATTTCCTTTCCAGCCAGGCTGAGGTTATGACGTGTTCATCAAAATAAATGTTTTACGCAAAGCCAGAGTGTTGTGATGTGGTATGTGCAAAGGACACTGAACTTGGGATCCAAAGGCCAGTTTTAAGTCCCAGCAGCATTGTTTTTAATTAACAATAACAACTGCCAGAGATTCCTTAGGATTAAACATGGCAATGTGCTTTGGGAAATGCAGTACATCTATAAAGTTAATATTATATAAACAAAATATTCTTATACTATATGTTGATATATGCTCTGCATTTTATAATTAAAATTTGATATGAAAATAGCTTTCAACTGCTTTGATAATAAATAATTCTCTTTATTTGAAAAAAAGAAAATAAATTGCTAAATAATGATTCCTTCTCTTTATTTGCCTCAGATTTTGTATTTTTTTAAACAGTTTACATAGTAGAATATAATGCAATGCTGGCTTTTATATTTTATATTTTCTACTGTGTGTTCTAATATTTTTCTATATGTATAAATATGTTATGTATATTTAATATTTTAAAATCCAAGCAATACTTAATAATTTGTTTATTAGATATTGTATTCAAACTTCTAAATTGTACTCAGAGAAAGACAGAAACTTAAATTGAACATTCATACCTTATAAAATATGAATATTAAGTCATCCAACTGACCATGTAAATCTCCTAACAAAAACAGAAAAGGAATATCAGTTTTGATTGGTCCTTACCATTGCTTCTCATTTTTAAACTCTAAACAAAAAATAAAATACCCAGAAAAAACTAGCAAGGTTAAAAAACTTATGATTAGTCATTTTTCCATATGTAAGGTAGGAATAATTATAATTTCCCTTGTTGCAGGGGTAGTTAATATTGAAAGCAGAAACACAATATTTCTCCTGCATGGTTATCATAAATAGTAAACGACCTGTCTTCTTACTGAAGCAAAGATGGGACAGAACAGCATGGGGCTGCAAACCCAGACGAGAATGGGAGACACTTCACTCCATCTAGTACAGACGCTGCAACTCACCTGGGGGTCAGTCTTGCAAGATTTTTCAAGAGAAGTTGGAAATATGGATTTTAACATAAAATCCTCTAATTTTCAAATATTGGACACTAATTTTTAAAATTTAAGACTATTTCAGGACCTATCTGTAAGCTGTATGTCCCTAGAAGTGCCATTTTACGATCCCTGCTGTTCCACAGTCTGCCTCCCCTAAATTATAGAGTGGGGCGTCCATCTATAATATAAAGTGTGAGGCACCATCTAAATTTTAGATTCTAAAATATCACTGAAAACATAAGGAGGTGGGAAAATTGTCACTAACAGGATTTCTGTCTGGGACAATATATGTGAATGGCAGGAATAGTCACTAAACTTTGGGGCCTGGTCAAGCAATCTATAATAATCTATAATAATAATAAGAGCATAATATGCAAATCAGCCAAACAGCAGAACAACCATCTGGACAACCACGCTATGACATGCACTGGCACCAGGCCAGCCACAGTGGGTGAGATGGGTTTGGTTGGGGGGCAGCAATCGCCCCATGATTACCCCTCAGAGGAGGCCCAGGTCACCAGCCAATGGGCAATCAATGGAAAGATTCTGGTCACCTTATGCAGGCTTAGTCCCATCCCTCTGGCTGGCCCACCCCAATCAAGGCAGGCTGGCGGACCCCACCTGTCCATGAATTCGTGCACCCAGCCTCCAGTTATAAATAATCTATCTAACAAGGGAGGGCCTGCAGGGTTTTTGTTCTGAATGGAGAGCATGAGTTGGGATCAAATATGAATTGCTTGGGGAAATAAAGCAGAGGCTGAGCCCTGTGGCCCCCTAGTCCTTCATGAACCACCTCTAGTTTAAGTAACTGGAGCAAATACACAACTTCAGTGTGAAGGAGTGAAGCTGGCCTGTCCACCTGGCCATTGAGTCCTGCCCCTCACCCTTCCCATCCCCCCTCCCCCCAGCCCCACCTTTCTTCCTCCCCCACCACAGGCAGAGTTTTCTAGTTTGGTTCTAGCATATAAAACCAATTCAGACCAGCTCTTACCACACACTGTGATCTCCTCGCTGTAACAGGTGGAGACCCGGTTGATGTTCGGCAGCTGTACCAGATGTTTTCTGGTTTCGTGCAAAAGATTCAAGACATAGCGAGCATGTAGCTGCTACTAGGAGGAAGAGGAGGGAGGGAACAGAACAACATTGATATTTGTGAGGGAAGACTAATCAACTGCAGGAACATAACTCAACTGCCTGGAACCCTATGCACAGATCCTTTCTTTTTCATCCATATTCTACCCTTATTTCCGTTTTTCACCATCACCCAAATGTTAAACTAATTTCCTCTATCTGCTCTATGGAAGCCCCCCTGGCCTTTCGCTGGGGAGAAACACATGATTGTTCAGCCAAGTTTGAATAAGTGCATGCATGCTGATGGTACTGAGTAATCCTGACATTACTGGGAAAATCACCCAACTCCTCCTGCAGTGAATTCATATGAAAGAGGGGAAGGATTGGGATCTGGCAGGGAGCCGGAATCCAACCACTTTTCCCCACCTCTGCTTCTACCACCAGCATTGCAAGCCGCAATCGTCTTTCACCTGGACTACTGCAGCAGCCTCTTGGCTTGGCCTCCCTGCTTCAGCCCTGGCTCCTTACACTCAGTCAGCACACAAATGATTACTTTTAAAAGCAAGCCAGATGACAGCATTCCTGTGCTCAGTGTCTCCCCATCTCTTTCAGGAGAATAAAATTCACCCCCTGTCCTCTTTGCCTCCATCTCCTAATACCCTTTCCCTGCCTTCCTCCTCTTTGGCCACAGTGGCCTTCCCAAGGCCCTTGGGCAGCCTCAAGCCCTTTCCAGTTGTTCCCTCGGCCTGGAATGCTTTTCCCCAGATGTCCACATGGTGCGTTCCCTCACCACCTTCATTTGACCTTTGCTCAGAAATCACCTTTTCAGAGGCCTCCCCAGACCACTGGATAGAACTTCCACCTCTCCCACCTAGAACTTAGCTGGTTCTTTTGCATAGCTCTTACCGCCTTTAATACACACAATTCACTTGGGGCCTGGGCAAGTAATAACAAATGAACTGTTCTGACAAGGGAAGGCCTGGCTATTTGCAGGGATTTTGTCCTGAATGGAGAGAACGGGTACATCATTTGCTCATTTATGGTTATTAATTATGTGTCTGTTTCCCCACTAGAATGTCAACCCTCTGAGGACAGGGAGTTGTGTGTCTGTCCTGCTCATTGCTGGGTCCCCGTGTCTAGAACACCCTCAATAATTATCTGAGGGCCAAAGCCGGTTTGGCTCAGTGGTAGAGCGTCGGTCTGTGGACTGAAAGGTCCCAGGTTCGATTCTGGTCAAGGGCATGTACATTGGTTGCGGGCACATCCCCGGTAGTGGGTGTGCAAAAGGCAGCTGGTCGATGTTTCTCTCTCATCGACGTTTCTAGCTCTCTATCTCTCTCCCTTCCTCCTCTCTGTGAAATATCAATAAAATATATTTTTTTAAAAATAAAAATAAAAAATAATTATCTGAGGGATGGGTGAACAAAGGGGGATTACATTATTAGAAGTTTTGAGTGCATAGGACCTGGTGATTGGTCACAGGTCCTGGCTAAGAAAGGAGGAGTGGGTGGAATCTCTCCAGGGGACCCTAAGTCTGGGCCATGCCTTCTGCTCTGAGCTGCTCTCCCCCTGCAGGTGACCAGGAGTTGCTGGTGACTCGGGTTCCTGGGTGAGCTTACTTGTTTCCGTCTGAAAGCCTCCACCAGGGCAGTTGCGTGGTCAGGAAGGAGTGGGAAGGAGAGGTGTGGCCCCATGTAATTGTCTGGCACCTCTATGGATTCATACTCGCTGCGTTCCTCTACCTCGGAGCCCCGGGGGACTCTCTCCTCAGTGAACATGCGGCTCAGGAAGTCCCCTGCCAGGACAGAAAGGGTGGCGGCTTACAATCAGGCGCGCGGTCAGTCCACAGGCAGCACAGAGGAGTCTTTCCTTGGACCAGACAGTAGGTCCTCACTTAATGCTGTCAATAGGTTCAGTGACTTTAAGTGAAGCAACGAAACCAGCTTCACCATAGGCCATTATATGCAAACAAGAGTTATGTTCCAGCAGAATCTCGCCAACCTTAGAAAGTGTCAAGTGGCCAGTCTGGCGTCAGCTCCAGCTCAGGAGAGAGAAAGGAAAGGGGACACTGAGGACAAGTTAGGGTGGGCAGGAGGCAAAGGTTATGTATGTCCTTATGTCAATTCCCTTCTACTTTTATTTTAAAAGATTGAGACATGTCCGACTTAGAAAGGATGGGAACTTAGGGGCCTAGGTTTGTTAAGAAGAAAGGAAAACCCTGGCCAATTTACATCAGTGGTGAGAGTGTCGGCGTGTGGACTGGGTTTGATTCCTGGTCAAGCGCACGTACCTTGGTTGCAGGTTCCCCAGCCCTGGTGGGGGCGTGTGCGGGAGGTAACAAATCCATGTGTTTCTCTCACATCAATGTGTGTGCCTCTCTCTCTTCCCTTGGCCCCCCTCCTCCTTCCCTTCCACTCTCTGGAAATCGATGGGGGAAATATCCTAGGGTGAAGATTAGAAAAGGAGGGGGAGGGGGAGAGGGAGGGGGAGGGGGAAGGGGGGGAGGGGAGAAGAAGAAGAAGAAGAAGAAGAAGAAGAAGAAGAAGAAGAAGAAGAAGAAGAAGAAGAAGAAGAAGAAGAAGAAGAAGAAGAAGAGCTTTATGAGAAGCAAGTTCCCAGGCATTTATGGTGCTCAGTGTCCTTCAGGCACTTTCCAACTGCCTGGCCCTGCATCTCTAGCCTGAGGGTTTTTTCCTGGACGCACAGAAAGCCCTGCTTGGCAGGCCTGAAACACTGTGGAATTAACAGCCCTTCCTGTCTGCCCCTCCCGGCAGCCTTCAACCAATGACTTCCCAGGAGCAGCCAACATAAGGACTCAAGTTCTCTCTGCCTTCAGGTGAGGTCATTGGGGCGTGTGTTTTGAATTATTTCCCAGACACATTGAGTGAGTCGCTAGCTTAGTAGCCCGCCCTTCCTTGGCTGCTTTCCCTTCCCTGAATCCCTTCCCTCTCCTTCCCCACCCACCCTGTTTCCTGTGTTTAACAAATCAACTCCTTGCACTCAAACCCTTGTCTCCACATGTGCTTCTGGGATGACCCAGAATACGCGTCCACTCTGCCATCTATTGGCTGTGCGCCTCGCCCACTCCCAGCTGTCACCGGATTCCCATTTTCACTCCCTGAGCATCCCCCACCTCACCCCCAGACCTGCGGCCCGGAGACAGGAGGACCTGGCGGCTCACACTCACGCTCACTGTGGCTGCTGGGGGTGAAGTGGTCCACCAGGTAGCTGAAGAAATCGTGGAGCTGCAGGAGAACCCAAGAAGACTTGGCTGTAGAGGTGAGTGGGAAGAGACCCAGGAGTGGTCCGGATTGGCTACAGCTCTGGGAGCTTGGGCCTGCTGCCCGGGGCCGGAAGGCAGACCTGGAGGCGCCCTCCCCCCCCCTCCCCAGTCCCACCGCACCTTGACCTGGTCCTGCTGCCCGGCGTACTCCACGGACTGGAAGATGCTCCAGGTGCACTGCCGCCGCATCTCCAGGCGCGCCATGTAGCGCCGGTACCATCTCTGGATCAGGGCTGCTGCCTTGAAGGCTGTGACGTGGGTGGGGAAGCAAGCGTGTGAGCTGGGTTCCCTGGGCCAGTGAGGAGGTGAGGGGCTCCTCTGCCACTGTAATGTGGGGAGGAGACGGTGGAGAAGGCACAGACGGTTGGTGCTAGTAGGAAGGACTTGCCTTCCCCCCCGGCTGGGGGTGCTCTTTTCCCTACATAAGCCTCAGGCCACCTCCATCCTTACCTCTTGGTTATGTGCCTCTCATGGGAGGCGTATTGGATTCCCACCTTTTAATGAAAATATTTACATGAGTAGAGATGAAAAGGCTGGACTGCCAGGATTCTGAGAAGGACATGGAAGTTGGAGAGATTGCAAGGATGCAGCATCCTTGAAAAGTGGGATAATGCGGGCGTTGGGGGCGGGGCACTTTGATATTATAACAATAAACTGGCTGTTAGGGGATCTGGGTTCTGGGCCTGAAACTGTTTTGACACCAGCTCTGTGGCCTCAGTGAGTCACCTTCGTGGTCCTCAATGTTCTCAGCTGGGTGATGAATTAGATGATGACTGGAGAAAGCAAACAACAAAAACATGCAAATTGCAACATACTGTCATGTCAGGTGCGATGAGCACGTGCGGGGTTCTGGGCTGGCTCTCCCCATATTCTGACATCCCCGGCTTTAAGGGTCCCCATCGCCATACTGCCACCGCAGCGGCACTGCCTATCAGACACACAGGCAGCCTTTGGGCTGTCCTTTCGCCAGGACCTGTGCTAGGTGACTGACACCACAGGATGGCCTGAGGACTTTTCATTCTTCACACGGGCTTTGGGACCTGTTGTCCACAGAGAAGGACAGCTGTCCATACAAATAACTAGACTCTCTTTTTTTTTTTTTTTTTTAAATATATACATATTTATTGATTTTGTACAGAGAGGAAGGAGAGAGATAGAGAGTTAGAAACATCGATGAGAGAGAGTCATCGATCAGCTGCCTCTTGCACACCCCCTACTGGGGATATGCCCGCAACCAAGGTACATGCCCTTGACCGGAATTGAACCCGGGGCCCTTCAGTCCCCAAGCCAACGCTCTATCCATTGAGCCAAACTGGTCTCGGCTAGACTCTTCTTAACTTAAGTTCAAGGCCTGAATGTGCGGCCGGTGATGAATGAAGTTGTTTGTAGTTAAAGCTGGATCACACAGGAAAGCCAACAGGTTCATTCAGCGCGTGAAAGGTAGACAGATGGACTTACTTAATGTATTTAGCGTGCGTTAGGGAGCTAATACAATTCTTGCTGATCTCCCTAAGAAGAAAAATGAGGGTGGAGTGGAAAAAGAGAACCTGGGAAGAATGGAAGCAAAGCTGAATTTGATTCCCTATGAGGGGGAGAAAAGTCATACTGTAAATATTCCTCAAAGGCACTTACTAAATTATAAGTGATGAGGTTGAAACTCTATCAACTGCTTTCTGTAAATGCATGTTCAGCAGAGCGAAAGGCATGCCCAGGATAAGCGCTACAGACCCTTTAAGAGCACATGGGAAACACATGGGCATCTGGACCTCTCCCTAGACTTATAGCATCTCTATAAAATCTCTACAGGGAACCCAGAAACTTGCAGATTTAACAAGCTCCACACGTGACTGTTATTTATTAATAAATATCTTGGGATATAGTAAATAATACTATATTGATGTCATCAAGGATAAAGAGAAAAGAGATACTATATAATAAAAGGCTAATATGCAAATCAACCAAACAGCAGAATGATTGGTCACTATGATGTGCACTGACCACCAGGCGGCAGACACACAACCTAGGAGCTGCCTCCTGGTGGTCAGGGCACCCCCACA
Source organism: Pipistrellus hanaki (assembly GCF_964339955.1). NCBI lineage: Eukaryota > Metazoa > Chordata > Mammalia > Chiroptera > Vespertilionidae > Pipistrellus > Pipistrellus hanaki. The sequence continues at coordinate 166,464,936 of NC_140503.1, read as the reverse complement.
GAGGGAGCTCCGCTCAACCATAAGCCAGGCTCACAGCAGGCAAGCGCAGTGGCCGTGACTGTGCTGCAGCACTAAGGAGCAGCGAGTCCAGCGGTAAGGAGCAGCCAGCAGGCAGGTGGTAAGGAGCAAGGGGTCCCGGACTGTGAGAAGGATGTCCAACTGCCAGCTTAGGCCCGCGGGGAGCAAATTGATCATGATTATTTTTTTCTTTAAATAATATATTTTTTTCTGAATCTGTTCACTAAAATAATGTGGAAATAATAACCAACCTGGTAGCAATGAATACCCCACACCCTGGAGAAATAGCTATTCCTGGTCTGAGACCCAAAATATGCAAATTGAGCCTAGGACATATTGCCCAACTGGAAATCAAGGAAGCTGCAAGCTTACAGAGATGCATAGGCCCGTGTGAACAAGGTGCTGTCACTGTTTCCTTTGCCTCCTCCCACACCTCGGCTGCTCTCCTTGGCCTCCTTTGCCGGATCAACCTCTTTCTACCTGATACTGGTGTAAGAATGGCTCTGTCCTAGGCCCTGGTCTCTGATCTGGTTTTACTATCACTCTAGGCTACTTCAGTGACCCTCATGGCTTCAACAACCACCTACAGTCTGATGCCTTCCAAATGCACATATCTCCAGCCCAACATTCCCCCCAAATCCGATCTGAATATGTAGCTGCCTACTTAGCACTTCCACCTGTATGCCTCCTGGGCACCTCCCACCAGAGTGCAGAAACTCATCATTAGCATGTACAAACTAATCATCTTCCCTCTAGTCAAACTTGGTTCTTCCCCGTTATCATTACATCAGTAAGCTAGGTATTATCATCTACATGGTTGTTTTTTTATTTATTTTTTTAGTTGTTTTTTTTTTAATAAACCTTTATTGTTCATATTATTACAAAAGTTCCTCATTTTTTCCCCCTCCACCAGGTTCTTACCCCACCCTCTGCCCTTTCCCCACCCCCCATTGTCCTCATCCATAGGTGCACAGTTTATGTTCAGTCTCTTCCCGCACCCCCCGCTCCTCTTTTCCCTGAGAATCATCAGTCCACTCCCCTTCCATACCTCTGATTCTATTATATTCAACAGTTAATATTGTTCATCAGGTTTTTTAATTCCCTTGGTTTTTAGATTCACTTGTTGATAGTTATGTATTTCTTGTTCATAATTTTTATCTTTATTTTTTTTCTCTTCTGAAAGAACCTCCTTTAGCAATTAATATAATTCTGGTTTGGCAGTGATGAACTCCTTTAGCTTTTTTTTATTAGTGATGCTCTTTATCTATCTGGCCTTCGATTCTGAATGATAGCTTTGCTGGGTAGATTATTTTTGGCTGTAGGTTCTTGCTATTCATCACCTTGAATATTTCTTGCCATTCCCATCTGGCCTGCAAGGTTTCTGTTGAGAAATCAGCTGACAATCGTATGGGTGCTCCTTTATAGGTAACTACCTGTTTCTCTCTTGCTGCTTTTAATATTCTCTGTCTTTTGTTCTTGGAATTTTAATTATGATGTGTCTTGGTGTAGTCCTCTTTGGGTTTCTTTTGTTTGGGGTTCTGTGCGCTTCCTGGACTTGTAGATCTAATTCTTTCACCAGGTGGGGGAAGTTTTCTGTCACTATTTCTTTCAGTATGTTTTCGGTATCTTGCTCTCTCTCTTCTTCTGGGACCCCCATAATTCTGATGTTGGTTCGCTTGAAGTTGTCCCAGAGGTTTTTTACATTATCTTCAACTTTCTGGATTCTCTTGTCTTCTTGCTTCTCTGGATGAGTATCTTCTGGCTCTTTATGTTCCAAATCTTTGACTTGATTCTTGCAATCTTCCATTCTGTTTTTAGGACTCTATAATATTTTTTATTTTAGACAATGTATTCTTTATTTCTTGTTGATCCCTTATTATTTCTTGTTGACCCCTTATTCTTTCTTGTTGATCCCTTATTATTTCTAGTTGATCCCTTTTCATATCCTCATAGGTCTTATTGGACTTTTCTAGGAAATTCTTAAAAAACCTTATAAGCATTGTTTTGAACTCTATATCCAGTCGCTTTTTGTCCTCCATTTCTTTCGTTTGTGATATGTTTCCTTGTCTCGGCATTTTTGCAGCTTCCCTAAGTTGGTAGCCTTAAAAGTCTCTGTGTTCAGCTTGGATGGGGCAGAGTTTCAAGGTGGAGCCTACAGCCTTGGCTTCCGTCAGCCACGCTCTATGAGGCTCCTGAGTCTCAGTATTCCTCAGGGTCCTTCAGTACTCGTGGCAAGCACCTCTGAGAGAAAGGTGCCCTCGAGTTTCGCCTGCTACCAAACAGTCTAGGCTCTCCCCCAATGAGCCCGGAACTGGGGTTCAGTTCAGTTGGAAGTGAGGTTGGAAGTGGGGTTCAGAGCAGTCTGGAGCTTTTGTCTCCTTCCCACTAGGGCAATCCAGCGGCACAGTCAACCGCCCAATGCGCACCTCCAGGACTTCCTTTCGCCGCTCCCCTGGGTTTTCGCCTTATAGCCCAGGCTCCCTCTGTATGAGCCTGGGTACCCAGGGTCTGGCCTAGAACTGGGGTTCAGTGCTGTAGAATCTGGGGTTCAGCACAGTTTGGAGCTTTTATCTCCTTCCCACTAGGGAACGCCAGCCAGGCACTCAGCTTCCCCCTCCTCCCTGGCTCCGTCCTCTCCTCACGCGCAACGTGTCTCCGTACCTTAGGCTTTTACAGCTCCTCTGATTTTCCTTCTGGTTTTCTCTTTCCTTTTCATTGTAGAAATTCCAGTCAGTCGACTTTCCCGTAGTTCTGGGTAATGTCCATTTTGTATTTTAGTTGTATTTTATTGAAATTGTTGTGTGAGGCTGCAGTTAGGTGTTACCTATGCCACCATCTTGGATTCTCTCTTCGTCTACATGGTTTTGATAGGTGGAAACCTGGAGGTCATTCTCGACCGATCCTTCTCCCTCACCTCATACATCTAATCAATAGAGTCTGTCAATTCCACCTCCTGAATATTACTGTAGTTTGCCCTATTCTCTCTGTCTCTATTGCCACCAAGACATCATCACCTCTTGCTTAGATGACTTTGGTAGCTTCTAAATTGTTCTTTCTTCTCCTTCTCTTATCTCCTTTAATCCCTTCTCCATGGAAGCCAGAAGAGTCTTTTCAATAAGGGTTTTTAATATTAAAATCTTATTATAGAACTCCTATTTTTAATTTCTCAATGGTTCCTCATGCCTGTAGGATAATGTTTAAAATTCTATAAGATCTCAGTGACCTGGGCTCTGTCTAACTCAGCAGCCATATGTCATGCTACCCTCTATCTCACTCACTTCAAACCATTTAGCTCCTTGAAAATGCCTCGCTCTTTCCTACCTCATGACCTTTGCGCATGCTGTACCCTCTACCTAGAATACTCTTTCATCCTTTTTTTGCCCAACCTATGTCACTCACTTCATTTGGGATAAACCCCAATGAACAGCCTGACCCCTTGAGTAAAATTTTAATTCTGTCAAATATACTTCACCACGTCCTAAGATACTCAGCTGAACATTCTGCTGGTCATAGCACAAGAAGAAGCTGAAGAGTTGCATGAGGAGAAATATAATGTTTTTTGCTTCTATCCTGACAAGTACCTCCTCTGCAACATAAACTTTGGGGTGCCCAGAACTAGTTTGGGAGGTGGGAAACACATACCTTTTTCTGCATTCTGGAAAGCAAAATGATGGTGGGTTGAGGCGCCACTTCCCATGGTGTAAGAACAATGGTTCTTCAGGTCAGATAGCAAGTCCAAGGAAAAGTGAATTGTTTGCTGACAAAAGAAAGAGAAAATCTTCAATAGGGAGGTTCGGGCAGAGTATTAGTTCAGGTGCAACAAATTATCTATGAACCTTGTCTCCCACATAATAAAAAAAAACTGAGACTATCACCTCTCCAGTCCCAGTGCATGTGATGTACCTCCACTGAAAAGTCCCTCCATTTATCAATACATATCTCTCTTAGGCTTTCTACTCTTCTACTAGTTTTTCCCTTATAGTTAAGAAACATACTGAAGTCTCCTCTATTCTAAAAGCAATTCATCATCACCATCATCATCATTGTTGTTGTCATCACTATCCTTTGACCTCCCATATTCCTCCAGCTACAACCCAACCTCTCTTTTCTTCACCTCTTGGAGTAGACTATTTTCACCTTAATTCCTCTTCAGACTTTAGACTACTTCTTAAAAAAAAAAAAAAAAAAAAAAAAAAAATATATATATATATATATATATATATATATATATATATATATATATTATTGATTTTTTACAGAGAGGAAAAGAGAGGGATAGAGAGTTAGAAACATCGATGAGAGAGCTGCCTCCTGCGCACCCCCCTCAGGGGATGTGCCCGCAACGAAGGTACATGTCCTTGACCAGAATCTGGGACCTTTCAGTCTGCAGACCGACACTCTATCCACTGAGCCAAACCGGTTTTGGCTAGACTACTTTTGACAGCCACTTGCTGTTGTCAGAACAGCAAGGCCATCTGCCTCCACAAGCCACCCCTTAATTATAATTCTACTCCTTGGGCTTCCATGAGGCCAGACCCCCTTGTATTTACTCCTGCCTCTATTTACACTTTCTCCTTTTTGAGCTCGTTTTTCTCTGTCCATTTCTCAAATGTTGATTTTTATTTGTAATCTAGTCTCAAATGTCAGCTCTCACTCTGTACAAACTCCCTGGATGATTTAATTATCGCATTTTTCAACTATCAATTCCTACCTCTCAAATTCATCCAAAGCCATCATCCTTAACCATCAGCCCCATATACCTAACTTCCTGCTAAACTTTCACTGGAATGTCTTGGATTCCATTTATCACAAATAGAACTCATCTTCTCAAAATCCTACTTTTCCAGCCTCATCTCCTTTCTCTCCTTTCTTCAAACTCTGCTCTTTGACCACCATGACCTTTGTGGTTTTGCTCTTATCTGGAATATTCTTCCTGTCCCATCCTTCCTAACTTGTCCAACTCGACACATTCCTTAAGGCTCACCTTAGACATCACCTCTCTTAAGGAAGCCAGTTGGACATGCCCCATTCTGAGCTCCTGAATGTTCTATTCACATCTTCATCACTATAATACCATATAAAAAATTTCTCCTTTGTGTCTTTCTACCATTGGACTGTGAGTTCCTTCAGAGCAAAGACCCTGTGTGTACAAATTCACTATTTTTATATCCAGGACTTAGCATGGTACCTGACACTAGTAGGGATTCAATAAATATTAATTGAATTAACTTTATGCCATATTAATTTTTACACAATGATAAATCTTTCTCTAGCTCTTCTTCAGGAATCAATGTGAGATGTACTGACAATGTCAACAGAGGATTCCATTTCAATATTTTCCCCTCTCCCTCACTTCTACCTCTCTCTCCTTCCTCTATTTTTGAAGGTTATTATTTTGGGGATTGTCAACAAATTATCTTTTCCTTTGCAAATCCAAATGAAAGGCCCACCTTACTTTTGTTGATTAACCTTTTTAAAAAAAAGTAATATGCAAAGAAAAGAAGACTATAATTTCTTTTCTTGTGAGCAAAATTGTTTCCAGATATAAGAGATGTCATGTAGTCCTAGCCGGTTGCTCAGTGGTTAGAGCGTGGGCCCATGGACTGAAGGGTCTCAGGTTTGATTCTGGTTAAGGGCAGATATCTCAGCTGCAGGCTTGATCCCCAACCCCAGGTGGGGATGCATGCAGGGGGCTACCAATCAATGTGTCTCTTCACATCAATGTTTCTCTGGCTCTGTCTCTCTCCCTTCCTTCCACTCTCTAAAAAAAGATGTCATGAAATCAGAATCTAAGCAGGAGGTAAAATGAGAAGCCATCATGAACAAACCAACCAAACTCCCCACACACTTTTAGAACTGGAAGGAGCATCAGTAATGATTGAGTCTGCCAGTGATGCATAAACGGCCTTGATAATTAGTAAACTCCCTATAGAGCCATGTTGTGTATTGAAGCCTTTGGATTTTGGAAGTGCATAGATGGGGTGGAGAATTCCAGCTCAGCTTCTCACTAGATCTTAGCCATTTGACTTCTCTGTTTTCATATATATATATTAGGGGCCCAGTGCATGAAATTCATGCACAGGGGTGTGTGTCCCTCAGCCCAGCCTGGTCACCCTAACTGCCCTCCCCTGCAGTCTTGATTGCCCCCAACTGCCCTCCCTTGCAGGCCTGGTCTCTCCAAACTGCCCTCCCCTGCTGGCCATCTTGTGGTGGCATCTTCTGTCCATGTGGAGGCAGCCATCTTTGACCACATGGGGGCAGCCATCTTGTGTGTTGGAGTGATGGTCAATTTGCATATCACTCTTTTATTAGATAGGATAGAGGCTTCATGCATGGGTGGGGCCAGCTGGTTTGCTCTGAAGGGTGTCCCAGATCAAGGTTGGGGTTCCCTTGGGGCATTGGGTGACCTGAGTGAGGGGTCTGTGATGGTTTGCAGTCTGGCCACGCCCCCCGGTGACCCAAGCAGAGGCTCTGTTATCTGGGATTTATTTATCTTCTATAATTAAAACTTTGTAGCCAAGTGGAGGCTTGGGCCCACCAGGATGTGCAAAAAGCTTGGCTTCCTCCATCGTCCAGGGCAAGCCAAGCCTCCTGTTCGCAGCCATCTTGGTTTGGTTGATTTGCATACTCACTCCTGATTGGCTGGTGGGCGAGGCTTGTGAGTATAACAGGGTGGTGGTTAATTTGCATATTACTCTTTTATTAGATAGGATATTTTATATATATATATTACATTAAGTGCTTTCAATAGACAATATATGGACTGAATCTGATATTATATTTATTTTAAAATATTTACAATTAAAAAAAAATACATATCCCTGACTCAAATTAGGAGTCAGAATAAGACATACTATCTCAATGCAGCATTGTTATGATCTGAATATCAGGGCCTCCCTAACCTATATGTTAGTATCCTACCCTCCAATATGATTGTATTAGGAGGTGGGAACTTTGGAAAGTAATTAGGTTTCAATGAGGTCGTGAAGGAGAGCCCCCATGATGGCATCAGTGACTTTATAAGAAGAGAGAGACCAGAGCACTCTCTCTCTTTAAGGAGAAGGTGGCTATCTGCAAGACAGAAAGAAAGCTCTCACCAGGAACCAAATCTACTGGCACCTTAATTTTGGACTACTCAGCCTCCAGAACTGGGAGAAATAAATGTTGGTTGTCTAAGCCACCCCATCTATGGTATTTTGTTACAGCAGCCTGAGCTAAGATAACCATAAACCAGTGTGATGGTTACTGAATATGGCTGGGTCAAGGCTTGTTGTTATCACATAAGCTCTCTTTTGCCCTACAGATACCTTGTTTCTTATGTGTTTATAAATCCAAATACAGTGGTAGAATAAGACAAATCACCTATCCTATACAACAGTGTTGAAGGTAGAAATATGACACTGCTGCAGAGTGAGGAAGTAATAACTCTCATGGGCTGAGAAATCATTTAAAACAACCTCTAGGAGTGAAAGAATAAAGTCTCCACCAAGTAGTATATCCAGCTGTAACTAAGGCTGGGTCCCCAAGGACAAAAGGGATGTGCTTTCATATATCATGGGGGATTGGGGAGGGGCACCCAACTGTTACTGCAGCAGCGTAGATGCATGGGCTCCCTGCTCTGGGGCTCCAGGCCTCATCTGCTTCCTGCCGTGTATGGATCATGTGACTCCACTACAGGGTTGTTATGAGGGTGAAATGAGGTTACATATAAGAAGTACTTTGCGCTGAAACTGGTTTGGCTCAGTGGATAGAGCATCGGTCTGTGGACTGAAAGGTCCCAGGTTTGATTCCGGTCAAGGGCATGTACCTTGGTTGCAGACATAACCCCAGTGGGGAATGTGGAGGAGGCAGCTGATCAATGTTTCTCTCTCATCAATGTTTCTAGCTTTCTATCCCTCTCTCTTTCTCTCTGTAAAGACTCAATAAAATATATTTTTTTTAAATTTTTTTTAAAAAAGAAGTACTTTGCAAAGCTTTTCATTGTCATTTAAAACATAGAGGAGCTTTTAAAAGGACACTTTCAGAGATTTCTTTAAAATTGTCTTCCCTGAAATAAAAAGCACCTTAAATAGTAATCAGTACAGAGTTGGCAAAATACATCATGGTAACTTAAAAACAATGGGAAAGCATGTAGCCGTGATCAGCCACAACAAAGAACAAGGCTAGTCTATATGGGATAGTATGAAAATATTTCCAAGATATAGTGTTACAGGGAGAAAAGCAAATTGCAGAACAGTATGCTTAATGTGACTTCGGTTACATAAAAAATATGTCCATAAGTGTCTAATCAAAGAGTATACACCAAACTGTGAACCATGATTACCTCTGGAGAATGTGGTGGGGTGGAGAGTTTTCACTCTTACATACTTCTATTGTATCTTTTGTCATTAAAAATCATAAACTATATTTTTCAAAAAATTGCATATAAGAAATAATTAGAAAAAGACACTGAAGAGGGAATAGAGGAAATTAATGGTGATGGGGGGAAAATAAAATAACTTTTTCAAAAAGAAAGACACTGACTAAATAGGTATCGCATTCAGCTGCCTTAAGATAAGAATGTGAACCCGAATGGTGTGGCTCAGTTCTATTTTCAGTCAGGGTGCATGCTTTGGGGTTTGCAGGAGGCAGCTGATCAATGATTCTCTCTCATCATTGATGTTTCTCTCTCTCTCACTCACTCTCTCTCTCTCTCTCTCTCTCCCTCTCTGAAATCAATACAAATTTATTTTTTTAAGATAAGAAAGTGATACTCTCTGCAGACCAGATGAGAATGTTTTATAAGTCATTAAGAAAAACAAGAGGAAAGAGAAATAAAATATAAAATAAAATAAGGCAAAAAAGTGAAAACTTCGTAAGGTCTTGAAAAATTCACATGACATGGCCTCAGGTTGTTGGATTGCTCAGCACCTTTGGTAACCACCAGCCATTTCTCTGCTACTGAGGCCCCGCTCAGCCTGCTTCCCCGGTATCCAGCACATCGACACTGCATGGTGGAGACTCCATGCCCCTCTAGGATTTGACCTAGCGCCTCTCGTATCTGACTTTATCATTACAAAGTGATGGTAATTGCCAAAACTGGTTTGGCTCAGTGGATAGAGCGTCGGCTTGTGGACTGAAGGGTCCCAGGTTTGATTCCAGTCAAGGGCATGTACCTTGGTTGTGGGCACATCCTCAGTGGGGGGCGTGCAGGAGGCAGCTGATCGATGATTCTCTCTCATTGATGTTTCTAACTCTCTATCCCTCTCTTCCTGTAAAAAAAAATCAATAAAATTGATTTTTTTTATCCCTCTCTTCTTGTAAAAAAAAAATCAATAAAATATATTTAAAAACAAAAACAAAGTGACAGTAATTGTTTATCCGCCCACTAAGTGAACCCCCAAAACAGAAGGAAGATTCATCACCCAGGACTTAAAGACCTTAAACAACGCAGAGCAAAGACCCTCTCTGGGTCAGTCAATGAGAAAACAAAGGGGCTTTCTCTGTCCTCTGTCCCCAAACCAAACCCGTTTGTTTATTTCCTGTGTGAAAACATGTTCATTATCCTCATGGTCACATCCATGCCTACACTTCGGGCTAGAAAGAAAGCTCTTACCTCCTTCGGACCACTTTAACATGCAGGTTTGCTCCACATCCTGACTTCACAGCTGGCTGAGGGATCTCTGGGTTGATCGCATTTCTTCCAGATTAGAATCCAATCAATAAGGTACAGGCCTTGCCTGACTTACCTCCTCCCCAAAAGGCAATGAGGACATCCACTGCCCGAGCCAAGCGTCCGTGCTCCCCGCCTCATGGCAGTAGGCACCCCGTGACCTCAGTCAGACCAGGCCTGCAGGAGGATTTGAAAGGGGAGACTGCACAGTCGGGTACCTCCCTCATACTCAGGCCAGCTTCTGGAGACAATTTCTCCCCTGCTCACTCCTGCCCGTCCAGACTTTTAAACCTTCTTACTCTCCTGGATTAGGAAGCTGTGTCTCTCAAGCCCTGCCTGAGCTCCTTAACCCAGAAATAGAAGAGTGCTGACGAGGCTGGGAGCCTGGGGGGTCCATGCTGAAGCCACGCTAGAGACTAAGGCATTCTTCCTTGTGGCTGGCTTTTTTCTGTTTGCAAAACTTGGTTAAAACACCCTGCCCTTTCTCATTTACTCCTGTCATGGACAACTTTTCCCTAAGATTTAACCAAAACCACTGTAAATAGCTATTCCCAGACAACGTAGTTTTAAAATAAATCTTAAGATGCCCATATATGTCCTGGTAGGTGCTAAATATTCCTTGGGAATTTGCAAAGAAACCTATACTCTGCTTCCTAACATAGAGTTAGTAGGTCAAGCTTGTTAATCACGTTACTCTAATCCTCTTTTTATCCTTATTCTGCCTGATCTGCCCATCTCTGAAAAACATGTTTTAAAGGTTTCTATACATACAAATTTAACAATTTATCATGGAGTTTTGAATCTTTGCATTATATGCTTTGACGCTATGTAATTAAATAATTAGATTAAACCATATAAAATCACCGTTGGCAAGTACATGATTATAATACATAAACATCTATGGTTGTTTTATTTTCTTGGTAGAGGTGACCTATTAAAATAAAATGAAACCCTTAAGCAAGTCTTTTTTGCCTTGATTTCTCTTTTATCTAATATGAATATTTTCACATTGTCTTAATGCTTGTCAGTGGTTGACTGCTAACATTTTTTCTCCAAATTAACTAAAAGTTATGACTGATACAATGCTCTATTATTGAGAGTTTGAGAAAACGTGCCCTCTCCATTCACTACTGGTGGGAATGTGGATTATCTCACATTTTTTTGGAATTAAACTAGATTAACTTTTGTGACTTACAAAATTATAATTTTTACTTTACTAAATTATAGATTTGTAATATGCAAACTCTTTGGTCCAGAAATCCCACTTAGAAGTATCTGATAAAACTATATACCCACACAAAAAATGTATGTAAAAATATTCATTAACATAGTCTGTGATAATGAAATATTAGGAACAACTTTTAAAAAGTTAAAAAATTAGCTGGGACCGGTTTGGCTCAGTGGATAGAGCATCGGCCTGCGGACTGAAAGGTCCCGGGTTCAATTCCAGTCAAGGGCATGTACCTTGGTTGCGGGCACATCCCCGGTAGGGGGTGTGCAAGAGGCAGCTGATTGATGATTCTCTCTCATCGATGTTTCTAGCTCTCTTTCCCTCTCTCTTCCTCTCTGTGAAAAATCAATAAAATATATATATATTTTTAAAAAGTTAAAAAATTATAGAATGGTTAAATAAGTTATTTTATATACATATAGGAGACTACTGCAGAATCTTTTTTTTTTTTTTTAAGCAGATTAGTGCCCCCGCCAGGTGGCTCAGTTGGTTGAAGTGTCATCGCGTGCACCACAAGGTTGTGGGTTAAGTTGCAAGTTCAATCCCCATTCAGGCAATTGATTGATATCTCTTTCACATCTATGTTTCTCTCTTGCTTGCTCTCTCTATTCCTCCCTCTCTCTCTAAAATCAATAAAAACATATCCTCCATCAAGGAAATAAGGGGGGAGGGGGGAAAGCAGATCAGTATCCTCTGTCATGAAAAGATGCTCATGTTTTTTAAGTGAAAAGACAAGCTGCTAAAATATAAGGGTGGGCAAGGGCAAGTTTACAGTTGTAATACAAATAATATAATAATTAATGAATAATACAAGAATCAAGTATTTCATGTACTCACAACTATAAACCTATTTTTGCCCACCCCTATATTATTACTGCATTAGCCTCACAAATTACCCATTGACTATAACTAAATGATGGTAATTTTTTTAAAAGGCTTGAAATAGAAATGTTTCCTGTTGGGCACAAGCACAGAAGCTGAGCCTGCTCATTCAATTGCCCCTAATGGAGATAAAATAACCATTAAGGTCTTTTCCAAATCCTTTCAGTATTAGATTAGGTTTTTTTTTGTTTGTTTGTTAGTTTGTTTGTTTGTTTTTCAATTAGTACAGCAGTAGCTTTGGTTTTAATGTCCTTACAGCCATAAGTTTGACTTCAAGCAGCAGATTACTTCTTCCAGTAGTAGATTAGATGATTTATTATGACCACTTGAAATTTTTAAGTTGTTGGGGTTTTTGTTTGTTTGTTTTTTGGAGGGGAGGGGTATCGATCTTCATTTATTCAAGGTCTTCTTGATGACTTGCCTCAGCCAGAATCGGCTAGTAGGTTTCACCTTGTGTGACATCTTGGTACTCTGGGTTGAGATCACGAGACCACACTTTGCTCAGTGGAAAAGGTTTCCTGCTCAGTTAGGGATGTCCGCTATGGAAGAACAATGGATGTTAGTGATGGCTGTGCACCGGCCATCAAGTCAGGACAGTAATGCCTTTTGTAGCCTTTAAAAGTCCACTGAGCTACCTACCCTTACTGTGTGGGGAAGGAAAACTCTACTTCTCCCTCTTTAGGTTTACTGAATCTGGTTTGTGTATTTACCTGGACAAAAGACAGGTTAACAGGAAGAAAGGAAAACAATTGTATTAATTGTGTATGTGCACAGGATTGGGGAAAGGTATCAGTATTTAACATATCGGCACTGCCCTGATGAACCAGCATCATAAGAAAATCAACAGATGCCCCACGCCCCACTGCTGCCTCTCTTGTTCTCCCTCCCTTCCTCCCTCCCTCCTCCTCACAGGTCTGAATAAAGACTCTCTCATGCAAAATTTCCAACTGCCAGTTCCACGAAGATTGAAATTTTATGCTAAATGTTCATGAGGGGTGGAAGATCCACATGGATTCTCAGAGGGGGATGATGACTCCAGACGAGGTGGACAGTGGCCTGGAGCACGTCAGACAGCCCTGGTCCTCACCATGTCCTAGACCCTCTGGGGTGTCCGCTGAGCACCTCCTAGTGGATCCTCCCATGGGGACTACAATGAAGTGCGGGGCCCGGACTTGACACTAGCGGGGGTTCAGTGAGTGAATCCATGCAGCAGCCAACGCTGGACTGTCCAATTCCACCCCTTAACCCTTCCTCATTTATCAGAAAGAGAGAGGGACCTATGATTTATTTTACTCTGTGCCATTAAAGGGTATTTTTATAAAGAGAATATAGTCATGTGGCCAAAATGACCTCTTCTGCACTTGGGGGGTAGGGAAAGGAGAGAGAGAAGTTCTCTGGTATCTTTCTTTAAGAGCACTAATCCCATCGTGAGGCCCCACCCACATGACTGCATCTAACCCTAATTACTTCCCCAAGGCCCCCCATTACATTGTTGGCTACAGCTTTAGCATATAAATTTAGGGGAATACAAATATTCAGTCCACACCACTGAACAAATCAATGAAACTGTGAATCTTAGTTTCTTCCTGGAACTCATTAACCCTAGCAGGGTTTTGTGAGGATTAAATTTTAATGTACAGTATATGTATAAATCTGCTTAGGCTGAGTTATGCTATGGAAACCAATGACTCCCAAAGTTCAACGGCTTACAACATCCAAGGGTGCTTGTTGGTGTTCATGTCCTCAGCTGTGCTCTGCTCCAAATCTTTATCCCAAGAGCAATACTGAAGAAGCAGCTTCTGTCTGGGACGGGCAGGTCTCATGGCAAAGGGAAAAGAGAGATGGCAGAACCTCTCAGGGGCTCTCAGAACTGCTCAGAAATGACACCACTCTCATTCACATTTCAACAGCCAAAGCAAGTCATGGCCAAGCGAATGCAAAGTACGATCCTCCCGTAAGGACAGGCCAAATAAATATGTTAGCAATCACACAATCTAGCACAGCATATAAAAGTATAACCAGTAATTACTGGTGTCCTTCCTTTTCCTCTGTTCCCTACTGAGCCTGCTGAGGAAGACAGTGGTAGAGCATGCCAAGGCTGTGAAAAGCCACACTTAGCCTTCTGGAGCCGACTGCCTGCGTTTGAATCCAGACTCTGCCATATTTCAGCTGTGTGACTCTGGGCAAGTTATTTAACCTCTGTGCCTCAATTCCCTCCTCTGTAACACAGTAATAATAATAGTATCTATGCCACGGAGCTGTGGAGTAAGTTAGTTAATGTATGCAAAGTGTTTAGAACAATGCATGGCAGAGAGTAAACCCTATGTAGTTAACTACAGCTACGGCTACTGTTATTGTTATTAATAAAAGAAGCCTGGCTCGAAGTCAAAAGTTGATTTAAAATTCCAGCTTATCATTCTGTTAATGACCTTGAACAAGTCACCTAATTTCTGAGTACCGGTTATTGTTTCACCTGTAACATTGGAATAGCACTCATTTCTAGAGAGGCCGTGTAGGGCATGGTCTCCGGACCTGGCTACTTGGGATCAGATTCCCACTACACCACTCTCCAGCTGTGTGTGTTGAGGCATGTTACTTAACCCATGTGCTCCAATTGCATTAACCTGTAAAATCAGAATAATAACCACACCTTGTGCTCACAGGAATGTTGTGGGAGTTAAACAAATGGTTAATATAGGTAAATGTGTTAGAACAGTGCCTGGCTCCGGGGAAATGACCAGTAACTGGATGGCACACATAAGAAGTGCTTAGTGCCGAAACCGGTTTGGCTCAGTGGTAGAGCGTCGGCCTGCAGACTGAAAGGTCCCAGGTTTGATTCCGGTCAAGGGCATGTACCTTAGTTGCGGGCTCATCCCCAGTAGGGGATGTGCAAGAGGCAGCTGATCGATGACTCTCTCTTATCGATGTTTCTAACTCTCTCTCTCCCTTCCTCTCTGTAAAAAATCAATAAAATATATTTTTTTAAAAAAGAAAAAGAAAAAGAAGAAGAAGAAGAAGAAGAAGAAGTGCTTAGTAAGTTTCACTAGTCTTCTTTCCTCACAGGGCTTTGAGGCATGAAGGTGCTTTATATAAGGTGCTAGTCAAGTGTGAAGACTTAGGAATCTGCAGTGTAGATTTCTATGGCTAGGTAATTAGGATTAATCAGATTACTTGGCAGCAGTGAATACGTTTCAGTGTGTGCAGTTCAGAGAAGCCCTCTCCAATGCCTCCTTCAGGTGTGAATGGGCCCTGGCTGCCACTTTTGTAGCTTGTGAATCACAGAAGCAGAAGCTGGCGCTGGGCCCTGCTTCCAGCAGGACAGAGCACTTTGCACCCTGAGATAAACAAGGCTGACACCATCCTAACTGGTTCCAATCTCTGAAGTAATAAAGCCGAGTACTTCCTGCAAACCTGGGCACGCTAACCAAAACAATTTTACCTCCGAGTTCTCTGTGCTGACCTCCACAGTGTGCCAGGGCCTCTGCGAAACTGACAGTCCTGTGGGAGAGTGACTGTCCGCCCACCGTAGCAGTCATTAGTAACTGTCATCGTCTTGGTAATTTGAGGTTCTATTTTAAAAGGACTTCCGTGATGCCCTAGCCCAGTGGTGGGCAAACTGCGGCTCGAGAGCCACTTGCGGCTGGAGAACCGCGGTTTGCAGCTCTGTTGACTAATGAGTTTTCGGACCACTGGGATAGGGGCTCAATCACAAGGAACAGCAGCCTGTAATTATTGGAATCGAGAGTCTAGGTCAGTGGTCAGCAAACTCATCAGTCAACAGAGCGGCAAACCGCGGTTCTCGAGCCGCATGTGGTTCACGAGCTGCAGTTTGCCGACCACTGCCCTAACCGGTTTGGCACAGTGGGTAGGCCTGCGGACCGAGAGGTCCCGGGTTCAATTCCAGTCAAGGGCACATGCCTGGGTTTCGGGCTCCATCCTTAGTAGGGGACATGTGGGAGGCAGCCAGTCCATGATTCTCCTCATTGATGTTTCTCTCTCTCCCTCTCTGAAATCAGTAAGAATATATTTTTTAAAAAATAAATAAATGAAAAGTACTTCTGTGGGTTTTTTGTTTTTGTTTTAATTTGGGAAGTCTGTTTTCTTGTACTCTTTGTAAGTAAACTTTTGTTTTTCCTTTTCTAAACGTTTCTGTCTTGCCTAGAGTTGATTGGACTATGGGTCACACCCAAATTCTCCCTCCATGAACTTGTGTTTTTCTTTTTCGGCTTCTTAAACCAGGAAGATGTGAACTGGGGAGCTGTGGAGTAGCCAGGTATGGGACAGAGAGGTGGAGAAGGTTCACCAGCAGAGTGAAATAAAGCAGAGGCAGGTGCAGTGGGAATGAGCGAGGGATGGGGACAATGCTGTCACCCCAACAGCCTCCACCCTAGCACATGGCTTTCTTCTCTTCCTAACACTAATCGCTATCCACTTGTTTGTTGTTTGTGTTTGTTCGTTTGTGCCTCTGTTCCTATAAGAATGAATCTAAGCGCTGTGAGGGCAGGATAATTGTGTGGCTCATCTTAACTCCCAGTGTCCAGACCGATGCTTGACATATAGTGGGAATTCTATAAATACTGACTGGATAAATGAATTCTATTTCATTGTTTACAATCAAATTAAAAATCTGAGAACTTATGTCCCATTGTTTAAAAAATCTTGTTATCTGCTATGAGCTATTACAACTTTAAAAGAATTAGGAATAGTGACCAAATAATCTCATATGGTTAATTTGGAAGCCTGAAACTAAAAATGACAGGAGCCTGCCTTCCATGAAATGGGTTGTATTATAGCATCATTTCAAGAAGGCCAAGCCTCGCTCGCCCAACCAGCATAGCTCAGTGATTGAGCATCTATCTATGAACCAGGAGGTCATGGTTCAATTCCTGCTCAGGGCACATGCTCGGGTTGTAGCTTGATCCCCAGTAGGGGGTGTGCAGGAGGCAGCCCATCCATGATTCTTTCATCATTATTTCTCTCTCTCTCTCTCTTCCTCTCTGAAATAAAATAAATAAATAAATAAAATAAAGAAGGCCAAGCCTCATGGGTCATAGGATCTGGGATGATTTCTCCCAGCCATAACTAAGGTTAAAATAATGAGTCAGCAAAAACAAACAACAAAATTCGATACCTGAGGACTTGAAGATGGAATTTAGAAGCAGGATATAAATAAGTATGGGGGAAGAAGCTTACCAAAAGATATTAAAGCAAGGCATAAGATGCTATCAAAAAAAAACCAAAACAAACAAAAAAAAAAACCTGGCAGGTTTTAAAAAGTACCAAATAGTCCATTAAAAAATACTACCCTGGATATTAAAAACTCAATAAACCCATTGAAGAAATATTTCTGACTTAAAGGGGGGAAATATTTAAGTGCCTGAAATATATCATTGAGAGAGAGATCCACTCCTCTCACTTTCCTCTTCCCCCCAAAAATTCCAGAAGGGCTAAGACATAGTCCTTCACATACCTACTCAGAGTTCAGGAGGAGGCAGGAGAAGGTAGGAGAATAATTCTTAGATGATAACCAAGCATCTTCCAAAATTGAATAAAAGAAATAAAATTGAATAAAAGAATAAAAAAAGAGAGCACAACAAATCACAAGCAGACTAAAAAAAAATCTACATCTAGGTACACGTAGTGAAACCACATGGCACAAAGGACAAAGGTCTTAAAAGCAGCCAGAGGTTCAGATTGCTTCATTGACTGTCCTGCTTCAAAGCTCTCCAGGACTTCATTTCCCCTGGTTAAACTTAGACTAGACCCCAAATTTCCACCCCAAACTCATAGTATACGTATATTCAAGAAAAGAATGAAATGTGGATGGGATCCAAGATGGCTGCTCGGGTAGACACCTAACCGCAGCAGCACACAACAATTTCAATGGAATACAACTAAAATGTAGAGTGGACATTGCCCAGAGCTACAGGTAGTCGACTGACTGAAAATTCTACAACAAGAAGGAAAGAGAAAACCAGAAGGAAAATCAGAGGAGCTGAAAAAAAGCCTAAGGTACAGAGACAAGCTGCGCGCTCACACGCACGTGCACTCGGAGAGGTCGCAGCCGGAGAGGAGGAGAGGGCTGGGTGCTGCCTGGCGTTCCCTAGCAGGAAGGAAATAAAACCCCCAGCCTGGGCTGAACCCCCGAACCGGCAGCGCTGAGCCCCAAGTTATGGGCCAGACCCTGGGGTCCCAGGCTCTGGCAGGGGGAGACGGGGCTGTGAGGCGGAATCCCAGGCGAGCAGCGAAAAGCAGGGCCCCCGGAGTCGTGCGCACATGGCGTGCAGACGACTGAATGTTGACTCTGAAGCTGGATTACCCTAGCCGGAAGGAACAAAGCCTCCGGCAACGCTGAGCCTCAGTCCGGACTGCTCTGAACCCCAGTCCTGGACCAGACCCTGGGGACCCAGGCTTGGGCAGGGGGAGACGGGGCTGCGAGGCGGAATCCCAGGGGAGTGGCGAAAAGTGGAGCCCCCAGAGTCGCACGCACTGCTTGCAGAGGACAGTCTGTTGACTCTGATCCTAGACTCTCTTAACGGGAAGGAGAAAAAAAAGCTCCAGACTGGAGGAATGCGACAGGGAGCGGGAGCCCCTGCCGGACACCGGCCAGCTGGGCGCCGGCAGGAAGCCGGGCAACGGGGCCCCCAGGGCGGGGTGCCCCTGAGCCTTCGACCTCTGAGCACGGGCAACGGAGCCAAGGCTGTGGGCTGCTTCCTGGGCGGCGCCGACCCCCGCAACAAGCTGGAGCAGCGCGGGAGCCTGCGGAGAACCAAGGGGTGCCACAGGCCAACCTGCTGAGCTCCCAGGACAAGGAGGAAGAAACCAAAGAAGTTCTCAATGTGAAGAAATCAAGTGAGATCAAAAGATAGTAAAATTACTTAAGAAAGAATACAAAGAAGATCTTGAAAAATCAAAGACTAAGTCAGAACTCAACTCACCAGCCAACATTGCAACATATATGCGTTTAAAAAAAAAAAAAAAAAAAAAAAAAGGACGGAATGTTGGAACAGCGGCAGCCAGGCCTAGAGTGCCCAGGCACAAGGCAGTGGCAGCCGGGCCCAGAGCAACAACGGCCAGGCCCCAGAGCAGCAGCAGCCAGAACCAGAGCAACAACAGCCAGCACTACAGCAGCCAGCTGCTGGGGCAGTGGCAGCCAGGCCTGAGGTGGAGGCAGCCAAGTCCAGTTGTGGCCAGTCCAGGAACACCCAGACCCGGAGTGGCCAGGCCCAGAGAAGCTGGGCCCAGAGCAGCCAGGTTGGGAGCAGCCAGGCCCAGAACAGCAGTAGCCAAGCCCGGAGCATCCAGGCTGGGAGCGGCCAGACTCGGAGTGGCCGGGCCCGGGGCAGCTGGGCCCAGAGCAGCCGGGTCGGGTGCAGCCAGGCCTGGAGCAGCAGCTGCCAGGCTGGGAGCGGCTAGGCCCGGAGCAGCGGCTGCCAGGCTGGGAGCGGCCAGGCCCGCAGCAGCCGGGTCGGGTGCGGCCAGGTCCAAAGCAGCGGCTGCCAGGCTGGGAGCGGCCAGGCCTGGAGCAGTGGTTGCCAGGCTGGGAGTGGCCAGGCCCGGAGCAGCGGCTGCCAGGCTGGGAGCGACCAGGCCCGGAGCTGCTAGGCTGGGAGCGGCCAGACCGGGAGCAGCGGCTGCCAGGCTGGGAGCGGCCAGGCCCAGAACAGCCGGGTCGGGTGCGGCCAGGCCCGGAGCAGCAGCTGCCAGGCTGGGAGCGGCCAGGCCCGGAGCAGCCGGGTCTGGTGCGGCCAGGCCTGAAAAGCAGTTGCCAGGCTGGGAGCGGCCAGGCCTGGAACAGCCGGGTCGGGTGTGGCCAGGCCCGGAGCAGCGGCTGCCAGGCTGGGAGCGGCCAGGCTCGAAGCAGCCGGGTCTGGTGCGGCCAGGCCTGAAGCAGCGGTTGCCAGGCTGGAAGCAGCCAGGCCCGGAACAGCCAGGTCGGGTGCGGCCAGGCCCGGAGCAGTGGCTGCCAGGCTGGGAGCGGCCAGGCTCGGAGCAGCTGGGTCTGGTGCGGCCAGGCCTGAAGCAGCGGTTGCCAGGCTGGGAGCAGCCAGGCCCAGAGCAGCCGGGTCGGGTGCGGCCAGGCCCGGAGCAGCAGCAGCCAAGTCCAGAGCAACTAGGTCGGGAGCGGCAGTGACCAGACCCGGAGCAGCTGGTTGTGGAATGAACCAGAGCAACAGAGGCCAGGCCCGGAACAGCTCGCTCCTCGCCTGCCTCTGCCCCATAGCTACCTCTCAGACATGGCTGGAAACTTTTGTGGGAACTTGAGGGTCTGCTGAATCAAGTGATGAAGGCTTAGATCTGGATGTGTTGAGTTAGTATAGGGCTGGGGTGTTGATCTGTGAGTGCCTTGGGTGGGGCCTGGATGAGGCTGGTTGACCTATTTGGAAATGTCTTTTGTGTGAAATGTATCATTGGGCATGTGGAGGTATTATTGATATGAGAAAATGCTAAGTAACTGATTTACTATCTGAAAAGGGATTTACTATCGGGGAAAGGGAGGGAAGAAGAGACTGAACATAAACTGTGCACCTATGGATGAGGACAATGGGGGATGGGGAGGGGGCGGAGGGTGGGGTGGGAACCTGGTGGAGGGGGGAAGAAATGAGGAACCTTTGTAATAATATGAACAATAAAGATTGATTTAAAAAAAAAAAAAAAGAATGAAATGTGACCAGTAAGTAGAAATTTCTGGTCTTAATCCCAGTGTGATGTCTGGCAAGAATAAACTACTCTTTTTAAAAAATATATATTTTATTGATTTTTTACAGAGAGGAAGAGAGAGGGATAGTTAGAAACATCCATGAGAGAGAATCATTGATCAGCTGCCTCCTGTACATCCCCTATTGGGAATGTGCCCACAACCAAGGTACATGCCCTTGACGGGAATCGAACCTGGGACCTTTCAGTCCGCAGGCTGATGCTCTATCCACTGAGCCAAACCAGTTTCGGCAAGAGTAAACTACTCTTGATGTTTGATTTTAAAAGGGGCATTGGATGATGGAAACTTAACAGTGTTGATCTAACAGTGTTCAAGAAGAAACATGTATATTCCGGGCAACCAGAGAGATGTGCAGCGTGATGGGGCGGGTGGCCTGTGCCCAGCCAGCATTTCCTTCCAGACATGCCATTTCCCTTCCTTCGGCTGGTGCCCTGAACAAGAACACCCATCGACTCCTTTGCTCAGGCTTTTAGTCCTTTCTGACTTCATCCCAAAGAGGTTTCTTTCACATGCATGTGGGAAAAAACCCAATTCTACAAAGCGGCTGTGTGCTTCTTTGAATCTTGACCCTAAACACACACAAGAGCTGCTTCCTCAGGACAGCTGCTCAGAAGGTAGGAAGAACACAGCGCTAAATATTTGGAAAATTTTCATTTTCTTCACCAACATCTTTTCCAGCATTTTATTAACTAACCGCGAGTGACCATCAGAAATTATTTGGCTGTACGCCGCTTTCAAAAAGCAGTAAGAAAGTGGCTATGTAGAAAAAGGCGGTACATCAGGTTAGAAACATTATACAAAATGAGAATCCCATCACATGGAAACACGTAATCAAAGGTTAGGCTAGCAAACCAAACATGCTCTATTCAAAGGAGGGCGGCTCCATTTCCTTTGAGAATTCTTCTTTCTCAGACTCTTCCACAAACACTTCATAATGAACAACGAATGTATTTCTCTGTAAGCTGAGGTATGATAACATAGCTGTGTTATAGGGAGAAGCTGGGATAGAGTTTGACCTCCGAGACCAATTATGTTTGAGTGAGTCATTCAGGGCAGGATAGTGGAAGCTTGGGGAGGGGCAAGGCAAACAGTGACGGGAAGGGAATGCAAGGAGCCTGCTACCCATTTTACCAAAACCAGCTCCAAAGTGATCCTCCTGCTTTCCCTTCCCTCCCCCGCCCCTACCTCCCACTTCAAACAGTAGAAGAGTTTAATGAGGCAGGAACCTGTGTTGCTCTTCTATATATATAAAAGCCTAAGTGACCATCTCACTGTCCAACCAGTAGCTATGACACACACTGACCACCAGGGAGCAGATGCTCAACACTCAGGCATGGAAACCTGGAACAGACTGATGAATCTCAGAGAGAAGGGAGGAAGGGGGAGGGCGGGAAGAGACTAACCAAAGATCTTATATGCATACTTGAGGCCTGTTGCGGGGCCCCTTGGCCTGGCCTGTGGGGAATCGGTTCAAAGCTGGCAGTCCGACATCTCCTGAGGGGTCCTGGATTGCAAGAGGGCACAGGCCAGGCTGAGGGACCCCATTGGTGCACGAATCTGTGCACCAGGCCTCTAGTAAAATAATACGGTCCTTTCACTTTGTTTTATTTTTTAAAGTGCAGCTCTTCAAGAATTTCATTTTTAAAGAATCACCTGCAAAGAAAGAAAAGAAAAAGAAAAAAAAAAGAAATGCATTTGATTCAAAATCTGACTTTTTTAAAAACTTAATTTTTCCCATCACCATTTATCCCTCTATGCCCTCTCCCACCTCCCCGCTCCCCCTCCCCTGTGCAATCACCACACCATGTCCATGAGTTTTCTTTTTGCTCACTCCCTCAGCCCGCCTCCTACATTAACCACCTCCCCCCACTCCCCAGTGGTCTGCCTGCTTTCTATCTGACTTTTAACATTCCCATGATAAGTGAATGACCAAAACCAAGGCCAGGTTCACAGACTCCAGAAGGTCCTTGCAGTAGGGAAGGGTGTCCTATCAGTAGGTGGCTGCCCACAAGGTCTCAGGGACAGAAAAAAGGGTTCCCGCTCCTTCCTCAGGTCCTTCCTCTCATCCATGAGCTCACTGATGCCTAAAATGAATTCTGTTAGCATCCTGTGACCTCAGTGCCTGTCTTATGCTGCAAAGGTGATGGGCCTACCTCACTATGACTCTGGGGACACGTAAGTCCTACCGGCTAACTTCCTCTCCGTATAAATGAAGAGATAACACTTTGCCCTGAGTGTAGGTTTTAATAAGGGAGCAAACGGTACCTACCAGGCACCAGGAGATTCGCTCTCAGACAAACAATTCAAAATAAATACCTAATAGTGACATTCATCCGACACAAATGATAATCGCATGCCAGACGCCTGTCCAATATCATATACAAATGACAATCACATGCCATAATAAATGTTAAGTATGTTACCATCTTCTGTGAGAAATACCAGCACGCACACACACCTCTTCCTCCCCCAATAAACTTTAACAAACCTTTCATAGCAGGTGAGTTCACTCTTCTGCTTACTTCCTGTTAGCCCAGGATTCTGACCCGCGTCATGTACTGGTCTGGGTTGGCAGCGCTCATTACTGTAGTATAAACCGTGAAGCTGAAAATAATGAGAGAAATGTTTATATACGCATAGTTTTCCCTAGTATTCCAAAGGAGAGAAAAAATACTAAAGCCCTTCCCTAACACTTGGGACCTAGGACAAGAATACCAACAGCAGCCCACATATGTCAGAATATTTAAAATTTACAAATCAAGTGACCCCACACACAAGGTGATCATTCCTCCTATTTTGATGAGACTGTGAAAGGCCACGTTCAAATTTTAAAATTCTCAGACTCCTCAGAGTTGTATGCTGGGCACTGAGGAAGGTCCAGCCTTGACTCTCACACCCTGCTCTGCCCTACCCCGCTGGGGAATGGGGGGACACGTATGTGGACACCTCAGCCTTTGCATCTAGGCTTCATGCATGACCCCCAGCAAACATCCCTTGGCCACAGGATGCCCACAATGGCTGCACACCACCAACAGGAGACCACACCCCCCCCTCCCCGCACAGAAATGAGCTAAGGATTCCTGAGTACTTGAGCCAGACTGGGTGGGCAAATGCACCTGGCCCAGGGGAATCTTATATCAAGACAGGGTTGAGGCCAAAACCGGTTTGGCTCAGTGGAGAGCGTCAGCCTACGGACTGAAGGGTCCTGGGTTCGATTCCGGTCAAGGGCATGTACCTTGGTTGCGGGCACATCCCCAGTGTGGGGTGTGCAAGAGGCAGGTGATCAAATGATTTTTATCGATGTTTCTAGTTCTCTATCCCTCTCCCTTCCTCTCTGTAAAAAGTCAATAAAAAAATAAATAAATTAAATTTAAAAAAAAGACAGGGTTGAGGATGGCCAGAGCTCAGGAATCAAGATAGGAGGCCCACTTGCTCAAATACAAAGATGAAAGTATGATGTCATTTACTCAACACTCTGCATCATTCTGCACAGCAGGAGATCTGAACACAAGCCCAGGTGCACACACGGGCCTCTCCCCCCCCCCCCCCTCCGCCTTCCACTTGTGCTGGACACTAGCTGGGATGCACGTTCAAAACATCTGGAGCTGGGTTGCTCAGGAATAGGCAGAGTTAGTGGTCCTGGGCCCTACAGCTGGATCAGACACCCAGCTAAAGAAAGCACTAAGGGCATGTTTCCTGAATAAGGACCTTGGCTGCTTATTTGCCTTAGTGATAATTCTATTCTCCTTCACCGGGGGTGGGGTGAGGGCATGTTCTAGGGAGTAGGGGAGGCCGGGGGAAGGTAAATGGTGGAAAAAGGGAGACATAGGTACTACTATTTGTAATACTTTAAACAATGAAATTAAATTAAAAAATTTTTTCTCTGCTTTTAGCCAGAGCAGATCATGAGGTTCTACTGCAGGAGAGTGTAATTTTATAGAAAAGCACAAGGGGGCAGCATATAGCTAACTTCTGTTTAGACTTACGGTATTTCTATTAACCTCCTCCGGTAAAGGGCCCGAAAGTCAGGGATCTGTATTAATTCTGGCTCAGTGGTGATTATTCTTTTTTTTTCTTTTTTTCTTTTTTTGTCTAAAGTTTAGTGGTGATTATTCTTTAAGTGCAGTTCCTCTTGAGCTTTCAATTACAGGTACACAAAAGAGAAAAATGCTACTCTGTAAACTGTTTATAATTTCTAACACTCTATTTTGACAAAACATTTCAGAGTCATTTCAACATTCACAGCCTTTAACTTAATAACCCCACATCTGGGAATCAAGGCAAGGCAAATATTCAAAAGTCGGGGCAAGAGGGGAAGGGGAAGAGAGAATTGCACAAACGTGTTTGAGAGCTTTAATAGAGGAAAAACTTATGACTGGAAAATGCTTAACTCAATTACACTACATTCTACTGCTACGCAGCTATTTAAAATTATAAGGGTTACTCGCAGCATGGAAATGCTTTATTAAACATAGTATTTTATTATAATACTAATTTAGCTCTGAAACACGCCTGTGCTCCCCACTAAACAGCTAGTTTACCAGCATACCACTGGTACCACTTGTTACCCAGTAGCTCAGTTGGGTAGAGTGGTAAATTACTGACGAGTAGGTAATTTTGGTCTTTCTGTATTTGGTTGTTAGAATATTGTTTCTGAAATAAACTGTTTAGCATTCATCTTTTCATCAGGCCATTTAAAAAAGAACTTTCAAACAGGTATTTTGAGATACATATATTCCTACTACTGTACAAAGTAAAAGTAGAAACGCCAGTTTTGAAAATGTCATCACACATAGCAAACCTTAAAGCACCGTATATGAGTTACTCTAGAGGCCATCAGGAAAAATCCTATTTTATGCTTGTGTAAAAGAGGATTGTTTCAAAGAAAAAAAATCCATTGGGGCCCTGGCAGGTTTGGCTCAATGGATAGAGCGTCGGCCTGCGAACTGAAAGGTCCCAGGTTTGATTCCAGTCGGGCGGACATGCCCGGGTTGTGGGCTCGATCCCCAGTGGGGGACTTGCAGGAGGCAGCTGATTCATGAGTCTCTCCCATCGTGGATGTTTCTATTTCTCTCTCCCTCTTCCTTCCTCTCTGAAATTAATTTCTTAAAAAATCCATCAGGCCGAAACCGGTTTGGCTCAATGGATAGAGCGCCGGCTTGGGGACTGAAGGGACCCGGGTTCGATTCCGGTCAAGGGCATGTACCTTGGTTGCGGGCATATCTCCAGTGGGGGTTGTGCAAGAGGCAGCTGATCGATGACTCTCTCTCATCAATGTTTCTAACTCTCTATCTCTCTCCCTTCCTCTCCGTACAAAACCAATAAAATATATATTTTTTTAAATTAAAAAAAAATTAAATTAAATTTAAAAAAATAAAATAAAAAAATAAAAAAATCCATCAGGTACTTGAAACTAAAAACCACTTTGCAGGTTTTATCTGCATTAGCTATTTCCTGAAGAATACTATTTTGATATCCCTGTCATGGAGAAAGCAGAAGTGAGAATGATGAGTCAATAGACAATGCTGGGCTCTGGAATTTATTGAGAAGCTAAACCTCTGTATCGCCTTGCAGATGCTTCCTCTTTGTTTTAGTCAGTTTAGTCCTACCACAGAAGCAGGTGTCAGCACGCCTCAGGAGCTGGCCTCAGGCGTGGGTAACACTGGCGGGGAGGATAACCAGCAGGCTGAGCTGTCTAGCCTCGCTGCCCTGCGATGGTGAAGTTCAGGTCCTACTCTGAGTTGGAGGTGGCTGCCTCCCAAATTTAACCAAGAGCTTCCTATGGCAGTGGTGGTGACAGCCCATGGGTTCACTTCAGAAAGCTATGTGGGTGAAACCCCAGGCTGTGGACAGTCAAGGGCATGGGAACTTAGACACTGAGTTATCTGCGGAAGGAGCACCGGGCAGCAGAACCCTCCCGGGAAGACAAAGGGAGGCCACAGCTGTCTCAAGCTCAGATCTCACAGTGAAATGAAGGGGCTCCCAACCAGTGCAGGCAGGCCCGGCTACCACACAGAGGTAAGATGAAAACGACTCTGTGCTTCTTTATCTTTGTTTTTCTTGGTGGACTCATCACCTGACTGATGACATACTTGTTTATCTCTCCTGGGCCGGAACACTAGTCCCGGGAGAGCAGACTTTGTTTTGTTCACTGCTGTTCCCACAGAACCTAGGAAGCCTGCTCCACAGGATTCCCCATGTCCCTGCTGAGCCTGAGAGCACGTGGGTCCACCTTCTGAGGGGACGTGGGAACAGATGTGAACTGGTGCCACTTACTTGTTATACACCGGAAACACCGACAAGACCTGCGTAGGAGAAAATCATATTATAAAAACTATCAGCGAGGAGAAGAAATACATAGAGGAAGAACAAAACCCCTTCACACTCCCGCCTGTCTCCGAGTGACCGTTACAGCCTCCGGCATCCTTTCTCCTCTGAAACAATGACCACATGTTACATCTGCGCCTTTTTCTAACACGCAGAAAAACGTAGGTGAAGACGGATCCTTTAACCCACAGAAGCAAATGCAGAAAATGTCATCTGGCTTTTTAAAAAAACGTTTTCAACCAGGTAGAACTTTTATTCTAGCATTTGCTTCTACCACATTTGCTTGACTTTAGAGGAGAGCATTTTTTCAAATCACTGTTAACCAAGACACCAAACATCCTGAGCGAAACCTAGGCATCCCAACAGTTACCTGGAAGAGGGCCTCCAGGCTGAGGTGTGCCTGGCCAGTGGCGTTAAGGGCTTTGATGGCAGGTGTTCTGTAAGGACAACGGTCAAAGGTCACTTGGCACTTCGGGCATCCCTGAACCCCACCAAACCCCGAGGGGCAGGAAAGCCCGGGGGGAATATCTGCTCCTTTGGGACGCACTGACTTTTAACCACAGAAGCTGCAAAATTAGCAGGGACCACAAACGCCCCGGACTGGTTTAGTGATTTATTTATCTCGGTATGAAAAGTATTTTCCTTCCCTAAAAAAAGTCTTGCCGAAACCAGTTTGGCTCCGTGGATAGAGCGTCGGCCTGCAGACTATTGGGTCCCAGGTTCGATTCCGGTCAGGGGCATGTGCCTTGGTTGGAGGCACATCCCCAGAGGGGGGTGTGCAGGAGGCAGCTAATCGATGTTTCTCTCTCATCGATGTTTCTCTCTATCCCTCTCTCTTCCTCTCTGTAAAAAAATCAATAAAATATATTTAAAAAAAAAAAAAGTCTTACATAGAAACCACGAATCTTGCTCTTCCTTTTCCTTTGACAGATGGCTGAACAGAGACTCAAGAGAACAGAAATAATCTTCTTTCCCCACCACCAGCCAGAGCCAGCCTTCCTCTCCCCACACCCGACCGACTGCCAAAAGGCTCTCCCCCGAGTTCCCCACCACACTCTCCCCCCGCCGCCTGGCACTGGCCAGGGGCCCGGCATGTTTTCCGGGAGCGGATGGCACCGGTAGCTCTCCTCAGTTCCTGTGAAAGGAGGGGTGCGTTCTCCTGACCACTGAGCAGACTGGGAAGCAGAGCGGGACCCACCTCCGGTCATCCCTCTGCGGCGCTGGCTTCCAGTGGTCATAATTGGTCTCCACGCGGAACCACCTGCAACACAGACATCATCGTATCTTATCAGGGTCACTGGAGACATTAAGTAAAAGAAGAAATACGTAAAAAATGAAAAAATACCTCCCGCTTCATCAATTCAATATAGATGATTAATGCAAAGTGGCCAGAGCCTTTCATCCTACTTACGCTCCATTTAGAGGATCCAGAGGCCAAATGTCGGCCGGGCCACTTCTGTTCCTCGTGATGACCACTCCTTCCCGGGGGGACGTGCCGCCCACAATGTAGTACACGTCAGCGATCAGCGGAGTCTTGGCCAGTTTGTCGACGGCCGCTTCGAAGTTTTCTGCTTCGCTCAGGGTCTGAGCGGAGACAAACCTGCGTCAGCATCGTCAGTCACACCAGCTGAGGGCCACGTGGCCCAGCGCACACCCTCCTGACGTGTGAACCCACGATCACAACCTTGAACTGCTCTGACCTCATCCTCCTGTCACCGGGACTCTGGAAACGGAAGGAACCTCAGCTGGGAGCCAACGGCAGCAGGACTTTCCTCACGAAAGGGAAGAACGGCTGACACGTTCTAGGCCCAGCTCAGCAAACACGGGCTGCGTGTATTCTAGACAGACCGCTCCCCATGTTTCCTCATTCATCTGCTCTTTCAACAGGTATTTTTAAAATATACTTGAATTGAGATTTGCGCAGTGGCAGTATCGTAGCCAATGAGGTGTATCCGAGGCGCGACTATTGCTAATTGAAAACTAAAATATACTTGAATTGATTTCAGAGAGGAAGTGAGAGGGAGGAAGGGATAGAAACATCAGTGATGCATCACCTATTGGCTGCCTCCTGCACGCCCCACACTGGGGATTGAACCCGCAACCCAGGCATGTACCCTGACCAGGAATCGAACTGGTAACCTCTCAGTTCATGGGTCAATGCCCAACCAATGCACCACACCGGCTGGGCTCAACAGGTATTTCTTGAGTACCTATTATGTGCTAGACACCATGCTGGTATGGAGACAGCAGTGAATACGACCAACCCAGCCTTGTTCTCCCCAAACTTCGAAGGATGACAGGAAAATCAACAGAAAATGGTGATGCTAGGGAATGATGTTATGGAAGTCAGAGCAAAGAACCCATCCTCATCCTGAGCACCGAGGAGGCATCTCAGGAAGGTATCACGTGAGCTGAGCCAAAGAGACTCAGAAGTTAAACTGGTGAGAGTGGTAGCTGCGGGGCTGGGAGTGGGGGTGGGAAAGAGAGTTCTAGCCCCATGGAAGGGTTTGGCAAAGGCTCAGAGCTGCTACATGAGAGTAGAGAGCTGAGCTGGTGTTCAGTGACCCCTGGGGCTTCATGAAGACTTCCCACGGTCTGTGGCATGGACTGCTAGGGAATCGCTTTCCTGATCTTCAGCTTCCAAGGATGACCCTCCTCAAGCGGATCACACAGGAATGTCTTGCAGTGGACGGCCTGGTTCACAATCAACCTTCTCCCGCGGTGCGAAAGCAGTACATGTTCTGCTCACCTGCCTGAACACCGCTGAGGCAGTGTCAAGGGCAGGGTGAGGACAGGGTCAAACCAAAGAACAACTCAAAATATCCGTGTCTGCAAAGGCACCACATTCAGCACCACAACCCGCCATCCCAGCAGGGACATGTGGACGATCCCCTGCCTTACACATATTGCTGTTAGCGGGGAGGTATTCAGACTTGAGTTAATGTGTTCTGAACTCAGCAAAATTACAAAGTGAGGCAACAGGAGTGATGAAACATTTTCTTTTTTTTTTTTATTTGTTGACTAAACCACCCCCCAACTACTATTAAAGCATGCATTCCTCTAACAGAATTGCATGAGAAAAAAGCAAAAGAACATCAGTAAGGAATATACTAGAGGCAATGCTGACTTATTTCACTCAGAGGTAAATTGTGGGTGAGGACATGTATCTTATGTTTACCTCAGGAAATGGAGGAAATAATGACTGCGAATGAGTACAGGGTTTCTTTTAAGGGAAATGAAAATGTTCCAAAAATTGGTTGTAGTGACAGCTGTACAACTCTGCGAGTATATAAAGTGAGTTGCTTTAAATAGATGAATTGTATGGCACTTATTTATATACCTCAACTAATTATGCATCTACCTTATGACCCACCAATTCCATCCTTAGGCACTGACCCAACTGATATGGACACGGACATTTACAAAAAGATTTGTACAAGGATTTCTATGGCAGGTTATTCATAATAGCCCCAAACTGGAAACAACCCAATCAATGCCTATCAACAAGAAAATAGATAAATTGTGGTATATTCATAGAATTGAATATTCTCCAGTAATAAAAGGGACGAGTTGGTAACACAAATAACATGGATAAATCTGAAAAAGATTATGCTGAGTGAAAGAAACAGAGTCCATATACTATGATTTCATTTATATGAATTCTAGAACAGGCAAAAGTTCTCTGTAGTGATAGAAGTCAAACAGTGGTTTCCTGAGGGGAGACTGGTGTCAGAGGAGGCTGGGAACTGATTAGAAAGGATTCTAGGGAAATTTCCTGGGACTTAAAAATGTTCTGTGTCTTATTTTGTTTGTGGTTACAGGCGTGGCTATATGAGTGTGTACAACTGTCAAACACATTGAACTAAACTCTTAATATCTATGCATTTCACTTTATGTAAATTACATTAAAAATGTTTTTTTAATCCTCACCAGAGGATATTTTTCCCATTGATTTTTTTAGAGAGAGTGGAAGGGAGGGAAGGGGGAGAGAGAAACATGGATGTGAGAGAGACACATCAATTGGTTGCCTCCCACATGCACCCCCAAATGGGTCTGGATGAATCTGCAACATAGGCCCATGCCCTTGACCATGAACCAAATCCTGGACCCTTTGGTGCATGGGCTGATGCTCTACCACTGAGCCACACTAGCCTTCTGTGGTCGAAGGACAATGTACATGCAGCCTGGAATCCTGCTGTCTGGTAGGTCCTGTAACGCAGATGCTCCTTTAGTTTTGTGTAGAGCTACCTTCTAATGTATTTGTTTTGCTAATTGGAATATCTGCCACTGGGATTTCTAAAGGCGAGGCCCATCTATATATGTAGAAAAGCATAATATTATCTCTTATTTCAGTCAGCTATTTGGGAAAAGTAGAGCCTAAGATCAAGATTCTCTCCTTGACCAAACTCCGGCCAGCCTTCTCTGAGCTCTCCTCTTGATCAGGCCTTAACTCCGGCCTACAAAGACTGGAACAAACACTAACAGTTTCCAACAGCTAAAGGCCACATCCCTACAATGACGCTGGCCTCCGCCCCCCCACCCCACCCCTTATAGTGACTCCCTGAGAAAACTCAAGGCTGTTGTAGGGGAGCAGAATTTGCCTCCCCAAATATGTCCGTGTGGCATAAGGATTATTTTAAGCTGGTTATCTTTAAGAAACAGCAGACATGGCAGAAGCTCTGAAAACCAGGTAGAAGTTGCCCATTTATCAGAGAAATCTCCATTTGTGAGGGTGTCTGAATCTCTAGAAACTATTATCAGTGGAGAAGGCTTAGACTCAACTCTGCAAGGAAATCTTACTTTAAAAAAAAAATTTTTTTTTTCCAATTACTGTTTACATTCAATATTACTTTATATTAGAGGCCCGATGCACGAATTCATACATGGGTGGTGTCCCTCTGGGTGGCCTGCAGGGAGCAGGTCGAAACCCGCAGTCCAACACCACCTGCAGCTTCTACCTGCCACTCCTGCTTACCTATCCCAGACCTATTGTGTCTGCTGTGGGCTCACACCCAATCAGACCTGATCGGGAGAGGCTTGCAGTGCCGCAGCAGTGCTGGCCAGCCATGAGCCCTGCATCTGGCGCCCTCCCGAGGGGAGTGGCCTGTGGGATCAAGCTGAAACCAGCTCTCTAACATCTCCCGAGGGGTCCCAGATTGCAAGAGGGCACAGGCCAGGCTGAAGGACCCCACCATGGGAGGACTCTAGGGCGTGTCCAGTCCATCTCACTCAGTCCCAATTGGCCGGACCCCAGCAGCCACCAGTCAGAGCATTTGCCCCCTGGTGGTCAATGCACATCATAGTGACTGGTTGACTCTCTGCCCCTGGTTGTCAGTGCATGTATAGCAAGCAGTTGAGCAGCCTTAGCATATCATTACATATTATGCTTTGATTGGTTGTCCAGTTGTTCTGCCATTTGGTCTATGTGCATATTACCCTTTTATTATCTAGGATTGGTTTCAGGCATATAGCACACTGGTTAGACAATCATATACTTTACAAAGTGTTCCCTGATATTTCTAGTACCCCGTGGCAACATACATAGTTATTACAATGCTAGAGGCCCAGTGCACAAAACTCATGTACTTGGCAGGGGGTCCCTCAGCCCAGCCTGCGCCCTCTTGTAGTACGGGAGCCCTCGGGGGATGTCCAACTGAAGGTTTAGAAAGTGGGCCTAAGCCGGCAGTTGGACATCCTTAGTGCTGCTGCAGAGGCAAGAGAGGCTTCCGCCACCGCCACTGCACTCACCAGCTGCGAGCCTGGCTCAGGGCGTCTGGCTGAGCAGTGCTCACCCTGTGGGAGTGCACTGACC
Source organism: Pipistrellus hanaki (assembly GCF_964339955.1). NCBI lineage: Eukaryota > Metazoa > Chordata > Mammalia > Chiroptera > Vespertilionidae > Pipistrellus > Pipistrellus hanaki. Next base: position 166,432,295 of record NC_140503.1, on the reverse strand, counting down.
ACTAGGGGAAGCTCCTACATTATGCATCTTCCCCCTGGTGGTCAGTGAGCATCATAGCGATTGGTCATTCTGCTGTTCAGTCGATTTGCCTACTATAGCTTTTTATTATATAGGATTATTAACTATATTGCCACGCTGTACTTCATATCCCCATAACTATTTTATAACTACTAATCTGTTAAAAATCTTACTCTCACCCAGCTGATGTGGTTCAGGGGTTGAGCACTAATCTATGAACCAGAAGGTCAGTTCAATTCCCAGTCAAGGCACATGCCTGGGTTGTGAGCTTGATCCCGAGTAGGGGGTGTGCAGAAAATCATCGGTGATGATACTCTCTCATCACTGATATTTCTACTCCTCTCTCCCTCTATCTTCCTTTCTTTGAAACCAATAAAAACAAACAAACAAAAATCATGCTCTTGCTATACTTTTTCCTGGTTATTTCCCATAACTGACTCCCCACCCTCCACATCTCCCTTTGTCCTCAGTGAATGTATTTAAGGTGATGGCTTCCGCCATTTTGGTAAGAGTTACAGTTTTCTTCGGTGTTATCCAGGAGGTATAGACGTTATTAATTTTTTTTTCCTCCTGCTAATCTGTCTCATGTCAATTTGATTATTAGACCAGTCAATGACCTCCCTGGACATTGACAAAATAATTTACTGTCTGTTTCAGCCAACACCTGAAGCTAGGGCCCTTGTCTCCCAGTCTGCTGGAGGGAAGGAGCCAAACAGTTAGCAAACTCAGGTTTTACACAAACAACCCCTCCTTTAGGCTCTTTGTAATTTGTCAATCCTCTGACTCTCCTGTGTTCCCCCTCACCTCCTCCATTACCCACTCCCCCTTTAAAACACCCAGGTACCTCTGTACAAATCAAAGTTGAGTGCAAGTCACGCTGGACACTTTCTCCCATTGCAATATTATACCACTGACTAAAATCTGTCCTTACCACTTTCACTTATCATCAAAAGATTGATATGCACTTTGCAAACCTTTAGATGCTTATTCTTTGCAGGAGCTTCTTACGTTAAGTACAACATTGTTAAATGACACAGAGCATCGCAGACGATGACGTCAGAGTGAGGCTGGCTCCACAGTCGATATACTCACAGTGCGGATAAGCCAGCTGATCGGAGAGTGTCTCTGAAAAAAGGCAGCGATCGCATTCTCCCACCACCAGCCTTTATCTGCCGAGGTAAAGGAACAATAAGTGAATACACAATGCTGCCACTTTTTAAAAAATATATATTTTATTGATTTTTTACAGAGAGGAAGGGAGAGGGAGTAGGAACATCAATGAGAGAGAAACATCAATCAGCTGCCTCCTGCACACCCCTGACTGGGGATGTGCCTGCAACCAAGGTACATGCCCTTGACCAGAATCAAACCTGGGACCCTTGAGTCCGCAGGCTGACGCTCTATCCACTGAGCCAAACTGGTTACAGCTTGCTGCCACTTTTTAAAATTCCTTAAGTCTTGTTTCCTTCCCATAGTCCAAGCTGATGGGTGTGGGAGAGGGGGAAGAATGTTGGTAGATGAAGAGTGATTTTATTAGCATCCAGTTTTCAAAGATAAAGCTAAAAGCATTGTTTTCAGGCACCAAAGATTCTGTGTTCTGTGTAAATGTGTGTGTGTGTGTGTGTGTGTGTGTGTACAAGAATTTCCAGTGCCAGGTAGCCATGACAATTATCTTAAAGGAAATCACTCTATGAATTACCTCAGGGAAAATAAAGCTATGGAACTATCAGAAGTGGCTCAGTAAGTATTAGGAAGACTGTAAAGAGTATATCTTCCATGACTAAGTTTAATTGGGGCTCACTTTAAAAAAGAAAACAGAACAAATTTACAATTATTTCCCAAAATTACTTTTTAACATCTTGAAAATTTCTACAGGGGATTTACTTCCAAAGAATACTTTTCATTCAAGAAATAAGCATTGAACATCTGCTATGTGGCTGTTCAATAGAGCTGACTCCCTGAAGAGCTGACTCCACTTAAAACTAACCCTCCAAGCCGAAACTGGTTTGGCTCAGTGGATGGAGCGTCGGCCTGTAGACTGAAGGGTCCCAGGTTCAATTCCAGTCAAGGGCATGTATTTGGTTGTGGGCACATCCCCAGTAGGGGGTGTGCAAGAGGCAGCTGATCGATGATTCTCTCTCATCGATGTTTCTGACTCTCTATCCCTCTCTCTTCCTCTCTATAAAAAAAAAATCAATAAAAATATATTTTAAAAAAAGAAAATAATGGCAAAGATTAAATAAAAGGCACTGTAAATTAAAACAAAAAAACAAAAACAACTAACCCTCCAAGAAGCAAAAGACCATGAGAATGACTAAACAGCAAAAGAGGAAAAGTTAAACTTAAAAAAAAAAAAAAGGCCTCTGTGGCCTATCTTTCTCCACTTCCCATATCAGAATCTAAAGGTGGTAACTTTACATAGAGACTTCTGCCCACCTGCCCACCGACCCACGGCGGGGAGGGAGAGGGCAGCGCCACCTGCAGATGACAGCCACTCCACGGCCCAGCCCAAATCACAGTGTGAATTTGCAGCAGGGAGGAAAAGAGAACCAAACTTCCAAGGTCCTGCATATTTTCTTCAAAGTACTTTAGAAAGGAAAATGTATTTGTATTTGTTATTTACATCTTATATTTCTGAATATATACTTGGGGGTCATCCATTTGTCATAATCTTGGGATGAACAAACCAGTCTTTGCAGCATTCTCTGTCCTGCTTCTGATTTTACTTGTGGTGTCCCCAGGTTCATCATCATCTCAAAGGAAGAAAAAAAAAAAACCTTGTGGAAAAAAGCAAAAACTGCCTAGCCAGCATGGATCAGTGTTTGAGCATCAACTTATTAACCAGGAGGTCACAATTCAATCCGTCAGGGCACATGCCTGGGTTGTAGGCTCAGTCCCCAGTAGGGGTGTGCAGGAGGCAGCTAATCAATGATTCTCTCTCATCATTGATGTTCCTATCTCTCTCTCCCTCTATGAAATCTATAAACATATTTTTATTTAAAAAAGCAAAAACAACAAAATTTTTTTTCTGAGAATTCCATTAAGGTTCTGTTTATGTATTTAGCTGTATTATAAGTAGTTGGTTTGTAGGAGATGGTTAAAAAGGCCGAAGATAAAAAGGTTTTCTTCCTTCCTTCCCCCCCCTTTTTTTTTTGTCTGTGAAGTTGCTGGGTTTTTTTGGGTGTATTTTTTTGTTTTCTGTGATTTGGAGTTTGTTTTTTTGTTTTGTTTTGTTTTTTGCCTATTTGATGTATGTGTGAAACAATGTTGTCCAGTAATAAACAAATTTTATTTTGCTGAGTTATTCTAACAACAACCATTAAACATAAAACTAATCCTCCGGAATCCTTGACCCCTCCCCCACCAATTCCCTTGCTGGACTCTGGAATGCGGTTGGGAGGCTCCAGGTTAATCAGGAACTACCATTAACCTTCTTCCACCATTTAGTCCTTCCTCGGGGGGCAAGGTGTCCTCAATGTTACCTTTCTTAGCTCTCCCTAGCACCAGAGCACCAGGTATCTGGTCCCTTAGTTCCCTAATGCCTCTTGGAAATACAGGTCCTTTCCTTAAGGGATAAAAGAGGTGGTGTATGGGGTAACCCACTTTTCCTGTTTTCCTGTTGCTGCCCAGGACTGTGTTTCTGTAAGTTCCCCGTTAAAACTACACTGACAAGCTGGACTTGTCCGCTTCTTTCTCTGGCCTCTCAGCTCCTTGGAGATTTGGGGGTCACCCTGCTCATATGGCCTTTTCAGGAAACACTGGCACATCCTGACTTGTCCAGACCCTTGGAATTGAACAGTGAACAGAAGAAGCTAGTATACCGAGGAAAGAGTGAAGAACTAAAACAGAGTCACGATAGTCAAGCTGCACAATTACTAAAAGCAAGTAGGCTGAGGCATGAGGAAACAATTCTATCATTCCTGCTTTAATTAGCCAGGGAACGTGAACTTTTGAACTTTTCAATAGTGTATTAATGTCTGGGGAGGTAGATAGATTGCGGTAGCTGTATCCCACAGATAACCCTGTGAAGATCTGAGGAAAGAATATTCACATGTCTGACAGCCTAGCATCCATCCTCCAGACGCCTGACATCTGGAAGATCAAGATCGCCATCTGCTAAGATTGCCAGAGGCTAAGAATGCAGGACTCATCCTTCTGAAGAATGTACTTCTTACTATAAAAACTCTTTGCTTTTCTTTCTTCTTCACAACACTCTGGGTATTGCCTAGTTGTGTCTCTGGTATACAAACCCGAAAGCCCTTGAATAAATATTTGCCATTTATTTCTAGCAAAACCTCGTGACACCTGGTGCTCAGTTGGCCATACTATTACATAAACAAGACCTGGATAACTGTGATAAAGAAAATGAGACAGGATAATATAATCACGAGTTACAAGGGAAGATTCCTTTCAAGAACATAAGGACAGCCTCTCTGAGTTGCAGACGTTTGAGTTAAGATGGGCTGAAGAACCTAAGGCAGGAACAAGTGTGGTAGACGTCAGGAAAAGAAAGCATGCTGGTGAGGTGCAGGTGGGGTGAGGGAGAGGGACACAGGTGTGAAATGAGGTACAGGAGCTGATGGTGTAGAGTTCTAAGGTCAGACTCAGGACTTTGGATTTGTTATAAGTGAAACGGAGCATCACTGTGGGTTTTAAACAGAGGAACACCTGACCGTGCCAGCTGCTGGTTAAAAAGGAACCATAGGAGGGTGAGAAGCAGAGAGACCGGGTGAACAGGGACGGCAGCAGTACCGGTGTGATGCAGGTAGCCTAGCGCTGAAGGTAGACAGAATGGACAAGGACAGAACTGTTTTGGTTGTAGAGCTGGCTAGACTCGGGGAGTTAGGGATCAAAGAATCTCCTGGTACCATCAGCTGATTAGCAGTGCCATTTCCTAAGACACACAAACCAAGAGAGGAACAGGTTTAGGTGGAGGCAGGGTGAGGGCAAGAAAAGAAGGAAAGAAAAAGTCAAGAGATCACGCCCTAACCGGTTTGGCTCAGTGGATAGAGTGTCGGCCTGGGGACTGAAAGGTCCCAGGTTAGATCCTGGCCAATGGCATGTACCTTGGTCGCAGGCACATCCCCAGTTGGGGGGTATGCAGGAGGCACTGATCGATGTTTCTCTCTCATCAATGTTTCTAACTCTCTATCTCTCCCTTCCTTTCTGTAAAAAAATCAATAAAATGTATTTAAAAAATAAAAAATTCAAAAATTTAAAAATTAAAAAAAGGAAAGAAAAAGTCAAGAGATCTGCTTAAGCCCGTGAAGTTTGAGATACTTGGTAGACGTCACGGTGGAGATGCTGAGACGGGGATGGGTACTCTAATCTGGGTTTCAGAGGTCAGGCTTGGGGATGTGGCAATACCAACAAATGCTCCTCCGGCTCTTATCCTGTGCCAGGCTCTGCTCTGCGCACTGCTCAAACAGGAACTCATTTCATCCTCACAGCGGTGGTTACCATCCCTGCTTTCCAGATGAGGACACTGAAGTCCAGACAGACAGGTTAAGCACCTTGGTCCTGGTCACCCAGCCAGCAAGTGACAGCACTAAGATAGAAACCAAGGAAGCTGGCTCTGGAGTCTAAGATCTTAACCGCCAGGTGGTTAGTTAAGGCTCCTTGTCTCTATGCCATTAGTTAATCCTCATATCCTTCCCCTTCCGGAGCGGTTAGAGGCACTGCTGGCACTCTCCATAATGCCAAGAAGTGTAACTGAATATATCGTCTCCATTAACCAAGAGATGTTACCTTATTGTGCAGGCCTTTCAACTCAATATTAGCAGATTAAAAGATAGTTTTCTGCCCTGACTGGTTTATCTCTGGACAGAGCGTCAGCCTGCGGACTGAAAGGTCCCAGGTTCGATTCCGGTCAAGCGCATGTACCTTGGTTGCGGGCACATCCCCAGTAGGAGGTGTGCAGGTGTTTCTCTCTCATCAGTGTTTCTAACTCTCCCTCTCCCATCCTCTCTGTAAAATATATATATTTTTAAAAAAGATAGTTTTCATTTAAATAAGATTTTAAAGTTTTTAAAAAGCAGTTTGACAGGATTTAATTAAATATGTGTTAGAGTAACTGCATTATTTGTAAACTGCTCACACCTTAGGTTCTACTGATCAGTTTGTTAAACAATCTGAGTTGCAAAATGATGGAAACAAAGCCCACTTTTTAATAAATATACATGTGTTTATACATGTGTTTAGGCATTTTGTGTAAAATCTGAATAAATGTCATGCTGTGGTTGGACTACTATTTGAGAAACAGGCTCACACATGCTGACATCTGAGAAAATGTTGAAGAAACACATTAGGATAAAGAACTGACTATGATAGCCCTGGCCAGTGTGGCTCAGTCGGTTGGAGCATCATCCCATACACCGAAAGGTTGAGGGTTCAATTCCCAGTCAGGGCACCTACCCAGGTTGCGTGTTTGATTCCTGGTCAGTGCTCGTGCAGGAGGCAACTGATCGATGTTTCTCTCTCTCTCAACATATCCTTGGGTGAGGATTATTTTAAAAAAAGAATAAACCTAATCAGAGGAAACAATAACAGGAAGTCAATGGGGTTCATCAATGACCAACACTAAACTTGAAGAGACTCCTTGTGTATGTCTCCTTCACTCAGCTGTAAGTTCCTGAGGACACAGACCAGAAGTTACCTCTGGGTTTCCCACATTTTGTGGAACTGGATGATGTCCCTGAGATTTGGGGAATGGTAGCAAGAATCTCTATAACAATCAGAGCTTTGGGCCTGGACCCGTGAAATCAAGGAGAACTACCTCTCCACCTGCTAGCGCTCAGTTCTTCTGAGCCTGTTTCCTCCTCTACATCGGGAATGGGTTAATCATATCAGCCCTGCCTTGTAGAAGGACTGTTGTAAGGCTCTACTGAGAAAACTTACGAGAAAGTGCACAGTAAACTGTAAAGTGCTTCACAGATGTTGCCAGTGGAAGGCCAGCATACAGCCTCCAGATCACCACAAAGCTTCCTAACAGCCTCTGCTTCCACTCAACCCAACACAATTCAGCCTCTTCGGAGCTGCCAACGTGATAGCTAAAATGTAAATATCTGTTCACTCCCTCGCCTAAATCCTTAAGAGCTTCCATTGTGCTTAAATTCCAAACTCCTCCTCATGACCCACACCATGGCCTCGGCCCTCTCTCCACCCCACCCTTGCTTACTCCCTTCTGTAACCACACTACTGACTCCAGCAGGATGCATGGAGCCTGGCAGAATCCCGTGAGTCAGGCCCTCCCTGGCCCTCTAGCTATAGTAAGCGTCCTGCCCCTCCTTCATTCTCCATCACATCACCCTGCTTTACTTCCTTGCACTTTTAGCCACCTGCAGTCGTCTTCCTTGCTGCCGTGCCCACTGCCCATCTAACCTCACCAGAATGCAAGTCCCTGCCCTCGTGTGTAGTAGTTGTTCTACACGTTCTGTTGGGTGAGTGAGTGCAGTACTTGGATAAAAATGAACAAGGACGTGGCTAAAAATGCTTGGGCGTTCATTTTGATTACCTCGTTCGTCACCAGAAACTGTAAACTTGTAAGGACTCTGGCCAGTCCACAATCCTACATAGCCAATAAACGTGGTTCCTGTGTATGCGACCTGAAATCAAGAGATAAGGCACCATGTTACCATTCCAACCAGATATACTTTGAAATCGCCTTATTTTGCCCCACAATTTCATGGATTGCTTCTTCTTCTAAGGTTCCAACATAATAGAATAAAACTCTGAAATAGCCTTGTAAAAGATTTAACCTTGGATAGAATTCAGTGGACCTATAACCTTGGATAGGGAAAAAAAGTACATCTATATTTTCACTAACTTCTAACTGAAATTTAATTTCTTCAGTAATGAATACATGCAATAAACCATGCCATCAGAGCAGTGCCTGTGATTCTGTCACCAGCAGAAATTGCAGCTATTTTCACATAATACATTTTGGAATCATACCTATCTTGCTATGCTATGCACACATATCTTGAAATATCATATACCCTTGTCACCACCCTGAAAATTATGGTAGTTATTAAAGCCAAATGTTACAATTTAATGTGTTAAGAATACATAAAATTGCCCGGCTTGTGTAGCTCAGTGGTTGACTACTGACCTATGAACCAGGAGGTCATGGTTCCGTTCCTGGTGAGAGCACATGCCCAGTTTGCGGGCTGGAGCCCTAGGAGGGGCTGTGCAGGAGGCAGCCTACCAATGATTCTCTCATCATTGATGTTTGTATCTTTCTTTCCCTCTTCCTTCCTCTCTGAGATCAATAAAAATAATTTAAAAAAATAAATAAAATAATGAAATGGCTGTATTTCAACTTAATGGTTTTCTTTGCAAGCCCCTGCCTCTTAGTTTATGTATAATAAACATAATTCTAAGAAGGGATCAGCAGGCTTCACCACAGGCGTTTCCGCACAAAGAAGGTTAGGAAGCTCCATCCCAGAAGTGGCAGAATGCGGGAAACCCTGTGCTGTTCAAATTTTAAAAAAGAGATTTTGTTTGTAAAAGCGGATGACCAAATGAATAAGTGAGTAAATGAGTTTTTCATATTTGTGACTCAATCTCTAAATGCAAAGAACAAACAAAATATAGTCTTTGTCCTTAAACAATGTCCCCCAAAGCCAAAATCTGGCTTTGGCATGCTCTGTGCTGTTTCATAATAATAGCCTGCTATGTATAATCAATGAGTATCGATGAATGCCATCTCCCTAAAAGTTTACACAGAAATGTGACAATAGTACCTATTAGACTATACTTCTAAATAAGTAACACCACAGAATACAGCTCAGCAGTGGTTTTCTTTTCAGGGTTACCAGACTTTACTATGATGAAAATAACTATCACCATAAAGTAATTATCGACCTCTTGAGCTATAGCCTACAAAATCGGCTTAAGTGATTTCCCAGGTTCATAAAGGAAATAAGTGACAAAAGCAGGATTCAGAGTCAGGACTGTCAGACCCCAAAGCTGGGTGTTTCTAGCCATTACACTACACAGCTTCTCCGCCCCCCGAACATGGGAAAGCAGAGGAAAGAGCTGGCGTGGCGTCATAAGTGGACGACAGGCCATACCCTCATAGAGATTTCCCCAAGGAATATGGATTGACCTATTTATGCTAATAATAACAGATGACTCTTCTTTCTATAAGTGTAATTGATGTAACCCTCTCTTCTGGTGTTTTTTTCCAGGAGTTTGATGTTTTTTATATCTTAAACTGATAACACATTTAAGTAGCAGGCCATGATTGCTAACTTGGGTCATCAAGTCTCGGATTTCTGAATCTTATGCTGTATGGACCATACCTTCCCGTTCTTTAAGAACTGTACATCCATAGTCATTTTGCGTAAGAAATCCCCAAATGGATAATCCAGATTCCGGCCGTGGTAAATGTGGCCTCTGGAGTCTTGAGCCACAATACTGGTGCAGAATCTGAGAAAAGGGGGAAAGTTCAACAATAATGAATGAATGAGAAAAAGAAAAAGGAAAATGAGGTTTTCATTATTAAGATAAATCCTTAAAGTAAAACACAATTGTTATTCATTATAATGGACCCATAGGCTATAGAATCCTTGTCCAAAGCTATGGATTCACAATTCAAGGTGCAGACACGCTGGACACAGCGCATCCGCGTCCCGTGTTACCAGATCTTTGCCCGCAGCACACACAGCATCGAAAACACGTGGACAGAGAACTTCATCCTCAATCTCAATCTGAACTGACCCATGGTGGGCTCCGCTAGAACAGTACTTTGCTTATTCCTCTGCGCGGCAGTGTGTAGCCTATTTAATACATTGTTCAAAGCTCGCTCAGGGTCACCGCCCTGTTCCACGAACTTCTCAGAGCCAGCAGATTGGCACTAAACCGTTCCGCTCCACAAATGTTTCATTTCGTCTCCTTGGACAAATGGCCACCTCTTTAGGGGCTTGCACTTTTCCTGTCCCCTTTAGACCTCTTTGCACAGAGCTAATAGAGAAGGAGCCAGAGAGAAGCAGTTTGAGGAAGCAGGAAGTGGTGTGGCAAGGTATGTAAATAAATCCTTTGAGGATGTGAAATGTTATGTGAAAAACATATTGACAACAGCGTGTCCAATTCTGGGGAATGGGGAAGAAGATATGTTTATTCACACAGAACTGAGGGGAAGCACCTTGAAGAACTGATTGTCCTTTCGGAGTAATAGGATATCATTCATTTCTTTTCACTTCTCTGCATTTATTAATTTTCCAGAATGATTACATAGTACTTTTGGAGTCAGGAGAAAAGAAATGGTACTTAGTTTTTATGTTTGTTTAAAGAAGGAAGCTGGGTAAGGTGTTAGGTTTTCCCAAGGTTTCCGATCTTAACTTTTAAGAGTTCATGTCAAGGAGGGGACTGATAAAATTATGGCAAGTGACTAAAGCAAAGTCTGGTTTTTCAAAATTGGCAAGACAACACTACTTCCACGTCATGCCCACATGAGGTAGCCCACGTGCACGGGGCATGGGGGGCAGGTCTGCTTTGGGAAAGGCACTGCAGCAATGGAGACACACGTGCTTTCAGCAGCTCCAGCGTGGTTTCCACACCACGGCAGGCGATGCCACTTTCAGTGCCCGGCACCCAGCGGGCTCAGCGTGGGGTAGCTGGTCTTAGCCTGACTTGAAAAGCCGTAAGCTGACATCAGAAATGAGAATAAAACGTTTCCTTTGTTAAGGTTAGCGGAGTCTGCCTGTGTTTTGTGTTGTCGGGCAATTCAATCTACACCTTAACATCACATCCCAAAGTTAGAATACTCTTCCTGGGACTTTTGCTTCATTCAATCAGTGACTCCAACGAAAGAAGGTGAAGGTGAATATGAAAATGGATTTTTTCTCTCTCAGTGAGAAAGCCACATGCCAGAACGGGGAAACAATGGGGATAGATAGGAATCAAGGAATGGCAAAATTAACTCAGTCCAATTGAAAAGCACTCGAACAAGTTTGTGTCTTAAAACATTTTCCTGAGGAGAAACGCAGTCACGATGCATGTTAACCTGCTCTGTCTAGTTCTTCCTGAAAGATGTCGGGGGAGGAGAGGGGCTGACAGTCAAGTTTCGTTATCCCAGTAACTTTTTTCATCATCTTCTGGTAGCCGGAAGCCATTATCACATTGCGGACGAATCACGAGGATTCTTGCTTCATATTACACAGTGTTTTACAAAGCATCATATTTTAAGAAGACACTAGCTTGTGAGGACGTGTAATAAACAACTTCAACATGCAATGGGTATTTCATGTTACCCTGTGCCTTTAACATTTACGTAAAACGATGTTTGTACTCGTTCAATAGAAACTTAGCTGGCCACGGGGTAAAGCTAGCAAAACTACTGGTCCGCACTGTGTTTAAGTATCTGCAAGATGCTACCAGATGAGGCTGGTCTGGTAGCAAAACAATTTAGTCCTGAAGGCAGAAACCTCTTAATCCCAGGACCTCTTACTGAGTCAATGGAGACTTGAGGCTTCCCTGCACTTTGTCTGGGATCAACCAGGCACTCCATATGGCTCCCCGGTCTGTGCCCCGCGTTTTATCAGACCCACTCAGCACCCCAAACATTGGTTGGCCTGTGGCCCCAGCCCTGGGGGGACCAGACTGGAAGAAGCATCCGGATCACTAGCTATGCCAGACATGGGGGAGGAAGGGCTGCAGGGACAAATCAGTGCTAGGGCGGCCCGAGGATTGCTGGTGAGAGTGGGGTTAGTCCCCAAAACTTCTTGGAAAGCACACGCTGCGCAGTTTCAGAAGGGGGATGCTACCTAGGCTGGTGGTGGGAGAAAGGGGGCACCAGGTGGAGGGAAAGTTCAGTATTGAGATCAGAGAAGCCACTTGCCTTGGGGGAATCCAGGCGTGACCTGCTGCTCAGATTTACCCAGAAAAGCAAAGACGAAGAGCTGGGGGTTTCTGGGCAGCCCAGGCACCACCCCGTTTTTATCACCCTGGACACAGGTCTCCCCCCACTCCCAAGCCGGGGCACTCACGCGGTGGCCTCGTAGGCCATGTTGATGAGGATGCAGTCCGCCAGGCTGAAGCCCAGGGCCTCGCACAGGCCGCGGATCTCATCGCGGTAGGGCTGGGGCAGGGAGCCCTCCAGCTCCCCCACTGCCTTTCGCATCACCGCGTGCACCCACTTGGGGACCTTATCCCTGGAAAAGAAAAGCGCGAGGGTGACTGAGCTCAGAGGGTGCAGGGGTGCGAGTGTGTTTGTGAGTGGGGGGTGGGGTGGGGAGGAGAGTGAGGGGACCTAAGGCTCCCATTCGTAGGAGCGATGCTGTTGCCTCCCTTCCCCAGAGAGCGGACAGTTCGGGTTACGCACCACCCGATCCGCAGCCTCCAGGAGAGGAAAGGGAAACCTCCACTGGAGAGAGGCCGAGCGAGCGTGGTCCCCAAAGGGGCGGGCTTGGCGGGCGAGGGCTGCGCCCCCGGCAACGCAGCCCGGGGCAACGTCTGCAGCACCACCCGGACCTGGAATGTCCCGAGGACGGGCGTGCCCCTGGGGACACCGAGCCGGAACGCCGAACCAGCCGCGCAGGATCGTCCCGGACCTCGACGCCGCCTAGAGCAGCAGCGAAGACCAGCTCCGGTCCCCGCCAGCCCCTTCTTCTCACGCCCGAGGCCGGGCGCGGGGGAGGGGAGACGGCGCGGCCGGCGCGGAGGGCGGGAAGGGGCTGCGTCTCGGTTCAAATACGCGCGCGTGAGCTTTCCCGCACCCGGCCCCAGCAGCCCGTCCCCGCAGCCCCGCAGCCCCGCAGCCCCGCAGCCCCGCAGCCCCGCAGCCCCGCAGCCCCGCAGCCCCGCAGCCCCGCAGCCCCGCAGCCCCGCAGCCCCGCAGCCCCGCAGCCCGGCCCGCGCCGCGCTCAGCTCACCCGAGGATGTGCTCCATCGCGGCGCGCACGAAGTCCAGGTCGAAGTGCTGCAGCGCCGGCAGCCAGCGCAGCTCGGGCGCCGCGTCCAGGCTCACGTTGAAGAGCGGCGGCGCGGGGGGCGCGAGGGGCACCGCGGCGGGCATCCCGGTCCCGGCCCAGAGGAGCAGCAGCGCCAGCGCCGGGCGCGAACCAGGGCGCGCAGGATGCATAGCTCGGCGGGGACGGCCACAGCCCGAACGCTGCGGTCACGGCGGGCGCCCGGGAAGCTCTGGAGAGGAGGAGCCCAGGCGGAGCCGGGAGGGCTGGAGGCGGGCCCTGGGGCTGGAGGCGGGGCCGGGAGGGCTGGAGGCGGGGCCCGGAGGGCTGGAGACGGGGCCGGGAGGACTGGAGGCGGGGCATTGAGGGCTGGAGGCGGGGCCCGGAGGGCTGGAGGGGGAGCAGGGAGGGCTGGAGGCGGGGCCGGGAGGGCTGGAGGCGGGGCATTGAGGGCTGGAGGCGGGGCCCGGAGGGCTGGAGGGGGAGCAGGGAGGGCTGGAGGCGGGGCCGGGAGGACTGGAGGCGGGGTATTGAGGGCTGGAGGCGGGGCCCGGAGGGCTGGAGGGGGAGCAGGGAGGGCTGGAGGCGGGGCCGGGAGGACTGGAGGCGGGGCATTGAGGGCTGGAGGCGGGGCCGGGAGGGCTGGAGGCGGGGCCGGGAGGGCTGGAGGGGGGACCCGGAGGGCTGGAGGGGGGACCCGGAGGGCTGGAGGCGGTGCCGGGAGGGCTGGAGGGGGGACCCGGAGGGCTGGAGGGGGGACCCGGAGGGCTGGAGGCGGTGCCGGGAGGGCTGGAGGGGGGACCCGGAGGGCTGGAGGCGGTGCCGGGAGGGCTGGAGGCGGTGCCGGGAGGGCTGGAGGCGGGGCCCGGAGGGCTGGAGGCGGGGCCCGGGGGCTGGAGGCGGAGCCCGCGCGCGGCCTGGCGGGCTGGGGCTCCCGGGACCCGGAACAGCTCCATCGGTCGCACGGGCCGCGGCCGCAGCCCTGAGTCCCGCCGCGCTCTCCCTCCGGCGGGGGCGCTAATTCTGCGGCCGGAGACTGCTCGCCCCACTGCCCACCCCATCTCACTCACATGGGTCAGCCCACGAGCGGAGTAAGGAAATGATTTTCCGTAGCGGAGAGGCAGCAGGTGATCCCTAATGGGTGGAATGGGATCAGTCCCTCCCTCCGCCTCTTTGGCTCATATTTAAATTCTAAAAAGGATTATCTGGATTTTATAAGGGGAAGGAGAGCCTGTTCAACAGGCCCCCCTCCTTTAAGGAAAAAAAAAAAAAAAAAAAAAAAAAGCTTATGTTGACAATATTTATGTGCCAAGTGTTTTTGCCAACTCTGTCTCATTTAACCATCAGAACAAGCCCAAATACAGATTCTACTAACCCACCCCGCTTTCGTTTGAGGAATGTGAGGCTTGTGGTGGTTAGGCAATTTGCCCAAGGTCACATCCCTGGCGAGCCTTTGTGCTGGGAGCCAGGCTGTCAGAATCCAAACTCATCTTCATCGTCTTTAGCCTGAAGTATCCTTACCAACTCTGAGTCTCCAGTATCTGGAAGACAGAAAACTTGTCTTGGGAAGATCACCTGACTTAGTAAGGCTGGGACTTTCTTTCTTTTTTTAATCCTCACCAGAGGATATTTTTTCTGTTGATTTTTCAGAGAGAATGGGAAGGAGGGAGGAAGGAAGAGAGGGGAAAGAGGGGAGGGGAGAAATATCCCTGTGACAGGCTTCCCAAACGCCACGCCAGGAGCCTGGGATCAAACCTGCAACCCAGAGGCATGCCCTTGACCTCCCTGACCATAATCAAGCCCGAGACTCTTCGTTGTACAAGCCGACTCTATAACCACTGAGCCACGCCAATTTTAACGATTAGCAGGATCCTCTGTGGGTAAAATAGAGTAAACTAGGCAATATCACCACTGATTTCCTTCCTATTTTTATGGCCTGCATGTCTCTGGGCTAAAGTTTCACATCTTTGTTCCTGCTTCTTCCTAGTCTGCTTAAAATCTAAGCCAAGACCCAAGTCTTGATTTGTTTATTTGCAAAACCTGAGTAACAGCAATTACTCAGGTGCATCGAGAGATCACTAAGGGAGCAGATTCAAAGAGGTGTGCTTACATTAAAAAAAAAAAAAAAAAGTGACTTCCAATCACTGCCAGACTGATACTAAAAAGATAAAAATTTAAAACAAATACAAGATTTTGAAAACAACCCATGATAAAATGTATTGAGTGAACAAATCTACAGCACAGAAAAAAAGATGGTCTTCACAATTAGGCTGAGCTAAATATAATTGTATATAATCTACCCCTCTACTTTTAAACAGTTATAGATATGGCCTTGGCTGATGTGGCCCAGTGGTTGAGTGTGAACCTGTGAATCAGGAGGTCATGGTTTGATTCAAGCTCATGCTGAAGGAAGCCACCTGCCATGCTCTGAGCACACTAAAGAAGTCCTATGAAAAAGTTCCTAACCTGAGGAACTGAGACCTCTACCAAGAGCCAGAGAGGAACTGAGTCTTCTCACTATTGCAATCATGTACCGCTTAACGTGCATTTTAGTATTACTTAGGGAAGTTGAAGAATCATGGACTCTACAACCCAAAATTCCATTTCTAGGTTTCTATGAAAACTGGATAAAGGAAAGATTCTAACCCTTGCTGGTGTAGCTCAGTTGGTTGAGGAGTGTCATCCTGTATACCAAAAGGTTGTGGGTTCGATTCCTAGTCTGGGCACATACCTAAGTTGTGGGTTCAATCCCTGTTTGGGGCACATACAGAAATCAACCAATAGATGTTCTCTCTCACATCAATGTTTCTTTCTCCCTTTCTCCCTTCTCCTCTTTCTAAAATCAATGAGCATATCCTCTGGTAAGGATTAAAATTTCTTTTTAAAGACTCCAAGACATATGATAAAGGAGATATTTACAAAGACATTTATGGGGCAAGATTTTTTTAAATAGTGAAAAGGTGGACACAATCTAACTGCTATGCAATAGGGTAATGAATGGATGGAAAACTTTACAACAGTTAAAAAGAATCTAATATTGTTACATAGTCAGCAAAACAATATAAACAATTATATTTGTTAAATTTTTAAAGATACTAAATGATACTCTCTGCTATATAGATACACTTATACAAATACATGCACAAATGTAGTAAAATATAACTAAAGGAATAATAGGCGTGGGGAAGATAGTGGTTATTCCTTAGAAAGGAGTAAAAATGGCTGAGTGGGGTGTTAGTTATAGTATTCTTAATGTTCTATTTCTTTAAAATGACTATGGCAAAAACTAAAATTGAATAAATCTGGGAGATTGATGTTTATATTCTATATTTTTCTGATCACAATTAAATGGTAAAATGTTTATAACATTTTTCAAAAGGGAAAGACTCAATTATCCTTAAAGCAAGAAGTTGTGAAATACAATTTATTCTTAGTTTAGTTTCCATGTAATCATTTTAAACTTCCTCTTTGGTAACATTTTCTAGAATTAGGTTCCCATTTTGTCCACAATTTACCTTGCCACTTGGTCAAATTTCCTTTTAATTAATTAATTTATTAATTAATTTATTTATTTATTATTTTATTGATTTTCCACAGTGAGGAAGGGAGAGGGATAGAGAGCTAGAAACATCGATGACAGAGAAACATCGACCAGCTGTCTCCTGCACACCCGCTACCGGGGATGTGCCCGCAACCAGTGTACATGCCCTTGACCGGAATCAAACCTGGGACCTTTCAGTCCACAGACCAATACTCTATCCACTGAGACAAACCAGTTCCAGCCAAATTTCCTTTTAAAGTATTCCTGGATCTGATGTTAACTTAGATATTAGGCATAGCAGGCCTTCCAAAATTGGATCTTGCTAAGAATGGAACTGTAAGTCATGCTTTAGATTATCTTTTAAAGTGTTTATTATAATTAAAAAACCTGATGAGCAATATTAACTGTTGAATATAATAGAATCAGAGGTATGGAAGGGGAGTGGACTGATGATTCTCAGGAAAAAGAGGAGTGGAGAGTGCGGGAAGAGACTGAACATAAACTCTGCACCTATGGATGAGGACGATGGGGGGTGGGGAAAGAGCAGAGGATGGGGTGGGAACCTGGTGGAGGGAGAAAAAATGAGGAACTTTTGTAATAATATGAACAATAAAGGTGTATTTAAAAAAATAAAAAGTTTATTATAAATGTTTTATACAGCAACATTACAGTGTTTTATGATGTCAGAGTGACAGGGCTAAGAAATTTTATAATTTTATGTGTCAGAGTGACAGGGCTAAGAAATGCTCAGCTACATTGGTCTGCAGACTGAAGGGTCCCGGGTTCAATTCCGGTCAGGGGCATGTACCTTGGTTGCGGGCACATCCCCAGTAGAGGGTGTGCAAGAGGCAGCTGATCGATGATTCTCTCTCATCGATGTTTCTAACTCTCTATCCCTCTCTCTTCCTCTCTGTAAAAAATCAATAAAATATATTAAAAAAAAGAAAAGAAATGCTCAGCTAAATGATCTGCTTGTGACAGCAGATCACAGGCTATCTGAGCATCCAATGTGTGTGTGAGGGACTTTCCAAAAGAGAGAGCATTTGAAGGACAGCCTGAGTAAGGAAGATTAACGCTCACTAATGCAGTGGGCATCATCCAAGCTGCTGAGGGCCTGAACAGAACAAAAAGGCAGCAGAAGGGCAAATGTGCTTTGTGCTTGAGCTGGGACATTCATCTTCTCTTGCCTGGGACACTGGCAGTCCTGGTTCTCGGGCCTTCAGACGCAGACTGAATTGCACCACCACCTTTCCTGGTTCTCCAGCTTGTGACAGCAGATCATGGGATGTCTCAGCCTCCATAATCCCATGAGTCAATTCCTATTTTATATCTATTTCTCTGTCTCCCTCCTACTGGCCCTGTTTCCCTGAAAAACTGTTATTCATGCTTAATATGTACAGAAAGAGAAAACCTAATCATCTATATTACTACCACACAAACCCAACAACTATTTCCATGTGCATACTATATTTATAAAATTGTTAAGTTGTAGACTGGTGCAGCCACTGTGGAAAACAATATGGAGATTCTTCAAAAATTAAAAATGCCTTATGACCCAGTGATTCCACCTAAGGGAATCTATCTTAAGAACACCCTTTCTTGTTGCCTTTAAGGCTTAAACACAGAAGAAATTCCTGTGAAGGTAAAGGTATTATCCTTATCTCAATTTATATAGATAAGGACACTGAAGCACAGAAATGTTGATTAAAATGTGGTCACACATTTAAGTCAGTCAGCATTTGAATCCAGAGTCTGGCCTCAGCACACTAAGAATGACAAAGTGTCCCGACCTGCGGGACAACAACGGGGGCACGCAGGAACCACCTAAGAGAATGAACAAACAAGGAACGCGAAAGAATGGGAGCAAGGTTCTGATCAAGCTCCGATTTTATTCTCTGAAATGGCTGTATTTATACAGCAGAGACAAAGGGGGGCAGGGCCGCCCATGCAGAGGGGTCCCTGGCAGTATCCATGAGGGAGGATCAGGAAGGGGAAGTTGCAAAGATGTTAACATTCCAAGGTGCAACATTCCAAGGCTGGGCTATCTAGGGGGGAGGATCAGGAAGGGGAAGTGGCAGGAAGATGCTAAGCAGGAAGATGCTAAGCTGCAGGTTAATCTTTATCTTCTGGCCAAGCCCTCAGGGCACCACATAACTTCTGCTAGAAGGAACTTAATTCTATTTCCTTAAGACTGAGTTGCTTGCCTCAACTCTGCTGGCTCCCAACAACAAAGCAGAGCCTAAGAGCCTGAGGGCATGACAGCTCAGACCAGCAACTGTCTACCGCCAGACTTCTCATGTGATTCTCCAAAACTTGGTTATACTATTTTTAGATATGTATTCAGTTACTTGCAGCAGAACAACCCCAAATACATCTCTTGCCATATTTTGGGACATTTTCTTAGACTAGACTTTCAGATGTAGGTTTAAATCAACAGTTATGACTATTTTTTAGGTTTTGGCACATATTACAAATTATTTTCCCTGAGGATTATATAACACTAGAGGCCCAGTGCATGGAATTCACACATGGGTCGGGTCCCTAGGCTTAGCAGGAGATCAGGGCTGATCTGTGGGGCCACCAGGGGCCCCCCGCCTTGGCTGGCCTGGCACTGCCTGCTTGCCAGCCCCACCCCCCACTGCCACCACCAGTTTCCTCCCTCTGTGGGGCGACCAGCAGGGTGATCAGGAGGTGGGAGGGGGAGGGGCAGAGGAGGAGGGCGGCTGCCTCCACTGGTACCTGCCTTGGCTGGCCTGGGGCCTGTGGGCAGCTCCTGCCTTGAGCATTTGCCCCCTGGTGGTCAGTGCACATCATAGCGACCAGTCGTTCCACCGTTTGGTCAATTTGCAAATTAGGCTTTTATTATATAGGATAGCACTTTCACCAACATTGGGGATTGGTGGGTGGAGAAAAAGGGACCCATCTAGCACCCTGTAAGTAAACAAGAGGAAGAGTGGCTAAGAAGAGGGGACCACAACTTCTCTGGCATTATCTGCACATTAATCCTTGCTCTGGTTTAAGTACATTCTCCTCCAAATGGTAAAAAAAAAAAAAAAAAAAAAAAATTCAAAAAAAAAAAATCACAAGCGTGTCTTAAGGCACCTTTATTCTCTAGCCTCAAATAAAGTTGTTTCTTATACAACATAAGTAAAAACATATACACTGTAAAAGATTCAGAAAGTAGAAAGAAAAAACCCCCTCACACAATTCCAATCAACATCAAAGAAAACCATGTTTAATATTTGGTGTTTCTTAGACTTTTATTAGTCCCTATTCTCTCATGTGTAATTGGATTGTACTATAAATACTTTGTGTTTTGTTCATTTATAAGCATTTCCTATTGCAAACATTTTAAAGGCTACATAATATTCCACCATGTGGATAAACCAGAGTTTAATCATTTCCATATTGAGATCAATTTGACAAATAAATAAAAGCAGAATTTGCAGGAAGAAGTAAAATAATCACATAAGGAGTGTTCTAATATATATGGTATTAAATAGTACAGAATGACCTGTGCTTTCCATTCTTGTTCTATTTTAAATATGTACAGACCAAAAACTGTACTAAGAGAAAACGATCATGTCAGCCAATTTACCTCCCTATTTAATATCTTCTAAAAATCTCATTATACATTCTAAAAATATGTAAGCAAGAGTTAATTTTTAGTTTTATTTTTTACACTTTGAAAGGATGCCACTTAGAACAGGTTTAAAGTGTTTAAGATAGTTTTAAAACAGTTTCAATATAGTTTGAAGAACAGAGGATTCCAACGGATTAAACATTCTGATTAATACAGAGTTGCCATACAACACTCTACATACATTATACATTGTCAAAGAATTAGAATATGAAGTAACGAAAACAAAATTTAATTAACAGTAACCTTTAAAAAGTCATACCAATTTTTAAACCTTTGTTCTTTGATGATTCAATTATCCATTTCCTACTGCTGCCCTGTTCATCCTAAGCATGCATGTCAGCAAACCCTCCTGCCAGCTGGACTGCCCCTTCGTCAGCATGCCCTGCCCTAAGCTGTGGGCCTTTTTGTCAGCTCTGTATCACAGTCATCTTCAGTCTATTTCCTTCACGGGTTTCAGTTTCTGTAGGACACAAACATTGTGTTTGCAACCCACACAGCATCTAGCAGGATGCTTTGCCTATTGTGAGCATTCAATATATATATATATCATTATATTTCAACTAGTTCCCCCAAAATGGATGAGGGATAAAACAAAAACTTGTAGCAACTGCAATTGTCATTTCAAGAGTAAATTAAGCAAAAGATAAAATAAAAACTTAATCGATATCCAACCTTCGATGAAAAATTTACTGAATGCTTACTTTGTGGCAAAAACCGGGCTAAGTTCTTATAAATAGCGATTATTTCTCAGAACTTCAAAACAATCAATGAGGTAGGTCATGTTTCAAATGTTTACTGAGCCTGGGGATAAAGCAGGGAACAGCCTCTGCCTTTTGTGGAGCATATTTTCCAATGGAATTTGCTAAGATTACATACATAATAATTAGCATTTATACATCACTTTATGTAAATATATATGAGCTTGGACAATTATGAGTTCATCCCAGAAATGGATCCATTCTCAGGACAAAAAGGTGAGACTGACAAGCTGGAACTGAGACCCTGGTGGCTTCTTCAAAGTAAAAGTTACCCTGAAAAGCTACTCTGCCTTTGCTGGGAGCAGCCACCCTTGTGAGGGCCTGATCTTCAAATTTTCAGGAAACCAACAAAATATTCTCCATATTTATAACATAATAAAAGAAACCATAGTGAGATGATACTATGGGATTGAAGAAATAAGAGTTAAGACTGCACCTTTGTAAGCCAGCTAGTTTTCTATCTTGCATATAAATTTCAGTTAAGAGCAGGGAGAGGCCACATTAGAGCAGAAGACCGAACACATGGACTTTGGTGGCTCGGCACCTAGGTGGGTGGGAAAGTCTAGCAGAAGGAAGACATTTTCAGGTACCATCACAATTCAGGCAGCAAAGCGGTGGATCCTGGCTGCTATGCCATTTTGGTTTTATTTACCCCTCTCTGGAGCTAGACACAGAAGACATTCAGTTCAAAAATGCAAAGAGAACAGTTCCCAGTCTGAACCATTCAATGTGCACGGGACGCATTCTGTGAAATACTGAAGGTGCCGAGGTTGATTCTGACAGCTCCCTCACTAGGCCAGTGCAATTGAGTCATTAAATCTCCAGGTCTTCACAACGAATCCCCAGTATTTTGGGGAAAGTCACCCAGTTTCCTTCAAATAAAACTCAAGCAGAATTTAGAAAGTGAAAAAAGATACTGAAAGGGAAGGAGAAAATTAGTTTTAGAAGTTGCTTTCTGATTCAGAGTGGACAGAAAATTGCTTTTTACTTGAAAGCAGTACAGAGTAATTTTATCATCTACAATATTATCTAAGAAATCTGAGGTAAAAGGCAACAAACTTCCCAAATGCAACAACTTGCAAACAGAGAGACTGACCTGCTTTCATGCCCCCTGAAGTCTACTCAAGCACACTTAGAGAAAGGAGACCAATGCACCGCTCAACACAAACCAGAAGGCCTATTTGATATTAGAAACCTTTCCTTGGACACAAGGCTGAAAATATTAAAGGTGAAAAAAAGGCTAAGGAAACTAATTTGATTTTTCCCCCCTCTATGGAGAACGTGAGCAGCCCAAATGATAAAGACCCTCCAAGATTACTATTTATACTTAAGGCAATATAAAAAGCAAGGTTTTATTTAACCTGGCATTCAAAAAGTATTTACATCTTTTGGATGGACTAAAAGAGCTAAATAGTCTTCCCAAAATCTGTACAGCAGGGACCTGTTTTCAGCAGGTAAGCCTATTTACAAGTAAGAACCTCTTACTCTTGTAACACTGTCCTGTTTCATTAGGAGAGGATATGTAATCCCCGCCCCTGCAGAGCTCGTATACAAACTCCCCATGAGCCCACAGGAAGACGGACCTACCTCTACCAGAGAACCATGTACACGGCACATAAACACATATATACACACCTCTGTCCCCGCATCTCCAAAAGGCTGTGGATGCCTTTACTGAGGGAGGATGGTCATTTTTACACTGATAGGGATAACAGGCACGGGATAGTTTATTCTTACATGAATGCTAAATGAAAACGATTTACAACATCACTACTGTTCACATTTCAAATAGTCCCACCATTATCCATCTCCAAAATAAAAACACCAAATTGCTACCAAATTTACTTTGGTTTTCACAGTATAGTGTTTCTGGACTTTTTAATGTAAACATCCTCAGTTTATTAATTTTTAGAGTAATGACACAAATTTAGCATTCTCTTTGGAGTGGCAACATTTCTTGTCCAGGTTACTTCATTCTTTTTCTCTTTTTCAAAAGCGCATCTCGTAGTGCCAACTGGAAGATAAGAAAAAGACAACTAATCATGATAAGTCTTGGGAAGCTGCATGGCTCTACATCTAAATGTTCTAAGTTTTTAAATTACACTAATGTGGTTATATGAAAGTGTACCAAAATGGAGTCACTAAGTCAATAAGTCATCCCCAAAACTACAAATAGTGAAATATTCCATAACAGATCAGATCTGAAGCCAGGGTAGGGCCTCCTGGAAATAGGCAAAGCTCTTTGAATACTATTCCCACTCCATGGGACAAAAGCTCAAAACAGGAGCAGCTACTGAATGCAGAGATGGAGCATTAAGAATAAGCCCAAAGTTAGCCGAAACTGGTATGGCTCAATGGATAGAGCGTCGGCTTGGAGACTGAAAGGTCCCGGGTTCGATTCCAGTCAAGGGCATGTACCTTGGTTGCGGGCATATCCCCGGTGGGGGGTGTGCAGGAGGCAGCTGATCGATGACTCTCTCTCATCGATGTTTCTATTTTTTTTTTTTAAATATATTTTATTGATATTTCACAGAGAGGAGGAAGGGAGAGAGATAGAGAGCTAGAAACGTCGATGAGAGAGAAACATCGACCAGCTGCCTCTTGCACACCCCCTACCGGGGATGTGCCCACAACCAATGTACATGCCCTTGACCGGAATCGAACCTGGGACCTTTCAGTCCGCAGTCCGACGCTCTACCACTGAGCCAAACCGGCTTCGGCTCATCGATGTTTCTAACTCTCTATCTCTCTCCCTTCCTCTCTGTATAAAATCAATAAAATATATATTTTTTTTTAAAAAAAGAATAAGCCCAAAGTTAAAAAAAAAAAAGACAACCAACTAAAAAAAAAAAAAAAAAAAAAAAAAAAAAGACAAACAAGGTCAATGCACACATCTTAAGTGTGTAATGAATATTGATCCATTAATTCCCAAGAACTGCTCTTGGATTCCTAGAAACTTGTAAAGACCTGTAGTTTTTGAATTTTAAAGGGTACGTGTTCATTTGGGGGGAAGGAGAAGAGGAAGCTGCCTGGCTCTACATCTAAATGTTCTAAGTTTTTAAATTTTATGAATTTAAGTTATTGGCTCCTTGCCTTTAGCTCTTAACTGCGTGTTGGTATTTCTTTGTTAGATAGGCAGAATAGCTAGCACACTTGAGGCAGAAAAAAAATCAAGTTTATTTTAACCTAATTTCCATAGGTTATTTCTCAGACTCATCTATCTATGAATTATTTTCTCATTTGTAAAATTGGTTTAATCACAGTACCTGCTCATACTACTGAATGCTGATTAAACAAACATTTATGCTGACAAGGAACAAAGCCAAGCTCTGTATCATGCCAAAAAGGGCATGCTAAAACGGAGAGGAAGCAGCTAAAATGTAGCAAAGTCACAAAAACCTCATAATGAAGCAAGGCCTATAAACTATTACTATTTCCTCAACCCTAAACTCTTACAAAGGGCTGGTGAAGGATAAACTAATGGAATTAATAAATTCAACTATGGATTTAAATTGAACTAGGAAATTGCAAATATTAAATGGCAGCTTTCTTTTACCTCAATTTCAACAATTTCTATTAAAAAAGCTGTCACTTTACTATTTACATAACACAGTTTAGAACTAGAAAGATTAAGTAAACAGACAGTAGACTTTAAATG
The DNA here is from genome assembly GCF_964339955.1 of Pipistrellus hanaki. Taxonomy (NCBI): domain Eukaryota; kingdom Metazoa; phylum Chordata; class Mammalia; order Chiroptera; family Vespertilionidae; genus Pipistrellus; species Pipistrellus hanaki. The sequence continues at coordinate 166,407,766 of NC_140503.1, read as the reverse complement.
GTACCCCAATTAAGTTAATACTGGCTTGGCTCCCACACAGACAGAGCACTGCCCTGGAGAGTTGGTCATTACATTCAGGCCGAGCATTTTGGAACACTGGTTCAGAATGTGGGACTAGTTTACCCTTGACTGGATACCCCGGAGAGTCTTCACAATACAGTTTGATACACTCTGGTATACCTCCAGTAGAAATATACATTAAAATATAAATTTGTTTTAGTGAACTACTTAAATAAGTAAGCCCAGCATAAAACTAACTATAAAAGATCAAAAATAGATAAAATGAAATCCCAAAGGCCTGTAAGCATAAGGGCTTTGCAAAAGGGCACATACCAACACAGAACCACTTAGTTTGTGTGCTTCCCTAAAACTGTTTCTGAGCTAACCACATTTAATTATTGCTTTAAAAAAGTACCAGACATATAATAAGCACTCAAAAATTCTTACTCAATTAAGTTTTATACTATAGCTCACATAAATGTCATAGAATTTTAGCAAGGGAATGACCTGCACCCTTTTACTTAGAGGAGAAAAAGAGACTCCCCTTTGGACAGATGAATCCCAACCAAGTCAGGTCTAGGATTGACACAGCCTCTCCAATAACACTCCCATTAATCCTAAGACACACAATGCGAGGTCTTCAGGAGGCACAAGTCCATCCCAAAAGTAAAGGTGTCTTGGAATGACAATCCCAGCTTCAAGTTGAACTCACCTGCTTTTCTCGGAAGGAACGCTTATTTTTTGAGCGGACATTACCGCTATACCGCATCATCATGAAGTTCTTCTGTTTTTTCTTCTCTTTATTTGTGGAACTGGAAAATGGATTCATTTTGGTTTTCTTCCTTATAAATTCTTTTCGGTCTGTCTTTCCAGCCTATCAGCACACACACAGAAAACACTTCAGGAGTTATCTATTTCATATACATGTCTCCTCCGTGCCAGGTGCTCTGTTGCATGCCAAGGACACAAAGATGAATGGAACACAGTCCTTGCTCCTCAGTGACTCAGTCCAGGGGAAATGGACCGTGATGAGCTGTAATGGGGCAAGGAGCTCAGTGGGGGAAAAAGTTATAACTGAACAACATAAACTGATGAACAAAATAGATCCAGAGACAGAGAAGCATCAATCAGATGCTCAAACCTCAAAGGAAAGGTAGGAGAGGGAGGGAGGAAGGCGGAGAGATCAACCAAAGAACTTGTATGCATGCATATAAGCCTATATAGACACAGGTACTGGGGCTGAAGGGGTGGGGGCGAGAGAAGGAGGGGGAAAAAAGTGGAGGGGGGAAAAAAAGTCATAATTCAGCCTGGTAAGGTCTGAGAAACTTCTTAGAAAGGGAGACCTGAGAGCTGCTTTTTGCAGGATGAAGGCATTCAAGGGAAAAGGAGAGAAGGGGTAGAACGGGTCACACCAGCATATGGCAAGGTGTGAAGAACATGGGTTTTTAAACTTATCTAAATAGGTTTCAGTACAAACAGAATGCAGAGGGTGATGTGGAGCCAGGATGGCCTGATGCCTAAGACAAGCGAAGACACAGAAAATAAAGATGGAAATGTCGGCAGGGTGCAATCACGCCATACTTTCCAAAGGCAGACTCCAACTGTCTGCTTTTTCATTAATGACTGCAAACATTCCCCTGCTTTTCTAACAGCTTTGGTAAGTGTTCTGAGCCTCTCTGATCCCATGAACATGTAACGGTGCTTCCTGTTATCTGCAGCATGTTTTGGATGGTAGTTACATAGCTGCCTATAGTTGTTAAGCTCATCTAACTGAACACTTACCTATGCATTCTATTCTATGTTCAGTACAGCTTTATTCAAAACATTAAAGTAAAATACTACCATTCTGTGCCTATACAAGTTCTGGGTCATATTTCATTTCTTTGTTTTCTGTTTAAAGGACTAAGGACTAATATGCCTCACTCACCATTGCAGTTGCTAGTCTTGTCTCCTTGTCAGACTTTGGCTTTTTATGAAGGCGTTCAATGTCCCGAAGAGAAAGCAACTCGCCCCTGGAACGAAGGGGAAAATGGAACATGAAACAAGGGTGGAATTCCTCTCTCTCATACTTTCATTGCCATGGGAGCTGCCCAAAGACCTAGGGCAGGTGCTGCTGTACCTGGAATCTTCATCACTGTCTATTTCGATATATTTCCTCTTCTGGGCTTTTCCGGGGGCAGCGTCGAGTTCCTTCTTCATCTGGGCCAGGCGGATTTTCTGGAAGTCTTCCTGAGTTAAAACTCGGCTGGTGCTGACGGCTGCAGCCTTGGCTTTCCGCTCGTCCGCAGGCATGCTGCTCAGCTTCTTAGCCTTAAGGACATGAGGCTTTCAGGTGAGAGCTCAGGCCCCAGCAAGGCCCAGCATACATTAGTTTTAATGAACATCGGAGTGATGCACTGATAGAAGGAAATGTTGAAACTTACGATTTCTTGCTGTTCTTCATCAGAAGAGTGGTGCACGTCAACCCACTCCCCATCGCCATCTGACTCCTCGCTGAGACTGGCACTTTCCCACCCATCTGTGTGAAAGAGAGCACAGGCAGTCTAGCGCTTTGTGTTGGGTACTCATGGCAACTGGATATAAATCCAGTGAAAGAAAGGTTATGAACTTCAAATAGATGCTCTACAAACCAAGAACTGAGCGATATTTATTGTTAAATAAGCCACATCAATCTAATTCATTGTAGGAGTGGGAATTAAGCAATGACCAAGTACCTACCCTCAGCCGAAATCTTACACTTTCTCTAACTCTCAAGACTCAACAGAAGAGGAATAGAATATCGAGTTAAGGCACCTTCCAGGCCAGTCAGAAAATGCAGCCTACACTGAAATTCTGAAAATCATCTCTGACTCCAGAGGCCACATTCTTCCCACCAAACCATGTACAATAAAACTTCACTTGTATAGTTATCTTGGCTACACAGGAAGTACTCAATTCTTCTAAGCACATTAATAAATGTTTTTAGAAACTAGTTAGAACAGTCATTCAGAGAACTGAGGTAGAAGATTTTGGATGTTAAAAAAAACTTGAAGCCCTGGCTAGTGTGGTTCAGTTGGTTGGGCATCATCCTGTGCACTAAAAGGACACTAGTTTTATTCCCAATTAAGGAATATGCCAGGTTGTGATCCCGATCCCCAGTAGGGCACATGCAGGAGGCAGCCTATCAATGTGTTTCTTTCTTTCTCTCTTCCCCTTTCTTTTGCTCTAGAAAATCAATAAAAAACATATTAAAAACAAACAAAAAACACCTTGCGGACACCACAATAAAGGGGTATTAGTGTTCTTAATGGAGCCATCCCAGTATCCTTTCAGAATCAGATACTTAAAATCTCAGTGGTTCCTCATCCTAGATAATAAAAGCCTAATATGCTAAGTGTTTGGTCGTCCATTCAACCAATCAAAGCGTAATGTGCTAATAATATGCTAAGGCCACTCAACCACTTGCTATGACATGCACTGACCACCAGAAGACAGATGCTCCAACTGGTAGATTAGCTTGCTGCTGGGGTCCGGCCAAGATGGGCCGGACATGCTCTGGAGCCCTCCTGTTGTCCCTCCCAGGCTGGCCAAACTCCTGTGTCCCTCCCCAGCCCCAATCATGCACCAGTGGGGTGCCTCAGCCTAGCCTGTGCCCTCTACCAATCCAGGACCTTTTAGGGCTGTGGTAAGCAAACTGCAGCTTACGAGCCACATGCGGCTCTTTGGTCCTTTGAGTGTGGCTATTCCACAAAATACCACAGCCTGGGAGAGACTATTTTGAAGAAGTGGCATTAGAAGAAGTTTTAAGTTTAAAAAATTTGGCTCTCAATAGAAATTGCAATCGTTGTATTGTTGATATTTGGCTCTGTTGACTAATGTCTTAGAGGATGTCAGATAGCTGGCCACTGTCTTAGGGGATTTCAGAAAGTCAGGTTTTGGCCTGATTCCGCAGGCCAGGCCGAAAGACCCCAGTGGTGCACAAATTTGTGCACCGGTCTTCTAGTGTTCTATATAATAGTGTCCCAGCTCTTTGGCAATGGCATATACACAATCAGTCATGATAAGGCCCAACTCAGACTATAGTCAACTATTTGACTGTTGTCTACTTTGTATTCTGTACTGTAAGTCTCCCAAATCCTTCAGGACTTTGCTCAATTTGCCTGGAAAGTCTCCATTGTTCTACCATTCCTGACTTATAAATTCAAAACAGAGCTCATGGGTCACCATCTCCTTGAGGCCTTTTTTGAACCTCGGAGCTTGCCCTGACCTCTCTCCTGCCTGTATGCCTCACTCCAATTATAAATCCTAGTAACACTTTATTCTCAGTTTTTTTTCATGCCTGCAGGGCAGGAACCATAACATTCATCTTTGTATTGTGAGTGGCCAGCCCACAGCTATTGTTTAAGAAAGCTTTGCTGAAATAATAAATGAATGAACAGGAAAAACAGGACCTTTAGCAACCAATGTAAGCAACCAATGTGAGAAGTCAGAATGGAGATCCTCAAGCATTTTTTAACAAATTCAACAAGCATTCTTTTTCAATAAGAGAATTTTGGAAGATTACTAAGAATTAATAAATACCTCTTTATTTTCCCCCGCAGGCAACAAATGAAAAACCATTATCTTTCCCAAGTGACCAGCATACCATTGATAAGGGGCAGCCACCCTGACGAACATGAAAAGACATCTACACTAGAATGTAAGTTCCCTTAGAGCAGGAGCCATGCCCATTTGATCCCCAGTGCTTTTAACAGTGCCTGGCATATAGTCACTGCTGAATGTTCAATAGTGTAAAGATTTCAAGGTCAGTACAGATATAGGAGTGACTATGTCCTAATAATGGTGAAATAAAAACAAACCATCGTTTTCCACATTCTCTTCTCCTTTTTCAATTTCTAGAATTTCTGCTCCTGGGATGTAATCTTTAGCATCTAATTCTCCATATTCTTGTACTCTTGCTTCTACGGAGGCCTCTGTAGGTTTACCCTAAAGGAAAGGGAAATTGTTTTTAATATGGTCCTTAGATTGTAAGTAATATTCATGAAAACTATTTCCTAGGATTATGAATTTAGAAGGGAGAATTACAAAAAATGAAGTTATCAAATGACAAAGATCAGTTCATATATGCTTTGGGTCAATGTAAATTTCTCAGCCAGAACTCTGACCACTATTTTCCTGTTCTCTTCTGATCCAGATCAGGAAACTGGAAATTATTAGAGAATATCCATTAGGTTTCCTTTTTTTTTTGTTTTTTGTTTTTTTGAGGGGGGTGGAGAGGAGAGAGACATTGATGTGAGAAAGAGACATCGATTGATTGGTTGCCTCCTGCATACACCCTGACTGGGGGCAGGATCAAACCTGCAACCCAGGTCCACAACCTTGACCAGAATCAGACCCGAGACCCTTCCGTGCATAGGCTGATCCTCTAACAATTTAGCAACACTGGCCAGGGCTCTGTTTTGATTCTTAAGTCTTGAGATCACCATCTCTTTTTCTGTCACATATACCCATCTCTCTTCCCTCGCAGCTCCAAAGAGATGGTATCTGTCTGGGGATTACCTATTCAATACTGGCATCAGCTACTGATTGATCTTTGGGATTCCAATAGATTAATGATTAAACAGCCTGACTGATCTATAAGACTCAGCTGTCATCAAATACGTATGTAAAGCAATGGTATTCAATCAATTGTATTCTGAGCTTAAAGAACAGAACCAGGTATATCACCAATACTCACAATATAAGCCTCACAAACACTAAAACTCAAACTGTAGGATCACTCTCACCTTCTGAGACCACAACCTTTAGATTAACATATGCGTGCTTCACCTACCCGAAATTTCTTCTGTAACATCTGAGGATTCAGTGTTCGGAAGAGTTGAATCAAAGTTCTAGCAGACATCATTACATCTGTAAAATAATACCTTTAATTTAGAAACTCCAGAGCTAAGTGTCTTTTGAGATAAAAATGAATTATCCTGTATTCTTTGGTATACAGAGACTTACTCTTATCTTTGTGTGTTTTATACTGAGCCAGGTCTTGGAGAAGTTCTTCAGTCATGGCTAGAGGACATCGAGCTGTTATCTCCTTTATAGCATTAATTCTAGAAAAGGAAAAAACAATTTAAAACCCCCAAAAAGCAATTTCATATGGTTCAATTTAAGGTGTCCTAAAAAGACTAAAAAGGGATAGACGTTAGGTTTTATAGAGCTTAGGTCTCTAAAACTGCAGCATAGGAGAGAATGTGAGAGTGGGCAGCCTTAAAGGGCTTTGTTCCAGAGAGCTTACTACCATTTCCCCTACCAGTAGTATAAGAAATAGTATCTTCTTTATAAAGTAAATGAAGCCAGCATTCACTCGCTAACTCTAAGGGGAAAGGGAACTAGGTCAAATAAGAAGAGTTAAAGATCTTTAGAGCCGCTATCCCAGCAATAAGTCCATAAAAAGTAGCTCTTAACATACTGCTTAGTTACCAGGTCAGATTAGATAACTGTTAAACGAGTACTCAAACTCAGTAAGCATTTTTTAATCAATCAAAAGGGCTACCAAACTGTCTAGGAATTAAAGAGTGATTCAACAATAAATCATTTGCTTCAGGGGAAGATCAGAATTCAGGGTAGAGATAGGAGAAAAATGCTGATTGCCAAATAATCATTCATTTGAAAAAGTAAAGCTGGTAAAAAAAAAAAAAAATGTTGATTAGAAAGACAAATATTTTTTCTCTAACTCCCTCCTCAAAATTCTGACCAATAAAGTAAAAAAAAAAAAAAAATCAAGCCTCGTGAGGAAACTAAAATATATTTTGAGGCCACACTGCCAGCTGAAATCTTCCATCCTGGTCATGTGAAGCTAACCCAGTACATTAAAAACAAATCCAGTGCCTCCAGCCACATTCTACATACCCTACTGTCATGACTTCCCCAGAGTTCTTGTCGGTAACAAAATTGTTGGCCACAGTCATGAGCAAGGATTGAATGATCTGAATTGGGAATAAAAGAAGAGTGCTGGTAAAATATCTGCACCTACTCAAATAATTGAGGATGACAAACAAGATTATTCACAGTAGGAAAACAGCATTCCACCTTCAGTTTGGGAGTTTGATAAAATTAAGACTGAGGAAGACAGATAAAAATATTCCACTTTGGGTTTTAGTCTCTGTGGCTAACTTCAGATTAAATTTTGCTCCCCTTTAATGTTAGTTTTCAATATGAATTAAAGAAATTGCTTTGACCCAGGATAATCCAATCCAAATGCTGTTTTAATCAAAGAAAGGAATTATCAGCTTTGTAAAATAACCACTACAAACTTACTGATATTCTTGACCTCCCATATAAAAAAATGGCACTTAAAATCAGAATTCTCAACTTGTTCAAAACAAAGTTTACTTTCTATAGTAATTTTTCCCCCAGTTTCTATAACTAAACTTCTGTGTATATCTCCCTAAGAGTTAAAGTCACTTCTACTCACTTAAAAAAAAGGGGGGGGGGGGGGGCATTAATCCTTATGGGAAAAAGCCACATGATTTACTTAAGGGTAATACTGCTATGCACTAGATCCAGACAGAAATAAGGTTTAAAACTTCTCACCTCTGGGGGTACTAGGTGATGAGATGCTTGTGCAGCAAACAGAAGGATCTTTGTTACTTCTAAAAATGTAAGAGGTTGGAAAGGTCATATTGGTTTACTGCTGTTTGCTGGCCTATGGCACACATGGCAAGGACATTCTGCTTACTCCACATGGAATACTCCATCCCCTTGCTTCAACTGCTGCCTTATCACAATGTCTTTTCTAACCACACTAGAGGCCCAGTGCATGAAGTCGTGCACGGGTGGGGTCCCTCAGCGTGGCCTGTGGGGACTGGGCTGAAACCAGCAGTCCAACGCCATCTGCAGCTCCTGCCTGCTGCTCCCACTCATCCTGGCCCCACTGTGCCTGCTGCGGGCTCGTGCCCAGACAGTCCTGATTGGGAAAGGCTCGTACCACCAAAACAGTGCTTGCCAGCCATGAGCCCAGTGTCTGGCACCCATCTGGGGCCAGGACACGATTGGCCCTCTGGGCGGGTGGTGTAACACCCTGTGGGTCCAGAATCCATCCTGCTGACATTCACACCAGTTGTTGGGAGCCACCTGGCAACTGCTTTTATATAATTTCTTCCTTGTGCAATGTGGCTGCAGTGCCCAAGGCTGACTTCCAGGAGGCTGGTGGCACTCTTGGGATCATGTCAGTGTCACTGGCGGTGCTAGCCTGTTAGTGCCTGGCCCGTTCTCTGGAGATCAGACCTGCAGGACTACTGAGGGAGGGAGTGTCTGCAGCCAGGCTGGTGGATTGCCAGGATGGGTCGTCAGCTGAGTTGCACTCCTGCTGTGGGAGCGCACTGACCAGCAGAGGGTAGCTCCTTCATTGAGTGCCTGCCTCCCCTGGTGGTCAGAGCTCATTATAGCAACTGGTTGTCCGGTCCTCCGTCGTTCAGTCATTTGGTCGCTCATTCATTCAGTCGCTTAGGCATATATAGATAGATAGATAATCTAAAATAGAACCTGTCCCAGCACTCCATACTATCCTTATTTTGCTTCCTCTTTCCTTAAAACTCTTATTTTCACCTGGACATATACAGGATCTGAGTACTTCATTCCTTTGTGACCACCCTAAGTTTCAAGGAAGAAATTGGCTAAATTGTGTTAATGTTACACTTTTGAAGGAGCTACTCAAAATGGTGTGCAATATAAACTTATGAATTGTTTATTTCTGGAATTTCCCATTTAAATTTATTTATTTATTTATTTATTTTTTTATTTTTTTTTACCATGGTTAACTGAAACTGTGATAAGCAAAACTGCAAATAATGGAGGACTACTTTAAAAAAAAAAGACTTATTTTGAGAAACCAATTTATTGGTTTATCCATCCCCACTAACCATAATTGTTTTTTAAAGTTGATGAGCAGAACAATTAACACAGAGAAGATTCTGGAAAGAAAATATAAGTTTCTCTCCCCTTCTTTGAAACAGAACACATTTTACTCCTAACTCTTTGTCTTTACAAATTACAGAAGAAAAAATTCTGGCACTTATTTAAACCCCTAGACCACCAAAGGAAGATGTGAGGGGGCGACTTACCTCTTTGGTGGGGCTGCAGAAACCTTTGCACAAAGGGATAGAAGTTGAAAAGAAAAAGCTGTGGGGGAAAAATGCAAACTTTAAAATTTCTGTAACTAAAGCTAAACTATAGATTCATTTTTCCAAATCCAATTATATCACTAAGTTCAAATCTAAATAGCATCTAGTATAATCCAATCACCAAAAACGCCACAATTATGCTTTTATTATTAGATACCAGACCAATCAGAGCTGTATCTTAGAGAAAAAAGCACACTACCACTCTGGAATATACCTAATTAAGGCGACCTGGGTCCAGTTATTAAAGCAATTGCCATTTTAAAAATTGATTTTAGAGAAAGGGAGAGGAGAGGGAGGGAGGAAGAAAAGCATCAATGTGAGAAACATGCATTGATTGCCTTCCACCTGGGGTTGAACCAACAACCTGGGCATGTACCCTGACCGGAAATCAAACCCTCCACCTTTTGGTGTACAGGACAACGCTCCAACCAACTGAGCCACACCGGACAGGGCAAGCAACTGCAATTTTTAACTTTAAGAAGAGGAAATCTGGAGATGGACTAGTCTTTATCAAAGTTCATCATGTGAAAATAAATTAATTTTTTCTATTTTAGCCACAGAACAAAATCATGGCCAGAGAAATAATAGGGAAGGCTTGGGTTCAATATAGATGGATGGATGTCCAATTGTAGTCAGTTGTGAAACTCTGTTTCATTTTCATCAATCATGCTTAAATTACAAATCACTTTTAGTTATCAAGCTCAAATTCAGGTTGGACATAAAATTACCACACAAATATATTTTTGTATATTGGTAATCCTGCCTTAGGTCTGCAGACCATAGAGAAAAAGCAATTTATTCACTAAAGTGTTGTTTTTCTTAGAGAAAGAGAATGAGTGCGTTCATTTTTAAGTTGATATATATCTATACTGTTTAATTTTCAATAAATAAGCCAAACCTATTTTAACTTTTTTAATTAAAAAAACTTTTTTGAAGAAAGCAACATATTCAATGATTTTCAGAATAGTGGCACTAATCACAAGAGCAAAATCTCTTCTACAATGCCATTTGATCCAAGAGTATGTGTGAAGTTTCCATATATATATATATATATATATATATAATAACTTTGATATATATATATATAGACATACAATATGTATATACATTATATCACCAAGGAGTTTTGCAGTCTAATTTAATATATTGTAAAATACAATCTCCCAGTGGAGGGGTCTGGAAGTTAGGAATAGACAATAAAAATATGTATGTTGTGCTGGCTCAGAAAAATGTATATGTGAAACAAAGTTAAATAAGAACACAAAATGTCCTGCCCATAAACAATATATATATATATACAATACAACATTCCTAATTACTAATAAGAAAAAAAAATTGAAAAATAGTATTTTCAGAGTAAAAGATTTTATTACTCTCTAAATTGTATGAATTTAAATGTTTTTTTGGGAAAAATCAAGCCACTCTTCTACCTTAGAGGCTTTTTTTTTATCTTAGCAAGAATAATTCTATTTCCAATATTAATCAAGAGAAACAATGTAATTCAAACCTCGTGAATTCCCACCAATCTGGAAATGAGGTTCATGAGCATCATCTTCACTTCAAACCTCTCCTTAGAGCTCTCTAGCTGCTTTAGTAGTTTTTCTGCAAAATCTAAAAGAAAGTATCAGAAAAGTACACTATGGATCCATGGTCTGTACAACATTATCTTATGGATGTAGAGAAAGGCAGTAGTTAGATCAGCGACCTGGTATGCCTGTACCTGAAACCACTCTGCTGAACCAGGATGGTAAAAATAGCAGTATAACAGAAGGTGAAAAGATTCTCACACAGGTCAATACAGCTTCATAAATGCCCCAAGTTATGTCTTAAGGATGCTCAAGGTTTTTAGCATCAACATGCGGAGTGACTGTTTAATAGGCGCTCCATTTAACAGTTGTTCTTCAACTTCAGTTTCTCAACATGCAGTCCACAGACCACCAGCAGCTGGTCCACATGGTAATTTCTTAGAAATACAGAATCTCAGTTCCCAACCCACACCTACTGAATCAATCTGCACTTTAACAGGATTCCCAGGTGATTCTATATGCACCTTAAAGTTTGAGAAACACTGACCTAGAGGAGCAAACACTACTGTACAGAGCATTTAAAAGACCCAATGTCGCCCAGCTAGTGTGGTTCAGAGGTTGAGCATCAACCCATGAACCAGGAGATCTCGGTTTCATTCCTGGTCAGGGCATATGCCCAGGTTGCAGACTCAATCCCCAGTGTGGGGTGTATAGGAGGCAACCAATCAATGATTCTTTCTCATCATTGATGTTTCTGTCTCTCTCTCCTTCTCCCTTCCTCTATGAAATCAATACTAATTAAAATAAATAAATAAATAAATAAATAAATAAATAAATAAATAAAAGCCCCAATGTCCAACTGCACCTAATACCAACTAATCAGTCTCTGGGGATAACAGGATCCACGCACCAGTATAGTTTACAAGTTCTCTAAGTGAGGCCAATTTGCATTCCAGTTTGAGAACTGGTGTTATCTAGAATATGGTTTCTCCAACTTTTGATTTAAACAAGTCAGTTTTTTGTTTTTTGTTTTTTTTAAAGGACAAAAGGTTGTCAATTTTTCATTTGGTCAAGCACAATGTCTGTCCTACCATTATTGTGTTAAAATAAAAATTTCAGAGAGAGCTGTTCTTCCACGTTTTTCTTATTTTGCTATGACTGAGAATCACTATTTCAGAACATAAACTAGTAACAGCTACCACCAACTAGTGACAACTATGTATTTACTGATTGTCGAGTAAGCCCCAGGGATCTTATATTCCCTAGTAATTCTGAAGGTAGAAACTAACTAGGCAGAGATCAGGCCAAGTTATAATTATAGTACCTTGAGGATCATGAATCAAGTGAATAGCTGAAAAGTTAAACACCTCTGGTTTCTTCTTCTTCTTCTGTTTCTGAAACAAAGGGAGAGGAAAAGCAGTTACCTTCTGAATTACAGGAATGAGGCCCTTGGGGTTAAAGATGTGCTAATGTGCTAAAAGTTGTCATCAAGTCCACCATACTGTTTAAGAAAAGACAAAATCTTTCATAAAAAGAGCATAGATAGTTTTTGTCTTTTAAGATTCACCAGTAAAACTTAAAGGAATTTGGCAATACAAAAATTAACCAGGTAAGGGCCAAATTAATGATTTTCAGAATAATCATTATAAAATATAAAATGTACTCTTCTGAGATGATATGCCTACCAAAGATATCCTAATACAGGTCATCTCAATCAGAACAAGTGAAAAGTAAATTTCATCTAATTTATTCAAGTCACAGATTTTGCTAGAGCTGAAAATGAAATTCATCCCAAAATTAGTGCTTAAAAACTCATTACACATTTCTAAGTCTTTCAGAAATGTGCTTTATTTCAAATTTTTAAAAACTTTTGCTAAAAACCTTTTCTGCATTCTAATGATTCCTACCCTCATTTCCCAGGTACAGTTCTCACCTTGAGCACTTTCATAGCCTTTTCCAACTTTTTCTTGTTTTTGGAGCTTTTCTTCCCTGTGGCATATTGCACTAGCAGGTCTCTTGCTGTTGGTCCTTCATCCTAAAAAACAAACAAACCTACTTTGTAAAACTGTAAATAAGGAAAGTCTGCATTGAAGGTAAGAGTTAATCCTTTCAACCACTTCTTTGTACTTATACTCTTTGAACACAGCCATTAAAAATGAACAGGATTTCTAAAATTCAATAAAAAATATTTTCCCATGTGCACAAATAGGCATAAACAAAGATTTTGACTGCAGCAATGATTTTTACCTTTGTATTTTCATTTTTTAAAAATATCAATGTTTTAAAAATTTATCTTTATTGTTGAAAGTATTTCAGATGTCCCTCTTGTTCCCCCATTGACCTCCTCCACCGGGTACCTCTCCCCGGCCCAGACTTCATCACACTATTGTCTGTGTCCATAGGTTATGCATATAAATTTTGTGGTTAATCTCTCTCCACCCATCCCTGCTTTCCCTTTGAGATTCATCAGTCTGTTCCATGCTTCTATGTCTCTGGACCTTTTTTGTTCATCAGTTTATTTTGTTCATTAGATTCCACATACGAGTGAGATCATGTGATACTTGTCTTTCTTTAGCTTATTTTACTTAGCATAATACTCTCCAGGTCCCTCTAGGCTAGGGGTGTCGAACTCAATCAGAGAAGGGGCCAAAATCTAAAATCCAGCTTAAATCGCGGGCCGAATGGTTTACTGAACAGTCATAAACTGATAATGTCATAAACTGACAGCGGAGTGCAGTGATGACAGCGCGGTGCGGGCCACATTGCAAGGCCTGGCGGGCTGGATTTGGCCTGCGGGCCTTGTGTTTGACACATGTGCTCTATGCTGTCTCAAAGCATAAGAGATCCTTCTTTTTTAATTTTCCTTTTAATTTTTATTGAAGTATAATATATTGACAGACTGCAACTTTGCTCTAATTTGAAAAAAAAAAGAACTGTAAACAAATATTTATGAACAGGAAAATGTTTAAACTATAATATATTCATATTCAGAAATATGATGTGGAGGTTAAAAGCATATGGGAGAGCCCTGACCAGTTGGCTCGGTAGATAGAGTGTCAGCCTGTGGACTGAAAGGTCCTAGGTTCGATTCCCATCAAGGGCATGTACCTTGGTTGCGGGCACATCCCAGTAGGGGGTGTGCAGGAGGCAGCTGATGGATGTTTCTAACTATCTCTCTCCTTTCCTCTCTGTAAAAAATCAATATAATATATTTTTTGGGGAAAAAAGAAAAGGAAAAAAAAAAGTATATGGCAGAGAGAACAAAATACAAACAGAGGAATGGACACAGGGAACAAATTGACAAAGGCCAGAGAAGAAGAAGGTGGAGATGGAGGTGGGGAGGACTGGAAAGGTGAAGAGATCAGCCAAAGAACATATATCCATAACCTTCCCTTCTTCCTTCCTTCCTTCCCTCCTCCTGCGTCATCCCCTGGTGGTCAGCACACATCATATCGAGCAGTCAAATTCCCAGTAGGTAGAACTCCCAAAGGGACAATTTGCATATTAGCTTTTAATTATATAGTATTCCAGTATTCTTATAAAAATGCTAAAATGGGAAGGGAAATTTTTCCTCCTTTTAAGTTTAATTAAAAGTACTTTTTAATTAATAAAATTTCATAACATCATATATCTTGATTTTTCCTTTTAAAGATACCACAATATTACTCCTCTCCATTCCCCCACTTTGAACTCCTATGATGATGTTAATGCTCACCTCAAAAATGTGTTAGCACAATTTTCATTCTAAGTTTATATAGTGAGGTATAGTAACTGCTTTAGAATAACAAGGCTGAATGAATCTAAGTTTTATTAGTTACTTAATCAATCTTACTAAAGTTAAGTGACAAATTCTAAACTATAAAATCTCCACATGGCCGAACTCAATAAAGGATAAAGGTAATATGTAAATTCCTTTCTAATGTAAGCAGTCATAGATTTTACCATTTTTCCTGAGAGCAATAATGAAATCTCATAAACTGTAAAATTCAGAAGTATCTACGGTTAAACTAACCTCTGATTCTGAATCACTGTCCTGTTTTTCCTCTTCATCTTTCCCAAGGAAGAATGTTAAAGCAGCAACTAATATCTAAAGACCAATCAGAATAAAAATTACTCCTTCCACCTTACAACAAAGAATAAATACTTCTGTCTACTCTTTATATAAGTGTACACAAAAGGATCTAAAGAAAAAATTAAAAATAATGGGATTTGGGCTCATTTTCTCAATTAAAATATAATGCTTTTATAACATTACTTGTCCTAAAAATACATATAATTTTTAAAATCTTAGATAAAAACATTTAGGCTCTACATAGTTATCCTTCAAGTAGCCTGCCAAGAATTTCCATGCCATGGCTGGGTAGCTCAATTTGTTAGAGCCTCATCCTGATACATAACAGTTGTGGGTTTGATTCTTGCATACCAATGAATGCATAAATAAGTGGAACAACAAATCAATGTTTCTCTCCCTAAAAAAAATTTCTATTTTCCCCCCTACAAAAAAGTGACATTACAATCCTTTTAATAGAAAGTCAAACATATCCTTAAATATCTTTCAGCTGTGTCTGAGTCCAATAAAACAGTCAACAATTATCAGAAAAACATAAAATCAACACTATTGTTTAATACATAGCATTTTAAAATACTCATGATATGTAGAATTGTGCACCTGAAACCATTATAATTAACCAGTATCATCCCAATAAATTCAATAAAAAGGGGGGGAGGGGGACCTTCACAATTTTGTTTGACTCCTCTAAAGGACAGCTTGATGAACCAGAAAATGGCGTATACACAGAACACCAGTAAAATAAACTACAGACTCCCTCTTCCTCAGATACCATTCTCTGTCACTCTCTGTGGAGAAGCAGACCACGCACAGACAGTGCCTTCACACAGCCATGCAGGTGCTCACCTTGGTGACCTTAGAGAAACACGCAGTTGTTATCACGTTAACAGTTTTGGCATCATTCCTAGGGGAAGGCAAATGAATGTTATAAAGTAAGTTTTCATTCTGTTGTATTTGACAGCACAGACAATGGCACAACATAAGTAATGTAATAAATATTTCTGACATGTTAGAATTCATAGCTATAATAATTTTAAAAAGTCATAAGTTGCTGTTCAACCACAGTTTGATTACTTAATTTAATACTAATTAAATTTAAGCTCAGTCTTACTTCAGAAAATTAGCAGTCAATAAGATGAATTGATGGCCCTGGCTGGGTTTCTCAGTTGGTTAGAGCGTCATCCTGATATACTAAGATTGCGAGTTTGATCCCTGGGCATCAAGCATGTCAAACTCGTGGCCCACGGGCCACATACAGCCCACAATGCATATTTTTGCAGCCCAGCCAATATAACGATATGTAAGAAATGTTTAATAAAAATTTTGTTTTTATTAAACGTTTTAAAAAACTTAATTTTTACAATATCCTGTCATGCATAGTTATTAATAACAAACTACAACATTCACTAATGACGGATTACTATAATCGCATTGCATTCATTTCCCTTATGCGCCTTATGCACAGACGCACTATTTTTCTCCACTAATACTAGCAGCGAATATTTTAGCAGACAACTGCCACGTCATTATTCTTGGACTGACTTGATTGGTGTGCACAACAAGGAAATATTTCGCTTTCGGAGAACAAGAAAAATAGGTTTAATTGCATTATGTTTATTAATTTGTATAGTTACTCAATGTCTGATTACTGTTCAAGAAAAAAGATTAACTTTTATTAAAATATTTTATTATTTTATGTTAATGATTACTCATTTCAGCTCTTTGTATTTAGCATATCTCTATTGAAATCAACCTACATTTCTATGAAAATTGAAGCTTTAGTTTTTTTGCAGCCCACATAAACTTAAACCTTGTTTACTTGGCCCGTGTTAGCCTTTGAGTTTGACATAAGAATCAACTAGTGAAAGCATAAAAAGTGGAACAACAAATCAATGTTTCTCTCTCTTCCCATTCCTCTCTAAAAAGATGCCCTTAGGAAAATTTTAATGATAGGAGCCTATTTGAAGAGAAGTGAAACAAATAAAATCTATTAATATAGCAACATTCTAACAGTAAAAATTCATGCTAAAGACAGGAGGAATTATAAATTATTAACAGTGATTGTCTCTGGGTGGTGAGACTATCAATAGTATTTTAAAAAGACTTTTCTGGCTTCTTCAAATTTTCTGTTGCAATGAATATTACTACTTTTATAGTAAGAAAGTAAGTAAATAAATAAATAAATAAATAAACAAGAAAAGCAAAAGACATGAGTTGGAGGCACTATACCAACAAACCAAAGTTCATAAAACATTACCTTTTACAAAAATAGGATAAATTGACTTGAAAATTGCCAGAGTGGCAAAGTAGAAAGAGCACAGATTTCAGAGTCAATACAGAGCTGGGCTTGAATTTTAGCTCTTCCCTTTATTAGTCACTAAACTTAAACTCTATGAACTTTAGTGCCAATACCTATCAAATGTGAATAATTCCAAATAAGCTGCATTACTTTGTTCTGAAGGGAGAACAATGTAATATAAAGTGTATGTACTCAACAAATGGTAACTGGTGTTGCTGCTTCTGCATTTTCACTTCCATTCTTACTCAAGATCAAGAAAAATAATTGTGCATGTGCTCTGTAGTACAATAATTACAAATAAACCAAAGATTCTATTTCTAAAGAGACAAATATATATTACCAGATGTTTCTTCTATAGAGTTCAATCATCACATCCAAGGATATCTTAGCTGCAGTAGCATTGCTGTCTCTTAGCATGGTGTACATGAAATTTTGCAACACCTAAAGAAAAAGAGGAGAAAGAAGCCTTAATACCCTGATGGAACAATGCTGCAACATGGAAAACAAAAGGGTACTTACTACATTCACTTTATTGTTCTTATGTTTTGCATTTATATTCTTGATATCAGTCACAATGTGCGTGTATAAAGTCTGAGGAAAAGAAACAAAAACATATATACATATATTAACCAACATTTCAAACTTTGCTTAATTTGGAAAAAAGTACAAATGTACAAGAGGATTTAATATTATCTACTTTACATTTTATCACAAAAAGACCAAAAACAAAATAAAAAGCAGCAGCTAAAATGCAAAAGGAAAACTGCCCTAAAAAGGTTAATCATGGAGTTACCAAATAACCCAATAATTCCATACTTAAATAGTCAAAAAATGAAAACAACCCAAATGTCCAATAACCTATTAATGTGGTATAATCATACAATGAAATAGTATTTGGCAACAAAAAAGAAATACTGATATATGCTACAACACGGATAAACCTTGAAAACTTTATGCTAAGAAGCCAGACACAAAAAACTATATACTACATGAGTCCATTTATATGGAATATCTAGAGCACATGTGTCAAACACAAGGCCCGCGGGCCAAATCCAGCCTGCCAGGCCTTGCAATGTGGCCCGCACCGCGCTGTCATCACTGCACTCCGCTGTCAGTTTATGACATTGTCAGTTTATGACTGTTCAGTAAACCATTTGGCCCGCGATTTAGGTTGGATTTTAGATTTTGGCCCCTTCTCTGATTGAGTTCGACACCCCTAATCTAGAGTAAGCAAATTTATAAAGACCAAAAATAGGTGGGTGGTTGCCAAGGGATTGGGAGAGATGGGGGGATGGAGAATGATTGCTAATGGGAATGGGATTTCTTTTGAGGGTGGTAAAAATGTTCTAAAATTGGCTGTTGTGATACTTGCAAACTCTGTGAATATACTAAAAACCACTGAATTGTACATTTAAGTGGATAAACTGTGTATGAATTATATCTCCATATATTGCTATTTTACAAAAAGAAAAGTTGCTCCATTTTCTGAGCTCCTAACTCCATGCAAGGTCATATTGGCAATACATGTTTCATTGGTGCCCAAAAGATGTTTCTATAAATAACTTTTATCCCACAAGTTAGACCAAGAAATACAAGTGGTAAAATCAAATGGTGGCAGTCTCTAAACACTTTGAAAATGTGAACTTAAATTTTTCTTGCTTAAATGTTTTTTATATAAGTAAAATCAGCTTCTGATCTTACTTATATAAGCAAATTCAAGTCACAGGAAGACAGTAATAACAAGAAAGTTAGTTTCTTGGGGGCTGAGGTTGGGGTAGTTATAGCTATGAGTGTCCAGTCCATGCTCTGATTTAGTTAGTCAGTATAGTGCAGCGAAAAGGACTTGGGTTCTGGAGCCAGACTGCCTGGGCTTATATTCCTGCCCCACCACTCAGAATATGTGTGACTCTGGGCATGTTACTCCACCTGAGCCTTTTCATCTGCAAAATACTACTACTACTACTAAATCCCTATCATTAAATGAGTAAACAAATATCTAAAAGCTCTGAGAATGGTACCTGGCAAAAAGTAAGCATTTAATAAATATTTAATTATTACTACCATATTGCATGCAAAAAAATGGTCGATTTTTTTCCTATTAAAATTATTCTTAACTATATCCAATAATGTGAAGCATCAAGACTTCACTCTACAAGTTTTATGTTACTGCAAGGGAAAATGAGATATATGAAAAAAGCAATTTTTCTCTTTACCTTTCGCAGAAGCTTATCATGGCAACGCAGAAGTTCAAAGAAGAGTTCTAGTAAACTTGATGGATTGATGAGATTCTTATTTCTCAGCAAGATCAAAGCTTTGCAAAATGTCTCAGGAAGGAAAAGAAAATATATTATAAGATAATGATTAAGTTAAGAAAATGGAGCATGTATATCACAAAAGAGCCTATTAATCAGGCATCGGAACAGAGTCTCTGCCCTCATGGGCCTTACACACTGGGGAGTATAGAAAAGAGAGGACAGACAAGCAAGTAAGCACATAAACAGGAGTATCTCAGATAATAAATGTCACAAAGAAAGTAAAACAAGGTAATATAATTTATACATTATGGCTACTTTACACAGGGAGGTCAGCATCTGACAAAACCCCAGTAATCAATGAATCCACAAAGATAAGAAAGGTGGGTTAACAATAATAACATAACACACTAAACTGGAATAATCAATCTGAATCTGTGACCTTACAAGGCATTCTTTTTGAAGTATTGCTGGCACTACAACTAAATGTCTTTGGAAAGCTTATGTATACAATTTTAAAATGCCTAAGGTTGAGTTCCTTAAAAGTATAGCCTGACTCATCACAGCAGTTTGTTTAGAAGGGAAGTAAGGCAGCAAAATAAGGTAGAGAAAAGCTAAGCAAGGATGTGTCCCTGGCTGAGATTAGCTCTAGTCAGATCACAAGCCCTGGAGTACAAACTGCACCTTGAGGGACAGGGTCAGGGTTTTATACCACTGGGTTGGTCAGGTACCAGCTGTGAGCTGCAAGGCCAACCTCTCAGATACTAGGTCTCCCATTTAGCTGACAACAATGCTCCAGAGAACAGGCAGCTGAGGCCATTAGGTAGGGGAAATGGATGCACTGGCTTGGTAAAGGGGATCTTGGCCAGGACCCAATGTCAACCACTAGAGTAACAATATTTAAATGTTCAAACTGGCTATTTAATGAATAAATTTATTAAATCAAGCATTATACAAACCATAAGTTGAAATTAAAGTTCTTCAGGCATATGAGATTTGAATGACTAAAAGGAATAACCTATTTAAAAGAAAAGTACATCCTGGGAGGGTTAGCATGCTGTAAGATCAGAAAGAGGAGTATAACTGAAGAGACAATGAGGTTACAGACACACACACACATAAGCAGGAAGCAGATCTAAGAACTTACAGGCTTTGATAATACGTTTGAGTTTTATCTATAATAATAAAAGCATAATATGCTAATTAGTCTGGACGTCCTTCTGGATGTCCTTCCTTCCTTCCAAAGTCACAGCAGGTGGGGGCTGGGGCAGAGAACCCCCCCTCCCCCGGCCATGGTAGTGGTGGCAGTGACAGGCAGGGGTCGGGGCCAAAGCCCTTGTACAAATTTTATGCATCAGGCCTCTAGAAGCCATAGAAGTATTTTAAGGAAGGGGTGACACATTTTGTTATACAATTTAAAAGATGTTTAGCTGAGAGGCTATTTTCATTTACACACATATTATAAGAATACAAACAAAACAGCACAAGTTATCAATCCAAATACTGGCTCTACCATTCGAAGATCTGGATCCAAGACAGTGTGATTGTAGGAGAGAAGATCTTTCAACTCTTGAGGAAAGTTACTTAAATGTTCTGGGTAGCAGTGACCAATCTGTAACAAAACAAAGACTCTTCTGAAGTCTGTCTTTCTCTCCTATAATTCATATGCATATATTTTGAATTTTCTGCAAAATTCTGAAAAAGGGGAATAAAGACTATTTCATAGAGGTAGATGGTTCCAAATCATATATTTTTCTTCTACTTGTAAATTTCTCCGACTCCTTTCATATTTCCTCTTAGTCTATTAAAAAATATGTGTGACATGATTTAGAATCTGATTTTATAATGAATTTGAAGAAAACATATAGTCTGAACGTTTTGCTCTGGATGGGTCTGTGAAATCTTACAACTCGCCACACAGAGAAAATAAATTTACAAAGAGGGAAAACTGCCTGGCCAGGTTAGCTCAGTGGTTGAGCCTCGACCTATGAACCAGAACATCACCCTTCGATTTCCGGTCAGGGCAAATGCCCAGGTTGCAGGATTGATCCCAGTGTGGGGTGTGTGGGAAGCAGCTGATCAATGATTTTCTCTCATCATTGATATTTTTCTCTCTCTCCCTCAGCCCTTCCTCTGTGAAATCAATAAAAATATATATTTAATAAAGTAAAAAATTAAAAAAATAATTTAAAAAATTTTTTGCAGGGGAAAATTCTTTTAAATGAAGCTTTCATTCCTGAATGGAATGAGGTCAGGTATTACTGGAAAAATATCCTGCAAACTATGTATAATAACTGGTCTTTGTTTTACACAGAAATTATTTTCTTACCTGTGCCATAAACATCACCAGCTCTGCCAGTTCTTTGCTGGGTTTATTTGGTTGTAATCTGAAAATCTCCACATTGGATTTGTAGTGATTATATTGCTGTAGAAACTGTAGAAAAATAAAATTTAAGTTAGTTAGCTTTTATTATATGACTTGCTCAGTACAGAATGAAAAATTACACTTAAGTCTTTGATAGTGACATGGAGAAAATGTGGCAAAAGTATATAGAAACTCTTTCCTTACCTGCATTTTCAAAATAAGTGTTGAAAACTTTATGTACATCACAGGTAATCTAAAGATCCCTTTCTTTACCATTAGAAATTTAGGTGGTGTGGAATAAAGAGTGAAACCAAGAATCAAAAACTCAGGTTCTGGCCATATTCTGACATTTACTATCCAAATGACCCATATTACATTGTCTGACCCATATTACATTGTCTGCACATTTATATCAGCAGAAAAACACCATGTTAGAAAACGTAAATTATGTATTTCTTATGTGAAGCACTCCAGTCAAAATTCCCTCTTCTTTTAAATACCAATTAAGATTTTGCAGGTGCAGGGCTAGCTCAGTCGGTAGAGCATGAGACTCTTAAATACCAATTAAGATTTTATCCTGGAGTTATAGGTAGGATGTATTAACAGCCAAAAGCAATAGACACACAGAAATAATGATAATAGCTTCCATTTGTTCATCACTTGCTATATGCCAAACTCACTGTGCCCATTGTCTCATTTAATTATGTTTAATCCTAACAACAAACTAACAATGTTGAAACACCAGACATCAATTGGTTCCATGTATCTACTCTTAATCCATAGACCACAGCTTGGAGTGTGTGTGTGAAAGAGAGAGTGAGAGAGCAAGAGACAGACACTATGAGAATGAATATTTCTTAATACTGCAAGCCCTAAATGGTTAGTGCACTTCAAATCCACATATCCAATATATAAGCTGATATATTATATCTGTTTGAATGTCTACCAGATATTTCAAACTTAACATGGTTAAAAAAACATAACTCTTGATTCCCCAACAAAACTGGTAGGCCTTCAGCTTTCTCCAAGAATAGGACTTAGGATAGAGACCTGCATGCAGCCCCTACATGCTTCAAATAAGACCTTATCTCTCTTGACTCCCTACTGCCATTGACAAGAGTGAGAAGAGTACCCCAGAACTCAGTGTGCTTCTGGTCAGATCCTTATCCCACTTCTTTCCCAATCCCACCCAGCCCAGCCACCACTATCAAGGCATATTCATATACAATTTTACTTTCTTCATAATCCTTACTACTATAGGTCTGCCATCTAGAACGTAAGTCCAAGAGAAGAAGGGTCTCATATCTGTCTTATTTATCATTGTATCCCCAGTGCCTAGAATTATACTGACACACCGTAGGTATAATACCAGTGTGTGGATCTGCATATGCCTTCACCAACTAAGTGAAAGGGCAATTTTTCTGAAGAATTATATCTTTCTTACATATTAAAAAGGCTCAGTGATGAATGCTCCCAAGCAACACAATTGGTCAACAGCAGGGTCAGGATTAGTTAGTTCTTAAATACAGCACTGTACAGCTACAACTATTACTTCGTCAATAGTTGTGTATACAGCTTTACACATCTTAGCGTCTCACCTATTAATTTCTTGTATTTGTTTCTTATTCTTCATTTTCCTTGGAAAGGCTTTCTATATTGGTGACCTAAACCACTGAAACTGCTATTTGGTAAAAAAGCATTCAATTAAATATCTCTAAGTGAAAAGTTGGGGGAGGAGAAAAATGAAAAGGGCAAAAGATGAGTAATTGTGTTACATTGAACCAATCACAATCTAGTGAGGAAGCACAATGGCAGCAGATGCCTAGCAGATAGCTCATTAACGCCTGGCAGACAGCGGGCGCCTGAAGAACACATCTGCCAAATTAACATAGTATTAAAATCACCGCTTTCAACTTGTCGCTTCTCAGCCCAAATACCCTTAATGTTCAAAATGTGTATGAAACCAGTATACAAAGTCCCTCGCAATCTGAACCTAACCTTAATTTTTAACCTCATCTTTTTCCGAAGCAAATTCTGACATCCAGGGCATGGCAGCTTCTGAAACGACTGAATCCTGATTTAACAAACTATACTAAGCTCCTGTGTCCATCCCTTATACTCGAGAATGTCACCTCCTTCCCAACACAACCCACAACTCAACACAACAGAGCGCGGGCTCTCTTGGGGCAGACAGACGTAGCTTGAAAGCATCCAGAGAAATGACACATCAAGTGCTACCAGTTGATTCAAGTTAGGAGTTTCTGAAAAGGCAGAGAAACCTACAGGAAGTTGGAGGTTGGAAGCGCGCAATCTGTCTCTCTAAAGCAAAAGGAGGTGTTTAAAGGTCCGTGGCAGCGAGGGCTACAGAGCAGGTAGGAAAACCCGAAGGGACCACGAGCCTTAAGGCATGCCCCGTTCAGTAGCTCCCGCGGCCAGCCAGGGACCCCAACTGCAGGGCACGCCTCCCCAGCCCCACTCGTGCGCGGCGCACTCCCACCTCCTCCACGTAGGCCGGCGGGTCCCGCTTGATCAGGTTCTGCAACTGCGGCAGGTTGCTGGGCAGTTTGTTGTTGTTTCTGCTGGACATTGTGGCTGCTGACGAGCTCCGCGGCGGGCAGTTTTAAAGAAAAGAAAAGAAAAAAAAAACCTACAAGTGTCAATTACCACCCGTCCCAGATCCGGACGGGAAACGTGCTTCAGGGTAGGACCGGAAGTAGCACGTGGGGACGCACAGCCAGGAGCTAGACTACGGGAACCTCCGAGGGTCAAATTACTTCCGCCGCCTTACCGCTCTGCGGTCG
The DNA here is from genome assembly GCF_964339955.1 of Pipistrellus hanaki. Taxonomy (NCBI): domain Eukaryota; kingdom Metazoa; phylum Chordata; class Mammalia; order Chiroptera; family Vespertilionidae; genus Pipistrellus; species Pipistrellus hanaki. Next base: position 166,383,299 of record NC_140503.1, on the reverse strand, counting down.
CTTTTTACGACACAGGTATTCCTCGGCCAACCGCTGTTGCTATCAATCGTTTCTGAGACGTTATGAAATGCAGAGGTTTTTGGTTGTTTTTTTTTTTTTCTTCGCACACGTTAGTTTATTTCATTATCCCGATCCACTTTTGTGAAACAGATGAGGATTACTAGTTGGTTTGGTGTTTTAATCCCACAGCCTAAAGTTAGAAGCTAAAAATATCCATGGGGAGTAGATAGCACTATCTTATTTTTTTAAGGGGGTGAGGCGGGGATAAAAGAGCAACGGGAGGGGTAACTTAGGCCGGGGAGGGAGAGGGGGGCGGCCTCTGGTATAATTTTAATACTATTTTGTTTTGTTTGACGTTTCATCTCAATGTGACCCCAGTTAAGGGAAAAGGGTGTGGATTGGATAAAAAGTTGTATCTTGATTACTTTTAAAATGAAATTTTATTTGTACTGAAATGTCAACCACTGTTGGAACATTTGCAAGTACTCTTCAACCAGAGTTTTAAATTCAGATCCCAGTAATCCCAAGAGAATACATTTATATAATCTCACAGTGCAAAAATAAGTCTAGTGAATGAATGTATGAGATGGGGTTTTGTTAACACAACAATACATTTGATCACTCTATGCCAGGCACTGTTGCAAGCATTTCAAGTGTACTCACTCATTTAATCCTGAAACAGCCCAATAAAGAAGGTACTATATTTACCTTCACTTTAAAGATGAGGAAACAGTCTCAGACAAGTAGACTGCCCAAAGTCAGCTGGTGAGGAAGCTGGGATTTCAATCCAGGCAGTCATGACTGCAACTAGATAAGAACGAAACAAGTAGCCTGATAGCTGTCAGTTGGTAACAAATTTGGCATTAATAGATGGACAGCGGTGTTCCCCTGCTTAAAATAAGCAATTTTACAAAACACCAACTTCAGTCAAGGTCACTTGTGACTGAGCCAAAACCAAGAAACTAGAATGACATCTGAGCACACACAAAATCAAGAACGCTGTGCAAACCAGGATTAGTTTTTCAGTTGCATTTGGAGAATGGCTTCTATTTATGGATCATTGAATTGAGTATTGTGTAGTTAAAAATGTATGCAATCCATATTTTATTGGAAAACCCGTTCATAGATTTCATTTAAAATTCCTGTCAAAATTATAAGCTTATGTACCATGCATATTCATCGTTGAGTCACCAAAGTGTGACTTGTGAATAAAATACTCAGGCTATGTCACAGGCTTTTATTCACAATCCATATGTCAGGCACTAGGGTCAGTGCTAGAATACAAAAATAAATAAGGCATGGGGATTTGCCCTCAAGGAAGTCACAGATTAATAAGAGAGATGAATAGATAAATATACTTAAAGTGAATAAACGTGTTTTTATTTTATTTTAAAATGTTTTTTATTGATTTCAGAGAGGAAGAGAGATATAGAAACATCAATGAGAGAGAACGCTTCTTTTTAAAAATATTTTATTGAGTTTTTACAGAGAAGAAGAGAGAGATGGATAGAGAGTTAGAAACATTGGCCAGCTGTACCTTGCATATCCCCTACTGGGGATGAACCTGCAACCAAGGTACATGCCCCTGACCGGAATCGAATCCTGGACCTTTCAGTCCCCAGGCCGAAGCTCTACCCACTGAGCAAAACTGGTTTCAGCATAAATGTGTTTTTATAATAGCTCAGTGGAAGCAATAGAAAGGACAAGCACCCTAGAGAAATCAGAATGTTTCACCGTTTTTGGCAGTATTTGATTGAAATCCAGAAAGATGAGTTGTTCTGCAGGAGGGAAAGGAAGGCTTTCTAAATAAAATAGCCTGTATAAAGGTACAAGGTCTTGAAAAAGTCTATTGGATGTAAGGGATGGCCAGAAGTTTGGTACGACTGAAAGTTGGAAAGGGAGTGTGCAACCGAAAAGATGAGGAAAATGAGTTGGGTGAGGTTATGCTGTGCGGGTGATGAGAGGCTTTACATGCTAACCTAACGAGCCCATTTTACCCCAAAACACCATGAAAACAGGATCTTTTTTTTTTTTTATAGATGAAAAAAATCAAGACTGAGAGTGGCTAACTGAATACAGCCAGCCTCCCATACCCATGGGTTCCTTATCCTTGGATTCAACCAACTAAAGATGAAAAATACTTGGAAAAAATGTTGCATTGTTGTTGACATGTACTATGTAGCTAATTACATATGATGGTTGCATCTGTAGTTACATGTAGAGACTTTTTTCTTGTCATCATTCCCTAAGCAATGCTGAATAACATTTACACGGTGTTGGTTATTATGAAAACTAAAGAGATGATTTAAAGTATACAGGAGGATGTGTGTAGGTTCTATGCAAATACTATGTCATTTTACATAAGGGATTTGAATGCCTATAAATTTTGGTATCTGTGGAAGGTCCCATAACCAATCCCCTACAGATACCGAGGGACAACTGTATGTATTTAGAGTGATTAACTGAATATGCATTTTTAAAATTACAAATAGTGGTTATATTATGTGTAATGTGATGTACATATGTTTAATGTATATTAGCCAAATCAATGTCATACTCATTTATATATTTAGTCTTGAGTGGGCAAAGGAAATTTCCATCTTTTTCTGATCCACAAATAATTTTTAACCTGAAGTAAATTATTCTAGAAAAGAAAATATCCTTCACACCTTTGCACAGGAGACACTATTACAATTGTAAATTCTGAATTCAAATGGATTAAAAATTTCTTCATTGAAGGAGCACAGATTAGAGGGATTAATTGTTTATTGTCTGCCTTTCTGCGTTCTATTATGAGTTTAATGAGGATTTTGCTTTGTTCACTTCCTTATCCTCTGCATTTGGAGCAACTCATGGCAAATAATAGATAATCAGTTAATATTTGTTGAATGAACAATTTTTAGTCTTGAGCAATTCTTCAATTGTGTGACTTACTAAAGTAAGAAATTAAAATGTCTTAGATATCCACAATGGAAATTTACCTCAAAATCAGTACTTAACTAACATGTGAATTCTAGTTATGGTCTCTCTCACTAGAAACCAATGACATTGACTATGTTTAGAAAAGCCAGGAATGTGTCAGTACTTCTCTAATAAAAATATATTGTTTTAAAGAAATAACTGTAGCCACTGGAGGGAGCTCACGCTTTTCTTTTTAACAAGAAAATTACACCAATGTTACAATATGACCTCATACAAACTCATCAGGAAACTGGTACCAGGAGAAATTTTAGTTCTTTTCAAGGCTAGTTACAATACGGAAAGAGAACATATAATGTGTATAAATGCCCCCCTTTCTTTCTTTACTTGTAAATCATTCTTGCTTGCTTTTCTATTTCTAGAAAATATGGAAGTTGTGGTGAGATGTCCTCAAGGGTTCTACTTATTTTAGAAAACAAAAGTGGTGGGAATACCTGTCTCCTCTCCCATGAAATGTGATCCTGGTTATACTATCCTCAGGGACTTAAGATACAAAAGGGACAGCCTCTCCTCTGTTGTCTGCCCCCAGTCTGTGAGACCCACAGGGGTCACTGGGTGATTAGACTCTCACCTTCCAGCAGAGGAATGGAGCAGTGTGGGGACCACCTGGATACTATTTGGCATTGCATTTGATAGAGAATAAAGGAAGAGTGAAACCCATTTGGAGTCTTCGGATTTCCAACCAATTGTTAACAAAATAATTTAAGCCTAGAGAAGTGGCCTTTTCCCATCCTGGCAGTCCTAAACTAGTTCACATGGCAGTTATTTTAAAATAAACATACTTTGCCGAAACCAGTTTGGCTCAGTGGATAGAGCGTCGGCTTGGGGACTGAAGGGTCCCGGGTTCGATTCCGGTCAGGGGCATGTACCTTGGTTGCGAGCACATCCCCAGTAGGGGGTGTGCAGGAGGCAGCTGATCGATGATTCTCTCTCATCGATGTTTCTAACTCTCTATCCCTCTCTCTCTTCCTCTCTGTAAAAAAAGCAATAAAAAAATATATATTTTATTGATTTTGTACAGAGAAGAAGGAAGAGAGATAGAGTGTTAGAAACATCGATGAGAGAATCATCGATCAGCTGCCTCCTGCACACCCCCTACTGGGGATGTGCTCGCAACCAAGGTACATGCCCCTGACCGGAATCGAACCCGGGACCCTTCAGTCCCCAAGCCGACGCTCTATCCATTGAGCCAAACCGGTCTCGGCAATAAAATATATTTTAAAAAAATAAAATAAAATAAGCATACTTAAAGGAGTACAGGGAGCATCATTATAAAAGGTGGGTATCAGGTATCTATTAACCAAAAGCTATGGTGTACTGGACGGACCATGAAAGGGAATGATGTTTGGGGAGAAAGCTTAGAGAAACATTAGAGATCATAATCTCTCATTCCTTAGTTTGCAGGTGAAGAAATTGCTACTCAGAGCGGTCATAAGACTTGTCAGTGCTACCATAGCTACTTATGACTTTATAATATTTAAAAACATGTACTTTCAGAATATGTAAAAGGGGACTTCTTTTGTTTCCTCGGTGTCTATCTCATTGGGATAGGATTGTCCTTCAAATTAGGAAATAAATTTCATTTCACATAACTCTCATAAGTCAATGTTGTTATAAGGCATTGTTGTCACATTTTCCATAGAAGTTTTCTTTTCTGTCCCCACAGAGACCTTTAAAGGGCTTCCATTCTTTACCTCCATTATACTTTATCTGAGATGAGAGCAAATAAAGACATTAAAAAAATCAAGACTAGTTTTCTGATTAATGGTCCATTTATTGATGCCATCTTTTAACAAAGAAATTATTTCAGAGTACAAGGTATATATGCCAGTACTGCTTTGAACTTAATTATTTGCTTATAGAGTATACATATATATGTAAATGATTAATAGCATGCACTTATGTGTTATAAAATGCTGTTCCTGGTTATTAGTTATACACTACACTTTACCTGTGAGTTGTGTAGTGAATGGTTCACAAACTCTCCAATTAGGGAACATTTAGATTTTTCAAGGATGTACCTGGAAGGAGCTAGAGTTTCATGATTAGATCAGACATGGCTTGGGTGGGATCACCACTGGACAGCACCGAAAATCACCTGTCGGGTAAGGAGTAACAAAATTTGGGAAAGAAGGCATTTGTTTAAGTTCTGGCAAAAGACATCCTGTCCTACACAATTCACCAAACCTCCTCTGTAAGAGTTTCCACGCCCTGCGGAGGCTACGTGAGTGCCAGCCTTGTCTCCACTAACAGAATTTGCTGCTCCCTCCAGCTCTTGGTATCTTAACATCACCTTTCTTCAGGAGACCTGGTGGAATAATCAGTAATCACAATATTTTACCAATTCTGAGAAAAGTTTAATGACAAGAACATTCACATTTCCCTAAAATGAGTTTTCAAGAGGATGTTGGCTGCTTTCCTGTCATATCATAGAAAACCGAGGCTTGTCAAGAAATTATACTGAAGAACTTTTTGTATGGGGTGGCGAAGGATTGGACACTGATTGATTTCTAAAGCTCCTTGTAAGATTCCCATTGTAAGATTCTGTGATTCTAGGTACCCTGTATATTTTAGTACTTTCTTCCATAAATGTTTAAACTTCCATAAATGTTTAAACATTTCCGTCTTATCTGCTCAAGAGGCTAAGTTAACATCCTGTCATAATAAGACAAGGATGTTGCATCACCCTGGGTGCTTTCAGGGATAATGGACTGAAGATAATGAGATTACCAGGGTTATTCAATATTGAGTCTGGCTATAGATAGCCAGCTCCTGCTCTGAGGGGATGGCCTAGTTGCCCTCCTACCTGTAACAACTGCAATAAGAAAGTACTCAAGCCAAAACCGGTTTTGCTCAGTGGATAGAGCGTCGGCCTGCAGGCTGAAAGGTCCCGGGTTCGATTCCAGTCAGGGGCATGTACCTTGGTTGTGGGCACATCCCCCGTGGGGGGTTTGCAGGAGGCAGCTGGTCAATGTTTCTCTCTCATCGATGTTTCTAGCTCTCTATCTGTAAAAAAACAATAAAAATATATTTTTTAAAAAAGAAAGTACTCAAAATCTAGTCCCACAGTATATGAGGCACGGTGGCAGATTCAGGGAAATAAACTTGGCCCCCTGCCCTCAAGGAGCTGGAGAGATAGAATAAACACACACAAAAATTAGAAAATAATTAAGTGCTCACCTGTGTGGTGTGGAGCACAAATGAAATAGGGTTTTAAGATAATTGGAGTGTCCAGAAGGTTTTATTTAAGAGGCAGGATTGAACTGAATCCTGGGCAAAGTGAAGATGAGTGGGGTGTTGGGGAAATAATGAGAAGGGAGTAGACCCAGGTCAGCAAGACCATGGCCTGCACAGTAGAGCAGGCAGGCACTGTGGTAGGACAGTGAGGAACTGGCTTGACTGAGGCAAAGGGGAACAACAGAAACAAAGTGGTCAGCCTGGGCAGTCACATGGCCTCAGCAGTGAGACAGAAGGTCCTGAAAGCTAAGTGCTAGTGTTCTCCAGTGGTGGTTCCCAGAAGCAACCAGCTTTTACCTCTCAGATGCATTGCATGGGAGGCCTGTAGGCGGATTCAAATACAGATGCTGCTGGCCGTGGCAGCTTAGTGAGATCCAGCTCAATTCCAAACTGCTTGGCTTTACCAGCAAGCTGACAAGCTGGCACTTGCTGACATGTGCCTGAGAATACGCTCTGAAAACTGCAGGCGTCTTGGAAGCCTAAGGCTGCTCTCCCAGGCAGCTATTGTGTGTGAGATGTGATTGCATGGACATTTGTCCACATGTGGGTGTTACTAAGATCCTGCACGTAAGCATGATGATGTTCAGCTGGCTGTAGGTGGAAGAATAAAGACAAACTATAGCCTCTAACAATTCTTAACATTTGGATTTTAAAAGCCACGTTTTAGCTTCAATTACAATTTCATAATGATGCTTTATAATTTCTAGTCAGATTAACAAGCTTATGGATTAAGGTGCTGGAATTATTTCAGTATAATTAAAAAGAATCTTTTAAACAGAAAATATTTGTCAGTAAAGTGGTCGATTATATAGTCTTCTTTTGATGAGGACGTTGAGATCGTTTAGCTTTTTTAATTCCCTGCTTTTTTGATGTTTTTTTCCCTTTCTTTTGCTTCTTCTTTTGGCTGACCTGCAAAGAGAGGAGGGGAAAGGACATTGTTTCTTCATCTTACCACATTCCCTTTCTTATATTATAATCGAACTCTCTAGACCACATGTGTCAAACACAAGGCCCTCGGGCCAAATCCAGCCCGCCAGGCCTTGCAATGTGGCCCGCACCGCGCTGTCATCACTGCACTCTGCTGTCAGTTTATGACATTGTCAGTTTATGACTGTTCAGTAAACCATTCGGCCTGCGATTTAGGCTGGATTTTAGATTTTGGCCCCTTCTCTGATTGAGTTCGACACCCCTACTCTAGACTATGGTCCTTCTTCATCCTCAAAACAGGTTTAAAGTGCTTTACTCTCAGAGGGGCTCCTTTCACTTCTTTCTACTTCACCCACTTTGAGGAGGAGGCAATAGCCTTCTCATCGGTCTCCTCTTGTCCATTCTCCTGGCTCATTACTACCCTCACTCCAACCATGCTTATGACTTAACTGTCGCAAGTACAACTTTCTGAGGTTGGTACTGTTATCAATTACTTTTTACCTATGGGAAGACTGAGGCTCAGAGAGTGTAACTTGCCCAAAGTTGCATAGCTAGTATGTGGCAGAACCACTAGTCTATCAGACTCCAAAAGCCACACTCCCAACTACATATCTGTGTCCCTCTTTAGACATAACGCCTCAGCATGTCATCCAGGACTCTTCCCACTCTGTCCTGGTCTATGCTTTTACCTCAATCCCTTAATTCCCTCCATACAAACTCCATCCACATTACCAAAGGCTCCCTGGACACAGCAAGCTCTCTCATGATTCTACCTTTCATGATGTCCTTGTCCTCCTGGTGAACTACTTATCCTTCAAGACCTAAATCAAATGTCACCTGATATGAAAAGTCTTCCTTAATAGTTTCTCCCTGCCCCTCCCTTCAGCAAAATTACTTACTCCTTCTTCTATAATCTTCAAGATTCTTGTACATATTTTAATTTAATATTTGGAATTGTACTTTAATTTATTGTTAGAATATTGCTATAGTAGGACGGTACTATATCTTATTACCTTTCTATTTTCAGTGTCTACTATTCAGTTAAATACATATTCATTGTGTTAAATAAGAAAGATAAGCTCCCTGTGCTCATGGAACCCACATTCTAGTGGTGTGATAGACAGGTGCTACTCTATGCAGGAATATAACTATATGCCAAAGTGAGGACATCATTCTAGTAACAAAACAGGAATACAGAAATATGAATTTTTAAAAATGTACCTTTAAATACCTTTAAAGGAACTACAGAGATTATTTGTCTTCCAAAGTTAATTTCTAGGAAAAAAAATTTGTTCCTTCTTTTCACTAACCTGTTTCTCCCACTCTTTCATCAATTTTTTCACATTTGTTGAATCTGGGTTCAGACATATTTCAGTCCCATTCTTCATTATAGCACTGCCAAAGTAATAGCAACAAGATTTTAACTTTTTAAAAAAATATTTAACTTTTAATAATTTAAATGCTTCCTCTTATCCTCAGAATTCAATTCCCCAATTAGAGTGTACTTGTGTCAACATTATAAGCATCTGAGAATCCCAGTCTTTTTTCCTGCCTTTTCATTTTCATTTGATTTGATTTTATATTTTTATTGATTTCAGAGAAGAATGGAGGAGAGAGAGGTAGAAACATCAATGATGAGAGAGACTCATTGATCAGCTGCCTCTTGCATGCCCCACACTGAAGATCGAGCCAGCAACCTGGGCATGTGCCCTTGAACTTTCAGTCTGCAGGCCAATGCTCTATCCACTGAGCCAAGCCGGCTAGGGCAGCCATTTCATTTTCTAATCAAACAAGGGCCTTAGAGAAATCTCTAGGATAGCACATAACCATAAATTTAAAAAATCCCACAGCTATATGCAATGAAAGAAACATATCTAAAAATGATACTGATTATTTTGTCCTGAAACTACCTATTTAAACTTAACGGAAGAAGCAAAATAGAAAAGTTATCAATATACCAACATTTTTTTTTTTTTAAGAAACAATGAAAATCAGCATGAATTTTGCCAAATTTTCTAATGAAACTACTTAAAACATAATGAAATGTTATCCTAAAATAAGATTAACAGACTGGTTGAATTTCGTTAAATTACAGCATACACTCCTTGAATAATTCAAAGATTTTTTCCTTTAATTTATCAATATAATCTGAGAATAAGAGCAACTAATCTATATATTATTCTCAATTTAGGTTTCAAAAGACTTAAGTGTATACATGTACTTTAACTTAGCAATTCTAATTTCTAGAAAGGTATTATTATCTAGTAGGAAAGAATTCAAGACACAATATTGCCATAATAAGAGTTTTATTTCAATAGGAAAAAATAGAAATTAGCCTACAATTAGCATTGGTCATACAGATTATGGTACATGCATACGATGAAATATAATTTGACCATTAAAAATGACATGATCAGAAAAAGATGATATTATGACAGAAATGTACTGACATGAAGAAATGTTCATGATACAGTACTAATGAAAAACAGTATGTAGGGTATGATTTTATTTTTGTGTGCATATACTGTATATTGTATTTATAAATATAGGTATATATTTTTTGTGTTTATATATGTACACACAAAGCAAATGAGAGAGATCTGGAATACCACATACCAAGAGATTAACAGCATTTGTCACTGTATTATAAATGATATTGATTTTTTTTCTTTTGGGTTATTTGCATTAAACATTTTTTCCAATGAACATATATTACTTTTGTGATATGTCTTGTTCCTAACCCACACCAGAAATTACTTGTTGGTTGTTGTTGTTGTTTTTTTTTTTTTTTTTTTTTTTTTGTTTTTTTTTTTTAGAAAAGCAAGAAGTAGGCAAGATTTGCAAAGGAGCAGCAATCTAAATTTTAAGTGTCTGAGGGTAATAATCACACTAAATTTAATGTTCCTGCCAATAGAATGCATGCATGTTGGATGAGGTTTTACTTACATGATTTCAGTTTTCTCACAAGAAGGACCAGGGGAAAACTGTTTAAAGGTCTTTAAGGATTTAAGGTGGATCATTTGTTGGTTGGTGTTGATGCACAAACAGCGTCCTTTCTTCATTATTGGGACTCCTAAGAGAAAGGGAATGGATAGCACACACCGGTTTAGGGCAATGTCTCAATTTAGGTGTCCCATCAAAACGATACATTTGACTTAATCATGGTTATTACTATCATTTCCTGAGTTTCCAATAATCATTACCACAAACTTTGAAGTAGGTATCACTTTCATTTTATAGAAAAGAAGCTCAAGTTCAAAGAAGTAAAGAGCAAAGTCATTCAGCTTTTAGGGGGCAAGGAAAGAGTTTGAATCTAAAGGCATTGCTCTTAACTATCATATCCTACAACCTCAGGAAAAAAGATTTTCACAATACTTAATAAATTCTTATTGCACCCCAGACACATGGATAACTAATTCATAGGTGCACAGTTTCCTAAGCAATTTCCAAAGCCGTTTTATTACATGACCTTGCAGTTGGTTTTGGTTTGGACAGAAAGCTCTACATATAATAACCAGTTACCACTACCAACCTCATCCTCCCCACTGCCTTGCTTTTCAATAGTGCTTTAAACTTTTGGAAATTCTTTAAAATACACTATCTTCATTCTTAATTCTTTCATTTATACAACATATATATTTACTTAGTGCTTACTATATGCCATACATCATGAGGTAGATAGAAAAATCATAACTATAAAATATCCATTTTTCAGTGGAGGTAACTGAAGTCTAGAAAAGCTCACTAATTTGCTTAAGGTAACAAAGGCCAATAGTAAACAAGTTAAGAACAATGTCTCTGATTATTGGTTCTTTAATTAATTAAGCACAGAAATACTTGTCAAGAAACAATATGAGGGTAACAAAACTAACTTGAGAGTCTTTAATCTCATTATCTACACTTCAATAAACATTTATTGAACATTTACAACATGCCAGGAATTCAAACACCAAGACTGAGAAGACTTTTTTGATTTGGCAAGTCTAAGATAGGAACTTTGGATAATTAACCACATCAAAGAGCTTTTATGAGTGACTCATATCACTTTCTGATGCATGCAATCACCTCTACTGGGCAATTCAAGAGGCTTTCATAGCAATTTACATCTCTGAATTTATTAACCTAATGTGACTCAGAACCCCTTACCTTGAACTCCAATCAGAGTCAGGAAGATGATACCCAAAAGGAGAGAAACACCACTTTGCTTCATAGCAGTAGAATGGAATTCTACCCAGTCACTCCTCTGTTAGAATTCAAGCCTGGGAAATTCTTTAGAAAACATGCTATTGATAATTATATTTATATAGGAAAACATTTTCCCTCTGAAACTCTGATTGGCTAGTATTCTTAGCTGATCTAGCTAAACTGACCACAAACAATTGTGCTGGGGGAAATCCTACTCTCAGATCCAAGGGAATTTCTGCATGTTTTGTGTCCATTTCACATAAATGGGTAGTTTATAGTAAGGGATGTGAAACCAGTATCACTGGCAGCCTTTAGTATACTCACAGCTGCTCACCTAGGGTGAAGAATAGGTTATATAATGATATCATACAACAAGAGTTGGAAATGTGGTTTCCAGATGGAAAATCCTGGAGTCCAGGTAAGTAAAACTCTTCAAATTTCCTTACTATTTATAGATTTAAGATATGGCTGACTTATTTTCTTAGGATATGATAATTTCCTCTAGGACCAGGTCATTTCCTACTGTGATAAGCTTCCTTTGTTTTTTATGCCATCACTGCTACAGTTTATTGTTATTTTTAATGGCTGAATTAGTTAGAATAAGGAATCAGTTGAAAATAGACAAATGGGACTACATCAAACTTAAAAACTTCTTTGCTTGCATCAAAGAAAACAATAAACATAGTGAAAAAACAACCTATGAAATGGAAAAAAATAATTGCAAAACATATATCTGATTAAGAGTTAATGCCGCCGAAACCGGTTTGGCTTAATGGATAGAACGTCGGCTTGGGGACTGAAAGGTCCCGGGTTCGATTCCAGTCAAGGGCATGTACCTTGGTTGCGGGCATATCCCCAGTAGGGGGTGTGCAAGAGGCAGCTGATTGATGACTCTCTCTCATTGATGTTTCTAACTCTCTGTCTCTCTCCCTTCCTCTCTGTACAAAATTAATAAAATATATTAAAAAAAAAAGTTAATGCCTAGAATTTATAAGAAAATTCTACAACATAGCAACAGCAGCAGCAACAAACCTGATTTTAAAAAGGGGAGAAATTTGAATAGACATTTCTCTAAAGAAGATATACAAATGGCCAATAAACACATGAAATGTTCAACATCATAATCATAAAAGACAGGGAAATGCAAATCAAAACCACAATGATATATCATTTCATATTCATCAGGATGCATATATATATATATATTGTGTGTGTATATATATATATATATATATATATATATATATATATATATAATACACAAAGTGTACCTTTGGGAGTTCAACTGGGAGACTCTAAGTTTAATTGCTTGCTATGACATGCGCTGATCATCAGGGGCAGCACAGAATTAAGGAAGGCCCTGGCCTTCAGCTGGCAACCAGGGAAGGAAGGCCCTGATCAGCCCTGAATGCCTGCTAGGCCTAGGGACCCTACCTGTGTATGAAATTCATGCACTGGGCCTCTAGTTATAAAATAACTGTTGGTATAGATATGGAGAAGTTGGAACCCTTGTGCACTATTGGCAGGAATGTAAAATAGTGCTTCCATTATGGGAAAGAATATGGAGACTCCTCAAAACATAAAAAGTAGAATGACCATAAGATGCAGCAATTCCATTTCTGGGAATAGGTCCAAAAGAATTCAAAGAAGGATCTCAAAGAGAAATTTGCTAACCCATGTTCATGGTAGCATTATTCACAACAGCCTTATTTGCAAAGGTGAAGTGACCCAAATGTCCACCAACAGATGAATGGATGAAGAAAATTTGGTTTACACAAGCAATGAAACTTTCAGCAGCCTTAAGAAAGAAGGAAATCTGCCAAAACTGGTTTGGCTCAGTGAATAGAGCATCAGCCTGCGGACTGAAAGGTCCCAGGTTCGATTCCGGTCAAGGGTATGTACCTTGGTTACGGGCACATCCCCAGTAGGGGGTGTGCAAGAGGCAGCTGATCAATGATTCTCTCTCATCGATGTTTCTAACTCTCTGTCCCTCTCTCTTCCTCTCTGTAAAAAATAAATAAAAAATATATTAAAAAAAAAAAGAAAGAAAGAAAGAAAGAAGGAAATCTTGTCCTATGCTACAACAGGGATGGACCTTGAGGAGATTATGCTAAGTGAAATAAGCCACACAAAAGGACAAATATTTACCTGAAGTATTTAAAGTCAAATCTAAAAGCAGAAGGTAGAAAGGTGGCTGCCAAGGGCTGGGGGCAAAGGTGAGGTGAAATTAGTCTTTAGTAGTTTTTAGAGTTTCAGTGTTGAAAAATGAAAAAGTTCTAGAGATACGTTGTACAATAATATGAATACACTTAAGAATACTGAACTGTACACTTAGAAATGGTTAAAATTGTAAATTTTATGTTATGCATTTTTTTTTACCATCATAATTAAAAAACAAACAAAAAAAGAGTAATGGCCTGGCTGGTGTGCCTAGGTTGCTTGAAGCATTGTCCCTGTACACTGAAAGGTTGTAGGTTCAATTCCCAGTTAGGACATATACCCAGGTTTCTTTCTAGTTTGATCCCCTCTGTGGGTGTGTATAGGAGGCAACCAATTAATGTTTCTCTCTCATATCGATGTTTCTCTCTCTTCCATTCCCTCTCTCTCTCTCTCTTTCTTAAAAAAAAAAAAAAAGAAAGAAAAGAGTAAGGGGTAAGTTTCATATAATGGAGACCCAATTTAATAGTGGCTAATTAATAAATGCATTTCTTCTTGAAAGAGGTAAGTTGATTAGAGTGTGTACGGTGGTTCTGCTCCATGCAGTCTCTTAGGCTCTGTCTCATTGATTCACTGCCATGTCCAGGTTGCTGCCCTTCTGCACATGGCCCACAAGGCTTTGCCACCATGTCTGCTTTCCAAGTACAGGATAGTGGGAAGGTAGAAAAGGGCTTGGTCCTCATTTTTAGACCCATCATGGGATTGTACTCATCATTTTCCATCATCTGCCATGAGCCAGAACTTAGTCACATGGCCATACCTATCTTCAGGGCAGGCTAAGAAAAGTGACCTTTATTCTGGTTGATCCACTAAAGTTTGGAGATTCATTATTATAGAACAATGCTTCTCAACTTTTTTAAAAAAAATAAATTTAAATTAACTTTAAATTAAATTAAGCTCTGGCCAGGTTGCTCAATTGGTTAGAGCATCATCCCAATACACCAAAAAGGTTGTGGGCTTGATTCCCGGTCAGGGCACATATCTATGTTGCAGGTTCAGTTAAGATTTGGGGCACATACAGAAGGCAACCAATCAATGTTTTTTTCTCTCTCTTCCTCTTCCTCTCTCTCTCTCTCTCTCTCTCTCTCTCTCTCTCTCTCTCTCTTTCTCTTTTTAAAAATACATAATTTTATTGATCTCAGGGAAGAAGGGAAAGGGAGAAACAGATAGAAATATCAATGATTCTCATTGATTTCCTGCCTCCTGCACATCCTACACTGGGGATCAAAGCCACAACCCACGGACTGGGAATCAAACCATAATTTTCTGGTTCATGGTTGACGCTCAACCACTGAGCCAAGTAAGCCAGGCTCTTACTTTCTCTCTTAAATCAATAAATGTATCTTTGGGTGAGGAAAAAAAATAAAAATTTTCCTAAAGAAAAAAGATTAAATAGTCATGTACTGCATAATTATTTTTTTAAATACAAACAAGAAATTTATTTACAAATATATATATATATATATATATATATATATATATATATATATGATTACTGTTTCATATAAATTCTATTTCTATGTAACCACATAATGATTTTTTGGTAAAAAATGAAGCACATATATCGAGGTAGTCCCTTCATATATGTTATAATAATGACATAATGATATAATGAGGTTATAATAGAGCTGAAAAATTCTTATAACCTAGTGCTGTAGCTGTTGTAACATCATAGTGTAAAGGCTGCATAAGTCAACATGGCTGTGGTTGAGATTGCAAACCACCTTAACCTGGGTGTGGATGAGGATGACACTGAGGAGTCTTAGGAGTTGTTCCCGAGGAACTGAAAGAGGAGTTGTTGGGCCTGGAATAGGATAGCATAGTTGAACAAGGGAGGCAAGAGCAAAGGGAACTGCTGAAGAAGAAAAGGAGAAACCTCAGAAAAATCGGAAGACATCAAGATGCCGGCTTACCATTTTTCACTCATGGACCCCGATACCAAACTCATTGGGAAACATGGCACTGTTGCCCATTGGAAGTCAGTTCAAACGACCTGCCACTAGTAAGACAAAAGACACAGATATTGTGGATGAAGCCACCTATTATTTCAAGGCCAATGTCTTCTTCAAAAATGATGAAATTAAGAATAAAGCTAATAGGACCTTGATATACACAACTCTCTTCATTTCTGAGTGTCTAAAGGAACTCCAAAAGTGCAATTCTAAAAGCAAGGTGAGAAAGAAATGTATAGACTGGGAATCACTAATTTACCCATTCCTGGAGAGTCTGGTTTCCACTTAACACAATTTAGGCCAAACCTTCAAACAAACAGGAAGACAAAGTGATGAGGGCCTATTTGCAGCAGTTAAGGCAAGAGGCTGGATTGAGACTTTGTGAGAAAGTTTTTGAGTCTCACAATGATAAACCCAGCAAGTGGTGGACTTGGTTTGTGAAGAGACAGTTCATTAACAAGAGTCTTTCAGGATCTGGACAGTGAAGAGCGAGGGGGGAGGGGCGGGGTAGGTAGGGTGGGGGGGGGTGGCAGGGGGGGCAGCATTTTACAGCAAGATGCACATAGTTCTTTGCTTGTATTTAATAAGATTTTATACAGGAAAAAAGAAAAAGAAGAAAACTCAGTGAAGGATTTGGCAGAAACTTTTGCAGACCTTAGCAAGCTCCTTAAAACGTTTGAAAACATGGACCTCAACACCAAAAGGTTTTCATTAATTAAGAGTGAGGAAGGAAAGGGTGTTTAAGCTGCTGCTCCAACTCAATCCGTAACCAAAAGAATATAGTAAGTTCCTAACCAAGGCCCTCTGAGGGACCAGCCATGTACACTTTCCAACAGTTCCAATTAAAAAGATAAATGATTATAGAAGGCAGTGCCTATTCTTTCTATATCCTAATAAAAAAAAAAAGTAGAAATAATTGCTTCCAGCCGAAACCGGTTTGGCTCAGTGGATAGAGTGTCAGCTTGTGGACTGAAGGGTCCCAGGTTCGATTCCGATCAAGGGCATGTACCTTGGTTGTGGGCACATCCCCAATAGGGGAGTGTGCAGGAGGCAGCTGATCCATGTTTCTCTCTCATTGATGTTTCTGACTATCCCTCTGCCTTCCTCTCTGTAAAAAATCAATAAAATATATTTTTAAAAATAATAATTGCTTCTAGATTTCTTTCCATGACCCCCAACTCCAGGTGCTTAATGATCCTACCTTGTCTACATGTTCTCTTCACCTAATATAAAACTATTAATCCTTCAATGCATGTAACTAAAACTGCTGATGTATAGCTGTATTTTTCCTTGTCCTCCTGCCTCTATATAAGCATCTTCTCACTTTCCTAAAGTTGGAGCACTATTTAAAGGCTTCTTGGAACTCTGCACTTGGATATGTCCTCAAATAGGTCCAAATAAAAAACTCTCTCTCTTTTTTTTAATCTACAAGGGTTCAAGTCTTCTTTTTGTTGACAAGAGGAATGTTCATGGTCCAGTGTCTACTTACAAGCAAATTTGTGGTGAAAATCAAACCTAGCAAACCACATAGACATATTTCTGAAAAGAGTGACACCTCCTCAGAAGCCTCAGGCAAGGCCTCCAGGAAGTGTTCCAAAAATGGCATTGTTATCCTAGGAGATGAGAGCTCTATGCGTGTTAATGCCACTGAACACGTTCCCTTTACATGGGACAAGATGTGAAAGTGGAAGATAATGATATTCATAGTCCTCACCCTGTGTAGGCATAGGCTAAGGGGTATATTTATATCTTAGTCTATTTTTTTTTTTTTTTTTTTTTTTTTTTTTTTAAATATATTTTATTGATTTTGTACAGAGAGGAAGGGAGAGAGATAGAGAGTTAGAAACATCGATGAGAGAGAGTCATCGATCAGCTGCCTCTTGCACACCCCCTACTGGGGATGTGCCCGCAACCAAGGTACATGCCCTTGACCGGAATCGAACCCGGGACCCTTCAGTCCCCAAGCCGACGCTCTATCCATTGAGCCAAACCGGTCTCGGCTCTTAGTCTATTTTTTAAAGTTAAAACAATTTTAATAGAAAAATGCTTATAGAATAGGGGTATTAAAAAAGAAAATAACCCTAGCCAGTTTGGCTCAGTGGATAGAGTGTCGGCCTGAAGTCTAAAGGGTCCCAGGTTTGATTTTGATCAAGGGCATGTACCTTGGTTGTGGGCACATCCCCATGGGGGTATGCAGGAGGCGGCTGATTGACGTTTCCCTCTCATTGGTGATTATGGCTCTCCCTCCCTCTCCCTTCCTTTCTGTAAAAAATCAATAAAATACATATATATTTAAAAGCTTTACAAAAAGAAAATATCTTTATAAAACTGTATAAAGTATTTGTATTTTAATGTGTTATAGAAGAATCAAAAGTTTAAAAAACTAAAAGGTTTATAAAGTCAGAAAATTATAGTAAGTCAAGGTTAATTTATTGTTGAATAAGTTTAAAAAATAAAGTTAGTGTAGTCTAAGTCTACAGTAGTGTACAGTAATGCCCTAGGCTATGCCTTCAGATTCACTAACCTCTTACTCCGAAAAACTTCCAGTTCTGCATGCTTCATTCATAAGTGCCCTATATAGACTAACTGTATTTTCTTTTATGTTGTATTTTTACTGTACCTTTCCTATGTGTAGATGTGTTTACACAAATATCTACCATCTATAAACATAAAAGCTTAAGCAACCACAGACTGGCTAACTGGCCAGTAGCTATGACATACACTACCACCAGGGGGCAGATGCTCAACACAGGAGCTGCAGAGCTGCGGGCACTTGGCAGTTATGGTTCTCGGGTGACACAGAGAGAAGGGAGCATGATTCCGGGGTCTGTCACCCAAGAATTGCCCTCTCACAATCCAGGACTCCTTGGATGATGTCAGAGAGCCAGTTTCAGATCGATCCTCTCAGGCCAGGCAGAGGGACCCCACCAGTGCACAAATCCATGCACTGGGTCTCTAGTTTATTATAATTGCCTACAGTACTCAGTATAGTAACATGCTGTTCAAGTTTGTAGCACAGGAGAAATAGGCTATACCCGTGGTCTGCAAACTGCAGCTCATGAGCCATATGCGGCTCTTTGGCCCCTTGAATGTGGCTCTTCCACAAAATACCATGGCCTGGGCGAGTCTATTTTGAAGAAGTGGTGTTAGAAGAAGTGGCATTAGAAGAAGTTTATGTTTAAAAATATTTGGCTCTTAAAAGAAATTTCAATTGTTGTACTGTTGATATTTGGCTGTTGACTAATGAATTTGCTAACCACTGGGCTATACCATATACTAGTACAAGCATGCTTCATTTTATTGGGCTTTGATTTGTTGTACTTAACAGGTGTTGCATACAAACTGAAGGCAAGCCCCTCACTGGCAAAAAGATTATGACTCGCTTAATTTTGTTACTTGCTATATTGTGGTGATCTGCAATCGAACCTGCAATATCTCCCAGGTGCTCCTATTGATGTATATTAATTAGGCTGTACTGCCCTGGAACAGCTCGCTCCTCGCCTGCCCCCGCCCCAAGGCTGCCTCTCAGACATGGCTGGAAACTTTTGAGGGAACTTGAGGGTCTGATGAATCAAGTGATGAAGGCTTAGATCTGGATGTGTTGAGTTAGTATAGCGCTGGGGTATTGATCTGTGAGTGCCTTGTGCGGGGCCTGGATGAGGCTGGTTGACCTATTTGGAAATGTCTTTTGTGTGAAGTGTATCTTTGGGCATGTGGAGGTATTATTGATATGAGAAAATGCTAAGTAACTGATTTACTATCTGAAAAGGGATTTACTATCAGGGAAAGGGAGGGAGGAAGAGACTGAACATAAACTGAGCACCTATGGATGAGGACAATGGGGGATGGGGAGGGGGTGGAGGGTAGAGTGGGAACCTGGTGGAGGGGGAAAGAAGTGAGGAACCTTTGTAATAATATGAACAATAAAGATTGATTTTAAAAAATAATAATTAGGCTGTACTGGTTATCATCTAGGTTTGTATTAATTGCACTATGATGTTTGCACAATGATGAAATCGCCTAATAACACATTTCTCAGAATGTATTCCAGTCATTAAGCAACACATGACAGTATTAAGAAATAGTAAGATTTTGTTGGGTAGGGTTGAACTTTGGTGTGCCACTAATAATTGTTAGTATCCAAGATTTTTTTTTTTTTTTTTTTTTTTTTTTTTTTTTTTTTACTCTCCCTAAGAACCAATTTTGTTCCCTTGAGGACAACATTCCCCACCTACTCAAATGAGAATGCATGCTATAAAGTAAAAGGTGGGGGGGGGGGGGGTAAATATTAGCTTTTTCTGTTACATGGTGCACATTTTTGGACTAGTTTCTAGTATTAACGCTTAAATACAACATTACTGAATTCTTTTGGAAGAAAACCTGTGGTGATACAGCTTATTCATTTGGTTATGCTTAATTTTGGTAATTACTGTGACTATGCATAAGGTGGAGGTGGGTTCAAGTCCAGCTTTGCTACCTAATGACAGTGCAAAATACTTAAAAGCCTCAGTTCTCTCAGCTGGGAAAACTATTACTGGCCTCACAGGTTGTTAAAATTATGGCAACAATGCATTATCAACTGCAAAGCATCATAGACCGAGTGGCATTCTTTCTAAGCAAAGAAAGAAAGACAAAAACTTCTTAGAATCAAGACTAAGGCCCAGCATTGTCTTCCCTTGCCAACTTTTCCAGCCTCTTTTTGCGTAACTGCTCTATCACCCTTTATTTTCCCAGATCCTTAAAGGGACAATGCTCCTTCCTGTGGCAACTGTTCCTGCTCCTGCTGTTTTCCTGCTTGCAATGCTGTGCCTGTTCCGTCTCCCTACACTCCTTCCTAGCAAACCTGACCCACCGTGGATATCCAGGATGGCATGTCCCCTGAGAAGACTTCCTTGATCCTCAGACTTGGTGGGGTCCTCTTCCACATGTTTTCCTTCCACCTCGCGCCTGTCCTGCTTCAGCCCATTTCCAAGGCCATGCATGTTGAGTTTATCTGGGAATCTTATGGCTAACATCTCTTTCTGCCACAACGAGGGGGTTGTTGGAGAATCTACGCTGAGCACAGGGCCTGGCACACAGTAGGTGCTCAGTAGATATGCGGACAGGAGAGAAGGAGCCAAGAAACCAAGGATCCCAGCCTGGCTTCGCACCGCGCCTGTGAAGCGCTGCCAGGCTCCCTGGGGGCCTAGGCGCGCGCTGAGCATGCCCAGCCAGCCAATGGGGGCCTAGGCACGCACTGAGCATGCCCAGCCAGCCAATGGGGGCCGAGGCGCGCGCTGAGCATGCCCAGCCAGCCAATGGGGGCCGAGGCGCGCACTGAGCATGCCCAGCCAACCAACTTCCAGAACTTTCGGTGGGGAAGCCACTGGCCGCGGCTGTTGGCGCACCTCGTCTGCTCTCTGGCCGCTGCTGGTGTCCCGCCGCCTACGCTGATCCCTGCGGGAGAAGCATTTCGTGGGAAAGGTAGTGGCTGTCCCCCTGGGGGTCCGTCCTCCCATCTCCCGCCGGTTCCACAGCCTCCAACCAGAGAAGGCTGAGCGCTTCCTCGGGGAACGCCGGGAGCGGGGCCCATTTTGCAGTTTCCACACCGGCCGTGGGCGGAGGCCGAAGGGCACGACGGCTTTAGAAGGGCCTGGTCACTGGGGAGGAGGCCGCCTCGCGAGGTCTGGGGGGCGAGGGTGCGGGGCTCCGCGGCCCTGGGCTGCAGCGATGGGGTCAAAGGCCTTTTGGACAAGGAGAGGAGGAGGTGTCGGGGTCAGTTAGGCGTCACTCGAGGCCCGACCTTACAATGCCAAAGGGACTGATGTCCCACAAGCAGGTGGGGCTTCTCGGGGGCCGGCCGAGGGGTGAGCTGCTCCCGGAAGTGAAGCCGAAGCCGGGGAAACGGAGGCCGGGCCTCCGCGGCCTGTTCGGCGGCCCGTGGGTCCCAGGCCTCCCTTTGGCAGTTGTCCTGAAGACGAGAGAAAGCACGATGCTGACGGGGCCGAAGGAAGGGGAAAACTCCCCAGGAAAAGGCATTTATGGATAGACAGGGCTTTTAGGAGAAACAGAAACCCGGCGGTGAGAGCTTGCAGGCGGCGGCGGTTGAGATCTTGCAGGCGTTTCTCGCTGTCCTGGGAAAGGCGCCAGGACTCCCAGGCTGTTGCTTCAGATGCTGGTCGGTTTCCTTTGAGGGAGCCTTGGCCTTCTGCCAGGGAGCTTCCCAGGCCCCGCTCCCAGGGAGCCCACGCCGGCGTGACCCCAGAAGCCGTTCGGAGCGACACACAGTGTTTCCCATGTGCTCCGGCCCCTGGGGCCATGGAGCCTGTGTGGGCTGTCTCAATGGGAACAGAGCGTGACTCACTGTCAAACCAAAAAACAAGAGTCTTCCTTTCACTCGTGAAAGGAGAAGTTTCTCTTATGGTGAAATCCCCAGGGCTGTTTGAACTTCCTGCCGTGGGGACTTCCCCTCCTCCTGGCAGCTGCCGCTGGTATGGGACTGAAGGGTGCTGATTTGAAAAGAGCTTATTTCTTGAAAGTCTCAGAGGTCCCTTAGCATTCTGACTTTTCTTTCTTCCTCTTTTCTCCCCATTCAGGGAGTCATTCCTTTCTGCCAAAATATTATAGTATAACTAGTGGCCCGGCGCCCAGATTCATGCACATGGAAAAGAAATTAATTAGAAGAAATCCTGTATAATAAAAGCCTAATATGCAAATTGTTCCCTCAACCGGGAGTTCCGAAAGGAGATTGACCAGGGGTGGCAGCAGCAGACAGCTGTGGGAAGGGAGACCTTGGCTGGCAGCTGCTAGGGACCCTACTCGTGCATGAGTTTCTTGCACTGGGCCTCTCTAGTATTTTAATATTGCTATTCACCCTTTCTCTGTGATAGAAGTGTCAGAGATAAAAGAAAATTAGTAAGCTGAAACCAGTTTGGCTCAGTGGATAGAGAGTTGGCCTGCGGACTGAAAGGTCCCGGTTTCGATTCTGGTCAAGGGCATGTACCTTGGTTGTGGGCACATCCCCAGTAGGGGGTGTGCAAGATGATTCTCTCTCATCCATGTTTCTAACTCTCTATCCCTCTCTCTTCCTCTCTGTGAAAAATCAATAAAAATATATTTTAAAAAAATAAATAAAAAAGTGGCCCATGACCGGGGTCTGTGTGTATTATTGAAAATAATAATAATAAAATTAGTAAAAAATATGAAAATAATATGTAAATTGATAAATAAAATGATATAACAGCAGACATGATATAAAAATCATAAAAACATCATATAAAAGAAATGTTGATAAAAATGATAAATTGATTAAGCTTATTCTAATATCTCCCTGTATACCACATAAGAGTAAAAACACTTTCAGCGTGCTTGACTACAACTTTAACGCCACACGCTCTCTGAACTCAAGAGAAAGCAACATATAACTGACCATG
Organism: Pipistrellus hanaki; assembly: GCF_964339955.1. NCBI lineage: Eukaryota > Metazoa > Chordata > Mammalia > Chiroptera > Vespertilionidae > Pipistrellus > Pipistrellus hanaki. The sequence continues at coordinate 166,360,390 of NC_140503.1, read as the reverse complement.
TCTGAAAACAGGTTCAGGTAGGAATATTTCTACTCTACCTAGAGTTTATCCTTGTGATTAAAAAAAATATATATATTGATTTTTTACAGAGAGGAAGGGAGAGGGATAGAGAGCTAGAAACATGAATGAGAGAGAAACATCGATCAGCTGCCTCCTGTACACCTCCCACTGGGGATGTGCCCGCAACCAAGGTACGTGACTTTGACTGGAATCAAACCTGGGACCTTTCAGTCTACAGGCCGATGCTCTATCCACTGAGCCAAACTGGTTTCGGCCTTGTGATTTTTAAATAGTCATTGCAAATGCTGGCATCATGGGAAACTGTCTTCGAATTATCAATAATTTAAATGGGAGGCCAATGTCAGACGGGGACAAATCATGGAATCAAAACAACCTGTCCTTCTGCAGATCCTAATAATACTTCAGTTTTGATTATGTTAGGTTGTAATCTTTTGATAATAAATCTAGTACCATAACAAAGACCCCATTTACTATTAAGATTTCTCAGTAGCAGGATGATTGCACCTACTTTCAATTTTAATTCATGACACGGCATTTTAAATTGCCAGTGCGCATCATATGTACCAGCTGGTCAGTTGATTGGACGGTCAGACGGACGATCGGTCACTTAGCCTTTTATATATATAGATAAGCTGGCTGCAAGCAAATCACAGCTGTGGGGTTTCATGTCCTGTATGCCTCTCAGGTAACAGAAGGGAACAAGGTCTTCCTTTACTGACCTTAATATCTGGCCTGGTTGGTTTGTTTTTTTATGTAAAACTTAAGGACTGGATTAAATCTGTGAATAAACTATGCTGAAAGGGAATGTCTGGACATCATTTAGAGGACAAATATGGCTAAATGTTGACTATAGCACAATATTTTTGCTCTTTAACTTTTGGCAAGTTAGCCTACAGTTTGATGACATGTAACCATAGTCATTAAGAAGCTGCTATGTAACTTGAAGAAAATTATTCTGAAAAGGGAGAAAAATAATTGTTTCAAATAGTCATGTTTATTTAAAGCGATTTGTATTAAAATCTCTTATCTAAGGAATTACAAGAAAAACATCCATATTCTTGAAAACATTTACCATTTATTGGATATTTATTTTATTCATTAAGCTTTTATTATTATGAGTTAAACTGAGGACACCAATAGGAACAATAATCTCTGCCCCCACAGTTGAGTGGGTGAAAGCTGCATGTAAATTAGCAATTATAGTAGAAGAAATGGTATGATAAAGGATGGTACAGTTATTGGAGATGCAGAGAAGGCCACAAAACTCTGGCCAAATTTCAGAAACTGCAAGATCTTTCGCAAAGATAAAGGGCAGAGTAATAATGGGGGAGTGATGAGAAGTGAATCTAAAGATGGATTAGGAAAATTTCTATGTGGTGAGGAGAAATTGAAGGCTTAAAATTAAAAAAAAATTAATTTCAGAAAGGAACAGAGAAGGAGAGAAAGATAGAAACATCAATGATGAAAGAGAATCATTTATTGGCTGCCTCCTGCACACCCCCTACTGAAGATTGAACCCGCAACCTGAGGCAGGAATCGAGCCTATACATGTTCTTGACTGAAACTGAACCCTGGATCTTTCACTCCAAGGGCCTACACTCTAATCACTAACCTAATCTGGCCAGGGCAACAGTATCTTTTAATTAATCATATTTTAGTAAACACTTCTTTGTGTCTACATAGTTTATATATTTTAAATATAATTCTTTATATTTCTAGATAGTTTATACTCTGAGTGGTAGGCATGAGTTTTTATTATTTCAGTAACACAGCAAAACTCAACAATTTTTTTCAAAAATTTTACTTTGTTGAGATATTTTTCTCCTTTGGAAATATAGACACAGGTTAAAAACATTTTCATATCTTTAAAAATATTTTGACATTACTTTCCAGAAAGACTAGACTAATTTTGTAATGCTCCCATCATTATGTAGATGTACCAGTTTCCCAATCCTCTTGTCATTTGTAATTATATTCATTTAATATGTGGAGACCCAGGGAGAAGAAGGCCATCAGCAGGCCAAGAAGAGAAGTCCCAGAAGAAACCAACTGCCAGCTCCTTGATCTTGGACATCTAATCTCCTGAATTATGAGATAATAACTTCTGTTGCTTAAGCTACCTAAACTGTGGCATTTTATTATAACAGCCCTAACTAATTAATGCAATCTATATATAGGAAAAAAGTATGTTTGTGTATAGAAAAGTGCCACAGTATGGCTTAAGGAATTTTCACCAAGTGTCAGCAGCACAATAGTATTTTTTCCTTTTTCCCCAAAGGTAACTTGTGTCATAGATGATTTTTACTTATATTTAAACTATAAAATGTCCAATTTAATGTCTCATTCCTTTCACTAAATATTTGTGAGATTCATCCATGTCATGGATAGAAAAGTGATGTGTTTTAATTACTCTACAGTATTCTGCTTTATGATTATACCTGAAGTTTTATATCTATAGTTGATGGGCTAAAGTGAATGTTGCTGTTATGAATATTCTTGCACATATCTTTTGCTAAACATATATATAGTATCCCCCAAAAATGTATACACATTTTAACAGCTGATAACTCAATTTTGAAAATGAAATGTCTTTTAATAAATGCTGCCTTTATAATTATTTAAAGTATGCATACATTTTTGGGGACACCCTATATATACATTTCTGTTGAGTGTATTACTAGGAGTGGAATTACTGCTTCCAGCAACAGTGAATGAGAGCTGAGGTTTTTTCTTTTATTCTTTAAAAAAAAATCTTTAAACATTTATTGATTTTAGAGAGGCCAGGGAGAGGGATGGAGAGAGGGGGAGAGACAGAGAAACAGCAACTTGCTTTCCACTTATATATGCATTCATTGGTTTCTTATATGTGCCCTGACTAGAGACTGAATCTACAATCTTGACGTATCAGGATGACACCCTAACCAACTGAGTTACCTGGCCAGGGCAGTGAATGAGAGTTTTATTAATCCTACATCCTCACTTATATTTAATATCATCCGGCTTATTGTGTTATTTTTATGTTAATACTAGAGGCTCGGTGCATGAAATTCATTCATGGGTAGGGTCCCTATGCCTGGCTGGCAATCAGGGCCGATCAGGGCCTTCTGGCTGCCAGGCCAGGTCTTTCTTCATTCTGCACTGCCCCCTGGTGGTCAGTACACATCGTAGCAAGCAATTGAACTCGGTCTTCTGGTTGAACTTCCAAGGGGACAATTTACATATTAGGCATATACACACACACACACACACACACACACACACATATATTTTTTTTGCTTTAAATTGCTTAGACATTTCTCATCGTATGTAATAAAAGTCTAACATGCAAATTGTCCCTTTGGGTGGTCGTTTGACCAGTAGTTTGACTGGGAGACCGGGAGTTTGGCCACTTGCTATGACCACCAGGGGCAGCGAGGAACATGGCAGGCATTGGCAACACACTGCAACCTCTCACCAGCTACCTCTCGCCCATTGGGGTTATGGGACGGATGGGTGGTGAGAATGTGGGGTGTCTGCCAAGCTCACTCTCACTCCCCCTGCTACCCTGCCCCAGGATGCCAGGGCTGAAATGGAATCACAGGCCGTCTCATATGGCTTCTTTTTCCAGCACTATAACCCAGGTTACTAAATGGCTTTTGAACATTACTCTATGTGGCTTCTCTAGCAATATAGAGTAGGCCATGGCAGAAGCAACTACTGTTGCCACCACTGCTGCTTTTGCTCCTCCTGTACTTCCTTCTCTTCCACTTCTTCACTTATTTCCCCTTAATTATTTCTTCTTTTTCTTTTCTCTTCCCACTCCTTCTTTACTATGTAGTTGCCTTTACCATTGTCTCTATTTCTTCATACAGCTTCTATTGACTTTCATTTTAGCCTGTCCACTTTTTACAGTGTAGTGTTCTTTCATTTTATTCTGAAGGACTCCCTTTAACATTTTTTGTAGGGCAGTTTTAATGTAATGAAGCTTCTGTTTATCTGGAAATGTCTTAATTTCAAGAAGGATATTCTTTTTTTTTTTAAATATATTTTATTGATTTTATACAGAGAGGAAGGGAGAGAGATAGAGAGTTAGAAACATCGATGAGAGAGAGTCATCGATCAGCTGCCTCTTGCACACCCCCTACTGGGGATATGCCCGCAACCAAGGTACATGCCCTTGACCGGAATCGAACCCGGGACCCTTTAGTCCCCAAGCCGACGCTCTATCCATTGAGCCAAACCAAGTCCCGGCAAGAAGGATATTCTTGAAGTATATTCTTGAAAGATAGTTTTGCTGTCACCGTTTTTTTTTCAGAGGATAGTGTGTCTGCCTGCAGACTGAAGGGACCAAGGTTCGATTCCCATCAAGGGCATGTACCTTGGTTGCGGGCACATCCCCAGTAGGGGGTGTACAGGAGGCAGCTGATCAATGTTTCTAACTCTCTATTCCTCTCCCTTCCTCTATGTAAAAAACCAATAAAATATATATTAAAAAGTAGTTTTGCCAAAAAAAATGAAATTTTTGGTTGACAGTTATTTTTTTCCTTTTAGTATCTTAAACATATCATCCTACTGTCCTCTTGCCTCCATGATTTCTGTGGGACATTGGCTGTTAATCTTATTGAGGATCCCTTTTATGTGATGAGACACTTTTGATGCTTTCAAGGTTCTCTTTGTCTCTGAGTTTTGACAGTTTGACTATTATGTATTTCAGTATAGATCTTTTTTGAATTTATTTTGTTTGGAGTTTATTGAGCTTCTTGAATGTATAGATTCATATAGTCCATCAGATTTTGGAAATTTAGGGCCATTATTTTTATGAATATTCTTTCTGCCCCATTTCTCTCTTTTTGTTCTTTTGGGGCTCACATTATGAGTACTATGATTTGGTGCTTTCTCATAGGTTTCTTAAGGCTTTATTCATTTTTCTTCATTATTTCTTCTACTCCTCAGCTCAGACTCAATAATTTCAATGATCTTTAAATTTTAAATTTGATGATACTTTCTTTTTGGCCCCATATTCATAGTAAACCCCTCTAGTGAATGTTTCATTTCAGGGTTTTTTGTTTCTTTTCTTTCTTTCTTTTTTACTTTTCAGCTCCAGAATTTCTTTTGGCTCCTTTTATTAATTTCTTCTTATTGATATTCTCATTTTGTTTATCACTAGAGGCCCGGCGCATGAAATTCATGCACGGGGTGGGGAGGGGTGTCCCTCAGCCCAACTTGCACTCTCTCCAATCTGGGACCACTTCAGGGATGTTAAACTGCCCTTTTAGACCTGATTAGGATCGGGTCTAAATGGGCAGTCAGACATCCCTCTCACAATCCAGGACTGCTGGCTCCCAACTGCTCACCTGCCTGCCTTCCTGATTGCCCCTAACCACTTCTGCCTGCTAGCCTGGTCACCCCCTAACCACTCCTATGCCAGCCTGATTGATGTCTAACTGCTCCCTTGCCAGCCTGTTTGCCCCCAACTTCCCTCCTCTGCCAGCCTGGCCACCCCTAACTGCCCTCTTCTGCAGGGTTGATTGCCTCCAGCTGCCCTCCCCTACAGACCTGGACCTTCTCAACTGCCCTACCTTGTAAGCCTGGTGCCTCCCAACTGTCCTCCCATGCTGTCCATCTTTTGGTGGCCATCTTGTGTCCACATAGGGGCAGCCATCTTGTGTGTTGGAGTGAAGGCCAATCTGCATATTACTCTTTTATTAGATAGGATAGAGGTGTGGTGCATGGGTGGAGGCCAGCTGGTTTATCCTGATGGGCGACCCGGATCAGGGTGGGGGTCCCCTTGGGGTGTGGAGTGGCCTGGGCGAGGGACCTGTGATGGTTTGCAGGCCAGCCACGCCCCCCGGCAACCCAAGCAAAGGCCCTGGTATCTGGAATTTATTTACCTTCTACAATTGAAACTTTGTAGCCTGGAGTGGAGCCACGCCCCCTGCTCAGGCTGCTGCCATTTGTTTGGTTTTATGTATCTTCTGTAATTGAAACTTTGTAGCCTTGAGTGGGGGCCTAGGCCAGCCAGGGCAGGTGGAAAGCTTTGCTTCCTCCTTTGCCGGGGGCAACCCTATCCTGCTCTTTCCAGCTCCATGGCTGCCAGCCATTTTTCTTGGGATTTATCTTCTATAATTGAAACTTCGTATCCTTAAGTGGAGGTCTAGGCCGGCTAGGGCAGGCGGAAAGCTTGGCTTCCATTGCTGGGGAAACCTCAACTGTTCTCTGTGGCTGCAGCCATCTTGGTTTGGGTTAATTTGCATACTTGCTCTGATTGGCTGGTGGGCGTGGCTGGTGGGCATGGCTTGAGCAGAGTGATGGTTAATTTGTATATTACTCTTTTATTAGGTAGGATTTTTCCAATTGCCTTTTTGTTAGATTGAATTTATTGGGGCTACATTGGTTAATAAAATTTATATAGATTTCAAATGTACAATTCTATAATACATTCCCTGTATATTGTATTGTGTGGTCACCACCCAAAATCTAGTCCCTTTCTGGCCTCATCTTTCTCTTATTACCTTCTACCCATCTCTACCACCCTTCCTCTCTAATAATCGCCATACTGATGTTTGTGTGTATGAGTTGTTTGTTTTGCTTAATATCTTCACCTATTTTTACTTAGCTCCCAACACCCCCCCCCTCATAGTTTTCAGTCTGTTTTTTTGTATCTACTAGTCTGTTCATTTCTTATTTGATTGTCTATTTTGCTTGTTAGATTCCACATATAAGTGCAATCATATGGTATTTGTCTTTCTTTGAATGGTCTATTTCACTTAGCATAATACTCTCCAGGTCCATCCAGGTTGTCACAAAAGATAAGATTTCCTTCTTTTTTTTATGGCTGAATAGTATTCCATTGTGTAAATGTATCATAGCTTTTTTTTATCCACTTATTCATTGAAGGTCACTTGGGTTGCTTCCAAATCTTAGCTGTTGTACATAATGCTGCAATCTACATAGTGTGCATATATTCTTTTCAATCAATGTTTTGGGTTTCTTTGGATGTATTCTAAGAAGTGGAGTTGCAGGATCATAAGGCAGTTTCATTTTTAATTATTTTACTTTGTTAGTACATGAGCTTTTCGTAATAAAACATCTCTAATATGAAAAGTCCTATTACCACACAGTTTATTGATTGGCACATTCATGGTTTAGTCTCAGTTTATCCTTTGTTACATTTAGACAAATTATAACTTTGATTTCTGTTCCTCTCTCATGATTGCAAGAATACAGAGCATTTTTTTGTTTTATCTTTAAAATTCTTACCTTGTTTGTATCTCTATAGCATATTAGTGGTATTTATATGTTCCCTTGATTTAACACATTATACTTCTACTAAATATATCTAAAACATTTATCACTTTCAACATAACAGATTTCTTTTTTGATCAGCATTACTTATAAACACTATATTATCTGAATATTAGTATTCCCTACCATTAATTGTTGGTGACATTTGGTTTATATATATGTTTTCCTTCCTCAGCTAGATTATAATAACTTTGAGATCAGGTACCATGCATTGATTGTTTTTGTTTACTTTATTAAATCTTAAAGATAACAGTTGTACAGTAAATAATTAAGTTGAATTTGAATTGAGAATATTCCAGAAATCTTTCTTTTTCATCTTATATAACAATGTAAAGGAGGTCTTTAATTTCTAACAACAGAGAAAGTTTGTGCCTCAGTGGTTCTAGAGGTAAAAACAAAAAAACAAAAACAAACAAAAAAAAAAACAAAAGTGTATAAATACCTTGGAAATAAGAACCAGTAATATCTCCTTTAAGGCCTTGATCATGAAGTCAGCCCAAGTTTCTTAAATAAATGCCCAAACTAGCCAGATATTTATATCTAGTGTCATTTGCATGTGAGATTACCCAGACATAAAGCATGTATACTGGTGTTCCTATGGCCTGAAGTGACTGCTCTGCAAACCAGTCTGGTCTTTTCAAGGTCTGTGATGGATTAGGACAGTCATTCGTGGCTTTTAACATTTGGAAGTTATAGAACTGTGAGACTCTGGTAAAACCTGATATAAGTACATTTATACATTTTGCATATAGTTTTAGGGAAGTTGTTGAACCCTAAAAAATCACACATCCCAAGACAATACATTCTGCTCTGCTAATGATGGAATTGCAGAGACTCTTAACTTTAAGTTTGTTTTTTAACCTTTTTCAATTTATTTCCCCCCCCTCTTCTTTTCCATTCTAAAGTTAACTTACACCTGAGTCTAGAAATGAAATGGCCAAGCTGTTATTAGTTAGATGTGAGTGTCCTGGGAAAATGTTGGGTAATACGTAAACAACATAACTTGTCTCTGTCACAAGTGGAAATGAGACAAATTTTTCATTTTTTGGAACAAAGTGTCTCTTGGGATGAAACACTGGAGGGTATGGATTTCCCCTCCTAACAGCTGCTGCTATTAAAGCATTAAGTTTCATTTTGAAATGGGCTGTATTTTTGAAAATCATATAAGCTCCTGTCTAAAACCTTAATTCACACAGGGGCTCTCATAATTTGGTAAGCTGTTTGCCAATACACATGTTAGATATTTAATGGATATTCACTATTCCTTCTGTTGCCTGTCTGGTGATTCAACAAAACTAATAAGCTTCTCTTTATTTTAAAGTTTAATTTCTCCTAAGGTTTAAGGACTATCTAAGGTCTGTCCTTGAAGGGAACACCAATTTCCAAAGGAATCTAATAATAGCAAATGTCAGTAATTCATTTATTAATTCACTAAATAAGTATTTATTGAGCATTACTGTGCACCCACTCCTCTAGTACATACCAAGAATTCTGTGGTAAATAAGACAGGTGTAGTTCCTGTTCTTGCAGAACTTTGTGGGGAATGGAGAATACAATACAAAGACCTCTATATATAAAAGCCCAGTGACCGAAGAGCAGAATGACCAGAATGACTGGTCACCCAGTTGCTATCACATGCACGGACCACCAGGGGGCAGACACTCAATGCAGGAGCTTCCCCCTGGTGGTCAGTGCACTTCCACAGGGAAGCATCTGACCGGTAGGGCGGGTCCACAGCCACTCAGCTGACTGGGATGAGTGGCACTTCCACAATGGGCCAATCCCCAAAGGCCATGCCCCCCACCAGTGCATGAATCCCATGGATCCAGGGCTCTAGTAAAGAAATAAATGTATGTATTTACAGATAGTGGTAAAGGCTATAAAAAATTAAAAGAGAGTAAAGAGATTGAGTAACAGAAATGGTGCTATTTTTTTAACATATTGGTGATGAAAACATTTTTTGAGAAGGTAATTTGAGCAGAGACCTGAATAAAATGGAATGAGTTATGTAAATATGTTTGCTGTGCTTGAGAACCAATAGGAGGCCAGTTTGGGTGGAGTAGAAAGGTGGAGAGTAGCAGGGATGAGATATGAGAGTTATATAGAGGTTTACAGACTATGAGGAAGATTTGGGATTTTATTTAAAGTGTGATGCTGTACTATTGGAAGGATGAGACCAGGGGAGAGCCACAATCTCATTTTTAAAGTATTATGTTGGCTGTTGTGTATAGAAAATTGGTACCCGGCAAGAGGGTAAGCAGGAAGACTAGTAAAAGCAAACACTATTATCTGATGACCAGAAATGTATCCAGTAATAGTTTAATGATGTTTAACACAAGCCACTCATTTTTAGCCTAGCATGGAGAAGGTCTGGTATTTATATAACTCTGTTTTCAGTTCAAATATTTCTCAGAGATGAGTAATTTAATGAAGGTCACTGAAAACATAAATCCTAGCCTTTTAAGATCAACATAATTTAATTTAGTGTCTTTGAAAGTTGGTTTACATTTGCTTAAAATTCTTTCTTCTGATAAAAATTGGTTTCTATTTGTTTAAAATGTTTCCTTCTGATTAAAAACAGTAAAAATGTTTTTTGTAGAAAATTTGGAAAGCAAAGAGAAGCAAAAGGAAATAAAAGCACTTATAATCCTATGATATAGAATTTTCCCCCTGGCATTTTAAGTTTTCTTTTTTTCTTTTTTTCTTTATTACATATGTGTCCTTATCCTCTCTTTGCCCCCTCACTCTCCCCCCCCCACCCATGCCCTCACCCTCCTGGTGTCTGTGTCCATTGGTTAGGCTATATGCATGCATACAAGTCCTTTGGTTGATCTCTCCTCCTTACCCCTCACACTCCCATACCTTCCCTCTGAAGTTTGACAGTCTGATCGATGCTACTCTGTCTCTGGATCTGTTTTTGTTCATCAGTTTATGTTGTTCATTATATTCCACAAATGAGTGAGATCATGTGATATTTATCTTTCTCTGACTGGCTTATTTTGCTTAGGTAATGTTCTCCAGATTCATCCATGCAGCTGCAAATAGTAAAAATTCCTTCTTTTTTTACTGCAGCATAGTATTTCATTGTGTAGATGTACCACCATTTTTAATCCACCCATAAACTCAAAATGGATAAAGAACTTAAGCATAAAAAGGGAAACCATAAAAATATTAGAGGAATCCACAGGCAGCAAAATCTCAGACATATGCTGAAGCAAAATCTTCAATACAGCTCCTAGGGCAATGGGAACTAAAGAGAAAATAAACAAATGGGACTACATCAAAATAAAAAGCTTCTGTACAGCAAAAGAAACCATCAACAAAACAAGAAAGTCTACTGTATGAGAGAACATATTTGTCAATGTTATCAGCAATAAGTGTTTAATCGCCAACATTTATAGGGAACTCATACAGCTTTAACAAAAAGGAAGATAAACAACCCAATCAAAAAATGGGCAACGGACCTAAATAGAATCTTTTAGAAAGAGGACATAAGGAAGGCTAAAATCCATATGAAAACATGCTCAAAGTCACTAATCATCTGAGAGATGCAAATCAAAACAACAGTGAGTTACCATCTCACACTTGTCAGAATGGCTAACATCAACAAATCAACAAACCAAACGACAAGTGCAGGCAAGAATGCAGAGAAAAAGGAACCCTCTTGCACTGCTGGTGAGAATGCAGATTGATGCAGCAGCTGTGGAGAACAGTATGGAGTTTCCTCAAAAAACTAAAAATGGATATCCCATTTGAACCAGTGACCCCACTTCTAGGAATATATCCCAAGAAACTAGAAATACCAATCAGAAAGGATATATGCACCCCTATGTTCATAAAGGCACAATTCACCATAGCTAAGATTTGGAAACAGCCTAAATGCCCATCAGCAGATGAGTGGATTAGAAATATTTTAAAAATTAACTCGACAGTTATTTATCTTAGCAACATTTCTGGAATATTGCTCTTTCTACTTTTCTTTTATAAATGAGGATACATAGGCCCAAATGGAGTTTAATGACATGTTCAGAATCACCAGAGTAGTTATTGTCATATTCTTACTGCTCTCTTGAGGTTGTCAGCCAGCCTTTAAAGAGAGGGAGAACATTGCCAATTATCAAGCTCCAGATGTAGAACAGTGAATTAACTAAATATGGCATGACAAAGAAAATTAACAGACAGAAATACAATCCTTTTCCCCTTTCCATTTTTTGTAGGCCAATGTTCTTAGGTCATGTTGCAACATTTTGATCATTGTGACCCATATATTTCCCCAGGAAAAGAGATTCTTCCCCTGAGATTTAAATATATTTTATTGATTTTTTACAGAGAGGAAGGGAGAGGGACAGAGAGTTAGAAACATCAATGAGAGAGAATCATCAATCAGCTGCCTCTTGCACACCGCCTACTGGGGCTGTGCCCGCAACCAAGGTACATGCCCTTGACCGGAATCGAACCTGGGACCTTTCAGTTCCCAGGCCGACGCTCTATCCACTGAGCCAAACCGGTTTTGACATTCCCCTGAGATTTATAATAAACTATAAAACAGTAGATGTTTCCATTTAACACTGTTAGCATCAAATTTTATTTACATAGAACATGGTAAACATTATGCCCAGAAAAGGAGTAATTCTTCACCTCTGATCTGACTTCCCTAAGAAGATAACCTTTTTAAATATATGTCTAGACTTCTTCTTCTGAGCTAGATTTCTGCATAAACCTTGTTTTCTGGCTTTATTTTAATTTTTAAAAATATCATTTTATAATTTTTCTACTTGTGGTAGAGACGAATACACTTTCCCTTACAATGTCTATCCTGCATTATAATGAAACTAGAGACCTGGTGCACGAATTTGCGCATGGGTGGAGTCTGGCCAGTCCACCCCGATGGGGGCCCATCAGGCCAGGCTGGTAGGCTATTGCAAGATCATTTTTGAAATTCATCTATGTTGTGTACAACTTTACTTCATTTATTTCCACTGTTGTATAATATTCATTGAATTACTATTATTGAATTAGCACACTGTAATTTATTTGTCCATTCTACTTACAGGCATTTGGCTTGTGTGAAGAGTTTTGCTGTTATTAACAGTGCTGCTATAATGTTCTTATATAAGTCCTGTGCAAGAATTTATCTCTGTAGATACATAGCAGTAGAATTGCTAGGACATAGAGTGCACACATATGAAATTTTATAGGGTCATACCAAACTGTTTTGCAAAGTTGTCATAGCTATTTTCTTTTTTCACCAACAGTGTGTGTAGGAAGGCATTCCTCATTGCTCTGAGTCCTTTCTAACACTTGGTATTATTCAACTTAAAACACTTAGCCAGGCTGGTGATATGAAATGGTAAACCATAATGATTTGAATGGACATGTCCCTAATTAATGAGGTTGGACATGTTTTTAAAAAATATATTTTTTTATTGACCTCAGAGAGGAAGGCAGAAGGAGAGAGAGATAGAAATATCAATGATGAGAAAGAATCATTAAGTGGCTGCCTTCTGCATGCTCCCTACTATGGATCAAGCCCAAAACCTGGGCCTGTGCTCTTGACCAGAATCGAAGCCCAGACCCTTCAGTCTGCAGGCCGATGCTCTATCCACTGGGCCAAACCAGCTAGGATGAGGTTGGATATCTTTTCATAAGTTAAGGGTGTGTGCCTTTTCCTCTGTGAAACTCCTATTCGTTTCTGTTTTTCACTTTTCAAATGTCATCTATCTTTTCCTCTTTTATTCATAGGGCTTTTAAAATATATTCTTGATACTAATAATTTGCCAACTAAATGAATTTTAAGTATCTTCTTAGTGACTAAGTGGAGAATGGGCGTGGGGGAAAAGGAGTCTCTGCTTTGGGTGGATGATGGTGCTAGTACACTAGGGACTATAATAGAGGAGGGGAAATAGCTCTGGGGGAGAAGGGAATGAATTTAATATATTTTGGAATTTGATGTTCCAATGGGATCTGCTGGTGAAGATGTTTCATAGAAAGTTGGCTTTAAGGGTCTGAAGCTCAGGACTTGTCAGTTATGCCACATCAGTTAAGAAGGAACCTTTTATGATGGGCCTTTCAGAAGGGTACAGTTAGGAATATGGTAATTTCATTTTAAAAATTAATTTAATATTTTATTTTTTTACATCACCATTTATACCCTGTTTGCCTTTTTCACCCCGCCCTCCAGCAGTCACCACACTGTTGTCTATGTTCTCTGTCTTTTAGGAAAACAGTAATTTTCTAACTCATTTGTCCTCTACCCATCCCAACTTCTCTAGGCTATGGATTCTCCAACTTAAGCATCTCATAATATAAACGTCCCAGTCAAATGACACACCATATACTTCATCATAGTTGTAATTAGTTTATTATTTTTTTGGTTTCTCCAGAAAGCACATCATTTTTATTTTGAAAAAACCCCAGCATATTTGTCTTACATGATATACAAAGAAAATACTTAGATTTAAAAATTTATTCTTTTGCTCATTCATGCGTATAATTTATACAAGTTATAAACACTGAAAACAATGTAAGAAACATATGTCTAAGAATTCTACTTTGTATAGTTTTTCATTAAATAATACTGTTTCCACATACATTTTTAGACATTTCTACCTTCTATGTATTTTAAATTACATATGTATACACACACACACACACACACACACACACACACACATATATATAGGAGCATACAACCACCAGAAGAATCTGAGCCCCTTTGAAGGATGGCAGTAGAAGCCCAGGGAGTAAAGACCTTTCTTTAAAAAGCATATTGAATTATTTCAATTGCATTCTTCTTAGTTATTTGAGATTCTAAGAACTTCAGTAAGCCCAGAGACAGAAAGATCCCTTAATAACATTTAAAAGGTATCAAAGGTGAAGAAAGCAGGGCTAGGATTTGGCACATTCACTAAGAATGTGGCACCTAAGCATAGCTTATAATATAGTACCAGGGCAGAGTTACTACTGAACAGCCCTGCAGGAATAACAGCACCGAATTTGGTGACTCGTTTGTCACCTTTTAGGAGAACTGCAATCCAGGGACAATTTGGGCTTGACATATGCTGAATGTAAGGAACTGATGGTCCATCCTTATCAGTAGTGCAGTGATTATGCTTCTCTCGGTGTTTGAGATTTTTTAGACCTATAAGAGAAAGAAGGTATAAAAGTTTGAAACTCTTAACACTGGCTTCAATCTGTGTTCTTCTTGAAACTTAACTGATTTCATAGATAACCCCAAGTTCTCAGGTGAAGTGTGTGGTGAGCTTTCCTGCTGCTACACAATCATTGTGGATTATAGGTGTTCCTTTTTAAGGCCAGGAAAGGCTGGGGAAGTTTGGCAACTTTGCTTGGATAATTATAGCTCTACCTCAAGGTTGAAGTGATTTGACACTTTTAGACAGTCAAGGTAACTTTTGATATCACAGAGATGGCACCTTGGTTTATAAATAACTGGAGGTAGACGAGCGGGCATGTTGGTAACACACTTTTAAGCCAAGGATCCCACAGAAAAGCTCAATGCAGATATTTCTAACTTCTCAAGATTGGATATTTCTTAAAGGACAATTATGCTTCAAGCACAGCAAACCTACCTTTTCCTGTTAAGTGCTTTCAGTATATTCTGGACCATCTTAGACTCTGGATTCAGACATATTTTCTCCCCATTATTTTTCATTGTGGCACTATGAAAGTAAATAGGAGTGAAAATATATAAAATACGTTGGGCCAATAAACAGATGGAATATACAGGTTTTAAAATATTTAAGTTTCACTCTACATGTTCCCCTTTGCTATACAGAAGTCTTAAAATCATCATAAACCCTTTACTGCTTTTGTGATCAATATTTTTTTATGTGATTACAGCCAGGGAAATTATCATCAGGTGATATTCTACTCACATGACTTCAAGACTTGGGCAAGATGAACTTTTAGGGATCACTTCAATTTTTTCTAAGGACTTTGGATTAACAGGTTGATGACTAATCTTGATGCAGCTACAGCGTGTAGTTCTATTGAGAGGTATTCCTGCAGAAAAAGAGACAGATACAGCAGGGGAGGTTAGCACAGCTTTCATCTTAGGCATCTGAAGTGCTTAGCAGAAACCATAATCTCCTGTCATCACATAGTCAATGTGAGAAGGGATTATTCCATTATAAAACAGCTCTGCATGATTAATTAGTCAATTATCT
The DNA here is from genome assembly GCF_964339955.1 of Pipistrellus hanaki. NCBI lineage: Eukaryota > Metazoa > Chordata > Mammalia > Chiroptera > Vespertilionidae > Pipistrellus > Pipistrellus hanaki. The sequence goes on along the minus strand of NC_140503.1, from coordinate 166,344,899 downwards.
GAATGTAATTGAAACTTGTTGATTTTAAGATCATATCATTGAGCATAGTTCATATGATTAATTAAGCTAACTAAGGGGATATCTGTGTCTTCTCTCTCCTCATTCCTTTACATTTTCTATCTTTCCTTTCCCCTTCCCCTTTTGCTCCCACCATTCTCCTCCTCTCATTTACGGTATTCCACTTGATTGTCTGATTATTATCTCTGTGACCAGAGAGAATCTTAGTTCCTTTACCCTTCATTCATAGGCAGCTGTTAAACTTCTGCAAATACACTATTTCTATACTTGTAGAATTTACACCCAGTTCTATTTCTGACCTTACTTTAAATATCCCTTGGTGTTCCTTACCTTTAGTTCCATTCAGAGTCAGAAGGATGAGGCAGAAAATGAGAACAGCTCTTTGGTTCATGGTGCTGTGACTGGAGGTTCCTCTGCAGTAGGCTCAGAATGTCTATGCAGTTGAGGAATGTCTCAGAAAACACGGGGCTAGGATGCAGTATTTATTTGTAAAGGCACCTTTCCTCTCTAACTCTGATTGGATAACATTACAGTTGACTCAGCAAAACCTGCCTTCTGTTCCTTGGGGAAGTCCCAGGTTAAAGAATTGAAAGTATTATTTGTAAAGATTGTGGCTTCTCAGTTATGGAATTTCCCTCCATCCCCTCTTTTCTATGAAAGTGAGTTAAGTTTCACTTTCCAAATCATGAACTATTTCTTGAAAAACAGAACTTCATTGCATGTAGAGTAATTTTTAAATGGATCTTTAATTTTCATCTTGAACCTCCTGAAAAATAAAAATGTCAACTTAGTCCTCAAGTTAAAGGCCTGAATACAATTTTAAGATGAGTATGTCTTAACATTGTGATTTTTTGGTGTTTTTTTCTTTTTCTTTTTTTCTATGGCATAGTGTCAATCAACATTATTAACCCCATTTTAACAGACAGATTAAGTGAAGATGGGACAATTTAAATTTACATAATTTGCTACCAGGTGTCAGGGCCAAAACTAGACCTGGAATCTTCTGACCTAGTCCCATTTTTACACCTGGTATGTGAAGATGAAAAAAACTTGGTCTTTATTCTGTGACAGTGATTTTCTATGTGTGTGCCATGTGATCTCAACACACAACACCTGACTATTTAGTCAGGGACACTGACCTCTTTTTCCTTAGATTGTCAAATTAAAAAATGACAACCTGCCCAGCCAGCGTGGCTCAGTGGTTGTATTGACCTATTAACCAGGAGGTCACCATTTGATTCCTGGTCAGAGCATATGCGTGGATTGGAGGGGGTTTGATCCCCAGTGTGGGGTGTGCAGGAGGCAGCCGATCAATGATTCTCATAATTGATATTTCCTTTTTTTTTTTTTTCTTCTACGTGGGATGATTGATCTTGAGCCTGTAGGGAGTAGGCTGGTTCCAGACTTCTTCAAGTTCACATTTCTTTGCCTCTAATTCTCCCCCTGTCCAAAGACAGGGAGCCACAGACACTCCTTTGTAGGAGGGTTTGGTATTGTGTTTTGCAGTTATAAGGCATGATTAGGAATATCATATTTATTTACAATACTTTATGGATTTCAGAGGTATCATTTACTTTCTCATTTTATTCCTAAAATAACCCTGTAAGAAGTTATCTTAATTTTATATATGGAAGGATAATGTTAGAGGTTAGATAATTGTATTAAGTCATACAAAGGTTGCCATCCATTTAGTTTATGATGTATTTTCTCAACATTTATTTTAAACTTCTGTAATTACTATCAAAGGCTAGGAGATTTTTTAAAATGGCTCTAATCAACTTTTAAAAATTCCTCAGTAATAGCAATTTTTCATCTTTTGTAGATAAATCTAATTTTAAAAAATATTTTTATTGCTTTTTTTTCAGAGAGGAAGGGAGAGAGAGAGAGTTAGAAACATTGATGAGAGAGAAATATCAATCAACTGCCTCCTGCACACCTCCTACTGGGGATGTGCCTGCAACCAAGGTACATGCCCTTGACCAGAATTGAACCTGGGACCCTTGAGTCTGCATGCCAACGGTCTATCCACTGAGCCAAACCAGTTAGGGCTAATTTTTGGAAATAGTAAGTTAGCCAGGCATTGCTCTGAAATAAAATACTATAAAGTAATAGGTTTGGTCTTCTTGAAGAAGGTTAAAGATATGAAACTTGCAAGTGTCAAAGAATTCCAGAAATGTTTTGGCAATTCATAACATCATTAGAATAAATGAATAGCCTCTAACATAATTATTTTGACAGAAAACAATACTCATTTGGATAATTAATTTCTGGTGTGTTAGTAAAAAAAATTTATATATTATAGTCAATAAAAACATCATAACATGAAGAATGGAGTAAGAAAAGGATTCATAGCTATAAGAGGATTATTGCAAAAACAAAGGATGCTTTTTGAAGAAATACATTTAAAAGAGGGGCATATGCCCTAGCACAGGGGTCTTCAAACTACAGCCCGCGGGCCACATGCGGCCCGCAGAGGAGTCTGATCCGGCCCGCCAGGTTTTTTGGGCAGTGAGCGCAGCCGAGGTGTTACAGTAGGAATTAGTAGTTCATATAGTCCGGCCCTCCAGCTCTCTGAGGGACCGTGATCTGGCCCCCACTTTAAAAAGTTTGAGGACCCCTGATTAAAGTATGAGAGAGGAGAGCAAAGTTTTCCCTTTCAAAGTTTTCACTGAGCTCCCACAAGATCCCCTAAGCTCAATGCCTATAATACTGGTTATATATTTTTGAATTAACCCTTCATAGTCAGCCCGAGCAAAGGCCAAAGTGGGGATGGATCCTTACAGTTGTCATTCTTGGCAGAGTTGAGAATAGAATAGCTTCTGATTTTAGATCATGCAATGCTTTGTTTTCCTCACACTTGATGGGATGATGAAATGGGCTGGGAATCTAGAGGCCCAGTGCATAAACTTCGTGCATGGATAGGATCTCTAGCAGCTGCTGTCTGCCGGCTGGGGCCACCCTTCCCCAGCTGCCAGCTGCCAGCCAGGGCCTTCCTTCATTCCGTGCCACCCCTTGGTGGTCAGTGCATGTAATAGCAAGTGACCGAACTCCCTAGGGGACACTCTGCTTATTAGGCTTTTATATATATAGATCTGTCTCTTATTGCTTTGTGGTTAAGGACAAATTCTTCAGCCTGTTTATACTTTATTTTATTTTTTTGCAAATGTGCATTATGAAGCTGAACCCATTCACCTGCCAGGTTGCTCTAAAGATGACAGGAGATTAATAATATGTTTAAGCCCTAGCCGGTTTGGCTCAGTGGATAAAGTGTTGGCCTATGGACTGAAGGGTCTCAGGTTCAATTCTGGTCAGACATATGCCTCGATTTCAGGCTCAATCCCCATTGGGAGCGTGCAGGAGGCAGCTGATCAATGATTTTCTTTCACCATTGATATTTCTATCCCTCCCTCTCCCTTCCTCTCTGAAATCAATAAAAAACTATTTTTAAAAAAAGTGTTTTAACAAGTCTAAATTAATTTTCCACTAGCTAACATTTCACAAATATAGCCAGCTCTCTGATCAAGTGTCAGCTAATTTTCTAGGTGCAACAAATAATATTTTCTTTCTGGATGATGCAGTTATTCATGTAGTAAGATGTATCTTTTATAGCAGTCACTAGCTACAGCATGACTCTCAGAACTGTGGGTTGAATTTGCAGCATTTACTCTTAAAATTTTTTAAATTAAAACATTTTTCTTATTTATAGTGGAATATAAAGAACAAAATAAACAAAATAAGAATAGACTCATAGATACAGAAAACAGACTGATGGTTTCCAGAGGTAGGTGGTTGGGAATCTGGGTGAAAAAGATGATGGGATTAAGAAGTACAAATTGGGCCTTGGCTGAGTGGCTTACTTGTTTAGAGCAGTGGTTGGCAAACTCATTAGTCAACAGAGCCAAGTATCAACAGTACAACAATTGAAATTTCTTTTGAGAGCCAAATTTTTTAAACTTAAACTTCTTATAATGCCACTTCTTCTAAATAGACTTGCCTAGGCTGTGGTATTTTGTGGAAGAGCCACACTCAAGAGGCCAAAGAGCCGCATGTGGCTCATGAGCCCAGGTTTGATGACCACTGGGTTAGATCATCATCTTTTACACCAAAGGAGTTTTGTATTTGATTCCATGTTGGGGAGCATATTGGAGGCAAGTGATTTGTGTTTCTCACGTTGATGTTTCTCTCTCCGTTTCTCTCTCTAAAATCAATAAAATAAAATAAAGACATATCCTTAGGTGAGGATTTAAAAAAAGCACAAATTGGTAGTTACAAAATAGTCGTGAGGATGTAAAATACAACATAGGGAATATAGTCAATAATAATGTAATTACTATGTTTGGTGCCAGGTGGTTACTTGAAATATCAGAGGGACCACTTTGTAAAGTGTATGATTATCTAAACGCTATGTTGTACACCTAAAACTAATACAAAATAATATATATATATTTAATATATTTTATTGATTTTTTTTCAAAATAATATTGAATACAGCATTCACTCTTAGGAAAGGACTTATTTAAGTAACCTGGTTTATCCTATATAATAAAAGCGAAGGTGGTGTCTCACCCTTGTGTGACGCCATCACAAGATGGCCGCCACAAGATGGTTGCACACACAGTGGAAGAGGGGCCCAGCAGCTGCTCCACATGGTGAGGTCTGGGGGTTCCGTGGCTCTGTGTGGTGTAGAGGAGGCTAGTCTTGGTATCTCTGCTACCTCGTGTGGAGAAGGCAGGTCCTGGCAGAAGAGGTGGGTTGTGGCAGGGGAGGGCTCAGTTGTGGGCGATCAGGCTGGCAAGGGAGGGCAGTTGTGGGTCATTGGGCCAGCAGGGAGGGCAGTTGGGGATGATCAGGCTGGCAGGGGAGGACAGTTGGGCAAGCATGGGAGGACATTTGGGGATGATTGGGCTGGCAGGGGAGGACAGTTGGGCAATCAGGCCAGCAGGGGAGGACTGATGTGGGCCATCAGGCTGGCAGGGGAGGGCAGTAGGGGTGATCAGGTCGACAGGGGAGCAGTTAGGCATTAATCAAGCTTGCAGGCAATTGGTTAGGGGGTGATCAGGCTGGCAGGCAGAAGCAGTTAGGGGCAATCAGGCAGGCAGGCAGGCAGGCAAGTGGTTAGGAGCCAGTGGTCCTGGATTTTGCAAGGGATGTCGAACTGTGGGGTTGGGCCTAAACCAGCAGTCAGACACTCCCCAAGGGGTCCCAGATTGGAGAGGGTGCAGGCAAGGTTGAGGGATACCACCTCCATGCACGAATTTTGTGCACCGGGTTTCTAATCTACAATAAATAGAATCAGACTGTAAATTCACAAAACAAGACGAGGATACCTATTTTATTTTATTTTATTTTATTTTATTTATTTATTTATTTATTTATTTTTTTTTTACTTCTTTCCATTGTATTGTAGGTTGTAGCAGGAAAAATAAAACAAAAAGAGGAAATTAAAGCCATAACAATTGGAAAGGAATAAATAAAAATTTGCAGGAAAGGTTGCATCGAAAACCCAAAAGCATTTACTAAGTTTTAAAAATAGTAGCAGAATTTATCAAAGTGGGATGATAGAAGGTCAATGTATTACACTTTCTACATCAGTAACAAATATAAATTATCTTCACAATAGCAATAACAATGTAAATAGCAATAATAATGTAAATATTAAAAAATGTAAATACTTAGGAATAAAAGTAAAAGGCAAGTAAGGCTTGTTTTCAGAAAATGTAGATGAATTTTTCTAAACTAATGTCAAGTAAAATAATGTTCAGATTAAATACAGAATGATAACCCTTTGATAAAACTCAGAAAAGTAAGTATTTTGTTTAGGTATGTATGTGTAAATAAAGCTATTTTTAAGAAGCAAGGGAATGATGGTTGCACAACATTGTGAATGCACTTAATGCCACTGAACTGTACACTTAAAAATGGCTAAGATAGGTCCTGGCAGGGTAGCTAAGTTGGTTAGAGCGTTGTCCTCATATGTTAAGGTTGCGGGTTTGATCCCTAGTCAGGACACATACAAATATCAACCAATGAATTCACAAAGAAGTGGAATAACAAATTGATGTCTCTCTCTTTCTCTCTCTCTGCTTCCCTTCCTCCCTCCTCTCTCTTTCTATAATCAATCAATAAATATTTTAGATAGTAAAATGTTAGGTTATGAGTATTTTACAAAAGCAAGGGAATAATAAACACAGACTTCAGGATAACAATTATCTTGGGGTTGGAAGAGCAAGGAAAAAGGGATAGGGAAGGAACACAGCTATATCTTAAATTATTGTTAATGTTCCAGTTCTTGATTTTTTTGGGTGGTGAGTTCATGGTCTTCATTATATTACAAATATATAAATATCAATATATGCATGCATGTATCAGAGATGACAGTGTATATCAGTGTTTCCCAACCTTCTCTCATGATGAGAATCACCTGGTGGAGTTGTTAAAACACAGATTCCTGAATCCCAACTAAGAAGTGCTAAACTAGAATTTTTGAGAACATATAGGTAAAATTGCATACCTTACTTAGTGCTCTGTATATAACATCTGTGTTAGAGCACTAGTTAAATATACAATTTTACCTATATGTTCCCAAAAATTCTAGTTTAGCACTTCTTAGTTGGGATTCAGGAATCTGTGTTTTAACAACTCCACCAGGTGATTCTCATCATGAGAGAAGGTTGGGAAACACTGGTGTATATAATATCACCAACTAAAATAATGATTAACTCAAATCTACACCTGAAGTCCATTAAAAATTAATTTACCATAAAATCCTCACTTCAGAGAAATAGTAAGTTTTAGTTTCCCGGTTCCTCCTTGGAGAGGTGCCAAAGAAATGTGGTATAATTATGCTTCTACTTTTCTGAGTCAGTTTTTATTTTAATAAGAAATATTGGGCCAAAACCGGTTTGGCTCAGTGGATAGAGCGTCAGCCTGCGGACTGAAAGGTCCCGGGTTCGATTCCGGTCAAGGGCATGTACCTTGGTTGCGGACATGTACCCCGGTAAGGGGTGTGCAAGAGGCAGCTAATCGATGATTCTCTCTCATCGATGTTTCTAATTCTCTATCCCTCTCTCTTCCTCTCTGTAAAGTATCAATAAAATATATTTAAAAATAATAATAATAAATAAAAATACTATATTAAAATTAATACTATATGCTTTTTTGTGCTAGGATGTGCTTTTTAAAAACACACATTTGATCCTACAACTACTCTAAGGTGTACCTATTTCTTAATAAATTAAAATGGGATTCTATAAGCAAAATTTGAATTCAGGTAGTGTAATTTTAGAACCTCTTAATCATTCTACTATACTTACACCTCTCTGAGCTGTTTTTGTCATCAGCCTCAATTGACAAAATCTGTGGCACCAGTCAACAAATCAAGGCACCTGGTCATCTAAAATTTGTAGCGTCAGTTGTTCCTCGGGAAGAAGCAGATACCCTTGCTGAATCTGCCTCACCAGGTGCAAGAGTAGTGTATATCAGACAGGGACTTGGAAGGAAACAAAGTGTATTCAGCTGGAATTTTGAAAGGAATTTAATGACAGTTCTACTTATAGAAGTGTGGATAAGATTAAAGAAACCAACAAGAGATGTTGAGGGTATCCAGTAGGAAGCAATTATGATTTCTTAGAAACAGGCAAGGTAAGGAAAAGATGTTACTGCAACCTAGTGATAAGCTCATTACATATTAAATAACATTTGTATGAAAAACAACTATTTTTATTTTATTTTATTTTAAATATATATTTTAATGATTTTTCACAGAGAGGAAGAGAGAGGAATAGAGAGTTAGAAACATCAATGAGAGAGAAACATCGATCAGCTGCCCCCTACATATCCCTTACTGGGGATGTGCCCACAACCAAGGTATATGATCTTGATCGGAATCGATCTAGTTCAATAGTGTATGTTATTCTGTGTTTTAGATGATCATTTAGTGTTCTTCAAGCTGTTATTTGTAATTTTTTTGTGAACAATTTAAAGAAGAATTTAAATTAAGATTTATAGGAAATTACGTAAAGTCTATAGTAACTCAGCTCAGGGTATTTCCTATATCCTACCAGTTTACTGAGCTGTACCAAGTAACTACATTAGCATTCATAGTGCCAGGATTTCCAGGAAGTGTAGTTATCCTTCTGTGGTACTTAAGTGAAACTATAGTTTCAGTGTATGTAATGATCTCAGTCTCTATTAAAGTTTGCAAACAAGGCAAGGAGAAACTACTAACATTGCTTTGGCACCCCACCCCCAGTCTATCTCCCAATAATCCAAACAGTGTGTGTGTGAGAGTGTACTATTACTAATCTCTAGAATGATTTGACTGCATCAGAAATATTTATATTTTTTGATTCTGGAAATCTTTAAGAAATAGCTACTATTCTCTTCCTCTGATGCCACAGGCTTCAGCCACGGCCCTGGTTTCAGCTCGAACTACATGTCTGGCGTGGGGGGCTACAGGCGCCGGTCTGGTCCCTGCGAGCAGCGTGCCAGGAAGCCACTGAAAATTTTTTAAAAAGTTAAGAAAGAAACAGATACTAAAGTGGTACATTAATTCTATATGGGTATATTAAATATATTAAGTACCATACTCACCAGCCAAAAGTAATTAAATATTTTAATATTTTCTTTCTTTTTAAAATTTTTTCTCTTAATTTTATTTTTACAACATACAAAATAAATATATTACCAGATTGTAGATACAAAATAATTAGCCATATACATGCAATAAACATTAATATTTTCAGAAAAAAGATTTTAAATATAATATCAAAACTGTACTAACAATATAATATCACAAAAGTTGTAGGCGATATTAAAAATCTGCAAATAACAGGATTACTTCTATTCTAAAATATTTTTCCTTCTGGCTCTCTTTTTGTTCATCAGTTTATGTTAATTATATTCCACAAATGACTGAGATCATGTGATACTTATTTTTCTCCCTCTGTTCATAGCAGCCCAATTTATAATAGCTAAGATTTGGAAACAGCTTAGTGCCCATCAACAGATGAGTGGGTTAAAAACTGTGATACATCTACACAATGGAATACTATATGCTATAAAAAAGAAGGAACTTTTACCATTTGCAGCAGCATGGATGGACCTGGAGAGCATTATGCTAAGCAAAATCTTTTCTTTTCTAGTAGTATTATCCAAAACTACTCGATCTGTTTGAAGGTTTCTCTTTTTTTATGCTTTTTTTTTTGTTTTTATTTTCCTTATCCCCCCATTTTCCCCTCATCCCCCCACTCATGCCCCTCCCCTGAGGGCAGTTAGGGGCAAACAGGCTGTCAGGGGAGCAGTTAGGCATTAATCAGGCTGGCAGGGGAGTGGTTAGGGGGTGATCATGCTGGCAGGCAGAAGTGGTTAGGGGCAATCAGGAAGGCAGGCAGGTGAGCAATTGGGAACCAGCAGACCTGGATTGTGAGAGGGATGTCCAACTGCCTGTTTTGGCTTGATTCTACCTGGATCTGGCCTAAATGGGCAGCTGGACATCCCTTGAACGGTTCCATATTGGAGAGGATGCAGGTTGGGCTGAGGGACACACCTCCCCATACACAAATTTTGTACACTGGCCTCTAGTTCTATATAATAAAAGCCTAATATGCAAATCAACTGCATGGTGGAATGACCAGCAGAACAACTGGTCACTATAATGCACACTGACCACCAGGGGCAGATGCTGAACACAGGAGCTGTCCCCAGCCTGCAGATCCAGGCCAGTCAAAGTGGGTGCTAGTGAGGGTCCCCCTATTGCCACGCCAGTCGCCCTGCAGAGGGAGGCAACCAGCGGTGGCAGTGTGGGTCAGGACCAGCAAGCAGGCAGTGCCAGGAGCGCCAAGACGGGTGCCAGCGGGGGTCCCCAACCACCTCACCAGTCACCCCGTATGTCGACCCTGATCGCTAACCAGGCCTAGGGACCCCACCCATGCATGGATTTCGTGCACCTGGCCTCTAGTTTCTATATAGAAATTTATGTAGATTTATGATATATATGTGTTTATACTATATATTTAATATGTATTTATACATTTTATTATGAATTTATACTATTATACATCATGTAATACTGCATATCTATATTATATATCACAGTATAAATATATAATAGATTTATATACAAACTAGAGGCCTGTTGCACGAAATTTGTGCACGAGATGTGTGTCCCTACCAGGATTAGGTCTAAACAGGCAGTAGGATCACCCTCTCATAATTCAGGACTGCTGGCTCCCAACCACTCACCTGCCTGTCTGCCTGATTGCCCCTAACCGATTCTGCCTACTAGCCTGATCACTCCCTAACCACTCCCCTGACAGCCTGATCAATTCTTAACTGCTCCCCTGAAGGCCTGGTCACCCCCAACTGCCCTTCCTTGTAGGCCACATGTGTCAAACACAAGGCCCGCGGGCCAAATCCAGCCCGCCAGGCCTTGCAATGTGGCCCGCACCACGCTGTCATCACTGCACTCCGCTGTCAGTTTATGACATTGTCAGTTTATGACTGTTCAGTAAACCATTCCGCCCGCGATTTAGGCTGGATTTTAGATTTTGGCCCCTTCTCTGATTGAGTTCGACACCCCTATTGTAGGCCCAGTCCCCCCCAACTACTCTCGCCTGCAGGCCCGATTCCGCCCAACTGCCCTTCCCCACAGGGCAGGTCACCCCCAACTGACCTTCTCTGCCAGCCCTGTCACCCTTAATTACCCTCCCCTGCAGGCCTGATCGCCCACAACTGCCCTCCCCTCTGGCCATCTTGTGGCAGCCATCTTGTGTCCACATGGGTGCAACCATTTTTGACCACATGGGGCAGCCATCTTGTGTGTTGGAGTGATAGTCAATTTGCATATTACTCTTTTATTAGATAGAATTCCCTGGATAACATTTTGGCTTCTCATTATTGCTATAGGAACCCATCAAAAAGCCAGTTAGTAAGAAGGCCTATTAGGTTCTAGGCACCCTCCTTTTCTATTTACTTTTTTGTCAGTTCTTTGATCTGCTTTATGGTTGGCTCTTTGATATCAATGGAAGGATATAGTAAAATTGTTCTATTTTTTCTTTCTAAATTTTTTATTGAGATATAATTAATGTACAATTCACCAATGTAAGGTATACAATTCAATAGTTTTTAGTACAGTAGATTGAAAGAGTTATACAGCATTTACCACAGTTTTAAATTTTTTTCTTTAATCTTTGTTTTTATTGATTTTTAGAGAGAGATGGAGGAAGAAAGAGAGTGTGCGAGAGAAACGTTGATATAAGAAAAAGACATTGATTGGTTGCCTTCTGTATGCACCCTGATCAAGGACCCAACCCACAACATAAGTATGTTCCCTGACTGGGAATTAAACTGAAAACCTTTTGGTGTGTAGGATAACACTCTAACCACCTGGCCAAAGGTAGGACATTTTTATCATTTCCAAAAGAAACCCCATATCTGGGGTAAGAGTCACTTCTTGTTATCTCTTATCCCTAGGCAATAACCAACCTACTGTCTGTCTTTATAGATTTGCCTATTATGGATAGTTTGTTTAAAGGAATCATAAATATGTCTTTTGTAATTGCCTTTTTTGCATAGTATAAAGTTTTCAAGATTGGTCCATATTGTAAAATTGTCCTTTTTTCAGATAAGCAGAAATGTCCTTTTTTTTTTTGGTAATTCTGTAACAAATATTTTTATTTTTCAAATGTATAGGTGTCTATATAAAGAATGCTGTATTAGCTAAGGTTTTTGGTTACATGACAGAGAAGTCAACTGGCTAGCTTCAGCAGAAGAGAAATTTAATTGAAGAATCCAAAGGAAGACTAAACAATCTTGGACAAAAACCTAAGGTTGCTTGGTGGCAAGGAATATTAGCTAGTCATGCCACACAAACATTTGAGGACCTATGCTCTTTCTACTGCCAGTTTAAACAATTTACTTACTGGTGCTTTATTTGAGTGTTAGTTGGAGTTCAAAATCTAGGGAAGGAGTGGCTTGGCTGAGACTTTGTTCTGGCTGCCAAGAAGGGAAGGATCTCCTTCCTATGGCTTCTTTTTGGTCTCTCACCAAAACTCACATAATAAGGAATTTGCCCCCAAGTAAAAAGGGGGTTTGGATTTAGGAAGACTCCTTAAAAAAAGAGATGATTTTTCCTTCACAACTATCTATTAAAATATATTTCTAAATATTTCTGTGTGTTGACAGGTAGCATTATGCTTTTTGAAATACAAGATGAAATTGTTAAAGGCATATCAAATTTTTGGAAGATATATGAATGTGTCTTTTACAAAGTGTGGACAAAAAAGAGGACACATACTAAATCTGAAAAGCTCAGGGGAGGCTGCATAGAGGGTCTTACAAACTCCGAGACCTAAACCAAACCATATAGAATGGTCAGAGATTAAAACTTCCTAACTAAAAGTGTGTCATGGTAGGTAGTCATGTCTTAGGACTGAATCTTCCTTGGCAATCTTTACCTTAATTGAGCCTCTATTGTCCTTTTGCTGGTATAATAACATACCTTTGGAATGTCAAAGTAATCTTCTTTTTCAGACCCCTCAGGTCACAATCTCCCACCAGAGCACACCACACCATGAACCACTCATTATTTTATTGTCCAAATACCATCTGTATGTGCCGTAAATGTTAAATGTCAACTATCCTATACCCACCAATATAAATGAAGTTGTGTGCCAAGATTGGTTTGGCTCAATGGATGGAGCGTCGGCTTGGGGACTGAGGGGTCCCGGGTTCGATTCCGGTCAAGGGCATGTGCCTTGGTTGCGGGCATATCCCCAGTGGGGGGTGTGCAGGAGGCAGCTGATCGATGACTCTCTCTCATCGATGTTTCTAACTCTCTGTCTCTCTCCCTTCCTCTCTGTACAAAATCAATAAAATATATTTAAAAAAAGAAAGGAAAAAAATAAATAAATGAAGTTGTGGTACTTTCTTAGAGAAAAGTGATTTTGATTCTTTTTAAGGTAAAACTATCTTAGCTATCCCTAAATTGTATAGTATGACCATGATTTACAAAGGTAAGATTGTGTATTTTCCTAAGAAAAAGAATCACGGAAAGCAAAGGTGATTGCCAGATATGCGCATTTATTTCTTTTCAACATTTTCTTTGGTAGACAAAAAACATTTTATATTTAAAATGTGTCCAAAATGTTGAATAATTTATAAAATAGATAAAACAAAATGCATACTAAACACACATATCCTAATTGTTTCAAAACATATATCAATGAAAAACAAAGTTGCTAAAATCAAATTAAGACCAGAGCTGCTAATTCAGTTAGGAAATATTTACATTCTTACCAATTTAATTTTTTTCATAGTACATTTCATGAATTATTGCTTTTTTATAAACAATAACTTTTTTCCCTAGGTAAATATGTGCTCTATAATTTTGGAAAAAGAAATGTGGATTTGCATGAAAAATTTTGGGGAGATGTTTATGATATGCATGGATGCCTTTGACTCATAAGATCTTGACTTCAGTAATAATAGTAATGTCTCCATTATAACTACAGATTGTAATATGGAATATAGATAAAGTATAGGCAGATAACTTAGATACAAATGTTTTCATCCTCACAGCAGAATAGTTATAAACATAAAATCTTCTAGAAGGTTCCTAAACTTACAAATCCTACAATGCATGAATGCGCATTGCAATAGGCAGCAGAAAGTCATTTCCCTATTACAGAATTTTTGACATTCTTATCATTTCATCATCACAGTTAAACTTGTTCTGAGTTTTCATATCATTTTTTCCAGGACTTCAGGTGCTTTGATGTTTTAAAAAATTCATTCTTTCAACTTTCTGTAATAAGAAAATGAGAGTGTTATAAACTTGGGCTGTTCTTGTTTCTCAGTGATAGAGTGACATGCAAAAACATACAGCAAATACAGCATAAAAGAAAAACTAATTATAACCAAAGATCCCTTATTAAAACACTTCATACAGGATCATAGAATCTTTTCTGAAGTTGTCTACTCCCCCCCCCCCCCCAAGAGATCTGTCTTGGATAAAACATTATAAAATGAAAGTAATCTGGTAACCTACCTTGATTATAATGTTTGCTTGCTTCGACATGGGCTTTAGGCATCTTTGTCCTTTATGTGCTTTCAAGGTGATACTGTTAAAGGAATATCCAAAACACTTTTAAATTTTGGATGGAAAAGCATAAGCCAAAAACACCCCCAAAATGCCTCCATCATTGTCATCTTTAGCAAGTCCATTACTTACATCACTTCTATTTTGTCACAGTTGTTACTTGGGTAAATTACAGAGATTTTCTCAATATCTTCCACTTTTACTGCCTGTACTCCAGGGCCTATGCAAAGACAGCGTCCCCTTTTGAACATTGGGAAACCTAAAACAGATCATAGCATCAGTTACTAATGGATCTGATTGCAACAGAGAACTATGGCTTATAATTCTGAAGAATGTGAGCCAAGTTTCCATTAATGGTAAAAATGGTCATTTGTCAAATAGCACTTGACACTGCTGTTGCTAGGAAAGGAGCTTAAGTAACATATTAATGATTTTCTCTTTAAATTTGTAACAAATCATTAAAGAATAGATGAAAGCATAAAACAAGTCTTGAAGATCAAGCTTATTTGCCTTTTACTTTTATTCTCAAAAATTTTTCCAGGAAACTAGTACCATTATTTCACAAAAATCTTTTTAACAGACATTTAAAACTATTGCTAAAGGCTCTTGTCAGATTTTGTAACCAAATAGTTTGTGAAGTTTGTCATCTCTAGTTTCATAATCATCTCTAAAATCTCAAACATTTTTTATATTCTCTGACAAAGATGTAGTAATTCTAATGTGTGGAGTTAAATAAACTTTAGTATATATTTTAGGGTAAAAGTGGAAGAAAAAACATTAGAAGAATTAGAAAAGAAATTTATAGGCTGAGAAATAAAAAGTATCATGTACCTTGAGCAATTGTAGCACATAATATCACTGCCAAGACGATAGCCATGCCCTTCACATTCATGTTTGTTGCTGCTGCTTCAGATTTTATCTCTTCTTGAAGGGAGTAGAAAAGCTGAACATAGAAGGGAATTATTGGTTGGCATATAGAGGGCATTTTATATACCAGCAATCCTTAATGACAACAGGAATTTCCCTCCTTGAGTCATGCTTCTTTCTTGCTTCCAAGAGTTTCTGTTTTGTTCTCTTCTAAATATCACTCTCCTTTCCTAGTTGTTAGTAATACTAACATACTATAAAAAGTAAACATCTGTGTATCCAGACAGGAAACAGCCTTCTTAAGGAGGCATTTCCTATAAATGTATCTTAATTATTGGATTATCCCTGGGCAGTGGAATTCTGATTGCCATTCATTTTCCTTTTTTTATTCAGGAAGATTGTCTTCCTGTTTTCAAATTTTTAATATATTTTATTGATTTTTTACAGAGAGGAAGGGAGAGGAATAGAGAGTTAGAAACATCAGTGAGAGAGAAACATTGATCAGCTGCCTTCTGCACACCACCTATTGGGGATGTGCCCACAACCAAAGTATATGCCCTTGAGCGGAATCGAACCTGGGACCCTTCAGTCTGAAGGACGACACTTTATCCACTGAGCCAAACAGGATAGGGCTATCTTCCTGTTTTCAGTTTTTTCACGGTCATTCTTCATATAACTATACAAAAGAACATTTTTAAAAACCCAATTTTTATCATTTTACTTTTGCTTTTCAGTCCAAACTTATCATTTATTTAACAAAATGACTTTTACTTAACCTTATTTATATTTTTGCCAACTATAATTGCATGTCTAAATAAGTCTGCCTATATACTTGTGAGTTGATAAACCATTTTTTTTCTGTTTAAATGCATCCAATTTATTTAATTTTTTTTTTTTTAGTATTTAAAGTATTACACATAGTAGTACATATGCCTCATTTTCCCCCCATTGACCTCCCCCCTGCCTCCCATATTCCCCATCACATGCCCTCACCCCCTGCCCCCGGTTTTCCTTATATGCATGCATATAAGTCCTTTGGTTGATCTCTTACTCTCCCCCCCCCCTCCTCTCCCCCACCCCCTGCTGTAGCTTGAAAGTCTGTTCACTGTTTATCTCTGTATCTATTTCTGTTCATCAGTTTATGATGTTCATTATAGTATACTAGAGGCCCAATGCACGAAATTTGTTCACGGGGGGTGGGGGTGGGGGGGTGTTCCTCAACCTGGCCTGCACCTTCTCGCAATCCTGGACTGCTGGCTCCAAACTGCTCGCCTGCCTGCCTGCCTGCCTGCCTGCCTGATTGCCCCTAAGCACTCTGCCTGCCTGCCTTATTGTCCATAACCACTCACCTCCTGCCTCATCACCCCTAACTACTCTGCCTGTCTGCCTCATTGTCCCTAACCACTTGCCTGCCTGCCTGATGGCCCCTAACTACCTCTACTTTGGCCTCACTGTGGCGGCTTTGTCCAAAAGGACGTCTGGAATGACATCAGAAAGGTCGTTCGGCTGTTCCATCTAATTAGCATATTGTGCTTTTATTATTATAAATTCCATAAATGAGTGAGATCATGGGATATTTCTCTTTCTCTGGCTTATTTCACTTAGCATGATGCTCCCCAGTTCCATCTATGCTGTTGCAAATGGTAAGAATTCCTTCTTTTTTACAGGAGTATAGTATTCCATTGTGTAGATATACCACAGTTTTTTAATCCACTGATCTGCTGATGGGCATTTAGGCTGTTTCCAAATCTTAGTTATTGTAAATTGTGCTGCCATGAACATTGGGGTGCATATATCCTTTCTGATTGATGTTTCTGGTTTCTTGGGATATAGTCCTAGAAGTGGGATTACTGGGTCAAATGGGAGTTCCATTTTTAGTTTTTCAAGGAAATGCCATACTCTTTTCCACAGTGGCTGTACCAGTCTGCATTCCCACCAGCAGTACAAGAGGGTTCCTTTTTCTCCTCATCCTCTCCAGCACTTGTTGTTTGTTGATTTGTTGATGATAGCCATTCTGACAGGTGTGAGATGGAAACTTATCATTGTTTTGATTTGCACCTCTCAAATGATTAGTGTCTTTGAGCATGTTTTCATATGTCTCATGGCCTTCTGTATGTCCTTTTTCAAAAAGTGTCTATTTAGGTCCATTGCCCATTTTTTTTTTATTGGATTGTTTATCTTCCTTTTGTTAAGTTTTATGAGTTCCCTATAAATTTTGGATATTAAACTCTTATTGGAGATAACATTGGCAAATATGTTCTCCCATGCAATGGGTTTTCTTGTTTTGTTGATGGTTTCTTTTGCTGCACAGAAGCTTTTTATTTTGATGTAGTCCCATTTGTTTATGGACAAGGAGTCTGGAAGGCTGGTCAACCCTGAGGCTCTGGCAATGGTCAGAGTCTGACACCCACTGTCCAGTTGAGACAAAGGTAGCTGAAGCAACTTCCACCTTTTAGTCTTATGTAAATCTCTGCTGATAGGCTATCACTGAGCTATTACTGGAATTGCCTGCCTAAGGGCTATGGGTGTATTCCAAACCTGAATAAAAGAGATGGCAAGGCCATAGCAAAGTGGAGTCCTTCCTTGGGCTTCCACCTGGCCCCCAATTTCCAAATTATTATTTCTTGTCTTGACTCATTTGCGCGTGGCCTCCTCCAGAGCCCAAACCTGAACCCTGAACCACGCAGGACGTGGGACTCTCGCAACATTGCTATGACAAATGTCTGCTATTTTGCTGCCTATGGCTTCTTCTAAGATTTTTATGGTTTTCCATTTTAGGTTTAAGTCCTTTATCCATTTTGAGTTTATTTTTGTGTGTGGTGTAAATTGATGGTTTAGTTTCACTTTTTTTTTTTTTTAATGTAGCTGTCCAATTTTTCCAATACTATTTATTGAAAAGACTGTCTTGACACCATTATATGCTCTTGCCTCCTTTGTCAAATATTAATTGGGCGTAATGGCTTATGTTGATTCCTAGGTTCTCTGTTCTCTTCCACTCATCTATATGTCTCTTCTTATGCCAGTACCAGGCAGTTTTGAGAACAGTGGCTTTGTAGTATAGCTCGATATCTGGTATTGTGACCCCTCCAACTTTATTCTTCTTTCTCAAGATTGCTGCAGCTATTCGGGGTCTTTTTTTTTTTTATTCCAGATGAATTTTTGGAGAGTTTTAGGTCTTTGAAGTATGCTGTTGGTATTTTAATGGGGATTGCATTGAATTTATAAGTTGCTTTGGGTAGTATGGACATTTAATAATGTTGATTCAACCAATCCATGAATATGGTTTATTCTTCCATTTGTTTATGTCTTCCTCTACCTCTTTTTTGAGTGTCCTGTAATTTTCTAAGTACAGATCCTTTACTTCCTTGGTTAAATTTATTCCTTGGTATTTTAATATTTTTTGTTGTTACAATGGTAAATGGGATTATTATTTATTTTTTTTAGTTTCTCTGTGAGTTTATTATTCGTGTATAAAAAAGCCATAGACTTCTGCATGTTAATTTTAAATCTTTCTACATTGCCAAATTCATTTAATAAATCTAGTAGTTTTTTGATGGAGTCTTTAGGGTTTTCCATGTACAATATCATGCCATCTGCGAATAATGGAAAATTTTCTACTTTTATTTTGTTTGTTTGCTTGTTATTCCTCACCTGAGGATATTTGTCCATTGCTTTCAGAGAGAATGAAAGGAAGGAAGGAAGGGAGAAAGAGAGGGAGTGGAAGAGAGAGAAACATCGATGTGAGAGGTACATGGATTGGTTGCCTCCCACACTTGCCCAGACTGGAGGTGGGGAGGGAACCTGCAACCTAGGCATGTGCCTTTGACTGGGAATTGAACCAGAAGCCCTTTGGTGCATGGGCCGTTGCTCTAACCACTGAACACACCAGTGATATCTATTTATTTTTGCATATTTAACAGTTTTTACTTTATATATATTTTAGCACAGTTATTTGGCATATAAAGTTATATGAGCTGTGGATTTTAAAAAAAACAAAACATGATCTTATTATGTAATGTTTTTATGGCTTGGGTTCTACTTTGATGTAACCCTTGCTTTTTATCTTTACCTTTTCCTCTTAAGTTTTCCAAATCTATTTGTTGTAAATGTGTCACTTGTAGCTGAAACTGGTTTGGCTCAGCAGTAGAGCGTCGGTCTGCGGACTGAAAGGTCCCGGGTTCGATTCCGGTCAAGGGCATGTACGTTGGTTGTGGGCACATCCCCGCTAGAGGGTGTGCTAGAGGCAGCTGGTTGATGTTTCTCTCTCATCGACGTTTCTAGCTCTCTATCTCTCTCCCTTCCTCTCTGTAAAAAATCAATAAAATATATTTAAAAATAAATAAATAAATAAATATATATATAAATGTCTCACTTGTAGACACTTAAAAAAATCACACCTAAGGGATTTTTAATAGGTAAACGTATTTAATGTATAATTGGAAGATTTTAAAATGCTTTCTTGCTATTTTCTGTCTTTGTTTCCTTCCTAATGTTAAATATACTCCCTTTAACATTTTTTAAAAATATATTTTATTGATCTTTTACAGAGAGGAAGGGAGAGAGATAGAGAGCTAGAAACGTCGATGAGAGAGAAACATCGACCAGCTGCCTCTTGCACACCATCTACCGGGGATGTGCCCACAACCAACGTACATGCCCTTGACCGGAATCGTACCCGGGACCTTTCAGTCCGCAGACCGACGCTCTACCACTGAGCCAAACCGGTTTCGGCTCCCTTTAACATTTTTATGTGGTTTGAAAGGAATACATAATTTTGTGTTTTGCTAGTAATCTTTAAAAAAATATTATGTATAAACTAGGACTTCATTCTATGTCATTCTGTTTTAAATAGGCATAATTCATGTAGCTGGGGTGGCTGGGTTAGAGTGTCTTCCCATGCACAGAAAGATTGTCAGTTCAATTCCCCATCAGGATACATAGCTAGGTTGCAGGTACAATTCTAAGTGGAGGCACATACAGGAGGCAACCAGTCAATGTTTCTTTCCTACATCAATGTTTCTCTCTCTCTTTTTCTCCCTCCCTCTCTCCCTTTCTTTTTTCCTCTTCCTCTCTTCCCCTCTCTCTAAAATTAGTAAATAAATAAATAAATTATATATATATATATATATATATATATGTATATATATATATATATAATTTTAAATATTCTAATATCCATGTTTAAAACCTAAAAAGAAACAGTTGAAATTCATTTTGACAATATATTTTATTTAATCTAAACCATGAAAAAAGTATTCCAATGTATGATCAATATAAAAATATTAAATGAGATTATTTTAGTTCTAAGTCTTCATATTGGACAAGCAACATTTCAAATGCTCAGTAGTCACCCTAGCCAGTATGGTTCAGTGGATGGAGCATCAGACTGCAGGCCAAAGAGTCCCAGGTACAATTCTGGTCAAGGACACATACCTTGGTTGCAGGCTCATCCCTGGTCAGGGCATGCAGGAGGCAAGCAATCAATGTGTTTCTTTCATATTGATATTTCTGTCTTTCCCTCTCTCTGAAAATCAATGGAAAAAATATCCTCAGGTGAGAATTAAAAAAAAGAAAAAATGTTCAAATGCTCAGTAGTCACGTGGTTAGTAGCTACCATATTGGATAGTATAGGTTTAGTTACTCATTTGGAATTTAGCATATTATACTACCTTGACACTTTATTAATACTACAAAATAAAAAGCTAATATGCAAATAAACCAAATGGGGGAACAATCAAACAACCAGGAGCTATGACGTGTGCTGATCACCAGGGGGCACATGCATGGAACATGGCAGGTATCGGCAGCAGGCAGCACTGCACAGAATATGGTAGGCATTGGCAGAAGTGGGATGGTGGTGCAGGTGAGCGGGGGTGCCAGACCAAGGTGGTGTGCCAGTCACTGTCATCTGGACTAGCCTCTGGTAGTTACTGAAAATTCTTTGCTCCCACGTGCCACAGTCCTGCCCAGCACTCGCACTTACTATTGGCACCAGACCCACTTGCACCCGCTGCAGCAGTAGAGCTGCCATTTGCATCCACAGCTAGCACCCAAGGCACTGGCCCCAATTACTCAGTGCTGTCAGTGGGTGCAAGCAGCAGCTACCAGCCCCAATCGCCCCTCAGAGCTACTCCCCCTGCTTCTGAGGGGTGATTGGGCTGGCAGCCTCCTCTCATACCTGCTGCCAGTGACAGCCCCCCTTGCACCCACTGCTAGCACTGTCCCCACTCACACCCACAGCTGGCACAGGAGCCACCACTCAACCCTACTGCCAGTGCCTCGTGCAGGTCCCGATCACTCAGCACCATCAGTGGGTATGAGCAACAGCTGCCAGTCCAGATTGCCCCTGAGGGCTTCTCCACCTCCCCTTGCTCCTGAGGGGCGATCAGGGCAGTAGCCTCCTCTCACACCCACTGACAGCACCAGCCCCACTTGCACCTGCTGCTGGTGCCGGCCTCAATCACTCCACGCCATCAGCACGTGGGAGCGATGGTGGCAGAGTGGGGCTGTCAGCAGACAGAGGACTGGGCGCCACGGCAGGAGGGGCTGGTGGGCGGTGGGGAGAGGTGTGGAGGATGGGCCAAGACCCATAGCTGTGCCCACCTCACAGCCCACCGTTCCTTTCAGGATGCATGAATTCATGCATTGGGCCCCTAGTATTAAATAAAGAAGGAATGGAGAGGGGAGAGATGTGCTTTTTGTTTTATTTTAGAAACTTTTCTAAGTCTCCCTAGTCTTTTTGTTCTTTTCCTCTTCACTAAGTCATTATATATGCTTCATTGTTCTTTCTCTTTTATTAAGCATGACAAAGATTAAACTGCACTGTCTTTTTGGTAACACTTGCCTGTTCTCTTGTTTCTGGAATTGGATTGTTTCAGGTTCAACCACTCAACCAAGTTTTCCCTTAAATTTAAAGGAGACTCCAAGGAAACTAATCTAGTTTCTATAATTAATCAATAGACTCTTCTACCTTAAATACCCTTTAATCTGTGAATCATCTGAAGTTTTAGTTATGATCTCATGTTACTCGTTTAATGCAGACTTTTCAAATGTTTTTAAGTTTTTAAAATATTTTCAAGTGGGTAGAGATTAATGCAGAACATTTAAAGATTTAATTCTCAACCCACCATTCACTAAGACTATAAAAATATATTGATTACAAAAATTAAAACTAATATCATGGATATTTTGTCTAGATAAATTAGTGAAAAGTGGGTTAGAAAGGAAACTTAACATTCCTATCCTAGCTAATAAAAGAGAAATATGCAAATTGACTGTCATTCCAACACATGAGATGGCTGCCCCCATGTGGACACAAGATGGCCAGCAGGGGAGGGCAGTTGTGGGTGATCAGAACAGCAGGGGAGGGCAGTTGGGAGGGACCAGGTCTGTAGGGGAGGGTAGTTGTGGGGAGGGGCAGACTTGCAGGAGAGGGAAGGTGGGGGGAACCAGGCCTGCAGGAAAGGACAATTGGGGGTGACCAGGCTGTCAAGGGAGGGAAGTTAGGGGTTACCAGGCCAGCAGGAGAAGGCAGTTAGGGGCAATCAGACAGGCAGGCAAGCGAGTGGTTGGGAGCCAGCAGTCCTGGATTGTGAGAGGGATGTCCCAGATAGGAGAGGGTGCAGGCAGTGCTGAGGGACACCCCCTGCCCCATGTACCAATTTTGTGCATCAGACCTCTAGTTTATTATAAATTACTATTGCTTAACAGAATCCTATTATTTGTTTTTATAGAAGGCTGATGACTGGACTCACTCCTAGAGAAGAGGTTGTCATACATGTGATAAGCACCTAAAATAATATAAATATACTGAACATATTGAGGTAGAATCCTTAACTCTTAAGAGTACAGTAATATAGTACCTGATGCTCTGTCATAAAGGGATTAGTACATTTAGGGAGCTGCCAGTGGACATTTTTAGGAGCCCTTAATGGAATACTATTTCTGTGATTTTTTTACAATATTATTTAAATACTCTTCCCCCAAATCAGACAAATCGTGCAGGATATATCCAAGGCAGCCATTAGGCACCAGCAAGTCTTAGAAAAAGTTATAAAAACAATTTTTTAAAAATAATTAAGATAGCCGAAACCGGTTTGGCTCAATGGATAGAGCGTCGGCTTGGGACTGAAGGGACCCGGGTTCGATTCTGGTCAAGGGCATGTACCTTGGTTGCGGGCATATCCCCAGTAGGGGGTGTGCCAGAGGCAGCTGATCGATGACTCTCTCTCATCGATGTTTCTAACTCTCTATCTCTCTCCCTTCCTCTCTGTACAAAATCAGTAAAATATATTTAAAAAAAATAATTAAGATATTTAAAAGCATTCCGAAGAGTTAGTGCATTTTGAATAAAGATGTTTGAGTCTGTATTTGATCTGTTTCTTGTACTTTAATATAAGAAGACATTTGCAAAAGCTGTACCCTGCTAATGCAATTTGGTATTTGAGAATGAGATCTACCAGAGCTCACATTTCATAAGGATGATTTAATCCTTAATATGTACTACCCCAAACATTGTAGTCTTAAGTGGATGTACAAAAGGGCTAATTTTCAGTGGCCACCATCACTATACTGACCTTTCCATGCTTGAGAGAGCCACTGCCAGCCATTTACCTTCCCTCCCCTTGTCAGAATGCCAGAAGGAATGAAATCAGAACCTTGGCACTCCTTGAAAGAATGATTACTGAACTCTGTACCAAATTTCTGATGTTAAAGGGGAGATAGGTATCTGTACTCTGGAAAGATGAGACAAAGAGAAGAAATAAGCTTTTAGCTTCCAGTGATTGAAGATTTGAAAAATAGTTATAATTCAATTTACTTGGCTTTTAAACTGTGCCTGTTCATGCTGATGAGATACAGGCTGTCTATATCTTTTTCCTGGAGTTGGATAGATTTCCATTGTCTTAATTTATTACACAGGAGAGGGTTTTCTAAGCTAAGCTGCCAGTGATTTCCTGGACTACAACTCTTGATCTTGGTATCTCCCCTGCCAGGTAAGTATGAACTATAAGTCTTTAATTTTCTTGAAAATCATTTATGCTTTTGATCTACCATTCCTCTTCTTAAAAGAGAACTTAATACTACCTTTTTGGAAGGAGTGTTATCATATAATCATTATATGCTTTCTTTAGCTTGGACAAACATAGTAAATATTGTTTCTTTTATCCAGAACCAAATTTACTTGCCTTAGGATGTTATATTTTGCCAAGTGAATACGGACAAGTTGATTTTCTAAAAGTATAATTAATAAATGTCAAAAGAGAAGCTTCTTGGTTTCTTTTCACAGTAATTCAGAGAGGGAGAAAAGAACATAGGTTTGAAAATGAATTGCTTTCCTTTGGAATTTTTGGTAAAATTTTAAAACTTCGTATGTTAAAATTTAGAACTCAGAAGAAGAAACTATCAAGTCTGTTACTTTTTTGATTAGACTAACCATCTTTTCAGTGCCCTCTAGACTACTCGCCACAGAACATTTGCTGTAATTTGCATGTATTTGAGCCAGGAGCAGTGGGTTGTACAAAACAGCTTCAACATCACCATACATTGCAGAGAAATCTTTTTTCTCGCTACAAAGGCAGCTCTGTGCATGGCCTTAAGTTGGCTGCTTGGAAAATGACCGCCATCAACAACTGCCCAATCAATGTGGATGCTAATGTTAATTTTCCAAGTTGGGAAACAGCATGCCTATTGTTAGGGGATAAAAACATGTGAGAGATTAGCAGTGAGCAACTTTATAAACAGCTAATTGAAAGAAGCTTGATTCAGTAAGAAGAGGGAAAAGTGTGTGGTAGCTTCACTTATCATTAGTTTATTATCTCTGCTACTTAAGCTGGAAAACGGGGGAAATAGATCTGGCTGGTATTATTTGAGGGCTAATTAGAAAGAGAGTAAATGCACAAAAGGAGTTTGCCTGGAGAGATGTGTCCTGCATGTGAATGTTAGAGGAGCTATGTATGCAAGGTATGAGCTACATTGCATTGTATGTTTTTTTTAATAGAATAAATAAAATGTCCATTTATATGGAATATTTCAGTCCCATAGCTTGCCAGTATGAACTAAGGGTTAACTAAATGGAATGTTTGAAATAGGAGATATAATTAGGAATGTGAAAAAATATGATTGGAAAGACATTTTTTGGTTATAAATATTACATTATCTTGATACTTACAAGGACTTTCTTTTGGATTCAAGACAGGAACAACTCTTTTTAAATATTTAGATAGACTGTATATTATTTTGTACATTATGATAAGTGCTATTTTCATTTTTAATTATAAAGCCAAGAAAACATTCTTCTTTTTCCTATTTCTAAGATTTTCCTAACTTCCTGACTCCACTTTAGAATCATAAAACCTAGCTTACTTTCTCTATTTCTTGCTTTCTTATTCTACTTTTAATGTGTAGGTAGATAAGCAGTAAGAGGTGTGGTCAGGGAAACGGGGCTCACTCCTCAGCTCTGGTTTCCTATCTCTCACCTTGTCTCTTTAGTTGGGGGCTGGGTATACCATGGTAACAGGAAGGGTGGTGGGGACCATAGTAATTGCCATTGTTGTTTGGATGCCTGCCATGTGCCAGGTGTTGTGCATAGTGTCTCATGGGTTCTTATAATATTTCTGTAAGCAAGAGAACCACTGTTCTCTTTTTAAACAAGAACATGGGGCTTCAAGAGATTATGTAACTCTTTCCCCAAATCATTGAACACATTTAGTAAGTAGCAGAGTCAGGGGACAGCAGCAGAAAAAGCACACTGGATATCCTGTTGTTGTTTTTTGTGATTAAAATGGCGGACTGAAAGGCCACCTCAGAGGTCTGACTGTATAACCCCCAGACCCATGGCTCCCTGGAAAATAGAAAACTCAAAAAAAAATTGGAGTAACTTGGAATAAATAGAATCCGAGGGTCCTGGTGAGAAAGCAATCAGGAAAGCTTTAGAAAATCCAGAGCCTCATTTAATTTATATGTCATTGAATTCCAGGAGGATGATGAATGTGAGGCTTCTTAAAACTTAATCTTTTTAGTAATGTTTACCCTCTATTTTCCCATCATGACTAGCAGTATTAAACCATAGAAAACTTAAGAATAACTGATGCTTATTCAGAGGTAGAGAAAAAGGGAAGAAGCCTGTGTTCTTTCTACAATTTGATGGGGTGGACAGAAACTTTGGTCTGAAGCAACAGTAGGCAGCTAGCATGTTGATTCTGTCCCTGGGAATTTATTCCAGATAAGGGCCTTAGGTCCTTCCAGAGGAAACAGGAAGGATAGAGAAGGAGGAAAAGCAACTGCTGGAGGTCATCAGTGACAATGCTGCTCCCTTATTCCCATCCCTCCATCCCACTGCCTTCTACTTTTCTCTAGCCTGTATTCCATATAAATAGCCTGTATTCTATCTAAATGGTAGCCCTATCCCTGGATAGTGTTTATAAGTGGTTAGAGCATTGACCTGTGCACCAAAGGGTCACGGGTTCGATTCCTGGGCAAGGACACTTACTTGAGTTTGTGGATTTACTCTCTACCCGCTGTGGGGGCACATGTGAGAGGCAACCAGTCCATGTGTCTCTCTCATGACACATCAGTATTTCTCTCTTCCTCTTTTCCTCTCCCCCTCTCTCCCTCTCTCCCTCTTCTCATCTCCCCCTTTCTTCCTCTCCTTTTCCCTCTTCTTCTCCCTCTGTTTCTCCTTCTCCCTCTGCTTCGTCCTCCCTCCTTCCATCCCTCCCTCCTATCCACTCTCTCTGAAAAGCAATAGAAAAAAATATCCTCAGGTGAAGATTAACAAAACAAAAAATAAACAGTAGCCCTACTTGTTACCTCTCTCCTCATCCAAGCCCCTTCTTTTTCAGAACCCTTGAAGTTTGATTTTACATATTTGGAAGAATGTCAGGGATCAGCCCAGTTAGTAGATGGTGTCTATGAGAGTTAAATTAGTAGAGGGAGACTTCTATTTATACCTGTGGTGTCTTCCCAAATTCTGAAGAATGTGTTGAGTCCAAAGCTGAGTCAGGAAATCCAGAGACATGTAAACGTATTGCCAAAAGTGGGGGACTCCAGAAATAAATAGTTCTCAAATTGTCAGGGATATGAGAGTTAGGGAAAAGGCAAAAGAGAAGCAATTTTAGAGTGAGAGAAGAGTGGGCCTGGGAATTGACAGGAATCAACATTATGGTTTAACAGACAAAGTAATGGGGCATTGGATGTGTTTATATAGACCAGGAAAGAGGCAGAGCTCCTGTCAGATTGGGCACAGAGTCAATAAGCGAAAAAGATGTACTGTTTTTGACATCTCAAGTTGAGGCCCATAATACATTTCTCCATAGAAAAATAATACATTTCTAGGCTAGCCTGCTGAAATAGAGTTAACTCAGAGAGAAGCTGACCTATAGGCTTTGTCATCTTGATAGAAAAAAATGGGCCTTTAAATGAACTTTTGAATTAAGTCCCCTTGATATGTGGGGAAATACCTGTAAATTAGAATAAAAATTAGCCAAACTTTGAGATCTTATCATGGCTGACAGATATTAATTAAAAAAGAATTTACTCTTGAACATTGATAGCAGCCAGTTTGGTTTTTATCCATAATATTTGAAGCTCTGCTGCTGCATTATTTTTTTCTCTTCAGAGGCTTCTCATGGCCTGCTGACTGATGTAGATAGCTGTGCTGGAAGCTAGGGAGTCCCAACTGAGTTGGTCAGAGAAGAAACCTTTTTTTATAAAGTGCTAATTGCTCATAAAAGTCAGGTGCAGTTTGTACAATAAGTTTAAGTAGAATCAGACTTCATTTAGAATTTAGCCAAGAAGTTCTGCGGTCACTTTCATGAATGTTTTGATTACCATGAATGCCTTTTTCATCTTACTGTCAAGATTACCTGTTTTGTTTCTTTTTTAAAACCCAAATAAATAGCCATTATAACAATGGTTTATATTATTTAAATGTTATTTGGGTTTGTATTCTTTAAAATTGAAGAAATACTGTGGATAGGAGCTTTGGGAGTCTGAATGAGTTTCCAGATAATATAGAGACTGAACCTGAGCTTCCTATAACTGCCACCAGGCTTTTATACTGCTCTAAAGAAAGATTCTGTCTTTGAGTGATATAGAAAGTTGATAAAATGCATGTATTAGCAGTTACTGACTCAGTAAACTTTAAAATTCTAGGAATCAATCATTGCTGATGCATTTGTATAGAGAAATTCATTTCTATCTTTCTGTTACCTTGTGCAAAAAAGAGGGGGGGGTTATTATTTAAAAGGTGAGAAAAAGAACAGGAATTTTACACACACACACACTACAAACATAGTAAGCATGGTCTTTTTGCAGAAGAAACTTATGTTTGTCTTTTTCTATAGTTAGGGCTTTCCCCCTATGTTTTGAATTAAATTTGTAAATTTATAAGGGGCTTTTTTTCTGTTGCCTTTATATTCATGGTGCAGGGGAAGAATCTGAAGGCAGGTATTTGCTTTGGAAAGTCCAAAGGCATAAGTTCTTTTAGTTTTCTTACTGTCTTCCCTTCCCTTTCTCTTGCCTTTTTTTTCTTTATTTTTCTCTCTCCATTCTTACTTTTCTTTCATTCTTTTTATTGATGCTTTATTAATGTTGCATAGAGATCCTACATATCATAATTTTCACTTATAAATACAAATGTAAATAAGAACAAACTACTTTCAAGTAATTAAAAATACTTTAACCAAATGTTGATGGACTTATTCTCAATTAAATATGTAGTTTGAAACAAATCTAAAGCTACAACTGACTAAAATTTATGATTAAATTATATACTACCATAATACAATCATTTATCAAAGAAAAAATAACACCCAATAATAGTTAAATCCAATAAGAAAGTTTTAGCATTTATAACTACAATATGTTCTTTTTACTTCACTTACTGTCCTCATTCTTAGTACTTATTTATCTTCACACTAGAGAAGGACATATTGAGCCTGGTTCTCTTTCATTATTTTTTAAAAATTTAAGTTTATTGGGGTGACATTGGTTAATAGGATCATTTAGATTTTAAGTGTATGATACAAAATCTGTGTTACAGAGCCTGGTTTTTTTGAACTGCGATCAGGGTCATAATTATCTGAGGTTACCCTGAAGATTTCTTCAGAGCCATTAGTCATTCCTAAAATTACTCTAGCCAGTGCCTTTTCCTTTCTGGAAATATCATTCATCACATTATTCCCTCCAATCCCAAGCTCTCCATTCTCTGTAACACTTCTCAGTGGCTTCTAAAGCTTTGGAGAAATCATCCTACTCATAGGCTTGAAGCAAATTAGGTCATTTTACAATCCTTACTACAGGCCACAAAGTGATTATTGGGTAGTTCATTATCCAAATTTCAGAAAAAAGAAAACAGGTACAAAAAGAGATGAAGTGATTTATTAACAATCCCTGACATTTGTTTAGCACCTTGACTTTATGGGTTACAATGTATCATAAAATCTGATGTGCAAAATACAGTTTTGTGAAGTAGGCAGGGCAGATATCCTTTTACAAATGAAGACACTGAAGCTCAGACATGAGTCACTTGCCTAGAGTGGCACAAATAGAAACT
Organism: Pipistrellus hanaki; assembly: GCF_964339955.1. Classification (NCBI taxonomy): domain Eukaryota; kingdom Metazoa; phylum Chordata; class Mammalia; order Chiroptera; family Vespertilionidae; genus Pipistrellus; species Pipistrellus hanaki. The sequence continues at coordinate 166,315,362 of NC_140503.1, read as the reverse complement.
GGTGTCATATGCTCTAGTCAGTTTAGCTCAGTGGATAGAGTGTCAGCCTGCAGACTGAAGAATCTTGGGTTCAAGGGCATGTACCTCATTTGCAGGCTGGACCTGGTAGGGTGCCTGCAGGAGGCAACCAATTAATGTGTCTCTTTTTCTGTCTCTCCTCCTCCTTTCCATTCTCTCTAAAAATCAGTGGAAAATATTCTTGGGTAAGAATTAATAATAACAAAAAGAAACTGGTGTCATTAGAACTTGAATGCAGATCCTTTGATTTCTAGCCCACAGCACCTCTCCTTGTCACATCACAGTGGCTCTTAATAAATTGAGCATGTGATGAGCAGTGCATCCATCTTTAACACCATGCACTAAAACTGGACTCAGTATACATTATGTAAATGCCTTGAAGTCTGAGGAAAATGAATACTGTTGCCTTGGAAGCACAATCTGTGTATCATTTTCAGTCGCGTTCTATGTAGTCCTATTGATAAATGATAACTAGTATGTGAATAATTCTATAATTGCCATAATTATAAACACAGATATAGATGATAATAGATTGGAGATAAACTATAATACAAGATAGTATGTTGGTATTAAAATAGTTCCAATGGGAATGTAAATTAGTCAACTTTCAGAAACCCATCCTATATAATAAAGAGCTAATATGCTAATTAGACTGAACAGCAGAACGGAGCTCCTTGCACGAATTTCATGTATCAGGCCTCTAGCATTAAATAACAACCTTGGTTAAAATATCAATACAAAATGGATTTTAAGATCCTGATTTTCTATAATACATTTTCAAATTTTTAAGAATCAACAAGTTTTAATAAATGTTTTCCATTTTACTTAATCCCCATGATCCTCAAGTAGGTGCTTTCACCAGTTAAATTTAAAGAAAATTAGACTAAGTCATACTGTTAAGTTTGGATCTATATTTGAGACTATACATTTCTGTACATCAGTGTCAATAAAGACTCAAGCATTTAAATCATCTTATAATCCTTTTTTTTTTAAAAAACCCTCACTGAAGTATTTTTCCCCCATTGATTTTTAGAGTGTTAAAGAGGGAAGGAAATATTAATGTGAGACACATTATTTGGTTGCTTCCTACATGCGCCCCATCCAACCAGAGCTGGCAATTGAACCTGCAACCCAGGTACTCAGGCTGACACTCTAACTACTATATACCACCAGCTAGTACACATCTTGCAGTTCTTTATCTACTGAACACCTGTTTTAGATTCATGACCTTAGCTTTTATAAGTCCTCAGGAAGACATTAAGTCTGTCTTGACAGATTTGTTCTACAGAAACCTGTGGTTTCCAGCCCATGTACTATCTCATAGAGCAGCACTAAAGGAAATAACTTTCCACCAAACCAAACCTAGTAGTTGAGTTTTAGTAGGCTTGAGTGCTATCTTAATTAATTTGGCCAGGGTCCTAGACTTCCAAGTTTTATTTTTGGTCAGAACTTCAAAATCTTTGAAAGAACTCTGAACACTGGAGGAAATTATAATTTACCCCTGGGATCAATGAGGATCCTGTCTGCACACAAGCATTTGGTCATCAGTTTTTTGCAGGATATACAAAGCCAGTTTCTGGAACTTTAGGATAACCCAAAAGTCTCTACTATTTACACAGCATGTTAGATTTTTATGATAAGCCCTGGTATGTTTAAAATTTAGATTGCTGAGACCCATCTCAAGATTTTTAAAAAAATATATTTTATTGATTTTTTACAGAGAGGAAGGGAGAGAGATAGAGAGCTAGAAACGTCGATGAGAGAGAAACATTGACCAGCTGCCTTTTGCACACCCCTTACCGAGGATGTGCCCACAACCAATGTACATGCCCTTGACCGGAATCGAACCTGGGACCTTTCAGTCCACAGACCGACGCTCTACCGCTGAGCCAAACTGGTTTCGGCACATCTCAAGATTTTGATTAGCAAAACTAAAGGGGTAGACGTGGGCAAAATGGGTGAAGGGGATCCAGTGTATGGTGAAAGAGGTTAACTAGACTTGTGGTGGTGATCACTTTGTAGAGTATACAAATATCAAATTATTATGTTGAATACATGAAACTAATGTTATATGATAAATTTACCTCAAAAGAAAAGATAGCCGGGACCGGTTTGGCTCAGTGGATAGAGCGTCGGCCTGCGGACTGAAAGGTCCCAAGTTCGATTCCGGTTGAGGGCATGTACCTTGGTTGCGGGCACATCTCCAGTAGGGGGTGTGCAAGAGGCAGCTAATCGATGATTCTCTCTCATCGATGTTTCTAACTCCCTATCCCTCTCTCTTCCTCTCTGTAAAAAATCAATTAAAAAAAATATATATATATAAAGAAAAGATAGCAAAACAAAGCATTAAAAAAAGGTGTCAGACCCATTTATGTAATCAACTCTTCTTACTTATAAGAGGAACTACCCCTTTTAGTTTTGCTTCCCTTTCTTTAAAAGCAAAGATTTCCTGTTTCAGAAGGGAGTAGGATTAAAATAAAAGGCATGAAGTTATCTTCAGTTTCCTTTTAAGTTTGAATGATGTTCCAACAATAGTTACTTCACGGGGCTTTCCAGCTTTAGGAAGAGTTAAAAACTAAACTCTTGATTATATTAGCCATGCCCAGGGACTGAGTTTTCCAATATTCTTCATGTTATATAAAATTTTCACGTTTTTCTTTTCTTTTTTTTTTTTTTTTTTCTTTCTTTTTTTTAATTTTTATTATTTTTTTTAATAAATTTTTATTGTTCATATTATTACAAGTGTTCCTTTCCCCCCCTTCCCACCCCACCCTCTGCCCTTTCCCCACTCCCCATTGTCCTCATCCATAGGTGCACAGTTTATATGTTCAGTCTCTTCCCACATTCCCCTCTCCCCTTTTCCCCAAGAATCATCAGTTCACTCCCCTTCCATACCTCTGATTCTACAATATTATATTCAACAGTTAATATTGTTCATCAGATTTTTTTTTTAATTTCCTTGGTTTTTAGATTCACTTGTTGATAGTTACGTATTTGTTGTTCATAATTTTTATCTTTATTTACTTTCTCTTCTGAAAGAACCCCCTTCAGCAATTCATATAATTCTGGTTTGGTGGTGATGAACTCCTTTAGCTTTTTTTTATTAGTAAAGCTCTTTATCTGACCTTCGATTCTGAGTGATAGCTTTGCTGGGTAGAGTATTTTTGGCTGTAGGTTCTTGCTATTCATCACCTTGAATATTTCTTGCCATTCCCGTCTGGCCTGCATGGTTTCTGTTGAGAAATCAGCTGACAATCCTATAGGTGCTCCTTTATAGGTAACCACCTGCTTAGCTCTTGCTGCTTTTAATATTCTCTCTTTGTCCTTTGCTCTTGGAATCTTAATTATGATTTGTCTTGGTGTGGTCCTCTTTGGATTCCTCTTATTTGGAGTTCTGTGTGCTTCCTGGACTTGTAAGTCCAATTCTTTCCCCAGGTGGGGGAAGTTTTCTAACACTATTTCTTTCAGTATGTTTTCGATATCTTGCTCTCTCTCATCTTCTGGGACCCCCATGATTCTGATGTTGGATCGTTTGAAGTTGTCCCAGAGGTTTCTTACATTATCTTCAATTTTCTGGATTCTCTTGCCTTCTAGCTTCTGCAGAGGAGTGTCTTCTGGCTCTTTATGTTCCAAATCTTTGACTTGATTCTTGCGATCTTCTATTCTGTTTTTAGGACTCTGTAGAATATTTTTTATTTCAGACAATGTATTCTTTATTTCTTGTTGATCCCTTAGCATTTCTTGTTGATCCCTTTTCATATCCTCATAGGTCTCATTTATTTTATCGGCCTTTTCTAGGAGTCTCTTGAAAAACCCTATAAGTGTGGTTTTGAACTCTATATCCAGTCGCTTTTTGTCCTCCATTTCTTTCGTTTGTGATCTATTTGGTTTAGGCATTTTCGCAGGCAGCTTTTCTGATGGGGCGGAGTTTCAGGGTGGAGCCTACAGCCTTGGCTTCCGTCAGCCCCGCCCTATGCGACTCCTGAGACTCAGGGTCTTTCAGAACTTGTTGCAAGCTCCTCTGAGAGAAAGGTGCCCTCGATTTTCGCCTGCTACCAAACAGTGTAAGCTCTCCCGCAATGGGCCCGAAACGGGGGTTCAGTTCAGTTGGAAGTGGAGTTGGAGGTGGCGTTCAGAGCAGTCTGGAGCCTGTCTCCTTCCCGCCAGGGCAGTCCTACGGCACAGCCGGCCGGCCCTTCTCTGCGCGCTGTGTGCGCGCCTCTGGGACCTCCTTTCGCTGCTTCCCCGAGTACCGCCTTACAGCCCAGCTCCCTCTGGATGAGCCTGGGTCCCCAGGGTCTGGCCTAGAACGGGGGTTCAGAGCAGTTGGGGGCCCAGCACAGTCCGAGTGTTTCTCTCCTTCCCGCTAGGGAACGCCAGCCAGGCACTCGGCCTCCCTCCTCTCCGGCTCCGTCCTCTCCGCGCGCGCCGCGTGTCTCCGTACCTTGGGCTTTTACAGCTCCTCCGCGCTTCCTTCTGGTTTTCTCCTTGCTTCTCGTTGTAGAATTTCCAGTCAGTTGACTTTCCTGTAGTTCTGGGTAATGTCCATTTTATATTTTAGTTGTATTTTATTGAAATTGTTGCGTGCGGCTGCGGCTAGGTGTCTACCCGAGCAGCCATCTTGGATTCTCCCAGTTTTTTTTTCAAATTTTCACGTTTTTCATAGTGCTCTTTTATGCATTTAAAGAGGAAATGTTCAGGGCTACAAGTAAAAATTCTTCTTTTTATTCCCCTCTTGCTTAGGAAGGCATACCTTCCACGGGGCTTTTCCAATCAGATCCTTTTTACCCTTGTTTAATGTCGTTAATCCACCTACTTTTAGTCAGATAAGACAAAAAATATGTTTTCGTTATGTTTCAGAGTCTTAGTACTTAGTTTATGTATGCCTTGAGATGAAAAAGATTGAAAATCTCTGGCCTAGAACATTTTAGGTGCTCAATAAAATAAATGTTTCTCTAAATAGTTTTAAAAAAACTGTTCCACAGTAGACTCAGTTACTTTATTTCTGTGGTGAATATTTATAGGTTGGACTCAGATGTTTTGCTTTAGATTTATTGAGAACCAATCAAGTTATCTGATTTAAATAATAACAAACATAAAGGCTAACTATAGATTTCAATGTAAAAAAAATTTTGGAGTGAAATATAGAGCTGCAAAAGAGATTTGTAAGACAATAGAGGGTTATCTAAGAACAGTTGCAATTCACTTGGCTTTGGCTTCTATCAGCACACAGGAAAATAGTTATTGGATAACTTTATGCTTTCCACTTACAGGTACTCCTGTCACAACGGTGATGAAAATAAAGCTGATGTACAAATATTAAAGCATTGACATTGAATACTATGGTCTGACATATAGTGTTGTATGTGAACTTGTGACTGAGTGTATCTGTTTGTAACATTTTTGCTAAGACCTAGAGGTGTATACTTTTAAGTCATAGTTCCTCTAAGTGTTCAGTGAGGCCCAAATTATAATTTCCAGTGACCTGAAATCGGACCCCTTATCTGTCACTGGAAGTCCCTATGAGTAAACCTTCTTCCCAAGGAAGTGGACATTAGATCTAAAAAAAAGTCAAGTTGTTGCCCTTAGGTTCTGAGTATGCTGATACTGTTCCTGCTAATGTTTATCCAGGCAATCTTAAGCCTAGTAATGCTACTGACTTTCTTCCCTCTTTCCATCCCTCTCTTTTTCTTTGATGGACATTTATGAAGTGCCTATAGTGTGAAAGACATACTAATGATACTAGGAGATGTGACAGTATGCTAACATATATCATGAGTGACATATGAGAAATTTCTAAAGGAGTATATTTTGTTTTTGTTTTTTTTAAATATATTTTACTGATTTTTTTTACAGAGAGGAAGGGAGAAGGAAAGAGAGTTAGAAATATTGATGAAAGAGAGACATCGATCAGCTGCTTCCTGCACACCCCCTACTGGGGATGTTATGGGGGTGTGCCTGCAACCAAGGTACATGCCCTTGACCGGAATCAAACCTGGGACCTTTCAGTCCACAGGCCAATGCTCTACCCACTGAGCCAAACTGGTTTCGGCTTAAGGAGTATATTTTGAATATCATACCTCCCACACTTCAATGAACCCACTCCACAAATATACATCTGCACTTTGAAGTCATTGCCATAGAGACCCATTTTCCTTGGTAAGAATGTATTTGTTTCTTTCACTGCAATAGAAAAAGAGTTTGAGAATTAAAGCCTAGAGCTTTAAAAATCTACCAACCAAAAACATGTTCACAAGCATGAAAATATATTACCTTACAATTATTATCTATTGAATGTTATAGGGCTAATATTCTGTATAAGTACCACGTAGATATGCTTTTCATTCCCAGCTATAAAGTCTGTTCTGTTTGTATGTTGATCACCTTTAAAAGTAAGTCTAAGGACAGGAAAAGTTAGATTATGCCAGAGAAAGTTGGTCCATAGGATAGAGGAGAAGGAAATAACATATAGAAAGTGCCCCAAACAAGAACTGAGAGTAGACAAATTGATTCCAGAACAGAAAGAAAGGGAGAATGGGGAAAGATCAGACTCCATGTCCTGGCTCCTATAGACTGAAACCATGGAGAAAGTTGATGTAGCAGTTTAGAAACAACCCAGTATGTTTCAGGAAATTCTTGAGCAGTGGAAATTTTTTTCTTGCCTCTCTTTGGGCCATATTCAAGGTCTCTTAGAAAAATAATATGTCTAATGTGGGACCACCCAGTCAATAAGCTGGAAATAGCAACATAGCAGGATGAGCTGGAAGTAGACATAGGCCCCTCTCCAGTTTTCTGTAAAATCAAGGTGGTTTGATGGAATTCCTAGGTTTTGCTTTGGGCCTCATGAACATCACTGGGGCACAAACCATTTAATCTAGAAGATGTTCAGCAAAGTCGAGGAAGCTCATCTAGGATTTGTGGGAGGACCACCTACTAAGGTGGGAGGACATAGAAATTATTCTTTTGAATACCCAATGCCAGGAGACTGTGGTTTGGAATTTACCAATTGAGCATTCAAAATCTGTAGAGAACACCAAATTACTGAGCCAGTAATTAAATGTCATCATTGTTGGAGACCAGACTAACAGCTACAACTAGCAGAAAACAGACTACAGTTTTCCGCAGTAGCAGAATATTATAATACAATGTAGATGAAGAACCATATGCAAAAAAGGAAACTAGAGAGAGAAACCAAGATAGCAGCATAGGTAAACACCTGAACTTGCTGCCTTACACAACCACTTCAAAACTACAACTAAAAGACAAAATGGACATCATCCAAACCACAGGAAGGCTTGCGAAGTAAAAATTCTACAACTAGAAGGGAAGAGAAAAGCACACTGAGACTCAGAGGAGCTGCATAAGTAAAGTGCAGAGGTACAGAGGCGCATGCGGAGAGGGTTGGCAAGGGAATACGATTTGGCTTTTTCAAACAGCAAGGAGATACAAGCTCCCAACTGCTCTGAACTCCAGTTCCAGGCGAGACTCTAGGGACCCAGACTCATATGGGGAGAAATTGGACTGTCTGGCAACAGGTGGAACTCTAGGGCAGCTTTCTCTCAGAGGTGCTTATAGCTATTACTGTGGGACACTGAGACCCGGGGGTCTTGTAGGGCAGGGCTGATGGGAAGCCATTGCTGTTTGCTTCACCCTGAGTCTCTGCCCCATCCAAGCTGTGCAGAGGCTTATGAATGGCCTGGTCCTTTGAAATCTAAACTTACCTAACAAACTGCAGCTGAGTCAGAGAGACCCAGAACATTCAAAAGAAGGCCCAAGACCCCACAGTAGCTTGCATTGCTTCACAGCTGGGCCTCATTTGGGCACCTTCAAAACCCAAACAAAGAAGAGGAATCTGCAGATCTCTCCGTAGCTCCTGCTGGGTGGCCTCAGGCAGAGGCTAAATTAGCACCTCCTTGGAGATCAATGTCTCCAGGGGTCAGAGTAGGGACCATCCAGATTACAACTCCTCAGATCCATAAGGGACACACTCGGGGCAGACTCATTGAGCACCAAAGCCCCATTGAAGCAAATCTTGCCCCATAAGGGTGTCTCCCGCACCGAAGTTCTCCCATCATAGACACAGCTGATTCTCACAGCCAATTAGCCAGGAGGCCAATTCCTTCCAGTGATACCAACAGCAATCAAGGCTTAACTACAACAAGACTGTGCACACAGCCCACAAAGGGGTGCACCAAGAGTGTCCACCTCAGGTTACTGGGGAGACTGAGTCACTGGGCCCTGCTAGGACTCCTAGCACACAAAGCCACTTTATCAACTCAGGGAAGCAGCCAAAATGTTGAGACAAAGAAACAGCTCACAAATGAAAGAAATGGAGGAAAGCAAACCACTGGATATAGAGTTCAAAACCACGTTTATAAGGGTTTTCAAGAATTTTATAGAAAAGGACAATAAACTTAGTGAGACCCTCGAGTATGTGAAAAAGGACCAACTAGAAATTAAGCATACACTGACTGAAATAAAGAATAATATACACAGATCCAATAGCAGACTAGAGGATCGCAAGAATCAAGTCAAAGATTTGAAATACAAAGAAGCAACACTCAACTGGAAAAGCAAAAAGCAAAAAGAATCCAAAAAGAATCCAAAAAGTTGAAGATAGCTTAAGGAGCCTCTGGGACAACTTCAAGCGTACCAACATCCGAATTATGGGGGTGCTAGAGAAGAGAGAGCAAGATACTGAAAAACTATTTGAGATGAACAAAAACAGACCCAGAGACAGGGAAGCATCGATCAAACTGTCAAACCTCAGAGGGAGGAAGGTAGGGGAGTGTGGGGGAAAGGGAGAGAGATCAACCAAAGGACTTGTATGCATTCATATAAGCCTAACCAGTGATCATGGACAACAGGGGGTGGGGCATACGTGGAGAGGGGTTTACTGTGGAAATGGGGGGATGCAGACAACTATGTGATACCATAATCAATAAAAAATTAAAAAATAAAAATAAAAACCTATTTGAAGAATTAATGACAGAAAACTTCCCCCACCTGGTGAAAGAAATAGACTTACAAGTCAGGAAGTACAGAGAACCCCAAACAAAAGGAATTCAAAGAGGACCTCACCAAGACACATCATAATTAAAATGCCAAGAGCAAAAGACAAAGAGAGAATATTAAAAGCAGCAAGAGAAAAACAGTTATCTACAAGGGATTATCCATATGATTGTCAGCTGACTTCTCAACAGAAATATACAAGTCAGACAGGAGTGGCAAGAAATATTCAGAGTGATGAATAGCTAGAACCTACAACCAAGATTACCCAGCAAAGCTATCATTCAGAATTGAAGGTCAGATAAAGAGCTTCACAGGTAAGAAAAAAGCCAAAGGAATTCATCACCACCAAACCAGTATTATATGAAATGCTGAAAGGTATTCTTTAAGAAGAGAAAGAAGAAAAAAAAGGTAAAGATAAAAATTATGAACAACAAATACATATCAAGTGAATCTAAAAATCAAGTGAATAAAAAATCTGGTGAACAGAATAAACTGGTGAATATACTAGAATCAGGAGCATAGAAAGGGAGTGGACTGACAATCCTCAGGGGAAAGGGGTATGGGAGTGGGGGTGGGGGGGAGAAGCGTGAAGAGACTGGACAAAAATTATATACCTATGGATGAGGACAGTGGGGGAAAGTGGGAGATAAGGGCTAGAGGGTGGGGTGGGAACCGGGTGGAGTGGAGCTATGGGAGAAAAAAAGATGGACAACTGTAATTGAAGAATAAAGATTAAAAAGAGAGAGAGAGAAATAGTGAAAAAACAAACAAAAAGGAAACTAATTCTCTATATTGGAAGTCAATTTAGTTCACAAACCCTCATGTGCACTAAAGGTAGAAACATAATCTTGCCAATTAAAATGTAGTCACTTATAAGTTGAAACAGCCTTTTTACATAATTTTTAAAATGTTCTTATTGATTTTTGAGAGAGAGGAAGGGGGACAGCAAGAAACATCGATCTGTTGCCTCCCTGTTTGAATCCATATCCTGGGCATGTGCCTTGACTGGGAATCAAACTGGCAACCTTTTGGTGCATGGACGGTGCTCAACCAGCTGAGCCACACTTACCAGTGCTAAGTAAATATTTAAATGCATAATTCTTTTCTCCGTTTTCCCCTCTATCCTTCCAAAGAGCAATCTGTTCTGCCATTGGAAGAGAGGTATCATGTTCTGGTCCTGACCTCTAGTGGCCACTTGCCTTCAATGAGATGACTGATTCCGCTTTTTTTTTTTAATCTTCACCTGAGGATATTTTTTCCATTGATTTTCAGAGAATGAATGAGAGAGGGGGGAGGACGGGAGGGGAGGGAGGGAGGGTGGTGGAGAGAAATGGAGGGAGGGGGGAGAGAGAGAGAGAGAGAGACAGAGAGAGACAGAGAGAGACAGAGAGAGACAGAGAGGAGAAAGGTATTGATGTGAGAGAGACATATTGATTAGTTGCCTCCTGCACACAGTAACTGTGGTGCATGTCTGGGAGCCAGCATTCTAACCACTCCAACCACTGAGCCAAACCAACCAGGGCCCTGTTTGGTCTTTGGATGATGGTAATTCACTGCTGACATGTCTTAGTTTTAGTTTAGCCTCCAGTCCCTGTGATACATGATACATGTACTTTGCATTAACTTACCTTTCATGTCTCTTTCAGCCTCTTCCATGGGTCATTGCAACATTTCATATACTTTACAGTGGTGGTCTTTAAATTGAAATATAAATAACTCTGGGGGTACACCAAGACATTCCAAGGAGTATGTGGACAAGGTTGTTGTTTTTTATTACTTTTAAAAAATAGCAGATGTATTTAGGTTTAATTTATATAAATTCCATAAATTTGAAGTGTACAATTAAGTATAACTTTTGACAAATGTATACCATCATGTAACTTCCATACATTCATGATATAAAGCATTTCATCACCTCCAAAAAGTTCCTTCATACTCTTGGTAGTCAATCTCCTCCCTCAACCCAAGGCTGGCCATCACTGGTCTGCTTTCTGTCATTACAATTTTGCCTTTTCTAGAATGTAATTTAAATATTATCATACAGTGCCAAAACCGGTTTGGTTCAGTGGATAGAGCGTCAGCCTGTGGACTGAAAGGTCCTGGGTTCAATTCCAGTCAAGGGCCTGTACCTTGGTTGAGGGCACATCCTTGGTAGGGGGTGTGCAAGAGGCAGCTGGTCAATGATTCTCTCGCATCGATGTGTCTTACTCTCTATCCCTCTCTCTTCCTCTCTGTAAAAAATCAATAAAATATATTTTAAAAAACACCACAGAATTTAAATATTATCATACAGTATATAGCCTGTTGTGACTTTTTAGCATAATGCTTTTGAGATTCATCCATGATGTTGCATGTATGAGTAACTCATTCCTTTTGAAAAATGACATTATTGATATATAATTCAGATACCATAAAATTCACCCATTTAAAGTGTATGAGTTAGTGTGTTTTTTAGCATACTTATTAAATTATGTAATAACCACTATAGTCATTTTTAGAACTACTGATCTAAAAAAGGAAGTTTGTTTCTTTTTATTGATAAGTAGGATTCTATTTGTTTTTCCATTGACCAGTTGATGGAAATTTGATTTTTTTCCTATCTTTTGATTATTATGAGTCAAACTGTTATGAACATTTGAGTACATGTCTGTGTGAACATATGCTTTCATTTCTCTTGGATAAATATCTAGGAGTAGGATTGCTGGGTCTTAACTTGATAAAAATTGTCAAATTGTTTTCAAAAGTAACTTTTGCATTTCTACTAGCAATGTGTGAGAGTTTCATTTGCTTCATTCACATCCTCATCAGCATTTGATGTTATCAGTCTTTTTAATTGTAGCAGTTTTAATGGATATATCATGGTTTTAATTTATATTGACTGATGCCTAATGATGTTGAACATCTTCTGTTGCTTTGTCATTCATACCTTTTCCTGGTGAAATATCAAGTCAAATCTTTTGTCCACACCAAACATTAAAATAAGTCTTTTCCAGCCCTGCCAGCGTGGCTCAGTGGTTGAGTGTTTCACCATAAACCAGGAGATTATGGTTCAATTTCTGGTTGAGGGCCGATTCTCAGTGTGGGGTGTGCAGGAGGCAGCTGATCAATGACTCTCTCATCATTGATATTTCTATTCTCTCTCCCTCTCCCTTCATCTCTGAAATCAATAAAAATATTTTTTTTTATTTATTTATTTTTAAAAGTATATTTTATTGATATTTTACAGAGAGGAAGGGAGAGGGATAGAGAGTTGGAAACATCGATGAGAGAGAAACATCAACCAGCTGCCTCCTGCACACCTCCTACTGGGGATTTGCCCACAACCAATGTACATGCCCTTGACTGGAATTGAACCTGGGACCTTTCAGTCTGCAGACCGATGCTCTATCCACTGAGCCAAACCGGTTTTGGCAAAACATATTTTTTAAATTGATATTTTCCTTGCTTGGAAAAGCTACAGTGTTGATTCAATTCAATTTTGCCTATGCCACATCTACGCATGGGACTAAATGGATCTAAGGCCACCTCATTTACTTGTATTCTAGGTTCTACACCCTTTTGCCTAGTCAAGGACATTGATCCAGGATTTCTCTCTTTCCTGTATTACCAACTCTCATCCTCTCTACTGAGTCATTATTCAAACATGCTATTATTTTCCATCTTTAAAATTTTTTCTCTTGGATTCTCTTCTTTATTTTTTCCTCTAACCCTTTCCATTAAGCTACTTCCTTATTGCTTTTCTCTCCTTTTCAGAAAAACTTTTTGGAAGAGTTGAGTATTTCTCCATTTCCTTTTCTTTCCATTCTCAGGCCATTTTAACCAGGCTTTCATTCCCACTGTTCCATTAAATTTGCTCTTATCAAGGCTGATAATATCGTCCACATTGTTAAATCCTCTTACCATTTCCCTGTCCTGATCTTATTCGACCTATCAGAAGCATTTGACACTTTTGATCTTTTCTTTCTCTTGGAAATGTTTTCTTCACCTGACTTCTAGGACATCGGTTATACAGAGTCTTCCCTATTTTAACATTGACATCTTTATCCTTCCAGTTATTCAAGCTAAAAATCTTGGAATTATTCTTTACCTCTCTTGCAGCCCACATCTACTCTGTCAGTGCATCCTACTGCTTCAATCTTAAAATTATATTCTGAATTTAAATCCAAATATTTTTATTATGTAAGAAATTATATCACTATTGATCATTTCCATTTACTTTTTAATAAATTATCATCTTTTTGAAAATATATTAGCTTTTTAGAACCCACAAATACTTTTCCTTACCATATTTGAAAACATGTTTAATTTAATATTCAAAAAGAGTATTTTTAACAAACTCAAAGACAACCATACACATACATAAACCTTCCTCACCTTTACTGCTACCATCATTGTTTGAGCTACCATAATCTCTGCTAGCATTATTATAATAACCTGTAAACTGGTCTTTCTACTTTTACCCTACAGATTATTCTCAGCATAACAGTCAGGATGATCCTCTTTCTCTTTGAGTAAAATTCAACATTTTCCAGTGGCCTGCAAAGACATGATCTTACTAATACCCCTCTCACCTCCCTGACTATATCTCCTACTATTCTTCTCTTACCTATTTGTTCCATCCATATTGGCCTGCTTGAATTCCCTCTGCCTGACCACTTTTCCACCACAATCTTCATGGCTGATCTCCCTCATTTCTTTTAAGACTTTGTTTAAATGTAAACTTTCAATGAGTTATCCGTAATCATCCATTTAAATTGCAAACTCTCTCTGCATTCCTAATCTCCCTTGTACTACTTTTTTTTTTTAAGGAGTAGTTATTATATTTTAACATACTTATATAATTTACTTATTTTAGTTGTTATTTGACTGCCTCCTCCCACAAGAATATAAATTTGACAAGGGCAAGATATTTATTTTGTTCACTGTTATAACCCCAGTACCTGGGAAAAACAGTGCTGGGAACATTGCAATGACTCAAATATTTGTTGAATGAATGATATCAAGAGTTTTAAAATGGAAGAAAACAGGAATGGAACAATGGCATATTGGGAATAAACAAGGCAAAACTTGCTTTGAACTTCACACAGTGTTTATGTTCTTTCTGGTGGACTCAGTCTTTTGAGTGATAGATGAATCTAATAGATTTGAGAAGGCCACAGATGGGGAAATACCACCACCACATTTCCTGTAGGCCCACATGCCTGGGACTTAAGTCAGCATGAGCATAGGCTTGAAAACTTGTGCATACATTCTTTTTCCTTCTAACCAAACTCCATTTTTAAAAAATAATACTATTTCTAGGATTTTAGTTAAATTGCTTAGACAGTGAGGTGAGAAGAGGTTAGAGGTTTTGAAGAGTCTAAAGAGTAGAGATGAGATGGGTTTTTGTAAAGTGCATGTACTTTATGATAATTTAAAATGTTTCATTGAGTAATATATATGTGTATACACACACAACACAGAAAAATACACATATATAGGTTAGTGAATTTTCACAAGTCAACCCCAGAACCAAATGTAATCAACACCCAGAACCAAAAACGGAACCTGAGTAGCATCCCAGGGGCTCCCCAGTGCCTATTCTCTTCCAGCTACTACGTCCCACTTAGAATAACCACTGCTCTGACATCTAAGGCCATAGATGTGTTTTGTCTGATTTTGTACTCTATGTAAATTAAATCATGTAGTATATGCACCTTGTGTCTTTTAGTCATAATTTTGTTTGTGAGATTTATCCTCATTTGTTATGTGGTTATTACTTTTAATATTCAAAAAAATCCATTGTATAATATACTGCAATTTATCCATTCTACTTTTGATAGGCATTTTAATGATTTACAGTTTGGGGCTGTTATGAATAGAGCTACTATCTAATACATTCGATTAACGTGTTTTGATGTGCATATGCATGAATTTCCTAGGACACTCAATATTTTTTTTATCCAGTCAGTGAACTCTAAGTGTTCTTCAGCATGTAGTCAATATATTCACTATGTGTACTTCACTCAGATGAGAGTTACAGTTGCAGATATTGTTACCAAATCCTTCCCTTCTTAGTGCTATCACTAAGCTTTGTCTATACTTGATTCTTTTTTTTCTTTTTTAAAATATATTTTGAGTCTTTACAGAGAGGAAGAGAGAGGGACAGAGAGTTAGAAACATCGATCAACTGCCTCTTGCACACCCCCCACTAGGGATTTGCCCACAACCAAGGTACATGCCCTTGACCGGAATCGAACCTGGGACCCTTCAGTCCACAGGCTGACGCTCTATCTACTGAGCCAAACCAGTTTTGGCTATACTTAAGATTCTTTTTTTTGTTGTTGTTCCTTTTTAAAATTCTTTATTGTTTAAAGTATTACATATGTCTCCTTTGTCCCCCATTGACCTCTCCCCACCTGTTTCGACCTCCCAGCACATGCCCTCATGCCCCTACTGTTTGTGTCCATGGGTTATGCTTATATGCATGCATACATGTCCTTTGGTTGGTCTTTTATACCGCCCCCCTTCCCTCGCCTGCCTTCCCTCTGAGGTTAGATGGTCTGATCAGTGCTTCTATGTCTCTGGATCTATTTTTGTTCATAAGTTTATGTTGTTCATTATATTCCACAAATGAGTGAGATCATATGATATTTATCTTTCTCTGACTGGCTTATTTCACTTAGCATAATGCTCTCCAGGTCCATCCATGCCATTGCAAATGGTAAGAGTTTCTTCTTTTAATAGCAGCATAGTATTCCATTATGTAGATGTACCACAGGTTTTTATTTTATTTTTTTAATTAATTAATTTTTTTTGTAAACCTTTTCTACTTAAGATTCTTAACATGTATTCTGATTAAGTATATATATTCATATAAAAGATATGAATTGTGAATGCTTCTCAGAACTTTGTTTTGCTTGCTTGTGTATCCCAGCATTTGGCACAGTACCTGAAATGCAGTGAGCTGGTTGAATGAATGGTGATAACCATAGTCATTGCCAGCAATTAACACAGCAAGTCCCTTTAGTTATGTGAACCATCTAGCTAGGGTAAAGTCTTGCTTTAGTTGACGTCTCAGAGTCAAAGGGTTAGGAATGGGAAGTGATCACTCTCTGAAAAGCCTAACACTAAAGGCTCAGAACCGAACACGCTGTGTGGTTAGAAGGAATTGCTGTGGCTTTACAAGCCTCTTGGATATTTCATGTGTTAACAGCAGTGATTCCAAGGGATAGTGTGGGGGCCAGATATAAATAGCAGGACACAAATGGGGTAATGTGCCACTGCCAAGCTACTGCTGGGGGTGTTTATAAAAAGAAAAGCATTCCCTTCTCAGCTCTCACTGTCAACAACCTCCCATTCTGAAGACACGCTCACAACTGAGAAAGTGGGGAAACAGTTTGAGACCTAGCATCATTTAAATCTCCACAAGCAGAAAAGCCAGGTAAACATTTTTACTTATTTACACTCAGACTACAACAGTGAAGAATTAAAACAAGCTGGGACCGGTTTGGCTCAATGGATAGAGCGTCGGCTTAGGGACTGAGGGGTCCCGGTCAAGGGCATGTACCTTGGTTGCGGGCATATCCCCAGTAGGGGGTGTGAAAGAGGCAGCTGATTGATGACTCTCTCTCTCATCGATGTTTCTAACTCTCTATCTCTCTCCCTTCCTCTCTGTACAAAATCAATAAAATATATTTAAAAAAAAAAGAATTAAAACAAAACAAAACCTGGTTTCCTAGTTTTCTTGGCACACAGTGCTTTGTGACAGTTATTTGCCAAGTTTTACAGACCGAATTTTTTTTGGAAAGGGAAGTTTGACACAAAAGTGGCATGTTTGATAGTATATTTTAATATCTTTAGTAAAACAAAGAGCTCCTAAATAAAGGCAGGGACCTAGGCCCAAAGGGAAGACTGTCTTCTTTTCTCTGTGTTTTCATTCCATGTTCAGATGCCAGAATATGGTGATTGGTATGATAAAACAGAGATTTTAGTTCAGTTTCAGTAATGTTAACTGTATTGTAAGTATGTGGAAGGAACTGTAGACCACCTTTAATGAATCATTTATTGACTCTGGGACAGCTTCAGCCCTTAGGGCCTCTTACCCTCCTACTTACCCCTTTCAGTCTCATAAACACTGTGATGAATATTGGGCATTCAGCCAGCAGAGTTGTATAATCATATTAGAATTGCTGCCTACCCAGTTGCTTATTATTCTCATTCCTGCCTTTAAAAAGTTATGCAAGACACTTTATCCATGGGCTTCTCTTGAATGTGAATATTGAGTGGGAAGGAGGTACCCTTGGATAATCTGCTTTGTACCATTACTGGCTTCATCATCTCCATTACACCCAAATGGGCATGTCTTGATTTGCAACAAGGAAAGAAGAGTGGATGATGTACATGGTCTCTAACTCCTGGAGAATTCTTAGAAACTGGGAGTTGGGAGACCAATTTTGAAACGTTTTTGTTTTTGTTTTTGTTAGTGTTAATTTTCTGAGTATGCTGAGGAGAGATGTGGCAAGAAAACATGAGCACCAGTGACTATGGTGGGAGAGACAACATATCTAGACGAGAATGGAAATGGATAGATTTAATCTTGAGCAAATTGCTGAAGTTCTCTGAGTTTTTGTTTTCTCACCTGTAGAATGGGAGTGTTAGACAAGCAGATAAAATCCAGGCCTTTCCAGCCATTGGAATTTATTGGTAATCACTTCCTGACCTTCATGATACCTACTTCCACCCAGAATGAAAATATATATAGTGTATAGTGCTCTACTTCAGTAAGTCTCTTTAAGTCTATTAATTTACAATTTCTTCATTTTAATTTAGAAGAGAAAAATGAAGACAGGAAATTTTGAAATGGTCACCATGCTGCTGTCAGCTATGATTCTAATGAATATCTTCCAGGTAATGTTGGAAATGGGAAGTACATGGTCATTGAGCTAGAAACTCTTGATGTAACATTACCTAAGGCATCTGTGTGGTTCATAATGTAAATGAGAGCAGAGAGAATAGATAAATCAGTTTTTCAAGAAGTTTTCATCTTTTCATTTTATACATTTTATATATGTTAATTATAGAAGTTTGAAAAAATTAAAATTAAGCAAAAAGGAGAGAGTAAAAATCATCCACAATCTCTCTACTCAATGGGGAAATTTAATTTGTTGACATATAGTCTTCTTGGCTTCTCTTTCTCTGTGTTTAACTTACAAAATGGGTTCACAGTACATATGTTTTTTGCCTTTTTAAGTAAATGCTGTGCTATAAATGTATCTCTGGGTCACCAAATATTCTGGAAATATGTGGGGGTTTTTTTCAAATAAGATGACACTGCAGTATTTGGTTACATGTTTTCTATTAAACTACTATATAATTACCATTTTCACTATTTTGACCACATACTATTTTTTTCTGATAGAACTTTTATTATTTTATTTTTTGAAGTTGAATCCTTACACATTCTGTAACATATTTTTATGTAAAATATGACTCAGTTATCTCACATAACCCCTCCCCTCACATTGTTAGCTGTCATGTCACCACTGATTATTTGTCCATTGACTTGAGGTACCTCCTTAAAAAAATCTTGAATTCTTAAAATTTCTCTATTTTTAATTTAATATTCTGATACATTTTCTATATAATGATTATATATTCTGTTGCCTGTACTGTAGTATGATTTTTAACTGAGATATACTTTACATATAACAATTCACAATTCAGTGGTTTTTGTAGATTCACCGTGTTGTGCATAGTTTCACTACAGTCTCAATATAGATCATCTCATCAACCTAAAAAGAAGCCCTATAGCTATTAGCATTCAGCTCCAGTTCCTGCTTCCCTGCATCCCCTGGCTATCCCACCTGTCTGCTCTCTGTGACTATGGATGTGCCTATTCTGGACATTGTGTACATTTCATCTGAATGGAATCAAGCAATGTCTGTCCTTTTGTATGGCCTCTTTCATTGAGCATAAAGTTTTTAAGGTTCATCTATGTTGTAGCATATATTAGTACTTCATTTCATAGCTGAATAATATTCCATTGTATGATTATTCACATTCTGTTTATCCATGAATCAATTTATGGATATTTGGGTTGTTCCCACTTTTTGTTCTTATGCATGAGTACTGCTGCTATGAACTTTCATGTATATGTTTTTTTGTGAACATATATTTTTAATTATCTTGGGTATATACCTAGGAATAGCATTGCTGGGTCAGATGGTAACTGTATGTGTAACATTTTGAGGAACTGTTTAACTGTTTTCCATAATGGCTGCTTCTTACATTCCCATCAGCAGTATATGAGGCTTTAATTTTTCTACATCCTTGCCAACACTTAAATTCTTTTTTTCTTATTAAAATAGCCACCCTAAATTATATGAAGTAGTATTTCACTGATTTTTGTTTACATTTTTAATATTCTTTTGCAACAAAAGTTTAAAGTGTTTTTCTACGCATTTCTACGCATAATTTCTTTTCTGAACATTTAGATCATTTCTACATTTTTGTAATAAATTTTTGGTAATTTAATTTCACCAGCATTGGCCTTTGTTTCAATGGATAAATCAGAGGAAGATAATATATAACCAGTGTGTTCACCTAGCCTTTTGTATCTGTACCTTTAATGTCCATCCCCTGGTCCCTGAACAATGGCGGCATTTGTGAACTTTTTCACTGTTCCAGGCACTCGCTGTACAGAACACACAATCAACTGTGGCCTTGGTCCAGAAAGACTTGATGCCTAAAATTAGACTGGTGGAGACTGGTGGAGTCTGGTTAGAGGCATAGAGCAGACAGGAACAAATTGGATCAACTGTGGCCTTGGTCCAGAAAGACTTGATGCCTAAAATTAGACTGGTGGAGACTGGTTAGAGGCATAGAGCAGACAGGAACAAATTGGATCAACTTGGATGTGATATGGAGGAGTGTAGGAGGTGGTAGTTTCAGGGTATGATGTCTTGTAATATGTTGAAGTCTTAAAACAGTCATTGGTGCCCAGGATATCCTCTGGTACATTCTGTGCTGCAGAGGAAAGTGAATTTCTTGGCTAGGAGACAGCAGGGAATTAGTCTCCTGAAGCTCAAATTCCCACTTCAAGAAACTGACCTACAGACCCAGGAGTACAGGGGTTTTTCACAGAAGAATATTCTGTGGCAGGTAATCAAGAAAAATTAGTTTCTGATGCCAGTATAATTGCTTCATTTGTAAAATGGTGTTATGAATTGTCCTCCCAACCTTTCATATGGGTTTTTATGAGAACAAATTAAACCCTTTTAGAAGTGCTAAATTCCAATGGTCTTCATCACTGGAAATAACATTTTAATTAAGGGGACAAACTCTGGAACTAGATTGCTCAGGTTCAAATTTCAGTTCTAGACAAGTTACTCAATCTGTGTCTATAAAGTCTCTAACTAAGGTCTCCAACTGAGAGTATAGCTTATGCAACCAGTGTGCCATAGAAGTAGTATAGAATAGTGGAAAGAGAGAATGATGTGGAGGGCATTATCTTTTAATTTGTAGAAACCCTTAAATGGTATCCCTGGGCAGATTTGTTCATCCTATTTTATGATCAGTAGGTCAGAGTGCAGGGTTTTATATAATTCACTTCAATGTATAGATGCTTGGACTTCAAAAGAGAAATATAGTACAGATCCTATCCTTGAATAATTTACACAATAATAAATATATTTCTATAATGAAATAAAAATAATCACAGTTTGTTGAAGGCTTGACATGTGCCAGGCATGGAGCTAAGACTTTGCATTTATTCATTATATCATTTAATCCTTACAACAGAATTCCAATTAACGCATGTTTCCTTACATTAGCCTCATGTTTATATGAAAAGATTGAAGCTCAGAAATGTCAAATAACTTTCCCATACTTAATTAGTACCTAGTTAGTAACAGAAATGGAATTTGAACCCACACCTTTCTGACCCTAAGCTAGTGTTAATTACATTACACCATCCTGTTTCTCATATGTATCACTTAAAGGTGGATTGGGCCTTTTTCATTTATACATAGCAGAAACAATGCAAACATGCTCAAAGCAAATAGGCATTTGTTGCTTCTTATGACTAAGATAAAATACAGCCTTCAGATAGCTAGACCCAGGGCCTAAATAATGTTATTGGGGCTTCGTTCTTGGTTTTATTTAGAGATAGGATTTTCCATGGAACTAAAAAGATAACTATGGGCTTTCCCAAGTCAATATTATCATTAGAGTTTGTGATTGTAGAAAAAGAAAGAGTGCTCTGGTTTTTAAGCCTGATTTATTGCTTATTACTGGGGCTGAAGGTATACAGAATCAGTCCTATCCAAATCACATGGACAAGGGAATGTCCTAAAAAAATAAGAGGGTGATATTACTATTATGTATTTATTATGCATTATAATTTTATATTCACTCAACAGTTTTGAGGAATTGAGGAAATCTGGCTAAGTATATTTTCAAAGCCAAGATTGCCACCAATTTCTTCAACTTTATACTCAATGGTTTTTCCTATATACCACAAGGTTCAAATAAATGAGTTACAGGTATAATCATACCCATATCTTACCCACTAACATTTACTCTTTCACACAAATAGGGCATAGCTGAGAAAAATTATCAATAGCAATAGGATATACTTTCTACATAAAAAACATATCCAGCCCAGCCAGTATGGCTCAGTGGTTAAGTGTTGACTTATGAACCAGGAGATCAAAGCTCAATTCCCAGTCAGGGCACATGTCCAGGTTGTGAGCTTGATTCCCAATAGGGAGTGTGCAGGAGGCAGCCAATTTCTCTATCTCTCCCCCTCTCCCTTTCTTTCTGAAATCAATAAAAAAAAATTTTTTTTAAGAAAAAAAAATCCAAATTTGGTTGTAAGCAAGGGAGAGAGTCTTGGCAGGGTATGAGAGTGTGGAGGTAGTAGTGTGAGAGAAAAAGACACACCAAATATCTTGTTTCAAGAATATTAATTTTCTTTTCTTTTGAAGGTAAAGGCTGATATGTTAGACATGGCAGATAATGCATTTGATGATGAATACCAGAAATGTACTGAGAGGATGGAATTCAAATTTGTTCCCCAACTGCTCAAGGAAGAAAAAGCAAGCCATCAGCTCTTTGAGGATGTGTGGGAAAATGCAAAAACCAAATGGGAAGCTCAGAAGACTCAGCTCTCTCTCCCCATGACTTTTAAGGATAACCATGGAATAGCCCTGATGGCATATATTTCTGAAGCTCAAGAGCAAACTTCCTTTTACCATCTGTTCAATAAAGCTGTGAAGATGGCTGGCCAATCTCGAAAAGATTATATCTATGGCTTCCAATTCAAAGCTTTTCATTTTTACCTGACCAAAGCCCTGCAATTGCTGAGAAGACATTGTGAGGATAGCTACAAAGATGTGGTGTATAGCACAATCCAGGGTACTTCATTTACCTTCGGAGGGCTAAACCAAGCCAGATTTGGCCATTTCACCTTGGCACATTCAACCAAACCTCAAGCAGCAAGTGACGAACACATTCTGTTAACCATTCATACATGCTTTGGGGTTGCCATTGGAAAATTTTTTGATAAAGAAAACGAAAGTGGAAGAATCATTATAATACCTCTGAATGAGATTTTTC
Source organism: Pipistrellus hanaki (assembly GCF_964339955.1). Taxonomy (NCBI): domain Eukaryota; kingdom Metazoa; phylum Chordata; class Mammalia; order Chiroptera; family Vespertilionidae; genus Pipistrellus; species Pipistrellus hanaki. The sequence continues at coordinate 166,292,733 of NC_140503.1, read as the reverse complement.
ATGTGTCACAGGATGGGACTAGCAATAATCTTATCCTTCGAAGCACAAATAAGACCTGCAGCCATTATGAGTGTGCATTTCTAGGAGGTATGTATCTCTGTTCTGTCTGTGCTTGTCTCGGAGGGGAGGAGAAGCATTCTTAGGACCAGGGAGAGATTAGGAAGGAAATTGAGAGGTGTTTGAAAGAAGAAATGACATTGGTGGCCTCTAGTCTAGCTCTTTTCATACTGTTAGTTTCAACCTCCCACCTTCCCCCAAAATTAGTTTTATCAAAGTAATACATTTGCAATATTATTGAAAGTTTAAAAAAAAATAGTACTATGAGGCCATCGTTTTCAAACAGGAGCAGTTTGCCCTTCAGGATCATTTGGCAAAGGCTGGAAACATTTTTAGTTGTTATACTATCCCTAGTTGCTACTAGTATCTACTGAGTAGAGTCCAAGGACACTATTAAACTGCATTGAACAACCCCCCACAACAGAGAAGTACCTGGGCCAAAATACTATAAGGCTTACACTGAAAAGTAGCAGCCCCCTTCCCACCCATTCCCATTCCCATTCGCCACTCCTTGTGGCCTCCATTTTTTGTTGTTGTTTGTTTTTTAGCTACTCTTTCAGGTACTTATTGTCATGGTTCTAAGTAAATAAAATGCTTCAGCATGTTAACTCTTGATTTTTATCTGTTTAATTCAATGAATATTTAGCTCTCATATTCCATAATTAGTTAGGAATTCTTTATTGCATTCATCTTTAACAGAGAACCTATCTGATAGCTCTCTTTTAATAAGCCTAGAGTAGGCTGTCCAGAGTTGGTACAGTGTCTCAACTATTTCATCAGTAACATAGATTCTTTCTGTCCCACCAATCTGAGCATGTTGGTTTGTTGATTCATATTTGCAGTATGTTGTAACTGTAGACATCAATTCATGTTCAAGACAAAATGACTGAGAAGAAGAATGGCAGCCAAATCTGCCTATTTAATCAGGAATGTAAACATTTTCCTAGAAACGCTTAGATTTCTAATTATCATTGACTGTAACAGCCACTTGGTCATTCATAACAATAAGAAAAGCATGGAAAGGGGGTAATTAGCATTTCCAGTCTCTATACTCCAGGGAGGTAAGGGAAAAGGAATTAGAAATAGCTGGTAGGTCAATAAACTAAGTTTCTGGTAATCACCACCCTCAGTATTTGTGCATTTCCTTTTTTCCATTCTCCATGTGTAGTAAAGACTGGTACCTTTTTAATTACCTCTTTTACCCTAGGATTATTAGTAGTATGATTTTTTTTGTTTATTTCCTTAGTTTTTTATATACTACCAATAGTTTACCTCCAAATCCTTAGAAATATAAGTCTCCTCTTAATACATTCAGATACTATCTCTTTTTCTTTTCTGGTTATACTTCTGTATTCCCCCATCATCCTGCTGTATGCTGTGCTCTCTAGGCTTGTTGAATATCCTGACATCTCTCTTTACTACTATTCTGAGATTTTCTTTTGCTTCTCCCCTATGAAGAATCCATAGGTGTCTTGGATTTCTTCCTCTTCCTTGAATCCTTATTTGTTTGATGGGGTAATGGTTCTCTGAAATTTTTCTGAGAAAAAGTACATTGAGGCAAATGTTTTAAGACTGCATGTCTGAAAAATATATCTTTAGGCTTGAATAATAGTATGTATAGATTGGTATTTCTGTTTCAGAAATTGTTTTCCTAGGAATTTTAAAGATCTTCCTCCACTGGCTTCTAGTTTCTTGTGCTGCGATAAAAAAGTATGAAGCCATTCTGAGTACTAAATCTGAATGAGACCTACTTTTTTTCTCTGAAAAGTTTTGTGATGTTTTCTATATCCATAACATTCTGAAATTTTATGATTTTGTGCCTTGGTGTATGTGAGTAAAGGGTTAACAAAATTCTTTCTACTTTTTTCTATGAAAATGGCCTCCAGTTGATCTTCTAGCACCTTTTCTCTGAAATCTATTAAAGGTGGAAATGACTAATGGTAAACTGCCTAATTGTAAACATAATCTTATCTGCTTGGATTATGAATGAACTGTAAATACTTTGGGGAAAGTTATAGTATTGGGCATTCCTGAATGTATTGTGACATACCTAGGTGTTCTTCTTGCTGTGTTCTTGCTAAGTACACTCATAGGCTGATATAAGAGATACTCTCTTCTGTGACAGATATGTGGCATGAGGCTACTAAGTTAGGATAGTTCCTGCACCCATTTGTGTACTCTTGTTTCCTTGTAACTGAGCATCATTCTGGGGGCTAATAGCCCTGGACTTCTGTAAGGACTTGCATTGAAGAGATCTATATAATGATGTCCATTGCTAAATAGTATGCCATGTTCCCTGCCTTGCATTCTTCTGCAAATCTGGTGAGGTGATGGCCTTTTGGGGTCTTATGAGTGTGATTATTTTCTGAACCCAAAACCACGGCTGCTGGTCATGCAGAATGAGTATTGCAGTAGGACCTCAGAAGTGGGATGGACATTTAGATTTGACTCCATGTGACCAAGGTATATGAGATAAAAAAGAACAGGGTGGGGAAGTGCCAATGAAACATCATGCCTGGTTAGAGGGCTGATTCACTTACAATGAATGGCAGAAGCTATGTAGCCATTGAGGTACTTGGGACACAAAATTTAAGGAGATCCTCAGTTTCGGGGTTGTACACTTGCAGCATCTGCATTTGCATGACCCTAAAAGTGAGCATCTCTTAGAGTTTGCACTTGGCACCTCATTTGCCTCACCCTAGTCCTGGCCCTTAGTTGCAAGTAAATGAGACTAATTGTTCACCTGGAGGGGCAGTGATGATTGGAGTGAGTAAATTTGTATAGAGAGGAAAGATACTCATTCTCCTTATCAACCCTACATTAGACCTAACCAAAAACCAAGTAGGTTGAAGACAGCTCATACCAGTTTATGGAACTGATTGTGGGCATGTATGTCTTCCCAGTTCCTATATCACAGTAGCTTGAAATTGGCCATGGTTGAGAGTTATACCATAGAAATCAGCAAATACTACAAATCAGGACTCCCTAATCCCCACTGCAGAACTTGTTCAACTTTACTAGCACATCGCAGCTGGAAATCCAGTTGCTTCTGGTCTGTCAAAACAATGCCATGTTGGTGCACCTGATGCATTTAGCCACATGCCATTTGTAGAGGAATTGGTTCTACAGAAATCCTGACTGCAGTAGCTACAGGCCAAATAAATCACTGGTATGTGGTTGATTAACAGCCCACAGAATCCATGTTTGTGAATGGGATTATGATGAATAAGAAGGGTGGAACCATTGGGTGGATTCAGAATGAGGAGGAGCTTAAACCTGCATGGGCTAGTGGGTTGTGGGCACCACGTGAGAACGGGAAAGTGGAAAGCACACCTCTGTGAGCCAGCCCACAAGATCAAACAGAGGCTACACAGCAGGTTAATGTTCAAACCAGCCACAAAGGGAGATCTTTGTGGAGTCTCACATGTACTATTTGGAGAGCTCTGACAAAGTCAGACCATGCACTTGATTGTGTTGATTTAATTCCAAACTGAAGTCTAACCAATGTCTTCTGCTGCCATCTAGAGATAACTAATGGGAACCTAGGCTCAAATCTAGATCATTGAAGCTAGGATTTTTGAAACACCATGAAGAACAATAACCAGAACTTTTGTTAGTTTGTTAATAATCCTCACCCAAGGATGTTTTTTCCATTGGTTTTTAGAGAGAGTGGAAAGGAAAGAAGGAAGGGGAAAGGGAAGGAGAGGCAGGGAGGGAGCGAGCGAGCAAGTGAGAGAGAAGGAGAGAGAGAGAGAAAGAGAAACATCGATGTAAGAGAGACATTTACATTGGGCTGATTGCCTCCTGCACGCACCCCGACCCAGGGCGGGGGATGGAGAGTGCAACAGAGGTTTGTGCCCTTGACCGGAATTGAACCCAAGACCCTTCAATCCGCAGGCCAACACTCTAACCACAGAGCCAAACCAGCTAGGACACCAGAGCTTTCTTAGAAATAAGCCAGGAAGATATAATCAGAACCTTGTTCCATTGTGACTAACAGTAATTTTGGATGAAAAAAGACATTTCTAAAAAGGGATTAAAAAGTTATATCATACTAAATTTATGCTAACACAATCCTGTGCTACTGTTCTGAACTTGCTTATGATTTCCAAGATAAAAATGTGTTGTGGGCCTTACAGAAACTAATTAGCTAAAAAAAAATAATAATAGTTCTGTTGGTTAGGAAGTGGAGAGAATACCGAAGTCCCACTAGATAATACAATTCCTGGTGGTGAAAGATACTAAACTTGGTATTCATTCAAAATTATAGGAGTGAATTGTGGTAACAAAAACCTTTATTCTTCCTCATAGGAGAATGAGAATCATTACAGGTTAATTTTCTATACCAGCGATCACCAACCTTTCATACCACACGGAACACCAGTGGTCCTTGGACCACCAGTTGGCAACCACTGTTCTATACTGTTCTAGAAAATTGGTAAAGGTGGAGTGTTAGCTGTGTAATTGGGCTGCATTCTTTATCTTTAAACACGACGCAGCTTGCTTCCCCAGAGTGAACAAGAGAAAGCAGGAAACAGTGCCAGCAAGTCAGTCTTTTGCAATCATGGAAGTGACATCTCAAGAGGAGAGATTGCATAAGGGTGTGAATATTAGGAGACAGGATTTGGGGAGCCACAATCCCAACCCATTATAATCTGTCACCTCCCCTAGGGGATGATTCAAATCAGCTGTCCTTTTCATAATGATGAGTTCTCGTGGTGACTTCTGCAGACAGAAGAGAGTAGCTATAGAACCACTGGAAGCAAAATCAGCTACCAGTTGCATATACTGGTGTGTTTTTTTTTAAGTAATATGATCAGTCTGTTTACTGTGGTCATATGAAATATATATATTCATGTACTGAAGTAAAAGTTGGTATTTTATGAATATCTACCCACATCAGTCAGAGCAAGCACACCCATGCAAAAGGAGAGGAATATATTCTTCCTCCAATTCCTTTCATTCTCCAGCTCCTAATTTGTTGGTGTTTGGGAACTCAGTCAAGGCAGAGGTTAGCAAGATTGTAGGCAACTTGTTAATAGCTGAAGATAGCCAGACCTGTCAGTCCTGTAGAGATCTTCATTGGGGAGGCTGGTAGAAATTTTCATTTGAAGTCCTAGTCCTTTATAATGATTCTCTTATTGTGTGGTAGGTTATAGAGAATGGAGGCACATGCTTGATTTGCTTTGTTGGTCTCCAGAGGCTTTTCTTTATAAGGAATCACTTCATATGGGCATATTTGTGTGCAACATAAAGATTGAGTTCAAGACTTGTATTTAGTGCATTTATTTCCATAGAGAGGCCTGCATTGGCTTTATCTTTAGTAATTCAATCCTGAGTGTCTCAGTGGCCTGATCATATAGCTAGGACAGTGGTGTTGGCACATGAGTGTACATAAACGTAGATGTTCTCCTTGCCTGCATAAAAATCACTTGGAGTGCTTGTTTAAAATGCAGATTATGCTGAAACCAGTTTGGCTCAGTGGATAGAGCATCGGTCTGCGGACTGAAAGTTCCCAGGTTCAATTCCGGTCAGGGGCATGTACGTGGGTTGCGGGCACATCCCTAGTAGGGGGTGTGCAAGAGGCAGCTGGTCGATGTTTCTCTCTCATCGACGTTTCTAGCTCTTTCTCTCCTTTCCTCTCTGTAAAAAAATCAATAAAATATATTAAAAAAGAAAAAAAGCAGATTATAAGGTGCCACCACCAGAAGTTCAATATCAGTAGTCTTGGGTAGAGTCCTGCAGTTTTCAATTTTAATAAGCACTCAACTGATTCTGAAGAATGTGATTGGAAGACTACCCTTTGAGAAACATGTTCTAATTTGTGCTACAGTCAAAAGACAAAGGCTTTTGAGTCCCCAGACCAAATCTATCATATCTGTAGCTTTGTCATCCACAATTTCCCTCACTTTTACCTAATCCTCAACTAAGCCTCTTCATAAGGCTTGCACCCACTCATCTTCTGCTGAGGCAACATTTTGTAATTGTCGAACTGTTTTTTAAATTGCTAGTCTAGCCAGACACCCGAGTTTAGCCTCAGGGCACCATCAGATTCTAACAAATCTGACTAATTTCTGGGTCAGCAAGTCACCTGGAGTCTTGGCTCAACCTCCACAAGTGGAGCAGGATTTGACATCTCATAGTGAAACCAGGACTCAAGGAAATGTCCCCATCTTAGACTGAGAGGTTTCTCCACAGATAACTGAATTTGATTAGATCAGTGATTTAGCCAGTAGCCAGCCATGGGGAAGAGACCATAGGACATCTAGACCTAATTGTGACATTCTGGGAAACCCTCCATGGCTCACGCTGGCATCAAATCTAAGCACCCTCTCACTGATCTTCTTGCCTTAACTGCTGTTGGGCAGGCCTGCAGATTCCCCTTTATGTCAAGTCTCAGAGGAATCACTGCTGCACTGATGATTTTTGCAAGGCATCACTGGCAAGAAGGTATAAAAGTATACTATTAGATGCCATGTTCCTGCTCTCCAAAAACTGTGTATCTCCTTACATACAGATCAGTGTTCAGGAGCAGACCAAATTGGTTTCTCCATATGCATGTGAAGAATCTTTGTTCATATATTCAAAGATCTTGAAGCTCTGACTGAAGTTCTTTTTCTCCAGTGGATAGGAACTGTCACAGTAAAAGGATAGGTTTGCTGATGAGTACATTCATAAATATTCTTTTTTTTTATTGATTTTTTTTTTTTTTTTTTTTACAGAGAGGAAGGGAGAGAGATAGTTAAAAACATCAATGAGAGAGAAACATTGACCAGCTGCCTCCTGCACACTCCCTACCGGGGATGTGCCCGCAACTAAGGTACATGCCCTTGACCAGAATCGAACCCGGGACCTTTCAGTCCACAGACTGATGCTCTACCACTGAGCCAAACCGGTTTCGGCTGCTGTTGAGGACATTTAATATCTGAAGAGAGGATTAGTTAAAAAAATACTTAAATTTTCTCCTAACTTTTACAGACTAATCATAGAATGGAATCATTAAGTGTTAGCTTTGAATGGGCCTTTGGAAGTCATTTGAAGCAATCTCCCACAAAAAGAACCAGATAAAGAAGATGAATTCCAGAAATGTTAGATGTTTTATCAAAGATCATACTGCTATTTGATGGCTATAATTTGAATATCAATATGTAATTGTTCTACAGTATGCATCCCACTAAGTTATGGGTCTGATAGACTAGGAGCTGAAAGATTAATTACTAATAGCCATACACCAGTGGCTCTGCAGGGTAAATTGTGTCTAACTAATAAAACTTTATCTTTATGTTTCAGGACTAAAAATGGCAAATTGTGTTGAGAACACAGGTAAGATATGCTTTAAAGTATTATCTCTATAATGGGAATTATATCAGTGTTCTTTCTCACAGGTACAGGTCAGAGCCATCTGACCACATTGTCATGTTGCCAGCCATCATTCATTTCTCAAGGCAAAATTGTGCTACTGCTACTAAGTTTTAGCAGTGGAGGGCCCAGGAGACTCTGCTGGGTGCATCCCTTCCCTATCCGCACCCATAGCCTTGCCTGTGGCTGTTCTTTCAAACACTGCATTTATCTCGGGCATGTAGTACCATTCCACTCTCACCCTAGTTTATCCTTACAGGAGTGTGAGTGTAAGGACTCCTCAATGCCCCTACTTGACAGAGCTAGGCTTATAACCCTATGTTTTGATATTTTAGGAAATAACTTTTGGGATACTAATGAAGGAATAAAGTGGCTATAGCTCAAGGTGAGAGCCTGGAGGGTCAGAATGGTAATACAGTCTGTCTCAGCTTCCTCAGGGAAAGATAGGAGGATGTAACAAAATATAATCCTCCTTAGAGGATCATGGGAAAGCTTTGGGAAGGTAAACAGGAATTCTAAGAGTGTTAAAGAATAGCATTATCCGATAGGCCCAACAGATTTGAATCAGTTGCAGAAAATATCCTGGGTTGATGCATGCATTAAGTAGAATTTTTTAAAAATTTCTTTATTAAAAAGTTTGAAAATCCGGGTACATTTTTAGCTATCTTTCTAGCTAGTTTTTCTATTAATTCTTTTTCATGTAATTAAAATCAATCCTCATCCATTTGTTTTTGAGACTAAAATTTTTATATTTCTCATCTCACCCATATTTTGTATGTATCTTAAAATGTAAGCCAACTCAGATTTTTATCATTAATAAACCTGACATTAATGTCTGAGCATAGTATTATATAATGAAAACATGTTTGTATTTCAGAATATTCTCTACCCATCTATGTTCCCAGCCCTGGTAAGTATGCTCTCATGTTTAAAAATAATCCTTATATGGATATTTAGTAGCTCTTTCTTATTTAACAAATTCAATTCTTAGCTGAAGAAAAAGAGTATTTTGCAGATATGAAGGAATAACTTGTTAGCTATAAGTGGGGGAGAGGGAGGAGACAGACTCTATTCTGGGGAAATTTGCCTCTCTATACATGAGAGGGTTGGCAATCTGGAGAACTGAACAATATGGAAACATTCTAGGGGATAAAGTTGGTGAGACCTGAAGTCAGTCTTGAGAGATCTGAATGTCTGTATTCAGTCATTGAGATTAATCTGATACCATTTAGCTGAAAGTAGGAAAGTCAGTCATTTGCACCTTTCAAATATGCTAATGTTTGGTATAATTTGACTAAATATCTAGGTGATTAGATATTTTTCTCCCCTGAGTTTAGTAGCCCAAATCACTTCTGTTCATTTAAGTTTCTTATTATGTGTTTGGCCCATATAGTTACCATAAGATTTTCTTTATTGAAGAGAAAAAGGTATCTGGCCTTCCCTTAGGTATGCAATTTACTTGATGTTTTGGAAAATAATTTCCTTTACTGATGTGAAGCATATCATATTTCTGAGGACTTGCTTGGCAACACTTATTAGCCCATATTACAGCCAAATTTTACGATCACTTCACAGAGACCTTAGCTAACTCTTCCAGACAGACATTTGTCTAGCTCATTGAGATCCCCCTGGATTTTCCTTTTTAAAAAAATATATTTTTATTGATTTCAAAGAGAGGGAGGCAGAGAGAGAGAAATAGAAACATCAGTGAGAGAGAATCATCAATCAGCTGCCTCCTGCATGCTCCTTAGTGGGGATTGAGCTCACAACCTGGGCATGTGCCCTGACCAGGAATTGAACCCTGACCTCCTGGTTCATGGGTCTGGGCTCAACCACTGAGCTGCACCGTCCAGTTGTGATGGTTTTTCTTGAGGTGCCAGAGGAAGGTTCCAGTCCAATTAGCCAAGGTGCATTTAGATTCTGATTAACACTTAAATTTAATAGCATTAATTTACTGGATTTACCAAATGGTTCTTTATGGCCATAATACCCGAAAATAGTTTTGTTATAACTACAGTAACTTCCAATGATTTTATTCTGTCATTAAAATGAAAAGTCTTTTTGTAACTTAGGTGATAAGAAACAGAAGCTTGAAGACCCTGGTAAGATATTTTCATAAACTCTGGGTTTTACATGGGAGATAATGAGCATGGCATGGTAAGGGACAGTAGGAAGAGAACTAGTTTAGCTTACTATTATAGTTTGGTGTATCAGAGAACTTCCTGAGTTTTTTGGATAGACTTCTTCTTCTTTTTTTTTTTTTAATATATTTTATTGATTTTTTACAGAGAGGAAGGGACAGAGATAGAGAGCTAGAAACGTCGATGAGAAAGAAACATTGACCAGTTGCCTCTTGCACACCCCCCACTGGGGATATGCCCGCAACCAAGGTACATGCCCTTGACCGGAATCGAACCCAGGTCCCTTCAGTGCCCAAGCCGACGCTCTATCCATTGAGCCAAACCGGTTTCGGCCGGATAGACTTCTTTATAAAGATGACACAGCAGCTCTTTTTATGTCTTTTATCTAATAGATCATCCCAGTAAAGAAGTTGAAGAAGTAGTTGAAAACATTATTTTCTGCTTTGTGCTAGCAGTTACATGGATCGAGGAAGTTGTGACTAGTATTCCACAAACTCTTAGGACCTAGGATGTTGGGCTGGGGCATTAAAAATGGCATTATTTAAGTGATTGTATTCAAATCTCAAGAATGCTGAGATAGGGATATTTTCATAAATTACTGGTGAGATTATAAATTAGGACTTTTCTGGAAGACAGTTTGATAATATGTATTACTAGCTTTAAAAATGTTCATACTTTTTAATCTAGTTATAACACTTTTAGATATTTGTCCCAAGGAAATCATCATAAGATTTGTGTATAAAATGTGAACAAAAATATTTACATAGTGTTATGGTAGTCAAAATTTATAAACAACCTTAGGGTCCAATAGGTGGGTAATATTAAATACAATTACACCCATATTATGAAACACTAAACTTAGAAATATTTTAAGAATATGAAATAGTGCTTATATACAGTGGCAAATAAAAATCTATAATAATAAAAGGGTAACATGCTAATTAGACGGATGTTCTTCTGGGCTTCATTCCGGACATCCTTCCAGATGAAGCGGGGCCAGAGCGAAGCCCAGGTCCTGGGCGCCTGCCGGCCAGTGGCTGGAGGGAACAGCCCAGGTCTCGGGTGCTGGAGGGAAGCCAGTGCCGGCAGCAGGGGGAAGGAAGGCCTACTCTTGCATGAATTTTTGTGCAGCCTCTAGTTGGATATAAAGTGGCATGTAGAATCTAGTATCAGTTTTATTAAAAAATGTGAAAAAGTAAAAATTTCCAGTTATAGGATAAATAAGGACTGGGGATGCAATATACAATTCCTGTATTTGACAGTTCCTAAGCGAGTGGATCCTAAAAGTTCTTACCACAAGGAAAAAAAATTTCTCTTTTTGTATCTGATCTTTTTCTGTAAGACAGATGTTAAACTTATTGTGGTAATGATTGCACAATATATGTAAGTTAAATCATAATGTTACCTTAAACTTATACAGTGCTGTGTGTCAGTTACATCTCAATAACACTGGAAAATATGCTAAAAATATATGTTTTTAAAGGGCTGGAAATGGGGAATGTATGCATAGCAAAGAGATTGAAAGGAAATATGCCAAAAAATGTTAAGAATGAGTAACTCTGAGGTTTAGGATTAGAGTAATTTTTAATATTTTCTAAATGATCTGTAATTATAATGTATGACTTATATAATCAATACATTTTATTTTTTAAAAATACATCATGAAAAATGTAGGTTGGAAGTCTTAGGCCTGAATCTAAAACAACAATAACAACAGTAGGAGCTTAATCTGGGAGAGATCCTGGTTTTACTAGCCATTATTCTGACCAGAAGTCAGTCAGACTCCAGTGGGTTAAATCTTCTCTCCTTTACTCTGTCCCCTGCCATCTCGCAAATGTTTTAGAGCTTTCCACTATACAAATAGCCATGTAAATATAAGTTTAATTAACTTTCAAGCTAAGTGCATTTCCACTAAATAGTTCTATGTTCATCTTTAGGAATGAAAAGCCGGGAGTCCACTGTCTCACCTGGTAGGTAAACTTTTTACTTACTTTTTGAGGCTAGGTACAAGGGTAGGAGCAGACACAAGGACTCCTGGGACTCGGAGAGTCTGAGAAACGAGTTAAGCCAGAACAGAGGGACTCCATTTATTGAGTGCTTATTATGTTTCATGCAGTGTATTAAGCACTTCCATAATATGTCTCCTTTAATCATCACTTATACAAACCTGCTAGGTAAGGATTTTCTTCACATAAATAAGGAGTTAAAGGTCAGAGGGATGAAGAAGGCTGAGCAATCAGAGCTAATAACTATGATGACAATAGAAACAAACCAAGAAGAGTCTTACACCTAGTACCATTTCATTTTAAAGCTTATGTACTAGGACTGCCTGATGAAGATAGGTTGGAGTCCTATGGGTCAGATCATGAAGTTCTTGTAGTTCAACTTAAGGAGTTTGGGCTTTGTCCAGTTAGAGAATGAAGAGCCATTTAAAGGTGTTTTTGTTGTTACTATTTCCCCTTTTTTAAAGGGCTGGAGATGGCGGATGTATAGAAAAAAGGAAGCATGGACAATGCAAGATAATTGATTAACAGTAACCAATACTCATTTCTGTTTTTAGGTATGAAGAGCCATGAACCCATCCAAATGCCTGGTAAGACAGATTTCACTCTCTGGGCCCAAGTATGAGCTGAAAAGAATTCCCCTTGGCATTATAGAGACTATTGTCATGAGACTATTGTTATTCATTAATATTTCTTTTACAGCTATCTGTCAGTCAGAAAGTACCTTTATCCCTGTTCCTGGAGCAGGAATCTTAGCTCCCTTGGGGGGGGGGGGGTAGTGCCGAAGGGCAAGGCAGCAGGGACCTTGATGCATGCAGCCTAGCACCTAGGTTCTACAGCTAACGTTACTCAAGAGAAACTTCAACTTCACCCAAAAGCTGATTGGTAGCTTTTGGCTAACATTTCAGCATCTAGGATCGCCAGGTAACACAGTACTCTTTTTTCATAGAGATAGACTCAGTGAGGTGCCATGGCAGAAGGCTCCTCTAAGCTTAGTGTGGCTTTGCACAGTGAGGGTTTATGTAGGCAGAACTTTAAAAAAATAAAAAGCCAGGAACTCAGTGCAGTGAGATCTTTGACACTTATATCTCATTGAACAAAAGTGTGGAAATTGTACTCACTGGAGCAAACTGCAAGTTTCTTTTTCATTTAACAGTGAAAATTTCAGAACCTTTTCCATTACCGGGTAAGCAATGGCAGGATCGCCAGAGGAATGTGCCGATTTGGCTGTGGGGGGTGACCTAACTGTCAGCATTGGGCACGCAGGGAAACCACAGCGCTTTCCACAGGGTCAGTAAGTGAGAGAAGGCCCCACGTCTCTTATGACCAAGTGCACATTCCCTCAGACTTGCCGTTTTTTAAGTATGTTTTCCCAGTATATTTACCATGGAAGATTTAACCTACCATTAAGACATAACCATTTCATGCGTATTTAAAATGTATGAGGCTGTAACTAAGGGCAAGACCATTAAGGGGCCTTGAGTTTCTGTGGCCAGAGAAAATGAATAGTGACTCCTGTCAGGTTTCTGAGAAGGGCTTCAGAATGTAGGCTTACAGGGAAGGCAAAAATAAAAAAGGCTCCAAACTTAATTTTTCCTGAGACAAGAATAACATAAATGGGCATAACATTTAACCAGAGAGCTGTGGACAGTAATAACACTTCTCTGTGCCTCAGAATTGTCAAAACTGGCTAACACTTGTCATGTTTATCTTATGGGGATATCTGAAAGGACTGTAAAAAACAAAATCTCAGGGTGTAAGTCCCTATCCATTAAGGAATTTTTTAAAAAATAGATTTTTGGCATTCACTGAATTGTATCCATCTACACAATGCTCTGCCTTGCCTAATATTGCCGTGGAAACTTCATGCAGTGTACAGAACCAGCATATTCATACTTAATTACCTAAAGTACAAACAGAGGCCCAGAGATAACCCTCCCAATTTTTATCTGCCACATGTGGTTGTGGGACCAGCCTTTTCCACATCTCCACTCCTCCGATCAGTTTCAAAGTGGCTTCTTCTTTAATTTCCTAGTTGTAGGACTTCCATTCAGCCAGATTTCAGGTGGTTCTGAATAATGGTTGTTCTGTAGTTTCCTCGTAATTTTTGATGTGGTTGTGGGAGGATTCAAACACTGTGTTTATTACCTATGCTGCCATCTGGACCGGAAGTCTCTTCTAGGTAACTTTGTATTAAGTTCACTTTTCTGCACCTCTCTTGCCACAATCTGTACAGTGAAGAAAACTTCTGTCTCGCAGGATTGACTAAAGTCCTAATGAGACAAAATACTGGCAAATGAATAGTTTTAAATAGTAGTAAATGGTAGCTGTCTGTATTATTATCTGAAACTCTTTTCGCTCATTTAGGAATAAAAGTGGTAAAACCAGATAAAAACCTAATAGTAAATATCTTATTGGGAGTGAAGCAAAGGGGTTCTGATTCCTTTACTGTAAGCATTTAGTTAGGTCAGTGGTCGGCAAAGTCATTAGTCAACAGAGCCAAATATCAACAGTACAACAATTGAAATTTGAGAGGCAAATTTTTAAAACTTCTTCTAACGCCACTTCTTCAAAATAGACTCACCCAGGCCCTGGTATTTTGTGGAAGAGCCACACTCAAGGGGCCAAAGAGCCACATGTGGTTTGAGAGCCGCAGTTTGCAGACCACGGAGTTAGGTTAATCTCAAGGAGTCTGGGGAGAACACCTGAGTTGAACAGCTTCTGACATGAGTCTACAACGAATAGGTTTGCAGGGACTGTTTTGTATTGTGCCTTCTCCTGGAAAGCTGTGTGTAGTGCATGCTTTTTTTGTGAAAACATTTACACTGAATCTCATTTAATCTAAGATAAATACTGTTTTTGCCATTTCAGAGATGAGGACCCGAAATATTGGAAGGTTAAGGAACCTGTTAAAGGGTAGAGACAACCAGGACTCAAACTTTTCAAGTTTTGTTCACTTTCTGTCACACAACACTTGTCTTTCACCCAGATTTGTTATAAAAAATACTCTATCCTGGGCTTTTAGAATTGGCATTTGGCTTCAAAGTTTTCAAAATATGGCAATGTTAATACTTAAGTGCTAGGCACACATTTAGAGGTAGTATAGCACAGTAAAGAGGAGCGGAGGCTTTGAAATCAGAGGCTTTGAAATTACTACCACTGATTACCTCTGATTTTGTTTTGAGGAACATCTGTATAACATGGAAAACTATACTTACCTTCTAGGACTGTGAAATAAAGGTGGCAATATACTAAAGCATTTGTACAATGAATTACATATAGTATTAATTTTGAATTTGGGAATCTAAATTCAGTATATTAAAAAAGCACTTTTTTAAATTAAAATTTTAAATATTCTTTTAATGGCAACACTTCCTTGGTTAAAAATAATTAAAAAATCCAGAGTGTAAGTAACAATTAAACCCTTCCCCCAGGCTCACACATACCTCTAAACCTAATACCCCGCTCCTGCGGCCCATTCCCAGGAATAAGCAAGTTTGCTTAATCATTTAATTAGCTTTCTCTCTCTGGATAAATAGGTTTACAATGCAATTAACTCAAATGTTTGTATTTTAGAATATAAAAGTCAAGAAGACATCAATAAACCTAGTAAGAAATATCTCATTTCCTTAGCTGATAAATGTTTAATCTGCAATACAGAAAAAGTGAGAAAAAAAATTTTTTTTCTGGAAGGGACAGTTTCAAGAATTTAAGGCATCCAAACAATATGATGTCATGTCCAAATGTTTGTGTATATGGCGGGCCACCTTGAAGTTTCTTGAGCAGTCATTTGCTTTGTGTAATCTACTGTTTGGAGCAGTTGTTCTCAATCCTGTCAACCCAATTCTCCCATTTTCTGAAAAATATCTTATAAAGCCCTTATACTATCCTGAAATAAGATTCATAGATAAGACCTACCTTTTCCCATTAAAAAAAATTATATCCTAACTATAATTTATAACAAATTATATGCACTTTTATATGTAAATGCCTAGATTATATTAGAAGACATAATGCAGATGATTATATTCCCTTATGCAAATAAATTTGGATTTAAGAGAAGACTGAAACTACTCTATGTGACTATAAAAAAATGACAGTGAATACAGTGGGTCCCGGATAGAACTGTTTATGAAAACTAAAATTATTTTATATATAAAATTGACTTTAAATTCTGTTTTTTTAACGATTAGGTTTTTAATTATAATATATATAGGTTTTTAACTAATGTATATGTCTAGCAGTGCATTTGAAATTTGTGTAGGTCGATTTTTCATGGTGCAAAACTAGCCCTTCTACCCTATCCTTGTGACAATCAATAAATACCCTGACAGAGTCTACCCATGAACCAGGAGGTCATGGTTCGATTCCAGTCAGGGCATATGCCTGTGTTTCAGGTTTGGTCCCCAGTAGGGGGCATGCAGGAGGCAAATCAATAATTCATCATTTTTATCCCTCTCTCTCTTCCTCTCTGAAATAAATTAAAACATTAAAAAAATATATACCCAAATTTCCAACTGTCTCTTAGAGGGCAGTACTGCCCCTTGAGAAGCACTGCTCTATAGTAACAAAGTAATGCAAGAATTCATCTGCCAGCCCACTTCCCCATCTGTGTACATGTAACTGCATGTCTGTAATTATGGCAAGTAAATTGACAAAATGAGTTGAAAGCTTTTATAAAATTTACTGTTTCTTGGCCTCACTTATAAATCCTGAGTGGTGATTCCATTTGGATGCTTCTAGTCAATCCTCCCTTGTACAGTCTAAGCCAGAACACAGCCAGAAGTCAGGGATGTGAGTTAAGGGTAGTATCAAACAGATCCTGAGATGGGTGGACTCCACTGTTTCTCTCCTCTAGTTTAGATGACCGGGAAGCAGTTTTCTCCAAAGCAGAAAGCTGTATGTATGAGGGGAAATTTTTTTTAATGAGCTTGCAGGGCTTAGTATTTAAAAATGCAGCGATATTCAGTTGTATATTGGTGGCTGTGAGTATATGCATATAAAATATATTTTACTTGAAATAGAAAAGAAACAAAATTAACCTACCCCTGCCTATGTATACAAAAAATGAAAATGGAAAATAGCTAATTCTAGAGAATTTGAATAAAAATTATCTTGTCTATATACCTATTATGGTATTATTCCATATGTACAACTGTAAACCTACTTTTGCCCCTCCCTATATATGAAAATATAGCCTGAAATCTGTAATGAGTGATATTTATTTGAAAATTGTTCCTGGTTGGAAGTATTTCAAGTTAGTTTCTAACTCAACTTGAATTGTTTATATTCAGGACATATGGAATAGGTAGATGAACTTGATGCCAAGTGTCAGTGACCATGTGTTCTTGTTAACAGCTCCAGCTCCAGCACCAGCGCCAGTGCCAGCTCCAGCTCCACGTCCCAAAACCCATCACTCTGCATCCTCTGGCAAAATGCTCCTTCCACCATTTGGGGCAATCATCATTTTAATCAGCGCTTCTTCTATATATCTCTTTGTTAGTCTGTAGTCAGCTATATTCTTTATTATTTGAAGTACACTACAGGGATCCCACAGGAAATGATCAAAATGAATGTTATATTTTTCATTTGTTGGCCAAAGTCAGTTGATAAAATGAGAATTGCATATGTTATTCACTTTTCAAATTTACAAAGTTTGTCCAGTTATGTTGTAGAATCATTTTCACTTGTGTATTAATCTTATTGTAAAAACGTTATTTCTGGTTGAATTCAATAAAAGATTTAATATTATTATATATAATTTCAGACTTGCCAATACGAAAATATCCAATGTTAGTGGTTAACATGAATTTAATCCATAAATAAGAATTTTTTTCGGGGGGGGGATGGATAAAAATTACAGTTTACATTTAGTATTCTGTATATTAATTTCAGGTGTACAGCATAGTGGTTAAACAATAGTGTACTTTAAAAAGTGGTCCCCTCCATATTCAAGTATTCATCTGGCTGTAATTTACATCCCTGCACCTACCAATTAGTATATCTTAATCCCATCACCTTTTTACCCACCCCTCCAATCCCTCTGGTAACCATCAATGTATTCTTTATGAGTGTTTCCATTTTGTTGTTTAGATTCCACATACAAGTGAAATCATATGGTATGCCTTTCTCTGACTTATTCCACTTAGCATAATGCACTGTATTTAAAAATGTAGCAAAAAATGTAGGTCATCATGCTGCTGCAAAACATTTTAAAGATGATCTACTTATCCTTAAAGATTAGACTTTTGACTTCAAATAGTATCATCCCTCAAAATATATAAACTTTATGTTTCTGTAAACACAAGTTTCCAAGTATTTCACATACATAGTGCCTAATTTGAATCTCATTAACCCAGGAAAATATAGACAGTACCTTATATGTATGCTAAATAAGCAAAGGAAAATGAGGTGATACAGCATACTACCCTTTTTCCTCAGGGTATTGTAGTGGTTCACTAGAGACTGATTTAGGCCTGGGGCTTTGGTAACTGACAGTTGTTCACATGTTGCCAATATTTCAAAAAGGATTTGAAAGATAAAAACAAACAAACAAAAAACCCTATATATAATGTAAACTGTTGCTGAAACGGGTTTGGCTCAGTGGGTAGAGCGTCGGCCTGCGGAATGAAAGGTCCCGGGTTCAATTCCGGTCAAGGGCATATACCTTGGTTGCGGGCACATTCCCAGTAGGGGGTGTGCAAGAGACAGCTGATTGATTATTCTCATCAATGTTTCTAACTCTCTATCCCTCTCTTCCTCTCTGTAAAAAAATAAAATAAAATAAATTTTAAAAAATTTAAACTGTTAGGGGTTCAATGTGCTTTAATTCCACCATGTAACTCTTCCTGTTCAGAATTTTTAGTCTATCTGCAAGAACCATTAGCCAGTTGCAGACTAAACACAGAACTTCTGTAAACTGCGCTGGAAAACACAACTTTAAGCAGAGGCCCAAGTGTGCTTTATCTTCTCCTACTCACCTAAATCTAGAACTTGATTATGTACAGATCAAGTCATAACTAACCAGCTACATGAACAAGGACCACAGGTCAGCCTTACACATGAATAAGTCCCCAGTTAAGTCACCTGTCCTTGTGTATGTGTGTGTGTCTGTCTTTAAAAGGTAGGCTCTGGGCCCTATCTAGGGGTATTGATCTTGCAAAATTAGGAACCTAACTATCAGAACACGAAAAATGAGACTAGAGAAGTCAGTATGGTGTGTGTGAGTAGTAATTTGTTCATGTAAGGAACAATTCTCATCAGATGAACCACCCTTCCTATGGTAAAAGGGTGTGCAGAGGGACAGATACCTCCCACAGTTGGCTCCGGGGATTAGGACAGAAGTGGCCATCTTCTGGTCCAAGGAGAAAAGAATCTCCTAACATTGGATTGTAACAATAAGCAGGAAAGTAGGATGAAAGAGGGTGGTATATAGAATGTAACAAGTTTGCCATCTCATAATGTTGGCAAAAGTGGCTGCAGACAACTACTAACTTGGAAATAAAACAACCAGTTTTAAAGTTCTCAGTCTCCTACACAATTGTTACCTAATCTATAGCTGGACCAAAATTCCTAGTGGGATTTCAGAGGATGGCCTCTTAGTATACATTCCTCATTATTCTCATAATAAACACAATGGCAAGAGTCATACCAATGCATCACACAGAAATGAAAGTTAAAGCAATTTCCAATTGCATGCAGCCCAGGCATGCAATTTGTAGTAAGAAAAATTGTTTAAAGTTACCTGGTTATGAAAGATTCAGTTTCACATTATGATGTTCAGACTTTCTAGGGTTTTTAGATACTAATAATATGCTAGGTAAGTCTGTATTCTAAATGATATCTGAGTTGTGTGTTTTTTTTTGCCATGTCAAATAAGCAGGAGTGATATATTTTTCTTAGGAGGGAAAAATCAGACTTTAAAACAAGCAAGACTAAAATTTTTGAATTGTGATAGACATGAATGGTCATTCTTCCAGAGCTAAATAAAGCACCAAACAGAATTGTAGAAAAGTAATTACAATTAAGATTTATTTGTTTTCATCATTTTTAGAAATAATGTTTTAAAAAACAAAAAGTTGCAAAAATGATAAAATGTAATTTTGTTATATCCTAATTGCGTACGTGTTCTGTAAATTTCAAATAAGCAAAAAAATATAAAAATATACTTTCAAATCTTTATAGAATGAAATGAAAATCACATTAATCATCAAATACTCTTGGATTTTTACTCCTCCCACAGATGAATTCACAAATATAAAAACTGATGTACATTTATATTCTAAAGTACAAATCTCCAACAGCCAAGTAGTCATACATTTTATGTGCAAAGTAGATATTGCATATTTACTTGCTATGGAAAGCAGAGTACAGGCTCAATGGAGAATAGTCATTAAACACTGATTAAGAAAAATGCTGTTGTAAAAATGTACAATAGTATGTTTTTGGTACTTATGTACTTCTTAAATAATAGCTTTTAAATATCTTCCAAAGGCTGTCTTTGAAGGAGCTGTGAAGTGACTAATTTCAAATCTGAAGAACAATAATTTGTCAGTAACCTTCTCAAAAACGAAGCAAGCAGAGGATTTCCTTTCCTTTTCCTCCATGTGGTCAGTTTCATTCTTAGGGAAGGCCTGATGTAGCAAGAAGATAGAGTTCACGAACCTGCAACACCAGCTTGTGATCTGTCAACTAAATACACCACCTCTGATGTGGATGGTTTCATTCAATCCATGTTCTACTAACTTTATATCTTCTAGATCATCTTTTATTATGCTAATCAAGTGGCTAAGGCCTTCTTGTTGTTGTTTCAAATGCTAGAAGGAATTGAAGAAAATATTAATGCACTACTTTATTAAACTGCAAATTATTCAAAGGAAAAGGGACTACTTTACTAGCAATACAGCACTCTGTAGATGCTCTAAATATAGTGGGCATGCATACTTATCTTTTGCTAATATTTTTATATGACCTACAATAAAGTCAAACATGTGATGAGCAATATCTCCAACAGAAATATTCCAGATTTGTTTTAGATACCTTTAATCTACCTCTGATAAAGCATATGATATTAAAACAGTGCAAGAAGGTACTCAAATATAGATGCCTAACAAAGCAAACATTATGGAAATTGAGAATTTTCACACATTTTTTTGAGTACAAAGTATATAGTGATGATAATGGTGCTAATTACAATTGCTAACATTTTTAAGATTCTTTCCAATGGGGTTAAGGCAATTTGAAGAGTTTCATAAGTATTAACTCATTTAAAATCTTTTTGAGCAACTTTCCGAGTACAATTCTTTCTCTTCTCTACAAATAAAGAAAATGAGGTGCAGGTAAGTAACCTGCTCAAGGTCATAAAGTAGGTGATGAGCCATGATTCAATCCCAAAACAATACTGCTTTTCATTTTAGGTAGGTGTTTGTATTACTCCCATTTTATTGCATACATAAACTCTTAAATATAGTTCTTTATTCTGATATGCTGGAATCTTTCAGTTAATTTTATTGCAATTATTTACAATGGAATATAGCTGAAATGTATGCACACTATCCAGGAACTTAGAACCCAAACTAGTTTTTAACTGCATACAATGGAAATATCCATTCTAAAACACATAATAAAATCAGAATTGTTGATATTTAAAAACATCTAAAATCCTCTGGGCCACGTTAACAGTCTTACATAATGCTTCACAAAGTTTACCACATGAATACATTTTCTTTAGACAGTCAGTGGTTGGACAGTTTTTCAGAAAAACCAATCTGTATTTATACTGAAAATAAGCTAGAACAGTACTTTTAAACTTGTTCATACGTGAGCCTTAGATAAATGGAGGTCTTGGCCACCCCAACCTTCACCGAGGACCCCTGGGGGCTGAGGGGATCAATAACTCCACATACAGATTGGGAAGGTGTGATATAGAGCAATTATCTCTAAACTTGAATGTACATTCAAATACCTTTAATGTATTAAGTAGATCTAGTTTAAGGACAGATATTGTATTTTTAATAACCTCCCAGGTGCTGCTGCTGCCAACACATTGAATAGCAGAACTAAAACCAACCATACAAAGTAGGGAACTTTGGTGCCTCTATTACCTCTTGTTCATTTTTTGGGGGGTTGGGCAAATGAATGATTTACTTATTTTTTTATTATGGTAAAGTATACATAACAAAAATATGCCCATTTTAACCATTTTTAAGTACACAATTCAGTAGCATTCACCTTATGAAACAATCATTACCATCTACCTCTAGAACTTTTTCTGAAATTGTGTACCTATTAAACACTAACTCCCCATTTCCCCTCCCTGAGCCCCTGGCAACCACCCTTCTACTCTAATGGATGGAGCACTCTAGGTACTTCATTGAAGTAGAATCATAAAATGTTTGTCCTTCTAAACTAGTTATTTCACTTGGCATAATATCTTCCAGGTTCATCCATGTTGTAGTGTGTTAGAATGTCCTTTTTTAAAGGCTGAATATTCCACTGAATGTATATACCACATTTTGTTCATTCATCCATCTATGGACACTTGGGCTGCTTCCATATTTTGGGTACAATGACTAATGCTACTATGAACATGAGTATACATATATTTGAGTTTCTGGTTTCAATTCTTTTAGGACCTCAGGGGTCTTCAAACTACGGCCCGCGGGCCACATGCAGCCCCCAGGGGAGTCTGATCCTGCCCGCCAGGTTTTTTGGGCAGTGAGCGCAGCCAAGGTGTTACAGTAGGAATTAGTAGTTCATATAGTCCGGCCCTCCAGCTCTCTGAGGGACCGTGATCTGGCCCCCACTTTAAAAAGTTTGAGGACCCCTGTTAAAATTTAGGTATATACCCAGAAGTAGAATTGCTGGATCATATGGTAATTCTACGTTTGATTTTTTTAAGGAACTATTTTTTACAGTGGTTATATCATTTTACACTGCCACCAGCAATAAACAAGTCTTCCATTTTCTTCACATCCTCATCAACACTATTTTCTGTGTTGTTTTTGTTTTTTAATAATAGCCACCTCACTGGATGTGAAGTGGTGATCAATCACCTTTTTAAAAGTACACACTAGCCCTGGTCTGAGTGGCTCAGTTGTCTGGAGCATTGTCCTACGAACTGCACAGGAAGGTCTCAGATTTGATTCACAGTCAGAGCACACACCTAGCTTGCAGGATTAATCCTGTCAGGCACATACGGAAGGCAACCACAACCAATCAATGTTCTCTCCTACCCTCTCTCTAAAACCAGTAAGTATATCCTTAGGTGGGGATTAAAAAAGAAAAGTGCACACTAATGTAACACTTACCTGCTTGATTTCTCGTAACAGATCTGCATCTATGTAATACCTTTCCTCAGATTTGACTGCTCCAAAATGATTCTGCATCCTGATTTGGGACATTAGTTCATTTAGTCGGCCCTAAAAATAAGACTTAAGTCAAATTATAACTGCTAACAACAGCAGCCACTTTTAAAAGAGAATGTTTCCTTTTTAAAAGGATGGATACTATATTAAAGATGTCTTATTTTCCCTCTGTAGTCTATATGAAATGTTAATACAAGACAAAAACACCATGATTAAGAGTCTACTTTAGAAAGAAGTTTTGATTAAAGAGAACAAATACTTTAAAAAAAACCCAAGTATACAAAAGTCCTATTTTTGAGACCAGTAGTATTTTTCTGTAGATCCTCCTGAAACAAATTATACCTTTATCTATAATAATAAAAGTGTAATATGCTAATTGGACCGGACAGCCAAATGACCTTCTGGATGTCATTCAGAATATCCTTCCGACAAAACTTGTTGGGGGGGAGGGGGAGGGCACGCTGAGGCAAAGGCGGTTAGAGGTGATCAGGCAGGCAGGCAGGCAGGTGAGTTGTTAGGGTGATCAGGCAGGCAAGTGGTTGGGAGCCAGCAGTCCCCGCTTGTGAGAGGGATGTTCAACTGCCAGTTAACCGGCAGTCAGACATCCCTAGAGGGGTCCCGGATTGGGAGAGGGTGCAGGCTGGGCTGAGGAATGCCCCACCTCCCCACTTGCACGAAAATTTCGTGCACCAGGCTTCTAGTAGTTGTATAAGTGCTTACCTTAAACTGAGTAGGTGCATTTAGTTCACACTGAATTGTGTCTAGCTGAACTCGCAACTGCTCTTCATCAGCTTGGATGGCATATCCACTCTTCCTCTGAATTTCCTGTTTGATTAGGACCTATACAAAGAAAATCCACCAATACCAATAAGGATCATCTCTTTTCTGTTATGCAAGTAATTTTATTACAATCAGTTGTTGGAAGAAATCAGCCAAATAATATACTAACAATATAGTGTAAATATTAGTTCAAGATTTGAATCATGTTTGCCCATTTATATTAGTTGAGTTACATTAGTACATTATTTTCAACGGCCATAATTTTTCATGAATTAACCAATAATTTATTCAATTTCCCTATTGAGGAGCATATATTTTGTGTGTGTGTGTATATACACACACACACACACACACACACACATATGTGTGTGTATGTGTGTGTATATATGTATACATGTGGGTATATATACACACACATATGCATACACATATATACATATACATATGCATGCATGCACACATACACACACATATATATACATATATCTTGATTTACTGATCTAGACCCCAAGAATGTGTAGGATTTTAAAGTATGTTTTCAGCACTGGCTGGTTTGGCACAGTGGATAGAGCATCAGCCTGCAGATCAGGGGGTCCTAGGTTCAATTCCAGTCAAGGATACATGCCTGGGTTGCAGGCTCGATCCCCAGAGGGGGGTGTGCAGGAGGCAGCTGATCAATAATTCTCCTTCATCACTGATGTTTCTCTCTCTCACCCCTTTCCTCTCTGAAATCAATAAAAATATATTTAAAAATAAAAGTATATGTTTTCAGTCTAACAGAAGCCACTACACTGCTTTTCCAAAAGATCCTACAAATTTAAATTCACAAGGCACATGTGATTATGTATACTTCCCCCCACATTCCTGTAAGCTATTGCTTGTGATGATTTGAATTTTTCCCACCTGATCAGTATAAAGGGAACACATCTTTTCTTTAATCATTTCCACTTTATGAAATGTTTTTTCACATAATTTGTCTATTTCAATTGTTTTTTTTCTTGTCTTTTATATGATCTCTTTGTAAAATATGGATATTTATACTACAGCTAAAATCTATATTTTCAAATTCAAATTTGTGGGTTTTTTTCCTGAAATCTATCACTACATTATTGACAAATAGCTTCTTTCTGGTATCTTTTGCTATACAAAATTTTCCAATTCTTATGTAGCCAATTTTGTTTTACAGTTTCTGGCTTTCTGGCCAAAAGTCTCTTAATCCCTAGCTTCATAAATTTCTTAGAGTTAAGTCTTTAATCTACCTTATTTTTGTGTATGGTCTGATACAGTGGTCTAATTTTAATTTTTCCCAGATGGATAGCCAGTTACTCCATTATTTAAGTTAAATATACCTACTAAATTGAAATCCCACTGTCATACTTTCTATTTGAAAACATTAATTCAGATTTTATATTTTCCTCATGAATTTATTCCTAAGTATTTTATAGTTTTTTCATCATAGTGAAAAGGATATTTTCCTGCTTCCATTAATAATATTTATCATATATATATATTCATCTTTCCACATTCTGTAATTTATCCTATAATTTATTTGCCTCCCACATGCATCCCGGCCAGGGATCTTGGTGTATATGGGACAACGCTCCAACCAACCAAGCCACACTGACCAGGGCAAGATGATTTCTTTCTTTACTGCTCCCCCTGATCCTCTCAATGAGATGTGCATTTTAGACTATTTTTAATTTTCTTCACCCAATCTTGAGATGCCACTCCTCCAACTTACAGGTTTTACTGAGAAAGTTTGCTACTTTTAGTTTCAGACTATTACCTTTTATCTACTGCAAAAAATCCATGTTTGGCACTTCTATTACTTATGTAACCTTATAAATGTTGAAAAAAATATCCAGAATGCTCACCTGTAAGGTTCTATGGGAAAGATCCATGAGTTTCCTCTTATATTGTGCAATTTTGGCCATAGTTGTAGTTTGATTCTTCTGTAATTCACCAATATCTTCAGATATAATCTGTATTTTTATAAGAGTTTAAGGTAAATCATGAATATATATCACAACTATTTATCAGGTTCACCTATATACAAAGTGTAATTTCTAAGCTAAGCCTGAGATTCATCTCTCAAAATATAAATCCTTTTTAAATCTGTCTTTATATTTCTAAATATAAAGTACATCTAAAATTTGTTTTTTACCTTCATTCAAGAATATGTTTATTGATTTTAGAGAGAGAGGAGAGGGAGAGGGAGAGAGAAGAGAGAGAGAAACATTGACTGGTTGCCTCCCAATGGAGAACTGAATCCACAGCCTAGGTCATAGCTCATGCATTACTTGTGCTTGTGGTGACGCTGGTATAAACAAACCTATTGGGCTGCCAGTAACATAAAAGTATCATTTATGTACAGTACATACTTGATAATAAACAACTATGTTACTGGTTTATGTATTCACCACATTATACTTTTTATCATTATTTAGAGTATTCTCTTTCTACTTAACGAAGTTTGCTGTAAAACAATATGCTATTCTAGGACAGACCACATGTTAGATGTCAAAGTAAGTCTCAGTAAATTTAAGAAGATTAAAAATCATATCAGGTTTCTTCATTTCCAATGGTAGAACAAAAAAGAGAAAAAAGAGAAAACAATTGTAGCTGGAAACTTCAATTCTCCTCTCATAGCAGAACTACTTAAACAGAAAAATCAACAAGATTTTATAAGAACTGAACTATCTACTAACTGGATTTCACTCATGATAACAGAAAACTACACCCAAGGACATCAGAATACATATCTTTTTCAAAGGCATATAGTTAAAAATCATAACAAATTTAAAAGAATTGAAGTCATACAAAGTTATCTGACCACAATAAGAATCAGACTAGAAATCAACAACAAAATATCAGGAAAATCTCCAAACACTTGGAAATGAAAATACTTCTAAATAATTCAGGCTTAGATAAAGAATATGTCACACACACACACACACACACACACACACACAATGAAATACTACTTAGCCATAGGAAAATATGAAATACTGCCATTTGAGACGCTATGGATAGACTTTGAGAATATTGTGCTAAGTGAAATAAGTCAATCAGAAAAAGCTAAGAACCATATGATTTCACTCATATGTGGGATATAAAAGTGAAACCTATAGACACAGACAACAGGATGGTGGTTACCAGAGGGAAGGGAATGGTGTAAGGAGGGGAGTAAAGAGAGCCAAATATCAGGTGATGAAAGATGATTTGACTTTGGTAGTGGACACAATGCAGTACACAGATCATGCATCATAGAAATGTTCACCTGCAAGTCATATGATCCTATTAACCAATGTCACCCCAATAAATATAATAAAAAGTTTAATTAAAAAATAGACCATTAGTAAAAAAAAATCCAACAGTCAAATATGGAAATAGGACATTATCAAATTTTGTGGGATTTAGGTGAAAAAGTGCTTAGAAGGAAATTAATAGCATTAAATGCTTATATTGGAAAAGACAAAAGGTCTCAAATAACCTAAGATGCTACCTTAAGAAACTAGAAAAAGAGAAAATCCAAAGCAAGCAGAATAAAGGAAATAGTTAAGAGCAGAAATTAATGAAGTTATAAACAAAACCAGAGAAAAGTCAATGAAAAAACAATAAAACCAAGGTAATGAAGGGTCAAGAAATCATTCACATGCAAAACTATGCTAGAATTTTTATCCAGAGAAACTAATACTAAAAAGGATGAATGATTATGATGTTTAAATATTTGTAGAGCTGTCATAGGAAGCACAGTCAGTACTTACAAAGCAATGCCAGAGAAAATGGATGTAAATTATAACAAGGCAGATACTGGGTCAACGTAAAAAGAGAATTTGTATCCATTAGAGCTAGCTGACACTGAAATGGGCTGCTTCATAAAACAGCAGGTTTTCATTACTCAAACAGAATCGGAATGAACAGCACATTAAAAATTCCATTTAGAGAATTTGGAGGCGACATTTAGGTATTTGATTACAAAAGTCTACTTTATAAAACAAAATATTATGTAGATTTAAGCATTCAATAACTTAAATTTTCTTTATTAACCAACAATTATAAAATACTATGATAACATCATCATAACTGTAACCTTCATTTCTATAAGGCCCCATAAATAAAAGTGTTTATAACAGAGCAAATTATATGCATTCTCTGGCTGGAATTGAAAATGAAAGTCTAATCTGCTAAGCCAACAATTTTATTTTATTTTTATTTTTATTTTTTTAAATATTTTTATGGATTTTTAACAGAGAGAAAGGGAGAGAGATAGAGAGCTAGAAACGTCGATGAGAGAGAAACATCAATCAGCTGTCTCCTGCACACCCCCTACTGGGGATGTGCCCGCAACCAAGGTACATGCCCTTGACCGGAATGGAACCTGGGACCTTTCAATCCGCAGACCGACGCTCTACCACTGAGCCAAACCGGCTTTGGCTAAGCCAACAATTTTAAATTCACCATTGAAATACTAGTATAACAAATCAGATTTACATGATTTTGGAGATTATAATAAGGAAAATTGTATAAAATTATAATTGCTAATTTGCAGTATACACTATATTGTTCCCTATAAAATTTCTATGACTCCAAGGCCAGAGAATGAAGGCAAATGCTTACATCTAATCTGGTCTGATGCTGCTTCGTCATCTGATCTTGAACCTTCAGTCTCCGAAGAAGTTCTTTGAAACCCACCATTGGTACAGGAATTAACCTGAAGAAATTCAAGTGGTCAGTTTTCAAACCTTAAGTGTACTATTACAAAATTCAAAAAGGGTTTTTATAACATTCATATAATTTCACATTAAATTTCTAGAGTTTAAAGGCAGATCTACAACTATGAAATTAATAACGTCACACCATAGAAACTTAATTCAATCTCTATTTTACAAATGAGAAAATTTAGTTTAGGAAAAAGTTACATTATTAAATACAAACATTATAAGGTTACTGGTGTTCAGATTTCAATGTCTTCACCACAAAATGCTGCCTTACCATAGTCAACATTCTTTAAAAAGCAATAGAAATCCTCCTGGCTGGGTAGCTCAGTTGATTCAAGCTATTGATACGGCAAGGTTGCGGGTTCAATCCCCAGTCAGCACACATATAAGAATCAACCAATGAATACATAAGTAAGTAGAACAAATTGATACCCTGTTTCCCCGAAAATAAGACAGTGTCTTATATTAATTTTTTCTCCCAAAGTTGCGCTAGGTCTTATTTTCAGGGGATGTCTTATCTTTCCATGCACTAGGTCTTATTTTCGGAGGATGTCTTATTTTTGGGGAAACATGGTATTTCTCTCTCTCCCTCTTTCTCTAAAATCAATCAATAAAAAACTTTTAGAAAAGCAATAGAAATGAAAATAAACTCACCTAAAATATGATTATCTATATATATAAAACCCTAATATGCAAACAAGACCAAATGGCGGAACAAACAAATGACCGAACTGGTCACTATGATATGAATGGAACATGCATATAACATGGAACATGGCAGGTGTGCATGAACATGGCAGGGGGGCATGCATGGAACACGGCAGGTGTCAGCAGCAGGTGGCAGAAAGTGGAACATGGCGGGCATCGCCACTGTGGAATGATGGAGCAGGTGAGCAGGGGCACCAGACCAAGGCAAGGTGATGGTCACTGTCATCAGGGAGAGCCTTTGGTGGTTACTGAAAATTCTTCGCTCCTACGTGCCACAGTGCTGCCAGGCACTTGCATCTGTTACCAGCGCCCCTCAGGGCTTCTCCACTCCCCGCCTGCTCCTGAGGGGCAATTGGGCCAGCAGCCGCCTGTCACACCTGCTGCCGGTGCCAGAACCGCTGCTCGCACCCACTGCCAGTGCCAGTCCCGCTTGCAGCTGGTGCCAGAGCCGCTGCTTGCACCGGCTGCTGCCCGATCGCCCCTGAGAGCTTCTCCACCTCCCCGTTCCTAAGGGGTGATTGGGGTAGCAGATGCAGCTCCCACCAGCTGCTGGCGCTGGCCCCAATCACTCTGTGCCTTCAGCTGGTGCAAGCCGGGGCCAGCATTGTCAGCATGTGGGAGCCACTAAGTAGGGGCAGCCAGCAGACAGAACCGGAGCCGCGGCAGGAGGCGCTAAGCGGAGGAGCGGAGGACGGGCCAAAACCTGTCCCAATGCCCACCGAAGCCTCACAGCCCCCAGTAATTATAATAGTTTGCATTTGTTTGCTTCCATAGTAGCAAATATTAGTTCTTATATGAAAAAAAAAGAGGAAGATGCACTTACTTTTCAGAATCAGGGTTATCCACTTTGGCTTGTTCCCAGATAATAGGATCAACACCTACCACAAAGAAAAAATATTTTTTCTAAAAGAACTATTTTCCATTTTTATGGTATTTGTATGAAAAGCATTCCCAAAGTAAAACATAAAACTCATAAGCTGTAATGAGAAATAACTGTCAAATATGACCACTACAAAAATAAAAATTTTGTAAGCTAAAGCTAAACAAAAGGCGTAAATGGATAGGAAACACCTACAACTTATTAAGATACTATAGAGCTTCTACAAATCACAAAGAAAGACAAAAAAAAAAAAATCTAATAGAAAATGGATAAAAGGACATCTTTTATGATAAGAACACATTCAGGTTTTACTAGAAGACTCAGTTAAGACTCAGTTACTACAAGACAAGAGATAAACTTGAAAAAAATAAAATAGTAAATTACCTTTGGGTAGATGGATTATAAATGATTTTTCTTTAGTTCGCTATTTCTAACAAACATATTTGCCATATAATAATAAAAAAAAAACTAGACAAATAAATGAAACTTAAAAATCCAATCTATGTGAATAGGTAGGCATGTAATAAACTGACAATGGTTTTATTAACATTAATAATCAACCAACACCTTTTAAAATAGAGGAAGCATATATCTCAAAGTCTTTCATTTCCTCAACTCTATGAGTACAGAAACATACCAGCAGGGGGATTCTGTAACAGCTGTTTGACCTGTGCAGGAGAAAGTTCTGTTCTAGTCATAGAGAGGGTTACACCAAGTTGCTGCAGCTGTGTTTTTATGTTGGTTTGTTCAAAATGGGTATATAGTGTTGTAGCCGGGACTCTTCTTGAAGTACCATTTGGAGAGCGCTCAATAACATAAATGACAACTTCTGTCCTGGGAAAAAACAACCAAGTTATAAAATATGAAACATATAACTCATAGTCACAAATATCAATGCAGCATGTGATTTTAAAGGGCACTAGTTGAATTAAGAAATGACTACTTTAGAATTAAATCTTGAAAAATAAGATACTCTTACTTAATGTTCTGTTCACTTATAAATTAACTTAAATGATAAAGTTAAAATGAGACAGGCAAATAAGATAATATTTGTCAAAGGTTTGCTTAGCTGCAAAGTTCTATTATTTTTTTTTAGATTTGAGAAGTACTTTGGAGATTCTGTTGAAACTTATATGTTGTTTTACTGTAAGTAAGACCAAGAAGTAAATTCTGTCTTTAGTTATATTCTGAAGTAAATGTTTTGCTATTAAGTATGAAAATTATCAGACAAGGGAAGTTAATCCATCATATTTATTCATAAATGAACATGAATAATAGTCAAAACTTTCATTAACATCTTTGTGGTCCTTGATATGCACACAGTCATGATTAATATTTATTCCTGTTTCTAAGGGAAAAATCTGAAAAATTACTAGCATCCGGTAAGTTAAAAAATCCAAGATTAAGAAAAAAGTTTTCAAATGTTTCTGCATAAATACTGAAAAATCACTATCTGAGAAGTAACATTCTGCTCTGAGATTTAACTGGGATTTTAGCAACAAAAAAACTTGATCATTCTCTGGACCGAGGCATACAGATATAAACAGTATACTTATTGAGTACTTACTGATCATCTGGCAATGTTTTAATACCCTCTACATTTACTGTAAGGGTCTGGTTTCCTCCCAAAACTTTATGCAATGATTCTACCAACTGCTGTTGTTGGCTTCGAATATCTGTTTCTTTTTTGTTGAAAACTAAAACCACAAGCCCATCTTCATCTTTATTATTGGGCATACAACTATAACCCACTGCCTGTGGAATGGCAAAATAAACATTATCAGAAATATGTACAGATCTTAAATCCAGCATTTGATATTAATAGCTTCATATCTGCTAACATGGGGAAACTGTTTAATGACTGGTAGCAAAGGAAGTAATGATTCTCACCTCCTTGTGCCCTAGGAGGTTACACATTTTAAAGAAATTATTTTATCCCAGAATAACACTCATAGAATGAAATTAAAAATTCCTTTTCAAAAGAGTAACTAAGTAACTTTTGCCTCTGAAGAACATTGATATCTGCATTTGTTGGGTGCTTCTACAATTGAAACAACTCTGAATGTCATAAAAATGTCTGCAAAAGTCATGGACCAGCCGAAACCGGTTTGGCTCAGTGGTAGAGCGTGGGTCTGCAGACTGAAAGGTCCCAGGTTCCATTCCGGTCAGGGGCATGTACCTGAATTGCGGGCACATCCCCAGTAGGGGGTGTGCAAGAGGCAGCTGGTAGATGTTTCTCTCCCATCGACGTTTCTAGCTCTCTATATCTCTCCCTTCCTCTCTGTAAAAAATCAATAAAATATATTTTAAAAAAATCATGGACCAAAATGTAAGTCATTTTACTATATACTAGACTCAGAGAATCTTAGGTTTTAGACATGATAAACTATATCTTTAAAGAATTACTGTTTTAGATTGAAGCCTTTTTTTGTTTGCCACTACTTATAATGCACGTTTTTGAAAAATTAAAATTCACTATAGTTTGTTATGCATTTTACCATATGCATGTTATTTATCAACTTTAAAAAGGAAAAAGTCAGCCAAGACCGGTTTGGCTCAATGGATAGAGCGTCGCCTTGGGGACTGAAGGGTCCAGGGTTCAATTCCGGTCAAGGGCATGTACCTTGGTTGCGGGCATATACCCAGTAGGGGGTGTGCAAGAGGCAGCTGATCGATGACTCTCTCTCATCGATGTTTCTAACTCTCTGTCTCTCTCCCTTCCTCTCTGTACAAAATCAATAAAATATATTTAAAAAAAAAAAAAAGGAAAAAGTCAAATTGTTATATTTAGTCTATGTATATCTACTGCATAAATCTTAGTCATTAAATAAAGGTATTAAAATTTCAACATACTAAAAGAACTACTTCCTTTTTGTTGTTCAAGGGTCTGATTCTAAGCTTCGTAGCTTAAACACTAGGCTTATGTACACATTGATTAGTTTTAAGAGACTGATACACAGCAATAAAACTCAAAAGAGGCTGAAGTAAACTGGATTATAATTTATTAACTTGTTATAAAAAATACACTACAAATTGACCCATATACTCTAACTGGCTGATGAACAGAATCTGAGAAGTCAAATTCATATGACCAGGTTGCTTGATAAGCATGGAATCAACACTGAAAATAGACTACACTGTTTTAATGACCTTGGCATCCAGCAATAATAGTGACAATAAGATACTCTGAGTGGGTAGGGTATACATTCCTGGACAATGCTAGATAAATACCACTAGATTCTACTTTCACATCTCCCTTTAGAGGATGCCAAGCAGACCATTCCCCTTTTGTTAACATTTCCCCCTCAGTTATAAATTAGTCACATCTTTCAGTCATATTCTGTGCACCTTCAAACACACATGTATGAAATCACCTCAATTTTATAATTTTTGTATTTTTAGGATAAAAATATAATTGTACCATGTTTAAGGAGTACCGAAAAAAAAAACAACAACAAAAAAAAACACCCCAAGCAACTGTTTTATTGGTATCGGGTCTAGTAATAATTAATGCCGTTTTTAACATTCATTTAAAATCTTGCTTGGCGTTGACTTGTATTGACATAACCTTCAAACACGTGTCTACAGAACGTGTGAAGTGCAATTAACAAGTTTTGCTTGAAAAAGTTTGTGTTTGGTTTGGTTTTTGTTGCAAAACTAGGGCTAAGAAGATGGCGGATGAAGAGCACATTCGGCACTGCATGCTTTACGAGTTCCAATTGGGAAGAAAAGCAAGTGAGGCTGCAAAAAACATCTGTAGTGCTCTTGGTCAAGATGCAGTTAGCGCCAGAAAATGCCAGCGTTGGTTTGAGAAATTTCGCGAGGGAAATTTTTCATTAGATGACAAGAGTGGTCGAGGCTGTGTGTCCAATTTTGATCAAGAAGCTCTTCAAGCTCTTTTGGTGCAAAATCCTCAAATTACCCAACAAGAGCTTGCGACAACTTCAAATTGTTCACAAAAAACAATTTCCAATCAATTGCGTGCACTTGGCAAAGTCCAAAAGTTTGGAAAATGGGTTCCTCATGAGTTGACCGACAACAACCGTAATCAAAGAGTCACAATTTGCAGTTCGCTCCTCTCTCGTCAAAACCGTTTGCCGTTTTTAGAGCAAATTGTTACCGGAGATGAAGAATGGGTGCTGTATGTTAATTTGAAAAGGCGGCCTCAATGGTTGGACAAAAATGAGGCTCCGCAGCTCATGCCAAAACCTGACTTGCATGCGAAAAAAGTGATGTTGTGTGTTCGGTGGAATTTTAAAGGAATTCTTCATTATGAACTTTTACCATCTAACCAAACCATTACAAGTGCAGTGTATAGTGCCCAATTGGAAAGGTTAGCCCAAGCTTTAAGAGAAAAAGAACCCGCGCTGATTAATCGGAAGGGCGTAATTCTTCACCACGATAACGCACGACCGCATACTGCAAGAATCACTGCTGAAAAACTGCGCCAGTTGGAATGGGAAGTTCTCCCTCAACCTGCATATTCTCCTGATATTGCCCCTTCCGATTACCATTTGTTTCGTTCTTTGCAAAACTTTCTTCTTGGAAAAAAATTTAATAATGAAGAATGCCTCAAAAATGCATTGACCGAATTTTTTGCATCAAAATCACAAGAATTTTACAACAGAGGGATTAAAATGCTTCCTGAGCGTTGGGCACAAGTAGTAGAAAACAACGGCAACTATATTGTTGATTAAATTTTGTTGTATTGTTTAAATAAATTTGATTTTAAAAAGTATTAGAAAACGACATTACTTATTATTAGACCTAATATTATCCTAACCCAAATACTATATTCTGTTTTATACACATCCTTCAAGTGAAGATCAAAAGCATTAATACCTTAAATCGGCAAAAGGGATTTTCTTGTGTGAATTCCACCGGTGGTATGTTATTGTTGAAATATCCTTTTCCGGTTCCCCAAAAGGCCTGCAGTTGATTCCATTTTGCCAAAATAGCATCTCTCTCATCTCCTAACAGCGTCGGAGCAGAAAGAGCACTTGCAGTGTTTATCAGTTGGTTGGACTGAGCAGGAGCCTGTGTAGGCTGACCAAAGAGACCACCTAATGCTAAAAACATATCCCAAAATTAGTATTTTTTTTAAAAAAACACACAATTCAGAGCCTAAGTATGGTAGGCAGAATTATAATCCCTATACACAAAGGTGACCGTATCATAATCTCCATAATCTGTAACTATGTTACCTTACGTGGCAAATGGACTTTGAAGATGTGATTATGAGATTAAACTGGGATTATCCTGTATTATCAGGAGGAACTCAACATATATCATAGAGGGAAGAGGGAAGTCAACATCAAAGTAAAATCCTATCTAATAAAAGAAAATATGCAAATTGACCATCACACTCTCACAAAGATGGTGGCACCCATAGCCACAAGATGGCGGTGCCCAGTCCCCTCAGCCCTGCCAGAGTCCCCCAGTCCTTTAAGCCCCAAGGGGAGGAAGGAGGAGGTGGAGAGGAGGGAGGCAGGTGCTGGGTGTGACTGGACCCGCCCTCAGCCTCTCAAGGCCAACCCGGAGCTCAGGGAACCAGGGCTGGCCAAGGCTTGTGCTGCTGGCAGTGGCAGCAGCAGAGGTGTGATGGGGGCATCACTTTCCCTGATCGCAGGGTTGCCTCCTGCTCCTGAAGGCTCCCGGACTGTGAGAGGGGGCAGGCTGACATGCTATCCAAGGAGCCAAACCAGTCAGAGCAAAAAATATTCTTTAAAAAAGAAAAGAAACTAATATACTAGGACAATCCTTATAATGTTAAACTTATTTCTCTAATGATATAATCTTAATACAATTAACTCTATTACTAGAACACAAATTTAGATCCATATTAGAGTCACACACAAAAATAAAAAAAGGACAAAGATATGAAAAAGTTAATTCTGTGAAGTTGTGAAGTTATCTCTTAAACAACCTTTGTTGTTGTTATATTTGTATAATAAATACAAATTGAAAGATAAAAAAATAAGCAATAGGGATCATTATATCAATGTTTATCAATAACAGCTTAACCCTACCAGACCGCTGTACCGATTTTTCGGTAATTTCTGAATCTGCCGCTATACCGCTGTACCTAATTTTTGGTACTTTGCCTACATCTATTTTCTACAATGTCTCCAAGTTCCATCTTATTCTAACCACTTGTTTGCTAACATTTTTCTATGATTGATTTTTTTCTCTTTAATGCTAAGGAGCCCAGGTATAGGGGACAGTTAGCTTCAGGGCTTCAGGCCTGATAGGATTAATAAACACTTTTCCTTCTCTTATTAACAAGAAAAATATAGTGAAAAGAACAAATGAACTAACCATCAATATTCTAGGATAAAGCTTTAGCTGGCTGTGTAGCTTTGGGAAAGTTACTTAATCTCTATGTGCTACAACTTTCCAATAGTAAGAAGGGCAAAGATGTCAGATCGGATCAATATTTCCAAAGTGCAAGATAAAGTACCCCTGGTATGATACAGCTGTCAAGCAACAGCTGGGTTACTAACTGGACCAATTCCTATAAGAAAACGCCTCATCCCAGCCCGTTTGGCTCAGTGGCTGAGTGCCGGCCTGTGGGCCGAAGGGCTCTGGGCTCAGTTCTAGTCAAGGGCATGCACCTTGGTTGCAGGCTCCTCCTTGGCCCAGGTCAGGGCACATGAAGGAGACAACCAATCAATGTGTTTCTCTCACATCAATATTTCTGTCTTTTCCTCTCTCTTCCACTCTCACAAAAAATCAATGGAAAATATACATGGGTGAGGGTTAAAAAAAAAATCTCTTTGGGCACTCCGATGCCATTCCCTTCCCTCCAAAGGCACTTATTTCCTAAACTCCAAGGGACCCCAGAAGACCTGTAACCAGGGGAGCAATGGGCAGCAGCAACTCGTCCCAAACTAACCCCATGAACCTGTCTCCAAGGCCCCCCTTTCTCTGACTCCCTATAAGCCCAGCCTAGGTTCTCCTGTTGCTTCTTCTATGCCCTTCCTTGTTTCACTGTCCTGTGTGTTTTTGCTGTTGTTAATAAATTCTTCCTTGCTTTTCTAAGAGGGGGAGGAAGAAGAGGAAGAGGGGAAGGAGAGGAGGAGGGGAAAGAGGGGGTAGAGGAAGAAGGATAACAAGAAAGAGGAGATATCTTCTAGAAAAGTTTGTTTGGTGCCAGTATGCCTTTAATGTTTCATGACTTTCTTATCTCACTTAAAAAAATGTTTTAATTGATTTTAGAGGAAGAGGAAGGGAGAAACAGAAACATCTATCAGTTGCCTCCCACACGCCCCCTACTAGGGATTGAGCCTGAAACACAGGAATGTGCCCTGACCAGGGATCGGTGATGTGTTGGTGCATGGGATGATGTTCAACCAACTGAGCCACAAGACCGGGCTTATCTCATTTTTTTTTTAATTTAAATATATTTTATTGATTTTTTACAGAGGAAGGGAGAGGAAGGGAGAGAGGAAATGTCGATGAGAGAGAAACATCGACCAGCTGCCTCTTGCACACCCCCTACTGGGGATGTGCCGCAACTCAGGTACATGCCCTTGATTGGAATCGAACCTGGGACCCTTCAGTCCGCAGACCGACACTCTACCACTGAGCCAAACCGGTTTAGGCTTATCTCATTTTTTAACAAAGGGTTGAAGATGTCTAAGACTCAGCGCTTAAGGCACATAGGTGTCTGGCTAGAATTTATTAATACTATTATATTTTCTTTGTGCTTAAATTTTGATTATCTTTTCTTTATAGCAAATTACACTGGTTTTCCTTTTACAGGAAAAAAATAAAGAGGATGGGCAAAGGAACATGCTAAATTATACTACAGGAATGCAATCAGCAAAGACCTTCCTGAAAAACTCCATAGGACAAATTAGCTTTTTTTAAAAAAATAAATTGAAAAAAGAGAGCTAAAAGAGGAACTTAGAGGTTTAAGACAAATAAAGCAATATTGTTTACACACTTGAGTGACAAAACTATAAAAGGAATTGAATATAATAAAGGACATGAAGTTCCTTTCATGGGGAAATGATTAGGGCAATGTGGAGGGCTTCTGAAGAGACTGGCCAGGTCCATCTTCTGACGTGGGCAGTGGTCACCAGGGTGTTCACTTTATATATAATTCATTAAACAGTACTTGTGTGCAGTTTTCTATATTTCTGCTATTTTTTTTAGCAACAACAAAAAAATTAAAAAGAATGATACAAAAAACTTCTAATCCTAATCATGTCAATTAGACTTCTCCCAAGTTATTATTTATTCTACATAAAAGCCTAAGTGATCGTCTGACCGGTAGCTATGACTCACATGGCCACACTGAGCTGCAGTGACTTGGCAGCTGCAGTTCTCAGGTGACGCTTCTGGAACCAGAGAGGTGGGAGCCCGATTCTGGGTGCCTCACCTGAGAACTGCCCTCTCGCAATCCAGGTCCCTGGAGGGATGGTAGAGAGCCGGTTTCAGCCCCATCCCCACAGGCCAGGGCCAGGGACTCCACATATACACAAATCTGTGCACCGGGCCTCTAGTTATATACAAACATAAGAAGTAGCTTTTGAAATCCTGTGGAATATTTATAATTTTTTAAAAAGTTATCCACTAATGTATTTTAAACAGTGCATTCAATAATGTTAGCTATGTTATAATTTTATATTGGAAATAAGATGAAAACGTCATACTTACTAGTTTGTTGTTGCTGCTGCTGCTGTGTATTAAATCCTCCAAATCCCAATCCAGTTCCCAAACCAGTACCTAAACCAGTACTAGTTCCAGTTGTGCCAAAACCAGTACCAAATCCAAAACCTTTGTTCTGAGTACCACCGAAGAGTCCTTTTAATGAAAAATTGAAATTGCATAAGTTAAAAAAATCTGAGCTCTAGCTCACTTCTACAAATGACTTAAGATTGTCCTCTTACCAGTAGTGCCTGTGTTAGTTGGAGCAGAAAAGCTGAATGCAGAACCTGCGGTTGTAGATGTTGTCCCAAATCCTCCAAACCCACCTAATTATAAGGGGATAGATAAAATGGAAAGGAAGACTCTTTTGTATATAAGAGGTAATTTCTTGTTCAAGTTATTTTATAAGTAATTGCTATGTA
This sequence comes from Pipistrellus hanaki, assembly GCF_964339955.1. Classification (NCBI taxonomy): domain Eukaryota; kingdom Metazoa; phylum Chordata; class Mammalia; order Chiroptera; family Vespertilionidae; genus Pipistrellus; species Pipistrellus hanaki. Next base: position 166,253,641 of record NC_140503.1, on the reverse strand, counting down.
TAAAGACAAAATATATTGATCTAGTTTTTCTTTCACTACTTTTAATTTCATTAAAAAAAAACAACACAATTCTACTAATCAAGAAATCAGTATGTTGTAAAAAGTAAGCCATAGAAGTATTTAAACTAGAATACCTCAATGCAATCTATACCTTTCAACTAAAGGAATGATTAAGTTATAGCTGATAAAACATATTAAGCCTACAGCCATTATGTTTAACAAACACTAAAACGACTATGTGTGTACTTTTAGAATAGGAAATGCAAATTCAAACACCTAGAAGATTTAGGCTGATAACATTAATGAATAGTGGAACTATTCAATGTGAACAATTAAAAAAAATTTATTTTTTATATTTTATTGATTTTTTACAGAGAGGAAGAGAGAGGGACAGAGAGTCAGAAACATCTATCAGTTGCCTCCTACACACCCCCCACCGGGGATGTGCCCACAACCAAGTCACATGCCCTTGACTGGAATCGAACCTGGGACCCCTCATTCTGCAGGCCAAGGCTCTATCCACTGAGCCAAGCTGGTTTTGGCTAATGTAAACAATTTTTAAAAAAACAGCAGCAGTTCCTAAATTCCAGCAATGGTAGTGTAGCAGTGTTATATATTCCCATTTTTTCCCCAAATAAATAGGAGATCTAGATTTTTTTATGTGACATTTATAGAATTTTAAACCCCAATTTTTGCAACTAATTCAAGTTTTTAAAAAAAATAGTGTGCAAATAGATCATAATGGCAGAGTGTGTTGACAGCTTTCATTCTTGGCTTGATCAATTAATTTATAGTCAATTTTAGCTTATATTTCTACTTAGTTTCCACTGAGACTAAACAACTTTTCAAAGGAAACATACCAATACACTGACCTCTATACAGCAAAAATGTGTTTCTCTGAGGAAGAAGTGAGAGAAAAAATACACAAATGGAAGGCACTGGCAGGGAAAGTGAACAGAGCTATCACAGGCCTCTGATAGCTGAGTTTGGCAAATCTGACAGATACACAAATTACATTTTTTGATAAGTCTAGAGACAAATCACTCTTAATTATAGCTAACTTGTCATATGAATAGAATGGAATATACTAGCCAATTTAAAATTGTTTTACGTATTTTCTTTATTGTTGGTTTTTACCTTATACTAATGTGGTGCAAAAAAGACTTTTAAGACAAATATTCATCAATATTGTAACACAAAAAATATTAAGAAAAAAATCCCACCCCTTTGATAGTCACCATATAATTTTGATAGGGAAAATTACTCAGGAATAGACTGCATGTGACCTGGCCCGTTTGGCTCAGTTGGCTGGTTGGCTCAGTTGGTTGAGTGTTGTACCATGCACCAAAGGTTGCTGTTCCCGGTCAGGGCACATGCCTGGGTTGTGGGCTGGATCCCCAGGAGGGGGTGTGCAGGAGGCAGCCAATTTATGTTTTGTTCTCACATAGATGATTCTTGTCCCTCTCCCTTCCTCTCTCTCTCTAAACAAAAATCAATTAGTAATAACAGACTGCATGTTGCATGCAGGCACAACCACTCTATTTACTTGTATGTCTAGTGCATACAAGTAAACTGGAAACAATCTTTTTTCTTTCTTCTCCCTTCCATTGAAAGAAACTAAGATATATTCTGAATTGGCTACATGATAAAAATACCAGTCAAGATCTCATCATACCAAAAATGTTTATTATTAACACCCATCTGCAAGGATACAAAATTAAAAGGTAGACAAAAATTTTTATCAGCCCTTTGGTGAAGGCAAAGTTAATGAACATACGTATATAAAAGTAGTTAAAACACAATTATATTATCACAACTAAAAATTTAACAATGATAACTCCAAAGGAACACAAGCAAATAACAAAAGATGTATTTATTGTTGGTGAATTACAACTGGGTGGTTTTGTCCAGAAACACAAATTTGAAAATAATGTTTCTGTTTTACCCAGTGCCAATTTTAAGCAAACAGGGAAAAAGTAAACATACCAAATGACAGTAAATGTGATCTTTAAATATAGCTTTATGATAATGGATCATTTTATCTTTGGAATTTTCAAGTATTCTTCAAAACGTTTTCAAATCAAATATCAAAGTGATACATTGACAAGTGACTGCACAAAATACCAGAACTTCCCAAATAAGTTTTAGAGAACTAAAAAGTTTCAGGAAATAAAGTTTACCAAATGCATATAATTGGCATGGGCATAAGTGGCATAATGTAAGAAAATATGGACAACAGATTCATATACGAGCAGCTGAGAAACAAGACTTTCCTATAGGGTCATTGTATGTAACTATATAGACCTATTTTAAATTTATACATATATACATACAATATAGTGTGTGCTTTGTAAATTTTTTAATGAACTTTAAACAATCCATCTCTAGGTAATAAAATCTTCATAATTATCATTTTGAATGCAAACATGTCTGGCTTATCTTTTAGAACTCAATGCTGACAATAAATTAAATTCCCTCTTTGATAATTTCTTACAATTTTCCAGGAAAAAAACTAGGGATTCCTTCTATAATTACACATCTTAGAGAAACGTTTACTAATATGCTGGGTTGAACAACAACAACAACAAAAAGCATTATTATTATACAGGTTATAAAACAAAACAGGTCACCGCTGTTCGTATAAGACAATGTTCTTTTGGGAAACACAAGGACAATAGGATGAAATCCCAATGAAAGATGCAGGAAAAAATGGAAAAACGTGGCTGCAGGAGTCCAAGAATCCCAGGAAAAAAATGGGCCTGACTGGCTGAGCTTAAGACTTTGGAAGGAATGTGTAATAATTTGGAAGATATATTCTACTCACAAATAATAATTCCAAACTACTTGGAAATTATATTCTGAATATAAACAATACAAACTTTTAACAAAGGGACATGATAACTTGTAAGACTTCCCAAGACTACATCTTGATACAATCAAATACTTGATAACAAGAGTTACTGATTCGACATTGGGAGATAGATTTTTCTTTGCTCAGACAAGCCGCTGTTCCTTCCCAAACGCCGGGAACCACACACCATTCTTGGACTCCAGCCCCCAGCATCCGGCCGCCACACACAGACCCGCAGTATCTACCTGCGCTCGCCAGACTGTTACCGAAATTGAACGGCGTCGCCGCAGTAGTAGGAACACCGAAACTCCCAATATTAAAGTTCACCGCGGGGTTAGCAGCTAATCCGAAACCCCCAAAATTAAACCCACTGGCGGTGGAGTTGGCAGTCTCAAGCCCACCAAATCCTGACAGGCGTGTAGGCAAAAAAGAGAAACAAACATGTAAAAAGGGGAGAGGGCAAGAAAAACAAGAGAAAAAAAAAAAGAAAGCAAGACAGGATATTAGCAAGGTCCGTAGGAAGTTTCACAGAAATGAACAAAAAGGCAAACCTTGACTTTGCTCCAAGTAAATCCAGAAAGCGGAGGCGGGGGCAGGAGAGAGGAGTGGGAGCGGGAAGCCCCCCTAGCGAGGGCCGAAGGGGCTGGGCCGAGGCTCCCGCCGTCCCCCCGCCCCGGGGCTGGGACCGAAGGAGCCGCCGGGCAGCGCCGGAGCCCCGCCAGGGTTCCCGCCGGGACGGGAGCGGAGTTAGGGGGGAGAGGGCGGTTTTCCCCGAAGGAAGAGGGGCCGCTCCGGTCTCTCCAACTCCCCGGCGGCCGGAAGCGAGCCCCGGGAGGGCAGGGTCCAGCGGGACCCACGCTCCGCGTGCCGGCGCCGGGGCGGGCCTCCGTCCCCCCGCGGCCTCCTGGGGAGCCTGCTCGGCCAGCTCCGCGCCGCCCGCCCGCCCGCCCTTTTCCGAAGCCCCGAAGTCTCCGCCCCGGCAGGAAACCCCGGGAACCCCGAGCCGCAGAGTCTCTCGGACCGAGGCGGCCCCGAGACCAACCCCAGGAGAAGGTCCGGGGAAATGACTCACCCGTGGGAGCGGCGGTGGCTGCAGCGGTGCCCGAGGTGCCGGAGGGAGCCCCGAAGTTGAAGGCCATGTCGCGGGAGCAAGGGACCGAGAAGCAGCTCCCGCGACATTCGGTGCACTCCGCTTTTCGGTCCGGCGGGGAAACTTCCTCCGGCTCGCGGAGTTCCGCCTCTTTCCGGCCCTAGCTAACCTATGGGCCGGAACGCGGAGGTGTCGGGGGTGGGACCCTGAGGGCGGGGGGACACGCCCCGCCCGGCTGGCTTCCGGGCGCTTCGTGACTTCCGGGGGCGTGAGCGTCACAACCGAGGTGTGATGCAGCCAGGCGCTCAGAGCCTGCCGCCTCCCCGGGGAGGCCCCTTGGCAGAGAGAGATGTGCACATGAGGGTGTGTAAGAAGACCGGGCAGGAGAGAACCGAGTCCCTCCCCTCCACCGCGGGAGCCGATGGATAATGCTAAGACTGAACATCCAGGAAGCTGAGTGTCTTGTAGAGTCCTGGGAGTTAGTATTTTTTAAAGTGGGGGGCTTAAAAGTGGTGCCTCTGAAAAGGATGTCTCTCTAGCTTTTTATTTATTTATTTTAAATATATTTTATTGATATTTTAAAGAGAGGAAGAGAGAGGGATAGAGAATCAGAAACATCGATCAGCTGCCTCCTGCACACTCCCTACCGGGGATGTGCCCGCAACCAAGGTACATGCCCTTGACCGGAATCGAACCTGGGACCTTTTAGTCCTTAGGCCGTCGCTCTATCCACTGAGCCAAACCGGTTTTGGCTTTTTTTTTTTTTTTTTTAAATGTAACAAACCTTGTAGAATTACTTGATGCTTAGTGTGTGCCTGTATAACTTTAATAAAAGTGAAAACAACAAAAAGCCATTGTAGCTATTAAAATTACAAATGCCCTTGCACCTCCAAACGTTATAAATGATTTGGCAAGATTATGGAATACAAGGTTATGCGTGGCGGCATTGTTTATCAAACAAATTACCGGAAACAAACAGCGGGCTTAAATAGTTAAATGTATATAAAGGAATACTATTCAGACAAGAAACTGGAACTGAAGTTACAGGGAAGACAATTTAGAACATTGCATTGGCATGCTGCAATTTAGGTGGAGGGGGAAGGAGGGCTAGAATATATAATACACATACTGGTATAAAATATTCCTGGAAATATATATATAATAGTGATGAGTTTTTTTAAAAAATATATATTTTTATTGATTTCAGAGAGGGAGAGAGAGAGATAGAAACATCAGTGATGAGAGAGAATCATTGATAGGCTGCCTCCTGCACACCCCCTACTGGGAATCAAGCCTGCAACCTAGGCATGTGCCCTTGACCAGAATCGAACCTGGGACCTTTCAGTCCGCAGGCTGACGCGATATACACTGAGCCAAGCCAGCTAGGGCTGGAAAGGTATATTTTTAAAAAATGAGTAATATGGCTTTTGGGAAGATGAATTGAGTGGCTAGGAGATGGGTGGAGGGAGACTTTCCATTATAAATCCCTTTTATGCAGAAAATTAAATGATGCTTATAGTGGTAACTGCAGGAGTCCCACTGAGAGCTCTGATACATTAGGGTGAGAAGCATACGAAGCACTTGACCGACTGCATGTGGAGGGAAGGGGAAGGAGGTGTGTAGCAAAAGTCCCTGGTTTCTGGCGTGGACAGCTGGGTAAGTTGTGATGCCCTTCCCCAGCAATGGGAATTTGGGAAGAAGACAAGAAAAAAAAGAGTTCCTTTCTTCACTTGCTGGACTTGAAGACATTCTGGCTGAGGATATCCATCAGGTGGTTTGGAAACGTGAGGCTGAAGGTGAACAGAGCACGTGACATAGGATTGTCAGGGAGGGAGTATCAAGTGAGAAGAGATTGCAGCTGAGCGCCAGTATTCACAAGAGGTGGCCAGAGGTAGAAAAACCAGGGCGGAATCCGGAATTACGTGGAAGCAAGCCTGAATAAGGGTGTGAGTGCAGGTAGATTACTTGGAAGGAAGCAGCAGTGAGGCGGTGAGGAGTGTGAGGTGTGGAATGCAGAAGTGATAGCAGGAAGCAGTTCACACTATGGGCAATGGTAGTTGAACCCTGTAGAAGGAGCCTGAGCACTGACCGTCCCTCTGAGGACTGGAACGTTTATCAGCTCACCCCTGCCCCCTTTGGTTGAGTGTGTCCCGGGGGGTATTAATTCCCCAAGCTTTTGAGGGGCTTCCATCGCTCTGGAGAAAGCCCTGAGGCGGAAAAGCACACTTGTCTGGCTGCCTATAACTGTCCACCTCAGTTGAGATGAAATCAGAGGTGGCCCGAGGAGTGGGACTTGGGCCTGTGTTGGACAAGAGGGCAAAGAGTGTCTTTCAAACAAAAGCCCATGGACAACTGTATATCTGATGACATGACATACAATTTCCAGTGCACTGTCATGTAAGTGTTTTTTTATTAGTGAAATACTTCATTGCATTCAGGGTAGAAATAAACATGTCAAGAATCACATGAAATGAACCAATTATACAAGCTACATGAAAAGCATTCAGGTCAGCCACAAGCAATTAACTCCAGTAAGAACACCTACAGGGCCAAGTATGAAGGTCATCTTTTGCAGAACTCATATCTCGCACAATGTAAATAAAAAATTAGCCTCCCTTAAGTAAAAGCCCCAATAGGGGTTAGTAGTATAGTACCGGTACTTGCTCCATTAGACCATTAGTGATCTTTCTAGAAGTGAGGAAATAAAGCCAGGGGGAAAATCTGGAGCTAAAAGCGGCCAATCCTACTTCCTGCCCTGTGTTCAACTCCCAGTTTTCCTTGAGAGAAGTGAGGTAACCTCTCTCAGATTGGTTTCTCCCTAAGTTGAGCATCATAATACAGGACACCGGTGTTCTGTGATTGTGACAATCACAAAGACTCTGGAGGTCTTTCCAGGAAAATGGCTCCGAGAGAGTGAGCATGAGGAATAATCTGTTATTTTCATCTAAAACCAAGTGGGTAGCACATTCATGCCTCTGAACCAATCTATGATCTTGACTGTAGTTTATGGGTTTGCCACCGACTTCTCAGAAGGCAAATATCAAATGTGATTTTAAGCCAAGTAACTGAAGAATCATATAGAAATAATATGGTTTTGGTCTCCCTGGCTGTGGATCCAGTCTAAAGGGATCCAGTCTAACTGTTAACATTCACACTAAAAATTTCCTCCTCACAGATGATTATATCCTGATAATAGGATGAACTAATGAGTATACACTGGCTTATCCGGTTTATTAGTGTGGATAAGTGGACGCATAAAAAGAACAAGATATGCCAGTTATCTAGTTAAATATTGATAAATTTTTTAAAAATCTAGATATTTGGCATTGTTGAAGATAAAATATTTTCAAATTAGTTTTTCACATTTTGTTGATTTGGGGTAACTATAGGTTCTATCTTCCTTTAATAGAGATGTTAAGATCTTAACAAATTGCCCCTTCAAGAAAGGAAACATTACATGTTGCTTTAGTGTACAGAGGGAAAATTAGGGCAAATAAGCTAAAGCGATTTATTACCCCAAACAGGGATCAGAGACTTTAGTTGTGAAATCCATGGCTTTTTCACCTTCATTTGCTTACAATGAAATCCAGTTTTAAACAACTCCTGTAGAATTATTCAGTTGTTAAGAAATTCTTTGTGCACTTTGCCAGATAACTGTATAGATTTCTCAATCAAAAATTAATATTAAACTTTGAGAATTAAAAGAATTGCCCTTAAATAAGCTTGAATTCTGTGACAAAGGATGGTTCCCAGTCCTCAGATTTAGATCACACCAGAAACCAAAAAAGTCATTCTCAAGAGAGGTGACTTTGCTCTGGTCCCAAGGAACCTTTATAAAACACTTCCTGTGCAACATTTTAAAATAGTGTCATTCTGTCAGCAAGATGATTGTCACAGGAAGTGTAGGGCACGTTTTCTCTCTTCAGTAAGTGACAGCCACAAAACAACAAAAGGAACCAAACCTGAGAAAAGAAGAACTTATAAAAACAATTTCAAAGTAACCAAGAACACTGTCCCAAAAGAAATGTCTCTTTAGTGCAGTCAGACTTCCTGGAATGTATGTGCCGCTTAGGCTGATGGATGGATTTCCTATACTCATAATTTTACAAATAATATTGTAATTAATACAGTGTCCTATTTAGCAAGGGTGATGGGGGAGGGGTGTCAGTTATTGATTATATTCTCTGAGGAGCACCTTTCCACATCAAGATCATTTCAATGGAAAAATAAGTTATCCACAAATCTCAGACCTAGCAGTTAGTTCTTCTCTATTCTATCTAATAAAAGAGTATTATGCAAATTGACTGTCATTCCAACACACAAGATGGCCACCACAAGATGGCCAGCAGGGGAGGGTAGTTGGGAGGGACCAGGCCTGCAAGGGAGGGCAGTTGTAGGCGATCAGGCCAGCAGGGGAGGGCAGATAGGAGGGACCAGGACTGCAAGGGAGAGAAGTTGGGGGCAATCAAGCCTGCAGGGGAGGGCAGTTGGGGGCGACCAAGCCAGCAGAAGAGGGAAGTTGGGGATGACTGGGCCTGCAGGGAAGGGCAGTTGTGGGGTGACCAGGCCTGCAGAGGAGAGTGTTTAGGGGCGACCAGGCCTGCAGGGAAGGGCAGTTAGGGGCAATCAGGCTGGCAGGGGAGTGGTTGGGGTGATCAGGCTGGCAGCCAGAAGCAGTTAGGAGCAATCAAGCAGGCAAGCAGGCGAGTAGTTGGGAGCCAGCAGTCCTGGATTATGAGAGGGGGTCCCAGATTGGAGAGGGTGCAGGCTGAGCTGAGGACCTCCCCACCCCATGCATGAATTTTGTGCACCAGGCCTCTTGTATGAAATATCTGCACTGTCCTCACCAACATTATCTCTGTATTCTTTCAGTTCACAAAAGTATACATTAAAAAATCCTTAGTGTTTATCACTATGGACTCATTAGGTGCCTCACTCCACCCACCCACTTCCCCACTTGGTTCTTATCAGGTATCAAAGTAGTCAGAAGACCAAATTATTTTCCTGGAGGAATTATGAATTGACAATTAACATAAAATGCAATATACAACTTTTTTAACAGAGGAAACTGGGTGCATTTGAATGATGTACTCAACAAGGCTACCATTTTACCCTGGGCTCCGAACTCTTATTTATTTCTGGTTTTGGGGTGACATGAATGGAGGAATACAATACAAAGTTTAGTGAATGAAACATACTGAACAAGGTTAGACCAAGTAGCATTAACAAGTGACGCAGACGTTACAACCACAACAGTGGTCACAAATTTCTGGAGCTACCAGCACCCAACATCAATAAAATTACTATACAAGACTTCATTAAATACTTGCTAGACACATGAAAAACAAAAGCCTTCATCAGGGACCACGGCTCTGATAGAGCCCAGTGGCTGACACCAGTCTGTTCTTTGAGCTCCAGCCAAATGCTCTCATCACTTGCCAGTTCTGGTCGCCTTCCTTCTCTCCACAGGCAGGGAGCCTGTGAGGATGCGACGGTTTCCCCACGTCTGATCCAGATCAGGACAGCTCTCCACGGTTCCTTCGCTAAGCTCAGGCCAGGGCTAGGTTCGTATGAGGGGTGCTCTTTCATCTGCAGTTCCCTGCAACTCGGACAAGAGAGGAAGCAAAGTTACAGAAACATCTCTCCATGTGAAAAATAGGTTAGGAGGGGAGACGGGAGGAGGAAAGACTGATGGGAAGGCTGTAGGTTGTCAGTCGTTCCCCTCACCTCTCTCTTCTCTCAGCCTGACTTTTCCTTAGCATTCAGGCTTAACCCTCTTGAGGAGGCCTGTTCTGCTCACACCACCCGGATCCCAGAGCAGCCAGTCCCCTTCCCTGTGCTGACTCGGACTATAACCCTCCTCACACTCAATTGAATTTGCCTCCTTCCTGATTTGAAATCTTCCAGAGAACGAAGCCTCAGAGGTGGTGGTGGGGCCTTTGCTCGCTTGTTGAATACGTGGAGCTGGTTTATTGTAGGAGCAGTGGCAGCATTTACATGGGCTTTCATCGGTGCTTATGACAAGGTCAGACTGGAAGTGAGATCACCGGTAGAGATGGCAAAATATGGGGAGGTCAAGTACAGGGGAGAATCCAAGATGGCTGCTCGGGTAGACACCTAGCCGCAGCCGCACGCAACAATTTCAATAAAATACAACTAAAATATAAAATGGACATTACCCAGAACTACAGGAAAGTCAACTGACTGGAAATTCTACAATGAGAAGCAAGGAGAAAACCAGAAGGAAGCGCGGAGGAGCTGTAAAAGCCCAAGGTACGGAGACACGCGGCGCGCGCAGAGAGGACAGAGCCGGAGAGGAGGGAGGCCGAGTGCCTGGCTGGCGTTCCCTAGCGGGAAGGAGATAAACACTCCGACTGTGCTGGGCCCCCAACTGCTCTGAACCCCCGTTCTAGGCCAGACGCTGGGGACCCAGGCTCATCCAGAGGGAGCTGGGCTGTAAGGCAGTACCCGGGGAAGCGGTGAAAGGAGGTCCCAGAGGCACGCACACAGCGCGCAGAGAAGGGACAGCTGGCTGTGCCCTAGGACTGCCCTGGCGGGAAGGAGACAGGGGCTCCAGACTGCTCTGAACGCCATCTCCAACTCCACTTCCAACTGAACTGAACCCCAGTTTCGGGCCCATTGCGGGAGAGCATAGACAGTTTGGCAGCAGGCGAAAATCGAGGGCACCTTTCTCTCAGAGGCGCTTGCAACAAGTACTGAAGGACCCTGAGTCTCGGGAGTCGCATAGGGCGGGGCTGACGGAAGCCAAAGCTGAAGGCTCCACCCTGAAACTCCGCCCCATCAGAAAAGCTGCCTGCGAAAATGCCTAAACCAAATAGATCACAAACGAAAGAAATGGAGGACAAAAAGCGACTGGATATAGAGTTCAAAACCACACTTATAAGGTTTTTCAAGAGACTCCTAGAAAAGGCCGATAAAATAAATGAGACCTATGAGGATATGAAAAGGGATCAACAAGAAATGATAAGGGATCAACAAGAAATAAAGAATACATTGTCTGAAATAAAAAATATTATACAGAGTCCTAAAAACAGAATAGAAGATCGCAAGAATCAAGTCAAAGATTTGGAACATAAAGAGCCAGAAGACACTCCTCTGCAGAAGCTAGAAGGCAAGAGAATCCAGAAAATTGAAGACAATGTAAGAAACCTCTGGGACAACTTCAAACGATCCAACATCAGAATCATGGGGGTCCCAGAAGATGAGAGAGAGCAAGATATTGAAAACATACTGAAAGAAATAGTGACAGAAAACTTCCCCCACCTGGGGAAAGAATTGGACTTACAAGTCCAGGAAGCACACAGAACTCCAAATAAGAGGAATCCAAAGAGGACCACACCAAGACAAATCATAATTAAGATTCCAAGAGCAAAGGACAAAGAGAGAATATTAAAAGCAGCAAGAGCTAAGCAGGTGGTTACCTATAAAGGAGCACCTATACGATTGTCAACTGATTTCTCAACAGAAACCATGCAGACCAGACGGGAATGGCAAGAAATATTCAAGGTGATGAATAGCAAGAACCTACAGCCAAAAATACTCTACCCAGCAAAGCTATCACTCAGAATCGAAGGTCAGATAAAGAGCTTCACTAATAAAAAAAAGCTAAAGGAGTTCATCACCACCAAACCAGAATTATATGAATTGCTGAAGGGGGTTCTTTCAGAAGAGAAAGTAAATAAAGATAAAAATTATGAACAACAAATACGTAACTATCAACAAGTGAATCTAAAAACCAAGGAAATTAAAAAAAAAAATCTGATGAACAATATTAATTGTTGAATATAATAGAATCAGAGGTATGGAAGGGGAGTGAACTGACGATTCTTGGGGAAAAGGGGAGAGGGGAATGTGGGAAGAGACTGAACATAAACTGTGCACCTATGGATGAGGACAATGGGGAGTGGGGAAAGGGCAGAGGGTGGGGTGGGAAAGGGGGGTAAGGAACACTTGTAATAATATGAACAATAAAAATTTATTTAAAAAAAAAATATGGGGAGGTCAAGTACAGCACAGGGAATACAGTCAACAATATTGTGGTAACTAAGTATGGTGCCAGCGGGTACTGGAAATATGGGGGAGGGGACACTTTAAAATATATGATTGTGTAACCACTATACTATACAACTGAAACTCATACAAAATGATATTGAATGCAAATTATAATTGAAAAATAAAAATTTAAATAACTGGGGGGGGAAAGGAATGGCCTCACACCTAATTCAGCGATGGGCATGGGTTAAGAAACATAATGGGAGAACACGGAAGATGGGGAAATCTGTGAATGTTATTCAGGTGGTTTCAACCTATCACTTCCTGCTCACGTGGGGCTCAGTCAATAAGCTGAGGCAGCGAGGAGGAAAAACACAGCCTTTATTGCTAAAAGGGAAGCTGCTGAGAACTGAAGAAAGGCTGGCTCCTACAGAAAAGGCTCCGTGAAGGTATTTAGACCCTGGGTTGGCCTGCTGGCACTGAGGAGACCCACCCGGCTGTGCTTATCCCATCCATGTAGGCTGCTCCCATCCCTCCAGGAAAGGAACTGCAGCCACTTATGAGGCATGATGACTCAGAGGAGGGTCTTGGATGCTATCACAGATTCTTTCCCAGCAGGTCCTGCTTGCCTTGCCCTGTGACCTTGGAGCTGTTTTTCTTTCATCATATAACTAATGTTTACTAAGCTCTTACTAAATACTTACACTGGGCCAAGTGTAAGTGATTAAATCACCTCATCCTCAGGGAAAAAAACTAGAGGCCGAGTATTCTCTCATGTTACCAATGAAGAAACTGAGGTTCAGTTTCTAGGGATCCACAGCTACTAAGCGGCAGCACTAAGATTTGGCCTACACAGTCTGATAGCAAATGCCAGGTGCTTAGCTGTGCTATAGTCTTCCTTTTCTTCCAGGTTACTTTCAGACACATAAAGCTTACTCCCAGAGACTCCATTCCCACCACAGGAGCCCCCAAAACTGGGCAGTACCATTCTATCACCCCTCCTTGCTTCTCATTTTGCCCAGCAGTAATACAAGCACGAAATCACTGTGCCCGGCATCAAAGCTCAGAATCCACCCCCAAGGAGCCAGCTGGCAGCCCTTCAGCGAAGCCCAGTTGAATTTTAAAGTTAATCCGTAAGAAGTTATCCCGTAAGAAGTTCCTCCAGCCTCTGCTCACCTCATCCATGGATCCCTGTCCTCGGCAGGCCAGCCAGGTGAAGATCAAACCAAAGAACATGCCCAGCGCCATGACAATGTAGGGTATGTTGCTGATGATGGAAGTAGTGTTAATCACAGACTTCAGTCGACTTGCAATCTCTTTATCAATGAGAACACTCTAGGGGAGCAAGAAAACAGTATTGCCTTGATTACCAAACATCCAAGGTATAACTTTTTTTTTCCTTCTGTATCTTTCTTCCAAATCATTAAATGCAATTTGGATATGTCCTCCTGTTAGCAAACCAGAGGTCAGGAAAATCCCTTTATAAATTAGTATAACCTGAGGGATTATTTATTCATTAACATCTTCCTTCCTTCCTTCCTTCCTCGCTTCCTTCCTTTCTTTCTCCCTTTTTCTCTTTTCTTGCTTTTTAAGCTTTCTTTAAAGAGCACATATTAGTTTTACAAAATATAAACCACTCAGTTATTTTTTACAAAGTTGTTACCAGAAAACATTTTACAACATATTGGCAAGGAAAATGAAGCAAGTTAAAGACAATATGTCTGTCTGACTCAGGTTTTATGAAAAGTGATTTTAATTTTTCCCCCTTTTCTTGCTTTAATCTGTTACGAATTTTTCTACAAAGAAGAAGTATTTTTAGGGAAGAGAAAAAAAATAATAAACACTTTTTAAAATGTTGCTATTTACAATAAAAGCCAGTCAATTGAGATTTACTAAGGAGAAAACTCGCTATTTCCCCTCTTGAAACCAGATTGAAGAGTGGGAAACTGAGGAGGCAGAACTACAGTCAGTGTGATGTAAGATTCAGAAAACCATTATCACCCGTGTCTTAAATGGTAGGTGTTTTCTGAGCTTTCATAATATGCTTTTATTAACAAAACTTCAATTTACACCTAACATTTAGAGATAATATTTTATTTATTTACTTATTTATCTATAGGAAGGGAGATAGAAAAATAGATTTGTTGTTCTACTCATTTATGCATTCATTGGTTGCTTCTTGTATGTGGGCTGATCTGGGAAGGAATCCGAAACCTTGGCCTACTGGGTCTCTGGTCTAACCGACTGAGCTACCCACCATTAGAGATAATATTTCTGTCGATATACTGCAAAAGAAATATTTTTTCAGGGAAACTCCTTTCATTTGAACCAAGACAGGGTCTGTTTCTTATATAATTGTTTATCAGAAAGTAGAAGAAACTCTATGCTATGATGAAGGCTGAGGCAACCATGTATCACTGAAATTAATGGGCAAATATCACATTTTACTTAACCATTTATTATTTTATTTTTTGGTTAATCTTCACTGGGTAATATTTTCCCATTGATTTTTTTTAGAGAGTGGAAAGGAAGGTGGAGCGGGGAGAGGCAGAGAGAAGAAAAAAAAAGAGATGGATGTGAGAGAGACATATCCATTGGTTGCCTACCGCACACACCCCGACCCAGGCCAGGAATCAAACCCGCAACCCAGGTACTCGACAGGGATGCTCCAGCTGACACGCTAACCACTGGAGCGCCACCACCAGAGGCGTCTAACCATTTCATTAAGCACCTCACACAAAATGTTCATTCATGTTGCCAATCATTTCAATTGTACCCTCTTTTCCTCCTCCTCCTCAGCTAACAGTAAACTGATGACATTTTACAAACTGGCAGGGTTTCAGAGGAGGAGACACAAAGGAGGGTTTAATGGAACATCTATCCGCGTGCTGACTTTATTGCTTCAACAGCGTCTGGCACTGCCGCACGGACCTCTGCATTGTGTTTCTTGCCCGGCCAGCTTCCCGGAAGGACATTTTACCCAACTAATGTGCTCGAGGAGGGACTTTTCTTTCTGTTAATTTTCAAATCTCAGACATTAAGTGCATTCGTGTAAACACATAAAGAAATTTTCAGAGGACAAACAGGTTTTTAAGAATCACCTTTCCCCTCCACCCCCACATCTCACAGGACACACGGCTACAGCAGTGGGCACCGACGGGGCAGAGTCCCGCGCTCCCACGGGTGACGCCGCGGGTGGCTCTCCCCGGGACTCACCTCGTTGACGTGCATCACCGGGAAGACCATGGTCCTGATGTTCCCCGTCTGACTGCGGGGACAAAAGAGGAGATCTCTTATAGACACCCTGATCGTGCAGGCACACCGGACTGGAGTGACACACTCAGAGGAAAATGCCAGCACACTTATTTCATTAAATTACTCAGAACTTAAAGAGACTCGTTCGATATCTTTGCAAACACATCGTTCAGAAGTTAGATTCCAATCGGTCAGTGTAGCAACTCCAAGCATTGCACATTCATGTACACTGTTTTTGTGAAAACACAAGGTGCTGAAAGCAAATTCCTCAAAATGGTGACAATTCTCCCAAGAGTCAGAGGGGCGGTGACGGCCGGCAGGACAGCGCTGCCAGTCCTCAGGATGTTTTGTGACCAGCCTGCCGGGTGTCATCCTCACGGGAGGCCCAGGAAAGCCACTGACTGAGCATTTACCAGCTCTGCACCGGTGTGTTGGGGGACATTATGTCATTTAATTCTCACAGTAGCCCCATGTCCCAGGTTTCAGAAAGTGAATTATGGCTCGGAGTAATTTGCCCAGGACCACCAGAGTAAATGGTAGAGCCAGGATGGTAAAATTATTTTGATTCTAAATCACTAGACCTTAGCTACTAAATTATACTGCCTCAGAAATACACACGGGTGACAAACGCATTCGTGCATCCCACATTTGCGCCCTAGAAATATCCATGATTGTGGGGTTAAATCTAGTAAATTTGATGGGGGAAACCAAACAAGGTTTATAGATAGAAAGAACAGAATAAATATATGATTGTTATGCATAGTTTTGTATCCTCTTCCATTCAACATTAAATCATAAGCATTTTCTAATATCAAAAAAATTCCCATTGAAAAGTTTGAGCAGGAGATTGTGTATTTGGGGATGCTAACTAGGTAGTGGTTTTTAGATGGAGTGCTGGGAGGAAAGACTGGACACAAGAGACTACGTATTTTAACTATCCGAGTGGAGCTTGTAGCTGGCCCTGGGCGGGAGCTGTGGGTACGGGAAGAGGCAGAGTCAAGGCGAGGGAAATGCTCAGAGGAGTGGCAGGGGCCTGCTCTGTAGAATTCAGCAAGTTACTTAACTTCTCTGTGCCTCGTTTTCCTCGTCTACGAAATGGGGATAATACAAGGCTATTGTGAGACATAAGTGACTTAATGTATGTAAAGTACTAAGAACAATGCTTGATTCATGGAAAGCACTTTATATGCATTAGGTTCAATAAAATAAGGAAATTCCAAGACCCAGGCTGGTCATCCCTCATCCCTGAGGGGTAAGGGTGAGTGGACTTAGAAGTGGGCTGTCTCCCTCCCAGCATCAACCCCACCAGAAAGTCACTGTAGGAAAAAGAAAAAAAAAGAAAAAAAAGAAAAAAAAAGAAAAAAAAAGAAAGTCACTGTAGGAAAATGACCCTTTGCTTCTGTATAAAAAAGCAAAATTTACCTAAAGCCATCTATTTTTTTGACATAAACGTTGATTTGGAACCTCTTGGCTGCTCTTAGGATAAATCCAGTCAACTGCAAACCACAGAAGTAGAAAGAAAACATTGTTAAAACCACAAACACACTTTTCCCCCCCAATAGCGCACCATTTCCGTGTGGTTCTTATAACAGTGTGACCACTGCCGTGTTCGATAGGCACAGTGGGTCAGAGGAAACCCTGCCCCCAGAACAGAATGACAGACATGGATTTTCTCTAGGTGCCTGGTAGACCAATGTTTT
This sequence comes from Pipistrellus hanaki, assembly GCF_964339955.1. Taxonomy (NCBI): domain Eukaryota; kingdom Metazoa; phylum Chordata; class Mammalia; order Chiroptera; family Vespertilionidae; genus Pipistrellus; species Pipistrellus hanaki. The sequence continues at coordinate 166,236,732 of NC_140503.1, read as the reverse complement.
TCAGACGTTAGTATGTGCGTGAGTTCTTGTTAAAATGCAGGTTCTGACTCAGGAGGTCTGAGATGGAGCCTAAGATGGGCATTTCTAATAAGCTCCCAAGATAACTGCCACTTTGAACAGCAAAGCCCTAGAACAGTGGTCGGCAAACTGCGGCTCTTGACCCACATGCGGCTCTTTGGTCCCTTGAGTGTGGCTCTTCCACAAAATACCATGGCCTGGGTGAGTCTATTTTGAAGAAGTGGTGTTAGAAGAAGTTGGAGTTTAAAAAAATTTGGCTCTCAAAAGAAATTTCAATCGTACTGTGGATATTTGGCTCTGTTGACTAATGAGTTTGCCAACCACTGCCCTAGAGCAGTGTTTCCCAACCTTCTCTCATGATGAGAATCACCTGGTGGAGTTGTTAAAACACAGATTCCTGAATCCCAACTAAGAAGTGCTAAACTAGAATTTTTGGGAACATATAGGTAAAATTGTATACTTAACTAGTGCTCTAACACAGATGTTATATACAGAGCACTAAGTTAGGTATGCAATTTTACCTATATGTTCCCAAACTAGTGCTCTAACACAGATGTTATATACAGAGCACTAAGTTAGGTATGCAATTTTACCTATATGTTCCCAAACTAGTGCTCTAACACAGATGTTATATACAGAGCACTAAGTTAGGTATGCAATTTTACCTATATGTTCCCAAACTAGTGCTCTAACACAGATGTTATATACAGAGCACTAAGTTAGGTATGCAATTTTACCTATATGTTCCCAAAAATTCTAGTTTAGCACTTCTTAGTTGGGATTCAGGAATCTGTGTTTTAACAACTCCACCAGGTGATTCTCATCATGAGAGAAGGTTGGGAAACACTGCCCTAGAGGACCCGGGCAGAAGGGAGATCTAACAGACACCTGTCTGAGGGATGGTTGTCACTGGCAGAGAACAGTGCCCGGTGTGGCGGGGCCCACCGGGAAGGGCAGCTGCTGCTGTCATCTGAGCTTATGGGACTGTGCCTCGGCCTTCGTGACAAGCACCTGATAACAGTTTGGCTGATGAACAGGAACCTACTGGTGGCTACGAGAGAAAAGGGAGAAAACCACACCTGATCTTAGTCACAAAAATAAGAACACTGACTTCTCGGGTACAAGTGGACTGAGTGTAGCAAAGAGTGAAGTCCCCCCCGGAATTGGCTGTGCCAAGAGAATGTTTTGCTTTTTCTCTTATGGAGCCATGTGTTCAAAAGCCCAAGAACGAAGATGTCTGGCCGTTAATTCAGTTCGTACAGTGAGAGGCTGTGTTGCTGTAGACCAGGGGTGAGGAACCTTTTTTCCTGCTAAGAGCCATTTGGATGTTTATAACATCATATAAAATTATCCACTTAAAAATTAGCCTGCTATATTTGGTCAAACATTTAATTAACTCACCCCTAATGCCTTGGCAGGGCCAGACCAAATGATTTCATGGGTCTTATTCGGCCCATGGGCCGGACATCCTCCATCCCTGCTATAGACAGTCAGGGAGCTCCAGGGGGTCTCCCCCGGATGGCACAAGGGGAGGGCCTTACACTGAGAGCCCCCAAAAGCTAGAAAGATGCATGAATAGGGCCCAGCTCGCAAAAAGCTAGAAAGATAATTGGGTAGGAAAAAAAGCCCTCCCCTCCCCATTCCTGTAAGAACCCAGGCTTGAGCTGGAAGGAGGGATGGTCTTTGAGACAGGAGTCCACCATGCTCACAGGTCATGGCACTTGAATAAACCTCTTTCCTTTAGCATCAGCGCCTTTCTCACGAGTTTGGCTTTGCAGCAGGCAGTCACACTGTGAAACGATACACATATCCTTTTATGGTTTTCTTTCTTCTCTTCCTTGAATATAGGATTAAAGTGCATACCTGATGCCTTCTAAATGAATAGTATAGAATAAGCTCTCAAAGGAAGAGGTTTGCCAAAAGTGACTTAAGCTAATATATACACAAGGTGTCCCCCAAAAATGTACACATTCTAACAGCTGATAGCTCAACCAATGCTTCTTTTTTCAGATTTAACCCATTGGCATTCATCGTTATTTGTATACATTTTGGGGGGACACGCTGTATTTAAATTTTAACCAAAACATTTTTGGCAGTAGACAGAGGAATGTCTCCAATCTTGCTGATCTGTGTCCCCCATGGGAGAAATGTATGTATGTTGAGGTCCAAGGCAGGTGACAGAAGACTGACCAGGTTACCTGGGTCCAATCTCAGTTGTTTTCAGTGAGGGAACTTTCACTGTTGCTGTTTTGTGAATGCAGGTTTGCTGGTGTTTCTGTACATTAGGTGCACAGGGTTCAGCCTTCCAAATGGAAGAATAGGAGGCTACCCATTACACTGCACTGAGCTGAGTTTTCTATATTTGATTGTATATGAAAGGAAGACAGTAGACTTAAGAGAGCTAAGGACAAAACCATGACCACTGAACAGGCAAAATGAAAAGTATGGTCTTTTACCAGAAGGAGGTGTTTACTCACAGGATTAATGTCCACAAACGTCTCGTGATGGTCCTTGTTTGGATGCATGCCATCTATGGCAGACACAAAACTCTGATCTGCTTGGTAGAAGTGTGGGAAGGATAAAATAATAGGTGCACCTGCATTTTAAGGAAATAGGAATGAATGATGTGGTTCCCAAAAGGCTATGATAAATATAGTTTCTGACCACAAAACTGGTTGCTAAGCGGGAAAAGGCTACACATAAGTAAGCTTGGGTTGGAGAGGGCAGGCTAAAGCTCTATTCTACACCTCCTCCTTCGGGGTTTATACTCCATTTCCTGACATCTCAATACTTTATTCCACAATATGTACGGAAGTCCCAGCTAAATTATTCTTTAATGAACATTCAACCTATAAAAGTAAATGCTTTATACACATTTATTTTAATTAATGTTCCCAGCAACCCTATGAAGTTAGAAATATTCATTCTGCATTTGAGGAAAGTGTGGTTCAGAGAAGAGACAAAATTTAGCTAGGGACATCCAGCTACCAGGTGATAGAGGTAGAATTCTAATTGAGTAATGGGGGCTTTATTTTAGCTCAAAGCACTTAAAACCCTGTTTCAACTACAATTCTCTACCAGTAAATGACCTTTTATTTTTTTATTTTTTTTGGCTTTCCTGCTTTTACTTTATCTAAGATAGGCTTTGTTCTCCAGCATCTGTTGATGCAGAATGTTTTAAGACTGTGCTTGGTCCTGACACCTGCCCAGCCTCAGACTAAATCGAGTTCTGCCCACAGGAAGACTCTGATTGGGGGGGGAGGGGGGTGCGTGTGTGTTTGGCTTTCCTAGTCATTTTCATTTTAAAGAAGAACTAGGGAAACAATTATTAAAGAAAACCTATTCTAGATTTTGCTATTGAGGAGGAGAGAGGGACCCTCTAATTACGTCTAGTAAATATGTTTTTTTAAGAAATTAGCTTATTAGCTAGTAATTTCATTCTGTTTACACATCCACCAGCCCCATAGCTCAACATACACATCATCTGTCACATACACAAGTGTTTTGCTCTTTACTATTAATAATTTCGAAAAGCCATAATTCCCTTCTTTGTGACCTACAGTCACCTTTAAAACATACTTTAAAAACTCTACTGAGGATTTGCCAAGGGCCAAACACTGTCTTAACGTGTTTTACCTCTTTTATCTCTGACCTTCTCACAAGCTTAAGGAAGTTATAATCACCCTCTTTTTTATGAATGAGAACACCGGGATCTCGAACCCTTCTTCGTCAACTGGGCCAACTGGGCCAGTTAGCTTTTCAAACTAACTGGACCGGAGGACAAAAGTTAGCATGTTCCTTTATCCGGGAGAAAAGGACGACTTTATTCAGGAGAAAGGGCTTACCACATTTCTCCAGAGGAACTGTAGAGAAGCAGCACGGGATGTTTATAAGACCCTAGTTCCAACAAGGACTTGCTGGGAGAGAAGGATCTGATAAAAGCCAAGTTCCCTCTCTGACCCTTGGTTTCCGCATTTATAAAAAGAGGCCCCTGGACATCTCTCTGGCAAAGGTATCGTAACAGCATATGATTGTTACTATGCTGTCCTCGGGATGAAGACGATTATTTTGTCAGCTGTACCACTGCCTCATTCATGGAAAGGAGCGGAGTAGCTCAGACGTTAAGAAAAGCTGAGAAATTCGCTTTGAAGTCATTGAGACTCTTTACCAAGATCGGTGCTTTCTCGTTACCGAGTTCTCCACTCCCTCTTTTGACACTGCTTTGAACGTGCTATCAGGTAATGCTTCTCATGTATTAACTACATGTAAATTCATAAAGTACGTAAAGCAGTGCCTGGGACTCGTCCGTGCTAGTAAACACGAGCTATTATTAAGATGTCTAAACTGCTGCCAGTAAAAACCATTACAGGGAAGCCAATCATTTATCTTATCTTTTTTTACCGTTCTATAGCCAGGTTATGAAACGCTGTTCTCGACAGGTCAGAACTGTCCTCCCTGCGGGGCTGACGATGCTCTTTGTGGGAGAACACCGATCCTGCATCCCAGACACTCGGAGTCATGCCACCTCTTACCATTCTTGCAGATGCTGACATTCAGAACTCCCGAGCCCAGGCAGTTTCCCGTGGGTATGCAGAAGCCGGCGTTCTCGGAGGTATTGGCTAATATTTCGTCAGGCACCGTGAACCGAAAGGCGGGCAGTCCCTGCACACTCTCATAGTCACTGAACGTGATATGCACTGACCTGTCAGGAAGAACAAAAGTCAGTGTGGGCTGCAGTCAGCGCAATCTGGCCTGAGTCAATTCGTTAGGGGCAGTTCTCAGGTCCAACACAGCTAAGAGCCGAGGGGGTAAGTGAAAAGTGAAGATGCAAAAGGCAGCTGGGAAGGAGCTCCGTCCCTCGATGTGCGATAACGCAGGAGATGCGCTGTGGAGGAAGATGTGTAAGAGGTACAACTGTGGGAGTATCCTGACAAAGCCATGAAAAGAAATCTGTGGTGGAAAATTAAGAAGATGACATTTAGGCCCTGGCTGGTGTGGCTCAGCTGGCTGAGTGTCATCCGGTGCACGGAAAGGTTGCTGGTTCAATTCCCAGTCAAGGCACATGCCCAGGTTGAGGATTCAATCCCCAGTCAGGGTGTATGTGGGAAACAACTGATCGATGTTTCTCTCTCATATCGATGTTTCTCTTTCTCTCCCCCCCCCCTTTCCTTCCTCACCCCCTCTCAAATTAATAAAGACTTTATTTTTAAAAATATATATTTTATTGATTTTTTTTTTTTTTTTTTTTTACAGAGAGGAAGGGAGAGAAATGGAGAGTTAGAACATCAATGAGAGAGTCATCTATCAGCTGCCTCTTGCACACCCCCTACTGGGGATGTGCCCGCAACCAAGGTACATGCCCTTGACCGGAATCGAACCTGGGACTCTTCAGTCTCCAGGCTGCTGCTCTATCCACTAAGCCAAACAGGTTTCAGCAAGACTTTACTTATTTTTTTAAAGATGACATTTAGAATGGAAACTCACATGAAAAGAAATGTGTGGTCTAGACCAGCAGGGACACGTGCCAGTGTGGGGAAGCAGAAGCGGAGAAAGGGAAGCAAGGGAGACAGAGGCAACGCCAGAGCGCGGCCTGGACAAGTGCCCCCTTAGACGGATACTTGACTAGAACACATGCTATTATTCTATGCATTTCTCCCCAATGAAAACAGTGTCATATTTTGCCCATCATCGATTTCAATGAAGGTCAACACATCTCTGCCTCAGTTGTGAATGGAGGTTCAGAGGTCCCCTGAAATACTAACTACCCTCATCTTTGACTTGAGTACAGGTATAACCCCAAATTTCAGAGGTTTGCTTTATGCAACTTTACTTCTACCGGAGGCCTACATTGGTACTTGTTTTTGCTAACCAAAAGAAATCGGAAGAGGATGTTTGCTTTTATGGGAAAAGGTGAAAAGTGAAAATAGCATTTGTTTTGCCTGGCCAGCGTAACTCAGTGGTTGAATGTCAACCTATGAACCAGTCAGGGCACATGCTCCCACCCCCTCCTTATAGCTCCCCCAGTAGGGGGCGTGGAGGAGGCAGCTGATCAATGATTCTCTCTTTCTCATTGATGTTTCTATCTCCCTCTGATGAATGTTTCTGTCTATGTCCTTTCCTCACCCCCTCTCAAATTAACAAAGACTTTATTTTTTTATAAAGTCTTTTTTTTATTTATATATTTAAATATTTATTTATTTTTTCATATTCAAGCTGGGGAATCTATGTAGGTAGGACAGAAGTGCAGAATTGGGGACTTAACATGTCTTTGGCTTTACTAAACATTGTCAAATGGTTTTTCAAAGTGGTTTTTCCAGATAAGAATGTGTTTCTTCTGTGCTGGATCTTTAAAAAAAAACACCTCCTACTGCCCTGTAGGTTCCCTTGTTTCATTCGTTGTACACCAATGCATTTTTAATTCCTTCGGTCCTTCCACAATTATTTATTAAATGGAGCAGCCAGCTGGAACGGGTTTAAACCAGCGATTTTCAGCCAGTGTGCTGACAGAATTTATAAAACATGTAATACCTTACTGTTTAGTCAGGGGCACTGACCTCTTTTCCCTTAGATTGTCAAATAAAAAAATGACAACAGCCAACACCACAATAGCCATCTGGTTTGAATGAATCAAAATTATACCCCCCCCCTTTTTTTTTTTTTGGTCAGATGGGCAAAAAATATATTTTGTGTGTGTCCTAGAATTTTAGTAGTTAGTTTATGTGTGTCATGAGATTAAAAAAGGTTGGAAAATTGCTGGTCTAAACCATGGCACAGAGCGCGGTGGGGAGGTGAGGATGAATGCAAGAGCTATTTCTGAGGAGGAACAGATAGCATTTGGTGACCAGCTAACTGCAAGAGAGGAGGGATATTTACAGTGTCCCAGTGCCTCTGGCAGGGCTGATTGCGTAGGTGGTGCAATTATGTGAGATATGGAATACTCAAAGAACAGCAGTTCTTGAGAAAATTGAATCAACAGTGTCAAATGTGACCGGGTCATTTGCGACTTAGAGGAGTTTCATAAAAAGCCTTGAAAGAATGAGCGGGAGAGGAATTGGAGGCTGTGGGTCCAGGGTGATGGGTGGGACAAAGCCCAGTGGGAGATGGGGATCAGGGTGTGGAGCAGGGCGCCCTTCTTCCCACAAAGACTTAATCATGTTCATTTGTAGAGAAGGAGCTGGCGGGAGAGAGGGAGAGATTACAGGGTGAGTGAGAATAGGTATGACCAATGGCAAGGTTACAGCTTAGCAAATACTTATAAACTCTAAATTATGGAGAACCAGTATGATTTATTTATCTTTTAGGTAGAGATTATCTGTGACTGGAAAAAGATCAGGTCAAATTTCATGCTTGGATATCATATTCATTAATAGCTAATACTTAATTTTATTACTGTGTGACAAACCCTGGGCTAAGTATTTTACTCACAGTAATTAATTTGTCTTCATAACAACTCTCAAGGGAGGCAACTATTGTTAGCCTTACTTACAAATGAGGAGAGTGAGGCAGAGTCACTCAGTAACTTTCCCCAAGCCACACAGCTGTGAGGGGCAGAGCTGGTATTTGAACCAATGCAGTCAGGCTCTGAAGCCTATGCTGCAAACCACTGCTCCACACTGTCTTTCAAAATGCCATCATCATTTATCAGGGATTAAACATGAATATCCATGCCTGGTAAGTAGAGCTACATTTATTCCTCACGCTTTTGGTGGTCTTGCAGTCAACGGTATTTTTAAAGTCCTTACCTGCAAAAATCAGATGGAAAGACATAAAGGACTTCATCTTTCGTTATTAGTGGGTGGAAAGTATCACCATCTGTCCCATTAATCATATTGCATTTGTCTGTTGTCCACCAGCTAAGTGACCTGTGATTGATAAGCACAAGAAAGAGTCAAGGGGATCAAATTTGATTTTAGGGCTTTGTTTTTTTTTTCTTTAAATGACCAGGACTTTATATATATATTATATATAATATATATATTATATATAATATATATATATATATATATTTTTTTTTATTATTGATTTTTTACAGGCTAGAAATATCAATGAGAGAGAGACATCGACCAGCTGCCTCCTATACACCCCACACCAGGGATGTGCCCACAACCAATGTACATGCCCTTGACCAGAATTGAACCTGGGACCTTTCAGTCCACAGACCAACGCTCTATCCACTGAGCCAAACCGGTTTTGGCTGATCAGGACTTTTCAAGACTCCACTAGAAGGAGCTGGCTATCCACAGAATCTCATTCACATGTGACACAAGGGTGATATTGGTGAGGGATTGAATCAAGATGGGGAAAATAGGCTCCTGACCCTCAGATCAATTCTGACAGAGTCAAAAGCCAAAAATCCCTTTTTCTTTCCTGAAAAAGGGTATCCTACATAGAAGTTTAGAAATATCCATTTACTTACAACAATGATCTACTTTAGCATTATTAATAGCCTGACAGACAAGCTCTAGACAGATATGTTCACCTCTTAATATTCATGACAGAGCATTAACTCTGTCTCCCCTTGAACAGGTTTCTGTCCCAAATTAATGGGGAGCTTCTCTTGGGTGACAAGAGACAGTTGGTTAATTGGAAGATAGTCCTAAGGAATTTATACAAATACTAGTGGCTTGGTGCACAGACTTGTGAACATTGAAAGGAAATTAATTAGAAGAAAGATTCGTGCAATAATTACATTACTGAAAAAAATTACATGTCAAAATGGTGCATATAATATAGTATTATAAAATTAAAACATGAGTGCAATTGGCACCAGTGAAAGCTTTATATGTATCACACACGTGCAAGTCAACATTTATTTTTAAATTGCCAGTGCGCATCATATGTACAGGCTGGTCAGACGGTCAATGTACAGTTGGATGTATTATATGTACCGTCAGTCACTTAGCCTTTTATATATATAGACAAGCTCAGAAAAATTAAAAATGAAAGGATTAAAATACAGAGAATAGATAGAGAAGCTCCAATAAATGTTTAATAGTTGTTGTTTTTTTCCTTTGGGGGAGGGGGGTGGGAGCAAACAGAGCAAATTACAGAGAAGCAGTAAGTGAAGAGATAATTTCTGGAAGTTTTTCAAAATTAAAAAAAGATAAGAGGCCTTGAATTGAAAGTAGATCCCAAGGGCCAAACAGGATAAATACAAATAAATTCAAATCTGGATATGTTGAGTCAAAGTGCAAAAGACCAAGGAAAGAGATAGACATCAAGGTCAATGGAGTAATGTCTTCATAATTTTGAACTGTCGGCCTGCAATTCTATACCTAACTAGTCATTTAAAACCGAGAGTGAAGTTTAGACATTTAAAAATATGTGCAGACTAAGAAAGTCTGCCACCCACAGACCCTCTCTTAAAGATCTACGGATGCAGGGTTTCTTAACCTATTAACCCTATTGCTGTTTTGAGCCTGTACACTGTAGGATGTTTAGCAACATCCCAGGTTTCTACTAATAGATACCAGTATCGCCTCCCAGTTGTGACACCAAAAATGTGTCAGAACACACCGAAACTGCCTCTGGTTGGGCACCACTGTATGAATGGATACTCTTCAGCAAAGAAAACTAAACCCAGAGGAAGATTTGAGAAAGAAAAAAAAAAAATAGGGAAATAAAATATGTTGGCATTTAATTATGTATTTACCATAAAAATCAACTTTTAAATTATATTTGTCTTCCTAAGAAGGTAAAATAAGTAATAGACAAGGATAATAGTGTGTGTGTGTGTGTGTGTGTTTTAAGAAATTAGTAAGGTTATTGTCCTATTTGGAAGGAGAAAAAAAGACAATAGATCGCTTTAGATTTTGTTAGAAAAAATACTGTTCAATACGAATCATAAAAATCTAAGAATAAAATGGACATAAACCAGAAAAAAATAAGACCAAATATATTAAATAAGATAGCATTATATATGTCAGTAATTATAACACACATATAAAAGGATTAAATTATTTTATTAAAAGACTGAAAAAAAATACAGAATGGGTTTAAAACAAAAACCAGCTACATCCTGTTTACAAGTAAATTTCCCTTCCAACCCAGTGCCCCAGTCATCTAGATCCTCCTCGGCAAGTCACTGTTACCAGTTTCTTATATATTCTTTCAGGAGTCTTGTATGTATGTGTGTGTGTGTGTGTGTGTGTGTGTGTGTGTGTTTGCTTACAAATATGTTTATGTATGCAATTTCTTTAATTTAAATTAACTTTTAATTTTAAAACAGTTTGATATTATGAAGATACTATAGAAAGTTTTCCCATATTCCACACCAGTTTTCTTGCCTGTATTTCTGGGAAGCTTAGAAATAAATTTAAAGTTCAAGAACAGAACCCCTCTTTATCTCAGTCCCTGAAGAATAGCCTTGTTTTCTTTCAAAGGTTTCTAATTTCTCTAACTTTAAGCAATTGCCTTGTTTTATAGGTAACGTTAGCTCCTTTTTGGAAGTAATTTGTTTATGTTATAAATATTAAGATAAACATATTTTTTAAATACTGTCACCCTGAACGCAAATGTTTCATCATTTAAAAAAATAATACAGCCCCAGTTGGTAGGAGCACCAAGAGGCGGTGGGTTTGGTTCCTGGTCAGGGCACGTCCCTAGGTTGTGGATTCCATCCCCATTCAGGGCGGGTACGGGAGGCAACCTGTCAATGTTTTCCTCTCCCATGGATCTCTCTGTCTCTTTCTCTCCCTCTCCCTCTTCTTCTCCTTCTTCCTCTCCCTCTCCCTCCCCTTCTCCCCCTTTCCCTTCCTCCCCATTCCTCTCTCTAAAATCAATAAATATATCCTCAGGTGAGGATTTAAAAAATTAACAAAAATTAAAGAAATAACACAAACAATCCGCAATCATTAAATTAAATTAAAAATAGAACATCCTCCATTCCCCACAGAACAAGCAGTGGTTTGGGAAGTATCGGTGCTGCAGCTGCACATGACCGCCACGTGGGAGAGTGATCTTCCACCACCGACGTTCAGTTTCTCAGGTGCATTATCCCAATCTCGATTTTTAAAATAATAAGTATATTTGCCGAAACCGGTTTGGCTCAGTGGATAGAGCATCAGCCTGTGGACTGAAAGGTCCAGGTTCAATTCCAGTCAAGGGCATGTACCTTGGTTGCAGGCGCATCCCAAGTAGGGGGTGTGCAAGAGGCAGCTGATTGATCATTCTCTCTCATCAATGTTTCTAACTCTCTATCCCTCTATCTTCCTCTGTAAAAAAAAAAAAAAAAAAAAAAAAAAAATCAATAAAATATGTTTTTAAAAAAATAATAAAAATAATAAGTATATTTTACATGCTTATAAATTTTTCATCCCCAAAATGACAGTGTTAAAACATTTTTCAAAAATAATATGGAAGTGGACATTCAGTTTAAATAAAAATTGAAAAAATAATTACACTGATGAATCATTAGACTTACGTTTTTCCATTCCATTCCACAATCTTTGAAAAGTTAAGGTAATTGTCTTCTCCAGTTAGAAAAACATAGTCTCCATCATTAGTCCCATTTTTCTGAAAATAAGTGGATATGATTATTTAAAGTAACGTGATGGTTAACTTTGTGTCAACTTGGATGGGCTATGGTGCCCAGTTGTTTGGTTAAACACTAGCCTAGATAAAGGGTTGGTTTGATCCCAAGCCCCAGTCTGGACAAGGCAACCAATCCATGTGTGTCTCTCACCTGTCTCTCTTTCTCTCTCTCTCTCTCTCTCTCCCTCCCTCCCTCCCTCCCTCCCTCCCTCTCTGACTCTCTCCCTCTCTTCTCCCTCTCTTCTCCCTCTCTTCTCCCTTCCACTCTCTCTAAAAGTCAGTGGAAAAATATCCTTGAATGAGGGTTAATAAATATTTCTAAATATAGATATAAAAAATAGATATATATCTCTATTTGATTCTTTAAGCTATGTTTCAAGTTTTGTCGTAGATATATTTTTGGGGTCTTAACACAGATGGCTTTGGGGTTAATAAATTGAGGCCTAGTACTCGTGTCCTGCTTTCTTTTTAAAATGGGGTTTTGTCCTGATTATAAACAAAATAGAATATTCTGGCTATAAAAGTAATAAATTCTTATTAGAAAATACAGAATGATGTATAAAAATATCCCAATTATTCATCATCCTCTCAACTAATGGGAACTACAATTAGTATTTGGTCTGTTTTTAGTCTTTTTTCTACACAAGATATGTTTATAGAACTAAGATATATTTATATGTAATATGTACATTTATATTTACACAATTTTATACATATCTACAATTGCATATATATGCAAATTTTTTACTTAGACATAAAATTTATTTCCCATGTTATCAAACTTCTTTATAATTTAATGACTCCATGACATTATATGGAAATAATTTACTTAACCATTCTCCTATTGTTGGATATTTAGTTTTGAGGGTTTTTTTTGCTACTATAAATAATGTTGTAAGAATATATTTATGCCTAACAAAATTTTCAGTACTTTTGTTTTCTAAACAGACGGCTAAAAGTGAAATTACTAGATAAATGAATAGGAACATTTTTAAGCCGTTTGATACATATTGTCAAGTTGCTCAAGGTCACCCAGCTGGAAAGTGGTGGAAGTTGCAGTGTAAATCAGTTTAGCTCCCCAAATGGCTTTTGTTAAACTTTGCTAACTGGAGGAACAAAAACTCACCATAGTTTCTTGCTTCTTTCGGCATTTCTGTGTTCACTGAGGCTGAACTCTTTTTCCTGTCATTCAGCTGCACACCTTAGAAAGCACCACACCCTCTGTGACGTCTCTTTTTGTGGTTTGTTTTTGTTTTTGTTTGTTTGTTTTGCCTACTTGGGGTCTTTTTTGTCAATTAACTTTATTTTGCCAACTCTGTTAATATATCAACATGGTCCATGTACATCATGGCCATGTCATGTTCCATATATGAAATTTACGTGACTTTAAGAAATGAGGCAGGACTCTTGTTTAAGAGCAGAGGTGTGAACATTATAACTTGGTTTAAAATTCAAATGCCCCGTGTCAAAAAATGCTGAACCACCAATTTTAAAAATGCATGTATGTTGCTTCTTGAACTCCTCCACTTAACTCAGATGTGGCTAAGTGGTTACATGTTTAAATGTTTCAGAGTAAAAAGGATTCTCCCCGGCTGTTACCTGTCCAGGGTCCAGGAGCCACACACTGAATGTGATGCTTCCCTGTCTCTCACTAGAACTTGACTTTGAGGACAGCAAGGACCAGTAGGTTTTGTGTTACTGTGGTGGGGATGTGAGGCGGGTACAAGGAACACATCTCTGCAGGAGGCGGAGAAATGTTCTGAGGATGTGACTACATCATTCACACCACTAGCACACCATCAGCAGCATCCGTCCTCCTGGTAGAATTGGCTAGGCTGCCTGACTTCTCAAAGATACTTCTCAGCAACTAGCATTTCATACATCAGAGAATACGTGCTCAGTGGGAGGCCCTTGAACTCTCTTATATCAAGGAGAACAGAGGTCCCCTAAAATCAGCAGGTACAGATATGCTGATTGGCTTTGCAATAGCAAACAAGAGTATCTGACAGTGAACCATTGCCCTCTTTCTCAGAGCTCTGTGAGTTCACCTGATCCTACTTATTCTCACACCCTGACCCCCTGCGGGACCTCCCCCCACTAACTGTTTGTTGTTTCCACATTAAAGTCTCTGAAGGGAAAGTGTTTGATGGTGTTATCTAAGGGTGAGCAGGTGAACAGGCATCAGAGGCAACTGTTGGCAGAAACCCTAGGATTGAGGAAAGGTTTGAGGCCAGGATTGGGCAGTCTGAACTCCACAGACTACTAAAGAGTTAGTATTTGGCCAGAGTAGATGAAAACCTAAACAAGAATATTATCTTTCTTTTTCTTTTTCTTCTTTTTCTTTTTTCCAACAACACTACAGAGAGTTTATTTGGCTCCAAAACAAAAACAGATACCAGTCATTCACATTAATTCAGAGCCATTTTTTTTGAGCCATTCATGAAGGGGAAAAGAATAATGGTTCCTGCCATGGCTGGTGTGTTCAGTGGTTAGCATGTTGACCCACACACCGAATGGTCGCAGGTTCGATTCCTGGTCAAGAGCACATACCTGGGTTGCAGTTCATTCCCAGCCCTGAGCCCCCCACTCCCAACCCCCTTCGGGGTGCATGCCGGAGGCAACCAGTCGACGTGTCTCACATTGATGTTTCTTTCTCTCTTTCTCTCTCTCCCCTTCCTGCCTCTCTTCCTCTCTCTCTGAAAAAGCAATGGAAAAGATATCCTGAGGTGAGGATTCACAAACAAACAAACAAACAATGGTTCCTGAAGTGTGTATTGCAATGAACCCATAAGTTGAAAAGCACTTTTATGGACTTCTCTCTTAGCCATTTCAAGCCAACCTTTGAAGTGTGGTCACTGCTAATCTCGAGTTAGGAATGATGAAACTGAGGCTCAGAAAAGTCCCATACCCAGCAAATAAAGAAGTCAAAATGCAAATCTAGGCCCTCTGATTCTAAGTTTTTCTGTGTTGTTTTTTCTGAATGTGGGGAATCCACGGAATCTGAGCGATGGCAGAGGGCTTTCCACGAAGGGGCCTGGTAGAGGCCCAAACCATCAGATGAGACGTGGCATTGAACATGGAAGTGTATGATGGGTTGAAAGATTGCACCTAATTGATGGCTAGCCACACTATGTACCGGGAGTCCCCAGAAATCCATAAACACTTTAATAATTATTAACTCCAATGGATTAAATCTAAAAAAATAATCATTGGAATTAATAACTATTCAAAGTGCGTATACATTTTTGGGGGACACTATGTTTTCACAGCTACACTCATTCACAGTCAGCACTGGCAGCACGTCATGGGAGATCCCGCCCAGCCTGTACTCCCCACCCCCCATCCCCAGCCCAACTAAAACACATCATTTTTTACATACTGTACAAGACACCTAGAATTCTGGGCAATTTTGGTCTCCTAGAAGAAACTCAAAGTGAAGATGAAGTCTGGCTTCAGATGAAGTAACCCCCTCAGCTGAACAAAGAGGCTCAGAAAAAAAAAAAAAAAATTCACTTACCCCATAGTACAAGCCAAAATAGGGAGGGATGTCAGGTTTGAAAGGGTGGATGAGGGACAAGATCTCATCCTTGTAGCCCCAGAGCAACTCGTGGACCGTGTGCGTCACAAAGAACTCCTGCCGGTAAGCCTTCAGCAGGGCCCGGATGATCCTCTGGATGATGCCTTGCTGCGCCCACTCCATGGCGGTCTGAGGGGCACAGGCAGATTCAGAGAACAGCACACCCACCCCTCTCCTACCTACCGAGCCTTCAGCTAAGGGAGCTGGAAACTTAAAGGCTGAAATGAAACAGCTGAAAAATTAGCCCACGAACCCCTCTCTGGCTCTGTGTACAAGAATAAAACCCCTCCGTTACTACCCTTCCTCAGCGTTAACATTTTTAACTGTGATCTCAACATCCCCATGGCCACCCTGCCATCCCCAGGGCGGGAGGAAAGGGAAAAGCTCCTGTAATGACACTGTCATCTGTGGCCACAAGGTGGCGCCATCTTCCTCCTGCTCCGGCCAGAGACTGGAGCCCTTATTATAAACTCCACCAGGGGCAGGGCAGGGCCAGATCTGGGATGCAAAGTTTCCTGGACCCTGGGTCCACCATGAGTGGTCACCTAGAAGTGAGTGTGGGAGCCTCAGAGGGGGTTAGTGCAGGTGAACAGGAACGTTTTCTGGTGTCACGTGTATTGTTATTAGATGGAATTACCAGTATAATCAGAGCCCATTGAAATCACTCCAGGCTGTGATCAATAGCCCAGTTCCTCTACTATTTGGAATGGGCGAAAACAGTCAATATGTATTTTGAGAACTTAAAAATCGTAGGCAGAAATCGAAGAGGTGGTATGCAAATTCTATTGCTAGTTTCAGAACCAAAACAAGGGGCAAATAAGTATTTTTAAAATTATCAGCTACTCGCCCGGCAGGTATGGCTCAGTGGTTGAACATCAACCTGTGAAACCAAGAGGTCACAGTTCGATTCCAGGTCAGGCACATGCCCGGGTTGCAGTAGGGGGTGTGTGCAGGAGGCAGCTGATCAATGATTCGCTCTCTTCGATGCTTCTATCTCTTTCTCTCCCTTCCTCTCTCTGAAATCAATAAAAACAATTTTAAAAAATTATTAGCTACTTAAAAAAATCCTAAAGACATAAATTATTTATACAAGTGCTGATCCTGAACACACGGCAAGAAAGTGTGAAAAGAAACCCTAAAATTTGCCTTCCGTCGCTTTTTGAAAAGACCTTGTTTGAAAGACCTCAGAAAACTGTGTAAAATAAACTTTAAAGAAGGGCAAGGGAAAACATATTTCTCCCTCTCTCTCTCTCTCTCTCTCTCTCTCTATATATATATATATATATATATATATATATATATATATTTTTTTTTTTTAAGCAAAACTTAGCTCCTAACTGTAAAGCCATAATAGCCTTACGTTAGCTTTTACCTTTCCTCTAAAATCCACAATAATGGTACTTAAAATGCTAACTCACCACTGCAGGAATATTTAGTGTTCTAATTAAGTCACTTTGAGCATCTCCAACAGATAGGTTTTGTACAAAAACATAGGCCTTGTTGCTGACGGCCGATATTGTTGTTCCATTATCGCCAAACTGAATATCCGCTTTGTTTCTGATTTCCCTAGAAGGAAGGAAGAGATTTTGTTTGAAAACAATCACTACTTTAAAAACGCAAGATGCCCCCCTTCTTTCAGTATCAAAGCTATGTCCAATACACTATTCCCAACAGAACCCTCAGCAACAGAGACTGCATGCCAGCACTGATCCTGTGAAATCGGGAGACGAATGCTCCAGGTTTGTAATGTGAGGGAATAAGGCCCAGAATAGAAGCTTCCGAAAATCTGTCATTCTCTTCTTTCCCCCCCACAATTTAGAAAATGCAGTGGTCAAGGGTCACCTTGACGGGGGCATCAAAGCCAGTGAACTCTGGGTTATGGCTTGTTCCCAAAATATATTCACGAGGAACACAGACAAAACCTGACAGAGGCCGTCCTGTTAAAACACGTGTGTGTTTGCACGTAGTGGGTAGCTACAGTGGGGTTTTGATTGCTAGACATTCGCTGCCCTTTTTTTCTGGCCAGACCCTGATTTTCTTTCCTCTCCTGCACTGGGCATTGGTGTGGGACCCCAACTCAACCAGTTCTTTTCCCTTTGGCCTCTGCCTCCTGAGCCCTGAGCCTCCAGATGGAAAACACCGCCGAAATACCGGCTTCCTCCAGGGGGCGCACATGAGCGGGGATCCTAGTGCTCCAGAGATTCGGGCTTTACAGCTGCCCTGGACCCTACCTCTTTCTTCCCAGCCAAACGTGAAAACTGTAGCCCACTTTAGAGAGCCTTCACATAATTTCTGCTTTTAGTTAAATTGGCCAGGGTTAGTTTCTCTTGCTTGCAACCAACACACACCCCCCCCCCCCCAAAAAAAAAAAAAAAAAAAAAAAAAAGCAAAAAAGCATAACCCAGGCTCTCTGTAGATGAGAAAAGGGAGATTCAGATGAGGTAACTAGCCCAGGAGGTGTTAACCAGGAGGTGGCAGAACAAGGTGTAGAATCCTGGTCCCCTGACTTCACACCCCAGGTTTCCCTGGACTCCAAGGAGAAGTTAACGCAAAGGGGCTGGTTAGCAACCAGAGAAGAGGACATGTCAAAGGCAGATGGCTGCCTCCCTCAGCCAAGGCTGCCGCCTGCAGGGGCATTCCTCTCCTCTCCTCCCCTCCCCAGAGCCTCCCTGCAGCCAGGGGAAGAGGGAAGGACTGCTCAGGGCACACCTGCTTATAACCAGGCCCAGGACCCCTCACCGGCCTGGCTGACCACTGAGAAACTAGAAGTAGGAAAAATAACCCCAGGGTGAACCCCAGTTTGCACACAAAGAAAGCTGGGCCAGGGAGCAAAGAGCTGGGATTCAATCCGGCCAAAACCCCAGGGATCAACTCTGCCAAGTTTTCTAACGAATGACGAAAACGGGTGACCTTGTAAAGCCTTTTTTTTATTTTTCCCTGAGCCCTGGGTCATGAACCTGGTGGCCTGAATACTTCCAACCCTACAGCCAGCATCATTTCTGTTTATTTGTGTGTGCTGGCTCTGGGGGACTTTAGAATGTTTTCCTCACAGCTCACCCTGTAAGAACCTGGTGTTTTAAAGGGAACCATAGCATGGGGGCTCCGATCCCTGTAAGCCTTGTCACTTGACTGGGTTTCTCAATACCAGTCAAAGCCAGGGTTTCCCAAACCACAAAAATACCGAATTCACTTGGCAGGCACCAAGGGAGCGTGACGGGTCACCACGGCTAACCACATGACTTCCCTCCACCGCCCGCCACCCTCCGGCACGCCGACTCTCCGCTTTTGCAGAGTGGGCTAACCCACTGGTCGGCAAACTGCAGCTCGTGAGCCACATGCGGCTCTTTGGCCCCTTGAGTGTGGCTCTTCCACAAAATACCATGGCCTGGGCGAGTCTATTTTGAAGAAGTGGCATTAGAAGAAGTTTAAGTTTAAAAAATTTGGCTCTCCAAAGGAATTTCAATCGTTGTACGGTTGATATTAGGCTCTGTTGACTAATGAGTTTGCCCACCACTAGTCTAACCGAAGGAAGACGGTGCCGTGGGGGTCAGAGGTGTCCTCCGCTCTGCAGAGGCCACGGAAACCCAGGAGAGAGGTGGTGGGGGCCTCTCTCCCAGAACAACATGCAGTCAGGGTGTCCGAGGAGCACAGTCCGGGGAAAACCAAGCACTCTGTCACAGCGGCAACAATACCAGCAAGTCTGGTTACCCGGCTGGTCAGCCACATCAACTAGAGCGGGACAGCCTTCTAGGGAACAGTGGGCAGAGAGCAAGAAATGAACAATCACTCCTTTACAGTGTCTGCCAAGACCAAAGAAGCTTCTAGAAATAGAAACAAAAGCATTTTTGTGGGTTATTTCTTTTTTTAAAGGCAAAGCGAACCTTTGGCCTAGACAATTAATTAAGAAACCATGTTTCAAAGTGCATGGTATGGTCCCTGGTACTGAGCAGGTGCCAATAAATCCTGGTGTTCAAGGCCCAGGACATCCCAGGCTCAGAGGACAGCTTAATATTTGTTATTCTGGTGGCCCTGGTTATACACCATCGGGCAGGAAAAGACCTGGTTGATTTTAAAGATGTTTCATTTTAAATCATTTTTTTTTTTAAAGTTCTTTAACAAGTTAAAGAAGATGCACAAATTCATGCACAGGCCCTCCCCGGCCCTGATGGTGCAGTGGTGGGGTCCCTCAGCCTGGCCTGCGACCTCTCGCAATCCGAGACCCCACAGGGGATGTCAGAGAGCCGGTTTCGGCCTGAACCCTTAGGCCAGGCTGAAGGACCCCACTGGTGCACAAATTCATGCACTGGGCCTCTAGTACTATCATATGATCCTTATCTTTCGTCACTGTAGTTCTTCATCCACCCAGTGCTCTCTGCTGAGAATCACTCAGATGTGACTGAGCACAGTGGGCAAAGTGTGGGTTAAGATCTGACTTCCCGGCTGTGCATTCCCTCTGGCTTCACCATTACCAGCTCTGTGACTAAGGAGAAGTCAGTCATTGCTTCCATGCCTCCGTTTCCTGGGGCAATAACGTACCTTCCTTGTAGGCTTGTGGAGGGGCCTCCTTGGAGGCAAGTGGAGATAAGAATGTACCTTCCCTGTAGGGTTGTGGTGATAATTAAATTTGCATAAGCTTGCCACCCATTTAGAACACTACCTGGCACATACTAAGAACTTAGGGAGCAAGTAGCTAGACACGTTATGGGTGAGGGCTTACACTAAACTCTGGAGATGGATGGAGAGATGTTAAGGCCTGATTCCTGCCCTCAAAGAACCTGGTACAGCACAGAGAATTCCATCTAACCAGCTCCCTCACACCTGGAACAGCCACCTCACACCTGGAACAGCTCCCTCACACCTAGAACAGCTCCCTCACACCTGGAACAGCTCCCTCACACCTAGAACAGCTCCCTCACACCTGGAACAGCTCCCTCACACCTGGAACAGCCCCTCACACTTGGAACAGCCACCTCACACCTGGAACAGCCACTCACATCTGGAACAGCCACTCACACCTGGAACAGCTCCCTCATACCTGGAACAACCGCCTCACACCTAGAACAGCCACTCACATCTGGAACAGCTTCCTCACACCTGGAACAGCTCCCTCACACCTGGAACAGCTCCCTCACACCTGGAACAGCCCCCTCACACTTGGAACAGCCACCTCACACCTGGAACAGTCACTCACATCTGGAACAGCTCCCTCACACCTGGAACAGCTCCCTCACACCTGGAACAGCCGCCTCACACCTGGAACAGCCACTCACATCTGGAACAGCCGCCTCACACCTGGAACAGCTGCCTCACACCTGGAACAGCCACTCACATCTGGAACAGCTCCCTCACACCTGGAACAGCTCCCTCACACCTGGAACAGCTCCCTCACACCTGGAACAGCCCCCTCACACTTGGAACAGCCACCTCACACCTGGAACAGTCACTCACATCTGGAACAGCTCCCACACACCTGGAACAGCCGCCTCACACCTGGAACAGCCACTCACATCTGGAACAGCTCCCTCACACCTGGAACAGCCGCCTCACACCTGGAACAGCCACTCACACCTGGAACAGCCACCTCACACCTGGAACAGCCGCCTCACACCTGGAACAGCCACTCACACCTAGAACAGCCCCCTCACACCTGGAACAGCCGCCTCACACCTGGAACAGCCACTCACACCTGGAACAGCCCCCTCACACCTGGAACAGCCCCCTCACACCTGGAACAGCCGCCTCACACCTGGAACAGCCACTCACACCTGGAACAGCCACCTCACACCTGGAACAGCCTCCTCACACCTGGAACAGCCACCTCACACCTGGAACAGCCGCCTCACACCTGGAACAGCCACTCACACCTGGAACAGCCACCTCACACCTGGAACAGCCGCCTAACACCTGGAACAGCCGCCTCACACCTGGAACAGCCTCCTCACACCTGGAACAGCCTCCTCACACCTGGAACAGCCGCCTCACACCTGGAACAGCTCCCTCACACCTGGAACAGCCACCTCACACCTGGAACAGCTGCCTCACACCTGGAACAGCCGCCTCACACCTGGAACAGCTGCCTCACACCTGGAACAGCCACTCACACCTGGAACAGCCGCCTCACACCTGGAACAGCCGCCTCACACCTGGAACAGCTCCCTCACACCTGGAACAGCCCCCTCACACTTGGAACAGCCACCTCACACCTGGAACAGTCACTCACATCTGGAACAGCTCCCTCACACCTGGAACAGCCGCCTCACACCTGGAACAGCCACTCACACCTGGAACAGCCGCCTCACACCTGGAACAGCCTCCTCACACCTGGAACAGCCTCCTCACACCTGGAACAGCCGCCTCACACCTGGAACAGCCCCCTCACACCTAGAACAGCTCCCTCACACCTGGAACAGGCACCTCAAACCTGGAACAGCCGCCTCACACCTGGAACAGCCGCCTCACACCTGGAACAGCCTCCTCACACTTGGAACAGCCACCTCACACCTGGAACAGTCACTCACATCTGGAACAGCCACTCACACCTGGAACAGCTCCCTCATACCTGGAACAACCGCCTCACACCTGGAACAGCCGCCTCACATCTGGAACAGCTCCCTCACACCTGGAACAGCTCCCTCACACCTGGAACAGCTCCCTCACACCTGGAACAGCCCCCTCACACTTGGAACAGCCACCTCACACCTGGAACAGTCACTCACATCTGGAACAGCTCCCTCACACCTGGAACAGCTCCCTCACACCTGGAACAGCCGCCTCACACCTGGAACAGCCACTCACATCTGGAACAGCCGTCTCACACCTGGAACAGCCGCCTCACACCTGGAACAGCCACTCACATCTGGAACAGCTCCCTCACACCTGGAACAGCTCCCTCACACCTGGAACAGCTCCCTCACACCTGGAACAGCTCCCTCACACCTGGAACAGCCACCTCACACCTGGAACAGCCGCCTCACACCTGGAACAGCCACTCACACCTGGAACAGCCACCTCACACCTGGAACAGCCGCCTCACACCTGGAACAGCCACTCACACCTGGAACAGCCCCCTCACACCTGGAACAGCCGCCTCACACCTAGAACAGCCACTCACACCTGGAACAGCCCCCTCACACCTGGAACAGCCGCCTCACACCTGGAACAGCCGCCTCACACCTGGAACAGCCACTCACACCTGGAACAGCCACCTCACACCTGGAACAGCCTCCTCACACCTGGAACAGCCGCCTCACACCTGGAACAGCCGCCTCACACCTGGAACAGCCGCCTCACACCTGGAACAGCCACTCACACCTGGAACAGCCTCCTCACACCTGGAACAGCCGCCTCACACCTGGAACAGCCGCCTCACACCTGGAACAGCCTCCTCACACCTGGAACAGCCGCCTCACACCTGGAACAGCCCCCACACCTGGAACAGCCACCTCACACCTGGAACAGCCGCCTCACACCTGGAACAGCCGCCTCACACCTGGAACAGCCGCCTCACACCTGGAACAGCCGCCTCACACCTGGAACAGCCACCTCACACCTGGAACAGCCCCCTCACACTTGGAACAGCCACCTCACACCTGGAACAGTCACTCACATCTGGAACAGCTCCCTCACACCTAGAACAGCTCCCTCACACCTGGAACAGGCACCTCACACCTGGAACAGCTCCCTCACACCTGGAACAGCCCCCTCACACCTGGAACAGCCGCCTCACACCTGGAACAGCTCCCTCACACCTAAAACAGCCCCCTCACACCTGGAACAGCCCCCTCACACCTGGAACAGCCACTCACACCTGGAACAGCCGCCTCACACCTGGAACAGCCACTCACACCTGGAACAGCCAATCACACCTGGAACAGCCGCCTCACACCTGGAACAGCCACTCACACCTGGAACAGCCGCCTCACACCTGGAACAGCCACGCACATCTTGAACAGCCGCCTCACACCTGGAACAGCCCCCACACCTGGAACAGCCACCTCACACCTGGAACAGCCGCCTCACACCTGGAACAGCCACTCACACCTGGAACAGCCGCCTCACACCTGGAACAGCCGCCTCACACCTGGAACAGCTACCTCACACCTGGAACAGCCCCCTCACACTTGGAACAGCCACCTCACACCTGGAACAGTCACTCACATCTGGAACAGCTCCCTCACACCTAGAACAGCTCCCTCACACCTGGAACAGGCACCTCACACCTGGAACAGCTCCCTCACACCTGGAACAGCCCCCTCACACCTGGAACAGCCGCCTCACACCTGGAACAGCTCCCTCACACCTAAAACAGCCCCCTCACACCTGGAACAGCCCCCTCACACTTGGAACAGCCACCTCACACCTGGAACAGCCGCCTCACACCTGGAACAGCCACTCACACCTGGAACAGCCACCTAACACCTGGAACAGCCACTCACACCTGGAACAGCCCCCTCACACCTGGAATAGCCGCCTCACACCTGGAACAGCCACTCACATCTGGAACAGCTCCCTCACACCTGGAACAGCCCCCTCACACCTGGAACAGCCCCCTCACACCTGGAACAGCCACTCACACCTGGAACAGCCGCCTCACACCTGGAACAGCCACTCACACCTGGAACAGCCACTCACACCTGGAACAGCCACCTCACACCTGGAACAGCCACTCACACCTGGAACAGCCGCCTCACACCTGGAACAGCCACTCACATCTGGAACAGCCGCCTCACACCTGGAACAGCCGCCTCACATCTGGAACAGCTCCCTCACACCTGGAACAGCCCCCTCACACCTGGAACAGCCGCCTCACACCTGGAACAGCCACTCACACCTGGAACAGCCACCTCACACCTGGAACAGCCTCCTCACACCTGGAACAGCCTCCTCACACCTGGAACAGCCACCTCACACCTGGAACAGCCGCCTCACACCTGGAACAGCCACTCACACCTGGAACAGCCGCCTCACACCTGGAACAGCCACTCACATCTGGAACAGCCGCCTCACACCTGGAACAGCCGCCTCACATCTGGAACAGCTCCCTCACACCTGGAACAGCCCCCTCACACCTGGAACAGCCGCCTCACACCTGGAACAGCCACTCACACCTGGAACAGCCACCTCACACCTGGAACAGCCTCCTCACACCTGGAACAGCCACCTCACACCTGGAACAGCCGCCTCACACCTGGAACAGCCACTCACACCTGGAACAGCTGCCTCACACCTGGAACAGCCTCCTCACACCTGGAACAGCCACTCACATCTGGAACAGCCGCCTCACACCTGGAAGAGCTCCCTCACACCTGGAACAGCTCCCTCACACCTGGAACAGCTCCCTCACACCGGGACCGCATTCCACAGATGCCCTCCAGGTGCCGGAGGGACCCCTAGAGGAGAGAGGAGGGGCCCCTGGGGTGGGCGTCCTGAGGAAGGTGCTGTGCAGGGACACAGTGGGGCTGGTTCTGGAAGGAGCAGGCTCCCCTGGTTGGGAGGCTGCAGGGGTTTCCAGGCGGGCAGCTCGGCAGAGGGCACAGGTTCCACCGGGCAGCGGAGGGTGAGGAAACGGTCCTGGGGAGGATGAGTAGTCTGCAGCGCAGGGCACGGCTGGGCTGACCAGAGAGAAGATGGAGAAGTGAAGTCACAGGTGGATGAGCAACCATGAAGCAAAGGCAGAGGCGGGAAGCAGGCCTCAGGGAGGCGCTGAGCGGCACAGGGTTTAACTTTCCGTTACCACTGCCTGGTCCACGAAGCGAGGACTGAACACGGAGCACTCAGAGCAGGTGCTGAGAAGAAGCGCAGTGGGCGGGGACGGGGTGGCCCACATTCGCTGGGGGTGGGCAAGAAGCATCTCCGCTCCTGAAGACGGAAATGGTCCTCCGCCCTGGCAGCGGCACCAGGACCCGCCTGGCCGGCGCCCGCAAGCCACTCAGGACAACCCTTTGGAGCTCACACGTACCTGGTCACCGCCTTTTGTGCAGGACAAGGGGGGTAGGGGGGGGTCTTTTTCTACTTTTCTTACCTCTGAGCGGGTCAAAGATTTTTTTTTTTTAGAAACTTATCTAAAGACGCTGTTTCTGTTTTGAGGAAGAAGTGGTATCCGAGAAGAGTGAGCCAGGTTTAAAAAATATTTTAATAATGGAAACAATGACCATAGAATTTCTAAACTTTCTATCATCTCTTTGATATCAAAAAAGAATGTATTCAGCGTGGCTCTGAGATGAGTAAAGGATCAAAGGACTAACGGTCAGAATTTGGAAGATTAAACAAAGTTCCTACCTTTGCTGAATTGCAAGGAGACAATTAAATCCTTAAGAAATTAAATGCAAAAAAAAAAAAAAAAAAAGTAGAGCTACAAGAAAATAGACTTGAACATCAAACCCTTGAAGGGAATAGGACTTTTTAAGCTCAGAAGTGATAGAAAAGTTCACACAGGAATGGATTGCACTATATGTAAAATTTAAACATAAAAAAGGCAAAGGATAGGAAAACAGTTGCCATGACTGTAACAAAGGGTAAATGTTGCGTGTCAGGTTTATGGAGTGGCACGGACAACCAGACTCCAAACGGGCACACGGGCAAAGGACAAGAACTCAGAGTGTGGAAACACCATCAGTTGGCAAACATGAGGAGAACATTCAATCCATGTGGTAATCGAAGAATGAAGTGAGAACTGGTCCACGTGTCCAAAAAGGGAACGGTTAAAAAGTTTTAACACTGCTCCTGCTACCTCTTGAATAGTATCACTATTAAAATATCCTATATAATAAAAGGTTAAAATGCAAATAGACCGAATGGTGGAACAACCGGACAACCGAACAAACGGTTGCTATGGCGTGCGCTGACCACCAGGGTGTGTGTGTGTGGAACGTGGCGGGTGTTGGCCATGGCAGGATGGTGGAGCAGGTGAGCTGGGCACCACACCAAGGTGGGGCACTGGCTGCTGTCACTGGGGCAAGCCTCTGGTGGTTACTGAAAATGCTTTGTTTATGCACACTGCGGTCCTGGCACTCACATCCACTGCCAGCTCAGGAGCTGCTGCTCACAACCACTGCCAGTGCCGACTCTGCTCACACCTGCAGCTGGCGCCGGAGCCACCACTCACACCCGCTGCCGGTGCCCAGCGCTGGTCCCAATCACTCGGCACCACCAGCAGATGCGAGGGGTGACTGCCGGCCCTGACCGCCCCTGAGGGCTTCTCCTCCTCCCCCTGCCCCTGAGGGGTGATCAGGGCAGCAGCCACCACTCACACATGCTGCTGGTGCCGGCCCCACTAGCTCCATGCTGTCAGTGGGTGCAAGTGGGGCCAGTGCCGTCAGCACATGGGAGCAGTGGCGGCAGGAGTGGGGGACAGGTAAAAACGGTGAAGTGGAAGAAGAGGTACAAAATTCCAGCTATACAATAAATAAGGCACAGGATGTAATGTACAGCATATAGGGAATATAGTCAATAATACTCTCATGACTTTGCACGGTGACAGATGGTAACTAGGCTTAGTATGATGAAAAGATCATAAGGTATATAAATGTCAAATCACTATGTTGTACACCTGAAACTAATTAATATTGTATGCCAACTATACTTGAATTAAAAAAAATTTTTTTTTAAACCCTTCACTATACACAGTTTCTGTAGGCATAAAAAACACACTAAAAATGCTTTTAAAAATAAAGATCTGTTCCCTGGCTGAGTGGCTCAGTTGGTTGGATCATCCTCCCATGGACCAGAAGGTTGTGGGTTTGATTCTGGTCAGGGCACATACCTAGGTTGCAGGTTTGATCCCCGATCAGGGTGTGTGCTGGAGCAACAGATCCATCTCTCTCTCTCTCTGTCTCTCTCTCTCTCTCTTAAACATCAATTAAAACATATCCTCAGGTGAGGATTTAAAAAAAGAAATAAAGATCTATTTTAAAAAAAATTGTTTTATATAACAACAGAGCTCATCTTTACAATTCTGTGCATTGAAATACACAGACTAAGATACCAATAATAGCAAACACCATTATGAGCTGGCACTAGTCTAAGCAGTTTGTAAATATTGACTCATTACCCCATGGAACCCTTACTACCCTGTGGTGGAGGCCCTCGATTTATCTCCACTTTATAGATAAGGAAACCCAGGCACAGAGAGCTGGTAAGTGGCAGAGGCCGGATCCCAAACAGGCAACTCAGAGATTGCCATCTGTGAATTCCGGCACTTGAGAATCCCACTGACTCATTCAGACTAAGTGAATCAGTCACAACCATTTATTGTGCAATGGGTTACGACAGAATCGTGAGGAATTTTTACCATTTTGCAGAAGAAGAGCTTGCCGTCTGCTTCCCTCTACTATTTTGTTTTAAAACTTGTTAAGGAGGAACTTTATAGGAAAGTTTACTGTGGGTGGGTAAAGGAGAGCTACTGCCTTGTGGAAGAAGGAATACTGCAGTAGGAAAAACGCTCTGACCTAAGGCCTCCCTCTACTAACTTTCGGGGGGCGGGGAGGGGGAATTAAAGCCCAGCCGGTGTGGTTCAGTGGTTGAGTGTAGACCCGTGAACCAGGAGATCACGATTTGATTCCCAGTCAGGGCCTGTGCCCAGGTTGTGAGCCTGATCCCATTGTGGGGCATGCAGGAGGCAGATGATCAATGATTCGCTCTCATCACTGATGTTCCTATCTCTCTCCCCCTCTCCCTTCCTCTCTGAAATCAATAAAACATATATTCAAACAAACAGAAAACCACTATTAAAGCAATTCTCCTAATCTCTAACCCGCACTGCCATTGTTGCCTCCTGGACCCAGGAGGGCGGAGGAGGGGTAAGTGAGAGACTAGTGGGCTTTTCTGCAGAACACCACAGTTTAGGAACTGGTCTCTGAGCGGGGGAGGGAAATAGGGGGAGGCCCCGGGAGTCACCAAAGAGAATCACAGGGTGACCTTAAAGGATGGGGGTGAGGAGGAGCACTGCTCAGCAACTTCTGCTGCCAACCCAGGAAGCAGCAGCTGCATTTAAACACAGCCGGCTGGGCTGGGACGGCTCCAGGCCACAAGGCCGTCTCACACAGATGGGGTCAAAGCAGGTGCTCCCGCACCGCAGAAAGCCGAGGACTGGGCCCTGGTGGGGGTGCTCCGAGGTGCCAGTCCAGCAGGGAGGCGGCCAGGACTCACCTGTAGGTGTATGGCCCCACTTCTTCCAACCGAGGGATCTCCCCTCCGAGGATCTCCTCGGGATTGGTGACATTGAAGAAATAGAACTGGCTGTACACAGGCAGCGGGGGCTGCTTCCAGGAGTCGAAGGTCTCAGAGCCATTCCTCAGCACAATGGTCTAGGAGAGAAACCCGGGAGGACATTTACAAAGAGCTGGCTTTGAACACAGAGGCAGGGCGAGGGACCCCTCCGGGCTTGCTTATTTTGTCCCCACAGGCAATCAATGGCAGGCCCTTGAGAGCAGGGCCACGCCTTGTGCCGATAGGAAGCCCAAAGCTCTGCTAACGCATAAAAGGTCTTCAAAAACGTTTGTGGGAAAGGATGCTGGAGCCGTAGCTCCTAGATGTGTTCCTAAGTCCATAGTTTTATTTTCAACAACCACAACAGCTCATTTGTAATTGAACTAGAGGCCTGGTGCAAGGGACTCGGCCCTCACAGCCCAGGCTTCATCCGTCTGGAAGGTCACTCGGCTGTCTGGTCTAATTAGCATATTATACTTTTATTATTATAGATTAGTCATCAAAGATATTTACACGATAACCAATTTTACACATTGGGAATGGGATGAAAACGTATGAATTGCAACACACACAACAATATGAAGTGGCATAAAACAAAACTGAAGTGGACAGACAAGCAATTTCTCTTTAATTAATTAGCATTAGCTTAAACGTTATTAAAGAAAGTACCCAAAAAGTCCTATTGGCTTGGTTACAAAGATTCCCCTGGTCCTGCAGCTGCTGTGGAAGGCAGGCCATTCGGAGAAGCCCCGAGTACCCCCAACTCCCCCCACGAAAGACAAGAACAGGGAGACAGACCCAAGAAGGCTAACTGTGGTCCTTCCATTTGAGGGAGAACCACATGCATCCCAACATCACCACCAGGGTCTTTAAAATATATTTTTACTGATTTTATAGAGAGAGGAAGGGAAAGGGAGAGAGAGATAGAAACATTGACGAGAGAGAAACATCGATCGGCTGCCTCCTGCACGCCCCCTACTGGGGATGGAGCCCATACTGCAGCCATGTGCCCTGACCAGGAATCAAACGGGCGACCTCTTGGGTTGACCCTCAACCACTGAGCCACACAGGGTGGGCACCACCAGGGCCTTTCAATCCCCAACAAACCCATCACACGGAGATGCTTACCCTGCTTTAAAGATGAGGAAGCTGAGCTTTCGAGGTTAAGTGGCTGGGGTATTTTTTTTTTCTACAATCCTTCTTTCATTTTCTACTCTTACCATGTGTTATAAGCTGAACTGTATCCCCCCAAAATGTACATTAAAGTCCTAACCTCACAATGAGACTATATTTGGAAGTAGAGTTTTTAAAGAGAAAAGTACAGTTAAATGAGCTCAGGTCTATAATCCAATATGACCAATGTCCCATTAGAATGAGAGGATATTAGAACCAATAAAAACAAAGGAAGAGGACAGCTGCCTACAAGCCAAAGACAGAGAGGCCCCAGAAGAGATCAACCTCACTCACACCTTGGCCTTAGACGATTGGCTTCCAGAATTATGACACAACGAATTCCTGCTATTTAAGCTCCCAGGCTGTGGTATTTATTTATTTTTTATTTTTTATTTTTTTCACCGCCCTAGCAGACCCAAGCTTATTCACCACGCCCTCCTCCTCCCAAGAGAGGAGTATTCTTTTCACCTTCCTGACTTGAGGCTTGGCCAAGTGACTTGATCTGATTAACAGAATGAGGGTGAGATGGCAATGCCTCGCTGCTAAGCCACGGTCTTCAGAGGCACGGCAGGAAGAGCCTGCCCCCCGTAGCAGCTGATCCCCCAGCCAAGGCCCTAACAGGGTGCTGTGTGCACCAGACATGGAGCCTGAACTCCAGCCTCGCTCAGTGGAGCCAGGCCGGCTCCCAGGGCAGCCCTCCTGCACACCAGAGTTCAGGATAAATGTCTCTGCTACAAGCCACGGAGGGTGGAGGGCTGTTCTCCAGTATGGCACCAGCAGCCTGACCAACACCACACCCGAGGGGAACAGACAGAAGCCTAGGAGCTAGCAGTCCTAACAGTCCTCAACTTGTTAATGCAGGAAAGCTACCTTTTCACGGTAGAAATTATTGACACACACAAGAAAGTAAACAAATCAAAATGTAAACAGTGATCAATTCTGTGTCATCAACTCTAGGTCATTGCTATTTTCTCCTGGATGCGATTTTGTATTTTCCGAACTTGTATTCTGAATAAAAGAATTAGCCTTGAACCGTTTGGCTCAGTGGATAGAGCATCAGCTTGCGGACTGAAGGGGCTCAGGTTCAACTGCAGTCAAGGACATGTACCTTGGTTGCAGGCACATCCCCATTAGGGGGTGTGCCGGAAGCAGCTGATTGATGATTCTCTCTCATTGATGTTTCTAACTCTCTATCCCTCTCCCTTCCTCTCTGTAAAAACCAATAAAAAAATATAATTTTTAAAAGAATTAACTGTGGGGGGCTGTTTCTCTGTTTTCCGTGATCCACACAGAAAACGACAGGTTCCTGAGTAGAGGATTAAGAAATTAAAGGGGAAAAAAAGACCAAGAGGCAGAAATAGATTCAAACTGGGACCCGGGTGGAGGGCTGCCACTAAGATGGAGAGACAGTCAACCCCCACCACAAATAACACCGCATTTATAGATTTCCAGAGGGGGGTTTAAGGTCAAAGAAGTCTTGGGTGTGCCCAGGTCCTATTCATTCCCCCATTCCTGGGATTTAGCATATCAAGACCTGGGTAAGTCAAGGTCCTATTTGTTCCTCATTCCAAGCACATGGATAAAGATAACAGTCTCAACATTTTGGGAGGCTGTTTTCTGGGGACAGCCGTGCCAGTCACCTCGGACTCAGCTGACATTCATTTAAAGGTCATCCATGTGCATTCCCAAGGGGCCCTCTACAATTAACATTGAGAAAAAGTTTAAAAAGAAAATCAAAAGAGGACAACGGGCTCTACCAATACAGACGATGCAAGGCCCCTGGTGAAACAGTGGCTTCCACGAGAAGCTTCCTTGATGCCACCTGTCATTCGCCTGGCAGTGAGGACTTGAGGGACAGCAAACAAAGGGCCAGGCTTCAAAGCGTGTTGGAAACCACCGGCTACAATGCGCTGAGACAGCACAAAACAGGATGTCACATGTCAGCGGACCAGGCCTGCAATTTAATGGAAACAAGGCCCCGAGGAGTAATAATAACACGGCTTTCTTATGAAATAGAAAATATCCCAAGAATCTCTGCAGGGGAAAACAAAGGGGCCCTGGAATCAATGAACGTAGGGAACCCAAGCCTGTCAAAGCAAAGCTGGGCATCTGCAGGGCTGGGAGGGGCTTCAGCGGTCAGAGAGCAGTGGGGAAGGCTGGTGGTTTGGCATCAGTTCAGAATGTCTGCTCATCAGCTTTCTATCCAAACAGCACATTATTAAAGTATTCCTGGCCTTTCCTCTCAGAACTGATTTCCTGACTTGAGCTCAGATGGATGAGACAAAACTTCAACACAAACCGTGAAACCCCTTCCTGCCAACCTCGAATCCAGCTAGGTCTCTCTTCTCGGAAAGGCCCTCCCTGTCCATCACTGTCCCCGCGACTCCTGGATCTCTCCCTGCCCCGGTCATCCAGAGCCTAACCAGTCATATGAGGCAGTTCTTAAAAAGAGCTTCGTGGCCTCTCAGCTTATTTCCTAAACAAGAGGAGGCGTGAGGGAGCGGGTCAAGTTGAGAGTGAGGGACTAGGACTGGGGAAGCCCCCAGGCTGCTGGGATGCCATTCAGAGGCCCTGGGCCTCCGAGGGAGAGGGACTGACTCAGTATCAGAGCTTGGCAGGGAACGCAGTACTGCTCTTCTCCACTCGCCTACCCTACCTCATGCCATTGGAATAAAGCGGTGTGAACATTTCACACACTGTCGTTATACAAGTTACACCGTAGACTTTCTCCGCCATTAGATATACATGGAGGACGAAGAAACAGCTCAGTAACATGCATTTAACCCTCCTAAAACAAACATGTTAACGATGAGAAAGATAACATGTAAATAATGATTTGTCTCCTAGAGGAGTTTGAAGACCCATAGATATTTTAAAAGTTGTCTGATTTCATTAAAATAAGGACCTCTTTTTCTTGCCCATAAATGTTCAGAAAAGGGGAGGGCAATGATTTTTTCTCCTTCATGAATCCCTTCAACTGGATGAATCCTTTCGACCCTGTAATATATGCATAGGACTTGCTTCGGAAAAAAGGGGTCAAACAGTCCTGGCCAGGTGGTTTGGTTGTAGGGTTGTCCTATACCAAAAGTTTGGGGGTTCAATTCCCATTCAGAGCACATACGTAGGTTGCGGTTTGATCCCCGCTTGGGGTGCATATAGGTGACAACTGATCAGTGTTTCTTGCTCTCTCTTTCCCTCTCTCTAAGAATCAATAAAAGCATATCCTTAGGTGAGCATTAAAAAAAAGTGGTCAAACAAAAAATTATCTAAAAATATAAGTTAATAGTAATCAACATGAAGCAGGTGATATTAGCAATCAAGAGTGAAAAGGAGCGTATAGGTACTCAATATGGTTATATATTAGGTTCACTGTCGGCTTCTCAAAACAGAAGGTAATGACCTACAAACAGCTGTGATTTTCCTTTGATCCTCCCCACAGTGTCTAAAACAACGCAGTTCCTGAAGAAAAATCTGTTCAATCAACAGAATCTAGCCCTAGAACACGAGCACACCAGCTTCCATCGACTTTGCTTAGAAGATGCTGGGAGAGAAGATCTTGATATAGTCATTAAGAGGAGAGCAGCAGAAAACCACAGATGGCCAAAGGCAGAGCCACGGGGCCAGGCCGTGTAACAGCAGCTGGATAGCCACACACCCAAGGAGCCTTTCCAGTGCCCAGAGGAAGTGGCTGCTCGCTGACCAGCCTCGTCACACTCAGGTAAGGAGAAAGCAATAGCTTCAGTTGAAGCCCTGAAACTTGTAGCTCTAACACCTATCTGTGCATCTTATCAGTAATCCAGCACCCTCAAGAGCTGAGTGCAGCCAGTTCCTTTTGTGGGTGGAAAGAAAAATCTGTGTCCCCCTGTGACCCCGTTTACTAACAGCTGCTTAAAGCAGTGCGATCCCCATGGTTTTCTTGCCAAGTGCAGAACTAGGCATGCACATCTGTGTGTGTGTGCAAGGCATGTAGGGGATACCAGCAACGTCGATACGGTTTCTGTGTTCCAGGAACTGACCCTCTAGTTATGGGAATATTGAGACCCACACATCAACATAAAGCAGCACGTGATAAATGGCCAAGGACGGTGTGGTCTTGCTAGTGTTCACACAATGGATTCTATGAACCGAGATGAAGAACGGTGATGCTTAAAGTGACCGGGAAGAATGAGTAAACATTTGGCAAGGAGAAGGAGGTCACAGGGGTGGGTGCCTGAGAGACCAGGGTTGATTTAACTGTCCTGTCTGGTTGGACAGAGTGAGCCCTTTCTCCCTGCCTGCTCCATGTCCATCTGTCTTTCCTGGAGCCCTCTGCTTAGTCAGAAAGACAGTGGCTGCGAAGAATGAGAGAATAAAAGATAGAGAGATGGGACAGGATTAGGTGTGACTGAGTGTGGGTTTTCTAGTGAGCAGGGAGATTCGTTCGGAGAAGGAGGCTGAGGCCACAGGAGTCTAGACTTTGATATACAATGGGGGGCCATGGAAGGTTTTTGAGCTGCAGAATATTACCAAGAGCCAGGCTCTGTGCTGTCACTTTATCTCATCCAATCCCCCTGATGTTCTACAAGGTGAAAATCATCTCCCCAGTTTTACTCTTTAGGCCAAAGCTCAGCACAGTTAGGAGAATGCCTGAAGTTCGCTAGTAGGGGTGGGGCCAGCCTCCTTCCCCAGGACTCTCTGCAAATCTGTGCTCCTGGCAAAGGTGAAAGTCATCGAGCCACTTGCTCCAGCAGAAGAGCAGTGGCTCAGAAGGCCCTCCCCACAAACTTAGATAAGATTCACAGATGTCCCCCTTTTTTTAATCTAAGACAAGGACAGACAACTCCAGACTCCTATTCTTTTTTTAAATACATACATATATATATATATATATATATATATATATATATATATATATATATATATATAATAAAATATATATATATTTTATTGATTTCAGAGAGAGGAAGAGGGAGAGAGAGATAGAAACATCAATGATGAGACAGAATCATTGACTGGCTGCCTCTTGCACATGCCGCCCCTGGGGACCAAGCCCACTACCCGGGCATGTGCCCTGACTAGAAATGGAACCATGACCTCCTGGTTCATAGGTCGATGCTCAACCACTGAGCCACGCTGGCCGGGCCAGAATCCCATTCTTTGCTTCAGAATTCATCAGCTGAACCGCTTGTTCCCACCAATCAATGAGAACAAAATATTTGTCAACGTACAGCATGGTGACCAGTTAACAATAATGTACTGTATACGTGAAAGTTGCTCAGAGAATGTCACAACACCACACTCACATGCTCTGAGGTGATGGAGGTGGTAACTCGCTTGACTGTGATCATTTCACAATGCATATGCGTATCAAACTTCGCGGCGTACATCTTAAACACACACAATTTTTATTTGTCAACCATACTTCAATAAAGCTGGAGGGGATGGGGGTGGGAAATGCTAGTTAGCCAAACGTTGGTTCAGTTTCTCTCCTTCCCAGACCTGCTTACTCCTCCGTATGAAAGAGAAGCCCTGGAGGCTCCCGCAGATCGCACAGCCCGAGGATCTCCCTGTTGTAATCTCCCCTTCCTGTTGCCATGTCCTTTCTCCTCTGCAGTAATCCTGTCCCACAGTCTCTCCTTGCCCAAGTCAGGTTTGTTTTTATTGGACACCCCTGTCGACTGTGCAACTTGAACTGACACAGCAGGAGGTGATCTGGAAGGTTACTCCAGCACAGTGGACCAGAGGCTTGACTAGGATCATTGTCCAGACGGACAGAGGTCTCGGGTGCTTATCCCTGGCCACTGGCAAAGGCTCCGTAAACAGGGACTGCGATTTCGACGACTGCCGTCTTCACGTTGGGGGTGACGGGGGGTCTAGGGCTTGGTTTGAACTAAAAAAGGAATCTTGTCACTCTCATGAGTTTGCTCAAATGGAGGCAACCCAGCAAATGCTAAACAATAAAAGAGAAAAACATACAGAGAGTCTTTAGTCATGATCCTCTCTTCCAGCCCTGTATATAATTCAGGAAACAACAAGGATTTATAGCATTAAGTTAGAAATCACCAAAATGTTGAACAGGAAAAGAATGACTTAGCAAATCATGGTAATTCACAGGTTGGAGTAGAAAGCAACCATTAAAATTATAAGTGCTATAAAGAAACAAGAAACATGCTTATGATCTAGGTTAAATGGGAAAAGCAGACAATGTAAAGTATGTGTATATGTGGACCAGATTGGCAGATAAAATCCAAATTTGAGCCTGGCGGCATGGCTGGGTGGAGCATTTGACCTCTGAACCAGGAGGTCACAACTGGATTCCAGGTTAGGGTACATGCTGGAGTTGTGGGCTGGATCCCCAGTAGGGGGTGTGCAGGAGTTAGCCAATCAATGATTCTCTCTCGTTACTGATGCTTTGTCTCTCTCTCTTCTTTCCTCTCTGAAATCAATTATATATATATTTTAAACACAGGCCTGAAAACAGGGGGGTGAAATGTAGATAATTTAAGAATTTCAGTCTTTCAGTCACCCTTAAATCTCGAAGCTTCCATACTAACTCTAATAGCACTTAGCTCCGTGGAATAGGATTATGAGAAGTCTTTCATTATGTCTGTTAAGTTTCTTCGCATTGTTTGAATTTTTTATGACAGAAATAAATAACTTCTATAAGCAGGAAAAAATAATTGTTCCATTATGACTTTTTTTTTTTTCTTTAAAGGGAAAATCTAGAACAGAAACTCAGATTCTAGAAAACATTATTCATAGCCCCTAAGGGAAAGGAGTGGATACAAAGAGAACCACTTCTAGGCTTTCTTTCCCTCTGTTCTTGCAAAACAAAAGCGAGGCTCAGGCCTCTGCAGCTGTGGCCAGCTCTCCCACAAAAGCCACAAAAGCCCCACCCCCAGCAGAGCGCCTCACAGTATTTCTTTTCTCATTATTGTCAGGAGGATGGATTTTGCATTCTGGATTCCTCGCTAGCTTTTCCTGACATGCATCGCAATGTGTGGAGAGCTCTAGAGTGAGAAAGGATTGGCCATCTCATTTATTAGTGCAATAAAATCACCTCTGAATTATAAACCCTGGGAGAGCCAGGAAGGGAATGAACGGACAGTTAACTGCCGGAGTTCACCTTGCCTGGTTTGTCTCCAGCTCTTAGGCAACCAGAAGTCCAAAGACAAAGAGGAGAGTTTCCAGGAAGAAGGAGGGCAAAATCCTTCCCAGCAGGGAGGGTAAAACTGGCTGGGCTTTTTGTGTTTGTCTTTTGTTTTCCATTGATTTCCAGGGAGAGTGGAAGGGAGGGCAAGTAAAGGGGGGGTGGGGGAGGGGGGAGAGGGAAAAGAGAGGACAAGAGAAACATCAATGTGAAAGAGGCACATCGATTGGTGGCAGGAGATTGAACCTGCAACCCAGGTACCTGCCCTTGACCTGAATCAAACTCTCGACTTTTCAGTGTGCAGGCCAACCTCTAACCACTGAGCCAGGCCGGCCAGGGCGAAACTGCCCTTTGTTCTAACCGGCTGACTTGGATTCCTCCAAGTTGACTCAGGAAGTTTTGGGATAGAAACAAACCTTAAGTAGACTTGAGTCCTTCACTTAAAAAAAAAAAAAAAAAAAAAAAAAAGCAAATGAAAAGTAATGAAAACGGAGCCTTGGCAGTTTGCCAGAGTCACACTGATAGCAGATGTCCTTTCAACCCAGGCGTGCCCTCGCTGCTGTCTCCACCCCATCCCAGTCCTTTCCCGGCCACTCTACACGAGTCAATGCCCACACACGTCTCACACCACCTTCCAGACATTAGTCAAGGAACCCTCTGTAAATCTTACAGGAGATCATGGTGTGTGTGTGTGTGTGTGTGTGTGTGTGTGTGTAGGAAATGTGTGTGTAGGAGAACAGAGGGAAGCTCATACGTAAATACAGCTGCCAACATTTCTAAGACGGTTGCTTCTTTATTTTTCTCTTCCACCTGCGGTTTAGCTCAGAGCATGACAAGTGTCATTCCTACTGTGGCCACCCACTGCTTACTGGGAGTCTCCAGGAGTCAGGTGCTGGCTAGAGCGTCATAAAGCCCCAAGCTCAGAGCCTGCAAGGTCCCGTTTTACAGACAAGGAAACAGTAGCACTGGTTCCCAAGCTCACAGAGCCGGTAAGGCATGCCGAGTCTGACCCAGTCCAGGTCTGTGGGTTTGCAAAGCTCATGTTCAGCCTCTCCAGCAGCTGCGAGCCCACCACACCCACAGAGTAGAGCTGCCAGACGTTGCTAATAAAAATACGGGATGCCCAAGTTTCCCCCAAACACCGCGTAGGCTATGTCAAACGTGCTTCCACTCTTAGGAGATGCGTGCTGAAGGGCTTGGGGGCAGAGTGTCATAATGTCTGCATTTGCTTTCAAACCATTCAAAGGAAAAGTCTATATCAGAGAGAGAGATGAAGTAAACATGGTGGATGTTAACAACTGATAAATCCAAGTGAATCAAAACATGGCATGAGATGTAGTCACTACAATAGCATTCATTGTTTATCTGAAATTCAAATGTAACTGGGCATCGTGTATTTTACCTGGCAGCCCTACCCCAGAGAGAGGTGAGGGGGCGTCAGCCCTTCCACCCAGAGGAAAAGAAACCAGGGCAGCGGTGAGGCCATGGTGAGCTCCCTGCTGGAACTCACCCGAGGAGGTGACAAAGGAAGACTGAGCTCTGGAGTTACCAGGTGGCTGCTCTGCCCAGACAGCACCCCAGAATCCTGCCACGAGACGGTCCAGAAAAGGGCTGCATTTGGACCCTGAATGTCTCGTTTCTGCCCCCAGATCCTGAAGGCTTTCAATTGTACACTCCCAGGGGCTGGCTCTGCAAAGGAAGGATTCAGAAACCTAACCCCCAGCCCGGGAATGACAGAAGTCATTCATTCGTCAGGGTACAAGGAGCCAGTTCCCCTGGTCCACAGGAGCCCTCTGCTCAGGCAGAACATAAAGCCGGGGCTTGAAAACAGCGGATCTTCCTCACTGAGGATTGGACTGCAGTGGGACAGCCACCAGACAAAGCCTGGCATTGGCTGGGTTTTGAGTTGTGCTAAATTCAAAATCAACGTAAGGTCCTAAATCAGGTTTACGACGTGATTTTAGATATTGCTTATTAATATGAGCCAAGCAGAACAAGATGGATTTCTCCAGGCATAATACTGTGGGCACAACCACCAAAAGACATACTGAAAAGATCAGTTATGTGGTGAACCTTCAGTGTCAACAGCCAAAACAATCTTTTGGACTGAAAAGCTTCCTTTTCAGTGAATTAGCCAATACGTATATATTTCTATATGCCCAACGGGCATAGGCCGTGTTCTCAAGAGGAAATTTAGCTAAGGACACAAAACGGACATGCGTGTTACATGTCCAGCCATGTGCTAGGCCCAGTAATTCAGCCCAAAGGCTTATACCTGAAGTTATTCAGATCATTTCAATTGTGTGAATTCACTATAACAGTGGTCAGCAAACTCATTAGTCAACAGAGCCAAATATCAACAGTACAACGACTGAGATTTCTTTGGAGAGCCAAATTTTTAAACTTAAACTTCTTCTAACGCCACTTCTTCAAAATAGACTGGCCCAGGCCGTGGTATTTTGTGGAAGAGCCACACTCAAGGGGCCAACAGTTTGCGGACCATGGCATTATAAGATCCCCATCTCACAGGCTTTCCAAAGTCAATGGGATAAAAATGGACTCATGATTTTCTCCCCTAATCAATACTGATTTTACCTCCTTCTCTTCTCCATTCTCTTCCTGTGCCCCCTGCATATCAGCTTGTCCTATGGCAACACAAGTGGGTAGTCTCCTAACAAGTCTCCTCCTCTCCAGGCTTGTTTCTTTCAAATCCATTATCTATCTCAGCCTCTAAAGCACATGTGTCAAACACAAGGCCCGCGGGCCAAATCCAGCCCGCCAGGCCTTGCAATGTGGCCCGCACCGCGCTGTCATCACTGCACTCCGCTGTCAATTTATGACATTGTCAGTTTATGACTGTTCAGTAAACCATTTGGCCCGCGATTTAGGCTGGATTTTAGATTTTGGCCCCTTCTCTGATTGAGTTCGACACCCCTACTCTAGAGAGTTCTACCAAAAGTGCCTATCTGGCCAGACCAGGGAGCTCAGCGGTTGAGCTTGACCCAGGAACCAAGAGGTCACTGGTTCAATTCCCAGTCAGAGCACGTGCCTGGATTGCAGTCTCCGTCCCCAGTGGAGGAGGCAGCCAATCAGTGATGTTTCTCTCTTATCAATGTTTCTATCTCTCTGTCTCTCTCCCTTCCTCTCTCTCTGTCAAATAAAAAAAGTGCCGATCTGAGCAGACACTCCCCAGTGCTCACAGGATAAAGTCCGAGGTCTCTGACCTGCCAGACTGAGCCCAGCCATGACGGGAGGCAGCCTGTCCCCTGCCATCCTCTGTCATTTCCTCGTGGCACTTTATGCACTAGCAACAGCCGTCCGACCACGGTTCCCTGATCAGCTGCTTCTGCCAAGAGCTGGCATGGTGTGAGTCACAAGACACACTTCATCCGCGTTAACCTGGTAGAGCTCGTTGGGGAAGGCAATGCCAGGAGGGCCGCTGAGCCAGCTGTCCTGACAGATGATAAAAATAAGCTCTCGGGGACCTGCATTCGGCTTTGATGGGAATAAGCTAACACTTTTAAGGAAACATTCAGGACTCGGAGAGAGTGCTGCTGATTGTTCTTTCAGCTCAACGGAGTGCTACTTAATAATTAAACACAACTTCAGTTTCCATGTTGCCCTCCACAGGGCCTAAATTCACCCAGAAGAGAATGCAGACCAACTTCGAGAACCTGGCCTCACCGCGGGCGGGTGATTCTCACTGGCCTCCAGGTTCACAGCGCTCCCCCAACATCAAAACACCGGTTGGTGTGCTTTGTCTTCTTAAAATTTTCTTCCCGAAATTAAGCAAACCCAATCTAGACTCTCGTAGTGACATATTTGCACTACTTACCTTTTTAAATTCTCTGTTGAAATAAAACAAATAAACGGCCATTAATGTTTTACCCCTGTTCTCTGACCTTATTTTAACCCAGGAACAAAGGCATTGGCATTTAATTTTGTATGTCACTGCTGTGGAGCTCATTTTGCTGTCATTGGAACTGTAATAGTTTCAGCTAATGTGACCTGACAGTTGAGGCTCAAATGTCAGCTCCTATGTAAGCTGCTACTCTGTCTGTAAATTCCACACAGGACAATAGGATGACGCAGCTATCCCGAAAAAACTCCTGCTATGAAACACCTACTTGGATACTTTTATTTTTATTTATTTTTATTTTTGTTATTGATTTTTTACAGAGAGGAAGAGAGAGGGATAGGGAGTTAGAAACATCGATGAGAGAGAATCATCGATCAGCTGCCTCTTGAAACACCCCTACTGGGGATGTGCCCAAAACCAAGATACATGCCCTTGACCAGAATTGAAACCGGGACCTTTCAGTCCACAGGCCGATGCTCTATCCACTGAGCCAAACCAGTTTTGGCTACTTGGATACTTTTAAAAAGCTGAAACCAAGGTTGAGAATCACTGGCCCAAAGGGAGACAAAGCAGCCACCAGATGGACCCTTATTCATAAGGATCAGGTGAAAAATGGGAAAGTCTCTGTGTGTGTGGAGTGGCTGAAGGAGTGGAAGAGAAAGGGATTTTAAGATGTGAATAAATAAGAAGCACGGCCATGAAAACAATGCCTGGGTTCCATGTGCAACTCGTGGAGCCAGTCTGATTCTACAACCTGTTTGGCTGTGATTGTATCTCTCAAAGATGAAATAAGTGATGTTTTCATTGCTTCTTTATCTGTGTCTGCTCTTTCTCCCATTGCTCTGCTTTAAAAAAAATATTTTTATTCATTTCAGAGAGGAAGGGAGAGGGAGAGGGAGAGAGAGATAGAAACATCAATGATAAGAATCATTGATTGGCTGCCTCCTCGGAATCGAGCCTACAACCTGAGCATGGGCCCTTGACTAGAACTGAACCTGGGACCCTTCAGTCCCCAGGCCGATGCTCTATTCACTGAGCCAAATCAAGTGGGGTTTCCATTACTCTTGATTATTAGAAGTAAATGTTTAAAGCAAATATCCTTAAAATGGGACTTGCCAAAAGGAGTAGATTACTCTCACAATGGCATTCTGCCTCTTTCTCTCTCCCTCTCTCTCTCTCTCTCTCTCTCTCTCTCTCTCTCTCTCATAAAGCTCAGATGCTGGAGGGGCCAGGTGGGCAAGGTAAATGAGTGAAGTGGGCATAGCTTGTATTTTTGTTGCATGTGAAATCATAGCAATAATATTAATTTCTACATAGAAATATTCCCTTGCTCATTTTTGTCAAACACCAGACCCTCTCAGGTTATCTTTCATTTTCCTTCTTTTGGTAAAGAGGCTCAGATACAAGCTAATATGTCTCTGCTACTAGCTTTGATTAAAGGGGTCCCTTTATTAGTATATCATGTATATACATAGCTTTATGATATAGGCCGTAAATGACTGGTCACTTGGCCATCATCCTGTGTTTCCATTAATGATCTGATCATCCCACCTGCTGATTCCTCCCTGGGAACAAGCGAAAGTCTGGCGGAACAGATGGCCTTGATGCCGGGCCTGACAGAATGAAATCTTGCACTTTATTAAACAAGAAAGCTAAAACGGTTTCCACAGGCAAGACCCCCTTCCCCGATCTTCCCTTTTAATGTAAATTTGCAGAATAATAATAACTACTAATAGTAATATACTCAATTAGAATTGCTAACTCTCTTATATGTCAATCATAACTCAGCAAAACTGAAATTATAAATGAAGAGTGGGAATAGAAGCACCCCATTTTTGTAATGTGTTACTATACCATTATACGGGCATAAATAAAAAGATGGAATGCCAATAATATGTTAACAGTAGTTATCTCTGCTTTATTAATTTTTGCTGTATCTGATTTTTTATAATGACATGCCTTTCTTTTCTTATCAGCAAAATAAACAAAAATAAAGAATAAAATACAAAGGTGCGAAAAAGGAATTGCCACCCTAAGGATTGAAGACACAGGCTAACACAGTCACCAAACCATTCCCAGGCTCATGCTTAGCTCTGTATCCTGGGGGGTGGTCCCAAGGAGGCTGATTCAGCAGGGCTGGAGCAGTCTGTATTTTTCAAATTTCCGTAAGTGATTTGGATGCAGTTCTTAGAGTCTAGGAACCACACGGAGAAGTACTGGCTCACTCCCCTATCTTAATCATTAATAATGAATGCACTCATGGTCTCCATGAATTAGTAAGATGTTGAAAGAACCCTACTATGATTTTTGATATCACAAGGTCACATTTCTATAATGGCAGGAAGGAGTTGCATACTTTTGCTTTGAAGTTAAAGAATCTTGCAAGGATATTGCCTCTGTTTATACATCTATGATTTCTACTTATACTGAGCCAATCATATTGCTCTATGATACATTGGGAAAGAGCCAGGCCAATGCTGCTCATTGTTGAGCATCGACCCAGGAACCAAGAAGTCAGTCACCGGATTGATTCCCAGTCAAGGCACCTGCCCGGGTTGCAGGCTCAATCCCCAGTAGGAGGCATGCAGGAGGCAGCTGACCAATGATGTTTCTCTCTCATCGATGTTTCTATCTTTCCATCCCCCTCTCTCTAAAAATCAATAAACATTGAGGAAAGAGAAACTGAGAAATGAAGCATGTCATGTGGGCTTAGCAGCTGGAAGGTCACAAGGGCTGAGGCTGAGGAAGCCCCAGATGAGCAAACAGCCTGGCCCAACAAGAACACAGAGGAAGCGGGCTGGTGGGAAGTGGTGGCAGGAGAGGGACCGTGTGCTGGGGCTGCTGACTCTCCAGTTTCTACTGTATCCCGGGCCTCACTGTGCTGTGGCTCTCACAGTGAGATGTCTAAGAGCTTCCTCTCGCAGCTTCAGAAGGAGAAGAAATCCTGTCTTTCCAGAGCTAGCCTGAGTGGACCTCAGCTCCTTAGGGACCACACTCCTCTTTAAGCCAAGAAGTGCAGGACAGGGTGGTGTGTGAGGCTTTATTGTCCAAACCAGGAATCTGTTTAAAAATATACTTTTTATTGATTTCAGAGAGGAAGGGAGAGGGAGAAAGAGAGATAGAAACATCAATGATCGGCTGCCTCCCACAGTCCCCCAATTGGGGATCAAGCCCCTGTGACCAGGGCATGTTCCCTGACCGGGAATCGAACCCTGACCTCCTGGTTCATAGGAAAACACTCTACCTCTGAGCCATGCTAGATGTTATCAATTGCATGATAGATGCAAATGATAGGCAGATGTTGGTCTCAGCGGGCCAAAGCAGGAATCTTTCATAAGGAAAGAGGTGCTAGTAACCATGCCAGGACAATAGGTATAAATAAACCAGGACTGTTACAGGCAATGAGGATGGTCATCCTGGGGAAGGGGGATGAATTAGGAGACCCAGTTTGCACCCCTAACCCTACCCCTTCCTTTTCATGTGGTCTTCCATAAGTCACTTGTCTATGTTTCTAGCTCATATAAATGTAAAGGCAACTGGATGCCTACCATCATCCATTTAAAAATGAACACAGTTTCTTTGACTATAATGTAACAGATTAACTGGTATCTAAAGTGTTTTTCTTATTCTAAGATTCCAAGTCTGCATAACTTTGTAAAAAGGCCACTTGGGTGATGAAGTAGTTATGCCAGAGTCCTTTAGGATTATATTTAGATGACCATCTTTACATAAACAACAAGGAAGCTATTTTACTACAAAAAAAGAAGACCTGGCCGAGACCAGTTTGGCTCAATGGATAGAGCGTTGGCTTGGGGACTGAAAGGTCCCGGGTTCGATTCCGGTCAAGGGCATGTACCTGATCGATGATTCTCTCTCATCGATGTTTCTAACTCTTTATCCCTCTCTCTTCCTCTCTGTAAAAAATCAATAAAAAAAAAAAAAGAAAGTTTGCTATAAAAAAGAAAAAAAAGAAGACCTATACCTATTCACCAATCGATGCTATTTGGTTAAATCACCAGCAGAAGCTCCACAGTTGCTATGGTTCCCAAGAGGCCAGCTGTGACTCACTTGCCCAGAGCCTCAGATTCTGGCAAAGGGGAAGGGCAAGTCTCCTGCTCGTCTTGTGCCTGAGACCTAACGCTGTCCTCCTCCCTTGGCCTGTAGGAAGCAAATGGGACGCGAAAGGTGAACCGTCTCTTTCCCTCTCATTGGTTCCCTCGCCAGCCCACCTCCTATTGGCCAGCCCTGACTTTGGCCGGCTCTGCAC
Source organism: Pipistrellus hanaki (assembly GCF_964339955.1). Lineage (NCBI taxonomy): Eukaryota > Metazoa > Chordata > Mammalia > Chiroptera > Vespertilionidae > Pipistrellus > Pipistrellus hanaki. Next base: position 166,191,971 of record NC_140503.1, on the reverse strand, counting down.
CCTCATTTCTGGGAGACGTCCAAATGGTTAGCTAGTCAAAGGCCAAATTTAATATTCCGAGCTTCACTCAAGCAAAGGTCACATGCCCATCTCCTAGAATCTCAGAATTCTGGAGCAAGGAGGAACCTTATCTACCATATAAGCTTCAGTTTCTAGATGAGGAAAAAAACAACAACAAACCAGAAACAATAACACTCGTTAGTATTCAGGCTTTGTGGAAGGGACTCTGCTAGATGCTTTCTATCAATTACTTTATTTCCTTCTTACCACAACTCTAAGGGAGCGATTCTCATTACCCCCAATGTTCAAAATGAGGAAACCGAGGTTGTCAGGGGCTTGATAATTGCTACTTGGCTTGTTCAATTTAATCCAAGTATTTGTTAGTGACAGAAAAAGAACTGTTTGGAGGGGAGCAATGGGGGGGGGGGGGGGGAAGTGAGGAACATTTGTAATGATATGAACAATAAAGATTATAAATAAAAAATAAAAAAAAGGAATGTGAACCACGTTCTGCTGATTCTCGGGATACTGTTTTTTCAACTAAAACAATCATCAGGGAGGCAACAGGCATTCATTATGCGCCTACCATGTGCCAGGTGCTGTGCTGGGTGCCAGGACCGTCAGTAGGGTTGGCAAATGAAATGAAATGTAACATCAAATCCTGCCCTTCTAGGCTCTCCAGAGGAAAAGAGATTGCTGGGTGTGTACAAAACTCTGTCTCCAGGGGGGTTATAAATGCTTGCTAGAGGCCTGCTTAATGCTCAGAATATCCCCCAGGAAGTGAGAGTGGGCAGACAAGGAGGAAAGCCTCACTCTGCCTCTTTTGCAATTGAGAGAAGAAACAACGAGAGGGTTTGCCCAATACAAGCCAATGAGGTCAACTAGTTTTGGTTCCTTCCCTCCTATGCACCTGCCAAAATGAAAATCTCCACTCAGGAGTCTCTGATCACTGCAGGGCTGAAGGAAAATGATCACTGAAGGCAAATCCTTCTGATGGGAATTATGTTACCAAGCTTCTCGCAAGTAGCCAAACCTGCTTATTAGAACTTCATCCCTTCCCTCTCTTCTCTTTTGATGAGGACAAGCCAGGGCATGGGCAGTCTTCGAATGAAACCACTAAGAGCTGGGACTGTCAGGGTGGATTACATTACAGCTACATTGAAGCCAAGTTATGAATGAACTGTTCCATAATAGTATTGGAAATAATGACGCGGCCGTAACGGATCGCCTGTGCTGTGCCAGACACTCTGCCGAGTGAGTGCTCTGCACAGATGGCCTCACTGAGCCTCACAGCAAACACAGGGGCCAGTCCAAGGTCTGTGTGTAGCTTATCAATGTGAGGAGGCCCCTCCTAAGGAAAGGCTAACATTGTAGAGGGCCCCCTGGGAAGGCACATGGGCGTTTCTTTAATGACTGTCAGCTGAACTCAGGGCACCAGGCAGAGCCACACCTGGAAACATGCTTCCCCCAAAAAGGCGGACATGTTATCAGTACTGACTTTTTACCTTTGTCCAGGTGTCAGGGAGAGGGCTTTGATATGTAAATCCAGTCAAGCACCGGGAATGCTAGGACCTATTCAAGAATGCCAATAAGCTCCTTTGGGTTTTGGTGATACTTCCTGGTATTTTGGGATATATAAATAAATGTGCTGCGTGGACTCGGGTTCTGTCCCTCCATCGAAGAGGATGGTGTCCCACCTGGCTCCCAGCTTTGCTTCTATCTTTCTATCTGGTCTCCTTCTTTCTTTTATTTCTTAATCCCCAGCTCCTCCACTCAGGAACCAGACCGTTCCTTTTCCGTGCTGGGATGCGGAAAAGAGAGAAACACCCCACATAACATCTTTCCTTTTCCAAGTAATGACACTGAAGCTCAGGCAAGTTAAGTAACTTGCCCAAAGACAAAAAAAACTTGTAAGTGGCAAGGTAGGATTTGAACTCAGGTGTCTGACTTGAAATCTCAGATATTTTTTCTTTGCATTATGTGGCTGCTAATAATAATAAAAAATAATAAAGCTGTTATCATTTACAAAGCACTAACTATATAGCCCATGAAACTTATACTAATGTTCCTTAAGAATTATTATAACCTTTCTATTTATGTGAATCATTATTAACCCCATGTATAGATGGTGAAATCATCAAGAATTAAGAAAGATTAAGCACATATCTAGCAGAAGATCACCAGCTAGAACACCTGGTTCATGCCCAGGATGCTGACCTGCAGACTCCTTACTCTTTCCCACTATCCCATGCTACCACCCTATAGGTGATCCAGGAGAGCACAATGGTGTTAATGGGAGCAGGAAACCTCTGGTTGACATAGAATATTTCCATATCTGACTACCGGACCAGCCCTGTCATTCGGTTTCACACACCACAGTGTTCCTTCATGGCGTTGGGCAATCCCACTTACCCTGTGCTATAATCTATTCGTTGGATCAGAGCCCAATCCTCATGGAGAAAACCACGCAAAAAGCCAATCACCAAATATCAATGCAAACTCAAGCCCTAGCCAAGACGCCTTACGGCGACTCCTGGCCCCATGAAGTATAGACCCACAGAGCGCCCGAGGGTGGCGAAACCTGAGGCCCTGGGGCGGTCACTGGCCTCACAGGGTCTCCAGAAACAGCCACATTAAGAAAATTCACATATTGACTCTAATTGGGTTGCTTAACTCTAGTCACCCACGCAAGAGCGCGCATCCTTAAACCGCCTTGCCACGGGAGTTCAGGTGGACAGGAGTGAGGAACATTCGTGCAGACCTCCCCTGGAACTTGGGTGCTCAGGGAGAGCAATGATCTCTAAGCTCAGACAGTGGGTTTCACCTCCCCTTGGCAATGCGAGCCTAGAGAAAATGAAATTGTGCTCTCCTTTGGTGTTTTCTTTTGTTCAAGTTGTCTTTAACTGCCCTTGGAATCCTCTATTAAAGGATTTGCCACCTGGAATGAGACAACTTGACCAACAGGGAGTAAGTGCAGTGATCAAACTGGACAAGGCATGGCATGTTTATCCAGCCAGCAGCAAGTGCCAACCAGCGGGGGAATTAGGCACGCAGTGATGGGTGCTGACAAGAAAAGCCACTCCATGGAGGGTGGGGATAAAAGGGAGAGATCAACCAAAGGACTTGTGTGCACGCATATGAGCCTAACCAGTGGTCAAGGACAATAGGGGGGTGGGGGCATGAGTGGGGAGGGGTGGGGGATTGGAATGGGGGGTTGAGGACAAATATGTGATACCTTAATCAATAAAGAATTTTTTTTTTAAAAAAAAGGCCATTCCAGTGATTTTTTTTTTTTTTTTTTTTTTTTTTTTTTAGGAAAAAGTGATCACAGTAACTCTCTCTTGTTCTTCTTTCCACATAGACCGGTGGATGTGGGTGGGAGGGCAGAGAAAATGACCACCGGTGAGGTCAAATGTTGAAGTCTCTGGGAATGACTCTGTCCAGCCCACACCTCTAGGGGAAGAGACAGATTCAGGTTCTTTGAAGAATCCATAAACACATCTTTGCCTGAAGCTCACGTAGCTGTTTGAGAAGAGCATGAATCAATGATGAGACAAAGCAGCACAGACTGTTGGTGTAAGACACCCCACTGCTAAGCAGGAGGGTAGGCACATACTTGGAGGGACTGAAATGTCACCCAGCCCAGAGGCCTGGCCTGGCTACCAGCTAACCTGCTCAGCCCAAGGAGGCAGGAACACAGCAGGCTACACACCCCTTTGTCACCCCAACCCCACACCACTTCAAAGGCCACAGCAGGCAGCCAGCAAACTTGCCTCTTTTGTGGTACCTTTCATTTAGATTTTGTTGTTTTCATTAAGTGGGAGGGAAATGAGTTTGGGCTCAACAGAGATCAGGGTGAAGGGAGGGCAGGGGTAGGGGATGCAAATGATAGAATATAAGTGAGAGCTTTTTAAAAAGTCTAGATCCCCAGCCTTATTTATTGTGATAAAGGGAACGCAGTCATTTCCATGCCTCCCCATCCTTCTTTAACCCTTACCTACCAGCCGGGAGAAGAAGACAAGGAAGAAAGGAGGGCTGCACCCGGAGGGTTTGCAGAGGTGCAGGTCCTTCTCCTGCACGAGGCTCGGCAGCGGGAGGCTCGGCTGCAAGGACCCCCCCTTTCGCCCCCCCTGCCCTGCACCCGGACACACGCAGCCCCGCCTCACCTTCTCGATGGCCTGGTCCACGGCCTTCTGGAAGACGCGGGCCACGAGCAGCGTGACGCTGGTCACCAGCAGGAGGAGGGACAGCGTCCCCACCGCGTAGAAGCAGCACCTGCCCATGCTGTGCGCGGCTCAGGGCCGGCGGCCCCGCGGAGGGAGGGAGGCGGGGGGCCGGCGCCCTCGGAGATGCCCGCGGGCCGGCCGGGGCGAGAGGGCCGGCGGGGCGCCCAGCCGGCGGGCCCGGGAGGGGAAGCGGCCGCTTCGGTTTCGATTTCCGTCCCTGGGCAGCCTGGGCGCCGCCGGGCGGGCGCGGCTCGGAGCCGGAGCCGGGGAGGGAGGCAGCGCAGGCCTGACGCTCGCAGCCGGCTCGCCAGCACTCACTGGGGAGAGCGCTGCGGCGGCGGCGGCGGAGGCGGGAGGCGGGAGGCGGGCGGGGCGGGGGCTGAGCCTCAGTCATGTGCCCGCCGCCGAGGCCGCGATTCGGCCCGGGCGGCCCGGACCCCTCCAGGCCCCGCCGCGCCCCCTCCGCCGCGGCAGGCCTCGCCTGCCCTGCACTAGCCGGTTTGGCTCAGTGGATAGAGCGTGGGCCTGGTTGGGTCAGTGGATAGAGCGCGGGCCTGCGGACTGCAAGGTCCCAGGTGTGATTCCAGCCAAGGCCACATGCCTGGGTTGCGGGCTCGGGCCCCAGCAGGGGGCGTGCAGGAGGCAGCCAGTTCTCTCTCATCACTGATATTTCTCTCTCTCCCTTCCTCTCTAAAATCAGTAAAAAAATCTGTATTTTTTAAAAAGTCACCTGTCCTGAGCTCATTCACACCCCCCCACTCTGCAGATATGTGCTGCAGGCCTACCAAGCACCAAGCCCTGGGCATTCAGGATGGATACATCCTCGCCCCTGCTCTGGACAAGCTGACAGGTTAGCGGGGTCGCTGTTACAGCAACTGTGTCTCCGCGCTTTTACAGGTGCGTGCTGAGATCTGGGCAACAAACACGTTCTGTCCTGGGACCTGGGACCAGGGACCTCACAGTTGAGCTGGGTTTGGGGGATGTGTAAGGGTTTGTCACCTGAGGGGTGTGTGCAAGGGAAGGAAGAGGCATTCCAATGAGAAGAAGAGGTGTGCTAAGAAAAGGCGGGGGTGAGAGAGCAAGATTGCAGGAGGAAAGAGGACTGTCCTTTGGATGACAGGCCAGGGGCGCAGCCGGTGGAGTGGGAGGTGTGGAGAGGCCTCGGGGTCAGGCTTTGCAGGGCTCTTTGTGTCCCACGGGAGAGTCCGGGCTTTATCGGACTTTATCTCTCAGCCGTGGGAGTCAACAAGCAGCTCCAAGCAGGTGGCCCTGGTGTTGCCATCAGCTCTGCTCACCACCATCTCCCAGGCATCAGGGCTAAAGCCGGCACACAGCAGGGACTCAGTGAGCATTAGTGGAAGGAATGTCAACGATAAGCCAGGCCCTGGCTAGGTGCTTCCATACACCCACTTGTCTAATATCCACAGCAGCCCTGTGAACGTGTGGCTCTTTGCCCCAGTCCCTCAGAAGCAGGGCCAGCCGGGAGCGCTGTGCAAGGGATTTAGGAGGGAAATGGACAGAGAGCCGGACCTGGGCTGCAGGTGTGGTCCTTGTAAAAGAGAGAGGCAAGGAGGGAAGGCTGGGTGGCAGGAAGCATCTTATATGACAGAGCAACTCTAAGAGAGTTCAGCAGGGCCCTGGAGGGCCCAGGAGCCAAATTGGCCTTTCTCAGAAGCCCAGCACTTTCCAGGCATCGGCTCTAGTACTTAGCCGTAGGCTAGGAGCAATCCTAGGAAACTGGCCTTGTCCCTAACCGATGACTATCAGAGGACAGATCTCAGAGCTCAGCATCAGGGCAGCCATGCTCTGCGCTGGAAAATCGGGGCAGTGCATTTCCGTGGCCACCCTCGTAGCAGCATTCCCATTTCACGCACAAGGAAACCACGGCACCACCAGAGGAGTAGCAGCCTAACAAGCCCAACCAGTTGCTGGGTGGTGGATCCTGCCCGGACCAGAATGCAGTAGGTCTCGGGGCCTCTGAAACCCTCACGTTGTCTCCGCTGTGCATTGCTGCCTCCCAGCTGCCATCCAGGAGAGTCTGGGGACAGGGGCTTCAGCTGGGGGACTCTGCTAAGGACTCGGCGAGATGCTGTGATGCATTGGAAATGGCGGCAAGTCCTTTGAGACTCCTGTGGAGAGGCGAGGTCTACTGCTTCTTCCTTTGAATTTGTGCTGGACTTAGTGATTTGTTACATCAATAGAATATGGTTAAAATCACCATACCCTGGCACTTCTGAAGCTGGATGACAAATATATTTTCCCCGGGGCCTCTAGAAATCGTTGCTCTTGGAGCTCTGAGCTACTACAAAGCCAGCTACCCTGGGATTTCTGTGCTGGAGGGGACCCGGGAGAGACCCCAGAGAGATGCCTCAAGCCTGCAGGAGGAGAGGTGCCTGGCTGGCCCTCCAGGGACCCAGCCATTGGAGTTACGGGCTGGAGACACATGGAGCAGTGATCCCTCCTTGCCCTGCCCGAAATGCAAAATAAAGGGTTGTTGTTTTAAGCCACTAAATGTTGGTGTGGTGCGTTACTCAGCTTTAGATAATTGGAGCAGATTGTGAGGGGAGGAGGGCTGCGCCTGGCACGTTGGCAGTGACAGTGGCTGCCCACTTCCAGCTCTACCCAGCTGAGCAGCAGCCCCAGAGAACGAACCAGACCTCAGTGAGGCCTGTAATGACTCAAGTCTTCCAAATGTCGTGGCCACAGTGTCTGGGTGGTCCCTGACTTCACATATCCACAAGTGGCGGCCCTTCCTGACCCCGACCCTGCCCCATCTCTGCTATAGGTCCAGCTATTTAGCTGAGCTCTGCCCTGGGCCCCAATGTGCTTAAGTGGCCATGCTCGCCCACTCATCCTCACTCACCCCCTTCCTGGGCATCATATGCAGCCTCTGCATGTCCTCTCTCCTTCATCAACTAGGAAAAAGATGATTTGGTCACCTGCCTGCCTGAGTATGCGGCACCTAGCAGTCAGGCTCCAATCGAACCCCCTCTCCCAACTACGACTCCTGGGAGCAAACTCCACCGTTACCCACCTGCACTCGCCCTGGGCCACCAGTCCCCGTTCAGTCTTCCTTCTCATTGCTCATCGAGGTTCCTTCTGGCCTCTCGTCTGGTCCACGAGGGAACAACAGACCTTGGGATGGAGGGAGAGGCCCAGATTTGCTAAACTCATCTCTGCGTGGGGAGAGCTTCTGGGTGAGAATTTCCATCCCAGTGGCACCCCCTCCCCCCTTTTACCTGCCCCCCGGGGTGCCCTCACTCGGGTAACACCACTCTGTTGTCCCCACTGCCAGGCAGCTGGTAAGCTGCTTCCCTTTTAAAACTCTGGTTCAAACTGGACAAAAACCTCTTTCTTGGTTTCTCTTAGCACAGCTGACCAGATTAGCATTTTAAAAACGTATTAAACAACAAGAGAGAACAGAAAGGACCTAATTACAACTTAATAAACAACAACCTTATGTCCCCAAAATAGCCGTCTGTGTGATCCCACAGTAACTTCTGTCTCATGGTGAGGAGCTGACCTGACTTTTCAGCACCTGGCCTGGCTGTCTTCCTGTTCGGGTCCATCTTCTCCCCCCACCCCAGGGCAGCTACTGACAGGGGCCTTACCCCAAGCCCCCCAATTCTCAGACAAGCTTCCCAAGGCCCCTCCTTATTTCTGATCCACAGGACGTGTCACAGGATCAGCTCACTCTGCAGGTGACACTCCACCTCTCCACACAGGGCGTGGCTGCTGCAGGACAGGAACTGACTAATGACCTGCAGGGCGAGCTGTGTGGGAGGAGATTAGTGCTTTTACTAGGTAGATGGGAGGCTAACGCCCTGGCAGGGAGACAATCAGGAGACAACCTGGCGAGCATGTCAGACTCAAAGGCTAGCACGAGCCTAATAAACAAGGTTTAAGTTTATGTGGCCACAAAAAAACAACAGCTTCAATATTCATAGAAACGTGGGTTTATTTAAAAAAGTATAGCATATACAAAAAAAAAAAAAAAAAAAAAAAAAAAAAAAAAAAAAAAAAAAGAAAGAAAGAAAGAAAGAAAGAAAAAGAAAAAAGAACAAGAGCCATGGTAAAAGTCATGTTTTCTTCCTGACACTTGGCATCTCTCCTCTGCTATATCTTTCCTACTTCGGGGAAAATCTGTTACACAGCAATGACTTCCAAAACTGACCCAAGGTGAGTGTCAGTCATTCTGGATCTGACAGGGGACCTCTTTCCTTTCATAGTTGTAAATAACTGCTCACACTGATAAGTACTTCCAAACATGGAAATCATTTCACATGTGAATTTTCGAGTATTTTCAAAGCTGGCAGGTAAATATTTGTATCATTCAGGCACACCAATTGCACTGAATGTTGCCTTCAAGTCTGAATCACACTGGATCTCGATGATCCCCATTTGCGTTTGATTAGGTACTGATTCTATGTTTATTGTAAAGGTCGAAGAAAACTTGCCTTCCAAAAATTTAAAATCTGCAAACCTTGTTTTAAATTCAGTTCTAAGGCTTAAAACTTTTCTGCATATTTTTTATACGATGCAGTTTTACCTAACCTTGATTTGTTCATGTTGCATGTCAGAAAGTAGATTAAATCTTTATTTTTCAACTGCTTTTCCCAAAGAACTACATTTGAATGCGTTGACTTGGTCACACGTTTGTAATAATCTGATCTCTTTTTTTTTTAATTTTAAGTTTAAATCATAGAAGTGTTTTGCTATATCAACCATGAGAGATAAATCTTGCAGCCATATTGTGTCTTGATTTTTTTAAAATATATTTTATTGATTTTTTACAGAGAGAAAGGGAGAGAGATAGAGAGCCAGAAACATCGATGAGAGAGAAACATCGACCAGCCACTTCCTGCACACCCCCCACTGGGGATGAACCTGCAACCAACATACATGCCCTTGACCGGAATCGAACCCGGGACCTTTCAGTCCGCAGACCGACGCTCTACCACTGAGCCAAACTGGTTTCGGAAGTGTCTTGATTTTTAGTTATTAAGAACTGACATATTTCTTCTTTCAAGTCCCAGAATTGTTTGAGAATCTTGGAGCAGGAGAGCCAACATACCTCAGCATTGTAGGACAAGCCGGAATATCCGCTGTCTAATGCACTTACGAAAGCAGAGAACTGTTGCTGATCCCTGTCGCGCACACCAAACAAGTCAGTCCAAGACTAGTGACATGGCAATCGGCTGCTAACATATTCACTGCCAGGATTAGTGGAGAGAAATGGTGCTCCTGCACATAAGGCATGTAAGGGAAATGAATGCAACATGATTATAGTAATCAGTCATTAGCGAACGTTGTAGTTCGTTATTAATAATTACGAATAACAGGATATTGTAATCATTAAGCTATGAAATTTTTATTAAAACGTTTCTTACCTACCATTATATTGGCTGGGCCGCAAAAATATTCGCAAAAAAAAGAATTTGACATGCTTGGCCTATGGATTTACTACCGTGTTTCCCCGAAAATAAGACATCCTCCGAAAATAAGACCTAGCGCATGGAACAATAAGACATCCCCTGAAAATAAGATCTAGCGCATCTTTGGGAGCAAAAATTAATATAAGACACTGTCTTATTTTCGGGGAAACAGGGTATGCCTACAATCAGAAGGACAAGACTCTTAGGGGGACAAGTGCCCTTAGGAATGAATGCCTGTTGGTGCCTGTTACCAATTCCACAATCACTCAGGACTCAGAATGGGAGAGAGACCTTCCTTCACAGACTGTAAGGCAGGGGGGAGCAAGCGGGCTCTTTGGGCCCCACCTTGCATTTAGAATATTGATATTATACGTAAAGTAGTTCATCATATGGTCATCGTGCACGTTTATGTGAAAAGTGTTTATGTGTTCAGTGTAAACACCACAATTTTTACCACCCTGTGTGGGAGGCAGTCTCCAGCTATGACCTCCCGCAGCCCCTCAGTTCTCTGCGGCCTGCTGCGCCTCCAGCCAGAGGTGTCTACCCTCCTCCCCTCAGGTCTGGGCTGGCCCTGTGCTCTGCTCCAACCGAGAGAGTGTGATGGAGCGGATGGAGCGGCCAGTTCAGGACGAGGCCTTAGGGGCCTGGCAGCTTTTCCCTTTCCCTTCTTGGGACCCAACCACCACGAAGAAGCTCAGATTGCACAGGCAGTGGTTCTCAACCTTCCTAATGCCAAGTCCCTTTAATACAGTTCCTCATGTTGTGGTGACCCCCAACCATAAAATTATTTTCGTTGCTACTTCATAACTGTAATTTATGTCCTCCGCTGCTGTAGAGCCTAAGACCATCGGAAAACACAGATATTTACATTATGATTCATAACAGTAGCAAAATTACAGTTATGAAGTAGCAACAAAAATAATATTAAAATAATATAAAAATGAAAGTTTTATATTAAGTTATGAAGTTATGAATATTAAGTTATGAAGTAGCAATGAAAAAAATATTATTTTAATATTCCAGGGGCCTGGAAATGAATGGAAGTGGCCTGGGCCTGACTTACTTTGTGATTACCAGACTCTAAGAGGTTTCTAAATGTCCTGGCTTCCATACTGTTGTTAACCACCTCTTAACCACCTCTTGGGGCTTCTGGCCTCGTGCCTTGTGAGAGCAAAGGGAAAAGAGGTGCACATTGATGGAAAACACTGGGCAGTACCAACATGTTTGGTGACATGGGCGACCAAGAAGGGCAGTGGGATTGGCATTAGTAGTTTGAGAGAAGGAATACTTCTGGTCTTGATGTTGGACTAGAATGGTGAGCCAGGGATAAGATACGCTGCAGGTTCCCCTCCACCTTACGGTGCTAAAAGTATAATTCCCAATGCATGCTCTGATGTGAACAGTATTCTCATCGGTTCTCACTTGAGGTTGTTTGATGGTACTTTCTAGAAGCAAATGAAGCTTGAGTTGTGTGTTTATTATCATTTTTTTAAAGAATGGTTTATTGATATTTTGAGAGAGAGAGAGAGAGAGAGAGAAACATCGATGTGAGAGCACAACATTGATTGACTGCCTCCTGCATATCTGCCCCTACCAGGGATTGAGCCTGCAACCCAGGCATGTGCCCTTGACCTGGAATCAAACCAGCAACCTCCTGGTGCACAGGATGGTGTCCAACCAACGGACCCACACAGCCCAGGGCTTGAGTGGAGTGTTTAGATAGCCATTTAACTCAGTGTGGCAACGACAATATATTGTGAAATACCAGGGCAGTCTGATTCCTGCAGATCATGATTCCTGCACATTATGAAATCACAGCTAAATAAACAACATAAAGGTTTACAGTTATTCTTTAATTATTTTGCCTGGGTAGTGGTTGCTTTGAATGAGAAAGCCAAGTTTACTCAGTACCTGTCTCTGGTGGGGAGAAGGGGGCAGTGACTGATGAGGAAGAGCTGCCTGAAGGTCAGGAGAGTCCTTGTCAGCCCGGATGGTGGAGAGGAGCAGATGGCTGGGAATGAGGCAAGGGTTAGGGCTGGGGATTAAGGTGTAGACTATGGGCAGGGTAAAGATCAGGCCTGCATCTCACCTCTAACTTAGTGCCCACAGGACTCTTGGCCACGAATCACCCTAACCTTATGCCCTGAACCTCTTTGAAAGGATTATCCCGAAGTGGATCCAACTTCAAAGAAGATGGTTAATCTTACAACTGTTGGCTTAGAAACATTTCCAGGTCTCCTATAAACAATAAACACTGTCTCTTTTCAGCCTTAATGAAGAATGCTTCACAATATCGATGGCAAGTGATCGCTTCCGTTGCAATGCAAACGAGCTTGAGCAGTATTTGTAGTTAAACCAGAAGGGACAAAGATAGCAATCACGGTCTTCAAAAAGTTACACATAGACTTACCCTACCTTCCAGAAATTCCACTCCCAGGTATAGACCCAAACAGATATTTAAACAAATATTTGTATTCAAATGTTCACAGCAGTATTATTCACAATAGCCAGAGATGGAAAAAAACCAAATGTCTATCAGCCCATGAATGAATAAACAAAATATGGTCTGTACATCCAAAAAAGCACTATTCAGCCATAGGAACGAGTGAAGTACTGATACGTGCTAATACATGGATGGAACTTGTAAATAGTATGCTAAGTGAAAGAAGACAGACACAAAAGGTCAAGTATTGTAAGATATCCAGAATAAGCAAATCCTTGGAGACATAAAACTGATTGGTGGTTGTCAAGGACAGATAGCCCTAGCTGGTATGGCTCAGTGGACAGAGCAACAGCCTGAGTACCAAAGGGTCCTGGGTTTGATTCTGGTCAAGGGCACAACCAATCAATGTCTTTCTCTTTGTATTTCCCTCTTTTTTCCACTCTCCCTAAAAAATCAATGGAAAAACACGCGTGGGTGAGGATTAACAACAACAAAAATGATAAAATCTTTTGAAAATTTCAGTAATAGTAAGAAAATTCTAGAAAGTTCTAACACATTTTTCCCCAGAGAGAAAAATGAAATGAATAACCAGAATATAGGCACATTCTCTGTTGTCCAAGAACCACTCTGGGCGTTCACCTGGCCTCATCTGGGACCCTAAGGCTCTGTCATTCTCTCAGCAGAGGCAGCACCCACACTCAGCTTCCCAAGGGACTGGTGACTTCCCTCAGCCTTCCTTACCTCCCCAAGACCCCTAGGTATAGGGCAGCTGGCATTCCTCATCAACTTCTATAAAGAATCAACACCCTAGGCCTGACCGGTGTTGCTCAGTGGTTACAGTGTCAGCCTGTAACTGAAATATATCTGGTTTAACTACAAAATTCGAAAGTGTCAGCCTGAGAACTGAAAGGCTGAGCAGGTCCAATCCTTTACTTGAAATAAAATCTTAATATTACCAGTGGAAGTGTTACAGAAGACCGGAGAAAAACCAGGCAACACCCAGAGAAATGGGGTTACACTATTTATTGTGCTGGCAGACTCAGAGAAAGATTTCTAATCCTGAGCAAAAAACATGTTGGAAGCCCTCCCCTTTTATATCTCTCCAGCCCTTTGTCTCCCAAATAAGGGTTTTCCAGTCCCCTTTGCAAGTTCTTAAAGAGCCCCATGTGCTGGAGCCTTGAGACCACAACTAAAGGCCTGGCCTGGCGCCAGCACTGATAACTCTGCCTGGGGATGCTTTATGGCCTCTCTAAAATGGGGGTAAATAGGTCTTGCAGGACCAGACAATTAAAGGGGCAGTGGCTAGACTATAGGCTAATAAGAATGTGCATTAGGTTAATTGTAGAGGGCCCCCTGGGAATGCACGGGGATGATCTTTAATTATCATCAGCTGAACTCAAGGCATACATGTTTCCCCAAAATGTGGGAGATTGTTATCAGCACTGATTTCTTATCTTTTTTTAAAAAAATATATTTTATTGATTTTCTTACAGAGGAAGGGAGAGAGATAGAGAGCTAGAAACATTGATGAGAGAGAAACATCGACCAGCTGCCTCTTGCACACCCCCTATCGGGGATGTGCCCACAACCAATGTATATGCCTCTGGCCGGAATTGAATCTGGGACCTTTCAGTCCGCAGACCAACGGCTCTACCGCAGAGCCAAACCAGTTTCGGCTGATTTCTTATCTTTATCCATGTGCTTGGAATGAGGAACGAATAGGACCTTGAAAAAAAAGAAGAAAAAAAAGAATAGGACCTTGACTTACCCAGGAATGAGGGAACGAATAGGACTTGGGCATACCCAAAACTTCTTTGATCTTAAACCCCGCTCTTTGGAAATAAATAAATGCGCTGTGTTGTCTGTGGTGGGGGTTGACTGTCTCTCCATCAGAGTGACAGCCCCCCACCTGGGTCCCAGCTTGAATCTATTTTTGTGTCTTGGTCTCTTTTTTTATTTAGTTTCTTAATCCCCAGCTCCTCCACTCAGGAGCCTGTCCTTTTCTGTGCGGGTCGCGGAAAACAGAGAAACAGCCCCCCACAGTTAATGGCACAGATTCAGATTGCTACCCCTCCCCCAAATGTCTAATTTTCCCCATCAGAAGGTGCAAAATAATACTTTTCAAATTGAGTCTCCAGCCCTTCCAGACGTCACCCACCTTGTGGACTCCAGGGATGTCTCTCTGATTCCCTGCATAGTTTTTTCCTCTCCCCCACCCCCTACCCTTCAGGGGCCTCTCAACTCCGGTGGAATCACCAGATTCTCCACGGGATCTATAGCATAAACCCAGCCTTTTCTTGCTAATGTTGAAAGCCTTTCAAATTCTCTATGTATTGTACGATCAAAAGTTAAATATCACCTGCTATATACCAGGCTCTGTTCTGAGGACTTCAAAGATATAAAGACTGTTTCGAAGGGCTGGGCAGGGGAAGAATCCACCTGGCTGTGGATATTCCCACCCTGGAGGACCTCGGCTGAGCAGCTGGTTGAGGTCTTGGTCAGGGTTTCCAATGGGAAGCTCAGAGGAAAGGCAGGTGGGGAGGGTCCGGAATGATGCCAGGCAATGGATCATTGGCTCACAGGAGCTTTCTGGCAGGGTCAGACTTAGGCAGGTGGGTGCCTCAGGCTAACGATCATTGTCACCCCTTCAGACCACATTATCACAGATTTGTTCACCATCAAAGGTAAGGCTTTGTGGAGGCTGTGGGAAGAGGTCAGCCTCTTTTCAACTTCAGCTCTGGGGCCACATCTGCACACCCCGTCCGTTAAAGAAAGCCCTGTCCATGCTGGAAGCACTTTATTTTAACTCCAGACTGGTCTTTAGGAAGGGGGAGGGAGGGTGCGGTTTTCTCATCTCCAACCTACAAGTGGCTTATGCAAGAGTTCCCTTAAACATTGGCAGTTTTCCTGGCAGAGGGTTCAGTAAAGAAAGCTGTTTTCTTCCTGGTACATTTACTGTGAGTTTTAAGTCATTTGCATCCTGGAGGTGTCTTGGTAACATAGCACCTCCTGTTTATGCTTTGCCAAACATCTAATTTTGAGCGGAATTCATCAGAAGCAGGCTGACTCCTGTTGGAAGGCAGCAGAATCCTGTGTGATCCAGAACTAGTATCGTCGGTCCAGGCTCAGAGCACAGTGTCCTGGTGGCTCCAGTGCCCCAGTCCTCCGTGGAGGCCTCGGCATAACTTCTGATTGCCCTTCGGGCCTTCAGTGTTCTCCGCTGGCCTTTCAGCTGGCTTCCCCGTTCCCAGTGCGGGCCTGTTTCCTGCTTCATTTTCCTCCTTGCTTTGACCCCCCCTCCCCTACACACACTCTTCCTCTACTCCAGCGATTTTCAACCTGTGTGCCGCAATAATTTTTTAAAATATATTTTTATTGATTTCAGAGAGAGGGAGAGGGAGAGAGAGAGAAAAAAATGAGAGAGAGAGAGAGAGAGAGAGAGAGAGAGAGAGAGAGAGAGAGAGATCAATGATGAGAGAGAATCATTGATCGGCTGCCTCCTGCACAACCCACACCTGGGATTAAGCCCGGGCAGGTGCCCTGACTGGCAATTGAACCGTTACCTTCTGGTTCATAGATCAACGCTCAGTCACTGAGCCACAACTGGCTGGGCCGCTAGAATTTTTAAAGCATGCACTACCTGACTATTTAGTCATGGGCACTGACATCTATTCAGATTGTAAAAAACAAACAAACAAAAAACAAGAGCCTATACAATAGCCAGCTGGTGAGAATGAATCAAAATTATACCTATTGGCAAAAAACATAACTTTTTTGGTGTGCCAAAGAATTGTAGTCATTAGTGTATGTGTGCCCTGAGAAGCACAGGCTGAAAATCACTGCTCTTGTCTCTTGCTACCGAAGTGTGATGCCTGGATAGGAAGCAACAGAACCACCTGGAAGAGCGTGTTAGACACAGAAGCTCAGGCCCACCCTGGACCAGAGGAACCAACATTTGCACAACTTCCCACGATCCAGGTGCATCCTAACATGTGGGAAACACAGCAAGCTGGATCATAACCTTCAAGGCTGGGTCATGACCTTGGTTCCTAACCCTGCTCCAATGGACCTCAGAACTGGTATCTGCCCTTCCCACTTCCACCCTCAGCCCACAGGCACCTGCACTTAGCAGTGTCCCGGGCCTACCCCCCACTCCCAGCGTCTCTCTGGGCCACTGGCGAGCAGTGTGTCCTGGAACATTTAGGCTTGACCTTGGGAAACTGGCATTAACTCAGTCATGTCCCGTCTTCCCAGATTCGGATGGTATTGAAGAAATGCAATTAACAATAAAATCTCCTGCCAACCTGGAACCCTCTCTGCCAAGGAGAAAGGAAACAGCTTTATTATTGAATATGCATTAAACCGGCATCACAGGCAATCTGCTAGGGAGATGGCAAAGACAGAAAAAAGTCTCACCCTCTTATGTATCCAGGCAGATACAGCCTTTCCCATGCATGCCCTCAGTATGGATAATAGTGGGTTCTCAAGTGAGAGAGCTTGACAGCACCATTTCTCACACACAGTTCATCCTGTATTTGCTTGGTAATCGAGTGGCCATCTGTGTCGGCAGTTATCCAATGGACAAAGAAAACTCTCTGTATCTTTAGGACAAGAGAGAGATATTTTTACAACGTGGAGCCAGACACCTGCTCCCACCTTCCCACAGAAAGCAAGGTACAGGCATGTTATCTTTCTTGATGACTACATATAAAGAGATGGCACCAAGTCCTTGAGAAAGACATTCTGGGATTGTCAAGATGGCAAGGGACCCACTTAGCTTTGAAAGAGATTTATATAGATTTCAAAGGGACAGAGAGCGAATTTACAACTACAAATTTCCTAAAGAAAAGCAGAGGAGAGGGAGTCTCCTCCTGTTACTAAACCAGGGAAAATTCTTTTTTCTCCCTCCATTTGTATTTACTCTTAAGACGAACACTCACCTGCCCCCAGTACCCGGTTAAGCTGTACCCACCCTTCCAAGAGGCTAATTGGACTAAATAGTGTTAGAGGCAGGAGTGGAGTTCAAGGGGAGGAATGGCAAGTGGGTTTGGAGGAAGCAGACGGGTCAGGCTGGACAGGGAGGAAGGGAGAGAACCAGCCAGACCCCAGACAGGATACCTGAGATGTGCGTGCCCATGTCTGCCTTCTGTCCGTCTCAGCTGTTTCTGATCAGTAATTGCTCTTAAGCAGGCAGAGCTTCTGATAGAAACAACTCATCGCTAATGTAAATAAGACTTCAAAGCATGACAACAATGATCAGGACTGTATAAACGCCAAGTGAAGGACGCTGAAGGCCTTGCTAAGAAATGACATGTGTCTGTAAATGGGCAGTTTGTGTAACACAGGAGAGACAGCAGCAGAAACCTAGATAATTACTGTGGATGATGTAAGTACTCCCATGAATGAATTACCAATATTTGTTCCCCTCTTCTAGAGATTTCTCGAATTCATTTTCACTAAGAAGGTGTGTGTGTGTTTTTAATTGCCCCTAAGGACACTGTAAAAATAATTAGCTTTGTTTACCATCTAGTGTAATATGAGAAGGAAAAGGAAGTTTTTCTCTGGATCCTCAGGAATGAATGGATGAATGAATGTAAACTCTTGGATACTAAGGGTACCAGAGATATGGTGGTACTATTACTTACACAAATGAGAGGAAGATCTTTGCTGTGTGTCCTCAAGATGTGCTTTGTGGAAATGGAAAGGGAGTGTCCTGCAGAAGAGGATTTAGACTCTATATTACAGAGCCTTTATTGTGCTACATGTGCACCTTACTCTTGACACTGGGTACAAATGGAGAAACCAAGGCACAGAAAGATTCAACCAGGAGATTATTTCTGCAGTTGTCTGGAGGAGTTCCTGGAGCATAGTAGGCTCTCCCTCCCCCCCCCCCCCTTATATTTTATTGATTTTTTACAGAGAGGAAGAGAGAGGGATAGAGAGTTAGGAACATCGATGAGAGAGAATCATGGATCAGCTACCTCTTGCACACCCCCTACTGGAGATGTGCCTTTGAGCGGAATCGAACCTGGGACCCTTCAGTCCGCAGGCTGACACTCTGGTTTCGGCTTTAGTAGTAGGCTC